>NC_045598.1:18289407-19674407 GCF_009762305.2 Zalophus californianus
CTTCCTTCCAATGAGACTATGGTTAGGTTCCCATTTTTAAACCTACGACTCAGCTTCTACTGTATTTGTGGTGAAAGGTGAGAATTCTAGGCTTTCATTTTTAGAGTTCTAATTTTTTATAAATCTGTTGGAATTAGTAAAGGGAGGAGGAAATTTCTTTGTTCATTTTAATTTGTATATTTGATATTAAAACTTTATCAGGGAAGCAGTATTATTTCTAGAGTTAAGCACATCACTGTGATAACTACTTCACTATTGATGAACCAGATCTGCTGTTCCACTTCAAGTTAGGGAAACTATTATTGTAAAGGAAAGGGGGCTTCTCCTTTTTCAAAAAGGCTGTGTAGGTTTGACATATTTCTCTTCTTTTCCAAAGAGGATATTACTTTAATTGCACTAGTCATTTTTCTGGAATACCTAGACTACCTGACAAACTCTGGTGGGATCTGTCTGCATCTAAACTGTTTGGTTGGGTTTGAGTTACTATTACGGAATCTCTCTTTACTTTCAAGCATCCTCTTCCTCTGAAAAGTTGGTCTTTAGTCTCCTTGTCTCTGGGAATGATTAAGACTCTAAATGTAGCGTCCTAGGTCAGTGCTTTCCTCTCACAACTGGTGTATCGGAGAATGTTGTTACCTTTTGTTTGCTTGCCTTTCTGGGTTTTTTTTGGCCCATCCCCTGTTAAGTAAATATGACAGGATACTTTATTTTCACAAGGAATTTCTCAGGTATAAGGAGCAGTGGTGTATTTAAAAAGATTAATTCTCACTTTGCCCTTCAACCCTCTCTCCCAATCCACATGATTCAAAAACCTGAAAAAAATTACTTTCATCCTAGACGCAAATCCAGATCTCCTTCCCCTAGAAGACGATCTTCCCCTGTCAGGAGAGAGAGAAAGCGCAGTCATTCTCGATCTCCCCGTCACAGAACCAAGAGCCGGAGTCCTTCCCCTGCTCCGGAAAAGAAGGAAAAAACTCCAGAGCTCCCAGAACCATCAGTGAAAGTAAAAGAACCTTCAGTACAGGAGGCCACTTCTACTAGGCAAGTATATAAAAATTCATTTATAAATATCACAATTTTAGGCTATTATTGAGTGATTGCCAGTAGAATAACTCTTGAATTACAATATAAAATTACTTACTTCCTTTTTTATATTTCTTAAATCATAAAATCAGCTTGTTGAAAAGATTCCAGTTCTACAGGAGAGTTTAAGTAAAAGGCCCTAAAGGTGACCACTGCTATCGGTTGGTTGTATTGTTTCAGATATTTTATATATTGTAAATTGCTTTTTTCCCCAGTACTGTAGACGACTTTGTACTCTTGAAAGTGTATATGGTTAGAATTGTTAGTTGCTCTTTAACTTGCACTGGTGTGTATGTATCTTTTTGGAGCTAAGAAGTCTTCATGGATTTTTTTTTAAGATTTTATTTATTTATCTGACAGAGACGCAGTGAGAGAGGGAACACAAGCAGGGGGAGCGGGAGAGGGAGAAGCAGGCCTCCCGCCAAGCAGGGAGCCCGATGTGGGGCTCGATCCCAGGACCCTGGGATCATGACCTGAGCCAAAGGCAGACACTTAATGACTCAGCCACCCAGGCACCCTAATCTTCATGGATTTTGAAAACATTTTAGAGAAAAACAACCTTATTACATCATTGTATTATGACTTAGGAGTCTTGAGCTACAGAAGGGGAAAAATAAGCTCTTTGTTTCTACAGTGACATCCTGAAGGTTCCCAAACCTGAACCTGTACCAGAGCCTAAAGAACCTTCTCCAGAGAAAAATTCCAAAAAAGAAAAGGAGAAGGAGAAGACCCGACCAAGATCTCGGTCACGTTCCAAATCAAGATCCCGGACACGGTCTCGCTCTCCTTCTCATACTCGACCTAGACGTCGTCATAGATCCCGATCAAGGTGAGCTGTGGCTTCAAGACCTATGTAGCTCTTGAGTTTTACATGTTACTCTCCGGGTAGAATTAGATAATTTCAGAGCAGTAGAGAGCATTTAGTACAAATGTTACTCTTTGGACTTACAGAGAGAATTTGAGGACACTTTCTGTGCACCATAAAAATATCTACGTAAATGGAAAATTGTATGCCTTGAAGTCCATTTTTAAAATATAGCTGTTGAAAAAAAAATAAAGCTGTTGAGAAAGCTGTGGCAAGGAATTCATTCCTTGCTCTTGTTTATTCAGGCCCTAATTCTGTTTGTTATGGCAGATCATACTCACCTAGAAGGAGGCCAAGTCCGAGAAGGCGGCCATCTCCTCGAAGAAGAACCCCACCAAGACGAATGCCGCCTCCACCCAGGCACAGAAGGAGTAGATCTCCAGTGAGACGGTGAGGGCTTTCTTTTTTCTTGTTTTTTTTTTTTCTTTCCTTTCCTTTTTTTCCTTTTTTTTTAATTTGTAAGTGTCAGCACATTAAAGTGCACCACATTTGCTTTAGGCTAATGTTTGAATTAGTGTCTCCCTGGAATAAAGACCTCGTGAGTGATAAGTAGGTGATGGCCTTCTAAAGAGCGTCTCCTTTGAGGTTTAATTGCAATGAAAAGCAGTGCTTGTGCAGTGTTGGGGGGAAGACAGATTGACCATTTTACTGATACTTCGTGTTAACTTACCCTTTTAGATCCCAAGATCTCCTAGGGATAAGGGAATTTGCCACCTTCCCTCTCCTTTGGTTTTTCATTATCACTGGCTTCTGAAAAGCAGATGACCACAGAGCCAGTAAGCTACTTTTACCAATATTAAAATAACCTATTTGCAGTTATATTCTTGTTTTAAATGTTTTTTTCTCATTATAGAAATGAATGTTTATAAAATTTCAAACAAATAACAAAGGGAAAATTACCCATAGTCCCATTCCATGGATATAGCCATTTTTAACAGTTTGATGTCTAGGTATTTTTGAAGAGATTAGACATAAAAGTAACCTTGTCAGTACCAGTGTTCTTTTCTTAAAAATCATTTTAAAATTGGCATGAGGTTAAAATGTTTGGACCTAATCTTTTAACAAAAAGATTGTTGCTAAATCTGCCCAAAGTAGAGGCCTGGTGCACTGGTAGCAGAGTTTGGGGCCTTCTTTACCTCCTTGGAAGGAGCTGTGATTATTGTGCTTCAGATTATACCTAGCACAGAATTTTTTGTGTTTGAGTCTTTGAGATTTTTGCAGGGATATGAATCTACCTGGAAATAGGGGAAATACCAAACTCCGTGATTTTTTGTTTCTGCAGTCAGGGTTTTCAAAGTCCCATATTTTTTCAAAAAAAAATATTTGGGGAGGGGGTTGTTGTGATATATTGAACAATTTTTATGACTACTGCTAAAAATGATAGACTTGATGTTACTATTGACAAATGAGACTAATGGCATAAATGGTCAGTCGATTTAGGCATCACGCTTCTAAAATTGGTTATTCTTTTTTAGGAGAAAAGTAATGCTGGTGCTTTCTAGCACAAGATTAGTGGAAACAGCTATTTCTTATATTGGAGTTTTGCAAACTGTGTTTTAATTGTGCTTACTGAGCCATTTAGCAGTCAAAATATTTTGCAGATTGTGTAAGATTCCCTTTCAGCCAGTTTTTATCTCACACTTAAGGTAGGGTTTCTTTTTTTCAGGTTCTCAGGAATTCTTCTGCCAAAGGTGAATTCTGCAGGTACACATAATTGCAACAAAACTTACCACAAATTTTGCCGCAGAATTCGAGAGGCCCCTGCTTCTAAGTTTATGTAGCTAAATGAATTCCAAACCCAGCTGCACATCTTTTTTTTTTAAAAGTTGCAACCTAAAGGTTATTGGACATTGTGCTATGAAGTAGAAAATACTTTGCCACCCAAATTTTGTATGCAAACTCCACAAACAGTAATGATTTTCCTAAGGAAGGAAGAGACTGGTTAGTGACCATGTTATAGCACTCAACGTGACATTTTATAACTGGAAAGACCACTCAAACAGAAGCACTTGTCAGAATAAGTTATTCGTATTTAGTCTCAGAACTAGCTGTTTCCTGTCCTAGGTTGTGGTTTTGTTTCCCTTTTTTTTTTTTAACTTATTATGTGCTTAGCTACATAAACTCAAAAGTTGGATAAAAATAGCTATATTTTTGTGTAGACTGTACATACCTGTAAGGTCCCTCTTGACAAAATACGCAGTTAATGAATGCAAATACTTTATTCCACAGAAGAAGGCGTTCATCAGCATCCTTGTCTGGAAGTAGCTCATCATCCTCTTCGTCCCGTTCCCGGTCACCGCCAAAGAAGCCTCCTAAGAGGACATCCAGCCCCCCTCGAAAAACTCGTAGGTTATCTCCTTCAGCAAGTCCGCCCAGGCGAAGGCATAGGCCATCACCTCCAGCAACTCCACCGCCAAAAACTCGTCATTCCCCAACACCCCAGCAGTCAAACCGTACGAGAAAAAGTCGTGTTTCTGTCTCTCCAGGGAGAACTTCAGGTAAAGGTAAAAATCAGATGCATAAAAATAATGTTTGTTCTTCATTTGACTCCAAAGTGCCCAGTCAGTTGCAGCCCCTCAGGGTGTGAAGTAGCTGGGTAAAATTTTATATGTGATATTCTTTGTAAATTTGCTTATCACCTTTTCTGCTCTAAGTTCTTAGGGTTTGTTGCAGTAAAGTTTGCATGTAAATGTGTTTTTTATTTAGCAGTTGCCCTCTGGCATCAAGTAGGTGGAGAAATACCAGCCGCGGGCTGGGTTGGGATAACTTATCAAAGTTTGTGTTGTCATGGTAAGGGATCATTTTATTACTATGAAGACCGATTAACTTTTTTTCCCCTGAAGATTTTTTTGTTTGATATCTTATTTGAGGACTTCATATTCTGTTTTAATTTTTTCTTGGCCACATTGTGCTCCCTAGGGAAGAACATGGTGTCCTCTTAAAAGCTGATTTGTTTATTAATTTAGGCTCTAGGCAGGGTTCTTCTGAGTGTTGTCCTTGGTTTATTCTGCAGATTGATTTCTGAGGAATTTATGATCTGTGATCCTGCCAGGCAAGTAGAATGCTCTGTTAGTCTGAGCGAAGGTTGTGGTGTATTGGGGTCTGTTCCTTTAGCATAAATACACAAGGAGAAAAGCAGTAGGATCTGTTTGCTTTGGGCTGAGATGATATCCTGAAGGGTGAGTAGTGGGGGAGGGGAAATCCTAAAAGCTGCTATAGTAGCTGGTTTTTGAGAAGCAGTCATAAGTTGATCTATACTGGGCTTGCTCTGATCACATCTAAAGTTTTAGGTTAGAAAAAGAAAATGGGGACGGGCAAAATTTTGACTGTTTATTGAGGTTATAGACAAGCCATCAGAGTGACGGGGGAATTGGTATATAATGCTGATCTGTAAAGAGTAATGTGTAGATTATTTTCTGAATTTTAACAAATTTGGTGACTATATATTTATGTATTTGGTCATTTTTGTTACTTTGGCTCTTTATACCTAGACAGCTGGATGAGAATAGACATATTTGGGTCTTCCAGGTTCAGACTTAATTTAAGTATGGGAGGGGGCCTTAGGGTCACTTATTTTCATTACCTCATGTCCCATATTACCTTTCGTTCAAAATTAGTACAATTTCAATAGTTTCCAGCCACCTTGTCCAAATCTGATGCCCATTGTCCTAACCAATTTTTTCTTTTTCTGTGAAGTGTTTGTATTTTTGAATATTTTTGTCTCCTTTATCTGGAGCCATAAAGCTCTCTAGTGAAAAAATATTACCCACCTTTTATTTTACAAAAACACATCAAGTTAGGATTTTTCTATTTATATTATAGTCAAAGAGTAATAAAAGTATTTGGATGGGAGGACTGAATCTTTGTTAAAATAGGTTGCTAAGAATTAACTTTTTTCAGAGTCTACCCCTGCACCAACCTCTTGTGTTCTGATACACTGTCAAGGGGAGTGGGCCACTGCTTTAAAAAAAAAAAAAAAAATTAAAGCAGATATGCACATAGGAGAGAAATAAGTCATGGTGGAAGACAAAGAACTAATTATATTCCTATGGATTCTGGGACAGGTTTTCCATGTCCAAACAAAACACAGCCAAAGAGACGCACTGTAGGCAACATCGTCAGAGACAGCCTTGCCTTGTGTCTACTGAAGCTGAATTTGGCTCTGACTACTCGGAAATTACATTTTATAGTAAAATGATCCTAGTCTGTGTGATGAAATTTCAGAGGTAGAACAGACTTTAGAGATTGTCATCAAGAAACCGGTTCTCAGGTTAAGTGATTTGGTCAAGTCAACCAGCCAGGACTAAAATTTGGCTTCTCATTTCCCAGTAGAAAAATGTATACTTTGCCCAACTTTCCTATCCCAGAATGTTGTTTTGATGGCTAGAGGTGGGAGATGGAGGGCAGGGTGAAGTTCTTTAGTTTCTATACTTGGTGATGTGATTTCTGAAATTCTTTTTATGATACTCCATGGCTAATAAGATCAGTGATACCATTGAAGTGTAATAGATTTTACTTATTTATTTCATGTAGTAGTTACCAGTCAGGACTTTTTAATATTGGGCAAATGGAGTAGGAAGGATTCCGGGAAAGTATTTGAGGGAATTTAGAGGTAAATTGGAGTGTACTGTACATTCTTATCTGCAAGGATCTTCAGGAAGCATTTTGTAATCAGTGGTGTGTCAGTTAAATTGGCATTATCTTAGTACATAAAGTAGTGCTTTGAAATCAGTGGGATAGGGCGCCTGGGTGGCTCAGTTGGTTGAGCAACTGCCTTCGGCTCAGGTCATGATCCTGGAGTCCTGGGATCGAGTCCCACATTGGGCTCCCTGCTCAGCAGGGAGTCTGCTTCTCCCTCTGACCCTCTTCCCTCTCGTGCTCTCTCTCATTCTCTCTCTCTCAAATAAATAAATAAAATCTTAAAAAAAAATCAGTGGGATATTTAATGAAGTACATTTACAGAGGATCTATATCTATTGTAATTTTAGGATGAGATCGGTTGAACCCTATAAATTGTATTCTGTAGACAATGATTATTTCACCAATTTTGGTAACAGTGACTTGACTTTACACAGGATCGTTTGGACAAGTCTGGGAGATTAATAATTAATAGGACTACTGAAGTAAATTTAAAATTTTGGTTTTTCATTTGACTTAGAAGATTTCTGACTTTATGCTAGAATCATTTTGCCCCTTGAATACTAAAAATAAAACATTAACATAACAAACTAAAATCTCATCTAGCTAAACACATCCGGATGAAACATTAACTCTGTTAATACTACAATTCAGTCAATCATATTTAAACCAGCATAGGGGTATATAATACTTGTTTTAATGGTATGAATATTTTGACAGTAGACTTTAGCTAAGCCATTCATGAGAAATTGGATCAAGATAAAATTGCAATTATGTATTTCTGTGGGGGAAAAATGTGTATATTCTAGTTCAGTTGTGTTTATTCAGTTGGCATTTGTTAACTGTCTTGCAGACATAGCCAAATTTTTAATGTGTCTTTGAGGAAAATTCATTCTGACGTTCAGTTTGCTTCCAAACACAAATTTTGGAACCCAGTTCTCTTAGGTGGTAACTTGGACATGTGGGGTTTATAGATAACTGGATGCCTCTAATAAATGTCAAGAATTGAAGACTGACACTTTACAGTGGAGAATACTGATCCAGAAAAATAGCCTCAAATCCTTGAAAGTTTAAAAGTACTTGTATTTTATTTTTGAATTTGTTAAAATACAAGTTTTAAATGCACTTTTGCTGCCATGTTTCACAATAACTAATTAGGTTTTAACTGTTTTTACCGAATCCAGTGCTTTGTTGAAAACGCTTACTTATTAGGTAGAATCATTAATAAAATGCAGGTCATTTAAAAAGTATCATGGTTTAAAAAAGGGGAGGGGTGCATCTGGGTGGCTCAGTCAGTTAAGCACCCGACTCTTGACTTTGGCTCAGGTTATGATCTCAGGGTTGTGAGATCAAGCCCTACATTGGGCTCTGTCTGCTTGTTTTTCTCTCTCCCTCTGCTCCACCCCTCCTTGCTTGCTCTCATTCACTCTCTCTCAAATAAATCTTAAAAAAATAAAAAAGGTATTGTAAATTCTTCAGTTTGACTACTTTAGCAAAGATGAGATTTTTGTTTTAGATCACTAGCTGTTTTAGTTACTGCCCTTTAGAATAAGGCTTTACAGAATTCTGAGTATGAGCGTGTTAAAAGAAATGTATCTACATTCTGGGTCAACACCCCATGGTAATTGCTTTAATCAAACAAAAAAGATAAATAAGGATCCTCAGGGGATCATACTGTCTTCAAATTGAGTTCTTAGCAGCATGGTCTCAAATGATGTTTCAGGTTAATCTGTGGTAAGACCGATGGTTATATCTGTATATACTTCTGATTTTAGTTGAAGCACTGGATGGATATTATAAATTGAGCTGGTTAATTGGTGGAAATTAAACCTGTGCTCTAGAAATAGTCTTGGGTTCAGATCCTAGTCACTTTAATTATCTATGTGACTTTAGTTGAAGTTACTTCTTTTTAAGCCTCAGATTTCTTCTGTAAAATGGGGGTTAATACTAGCGACAGTGCTTAGCACTGCTTAATAATACAGCAAGCATACAAAAGGCAGTTGCCATAATTTTCCATGCAACTTGGAAAAGAGAAGTTGGATAATTCAGAAGGTGCTCAGAGCTCTCCTACTACCTTAGGTGTACTTCAGAGCTTCTGCCCCTCCCCCCCCTTAAGCCTTAGTATTTATTTTTCCTATTATGAGGATTTACTTTTTTATGGGTAGTTTAAATCTCTCATGTTATTATGAAGGTTGTACTGGTACATAAAGAATCTTTAGTCTCTTGGTGGCCCATTCCTCTGCTCCAAAACAAATCTCTTTCTCTGCAGATTTCATCAGATCTATTTCTTTCTTTCTTTCTTTTTTTTTTTTAAGATGTTATGTATTTATTCATATAAATACATGAATATGAGAGAGAGAGAGGCAGAGGCAGAGGGAGAAGCAGGCTCCCTGCAGAGCAGGGAGCCTGATGCGGGACTCTGTCCCAGGACCCCGGAATCATAGCCTGAGCCGAAGGCAGATGCTTAAGCGACTGAGCCACCCAGGCGTCCCTCATCAGATCTATTTCTTAACCATTTATCAGTTTTATAACTTTCCTGAACCCAGGTATAGTTGGGTGCTTGGAAATTCTTGTGCTGATGATGCCTCGGTAGTTGGGTGTATGTGTTTTTAGGTTGTGGGATAGCGCCCAAAGCTTTACTGAGTTGAATGTTACACATATCTTCTACACAGAGCTTCTGCTGCAAAACAGCAACTCCCACTGGCATTTCTCTTAGAAGAATCTTCAGATTCAAAAATCATTACAGCACTTTTCAAGGCTTTCACCCAACATTTAATTTATTATTAAATTATTGATTTATTTATTATCAAATTCTTTATAAGGATAGTGACACCTGTTGTACCATTAAGACGTGTGGCTTTGTTGTTTTGCTTTCCCACGTATGTATTTTTTTTCCTTTTTAGTGACAAAACATAAAGGTACTGAGAAAAGAGAGTCCCCTTCACCAGCACCTAAGCCTAGAAAAGTAGAGTTATCTGAATCGGGTAAGTTTTCATGTATTTTTTTGTTAAGCTGGATTAGATTTTTTGGCACGTTTTGTCAACCCCTTTGGTTAAAGATAATTGTAGGATATGACTTAGTGGTTAAGAGCTACGGCTCTGAAGTTGAGACCAACCTGGTTTGAATCCCCCCTTCACTACTTAACTGCTTTTTGTTTAATTACTTCATTTATGTGACCTTCACTTCTTTCATCTGAAATGCAGATAACAGTTACCATCCTTTAGGTTTTTTATGATTAACTGAAAAAATGCCTGTAAAGTCCTTAGCACTTAGCTTGACCTATAGTAAATAAATTTTGATTACATTTGGTGAACATAGTCTAAAATCAGCATTTAAATTGGCATTTTAAAGCTTTTTGTAAGAAAAAAATATATATATATAGTTGTATCGCTTGACCCAATGAGATAGAGGTTTAAGAGACCATTTTCCAATTCAAGTATGTTACATTTTCTGTATGCATAACTAAAGAAACACTTTCTAAATGCATCCATCTTTCAGAAGAAGATAAAGGTGGCAAAATGGCTGCGGCAGATTCTGTGCAGCAGAGACGTCAGTACAGACGACAGAACCAGCAGTCCTCATCTGGTACGGATATGGAGTCAACTGTTTTCTTTCTATATCCTCATGAAAAATACTCCAAATACAAATCTCCATCCTTATAGTGATCGTACGTAGGAGAAGTATGTGCCTGCATAGAAATCTGTTCAAGGGGAGGAAGTATTACTTTCGGTTTTTGGTGTTAAGTCCTTCCTTAAAACTTAATTTTCTTTTAAATAGTTATAAACAGTAGATCTTTACAGTACACTAGTAAAACAGGTATAAAATTTGGAAAAGTATAATTCTTTTCCCAATTCCTAGTCTTAACTCCTGGAAGCTTTTCTTCAGAATTTTTCTGTGCCGTGTATAAGGATCTATGGTTTAGGGTGCCTGGGTGGCTCAGATGGTTAAGCGTCTGCCTTCGGCTCAGGTCATGATCCCAGGGTCCTGGGATCGAGTCCCGCATCAGGCTCCCTGCTCCTTGGGAGCCTGCTTCTCCCCCTGCCTCTCTCTCTCTCTGTCTCTCATGAATAAATAAATAAAATCTTTAAAAAAAAAAAAAAAGGATCTATGGTTTAAAAGGGAAAAAGAAAAAAAAAAAACCCTGCATAAGCTCAAACTTTATGTTGCCTCCCATTTTAACTTACTATATCTAGATATCTTTCCCTGTTCTTAGATCTAATTTTTTTAATAGCCAGAACGTTTTATTGTAATAATTAATATACTGTAATTTATTGAGCCAGTCTCCTACTTGGACATTTAGGTTGTTTCTGGGTTTTGTGTACTTTATATCTGTGAAATAATAAATATTTAATTACTAATAATTAATTTCATTAGCTCTGGGTATTTGTGACTGAGTCTAGGTGTGCTGCCTTTGCTTTCATTTACGACACAGAGATCAAAGCACCCCACAGCGGCATTAAGTCCATTAAGCCCATCGAGCTTTTGCAGCTCTTTAAACATGAAGCTAATCATAGGAAGGCTTAAAAATGCATATACGTCTTGGGTGTTTTTGGTACTTGGGACTTTGTTTTAGTTTCTTCTTTTATTTGTTTTTTTTTTTTTTTTAAGAGAGGTGGAGAGAGAAAGCATGGGGGAGGGGAGAGGGAGAGACTCTTTAAGTAGGCTCCATTCCAAGGGCAGAGCCCGACACAGGGCTTGATCTCAAGACTCTGAGATGATGACCTGAGTCAAAATTAAGAGTCGGATACTTAACCGACCAAGCCACACAGGTGCCCTGGGACTTTGTTTTGACATTTGGGAACAGTTATTAGTTATTTTAAGTTAAGGGAACCATGTGCAAACAATTGAAGTTTTTCTTTTTTCCAGTCCCAGACATTTGCTGCCAGGCCTGTAGGAAAGGCTTGTCACATACTTTTTTTTGTTTGTGTGATAAATGCTAGGGATGTGGGAAGAAGTTATTCAGACCCTAATAGGACTTCCAGTAGTTTTAAAAAAGTGCTTAGAGTAACAAGCCTCAAGTACTTGCTTGAGATGCTTTTTGCGCTTAATTTGGAAAATCACTAGATTCTTAAGGGACACTTGTATCCAATTGGAGTGTGCCTTGGGAATGATTTATGTAACTTAATTACATAATAATGATGTATATTTATGCTTGGTTTTTAAGTCATTGACTGTATTGATGATAACATTTGTTCAGAAATGATGGCTTGTATACATGCTTGCTTGCATCAGTGGGCTTAACTTGCTAATTTGGACCCTCCCATCTGCTTAGATTCAGAAAATATGGGTAGACTCTTTTAAGCACAGATGTAATGTAATTTTTGTTTATTGTGTAATTATAGATTCTGGCTCCTCTTCTTCCTCAGAAGATGAGCGACCCAAGAGGTCCCACGTGAAGAATGGTGAGGTAGGCAGGCGGCGGAGACATTCCCCTTCCCGGAGTGCCTCTCCATCACCTCGAAAGCGCCAGAAAGAGACTTCCCCTCGGTAATGTCTTTTCTTTCAGTAGTCTTCACTGATGTTCTGTAGTTGTGATGAAACTTCTAACTTAAGGGATGGGCTACAGGCTTATTTTAGAAATTGGTTAATCCCTTCATTTCAGGGACTCAAACACAGAAGGAGATGGTCAGATTTGGGGGTTTGGGGACATTTTCTTTGCTTTATTTGGTGGTTATCACTATTAGTGAGATCTTGGTAAGTTTTGTTTGTACCACCATGTCTTATATCTGCATGACTAGATCAGTGAAACCATAGCATTAACTTCTGAACATCTTTGAACATCAAAAAGAAAAAAATTGCATCGCCATTAGTGATAATCACTTAACTCCATTGAAGTAAATACTTTGGTGAATGGAATTCCTGACCTTTGTTTTTTTCCACTGCTCTCAGGATGCAAATGGGAAAGCGATGGCAATCGCCAGTGACTAAAAGGTTGGTTAGCCACTACTTTGTACATGAGGCTACATGTCAGAGTGTAGTGACGTGATTTGCTATTTAGGTAACCTGCTCCCATCCCTGTGTATACAGTGGGGATGACTGTGAGAAGTTCCCGAGTTCTAGTTGATTATATTTCTTTGCACATCAAATTAATGACAGAACTTGTACACAGTGTTCATTTTAGAGTACCATTTGAGCTTAGATTTTTGTTCAGTTATAGTACTTGGATATTTTCCAAGCAATAGAATAATAGCTCCTTAGATTTAGTGGGGAGGGCCTATGTGGTGGCTTTCAGGAAAGAAGAAAAACTTGGGAAAGACTTTAAAAAAGATTAAAGATGAACATGAGGCTCTGGCCAGTGTCCTCTGCAGTAGGAAGGTAGGTTGCATATCTTCACTGAATCTTTTTGATCAGTGTCTGTGACTATAAAAACTAACATTTTAGAGCTTAATCATAAGTAGAAATCTCTAATTTAGGCCTATCTCATAAGTGAGAAAAAAGGCTCAGAAGTAGTAAAATGAGTCTCTCAGGGTATAAAGGGACAAAGCCTGATCTTAGACCTGTGCTGTTGACATTATACCATTATATTGTCTTCATTAGTCTTTTCCTTTTTTGGGGGGGGTGGGGTCTTAGCTGCTGCTAAATTTCTGAGTATTTATCCTTCATGAAACTATCATATTGTCCTCTTTATAGCTCACTTTTTGAAGTTGTGTTGTTTTAGGTAGTCTAGCTTATTAATAAGAGTTCTGTTGGAAAGATTCTTTGGAACTAGTCAGCAGTGTTTGTGATGGAGCAAAGTTATGTATTTGTGTTGTGGAACACTTGACAATAAAAACCTTTTTTTAAAAAAAAGATAAATTTAGATGCCAAGTCATTCCGTTTCCAGCTATAATATCCCTGACTTCTGGAAAATTGCTAGTACAGCAGCTAAAAAGTTGCTTTACAAAATCAGGTCAGTGGTAAGATTCCTTCCCCCTCCTACACCCTCCCCTTATGGAACTACTTTCTTACTGGAAATGATTTATCAACACTGATGTTCACTACCCTGTTCCAAGGTATTTTTGTTTATCTTCTGTAAAAAGGCCTCCAGTTTTAATGATGTTAGAAATTGCTATCAGGTGTCTAGGATTTAGAGATGGAGAAAGAATTCTTTGGAACCTTGTTTCAGTATTATATTTTTAAAAGGGGGGATGGACAGCCTGGTTTGGATTACTTCATATGTAAACTTTAAACTTTGAACAGGTAGTAGTTTCCATGCTTTGAACCACTTGTCTTTGGGTATTGAACACTCTTTAACTTAAAGGATAAAAGGCATATTGATCATAGTGTAAAAAGGAAGTTATCACAAAAAAATTCAAAAGATAGTTGTCACATCTATAGCTTCTGCTAGTGAAGTGGTTGTTGGGAGAGGTCGCTGCAGAGATAGCAAGCTGGCTCCTTCTGATAAAACTTGGCGTTTCTACATACTTGAGGGCTACATCACATATTGAGGCTTACTGAAGTCGGTTCTCACACAACTTGAAGGGGATCTTCATTACTCAACAATTTCTACACAGTTGAAAGCTTAGCTTGGCATTACTCAGAATAACTAGAAAACAGTTGTTAGATTAAGCAGATGAAATACATTAAGCATTCAGAATTTTGAATAATACAGTGAACAAACTTGACCTCTTAGAAATATATTGAACCTGGGCTTTATGTCACATTTTTTTTTTTAACACATGGAAATATTGAAATAGATTGATCACGGATTAGTTTTTTGTTTTAATCCTTGAAATGTGTCCCCTCTCAGCTCAGGTAGAAATTCTGTAGCCTTCAGATCATGGAGCCTTGTGGTGTCAAGACTCCAGTTTTAAGTGATTATCAGATTTTTCTAGCAGTTCCTTAAGTTAATGCAAGTTTGGTTATGGTTTTACTTACTCTTTTTGGTCATTTTCTCACATAGCAGGACATTGAGGGTCATCACTGCAAGGGACCTTTTGGCCTTTCATTTTACCATTGAAGATGAGGCACAAAATATCTCAGGTCATTAGTCTATCATAATAGGTTCTAATCTGAGTCCAATTTTTTAGTTACTGATTAGATTTTACAAACTGAAATTGGGAGAATATTTTTAAAAAGAAGCCACATAATCAACAGTAATAGCCTCTTATGCAATTGTATTTACTGATAACATTGAGAGTTCTGCTTTGTATCACTTCATCCTTTTAGTTTGCACCTGTAAACTTTTGCTTCTTTTTAAGTCAAAACCCCAATGTCTTCCTATTTGAAATCTTGAATCAATACTGTGGTTATCCTGTCTCTGGGTCCTGTAATTCTCAGATTATACCCTGCTAATAAAATGGTTTCTCCTTTACTGTATTTTCTTACAGTTAGTAGTTCCTGTCTGCATTTCATTTCGTCCAAAGCTTATCTGTCTTCATAGATGGCCTCTTGTAGCTTATTATTTTAAACCTGTTCAAGTGAAGTCTTAGTCCCCACGAGGCATAAACGAATTGGAATTGAAAATTAAATAATGAAAATAATTAAATTTAATAATGAATTTTAGGATTTTCTGTGTTCTATTAGTAACAGAGCTCTCCTTAGTATTAAAGGGGGAATCAAAGACTAGTAAGCTTGAGAAAATATTTCCAGGTTCATAGGAAGCTTCAATCCTATGCTGGCCAAGAAATTGAAAACTATATAGCATGTGATTATTTTGTATATGCAAACTTAGCCAAAAGGTGGCAAACTGGTTTGGTGTATATTTTAATATATCTCTTGGGAGACTGCTGTGAGTTAGTCCAGTTGATAAATTTTTCATGTGTGCATTTGTGTTGGTTAAGTATAACAGCTCAGAATTAGGGTTTTGTATAATTGTCTGCATTTCAACCATGTTGCTCCCAACCATAGCTTTAGTGCTCAACTTTTAATCTTTTGTTTTTGGGTTAGTGTTTTTAGTTAGTAGTAAGCAACTCTTGAATAGTGGAAATAACATTTTTAAAAATTGAGAACTTGGAACAGTGACACCCAGATTTGGGGCCTTCAGCCTCTGGTGACTATGAAAATTTTAAATTTATGAATTAGGACGTGGGAATTTTTCTGAGTTTAAAACAGTTCCTAATAAGGAATCGGAATCACTGGAGAGCCTTTTCAGCATACACCAGCTAGACCATAGTCTGGACCTGGTAAACAAACTCAGATAAGCTTCCTAGGTAATTGTGATGTGCATTCAAATTAAAAGACAATGTCATAAGGCAGTGTTTTCAAACTTTCTTCACCCTGTGTCGTTCTAAGAATTTCTGTATCATGACCCAAACTCTGCATATTTATATACTGAAACAAAAATTTTACGAAACAAAATTGACCATTCCCACAAGTGAATATATTTTGATTTTCTAAATGCTGGTTCTCAAAGTCTTGACTAATGGTCTTGGTAGGTGGTTTGAAAAACATTGCACTGAGGGATAGAGGGAACAGTTGGTTGCACTTCGGGTTAACGATGATTGAAACTATGTCATCTGGATCACTTAATTATAAATGCTAACTCCAAATCACCTGTAATTTTTTTTTTCTTTTTGGTGATTTAGTGGCAGACGGAGGAGGAGTCCCTCCCCACCACCTACCAGAAGGCGACGTTCTCCTTCTCCTGCCCCTCCTCCTCGTAGGCGCAGGTCCCCCACTCCGCCACCACGACGAAGGTATTTTATTTTATCAGATATGTTAGTGGGACCTAATTGAAGCAACTTTATGATCAGAATATCTTATTAGAGTGGCATTGCTCAGCCATTTACAGAACACCACATATTATGTGATTCTGTTAATAAGAAAAGACCCAAACACCCAGATCTGTAGAGATAAAAGTAGATTTGTGGTAGGGTGGGGATGGGTAGTGTCGCAATGGTTACACGACTGAATATACTTAAAACCATTGAAATGTACCCTTTAAAATTACGGTATGTGAATTACATGTCAACAAAAATGTTAAAAGGGGGAGTCACTCTAGTGATTACAAAGGGAAAAATACTCACTTTAGAGTGGAGAATTCCAGCACATACCTCCTTAACTGAGGAATCAAGGTAATAGTCAGTAGTACATATTCTATAATTCCCGGATACCTTATCCTGGTATCCTTACCAATTATACAGAACCTCAGTCTGATTTACTAGGAAATATCAGACAAACCCAAATTGAAGGTTATTCTACAGGGTAACTAGTACTCTTTAAAAAATGGCAATCCTGGGCAGCTGAGTCAGTTGGGCATCTGTCTTTGGCTCAGGTCATGATCCTTTGCTCCTGGGATTGAGCCCCACATTGGGATCCCTGCTTGGCAGGGAGTCCGCTTCTCCCTCTGCTGTCCCCCCACCTTGTGCTTGTGCACGCTCTTTGTCTGAAATAAAACCTTAAAGGTAAATAAAAATGGCAATCATGAAAGACAAAGGAATAGTCACATACTGACAGGAACTAAGGACACATGATAACTAAATATAATGTAGAATTGTGATTTTGGGGAAAAAAAGAGACATTAGTGGGAAACCGGGGTTGTAATTTAGTTAATACTAAGTTAGTGCTGTGGCTAGTTGATCATTTTTGTTATGCTATCGGGAGCTGTTAAGTGGCAAATCTCTATTTTTATAGCTCTTCTGTAAATCGAAAGTGATTTCAGAATAAAAGGGGAGAATGGTATTGAATGCCTACTATATGCGAGGTAAAGTGCTCTAGGTGCTTTATATATTTAATCTGTAGTCCTTGAGATGATCTTGCTCAGTAGGTGGTATTCCCATTTTTCAGGTGAGGAAATGGAGGTGCACACTACCTTGCCCAGAAAGTAGCCTATTGTAAAGCTGATTCTGGGCAGGATAATATTTTGAGCTTAAGGTCTGAGCATTTCAGGAGCAAATTAAACAGTTGGAACTGAATGTCATATTCAAGTCAAATTTCTAAGAGGCAGTTAAGATTATATAGGACTTAAGCATTAAGTGGAAGGCCAGCTTGAACTTCTACAGGGATGCGTTCTGCCTAGTAGGTAGACTTCCACTGAAAAGTGTTTTTTTTTTTTTTTGAGACACAAAATCCAAGTCTCTCCTTGGAAGGGAAGGGTTGAGTAGGTGTAGAGATATCTTTTAAAACGTGTGCAAGTGAACTCTTACCAAGTCCAAATGTCAGTCAAGAGAGCACCACATAGAGCTCTTTTTTTTTTTTTTTGAAGATTTTATTTATTTGAGAAAGCATGAACGGGGGCGGGGGGGGGGCAAGAAGCAGACTCCCTGCTGAGCAGGGTCCCCACACGGGGCTTGATCCCAGGATCCTGAGATCATGACTTGAGCCAAAGGCAGAACACTTAACTGACTAAGCCACCCAGCTGCCCCCCAGGAGAGCTTTTTAAAGCACAGACTTTCTAAGTTAGACCATAGTGGAGTCCTGCTAATATAGCTACCTAGCTTGTACATAATGATAATGGGTGTATACAATTTATGCAAGATTCTCTTCTCAAAAAAAAAAAAAACCCATTAAATTGGTTCCATGTGGATTATGTTAAATGACTTTTGACAAACTTGAATTCATTCTGGAAACTTCAAATTTCTCCATTAAGCAGAATGTCCTGTTTTCTAATCATCTAGGGTAAACAGATCCACTAAGTGATTTTTTTTCTTTTAAATGAGGATAAAGGCATAGCATATCCAGTTAAAAATGTACTGGCTTTGCCTGGTGCTTAACTGCAGTATTGCCATAACTTCTGGTTAGTTTTCTGTGTATTCTGTTGCCTTACTCTTTTGGACCTTTCAGCTTGATGGTTTATTTTTCCTAGGACTCCTTCTCCTCCCCCCCGCCGGCGCTCACCTTCCCCAAGAAGATATTCTCCTCCGATACAGAGGAGATACTCTCCTTCTCCACCTCCAAAGAGAAGAACGGCTTCTCCCCCTCCCCCTCCTAAACGAAGGGCATCACCATCTCCACCACCAAAGCGTCGGGTCTCCCATTCTCCACCTCCCAAACAAAGAAGCTCCCCAGTCACCAAGAGACGTTCGCCTTCATTATCATCAAAGCATAGGAAAGGGTCTTCCCCGAGCCGGTCTACCCGGGAGCCCCGGTCACCACAACCAAACAAAAGGCATTCGCCCTCACCACGGCCTCGAGCTCTTCAAACCTCCTCAAGTCCTCCACCTGTTCGAAGAGGAGCATCGTCATCACCCCAAAGAAGGCAGTCCCCTTCTCCAAGTACTAGGCCCATTAGGAGAGTCTCCAGGACTCCGGAACCCAAAAAGACAAAAAAGTAAAAATATTTTATGCTTTCTTGGCTAGGAACACTAACTTGCATAGTTCTTTATGTTTGGAAGCTCCCCCCCCCCCCCCTTTACTGAGAAATTACAGAAAAGACTAAGCTGGGAATACAGGCTTTTAAGGCAGCTTAAAGGTACTATTCACAGATCCATTTTCTGTTCTCAGAATAGTTCCTTATGCCACAAACTAAATGCCATAGGACTTTATACTTGGTTCTTAGGGGTATCCGGTTTATTGGGGGATGTGCTTCCAAAACCGAACTCTGAAGTAATGCATAGAACATTTCCTGCATGTCTATGTAAGACTGAGAAAAGCCGTTTTAAGTACAAGGGACTGGCATTATTAATTTCCTATAGGAAGAAGTGTTAACAGAACAGATAGAGGATTATGGGGTTAAACTCTCCAGGAGACTTAGACGATACAAATTTGATATGTGTGTGTTTGTAGAATCCACTAAGTGGTAAAATACTTAGTTTGTGACCTGGTTATATAATGGTGGTCGGTTATTTTCTCTTAGAAAAGACCTTTGCTCTTGGATACTGAATGTTTTGTTCTTTCCCTTTGTTTCTAGGGCTGCCTCACCAAGTCCTCAGTCTATAAGGAGGGTCTCGTCCTCCCGATCTGTCTCAGGATCTCCTGAGCCAGCAGCTAAAAAACCCCCAGCACCTCAGTCTCCTGTCCAGTCCCAGTCCCCCTCTACCAACTGGTCACCAGCGGTACCTGTCAAAAAGGCTAAAAGCCCAACCCCAAGCCCATCTCCAGCGAGGGTATGTATGTGTTTGCCCTGTTTTGGACACCCTTTATAATTGTATGCGGTCACTTGGAAGCAAAGACAAGTTTTTGCTTTTTAAGTGGCTCAAGAACAGCATTATTTTCTGTAGTTCAGCTGACCTTCAAGGAAGCATGAATTTTTTTTTTAAAGATTTTATTTCTTTGAGAGAGAGCACAAGAGTGGGGAGGGTCAGAGGGAGAAGCATACTCCCTGCTAAGTAGGGAACCCGACGTGGGACCTGATCCCGGGACTCCAGGATCATGATCTGAGC
Organism: Zalophus californianus; assembly: GCF_009762305.2. Taxonomy (NCBI): domain Eukaryota; kingdom Metazoa; phylum Chordata; class Mammalia; order Carnivora; family Otariidae; genus Zalophus; species Zalophus californianus. The sequence continues at coordinate 18,309,235 of NC_045598.1, forward strand.
CGAAGGCAGTCGCTTAACCAACTGAGCCACCCAGGTGCCCAAGGAAGCATGAAATTAAGGGGTGGTGGTTGCACTACAGTCCATGCTTCATATCCTAGTCACCCGCTAATTGGCATCATGTCTAATATTGTTAAATTCTGTAATCTTGGTGGTTAAAATTGGCCTATAGAGAAAATCTAGAATAACAGAAAAGAAAAAATTACCCATGATTCTGTTATCTAGGGGAAAAATAGCTTAGTATTTTCTGCTGTTTTCTATAGCATTTGACACATTTGAGGACACTTGAGATCACAAAATAAAACTTGCAAAATTAGATCATGTGTGTTAGTATGATTCCATTTTTATGAAGGAAAAAATACCACAAAGCAGGTACCAAATGTTAACAGTGGTTATATGTTAGAAGGGGAAAGGATGAGTAATCTTAATATTTTTTTATGTGTACTGCCCTTTTTCCCCCACGGTAGAAATACGTTATTTCTATAATAAATGAACCTTGCACCCTGTGAAATACTAGCTGTAGTGGAAAGTACAGTATTGTCTCGTATAGTCTTACCTCTGGCAAGCCGCATAAATAACACTTGGTTTTTACCTTGTCAAGTTTAAATGTCATTAGGATACTAAAGTATTGGGACTTTAAACTGTATTTTCCCCTCTGTGAGTCATTAATCTGATCTTGAACAGGTTTCTTTATTATATAAAGTTAATGGTTAGTGTACATCTCATAGTAGGTTTGCCTAAATTTTACAAACTAACTGAATGGATTGAGGAATTTTACACTTGATCTTAGCCGAAAGGCCGAGAAGCGATGGATTGAGTAATTTTAAGTAACTGCTTAGAAATCTGAAATGTGAAATTTGAGGATTATTGCTGGGATTCACTTATAGCAGAACTTGCCCTTTGCATAATTTTGGTATAAACAATCGGACCCTTGAACAGCATGGAGCAGGGCCACGTAGATGTGGAGGTCTTTTCATGAATACAGCACAACACTTCAAATGTGTTTTCTCCTCCTTATACTTTGCTTAGTAACATATTTTTTCTTTAGCTCACTTTATTGTAAGAATGTAGTATAGAAATATACAACATTCCAAAATCTGTGTTCATTGACTTCTATGTTACCCATAAGGCTTCTGGTCAGTGTAGGCTGTTAGTAGTTAATTTTGGGGAGAGTCAAAAGTTACATGCAGATTTTCAACTGCATGGGGACTTGTTGCCTCTAAGCCCCACGTTGTTCAAGGGTCAACCGTATTATACGTTAAGGAGCAAACTCCCTCCATTCTAGAGCTAGAAGTCCTGAACAGTGGCTGGAGATGTGGCATTCACACAAGCATGTGTTTAGAATAACAGCTGTACTTAATGAAAGCCTGCTTCCTATTAGGCTAGTATTGTGGGTGGTTTACAGGTAGAATTTAAATAGACTTTACAGATAGGTTTAATTCTCACAACAGCTCTGTCGGGGATTGCTGTATCCATTTTATTTAGGTTGACAGAAGGGGGCTCAGAAGAAGTCCACCGATTCGTCTGAGGTCACATGGTGAACGGGTTCAGGAGCCAGAATTCACCTCAGGCCTAGCTGAGTTCAAAGATTTTTTCTTTCCTTTGCACGTGCTGCTTTCCTTACGTTTGGAGGTGGCTCTGGATCCTGGACACCCACCCAACTGGCAGCTTGTGGTTGGGAAACGTGGCTTATATGTGCCGTTAGTTGGGGAAAATCCATTCTGACTCTTAGAATCTGTGAAGAGCATCTTGGCTTGCAGTGTGGTTTTCGTCTCAACATACTTTTCTTGGCAGGGATTGCCCTTGGGCCTTTTTCTCCCCCGAAGCCTTAGGAAATACTGAGATTTGTCTGTTCAGTTATTCCCTTGCGAAAATAAAATGTTTAGTTGGACAGCATTTTAGTCTGATTGATTTTACTGTGATTTTTCTGGATTTCTAGAACTCAGACCCAGAAGGAGGTGGAAAGAAAAAGAAGAAAAAGAAGGACAAGAAACACAAAAAGGATAAGAAGCACAAGAAGCACAAAAAACACAAGAAGGAAAAGGCCGTGGCGGCAGCCGCCGCAGCAGCCATCACCCCTGCGGCCCCCGCTGCCCCCACGACCACATCGGCACAGGAGGAACCGGAGGCAGAGCCCGAGCCTAAGAAGGTACGTGTGCCTTGCACTTCCTACAGTTCGCGAAGTCATTTGATGTTGAGGAGGAGCTAAAGATTTTTTTACAGTAACAGCTACTTGGCTGTTAGCTCTCTCCTGATCTATCATCATTCTTGATGATCTGCCAAGAACGGGAATTTGCCAGGAGTAAGGAGAAGAATGTGAATGGCTGCCAAAAGCTTAATGTAGATTTTTAAGAATAATTTCTTTGAGATATAATTAACATGCCATTCACCTATTGAAAGTATGTGATTCAGGGGCACCTGGCTGGCTCAGTAGGGCACGCACCTCTTGATCTCAAGGTTGTGAGTTTGAGCCCTGCATTGGGTGTAGAGATTACTTAAATAAAGATAAAATTTTTTAAAAAAGGAAAGTATGTGATTGAGGGGTTTTTAGTGTATTCATAGAGTCGTGTGGCTGCCGCCATGATGTGGTTCTGTCCTGTGCCCTACACCTCTTCGCCAGTCTCAGGACTCACCAATGTGACCCCTCTGGTTTTAGGAGACCGAAAGCGAGCCCGAAGACAACCTCGACGACTTAGAAAAGCACCTGCGTGAAAAGGCGCTGAGGTCGATGCGGAAGGCTCAAGTGTCCCCACAGTCTTAGGCGGGAATGTGTGTCACGATGTACATTTTATTTGGTTTGTACGCAATTCAATTTCAAAATTGCTAAAATGTGTTTGAGCTTTAGACTATAACATTTGTTGTAATAATTGCTAGGTTGAAGTTCACCATGTAAAAAAAAAAAAGGGCATGGATTTACATTGCAAAAGGTGTCCACAGTGTATTAGTGACATTCTTTCATTGACAGCTGACATAAATTCATTTAGACTGAAATATTTTAAGCCAAAAAAAGTCCCCTTTTTAAAAAAGGGGGTTTCAATATTGTTGGCATTCTTATGGTTTCTTTAAAGGCCTTGGCTATTCCCAGAGGTTTTCTTTCTTTTCATTTTTTCTTTTTCTTTTTTCTCATTTAAGTCTTAGCACCCATTTAAGTTATGATGCTTCCAACCTTGTATGGTTTGCAAGCTTGCCCAGAAATAAGACCACTGTTGAACTCCCACAAAAGTATAAATGAATATTTTAATGCCACAATCTTTCCTGTTGCCTGTGGAGTCTCTGCTGAAATGAATCAGGATTCGAGCTCTAGGACGAGATGGAAAATGAAAGCATGTTGTTTGCCAGGACACTGTGGGTTTATATTGATGTGTAACAAGTTGATTTGGAACACTGGAATTTCATTCTATTCTGTTGTGTTTTTTTTGTAAAGGCAATTAACTAGTCCCAGGAAGGATCCTTCAGTTATATAAAAGTTTGTTTTATGAAATGTCATGGCTCCATTCATAATTTTGTCTTGTTCTTCCAATTGGTATATACAACCTTCAGAGCTCTCGTATTTGGAAGGCTGGAAGGGCCCAGACTTTGAAATAGTGTCTTTGTTTTCACTGTTTTTGTTTTTTGTTTGTTTTTTTTTTAAACTAAAGCTATATAAAGCTTGTGGATTAAACAGAATAAATTTCTAAATTTAAAAACGTTGGCCACTCACTTTTACTTAACCGTCTCAATACTGCAAGAAACCACCTCCCCCCCCCCGAAATCTTACAGTTAAACCTAATGTTTTTACACCCGTGGCACCTTTGACACAGTGAGGTTTGGGCAAGGAAAATAAATGATGGTGAAATTATTCTACCGTCTTTATTTTAATAATGTGGTAAGTACTATGAAGGGAGAGTGTATGGTGCGACTGGAACATACGCGACAGACAAGGCAAAGTCAACCAGGCACTTCAAGCAGAGCAGGATCTGTGTACGGCCTGAGAGGCAGAAAGAGCCTGGCACATTCCAGGGAGTGAGGGAAGGAAGGCTAAGGAATGACTGGAGCAACCTCCCTCTTAGGTTGTGTGTGTTTAATGACAAGCAAGTCATTTTTGCACTTAAGATTTAGCAAAGCAAAGTGACTTGAGGAAACTTGGAGTTGGTTTGTAGAAGGTAAAATAGCAACATAAGTTAAGTGTAGGGATGCCTGGGTGGCTCAGTCAGTGAAGCGTCTGCCTTCGGCTCAGGTCATGATCCCAGGGTTCTGGGATCGGGTCCCGCATCGGGCTCCCTGCTCTGCGGGGAGCCTGCTTCTCCCTCTCCCACTCCCCCTGCTTGTGCTCACTCACTCTCTCTGATTTAAAAAAAAAAAAAAAAAAGTAAAAGGGAATATTTGACACCATGAATCCAAGCTGAGCAGGGTGACACATGGGCAGTTGATGTGATTATAATTTCTGGCATCTAAAACCAACAGAAAATGTCTACACATTTTAAGACTTAGTGGGACATTTTTCATCTGAGGGGCATGGACACAAAGGGGCTGTTTTTTTTATAGGTAGGTTTTTAGAGTGATTTGTAAGGAGGCCAAATTTAAATGCAGCTGCTTCTCTAAGTGAATTCAAGTAGTCTGACCCCTAACTGCATCTTACCTGTGTGCCGCGACGGAAGTCTTCACATCTTCCACATGACTTCCTTGTGATTTTATAATTCTGTGATTTAGGAAAAGCACAGAATATCCAGTTTCTAAAATGGTTGTTGATGACTTATCCCTTCCAATGTGAGCAAACCAGTGAACATCACTGGGGCCTTGTACATCTCTAGCCTGCCATTCGTTCGTTCGCTGCACGTGTTCACTTTCCTATTCCTTCAGTATGCTTTCATTCCTCCACTTGACGAACTGCCCGTTAAAGTTAGCAATAGTCCCTGTTTTGCCAATCTGAATGATCAATTCTTGATCCTTTACCGGTCCTTGGCTGGATTTGGCTCAGTCGTTCACTCCTTTGTTAAAACACTTTCTTCACTTGGGTTCTAGGAGACAACGCTGGAACCTTCCAGATGCAACACTGGTTTTCCTCCTATCTCACCAGCTGGTCCTTTTATATCTACTGGCTCCTTTCAAACACAAAGTGATGGAGTTTGTCTTTGTCCTTGGTGGCTTTCTCTACACATTTAATCCCCACTTCCTTGACTTTAAATGTCACCATTTTGTTGACTTGTCAAGTTTCGCTGCAGTCTAAACTTACCCCTGACCTATCCAGCTGCTTACTTGATAACCCAGTTTGGATATCTAAAAGAGATACGAATTGAACATGTCCAAAATAGCATTTTTTTTTTTTTTAAGATTTTATTTATTTGCGACAGAGAGAATGAGAGAGAGCACATGAGAGGGGGGAGGGTCAGAGGGAGAAGCAGACTCCCTGCTGAGCAGGGAGTCCGATGGGGGACTCGATCCCAGGACTCCAGGATCATGACCTGAGCCGAAGGCAGTTGCTTAACCAACTGAGCCACCCAGGCGCCCTAAAATACATTTTTAACTGCTGTCTTCTGACCTCATCCCCATCTTATTTCAGTCCCTGTCGTCCTCATTGACTGCGCATTGAGTTAATACTGTCAGAAGTATTGTCTGCTCTCCAGCACTGAGCCACACAAAGGCCATGCCAGTCCCAGTGACCTGAGCCAAGCCAGGTCATGGTACTGCTCAAAGCCCTCCAATAACCTGCCTCAGTAAAATCCAGATTCTTTCCTATGGCCTGCAAGACCTGACAGCGCTGGGTTGAATCTGCTTTGGCAACCTCATTACCACCCTTCAGTCTTGCTCACACCGTACCTGCTACCTTGTTCCTCCTTTGACCAATCAAAGTTGATTTCTCTTTCAGGACCTTTGTTCCCGCCCTTCCCTCATCCTGGAAGATACCGCCTCCTGATCTTGTGGCTTGTTTCCTTACTTGATTTCCTCAGGCAGTCTTCCTGAACTCCCTCTTCTCTGTTTTCACGTAGAGCAATTATTAGTACCTGAAATGATACATTTTTGGTCCCTAGGAACTTGGTCTTGTTCATGACTGTGTTGCCAGTGCCTGATACATAGCAGAACCACAAATATTTGATGAATGAATTTAACTGACTTGTCTCTATACTTGCCAAGTGCTACTAGGTTGGGTTTGAGGTAAAGAAAATGAATAAAGGGCAGCCTGGGTGGTTCATTCAGTTGAGCGTCCAACCCTTGGTTTCGGCTCAGCTCATGATCTCAGGGTCATGGGATCAAGCCCCGCACTGGGTGCTGGGCGGGGAGCCCGGTTGGGATTCTCTCCCTCCCTTTCCCTCTGCTCTCCCCCTCTCTTAAAAAAAAAAAAAAAGACAATGATTGCTGCCCTTGAGTATTTGCCTACTAGGAATATAAATATGCAAACAACAATTTGTAGTGGACAACACTGGGCGGACTGGGGTTCCTACCATAGCTTTCTGTGTCACCTTGATCAAGTTGACACGTGAGCTAAGTGCTGCCATTTCCTCTTCTGAATGAGGGAAATAATGGTGGAATCCACTTCAGAGTGCTTTCAAGATTTTTTTTTAATGTATTGATACCATCCAATGATAGCATGAAGAGAAGTTCCCATTTTCTCAGCTCTGTGACGTGCATCCATTCTAGCGGTGACAGTTTATGTGCCTGTGAGCGGTTTGAACCGGTCACAGCCCTATTCAATGCAGTTTTCTTCCCTTTTGCTCTTTAGATACAACTCAGCATAAAGTTTCCTATTTTAAAGTGTGCAACTCAGTGGTATTTAATACATTTGCGAGGTTGTGCAACCACCACCGCTATTGGAGAACATTTTCATTGCCCTAAAAAGAAACTCTGTGCCCATTAGCAGTCACTTGCCATTCTCCTGGCAATCCCTGAGCCCCAGCCCCCTGGCAACTATATCCATCTATTCTGAACATGTCCTTGGCATCATATAAGGTGTGGCCTTTTGTATCTGATTTCTTTCATTTAGCATAATGTTTCAAGGTTCCACCATGGTACCTCATTTTTTTAACTGCCAAATTAATATTTCCCTGTATGGATATAGCACATCTTGTTTATCCATTCATCAGCTGAGCATTTGGGCTGTTTCTATTTCGAGGCTCTTATGGATAAAGCTGCTAAGAACGTTTGCACATAAGGTTTTGTGGACATGTTTTTTCTTGGGTATATATACCTCCGAGTGGAGTTGCTGGGTCATGTGGTGACTTAACTTTTTTAGAAACTGGTAGACCATGCCAAAGCAGCTGCACCATCCTACATTCCCACCAGCAGTGTATGACGGTTCCCATTTTTCCACATCCTTACCAGCACTGGTTGTCATTTGATTATAACCATCTTAGTGGGTGTGAAGTGTAGTATCTTGTTTGCGCCCCAAACCCAGTATTTTTCTGAATATATCTGTCTAGTATGTCATAAGGGATTTTTGCCAAGATGTCCTTTTATTTCAGGTGTATCAGAGGGGAGGAGGAGGGATGCCTGGGTGACTCAGTCGGTTAAGCGGCAGCCTTCGGCTCAGGTCATGATCCCAGGGTCCTGGGATCGAGTCCCACATCGGGCTCATTGCTCAGCAGGGAGCCCGCTTCTCCCCCCCCACCCCTGTCTCCCTCTGCTTGTGCTCTCTGTGTCAAATAAAAAATCTTAAAAAAAATAAAATAATAAAAATAAATAAAACACAGGGGAGGGAGGAACTGACATGCTCCCAAGATTCCCAAGAGTGGTAGCATGTGTGCAGAGGGCTCTGGCTTCCTCTGACCCAGAAGTGTTTGGGGAGAATGCAGGTTGAAAGCCAGTAGGGATTGTAAATGTACTTGAGTCACAACCAGCATTAAAAGAAAAAAAATGAAATAGTAATTTGAGGGTGAATTGCAGTAGGTTAAGTGTTGTTTGATGACGTGTTTCTCTCTGCCCATGCGTGCATGTGTGTTTGTGTTCTGGGCTGCAATGTAAAATGTAGTCTGATTCATAGTCAACAAAACGGAAAGCCACTACTTCACAGATCATCTGGTCCACCAGTTTTTAAACTGCCCGCGTGTCCTCAGTGGGGCTTACAGTTCTGATTTTCTCTAAAAGGTACATTGGGTGAACCCACCTTTGTGGAAGGACAGAGACGAGAGAAACGTAAGCCTTGCAAGTGCTTGACTTTGATACGTAGATCTAGAGATACATACAGATGCATCTTTTTTTCTTTTAACTTTGGGCTTTTCCCGTTGCGTTCTGTTTGAATAAAGGGATCCACAGCCCCAAATCGTGTGAAAACCACTGATCTAGCCTAGCCCTTGTCTACAGAAAAAGTCCAAAGGGGAACAGACTGCCCCGTGGTTCCACCCACCATAGTAAATGCTCCCCTGGGTGCTTTCCCACTTCATCTCACTGTTTCGGCCGGGGGCGTTAATGTCTCCCAACTTTTCATTGTGCTGTGATGAGAGGAAGCAGACCCAGTGCAGTTAGGTGCCTCAGAAGCAAGGCGGGGAGGGTGGCTTCTAGCAGGTCTTGGTAACAGGGAAGGAAAAACCCCCATCTGGGCACATATGCAAGAATGGCCTTTGTCCAAGAGTCCGACATCTGTTCTTTCAAGAACCTCCCGGGCGCCTGGGTGGCTCAGATGGTTAAGCGTCTGCCTTCGGCTCAGGTCATGATCCCAGGGTCCTGGGATCGAGTCCCGCATCGGGCTCCCTGCTCCTTGAGAGCCTGCTTCTCTCTCTCTTTCTCTCTCTCTGTCTGTAATGAATAAATAAATAAAATCTTTTTAAAAAAAAAAAAAGAACCTCCCTCGTACACAACGAGACAGGGACCCTCAGCCATTTTAAGCATGGCGGCTTTGGCCTACATAACCCACAGGACCCGTGGGAGGTGAGCCTGACTGATCTCGGCCCCAGCTGGAGGGAGAAGCCCACCAGACCAGTGGGACTTCCCCAGGCAGCCAGGATGTGCTGAGCACCTGCTGCTATTCTCTGCCTGGAATGTCCTTTCTTGCCTTCTAATGTCCAAATCCTTTTTGGACTTAATGAAATGTATTTAAGATGATGTTTTCCAATTATAAAGAAAATACATGCTGGCTTTTAGAGAATTGGGGAAACAAAAATAGAAAAAAAGTTGTTGGCCATCCCACCATCCAAATATAACCAAGGCCACCTGTCTCGGGTCAAGTTCTCCACTTGACTGCACCCAACTCACACAGAGCTCCCTCTTACATATGGAACAAGCCAGGTTTATTTCTTACCCGTTTGTAAGTATGTATCAGGGTCTTACCATATACAAATAATGTTTAATATTTTTTTCATTGGACATATTGTGAACTAAAATCGCAGAATACAACTTAAATGTTTAACCAGGACATTTGGAAATTAGGTAAATCACTCCATACCAACAGCAAAACACAGCTACGGTTCTCCCTGGTGTATTCTTTTTACCTAGTCATTTTACAAGATTTTTAGATGCCTCTCTAAACTCTTAGCTCTACAGGTAAATTGGTAACGATGGTACGCCTCTCCCAGGGCTTGGGGGAGGATTAACAGATGAACAAAACCCAGTCCCTGCCCCAGGAGCCCACGGCATTTGGCGGGGAAGGGGGAGGTAGGAACAGAGGGGCCATCAGTGGCAATAAAACCAGATGACTGGGGACAGAAGATCAAGGCAGCAGGGCACTGCGTCCACGGACAAGAATAATGTTCTGCAGCCAGCTTCTCAGCCATAGACCTGTGAGCCCGGGCAAGCAACTTCACCTCCCTCACCTCTGTTTCCTCTTCTCTAAGTTGGGCAAGGATTCAATAAGACCATCCCGTGAGGGACTTGGCTTGTGCACAGACCCATCAAGGAAGGCTCCACCAGTGGGAGTCAGGAACATGCTTCATCAAATTTTGCGATGCTGGCAATTGGAAGATGTAAATTGGAATTTACAATGTGGAGGGGGAAAAAGTCGTCTTACATTCCATCTTCCAATGTGGATGTCTCACCTTCCGTACAGTATTATGCACAGAAGGGCCTGCAACGCGGAGGAACACTCATCTGTCACTAAACCTCTCCACCCGCTCCTCCCTCCTTTCTTTGGGCGCTAAACGCTCCTCTGCTTCAGCGGTGTTCCCACATTCTTCCACTAGGTGGCGCCCCGGCCCTGGGTGCCGGCAGCAGGAGCTGCCGCCCTGAAAGCGAATCTTCCTGCTCCCACTTTTTTTTCCCTTTCCCTCCATCCCTTTCTCCCTGGTCACAAGAGGCCCCAGTGCTGGAAGGCTCTCTGCAGGGTTCCAGAGCCTGACAGTCACAGGGCTCTTGCAGTCCCCTGGCTCCACTACCTCCCAAACCGGAATTCCTTCGCAGCCAGCCTCCAGCTCTCTCCGGTTCCTTCCTTGCACACCTTCGGTGACTGAAGACTCACTACTTTATGAGGCTCCTCTCCTGGAAGGAATCCAGGTAATAATGGTCATGCACTTGAGCTCTGACAACTCTCCAGCTGGGTTCTAACGTCTCCGCTCTGCTCCTTGTTCAGCAGATGTGTCCGCTTCGCTTATGGCTGAATCCCCGGGGCCTGGCGCAGGCAAGGCACTCATTTGGTGAACGAGTTAGTGAACGAGCTCAGTTCCGTGCGTCAGTTTCCTCACCTGAGAAATGGGGCTAATGATGGTATTTACCTCAACGTTGTGAGGATTAAACGACACGGGACTTGCAGAGACAGGCCTAGCCCCGTGCTTGGCCCGTAGTAAGTCTTCAACAACAAATATTGATTATATTTTTTTCCCACTTATACCTATGGGTAGCCCGACTCTTATTACTTGAAGGTTCTCCTTTAGAGCAAATTGCATCCTGATTCTTAAAACTTCCACACACTGGCCTTGGGCTTAGTTCTGTCCCTTGGAGCCACAAAGAACATTTACTCCCTTTTCCAAGGGACTCCGCTCAGCTCAGCATACACGTATGGCCTGTGTGCCAAGAGCTGGGGTTACCAAGACAAGACATGACCATAGTTTCTTCCTCTGAGTGCCTCTTGGCCTAGCCAGGGCAGGAGACCACTGAGCAGCTGTGGGTACCCAGTGAATATTTTGGATGAACAGTAGGACTTACTTATCGAGGCTTTACTGTCCATTTCATTCTTCCACCTGTGTTCCTGGGCATCCTAACCCCGTTTTCTAGGTGAAGGAACTGAGGCACAGAAAGGTCACATCAGCTGGTGAGCAGTAGAACCGGGATTTGGGTCCTGCCTGACTGCAGAACCCACACCTTAACTTCTAAGCCATGTTCTCACTATAGCCTGGAGGATGCTCTGGGGCCTGGGGGGAGTTTCCGGTTCCTGAGCATTCCACCGCCATGACCCTGACGTCATGGCTATTATGCAGCTTCCCCTCATCAGTTCCCCATCTCTCCCACCATCAGAGCCATATTTGGCTCGATTGCAATCCCATGGATTGGGGGGGGGGGCAGCTCCACCTCCAGGGTGGGCTCGGGTGGCTTAGGCCAGGCCGCACGTCATCCCACTCCCCAGTCACGACAACAGACACGTCTTCAGTGAGAGCCCGTGGTTGGTTAAGAGAAGTAGCAGAGCTTGTAGGGGAGAGAGGCTGCTGCTTGCTTCTGCAGGCGTGCTGGGGGAGAGGTTCCCCGCAGAGGAACCTCTCCACCCTGCTTTGCTGTGTGACCTTGAGTGCAGAGGGGATGTGAGAGCCAGAAGCGCAGCAGTTCTTCATGCCCACAGAGGATTCCTTTTGAGGATGAGACCAACATACAGAGGAGGGCAGAGCCCAGAGACTTCATGGAGGAACAGAAGCGGGTCCCTGGTTTTATCAGTTACCATCGTTGTGTAACAAATCACTCCAAACGGACCAGCTTAAAACAACAAACGGTAGTTCCCATGGTTGAGGGTCGGGACTTGGAAGAGACCTAGATGGGTGGTTCCGGCTCTGGGTCTCATGAGTCTGTAGAGAGATGTTGCTGAGGGCTGCACTCATCTGAAGTCTTGACTGGGGCCAGAGGATCCACCTCCAAAATGGCCCGCTCACGCGGCTACAGGCGGGAGGCCTCCGTTCCTCACCAAGGGGGCCTCTCCGTGGCAGATGGCTTCCACCAGAGTGAGTGATGAGGAAGACAGAGGGAAGGAACCAGCAGTGTCTTCCATGGTCTCTCAAGTTGTGTACTGTCATTCCCACTTTTCTTCTAAACTCTCGTGACTAAGTCCAACCCACAATTCAAGGGGAGGATAATCCGGCTTCCTTTTTTTTTTAAGATTATTTATTTGGCGTGGGGGAAGGGCCAGGGGAGAGAAAATCTCAAGCAGATTCCCTGCTGAGCATGGAGCCCAATGTGGGACTTGATCTCACGACCCTGAGACCACGACCTGAGCCGAAACCAAGAGTCAGACGCTCACCCGACGGAGCCACCCAGGCGCCCCTAATTAGGCTTCCTTTGAAGGAGGTGTCAAAGAATCTGTGGACTAGTTTTAAATCATCATTGCCGTGAGATCACTTGAGCTGCCGGATCAGCTCGTACCTGAGGATCCATCTCTGAGCCCTTTGATACATTATTAGTTATTTAATTAGTTATTAGTGTTAGTTAATTCCCCTTCTTGTTTAAGCTAGTCTGAGCTGGGTTTTCTGATCCATGCAAATCAAAGTGCCCTAATTAATATCCCCTGTGCCTCGTGGGAAGGGCCTTCCTCATCTCAGCCTCCAGATCCGCCTTGTCTGCCTGTGTCCCTCCGAAGTGCGGTGGTGAGAGCCGGGCCCAGGCTCCGGGAGCGGAGGGGAGGGGCAGGCCCTCCGTGCCTCTGGCCCTTCACCCTACAACAGAGTGTATGCCATTGCTCTATCACCAGTGAAGATGGCTGCGGGGAAACCGCACTGTTCTCTTGACTCAGGACCCATCATACTCGTCTGTCTACTTGCTGCTCCTGCGAAGACCTGACTTGGACGTCCTGGGCTTGCCCTGAAGCATTTGGCAACAATTTCCAGGATTCTCCTGGTCAGTCCGCTTTAGGGGAGGGGGACCAAGGAATCCCAAGGCCCAGTGGGAGGAACTCTAGGTCAGTCTCCACCCTGCTTTGCTGTGTGACCTTGAGCGAGTCCCTGCTCCTCTCTGGGCCTCGGTGTCTTCCCTGAGGAAAGCAGAAGTTTGGCCCAGTGTGTCTGAGATGCTTTAGGATGTCCTTAGTTCCCTGCGGTCCAAAGGAGACAAGAAATTTCAGGAGAAGCCTCCCTTCAGACAGCTGGGCCTTGGGTGGCCCTTCACATCACAGCAGAGAGAAATGCACACACGGCGCGCCCTTTGCCATCTGCCATCTCACCTGATCCTCTGGGCAGCCAGCGTGGGGCCAGGACGAGGCAGAGCTGCAGGGCAGACACGGCTTCCCCTCCAGGGCCCGGGACAAAACAGCCGCTCTCATTTACCGAGTGCTTGCTGCCCACCCTGTGCCAAGCCCCTCATGTGTGACTGTCGTGGTCCTTCGCGCGCCAGCCCTGCTGGGTGGTGACTATTATTAACCCCTTTTACAGGGAAGGAAACCGAAACCCAGAGGGTAAAGTAAGTACAGCAAATGCAGCAAACGGAAGCTCAAATGCAGCTTGAATGTCTCCGAAAAGCTGTCCGTGCTTTTCATCACACGGCAGCCCTCTTGGTATTTACGGGAGCACAGGGGTAGGTGGGAAGAGGCTGGTGCAAAGCAAGGAGGCCAGAGCCTTGGGTTCTTGAACAAACTCTGAGCACTTATTCTCTGGGCCTCTGTTTGCGTGTCTGTAAAATGGGGATAATGATTCTCACCGGAATTGTGAGGCTTGGGGAGAAACATTTTAGTGAAGACCTATGTGAGCATTTCTTGCACGCTGCAGAGTGCCGTCTAAATGTAACAGATGGTTGTTTTCCTTAATCCCAGCTGCACGGGAGCTGCGGCAGGAAGCAGGCAAGCTCACGAGGGCGGGCCAAGTGTCCCAGAGTGGCTGTTTCCACCCCTGCACACAAGAAGTCCCCAGGAGAGGAGGCAGGGCAGGATGAGAGGCAAAGCCCTGGGTGCTTATCTAGAACTTTCCCTCCATTCCAGGGCCCTCCAGAGGAAGGGAAACTTCTGGACTGTCCCCATTGAGTTCCAAGCATTCCAGAGGCCTCACTGGCGAGGAAGCCTGTCGTCGCCTGACCCAGCACCGGCCATAGAAAGGCCTGGATGGGTTGGCTCTCCCCTTTCCCTCGCAGTCCCTGTCTTTGTGGCGCCCTGGTCTCACTGACCAGTCCCCACAGCCTGTCCTACCAAGAGGACACCAGCCTCTAGCAGGGAAGACCCACTTCCCAGCCCAGCCGAGGCTGTCAATAGTACTCCAGCCCGGGGATGTCACACCAAGCCATCTTTTTAATTTTGTGTGTCTGATTCCTCTTGAACCCCAGGTCTGTCTTGCTCCCAGCGAGCCCGAGCGCTCCTTAAGGACAGGAGCCTGGGGCCTGCTTGCTTCTGGGCTCCCATCAGAGCCCTGTCTAGGGCTGCGTACACACTCGAACCCCAGACCAGGTACTGCTCGTGCTGTGGGCTCCTTCTCGGGGTCTTTGATGAACACCCCTCAGGTCCCCGATCCCCAGCGCCTACTGGAAAGAGTTCCGCCGACACAGGAAGGAAACCCGGCTTCTGGCCCTGGCTGCGCTCCACTCAGGCTGAATGACTCTAGGCAAGGCCCTTTGCCTTGCTCAGAAGCATCTGTGGTTTTTCAAACTGTGCTCAGTCAAGGTCAGGCAGGCCGTGGATGTGCCTGAGTGGGGCGGGCGGGGGGCCCCTAGGGCGTGCGCTGGGATTCCAGGCCTCACCCCCACCACCCAGAGCTGTTCCGTTCTTGTAACTTTTACACATTTGGCTTTCACATGAAATTTTTGGGTTTTGTTTTGACAGCTTTACCGAGGGAAAACGGATATACAATAAACTGACATGTTTAAAGTGTACAATTGCATAAGTTTTGTCCATCGACACAAGAGAATGAACATATCTACCCCCTCGAGAGTTTCCCCCTGCCCGTTTTAAATTCCCCCGTGACTCAGGAACCACCGATCTGCCTTCTCTCGTTGCCTTTTCTAGAATTTTATGTAAATGGGAGCCTGCAGTAGGTATTCTCTTTTGTCTGGCTTCTCTTACTCAGCGTAATTATGATTATTATTTTTAAAGATTTTATTTATTTATTTATTTGACAGAGAGAGACACAGCGAGAGAGGGAACACAAGCAGGGGGAGCGGGAGAGGGAGAAGCGGGCCTCCCGCGGAGCAGGGAGCCCGATGCGGGGCTCGATCCCAGGACCCCGGGATCATGACCTGAGCCGAAGGCAGACGCTTAACGACTGAGCCACCCAGGCGGCCCTCAGCGTAATTACTTTGAGATTCCTCTACGTTGGCTCATTCCTTTGCAATGCTGAGCAGTATTCCGTTGTATGGAAACACCACAGTTTGTTCACCCATTGACCTGTTGGGGGCAGTTTGGACTGTTTTGGTTTCTAGCTATTAGAAATGAAGCGGCTATAAATGTTCCTTCAATGTTCCTTCACACAAGATTTTATCTGAAGAAGCTGGACTACTAAAAAACAAACAAACAAAAACAAAAAGAAGCTGGACGAGACGATCCCTGAAGTGACAGGCTCTGAAGGACCCAGAAGCTGTAGTGGGCCGAGCTGGGGACTCCAGGATGAAGGGAACTGCCCCTTTCAGGCCGCTTACGGGTGCCAAGCACCTGACCACATTCGCCCATTTAATCACAGTCCATCCGTGAGGCAGGTGCCACTGTGATTCCCAGTTTACAGACAAAACAGCTGAGACACAAGGCAGTGAGTGTAACTGATGACACACATCTAGGCGGTGGCACCGTTGTGACTCAGACCCAAGGTCTGGCTGCCGCGGAGCCCGGGCTCCTAGCCACCACATGTCTGTACAGAGAGCCAGCCCTGGCTCCCTGGCTGGCTTTGATTCGCTGTGTGGGGGGTGGATACTGGCGTTGGTGCTCGCCGAGCCGGCCCGCTGGGAACACGCAGTCAGCCTGGGAGGCACGCTGGGGAACTGGGGCCACACCAGCAGGAAGAAGTGAATCAGCCACATGGCCCAGGGGTGGCACCCTGGTCCTGGGCCTGGCAAAAGAAATGAGAGGGAGCCCCTGGTTATGCGGAGGCCCCTGGACTTTTCACACATGTGCCTTCCTGTAATGTTCACAGTAACCAGGAGGTGGGGATTATCATCTCCATTTCATAGATAAGAAAACTGAGGCTCAGCAGAGTCTACCTGTTAGGATTCTGTCAGCTTCACGTAACAGAAAAGCCAACCCAAAGTGGCTTAAACGATAAAGACATTTATCTGACAAAACCCCCAAAGTTCGAGATTTGGCGAATTCCAGCTCCGTAATCCAGGGACACCCACAGGCCATCAGGACACAGGCTCTTTCCTCCTTCGTGGGCTCCTTCCTTGGCGCCTTGGTCCATCCCTTCTTCACAGTCCCCAAATGGCTGCAAAGATGTCCGGGACCCACAATGGCACCCGGAGGCAAGCAGGGAAATCTCCCTGTCACCCATTTTAAGAGGGATGAGACCCTCTCAGCATCTCTGCAGACTTCCCCTTGCTTCCCATTGCTGAGGATTGCCTAAACCAATCAGTGGGTAAGGGAACAACACCCCTTCTGGGGCAAGGGTAGAGGTCAAGGATAGGATGGTGGGGCGGGGGGGCTCTCCTGGGGTGGGGTTCTCCTGGAGGCCCCAGGTGCTGGGAGAAGGGCAAACAACATCCAGGTTTCGCTCGTGAGGACGGAGGGGACTGCCTCAGAGGAAAACAGATTTGCGCCAAGGTCGTCCATCTGTTTAGAGGCAGAGCTGAATTCTAACGCACGCAGAGACATTTTGCCTTGCCCGTTATCCTTCCAACATCTTTACTGTCCTCACCCCATGGAGGAGAAAATTGAGGCTCCCGTCGTGGAACCCAGGCCAGCCCCATTGCTCCATGAGGAACCTGTGTGTGATAAGATATTAACATTTTATGGGCCGGCCATTTTTATTACATCACCTATGAGGTAAGATACTATTATTATCCCCATTTCACAGAGGGAAACACAGAGGCACAGAGAGAAGAAGCTTGCCTGAGGTCACGTAGCCAGAAAGTGGTGGCACTGGTATTTGACCTCTGCCTGGTTTTCCGGGATCCACCACACCAACAGGTGAAGGGTGGACTGTGAGGGAAGCCCAGGAGGGTGAGTCCCAGGGCGGGTGGGGCAGTCCCCGGGGGCGAAATCGGGAGAGCTGAGCAGCAACAGGTGAAGGGCGGCCAGGAATGGGGCTGCGGCCAGGCCAGCTGGCAGGCCCAGCCGAGTCTGCAACATGAGCCCAGGAACCATCACGGCCCACCCACCTTGCTCTCAGGTTCTAGCTCCCCTGGGCGGCGCCCCCCTCCAGGAGCCTCAAGTACAGATTCAAGTTTTCTGGGCTAAGGGCAAGCAAGTTTTATGGACAGGTCAGTGAGCCACGGACACTTCAGCCTAGGGGAACTTCAAGGAGTGTTTGGTTCAGTGCCCCATTTTCCAGATAGGGAAATTGAGGCCACTCTGTATAAAGGGTTTTGTTTGTTTTTGTCCGTGTTACTCACTGCTTCATCCCTGTTGCCTAGAACAATGCTTGGCGTATGGTAGGTATTCAGTAAACATTTGCAGAATGAATGACTGACTCATCGAGTGCGTGTGGTTTTTCTGAGGCCCTTAGAATTGCAGCAGAAAGCTGGCCATCAGAAGCGCCTCTTCTCCTGCAGGGCCTCCTCGCACGGTGGGAAGACTCGGGGTCAGAGGAAAGTGGCTTGTCCGCGGTCACGGACAAAGCCCACGGGCTCCCCCAGGCACAACATTTAATACATGACTCCCCCACCGCCCAAACACACAAGCACCGGCAGCCTCGCTTCAGTTACAAGGACAGAACCCACTCAGCCCAGCCGCTGAGGCATAAATAGGGCCGGGGGTGGGGTGGGGGTGAGGATACTGGCATGATCCTTGTGCAACAAAAGGGGAGGAAACTGCAGCCAGAGCTCCCAAGGGGCCAGAAACAAAACCAGAAAATAAAAAATGCCATTACCTGCCACCCCCACCCTGCCCCAGTGCACTCGCTTTGGAAGGGCTCCTGGCTGCCTCCGATCCTGCTTCTCGGGTCTTCTCAGTTCAAACAGTCAACAGGGACCGGTGCCTAGGTCCCAATCGCAAATTCTAGGGGAGTGAACCTGATTGAGCAGCTGGGGTTGGCAGCCACCCCGGTGGGCCAGCGCCCACCGCCCATGGCCAGGGGGCTGCGGGAGCAGGCCAAGAATGGGGGTGTGGGTGGCTTCTCTAAGACCAATGTGGAGGGTGAAGGAAGTGATGCCTCCCCAGTCCAGTCAACTGGGTTAAGTCCCATGCCAGCCCCCATCTTCCCAGACGAGAAGTCTTGCATATCTCCATGATGGAGCTCCTGCTACCCACACGGCACAATATCTTCCATTGTCCGTAATTACTCATTACTGGTGGAGGGCTCTTAAGTCACCCTTTCTTTCGAACCAGCCATTGCTCGTTTGCTCAAGTCTGTGACTGCAGTGTTTACGCAAGCTTGGGTCAAGGTAACCCAACTGTTCCCTCATTCTGCTGCTACAAACAACTTTTACACCCTGCAATCCAGACCCCGTATAAGACAGGATCTGATTGGTTCTCCCACTCGCCAACTTGTCACGGCTGTCCCTGTTGGTCAGAGCATTCACACCAGCTGCCCACCCCACCCTCCCCATTGGATGCCAGCCAACCTATAGAATGGTCGCCCAAGACCAGAGGCCCGCCCATCCCTGGACTGAGTTGGTTGGGGTCATTTTTAGGTTCGGTTTACACAAACGTTTTCTCTGCTTATCCTGATTTTCCTGTGGGCCTAGGCCAGTTCCCTGTGCTCCTGCCCCCACCCCAATTCTTTGTTCATTGTTTACGGAGCCTTATTCTTCTCCTTCCTGGCGCTTCCCCACCTTTTTCCTGCTGATTGCACGTTTTGGACACAGCTCTGCTCATTTCAAGTATGGCCACATATATGGCTTTGGGCAAGTCGTTTCCTCTGTTTGAGCCTCAGTTTCCCCATGTGTATATTGGGGTGACTAATTCCCACCTCACAGGATTATTGAGAGGATGAAAGGAGTCCATGTATGTGTGAAGTCCTGCCACAGAGTTGAAAGTTAGGCAAACTCAATGTCTGGCCTCCCTTTCAGCTTCAGCCCTGAAAGCTATCCAAAGACCAGAGGGGCAAAGCTGAACTGGGAGAGAGAAGAGGTCTGAGTTCAAATCTCAGCTGGGCATCTGACTTGCTGTGTGACCTTGGGAAAGTCCCTTCTCCTTCCGGGGTCAGTTCCTTCAGCTGTCAAATAAGGATTGGACCAGAGGAGCATTTCCCAAACTGCAAAAAGAGGGTAAATAGCACACCACAAAAAGAGGGAGAGAGAGAGAGACTGAGTCTTTGGCCAAATATGTTGGGAAAAACCATTTAACACCTATTAGAATATTAAAAACTCTGACTGAGGTTGGGCTGTCCTATATGGTAGCCACTAGTCACATGTGATGACTTAAATTCAAATTAATTAAAATCAATTAGGGGCGCCTGGGTGGCTCAGTCGTTAAGCGTCTGCCTTCGGCTCAGGTCATGCTCCCGGGGTCCTGGGATGGAGCCCTGCATCGGGGCTCCCTGCTCCGCGGGAAGCCTGCTTCTCCCCCCTCCCACTCCCCCTGCTTGTGTTCCTGCTCTCGCTGTGTCTCTCTCTGTCAAATAAATAAATAAAATCTTTAAAAAAATCAATTAAAATTTAAAATTCATTACCTCCATCTCACCAGCCATATTGCAAGGGTTTGATAGGCATGTGCGACTGGTGGTTAGCATGCAGCACAGAAGCAACTGGAGAATTCCCTTGCTCACAGAAAGTGCTAGTTGATGGTGCTGCAGTCAGAGGAGGCCTGTTCCAGCTTAACCAGAATCTCCCACGCACATTTGACCGCACTACCCCTACGGCACATCCACGACCAACATGAGAAGTAATATTGCTCCCAGGAACATGGTCAGATGTTGAGCGAGAGGAGTCTCTTGGGGCCTTTCCAACTCTGAAAGTGAAGAAGGGGGAACATTCTGGTAACTGAATTCCTCCTAGGGGAGGGAACCGCCTGTGTGTAGCTGCTCTCTTGGCTAAAAAGACATTGTAATTGTGGATGCAGCGGGGATGCACTGGGAAGGAGGGGGCAGGGAACCTGGTTGCTCATGGTATGGAAGGGTGTGGAATTGGGAGAGGGAGAGGAAACAGGAGAGGTGAGTGGGTTGAGGGTCAGGGAGGGTCTAGCAGTCTGGTGGGAAGATGGGGCCCAGGCAGAGGGAGGGCAGGGGTGGGACGGCTGAAGGACCCTGGAGAGCAGGGAGGTCTGATGTGCCGGGGGAAGGCATCTGCTCCCGGCCGCACTGCAATGTGGTGCCCCTCACGCACCACCCGCGAGTCAGTATGTGTCTCCCACATCTGGACACGTGGCATTGGGGAAAATCAGGAAATGGAGGTTTGACCTTTGGGCTGTCCAGAAAGGGCCTTCAAGAGAGTCGAGAGCTGAAGGGTAGCGAATCCAGCAGAAGAAGGTCGCATGGAAAAGAAGACCTGCAGAGGCAAGCTAGGGGAAACGGACCCCTACCACGAGAGTCTCCAGAGAGGTCAGAAGGTGTGGTGGCTCTAAAACATGCCCCCTGCCCCCGGGGGCGCCTGGGTGGCTCAGCGTTGGTTAAGCATCTGCCTTTGGCTCAGGTCATGATCTCAGGGTCCTGGGCCCAAGCCCCCGAAGGGCTCCCTGGGAAAGAGTCTGTTTCTCCCTCTCCCTTACCCCTCTCCCCTGCTCGTGCTTGCTCTCTCTCTCTCTCTCTCAAATAAATACATAAAATCTTTTAAAAAATAAATAAAAAATAAAACATGCCCCCCAAATGCTCTGACACTCCTTTTTTTTTTTTTTTTTTTAAGATTTTATCCATTCATTTGAGAGTGAGAGATCACAAGCAGGGGGAGCAGCAGAGGGAGAGGGAGAAGCAGACTCCTCGCTGAGCTGGGAGCCCAATGTGGGGCTCGATCCCAGCATCCTGGAATCATGACCTGAGCCGAAGGCAGACGCTTAACCGACTGAGCCACCCAGGCGCCCCTCTGACAATCCTTTTATATGCCCTCCCCTTAGATATTGGTCCTGTGACTGCTTGACCAATAGAATACAGTAGAAATGACCTAAATCTTAAGAGACTGGTAGGCTCCACTTCCTATTTCTAGAGACACTTATTCTTGGAATCCAGCTGCCACGCTGTGCCCAGGGCACACTGAAAGGCCAAGTGTAGGTGTTCTCGCTAACCAGTCCCGACCGAGATTCCAGCTGACAACCGGTGTCACCTGCCAGCCATGGGCCTGAGGAAGCCTCTGGATCACTCCAACTCCATTCACCACGACTGCAACGGCACAAAAAGCCCTGAGCGAGAACCCCTTGTTAGGCCCAGTGAACCCCCAGAACTGTGAGAAAAAAATAATAAAATGATTTTGCTCTAGGCTAGTAACTAAGTTTTTTTTTTTTTTTTTTAAGATTTTATTTGTGTATTTGAGAAAGAGAGCACATAAGAGGGGGCAGGGTCAGAGGGAGAAGCAGACTCCCCGCCGAGCAGGGAGCCCGATGCGGGACTCGATCCCCGGGCTCCAGGATCAATGACCTGAGCCGGAGGCAGTCACTTAACCCACTGAGCCACCCAGGCTCCCGCTAGTAACTAAGTTTTGGTCAATCCATTTTGCAACAGTGGTTTCACTGGACCGGGAGACAAGGCATGGATCCCTTCACAAGTGGGATGGGATAGGGGAGCCAACTTTTCACGAAATCTTAAAGTACAGAGGGGCCTCAGCAAACTGTTCTACTCGGAGGCTGACAGGAGTGACATCTGGATGAACTTGGTATGAGATAAAGTTTCTGCTGTGACCTTGAGGAGGGGGCCCGGAGACTGTCCAGGTGAGAAATGGAAAGGTGTCAAGGGTGACTCGGAAGCGTCTGTCTTGGGCAACTGTCCTCAGGGACAATGTGAACTGAAATTGGGGGCGGGGGGTTGGGAGGAAGGGGAGAAGACCAGTTTGGGATGCACTGCTGCATTTTCGATGTGCCTTGTAGAAATACCAGAACCTGCTGATACATTAATAAAAAAAGAGAAGCTTCGGCTCGTGCCCCCAGAGCAGAGATTTGAGACGTCTGAACCCCAGAACTCATTTGTCAATGCCCACGTGCGTTCATTCATGTATTCCCTCGCTTACTCAGCCACTCAGGCAGGCAGATTTATGTCTAAGAGGGCAGACCCTGCAGCCAGACCGCCTGAGTTCAAAGCCCAGCTCGATCTCTTCCTAGTGGTAGGGCCGTGGGCAGGCGATGCAGGCTCTGTGCTTGCAACTCTTTGTCTCTAAATAGAGAAGATAACAGTATCTATATTATTGTAATGATTAAAAGAGTACACACGTGGGCGCCTGGGGGGCTCAGTCGTTAAGCGTCTGCCTTCGGCTCAGGTCATGATCCCGGGGTCCTGGGATCGAGCCCTGCCTGCATCGGGCTCCCTGCTCCGCGGGAAGCCTGCTTCTCCCTCTCCCACTCCCCCTGCTTGTGTTCCCTCTCTCGCTCTCTGTCAAATAAATAAATAAAATCTTAAAAAAAAAAAAGAGTACACATGTGGAAAATTCTTAGAACGGTGCTTGCAACATAAGTACATATGACTTGTGAGCTACTAATATTCAACCAAAAATCTTGGGGCCCCTGCTGCACTCTGGACTCCATGCCGCACTGAGAACGCAGCAGGGAACAAGGCAGACACAGGCCCTGCCCCGGGAAGCTTCCATGCCCGTCCTCATTCAGCACTGGGGCCCTATGGTTCCTAAGGTTTTTTTTCTCCTGTGTATTGTTCCATTTGATCCTCAGAAGGGCCCCAGGAGGTTGTTATAACAGTGACCTTATCCCTACTTGACAGAGGTGGAAACTGAGGCCTGGAGAGGAGAATTGCTGTCTTCCTTGCACAATTGATGTCCTCCATCTGCTGTCACAAATCTGTGTGTCCCTTCAACAAAGGCTCTGTGACACGAGGGGTGACCCACCTCTTGCGCCCGAGTGAGGGGCCCCACAGCCCTCTCGTGCCAAAGGTTCTGGAGGCATGAGGTGGGGGCACCGGACCTGAGCTGCTCCTCTCCCTGCTCAGTCTCCCAGGTGAAGTGGGTGTTTTTCCACTGGGTGTGACTCACAAAACCCCACCCAATACCATCCTCATGGATGCCTGAAATTCCACCATTTGTGATTCATTCTTTCAGGTTGAGCAATTGTTCCCAGGAATATCTTTTAATATCCCAAATTCTTCTGGGATGGGTTACTAAAGGCCCTAAAGATGATCCCTTTCCGTCTATGGATGAAGAAAGTGTGCTCCAGAAGGAAAAGTGACTTGCCCAAGGACATACGACCGGTCAGTGGCAGAGCGGGGATGAGAAGCCAACATTGCTGACCCTGCAGCCCCACCCTGGCTGGGGAGGGGGGGGCAGCGAGAGATACTCCCATGCACCTTACGCTACTTTGCAGCCTGCGAGGAGCTTCCCTCCCAGAGTCCACTTGCTTCGGGTCATCCCTACCAGCTGGCCACCCTCCTCCCTGCTGTGGGCATGAGCTGTGTGGGGCTGCTACAACCATTCCCTCTTCTGAAAACAGGGCTTGGTTTATTATTTCGGGAACTAACCTAAAGGTGCCTTTCCCTCGTCCCCGCTGCTGGATCCCTGAGGGGCTATGGTTTCGGGCCTTTCCCAGGCCTGGTTTACCTCCTCCTTCCATCTTACGGGCAGCCACAGATCCTTGCAGGGCATTCGTTTTCATTGTTGAGATAGTTTTTTTGTTTTGTTTTGTTTTTTAAAGATTGTATTTATTTACTTGACAGAGAGAGACAGCGAGAGAGGGAACACAAGCAGGGGGAGCGGGAGAGGGAGAAGCAGGCCTCCCGCCGAGCAGGGAGCCCGATGCGGGGCTCGATCCCAGGACCCTGGGACCATGACCTGAGCCGAAGGCAGACGCTCAACGACCGAGCCACCCAGGCGCCCTCGTTGTTGAGATAGTTTAAGTAAGCCAAAGTTGGTTTCTGTTGCTTCCTCCTGAAGAGCTCTAACTGGCATACCCACTTTCCAGACGAGGAGGTTGAGGCGTGGAGAGGAAAGGTGAAGGAGACGTAGGGCCAGGACCGCGAGCCTGTGGCCTGCTTCCCAGCCTGGGCTTGTACTCACATCGCCCTGGGGACTCGGAGCAGCGGGGTCCTAAGAAAAGAGGGAGAGAGGGATACAAGTGAACAGGTCTGAACAGGGTGTAAGTGGTTAAGTGAGAGGTTTTGGAGTCAGACAGACCTGAGTCTGAAGCCTCTATCTGTGATATATTAGTTTTGGGGCCTTGGACAAGTCATTTCATCTCCTCAGAGCCTGCTTCCCTCAGCTGTAACATAAGGAGAATAGCACCTTGGTACAGACACAGGTCTGCAGGGTTCTGTTGGTGAGTCGTGCACTGCGGGAATTTTGGCTTTCACACATTTCCCTTGACGGGGACCCCTGTGCAGTGAACAACCTGGACAATGGTACAAGACATCCCTATGGATAGATAATATCGGCCTTATGTGGTTGGTATGAGGATAAATGAGATAATGTATATAAAGTTTCTGGCACAGTGCCCAATACTTAATAGGTACTCAATAAATAGTAGCTAAGTATTGTAACACAACACCACAGGCTCAGTCTGGAAGCTCTCCGGCACTCTGTGCTGACACACTGTACAGCTTAAGCTCTTCCCTTTCTCACCACCCACCTCCAAGCCTCATAACCTTTCCTGGATGGCCTCAGTGCCCTGCCTCTCCCTTCGTGGCTCTTCAAGTTTGGCTAGGCTGCTGGGCAACAGGGTTCTGGCCTTGTCCGGCACACCATGGCTTTCAGTTTGGCAAAGGCCCCAGATCCGCTGGGTTCCAGCTGGCAAGGCCCTCCTGTTCCAAGTTTCTGAAGGTTCCAGCAGCCAACCCTGCCCTCCAGGCTCCTCCCTCAGACCCCAGGCAGATGGCAAGCATATACTCGGAGCCTGGCTGCTGCAGGCCCAGAAGTCCCCTATAGCCGCCCAAGCCCCCTTTGGCCTCCTCCCTGCTCTCTGGAAAGGCCCAAGCAGCCAGAAACAGGAATGGCTGGACAAGGGCCTCTGGGAAAGCCACGTATGCCAGCCCAGCTCCTGCCAGCTCTCAGGCTGATCTCACAATGGCTCCTTTCACCAGAGAGAGGAGCTGGCCTGCCAGTAGCCCGCGAGGTGCTGTCCCAGGCCCCAGGGGCATGGAGTGGGAGATCAGAAACTAAGGAAGGGGTTGCTAAGGCTGGGAGAGGTAAAGGTGCTGAGCGACCCCCTCACGACCACCTGATGTCAAGGTCACCACCCCACAACTGAGGCCCAGGAGATCAGGTTCTCTGGGGCCCGGGGCTGGAGTGGGGGTGGGGGGGGGTGAATAAGTGTGGGAGCAGATGGAGGGAAAGAGTTAGTCATGGGGTTCTGGGGGGGATGGGAGACCGGGCCCTCAGCCCACGCTCTCGCTGGCATCTGCAGGCCCATAGCAAGAGGGTGACGTGGTCCTGGTCCTTAAAAAGCCCTTCCAGTAACAACTGGGGCATCCCAGCCAGGCGTCTTTCACATCCCCCCTCTTTTCCATGCCCTCTGCCCAGGCTTCCAGGATCTCTCAGAGGGACTTGCATCTTCCTACAAATATATCTGCCCCCATCCACTCCCCCTTCTCCATTCCCAAGGCACAAATCTGATCTAAGCTGCTCAGTGAATTAAAGTCCTCACCAGCTGCCCACTGCCCGAAGGACCATGGCCTCGGGGTCCAGACCACCGTCTTTGCCCACTCAATATCTATCCCTTCTTCCCATCACTAAATCCTCTTTTTTTTTTTTAATGTTTTTTTTATTTATTTATTCATGAGAGTCAGAGAGAGAGGCAGAGGCAGAGGTTCGAAGCAGGCTCCCCGCCTAGCAGGGAGCCCGATGCGGGACTCGATCCCAGGACCCTGGGATCATGACCTGAGCCGAAGGCAGGCGCTTAACCATCTGAGCCACCCAGGCGCCCACACTAAATCCTCTTATTCCCAGGAAACCATCTTTCCCCCACCCTCAGTCCCCGTGGTGTGGGTGGGGCTCACACCTACGGATAGGCATGTGACCCCAGTTTGGCCAATGAGGTATTCTCCCCCACTTCCACACAGTGACTGGTTCAGGCATAGGCATGTGACCCAAACAACTCCAGAGAGATGCAATTGCAGAATCTGTGTTTAAACGTTTGGACAAATGAATCTTTCCTTCCACAGGGCTTGGAACTGGGAGGGTGTCAGCCTGGAGCTGCCTTCATTTGGAAAGTAACTGCTCCACAGTGAAGTCAACAAAGGAAGCAGAAAGATGGGAGCCCAAGTCCTGGTGGCATCATTTGAACCCCTAGATCCAGCTGTACCTGAAGCAGATAAGCTCAATTATTTTTTGTTTGTTTGTTTGTTTCTTGAGTCAGTACATTTCCTTTTCATTTAAGCCTCTTGGAATTGTGTTTTCCATCTCTTGCAACCCAGGATTATGACCAATACAGTGGCCTCAAGCCAGTTTTGCAGTCCCATCTGCCTTGCTCTGGACTTGCCATTCCCTTGAACACCCCATGTGCTTGGTGACTTCTGCTGGCCACTCTACTTGGGATGGACTGACTTTTCCCCTTTCACACTTGCTCAGCTCTCTCTCTCTCTCTCTCTCTCCTTTTTTAAAGATTTTATTTACTTATTTGACAGAGAAAGAGAGAGCATGAGCACAGTGGGGGGAGGCAGAGGGAGAAGCAGACTCCCCACTGAGCAGGGAGCCTGACGCGGGGCTCGATCCCGGGACCCTGGGATCATGACCTGAACTGAAGGCAGACGCTTAACCGACTGAGCCACCCAGGTGCCCCTGTCCTTGCTCAGCTCTTAAAAGTCCAGTTCAAATGCCAGTTCCCTCACAGAGCCTTCCCCAACACCTCCCCAGGGAGAATTTGCTCTTTGCTCCTGTCCACTCCGGAAGCATTATTAGACTGTTTCCTAGTGATCTACTTGTTTGTATATCCATCCCTTCGGTTAAATTATTTGAGCTTCTTGAGGGCAAGACCTATGGTATCTTGTTCTTTTCTTAGTACCCAGTGCCTGGCTTGGCACAGAGTAAGTGCCCAAGAAATGCTTCTGGACTGATCTCACTTACCTTCGGACCGGGTGGGCCTGGCTGGGTGTTGGTGCTGCGGGGTTGGGGTTGGCGCTAGGACTAGGCAGCTCTGCGGCCCATTTCCACCTCTGTGCAAATGCTGTTTCTTCAACCTAAAGTATTTATCTCCCCTCAGCCCGAATACCCTGCTCATCCATCAGGAGACTCCGCCCCTCATACGTGACGAGGGGGCTGTTCTGGAAGCAAACAGACTTGAGTTCAAGCCCGATTCTTCTAGATGGCACTTGAGTGATGTGGGCCGAGTCACAGAACTTCCTTGAGCCTCGGTTTCCTTAAAATAGCAAACACATGGTGCTTATTTATGTGCTGGGCATTGTTCTAAGCGCTTTCCAATGTCCTAGCACTTGCAGTTTCCTGATCCGCCCTGTGAGGCATAGGTACTATTACTGTCCTCAATCTAATGACAAGAGAGCGGAGGCCCGGAGAGGTTAAGTGTCGCCCGAGGCTGTGACCCGGAAGTGGCCGAGCAGGGTTTGGAACGCCAGCTCCAGTCAATGCTCTTCACACTCAACCGTCCTGCCCCATGGAAAATGGACATACTAGAACCTTCTTCATAAGGTTGTTGTGAAGTCCAACCCTCGCGTAATGCGTGTGGACGATCCAGCAGGGCTGAGCGCTGCTGTCACCGCTGGTGTGTTCTGAGCCTGGCGGAGTCCAGTCCTCTCAGAGAATCCTGAATCTTGTGGTCGGGCCGCAGGGAATGGGGGGGCCGTGGCTGGGCCAGAACAGCATCCACTTGGCTCTGGCTACATTCTAGGGCTCTCTCTGCTTGGCAGAAGGACTCTGCTCATAATGCTCATTTGTCCAGACTGTGGTTCAGTGGCTTCTGCATTCTCTGCACGCACCTCCCTGGGCCCAGAAGGGATGGAGGGCGACGGAGGTCAGGGAAAGCTGCTGGGAATTAAGAGGTCTGGGGAGGCAGGATTAGCCTAGTTTCTAGAAACCCCAGCTGTGCCACAGCCTCGTTGTGAGAACTTGGGTAAATCTCATACTCTCCCTGGGCCTCAGTTCCTTCATCTGTGAAATGGGGACAGTAATTGTGCCTACTTTATCGGGTGGTGTAAGGATGAAAACAGATGATGTATTTTGCAGTACCTTTGTGGGCACCCAATAGACAACAGTTAATTATTAGTTTTATTCGGCTGTTTGCTCAGCCAGGCTGCCTAAGTTTCAGTCTTGGCTCTATCATTTCCTAGCTGTGTGACCTTGAGCAAGTTACTTAACCTCTCTGTGCTCAGTTCCTCACTTATAACCTGGGGACGAGGACAAAACGCTAATTTAACAACAATGTGTCTGCCCCGTTAAAAGTGCTCCGTAAGCTTTGGCGCTTGCTGTTATTATTCTCCAGCTGCAAGACCTTGGCCACAGCCTGTCCCTTCCCGTGCCTCAGTTTCACCACTAGTTCAGCGAAGTTTAGACCTGACTGTGAATGCCATGTGCTAACAGATTTCCGGGCTCCACCCCACTCTACCAAGTCGGTCTGTCCTTGTTTTTGCTCATTGGCGTATTCTCAGAACCTGGTCTGGATCCGGCCCTCACTAAATATTTACCGAATTTATGTTTTTCATTAAACAAATACCAACTTAGTGCCTTTTTTTGGCATTTATTTTAATTTTTTTTAAGTAGGCTCCACACCCAACACGGGGCTGGAACTCACGATCCCGAGATCAAGAGTTGCATTCTCTACCCGCTGAGCCAGCCAGCCGCCAACTTAGTGCTTTTTACGTGCCAGGCACTCTTCTGAGTGCTTTACAGATATGAATGCATTTATTCCTCGCCGTCTTGGAGGGAGGGACTATCAGTATCCTCATTTTTTTTTTTTTTTTTTAAACAGATGGGGCAGCTGAGGCAGAGAGTGAATGTGCTGGGGGATTTGAACCCAGATCCTCTGGCTCCAGGTTTATCTTCTGAACTTCTCTGACCCTGTCCCCTCTGTTCAGGAGTTGGGGTGCACAGTGTACACACCCATCCATGGGCATCCATCACTCATCTCCTGGGATGGGATTCTCCCATCTTCGGGGTGGGAGGAGGGGGTTGGCTGTGGGACGTGGGGAGCTGAGCAATGCGCCTAGCCCCTGGGGACAGCCTGCCAACACCTGCTGCTCGGCCAAGTCCAAAAATGGCTTGGGCGCAGCTCCCGTCCTGCCGTTCTTCCGGAGCCTGGGAAGGGAACAGGAAAGGCTCAGAGGCCTGGTTTCGGTACTGACTCATGGGGAGGTGGGGGGAGCCGCAGAGTCGGGAAGGGCTCAGCGTGCGTTAACTTTGTCTTCCTTCCTTGGACACTCACTGGAATGAGGCTGGGTCCCCGGAGCCAGAGGCCTGAAGCCACCCAACCCAGAGCCTCAAGATTCTCACAGACTTGGCAGAGGGAGGGATGCCACGTTGAAACCCGGTCACAGCATTCCTCCGGGAAGAAGGGGGGGTCTCTGCATGGCCAAATACGCTGGTGGCCACCTCGGGTGTGAAGGGCACTGCCCTCTCCCCGGCCACAGCCTCCAGGAAGGCCTCGAGCAAGGAAACAAGGGAAGACTTGTGACCACAAATGGGTGAAGAGGACGAGAGCAGCGAAATGGAGCCTGAAGAAAGAGGCAACCTGTCCAGAGTCCCATTGTTCCCGGGGTGGAAATGTTTGCGGGACTTTTAAGATGAAGGATATTTACTAATCAGACTCAACTGTTGAGCAGTGACTCTGTCGCCATTAACCCTCCAGACGGATACCTGCCACGCCTGGGCCTTCCCACCACTTAGGGGCGGGGGTTTCCAGGACTGAGCGTGGGGGGGTGGACAGCACACACGGGGCCCTCGAGAGGTCTGGAGAGTGCCAATTCAGTGGATGCGGTCCTGGGAGGCCAGTGAGATGGGTCGCCTGTAACCTGCCCATCTCCCAGGCTTCTCCCCACGGGGCACTAGGGCTTTGAATCAGGTGGTCAGGACTGCAGACTGAGCACTAGACTGTGCGGGCTTGACTCCCTTACCGCCCACGTAAACGTTGGGTCCTGTCCTGGACTCTCTGGGCCTTGGTTTTGTCTGCAAAATGAGAATAATAACATAAAGGCTAAGGTGTAAGGACTTTATGTGGATTATCCTATTTTAACCCTTGCTACAACCCTATAGAGTAGGTGCTCTTTGCAGGCGAGGACACTGAGGCAGGGGAAGCAGCTGGCTACGTTTCCACAATAGGTAGCAGAGCTGTGAAAACCCAGGAGGTCTCACTCCAGAAAATGTGCTGTGACCTGTGACACGAATCACATCAACCCACGAAGGTAGTTGTGAATGTTAAGTGAATTTAAGTACGTAAAGCTCTCAGAACAGTGCCTGGTGCACGGGAAGTGCTCAAAAAGTTAAATGTGAGCTCTTGTGCTGTGGTCAGTGATGTGGACACCTGACTCAATAGGCTTAAACATTAAGGTAATTTATTATTTCACCAACAGGAAGTCCTGACGCATTCCTGGCCTCAGGATTGATTAATTCAATGGTTTGACGATGGCATAAGGACCCAGGAGCTTTCTGCGTCCTGCTCTGTGCAGTGGATGCAGTCTAAGGTCAGCTCCCCTCTTGGTGGCAAGATGGCTGCCAGCAGCACCTAGACCGTCAAACATCCTTACTCTTTCCCAGCAAGAGGGAGAGGCTATGCCCCTAAACCAGACATCCAGGGCCTTCCCCTCAGTCTGACTGGGCAAGCCGTGTCATGTGGTCATCCCTGGACCAATAACGACACCAAAACAATGCCAGGAGCTGGTTGGCTTTGCCTTCTCCGTCTACAGGCTTGGAACTGATATGGGGGCAGGCTTTCCCTGAATAAGGGGGCTGGCCAGAGGGTTCTGTTGGGAAGGGATAAGGGGGTTGTGGATGCAATTTTAAAGAACTAGTGACCCTTGTCAACTGGAGGATCTGGGGAGGACCCCTGGATTACACAAATAATTTGAATACAGTGTGTTCACCCAGTGTCTGTTGGTGCCGGATCCAGAGAAGGAAGAGGTTTATTTGGACTGAGGGTGGAGGTGTATTTGTAGGAAGATCCCTGGAGGCTTCGCCTCTGAATCCTGGACTATGAGAAAGACTTCCTCGGCCGGGAAAGCCTGAGAGGAGGGTCAGAGGGTACAGCATGAGCAAAGATCTGTGTGCTTCTGGGAAGCTGGGGCTTACGGGCAGAGTAGCCTGGGAATGGGGTGTGTGGGGACATGGCCCTCGGAACACAGAACTGGTTCCTCTCTACTTCCTCCCCAGCCTAGAGCACCAGAACGGTAACAGCTAGCACTCCGGAGTACTTGCTATGTGCACGCACTTCTCTGGCGTTCAAGACAACGAGATACAGAAAGCTAAAGTCCCACAGCTGCCAAAGGGCTCTCTGACCCCAACGCCAGGGCTTTCAACGTTCCCGGTACCTTCCTCACCAGGTCCCCATGCCTGCAGCGGGAGGAGAGAGAGGAGCCCCATCAGGCCAGGGCGTCAATGCATGAGTCACTGCAGCTGGTGGCGGCCTCTGTTAGGGGAACCTGCATCTGGCAGACAAAGGCGGGAAGCCAGGTTTTGTCTCTGGTGAGCAGGGAGGTGGCTTCCTCCCGGGGTCTGAGAGATGGGGAGAAGGTGGGGGAGCGGATGTGGAAAGAGGCCCTAGAGCCCAGAGATCTTGCTTTCTAGGACTAGCTCCCCAAATCCCTGTTTGCTCACCTGAAGTAATAACAATTATATATATTGTTATAACAATAACAAATACCTGCAGTATTTCAAATAGCCTGCCATTGGGAGGGGGCAGATGGAACACGGTGAAGAATGCCAAGAGCCTCTTTACCATGCCATTCAAATGTTACTAGTTTTTCTTATTAAAGCAGAAATCCTGGGTTGAAAATGTGGGCAGCAATTGCCTTTGCCGCTCAGCCTTTGTTCTGCTTTTCTACTTTTTGTGTTTTTTTCCCCCGATGTTCTCTACAACGAACATATTTTACTTTTTAATGGACTCCCCACCCCCACAAAGAAGAACATTAAAATTCATTATTAAAATTCCTCCGTGGGTTATGTCTACATAAACCTATGCATATATGCATAGAATGTCTTTGGAAGGCAACCTAGAAAAATGGTCAAGCACAGGGCTGGTGGGAGGGGAAACGGGGGAGGGGGGCTCTGGGCTGTAGTGTCCATGGGACTGCTTGAATTATTATTTATTTATCTTACCATATGTGTGCATAACCCTTCAAAAAAGTGTGTTTAATTTTGTTTTTGTTTAGATTTTCTTTTCTTTAAGTAATCTGCGCAGCCAACATGGGGCCCAAACAACGCTGAGATCAAAAATCACATGCTGTACCGACCAAGCCCGCCAGGGGCCCCTCAGAAAAGTTTTGTTTTGTTTCCCTTTTAGTCAAGAATATCAACCAGACTCAAGCCCCAAATTTCCATTGGGTCCCCCAGTTGCCATCCTGGGGACTCGGTTATGCGCTTCCCCCTCATTCTCTGGTTCTGGCTCTCGAAGAGACACCCCTTTGGAGAGACCCTGGGTCCAACTGGGAGTCTCCCAGCCAAGTGGCTGTTTCTACCCAAAGTGGGCACCTGGCTGCTCAGGGAGCAAAACCTCGGGGGTGCCCCTCTGCCTGGAGGACCCCCACCAGGGCAGGCAGCTGCTCCTCACTGCACCTCCACACCAAAGAGGAAGGCCACGTATCTTAGGAAAGCATGGGGTCCTCCCTGACCAGCGCCCCCCTTCCGTCTAGTTCACCCTCTCCACTCCCTCATCACTGACGCTCGGCTGGGAAGCAGAAGAACCTTCCTTCTCTCACCTCAGGCCCACGCACAAGCTGTTCCCTGTACCTGAACCGTCCCCCTCCCCCATCTAATTCGCCCAGCTAATATCGACTCATTACGCAAACCTGATCTTAAATGGGCCCTCCTCCAAGAAGCCTTCCCTGATCAGTCCTGTTAGGGGCCCTCCGTAGGGCTCCCATGACACACCGGGATTCCCTAGTGCGGGCTAATTACCTAACCTCACCGATCCTCAGTTTTCTCGTTTGTGAAACAGCGCTTAGTGCAGAGTTGTAAAAGATGACGTGACTTAGGGGCGCCTGAGTGGCTCAGATGGTTAAGCATCTGCTGTTGGCTCAGGTCATGATCCCAGGGCCCTGGAATCAAGCCCCGCATCAGGCTCCTGGCTCAGCGGGGAGCCTGCTTCTCCCTCTCCCTCTGCCTCTCCCTCTGCTCGTGCTCTCTCTCTCTCTGTATCTCTGTGTCTCAAATAAATAAACAAAATTAAAAAAAAAACAATATTAAAGATGACATGACTTAATAAAGATAAAATGCTCAAAATAGCGCCTGGTACACGGTAAGAACTCATTAACTCTTTTTTTTTTTTTTTAAAGTCTTGGTAAATTTATTTATTTATTTATTTATTTATTTATTTTTTTTTTTTTTTAATTTATTCATGAGAGAGAGAGAGAGAGAGAGAGGCAGAGGGAGAAGCAGGCTCCCAAGGAGCAGGGAGCCCGATGCGGGACTCGATCCCAGGACCCTGGGATCATGACCTGAGCCGAAGGCAGATGCTTAACCATCTGAGCCACCCAGGCGCCCAGAACTCATTAACTCTTGGTTCTTATCATGGGATACTTAGAATCGCCCGTTGATCTGTCTCCCCAGCTAGACTGTGTTGAGTTTCTTGCACACCGTGGTTGGGTCATGTCATCCTGACAGTCACTCAGGGCCTGGTACATATTAAAAAATTTTCAAAAAATTCTTGTTAAAGAAATGACATGATCCATTCACACCAAGAACCATTTCTTGAGCATTTGCAAAGCATGTAAAGTATTGAACGCTCTGTGTCAAACACTGAGCTACGCATACTCTCTACATGATTTTCATTTAATCCTTGTGTGGAGGGTGTGAGTCAGATCCTTGTAGTATCCCCATTTCACAGATGGGTAAACCTTCTAACCTCTCAACCCGTTTTATTTTTTCATCACAGCACATCCCCTCCTGATGCATTATGTTTTATTTGTTTGCTAGCAATAGAAACTGACTGTCACCCCACCAGAGTAGAAGCTCGGTGAGAACTTGTGTTCTATTTTGGTGGTGTTCACAGGGCCTAGCACAGGGCCTAGCACACAGCAGATGCTCAGTTTATATCTGTGCTAAATATCCTTGCTTCTGGAAAACCTGTTGGCTCTTCTCCATCCCAGACTAAGATGGATGCCACCACCTTTACTTTCACAGCATGTGCAAATTATGAGTACGTCCCCTTCGTTGATATTCCTTCTTAAATCTGTGGCTGTCTTGGCCAGCCAGCAAACTCTTGGAGGATGGGGCCTGTGGTTAACAATAGGAACAACAATGAACATTCGTTGAGCATTTAGCATCGGCCAGCTCTTCACCTGATGTATCCCATTCACCAGTTTCAAGGAGCCTATGGAGCCTTACGGAGGGGGAAACTGAGGCTTATGGAGGTGAAGAGACTTACCACAGGTCACTGGCTAGTCACTTGCTTACGGCACCTGACCCAGGCAGTCTGAATTTAGCATTGGGGTCCTTAACCGCCACACACATTGCCTCTTTGGGAAAGACAGCAGTCATCTGGACCATAGATTGAGCGGGGAACATTCCCAAACGCCTTGACAAGCAGGAAACAGAAAAGGTGGTTTCTGGTTTCTCTGATTCCCAGCCCCACTTGAGACAATGGGAGGTGGGATGCTTGACAGAAGTCCCTGCAGGGGAGGAATCGTGCAGGAGGATTCAGGCCGACTTTCCAACTTGCCTTTCATGACATTGATATTTAGAAGCGTACGGACCAGGTATTTTCATAGAATGTTGCTTGATTTGGGTGAGTCTGTTGTTTCCTCAGGGCCAGATTCAGGTGATACATTCTCAGCTGGAATATTTATGCAACTGATACTCTGGACGTCTCTTCCAGAAGCCCCCGATGTCTTTCTGCCTGGAGAGGGTGATGTTTATTTTGATCACCAGTTAAGAGGTGGTCTGGTTTCTCAACTGAATGTTACAGTTTTCATCCTTGCAAGTAATAAGCAATCTGTAGGGACACTCCAAGGTCACATAAATATCCTGTTCTTGTTAACTCTTGTAGTCATTTTCTTTTTTTTTAAGATTTTATTTGTTTATTTATTTATTTGTTTATTTATTTATTCATTTATTCAGAGAGAGAGCACAAGTGTGGGGAGAGGCAGAGGGAGAAAGAGAATCTGGAGCAGACTCCTCACTGAGGATGGAGCCCCATCTCATGACCCTGAGGTCACGACCTGAGCTGAAATCAAGAGTTGGACACTTAACTGACTGAGCCACCCAGGCGCCCTTCTTGTAGTGTTTATTTCTGATCAGCAGGAAGAGGTGCCTGGCCCCCTTTCACCTTCCTTGTCCTTGTCATCCTCCTCTGGCGAGGGACTGGGATGGGCCTTGCTTAGCTTACTAGATCAGCATTCTGTGGGGCTTGGACATGCTCACCCCCTGAGGGGCCCCACTGGGTGAATCCAGGGACTCAGACCCCTACCTTGGCAGGGTATATCCAGCAGCTAAAGAGAACGGCAGGGGAAGAAAGGACTCCTTCCGGAGCCTCACCTGAAAAGGAAGAGGTGAACCAAACGACAGAAGAAAATAGTACTGGGCTCATCCCCCAGGACTCTGGCCATGTCTGTGAACAGGTCAGACAAGGCTGTTGTCCTTCTGTCAGGGACCGTCCCCTGGGGGTTACACAAAGATTAGGCGGTCCTGGTCTAAACATGGACATTGCTTTAGCTCTGTGGGTCTCCAGGTATCACCAAGCCAACAACTGAGGGAGGTGGACCCCCCAGGGCATGGGATGCAGCTGGGAAAACATCAACTCCAGGCTTTTCCTTTTTCCCTGTTTGCAGGGTCTCCTCTGGTTGCTGACATTCAGCACAGCTCAGAGCTGGGGAACTCATTTTTTCTTTTGAAGCATGAAGGACGCTTCTCAGCTTTGAAAAAAGACTGTTGCCTGCTTGAATTTCAAATAGTTTAACGCCCCCTCTGCTACCTAGCTGTGATCTAAAGGCCTGATTGTTCGGGCCTCAAAGTACCGAACAAATGAACTACGAATGCCCAAGGATGGAGAAGAAATGTCCTTATTCGAATCAAACCTTATGGCTGGAGATGATTGTCGATTTTTGCTCTTATGTAGCAAGGAAACAGCTGGGAAGGAGACTACTCAGTCCCAGGGTTCTCCTGGAGCCACGGCTTGGCTGTCTCTGCACCTTTAGGCAGAAGGAAATGAGCAGCTCCTCTGAGTCAGGGCCACTAGCTATTTGTCTGTGTTGGAAGATCTCATTCGTAGTCTTAGGTCAGAGGTCACAGGGCAGAGCAGCCATCTAGCAGAACACTGCTGAACACAGGGTACTGCCCACAGAATGGCTGTGGGAGATGGGAGAGGGGCAGAACAGTGTAGGACAGTGTACCACCTGGAGTCAGAATAGCCTTGGGTTCCAATCCCAGCTCCACTGCCCATTTACCAGCTGTTTGACTTAAGCAACTGATTTAACCTCTCTAAGCCTCAGTTTGTCCTCTGCAAAATGGGGAGCAATAATAATACTCAACTCAGGGGCGCCTGGCTGGCTCAGTCAGTAGAGCGTGTGACGCTTGACCTCAGGGTTGTGAGTTCAAGCCCCACATTTTGTGCAGAGATTACCTAGAAATACCATCTTTCAAAAAAAATAATACTCAACTCAGGTTGTAGGTATCATAGGTATTTTAAATGAGATTGTAGGTATTAAATGAGATTGTGTTCACAATCCAATCAGGCAGATACTAAGGGGCCTGTAAACCCCTAAAAATAGTGTAAGATCTAATAATAATAATGGTGATGATGATGATGATGATGATGATCACTATTGTTTCTGAGCCTCCAGGCTGCTGTGTTAGGGTTGACGAGGAAGTTGGAGCCGGGGTGAAGTAGGAGTGGGGTGTGGGCTAAGGGAATAGCCCGTGGCACTGAGCTGAGGCCGCAGGTACAGAAAGCCATCCCCCTGGTGGCTACCCTGTCAGTCGACCTATTAATGGCAACCCTCAACCTAATTTTTAATGACCGCATGTTATTCCATTATACGGATGTACTATGTCTTATTTAAGCAAACAATCATTTTTAACAGTTGCAGAATATATTTTTTTAAAGTTTTTTTTTTTAAGATTTTATTTTTTATGTATTTGAGAGAGAGAGCACAAGAGGGGGTAGGGTCAGAGGGAGGAGCAGACTCCCTGCTGAGCAGGGAGCCCGATGCAGGACTCCATCCCCGGACTCCGGAATCATGACCTGAGCCGAAGGCGGTCCCTTAACCAACTGAGCCACCCAGGCGCCCAACAGTTGCAGAATATTTCCATGATTAGATGGATCACATTTTAGTAGGGAAGCAAAGGGGTGTATTAGAATCAGAATAGGCTTTGAAGATAGAGATCATCAACCATTTAATCAACACTTTTTTCCCGCCTTGACTCCGGGCCAGGCCCTGTGCTTTGTGCCAGGGTAAACAGGACAGACGTGGACTTGCTCCCACAATGCTCATGAGCCACAGTGGAGACAGACATATAATCGGCCCTGAGTTGAAACCCCTGGCTATGTGGGCTTAAGCAAGTCACGTGTCCTCCCTGAGTCATACTTTCCTCATATTGAAAGCTTAATGTATAGTGTTACAAGCACAGTGTTCAGCCAACAAATACTACTTCCCTCTTCTAATGATTAGTGGTTTTAAATATATATATATATATATAATTCTTTTGTTTTTATGGATACTGTAGCCACAGATATCCTCATAAATGTCTGGGTTTTTTTGTTGTTGTTGCTGTTGTTAGTTTTGTTTTGTGCATGGGTTATTTATCATCCTGGGATGATTTCTGTTTTCCAGCTAAGTAAGCTTTTCTAAACCCTCTGCTACTTTTGAGTGTTCACTAGGCAGAGACGTGGGTTAGAGCCACTGAACAGGTGGCAGGAAGTGTCAGCAAACAGGTCACCAAACTGTCTGGAGCTTTGATTTCTCAGCTGCCTCTTTACCATTTCTCCAACACGCTGAGGAAATTCCTACCTCAGTGCCTTTGTACTTGCTCTTCTCTCTACCTAGAGTGCTGTTTGCCTGGATATTGTCCTACTTCCTTCAGGTCTTTACTCCAATGTCACTTCATCAGAGAGGCTCTTCCTACTCCCTGCCCCCAGCACCCCTCCCCGTCCCCTGACTCTGCTTTGTTCTTCACAATAGCTCTTATTACCTCCGGACATAAGCAAATTGTCCTGGGTATTGG
Organism: Zalophus californianus; assembly: GCF_009762305.2. Taxonomy (NCBI): domain Eukaryota; kingdom Metazoa; phylum Chordata; class Mammalia; order Carnivora; family Otariidae; genus Zalophus; species Zalophus californianus. Next base: position 18,347,719 of record NC_045598.1, read on the forward strand.
TTTATGGTCTGTCTCCCCACATAAAATGTAATCTTCATGAAAGCCAAGATGCTGTCTGACCTGGGTCTGGAACAGTGCCTGACACACAGTAGGCTCACAATAAAAATTTATGGCATGAGTGAATAAAGAGATCAAATGAGACTACTCATAATACTTGCAGTGTTTGCTAGTGCCTGGAAACAGTAAAAACTTGCTTAAACAGAAGGGAGAGTCATAATAATTGGAAACTTAATACAGGACCTTATTTGGGTGGTAGGCCATTGAAGATCTCGGCTGGGCCGTGTGCAAGTGGGGCCTGGGGTGAGGGAGGAAGTATTTCCTCCCTGCCAAGCTGCAGCAAGAGGCTAATGGCCTCCACAGGGATCCAATCCAATTAAGGCCCTGGCTCCATGTCAACTCGGGTTCCCTTCCTGGCCGCTGCAGCTTCCAAGTGACAAAATGAAACCTGTAACTTTCCCAAGGCGAGGCAGTCTCCAGGCGAGCAGGGCAGGAAGGGTCTGCGGGTAGGGTTTCTGCTCCCAGGGAAGCAGATGTGCATTGCACCCAAATGGTTTTAATACTGTGTGTGTGTGTGTGTGTGTGTGTGTGTGTGTGTGTGTGTGTGTGAGAGAGAGAGAGAGAGAGAGAGAGTGCGCACAAGCAGGGGGAGGGGCAGAGGGAGAAGCGGACTCCCCGCTGAGCAGGGAGTCCCATGCTGGGCTCCATCTGGGGTCTCCAGGATCATGACTTGAGCCTAAGGCCAACACTTCACCGACTGAGCCACCCAGGCACCCCTGTTTATTTCTTTTTAAAACCAATTTTTGGAGAAGTTATGCATACCCAAGCACAGACTTTTTCAGTTATGAAACAAAACAGTGTGTAGTAAACAAAGGTTCACCCCTGTCCACTGTGAGCCAGTTCTCCTCTTGGGGGATAAATACCCTTAGCAATTTCTTGTGTGTCCTTCCAGAGAAAAATGTATATGTGATGAAAGATGAATTACAGGTTATGAAAAGATGATTCACAGGTGTGCACGTGTGATATACAGGCATGCAAAGATGATACATGGGTATCGCATTAAATTTTGGATTAATATGGAAAGACCTAATATCATAATGATTTTGAGTCTCCTTATCCAAGAACAGATCACGCCTCTCGATTTGTCCAAGCATTTCCAAAGCTTTTTTGTGAATATGTATATTCTCTCACGTATATATGTTTCTCAAAAGCATAACCATTTTTTTTTCAAATGGAACTTGTACATGCTATTAAGATGCTTTCCTATTTCTTAAATGTTTTTATATTTTTGGTCACTTTTAGTAAATGAGATGTTTTGTTCCGTTATGATTTAAAAGATGGTAGGGGTTTGTATATAGAAAGACACTGATTTCTAAAAGAGTATTAACTTTGTATCTCATCGCTTTTGTGAGGTCTTGTATTGTTGGTGATAGATTTCCAGCTGGTTTTCTCTGGAAGTGATGTTGAAGACAGCCAACCCAGTAGATCCTGTGAGCATGTTAATAAATTCTTTTCGATATGAATAATGGCCTCTCACATCTGTGTAAACTTTCCCTTCCTTCCCTGATTCTACATAAGCCTCTGACACTTGGCAGGAGAAGAAACTGAGGCTTAATAAGGTGGAACAATTTGCCCAAACTGGTGAGCGACAAAGGTGGAGTTTGAACCAAGGCCTGTTATGCAACGTCTTTTGACCTCAGGATCAGGAGGCAAAGGAGAAATTGAGTTGAGGAGGGGCTTGTGCAGAAGAAGCAGAAGATGACAGTTTTTGAATGTCTACACTGTGCTAAAAACTTTACCATTTTAAAATTTTGATTTGATTTTTTTCTTAAGTAATCTCTACGCCCAACGTGGGGCTCAAACTCACAATCCTGAGATCAAGAGTCACATGCTCTACTGACCAAGCCAGCCAGGTGCCTCCATGTGCCATCTTTTTAAAACACTCATAAGAACCCTTTAAGACCAGCATTATGAGAAGATGGTTGGCCAGGGTCTGGGCGACACGGATAAAGAGATCTGGGTTTGATTATTGGCTCTGCCACTTACCGGATGTGTGACCCTAGGCAAACTCCTTAACCTCTCTGAAACTTTCTCCACTGTACCCTTGTTTCAAATGGTACCTGGATGGGTCCTTTTCCTAATGAAGGTCCATCTACTGGGGCTTGTGGCCAGGAGGAACATGTTAGTCCTTGGACCCACACACTGGAACTCTATCCCAAGGGCCTAGAAAAGCTGAACTGAAATGTGTCTCCAGCTTCTGTGTTTGATTCTTCCAGGGGAGCCCAGATCTATCTATAGAGAGGCTGGAAATGTTGGTGCTTCTATGGACACAGCATTCAGGTTAAACTTTAGCCAGAATTATGGCTAAGTCACAATTAGCAAGATTTTATAGGACTTAATTCACATCAATGGGGACAGAGTTGAAAAAGCTGCGTTGGGATTTTCCATAGCTGGGTTGACTGGCATCATCAAAGAATAACTGAACACCTATAATATGTGCAGTGAGAGTAACAACAATATGAACTTAGGAAATGGGAAGTTAAAAGGCAATGTTTGAAATTTATTTTATTTATTCTTTCACTTAGTCTGATTATTATTATCCTATATAATGCGCCAGGCACTGAGTTAAGCAATAGTAGAGCATATATAATAACTAATGTGTATAGAGCACGTAGTATATGCTGGACACTATGTTAAGTGCTTTACATTTATCAACCTGTATAATCTCCATCACAAGCCTGTGACGTAGGTATTGTAATTATCATCATTTTGCATGAGGAAACCGAAGGTACAGAGAAGGTAACTTGCTTGAAATCACATGGCCGGGAAGTGAAATATTTAGCTCAAGTAAGGATGTATATGACAAGTTTCCCAGTGCTCCAGGAAGCTCATAGAATACCAGGGCAGAACACATTGATATGAATAGTAATCATAGCTAATATTTATTAAATGCTTCTTATTAAATGCTTAATGCAGATATTATCTCATTTAATCCTCACAGTGACTTTAGGAGTTAGGTTCTCTTCTATTGTCTGCTGTAGTGATGAGGGAACGTACTTGAGAAACTCACCCAAGTTGGGGTTGGAAATCAGGCAGTTTGCCAGTGAAGCCCACACTGAGAACTGCAACACCACCCTGACCTTGACCTTGATGGGTGGTGGTGTAGAATCCGGACCAGTGCAACGGTGGAAAGACACTCCCTAGAGCAGGGGAATTTATGAGTGTGCCTGGAAGTATGAGTAGGAGCCTACCTTTTCCCATACCCACTTAGTGGACAGTGTAGCCAAGAGATAATCGTGGGTTCGAATCGCAGCCCCACCATCTTCCCAGCTGAACGGCTTCTGTTTATCCCCTCTGACCCTGTTTTCTTAATTGTAAAATGGGGACAATGAAAACTATTCCTCTGACACCCCCTGAGGAATAGATGTGATTGGTTCAGGAAACAACCAGCTAGCAGTTGGGCATGTAATGTGGGACAGTGGTCAAGCCGATGCACACATGGGTACAATATCAACAGTCCCTACAGAGCACTTACCACACGCCAGGCACCATTCCAAGCACTTAACATAGATTCATTTACCAATGATCTTATCAAATAGGTATAATTTTTAGGTCCATTTTATAGATAAGAGACTGTAGCCCAGAGAGACTGAATAAGTTATGCTGAGCTAGGAAATGACAGAGTGGAAACCAGGCAGTCTGGCCCCAGAGTGCCTGTGCATAGCATCTCTCTACTGCCTCAATTGTAGAAAGTGGGGTTTGAGACTGTTGGCCAGCAACGCCACATAATCAAGAGTGGGAGGAGGGAAGTGTGTCATCAGGGGAAGCTTTTTGGAGGTGCCATCTTGTCCTTTGGAAAACCTGACTCCTTGGCAAGTGGCAATCATAACACACACAAAGCACCTGGCTTCTCAGACCAGGAAAGCAGGACCCTCCAGAGTATGCCCGGGGTACAGGAAACCATAGCCTAAACACAGCTTGTTCACTCATTCCATAAGTTTTTATTGCGTACCATGAGAAGTTCCACGAGCTGGAAAAATAGCCATGAGCAAAATCAAACAAAAATCTCTGCTCTCATAGAGTTGATGTTCTAGTGTGGGGAGACAGACAAGATGCAAATAAATAAGTAGACTGTATGACCGGGGGTTGTGGTATAGAGAGAGATAAAATAGGGGCGCCTGGGTGGCTCAGTCTTTGAGCAGCTGTCTTCGGCTCGGGTCATGATCCCAGGGTCCTGGGATCGAGGCCCACATCAGGCTCCCTGCTCCGCGGGAAGCCTGCTTCTCCCTCTCCTCCTCCCCCTGCTTGTGTTCCCTCTCTCAAATAAATAAAATCTTAAAAAAAAAAAAGATAAAATGGAGGGTGGAATGACCTATAACAGCTTGCAAGGTCAGATAGGATGGTATTTGGGAGATCTCTCAGAGTGTTTGGCCTGTTGAAGGAATAGCAAGGAGATGGGTGTGGCTGGGGTAGAGAGCAAAGGGGAGAGCAGTTAAGATGAGGTCAGAAAGGTGTAGGGGGAGGTGGGAAGGAGAACGCATCTCCACCCATCTTTAAAGTTGGTGTGTGTGCTATAGAAACAAACATGAGTTTAGAAAGCAAACTATGCATACATTTCACAGTTGGAAAATGAGACTTGAGCATAAACATCCCAACTCACCCCCTCTCTCCCCATCCCTGTGAGCCCATGGGGTTGAAAGTGGGAAAACCAGGTAGGAGTGACTTTGACCGGGTTTCTAAGCACAGGCTTGGGGTCTGAGCCTTGGAGACCACCACTGCCTCAGTGTTCCGAGGAGGAGAATGTCTGGTTTCCTTACAGCTAAGATCTGAGCGTAGTCAAGGAGGTCTCAAGAGCCCTACTTCCAGGCTTTCCCCATCTCTTTGTCCTGGTGCCAGGAGGCCAGTACGTGACTGGCAACAGCCACCGCAGGGAATGTTCGCTGATTCAAACTGAATTCGATAACCCCTCAGGCACACCTGGGAGAACAGGATGCCTGGAAATATTCCTCGGCTCCAGGGCCAGTTTGGGGCCTTCTTTGAGGTTTCATTTGATTGTTTTAGACTTGGGTTTGCTTTGAACCGGTTGACCACTTTGGTTGCTTTTCAGGCAGGGTGGAAGGGGGTGGCTGGAAGGGAACTTTGGTTCAGTTCATAATTTCGTGAAAAACTAACATTGAGTTCAGTTCAGAGTCCAGACAGGCACTTCAGTTTGTTTTAGGTGTTAAGTCCCTGTCTGTGGGGCAGCCCCCTGGTGTTTCTTTTCAACAAACAAGCTGGTCACGGAGGGAGTTGAATATGACGTCATCCTAGGCTGCAGGGGTGAACGGGGACGGTACAAGGCTCAGGGCAGAGCTAACAGCCGTCACTGACTGAGTGGCACTTGCCATAAGGCAGAGACTGGTGAGAGCGCCCCACCCGCCATAATGAAACTGAAGCTTAGGGGTTTCAGGACTTCGTCTGACTCTAGAGCAGGGCTCCTGACCTCTGGGGACACTGTCTCTTTCACAGAGTCCCTACAAGAATATTTGACCAACTTGCTATGGTCTGGGAGAGGAAGAAGCTGCAGGTTTCACAGTATTTTCACACATACATTCAATTTGTTCAAACTGAAATGTGTTAATACACTAAGGATGTCGAGAGACAAACCTCCTATATGACTGGCCTTCATCATTCAACTGAACCTGGGAAGTGGGGAAAAGTTCTGAGTCAAGTATTACGGAAAGTCAGAAGAGGGAACAAGTAACTCTTTCCGGGGCGGGCGGTGGTGGTGATATTTGCTCCAGGCATTCAGCAGTAGCAAACCTGGACTAGGTACTTACCTCCTGCCTGGCTCAAAGGGTCACAGTCCCTGTCTTTGGGGCCGAAAACCCAGGACAGTTTCTCCGGTTTAAGGACCACCTATATCAAAATTGTCCTGATGCTTGTTAAAATGTGAATCTCCCCTTTCCCCAGAGAAGTGGAATTAGATGGATAAAGCGGGTCTGGGTGTAGCACCCAGGTGATTCTGATGCACATTCGAGTTGGCCAGGTGAGTGGGGGTAAGAAATCAGTCCAGGCAGGAGGAAGAGCATGGAAATGGCTTAGGAATCTTTCCTAGCCTTCAGGCACTAGGGTTGCAGCTCAAGACTGTAGGCTCTAGGAGAGGGATCATGTCCGTGCTGTTTACCACCCGGGGCCTGAAACTCACGAGGGCTTCATAAATATTTTTCAATATGCTGGCTCCAAGATAGAAGTGACAGGAGATTCAAAGAAAAAAGGAAGAAGTCAGAGGAGGAAAAAAAAGGTGTTTCTAAGGGGATGAAAACTTTTCAAAAAGTCCCTCTGGAAGGCAGCTCCGCCTAGCAGAGGGAGTTGGGGAGGTGGCCGCTGCGGAAAAGGGCTGAGTCCAGTGGGCTGCAGTGGGCGGACAGAGCGGGAGGCGCCTCCTCTCCTCCCCAGGCCAGCCGAAGGCATGAGGTCACCGGGCAGGGCGCCAGCAGCAGCTGCGAGGACGCGCCCGCGCCGCGGCGGGAGGCGGTGTCAGGCTCCGGCCCCCGCGGGAATTTCCCACCCGCCCCCTCGGGAGGCGTGGCTCGGAGTCCCACCCACCTACTGCCCGAGCCTGAGCTTCTCTACCGCCCCCGCCCGAAGCCACACCCCGCGAGCTGCGTCCTCCTTGTTTCCTCCAGGGTCCCGAGACGCAGGGCCTTTGGCCCCGCCCCCGACGAGGCCCCGCCCCCGGGCCCCGCCCCGCGGCTTGAAGCGGCTCAGGCTGCGGACGCCTCCGAGTCGCGCGCGGGGCGTGGGGCAGTGCTGGGCAGGCGAGGCTGCTGAGAGCTCGACGCCGGGACTGTCCAGGGAGGCGCAGCGCAGCGCGGCGGGAACCCTCAGCCGGAGCAGCCCCGGAGCAGGAGCAGCCGCCGCCGCCGTCCACGGAGCGCAGCCGAACCGGCCATGGCGTTGTCGATGCCGCTGAACGGGCTGAAGGAGGAGGACAAAGAGCCTGTCATCGAGCTCTTCGTCAAGGTGAGCGCTCGCCCGCCGTCCCGCCCCGCTGAACCCCCGGTGTCCGCCCGGCGGGCCGTGGAGGGGCGGCGTCCCTGCGCCCCCACTGCGCCCTCGCGCGGCGCCCGACCCCCCCCGGCCCAGAGAAGCTGCTCCCGCGCCCCCGGCCCATTGTCTCGGGCCCACCCGCGCCTTCCCGCCGCCCCGGCCGGTTGAGGGAGCCCGGGCGGGACCGGCACCCCCGGCAGCCGGCACGCGGAGTGGCGGTCACCGCTTCCAGCTGCGCGGGCTCCGGCGGCCGCCAGACCGTCGTCCCGCGTCGGCGTGGGACGCGCCGCTGCCCGCAGGACCCGGGCGGGGGTGGGCCCGGTAACCCCCGGCCCCGCTCCCGCCCTAGCGCCGGCCCACCCTCACCTCCTAGTCTCCCCCGGCCGGGACCGAAACCTCTCAGTCGGGAGATGATGAACCCAACTTCTTGGAACGCTTTGTCAACGAGCATTTCGCTTCCCGCTGGCATGAAACTCTAACTTTAATTTTCGACGCGATCTTAAATTTTTTTTTTTTTTTTTTTTTTTTTTAGAAAGCGGACATTCCGGGGCTTCCGGGAAAGACTTGGGTTTTCCTGTCTTAGGTATTTTACCACCATCTGGGTTTCTTGTTTCTCAAACTCGGAGTGGTTTGTATGATGCAACATTTTGGCTGCTCCCTTCGGTGTTGCTGCCTCGGGAAAGATTGTGTGTGCCCTTTTGTTTTGAAAGAAAAACTGATGAGGGAAAGAATTCATAACTTGCTTGGGCTTTAAAGGGTTGATTTTCCCCTCTGGTCTCTTTCCTGGAACTATCTTATTTGCTTACAGATTATACCCTTATCTCTTTCCTATTTTAATATTTTTCTTTTTAGCAAAGGAGAAGTTATGAACATCTGGCTCCAGCTGCCTCCCTCAAAACCTCAAAATCCTTGAGATTCTCATAGTCACTTACGCAGGCTTATTCAGAGCTAGGCTCTGAATTGGAAAGTTAACAGGAATCTAGAACAATTTCGTTCTTTTTTTCCCTGAGTTTTTATTTTAAAGAAGGGAAGATACTGAAGGGTGTGTTTGAGAGATGGTAGAGAAGACATGATCAGAACAATGTTTGTTTTAGGATTTTCTTTCAGCTCTCGGTGTTAGAAATATTTTGGTGTTAGAAACATTTTGGATCGGGGAACTGGAACAGCAGACAGGTATAGAACCCCCAGAATATCTTCAAAGATTCTGTTTGGGTGACAGATACAGTACTGGGAAGTGCAGAGGATGTAGGAGGGAACCTGAAATAAGAGAAAGTAAGATGGGTGGAAGGCAGAAGGGTGGGTCACAGATCGGTGTTCAAAAAATTTTATTGAATTAGGAATAGGAAGGAATTTCCATAAACTCAAAAACAGTGTATCTACTAAAGTTCTAAAAAAAAAAACCCACAATACTTAATGGTGAAACTTTAGAAGTAGCATTAAATTTAGACTCAGATAAGGATACTATCAGTAATGGTTTCTTTTCCGCCTTGTACTGGAGGTCCTAGCCAATACAACAAGACAAGAAAAAGAAATCAAGTGTATGAATTAGAGAGGAAGAGATCAATGCTTAATGCTCTGCCTACTATTAATTTAACCCTTCAATTAGAAGGAGAGGGGCATGGTGCATTGTTTCTCAAACTTGAGTGATTGTATACTGCTTCCCAGTTTTCCATATTTGTGTTGGACATGTATTATTATTTACTAAATACGTCTCGTAGTAATACCCGAAACTGATTAGGTGTGGTGATTATATTTCTCCTGTGCCTAACTATTAAAGTAAAAAATGTTGTGATCCACCTAAAAGCATGCTGCTTACCACTCATTGTAAGCCTTTCTGACGGGGCTTGGTGGCAGAGACCCAGGGTTCAAGTCTCAATTCTGTACTCAATGGGCAAGTTGTTTTCCCTTTCTGAGACTTATTTTCTTCATTTGTGAAATAAGAGGTGAAATGTTTTTTGCTGCCCTGTGATTCTGCTTAGGTAAAACATTGTACTGATATAAACCAGGAGATTGTTTCAAAGGAGCAAAAAAAAGGTCCAGGTAAATTGTTGTAAAGAGTATTCTTTTTTTTTTTTTTTTTTTTTTGTTAAAGAGTATTCTGGATTTCTTCTCAAAACCTATGTATGGGAAATGCAAATGGGGGAAGATACCCTGGTAAATATAGTTATTTTGAAAGCACTGAGGGGGCAGAGGCCATGGTTGTTCAGCATGGTATGTTAAACAGTGTTAATTATTCTGCCAAGAGGTATCTGAGTGTGTAGCCAAAAACTGTTATATATACTTAAAGCATATGAGTGAAAAGGATATTGAGCTTCCCTGTTTAGGTAGCTTTAAATTTAAGAGAAATAGACCAGGACCTTACTAACTAGTGTGACTGGACTCACAGCTACGTTGCCTTCCTGGTGAGTGTTGTTTTTGGAGTTCTCTGCCCCTGAGGCCAGTGGCTCCCCATCACCTGGATAAGTGCAGTTCTCCATTTGTGTTTGTTTACCCCAATACCCAGAAGGTAGGGCACCCTCCCAATAGTAAAAGCAGCTTACAAAGGCCGTCATCCTCAACAGTGGGAATGCCTTCTTCCCCCACCAAGGGGGGCCTGGTAGGTGTATATATTTTGATATACCAGCTCTAGTTGGGAACCACTGACCAATAGGGTGAAATTCAGAGCCTTTAGCAAGGGCATAAGCTTCTTTATGATTTGAATGTAATTAAAATTTCTGGTCCACTTTGTTCACTTACTAGTTGTGTGTCCCAGGACACAATACTTAAACCTCTCCGTGCCTCATCTGTACAGTTAGGATATTAATAGACCAAGCTCATAGAAATAAGTTAGTTGGTATGTGGAGCATGTAATAAGATTAGAAAAGTTTCTGATACACAGAAAATAGATACTAAGTGTGTGTCATTTTGTGTGTACATATTTATATGCATATCTCCCCTTCTAGATAGACAGTTCCTTGAAGGTAAAGTCTGTATATTCTTCTAAGTGCCTGGAAAATAAGAGGGTACCAAATGTTTAAAATGAGATTTGTTTCCTTTTTTCTTAGCACTTTGCTGTTTATATATATGTCTGACATGCTTTGGAATTGGGAACTACTTACTTAGGTCCTCATAGTCTGAGTCTCAAACCTTGGTCCTTTGCCTCTAAAACCCCATGTGGTTTTATCTACCTACTTTACCCTCCCTCTAGTTTGTGGTACTTCTAGTCTTTTCTGGTACCTGCCATATTTTCCATCAATATTTCTTCTTGGCCGTGTTTAGAATTTGGGAACCAAGATTTCTGTACTAAGTAAAAATATTAATTATTGAACCACACAATGAGAGAAATTGAAAATGACTGATGTTCGTTTTTTTCTCTGGCTTGTATAAACCCAACTTCTGTTGACACTGCTGACTCCCCAGCCCCTCCTAGTAGCTTTGGTATGATGCGATGGTATTTCTGATCTTAGCATAGAAGGAATCCCTTTGTAGAGTTTACTTTTATGGGCTGGAATTTATTTATTTAACGATTTATTTATTTGAGAGAGAGACAGGGAGAGGGACGGGGGAGAGGGAAAAAAAGAGAAGCTGACTGCCTGCTGAGAGCAGAGCCCTACTTGGGACTCCATCCCATGACCCTAAGGTCACCACCCCAGCCAAAACCAAAAAGTGGGGATGCTCAACTGACTGAGCCACCCAGGCGCCCTTTATGGGCTGGAATTTAAACTTGTTGGTGCATGATTTTGAACCAGGACAATCCCTGTTGGCAGTGGTCACTAAACTGCTGGGATTGGGGTGGTGGTTGTAAAAAATTAGTCTGGTGCAGGGTGGCATAACACACAAGAATAACTGTTTCTTTTGAGATATTTGGCAGGATTTCCAGTGTGCATGGGCCCTGGAGCCAGACTGCTTGGCTTGACTCTGGCTTCAAGTAGTGTGTCAGGCAAGTTTCCTAAGTTCTTAGCGCCTCAAATTCCTGACCTCTAATTTCAGGATAATAATAATAACAACAATTTTATAGGGTTGCTGAAGGGATTAGCTGCTAATCTGTATGTATTAATTAGGGTAGTCTGAAGTGCTTTAATAAATAATTCATCCTAAACAATGATTCAAACAAGATGGAAGTTTATTTCCTTTTTCACTTAGCAGTCCAGGGAGAGTGTTTTATTTTTATTTATTTTTATTTTTTAAAGATTTCATTGATTTATTTGACAGAGAGACACAGTGAGAGAGGGAACACAAGCAGGGGGAGTGGGAGAGGGAGAAGCAGGCTTCCTGCGGAGCAGGGAGCCTGATGCGGGGCTTGATCCCAGGACTCTGGGATCATGACCTGAGCTGAAGGCAGACACTTAACGACTGAGCCCCCCAGGCGCCCCCCAGGGAGAGTGTTTTAGACATTGGGGTGGCATTCTTTCTTAGTCATACAGGGACCAAAGTGTTAACAACTTGTTTTTCCAGCAATCTCCAGAGCATTGAACTCCCCTAAGCTGTCAAAGCTGGTGGCTGGGAAGTTGTTTATAGCCAGTGGGAGGTGGAGTATATGTAGGAGGCACATGTCTCTTAAGGGCCCTAACCCAGAAGTTCTGCCTGTCACTTCCTTTCTCATTCGACTGGGGAGAACTTGATCACATGGCTTCTTCTAATTGCAAGGAAGGCTGGGAAATGTGATCTAGCCATACACCATTCTATGGAAAGCATTAGGAATAGGGCTTGGCACACAGTAAAGACTTATTTTTTTGTTGATGACAATATATTATTCTTTTTTTTTTTAATGACAGTATATTACTCTTTTTTTTAAATATTTTATTTATTTATTTGATAGAGACACAGCGAGAGAGGGAACACAAGCAGGCGGAGTGGGAAAGGGAGAAGCAGGCTTCCCGCAGAGCAGGGAGCCCGATACAGGGCTCGATCCCAGGACTCTGGGATCATGACCTGAGCCGAAGGCAGACGCTTAATGACTGAGCCACCCAGGTGCCCCGACAGTATATTATTCTTAAATGTAGGCTTCATTAATAGCATTCAGGGGATTCTGTATAAATCCTTGAAATTACATAAAAAATCCTATGTGAGTCTTTTTTTTTCTGGGGATTCCTGACACAGGTTTAAGAACCATTGCTCTTAAAAAAGTAAATGGTGGAGTTCTGATTGTCAAGCATAATTCATATAAGCGAGGTGTAAAAGAAGGGTTTGGGCTAGATCATCATTAAGATCACTTCCATCTGATTATCTGTGACTTAAAGCATTTATTGGAGTGAATTAAGTGCCCAGTACTGAACTAGGTACTATGGAAGTTATAAGAAATTATTAAACATTTCCTATACTTACGTTTATAAATTTTATTGGAAAGAAAACAACAACACAAGATGATACATGCTTAAGGAGTCAAGTGTAATTCATATAAAGCTAAGAGATGGGGGAAAGATGGAAGTAGATTTGGACTTGACCTTAAAAAAGTGGGTAGAATAGGTGGATTGGGAATAGCCAAGAATGGGAGTGTTAGGTTTTTTTTTTTTAATATTTATTTGACACAGAGAGAGGGAGGGAGAGAGGGGAATGTTAGTTTTGACATTACTTGTAAACTCATTATTCGGGAAATAGTAGATAGAATGATACTTTTGAAAGAAGGAGCCAGGAGTGATTCAAATCCATCGTGCCAAGGAGACAAGTTATTTAAAAGTTGAGGATGAGACTTTTCAAACCTTACTTAGGTTTTTGCTCAGACATACAATTTTCCCAGCCTCGTTTGTTCTCCTAACACTTCCCTATGTTTTGGATTGCTGTCTACTCAACAGCTTCTCCATGGCATTTGGGAGGGTGCAGTTGGATCACAGAGAAGGGCAAACTGTCAGCTATTTTGCCAGTATAAAGTGAGTTCTGTATATTTTGTATCAAGGGCAGCTTTCAACCTCCTTTTTTAACACAAATGAAATACATTTTCTATAGGAAGTGATGCTGGGAACTTTGTTCTTAAAATTGAACAAAACAAATTCAACATTAAGACAATGTTACCTTGGCTCTAATTGGTTTGACATTCCTTTGAGGTTTCCAGAGAGGAAAATTCAGGAGATAAAAATGAATGTAAAATATGACATTAGTGGGAACTCTGTTCTTTCTACGTGTCTCACCTATTCCTGAAGTCCTCCCAGTGCTACTCTTTGTAAGGGCCAAGGTCACGATTTTGGTTAACTGTAAAATTCTGAGGGAAAGGGACCCCGGATGGGGGCTGCTGAGGTAGGGGACTGAATCAATGCGAAGCCTAACACAATATGAATAGTGATAGGAAAGAGGCAGTGGGGAAGACCTGGCTGTCCCTGAAAATTACAGTTGGTTTGAAAGGATGCTCACAGAGATGCTGAGAAGCCAGTAAAAGGATGCTGAGCAAGACTTTCCCACTTCCTGTTTCATTAGTACTGTGAATCCTCAGCGTCAGGTGTCTCCTGGGTAGGGAATTAGTGAGTCCATAAAAGGGAAATGTGTTAGGCCGGCTGGGAAGTGTGATTAAAGCATTAATTAGGATTTAGATCAGGTAGGGGTAAGTTAAGATGAGTTTACCCATTTTAGAGACTCTTGTAGAGAATGGAAAGGGAAATTTCTGAAGGAAGATTACATCATTACAAACCTTCCAACTATGAATTAACAGGAATCTAAATTTAATTCAGGGTATCGGTTTGTGAGTTCTCTTGGAACTTTTAATCCTGTCTTCTTTTTTTGGACTTGGCTTTTATCCCTCAGTGCTCAGTACTTGGTATTGGTATAAGGAATATCAATTAGCCTTGTTTGGTTTCTGTTTTTTCTTTCATTTATTCATTTATTTACTTTATTATTTTATTTTATTTTTTTAAAGATTTTATTTATTTGACAGAGAGAGAGTACAAGCAGGGGGAGTGGCAGGCAGAGGGAGAGGGAGAAGCAGGCTCCTGACCCTGGGATCATGACCTGAGCCAAAGGCAGATGCTTAACCATCTGAGCCACCCAGGTGCCCCTCCCCCCCCCTTTTTAAAGATTTTATTTATTTATTCATGAGAGACAGAGAGAGAGGCAGAGGGAGAAGCAGGCTCCCAAGGAGCAGGGAGCCGATGCGGGACTCGATCCCAAGACCCTGGGATCATGACCTGAGCCGAAGGCAGACGCTTAACCGTCTGAGCCACCCAGGCGCCCGCCCCTCCCCTTTATTTAAAACCAGAATACTCTATTAGTCTAAATTTATGGAAGTAACAACTTAATGTAGATAAGTAAGACTGTATGTGAAAGTCTCCTGATACATATATGTGATATTTATGTGGTATTTAAAGTATGTGAGATCCAAGTCTACAGGTAGACTAAGAGTATCTTAAATTTTAATGGTTAATGGTTACTTTGAAGAAGTAACAATATTAGAGTCTTAAACTTTAATGGTTTAATGGTTACTTTGAAGAAGTAACAATATTAGAACCAGGGCCAGATATTGACCTGAGTTTATCGTGCATATATTTTGTTTCATAGATTTTTGTTTTGCCTTTTTTTCTTAAGAGGCATGTTTTTTTGTTTTTTTAGGATTTCACTTTCTTTTTTTTTTTTTTTTTTTAAAGAGGGAGAGAGAGGTGGGTAGGGGCAGAGGGAGAGGAGAGAGAGAATCTTAAACAGGCTGGGCTCGATCTCACAACCCTGGAATCATGACCTGAGCCAAAATCAAGAGTCAGCGGCCTAACCGACTGAGCCACCCAGGCACCCTTAAAGGTTTCACTTTTTAAAGTAATCTCTGCATCCAATGTGGGGCTCGAACCCAGAACCCTGAGATCAAGAGTCACATGCTCCACCAACTGAACCAGCCAAGAAGCCAGGCAAAAGGAAGCCCCTTTTTTCTTTTCTTTTCTTTTTTCTTTTCTTTTCTTTCTTTTTTTCCTTCTTTTTGCTTTTCTTGAAGCTGAAATACAGTGTGGCTCTAAGGATCATACCCCCCCTTTTTCTTTTTGTGATAAAATTATTCCAACTTGACATGTGCAATAACTCATTCTTATGAAAAGGATTTCGTTCTCATTATAATAGAGTTGTAAACATGTCAGTCGTCTGTAATAATTGAAGTATTGGATTTTCCCACCACATCGCATAGCTAATTATTTCTATCTGTGAGAGAAGAAAGAAAGAGAATCTGAGGAAACACTGGAGACTAGAAAAGCTGAAGTCATTAAGAACTTGTAAGGATATGTGAGTTCTTTGCTTGTTTTGCTCTGCTAACAACTAGTTCCTTTATTTTGGAGGTGGAGACTGGGTGGTAGGTGACCAGAGGGAAAGTTCATTGAAAACTGAAGACAAACTGAAGTGGGCTGTTGCGCTGCTAAGGAAGCTGCCACTGCGGTAGCCATGACGGCTGCTGGACTAACAGGCTAATGGGAGAAAAAGAAGGTTCAGACTTAGGAAATGAAATTTTGGCCTTGAACATAGAAATGTTCGAGATGGAATTGAAATATTTTCAAAGAAATAAACTTCGAAGAGTGTGCAGTTTTCTGTTACTTGATGTTCTAAATTGCAGCATATTTTAGTTAACACAGAGATCCCAAGTTTTGGCTTAGAAATGTTGAAGGCTTGTCGATTCTTCACTGAATGGTGGAAAAACTGTTGCTAGCTATCGGTAACACAAACTTTGTTTACATTTTGTAATTGTCAGCAGGACCCTTGGTTACAATATTCGGTTTTTTAGTCACTTAGCATAAGTAGTATCTAACTTTGGTCTACTTTTGTTTAAATATTGGCCCCAAATTTGGAAAGTACTGTCATTTCCTTTCTGCTTCCGAGTATATTCATTTTATATGTAATGGGCCTTTTAAAAAAACACGTTTTTCCCCCCCAATTATAACAAAGCGTATGCATTTATTGTAGACAACCTAGAAAACACACATAAAATAAAATTGCTTATAACTCCTCCTTTGGAAATGGCTGCTATTTCTATTTTGTTGTATGTCATAGTCTTTTCTATAAACTTGCATGAATTATTGATGAGAGTATAATATTTTAATGTTCTTCATGACAGCAAAATACTTGGAATGAAAAATGAAGCCCAGTCTAGTGTGTAACATGTACTGAGTTGTGAGTTGGTTTAAAGGAAATATACTTTATTTCATTTTTTTCAGAGAAACTCAGATTGTATCTGGATTTATCTTCCTAATGGCACTAAAAGAGCATTTACTCTGTTTGATCTTTGCTGGAAGAAAGCAAGCTTTTTTTTTGTTGTGAAATTTGCCAACACCTAGAATTGCTCATAGAATAGATATTGATTAAATGGTTTGAGGTAGGCTGTTCTTTTACGCTCTTTAGGAGAAATCTGTTCTGAAAATCCAAATGATTTTTTAGTATTAATTTTCTCCTTCAATCTTATAGTAGGTTAGAGGATATAGGGTACAATCTTTATCTAGAAATGGTCCAGCACAGTTTAGGGATATTATTAATAGAAGCAAATGTTAATTGAATACATTCCATGCAGTAAGTGCTGGAGAGATAAAGAAATAAGAGCAAGTCTCTAGTCTTGAAGGAGCTCACTGTATAGCCTAATGGACAGTCAGCAGGTGAGTAAATGAGCCATGGTTGATGGCTTTTTCCTGTATAGTATAGTAACTTTTTGTCTTGTGCTTTTTAAAATCCAGTTAAGGGGCACCTGGGTGGCTCAGTCGGTTGCGCGTCTGACTCTTGATTTCGGCTCAGGTCATGATCTCAGGGTGGTGAGATTGAGCCCTGAGTCGGGCTCTGTGTGGGGCGTGGAGCCTACCTAAGATTCTTCTCTCTCCCTCTCCCTCTGCCCCCCACCAAAAACAAAAAAAAAATTCCAGTTGAATTAAGACCTTAAGAAATGATTTATGTGACAAACTAAATGAACTAATTGACTTAGAGATGAGTGAAATGTTTATGTTGTATGCTGACAGATGAAGTGTAGTTAGTATTATGGAGTCTAAGTATGGTGTATATTATCAGTTGTTTAAAAAAACTTGTATCTTTTCCCTCAATAATTTAGTTATTATTAATATTCTGTAATTTTAATCTGTCTAAAATAAAACTGATACTTCTCGCCTCAAATGTTAAGTGGATCCTACTTTCTCTAGTTTATTGAATTAGATACAACAACTTGATCTGGCAGTCAGAATCTTCCAGATCATGACCCAGCTATGTTCCCGGGCTTATCTCCCATAGCAGCTGCAAATTTACCTCATATTCTAGCTAGACTCATCCTGAACATGCCCTGTACTTCTCTGCCTTCATGTAAGATTTTTCCTGGTGTTTCCTTCATTTGAAATATCTTTGACTGCTCCAGCGCCTCTCCCACCTCCAATTTCTGCCTACCAGAATAATTATTCTTTTTTCTTTCAGTCATTGAACAGATATTGAGGTAGTGTTGTGGTGGCTTGGCTACAACGAGGAACAGCCTGGAGTTCATATTCAGGTGGCAGAGGCAAACGATAAATGCATGTCTGCTAGTGATAAGGGCTATGAAGAAAACTGAAGTGTAGGGTAAGGAGCATGGGGAATGGTAGGAGGTGCTGTTTTTGACTTAACAGGACATTTGGATAACATTGCAGAGGATAGCACATAAGGAGGCATGGTCAGAAGCAGAGAGACCAATTAGGTGTCTATTTAGTAATTCAGGCAAGAGATGGTGGCTTGGGCTAAGGTGTGAAGTAGTCTGAGTCTAGATATATTTCTAAGATGGAGATAACAGAATTTCCTGATGTGGAATATGAGAGAAAGAGGGGTCAAAGATAATTCTGAGATTTTCGTTCTGAAGAAATTATAGAATGGTGAGGTTGCTATTAATTGAGATGGGGAAGGCTGTGGAGAGCTGGTTCTGACGGGGAGGAGATCAGGAGTTGATGTTACATTGAGTATGTTAAGACCTTATGTAATCTCTTGTCTAGTGGGAGAGGCTTATGTTAAAGAAATACACAAATAAAGACAGTATGTAATTACATTAAGGACAAGAACAGGGCTTCTTGAGAAGGAATGACAGGAAATCCGATTAAATGAAAGCTGAGTGAGGTGTTCTCTGAGAAATGACATTTGGATGAATGGTGATTAGGAGAAGAATGGGGGGGAGAGGATTCCAGGCTGGAGGAATTGCTACATGTAAAGGCTGGAAATAGTCAACAAATACTTTTGTTTGAGGGTATGCCTGGAATGGAGAGAACAAAATTGAGGTCCAGAGTGAGATATAGATGGGCCACATCATGGAGGTCTTTGTAAGTCATGTGGATTTTATCCTTAGTAAAAAGAGCAGTTCTCAAAATGGTTTAAGCAAGCGAGTGCCATGGTTTGATGTGCACTTTAAGATGAGTAGTCTGGCTGCTCCCCGGAAAGGGAACTGGAGAGGAAAGGCAAGAGTGGAAACAAGGCAAACTACATGGAGGCCATTGTAGTTGAGAAAGAGATGGTGGTGGTTTGGATTAGGGTGGTGATGGGGAGAAGAGAATGAATTTGAGATAAATTTTGAAGGTGGAGTCAATAGGAAGATACTGAAGGAGATGTGAGTTTCTAATCAGATTCACTGGTTGGTAGCAGTGCCTTTTATTGAGATGGAGGAGGAGCAGACAGTGTTCAGGTTTTGACTTGATGAGTTTCAGATGACTGAGAAGTCAAGGGGTGATGTCTAGTAGAAAAGCTGGATATACAGATCTGATGTTCAGCCTTGATACGTATGTATGATATTTATGTGGTATTTAAAGTGTGTGAGATCATGCAGTGGATGAATGAAGAGTAGCAGGGAAAATGCCCAGGACCAAGCTCTGAGGAACTCTCAACACTTAACGGGTGCAGTGTTAGAGGAGAAACTGAAGGAGAGCGGGGAGCTGCAGTAGGCAGCGTGGGAAAGAGGAGGACTGTAGGAGTGAAGTACCAGAGGAGCCAGGAGAGGCTTTTAAGAAGGGAGTGGCCATTTGTGTGGAGTAAAGATGAGTGTCTATTTGATTTATCGGCCTGGAAGTCATTGGTAACACTGTAGCACTCTTGGTGGAATCCTGGTGGGGATGCTGGAGTGGCGTAGGCCAGAGTGGTGTAGGTGCAAGAGTGAGTGGAAGCAAGAGTAGGGGCAGCGTGTGAAGCCAGCTCTAATGAGAAACTTGGCCATGTAGAAGGGACAGGTTGGTAGCCAGAAGGGGAAACATTTTAGGGGGAGGCATTTTTAAAAATTATGAGCTGAAAGAGCTACAGTGTTGGAAGGAACACTACACCATCCTGTTAGAGGGGAAAATATTTCCCATGGGAGTTGTCATAATTCACTGGGATGCCTTTTTCACTCGGAGGAAGGTTTGTTTTGTGTATATTTAGAGTAGATGTGCTTATTACCACTGACTGATTTTTCTGTTGCGTTTCCCAAATGCATGAGATAGAATGAATATATAGAAGAGTATTTCATACTTAACTGAAATAATATAAACATTAATGGGGTGCTTTCTATGTGCCAGGCCCTGTGTTAACTGCATTACATGTCTTAACTCAGTAAAATGTATGCTGAGGGAATATACAGAAGCTTTTTTCTCCCTTGCACAGGGTTGATTCCAGAGAAAGCAGGTGGGAAAAGAAGACATAAAATGTCATATGCTTGGGGAAAAGCAAATGCTTATTAAATTCACAGAAATCTTTGTACAAGAAGCCAGAGAAATAGAATATGATGCAGATCGCTGGGCTCAGTTCATTTTGATTTAGTGCCTCAAGACGGTAATTTTAGATTGAAATGAAGATTTACTTTTTTTTCTTGCACAATAGAAAAGAGCAAAGGGAAAGTCCACGATTGTGTCCTGTCCCTGAGTGTGTGGCTTGACAGCCAGTGGGATGAAGAGTTGCAGTCACTGTCTTGATGACTCAGCAGAGACTCCTGTGCTAGATCATAGTGCTACCTTGGTATTGATCGGAAAGGTTCTTTCTATCCTCGGTAGTATTTGGGATTCGAGATCCCAAAGTCAGAGCCAGGGGATGACTGTTGACTTCAAGTATCCTTTGTATTCCCTCTGTAGGCACTAAATAGTCTGTTTCAGAGTTGAGGATGGTTAGAATTAATATTTCAAGTAGGCAGTTGAGTTGCATTTGGAAGACTGGATCTTTGTGTTACATTGTCATGCTGTAGTGGTTAAGAGCGTGGACTGTTTCAATACCGGTACTACCTTTCGCTAGCTGCCTTAGGGTCTTCACTAGGGTAATGGTCTACTTCTTGGGCTTTTGTAAAAATTAAAAGAGCTAATACAAGAAAAAAAACTTAAGGTCTAGCATATAGTAAGCATTGTTGGCTTATTATTATTCCATGGGCCTCTGGAATGCTGAGTTAAGACTGTATCGGCTCATGGTTAGCTTATTTTATTTTATTTTTATTTTAAAAAGAATTTATTTATTTGAGAGAGAGAGCAACAGAGATAGAGAGCATGAGCTGGGAGGAGAGGCAGAAGTAGGCTCCCCACTCAGCAGGGAGCCTGACGCAGGGCTCGATCCCACGACTGAGCGAAGGCAGATGCACCCAGGTGCCTCTCATGGCTAGTTTATATGTTCAATATATGTGGTTTCAATCTCCAGGATGTTACTAAGAGAAGCATCTGCCAGGCTGCCACTACAAATAAATAGGTGGGGGCACTTACCCTTCTTTATCGGAAGAGCATATTTAGTGTAAAAAAAAAAAATCCAAGATTAGACTCAAATTTATTCCTGAATTAAGTGAACCATGATTGTGTTGACACTTTCTAGATAACTAAAGGACATTCAGATTGGACTCTGCCATCTTAAACTCTGCCTCAGCAGCTCTTTCTGGACTAGTAGCTCAAGCTTAAGAGTCTATTATTAGTAAGAGTGGTTTTCTTTTTTCTTCCTTTCTTTCTTTTTTAGAGCATAAAGAAGTAAAGAGGAGTAATCTGTGGCTTATTGGATCTAGTGGTTCTGTGGAAGTACTTTTTGAATTATGGATTTGGCATAATAGCTTCTTGTGCTACTACATTTTACTATTCCTTGATTTTTGTGGTATTATAAAGTTGAGCTGGTCATATATTAACTGACATTTATGTAATGCTTTACGGGAAATACAGACATGTTTAGGAGAGATCAGGTTCTTTCTACTTAATTTGTAGCAGAAGAAATTGAGCTAGTGTAGATTGACAGGTTTTATGCTTAGTAATTTTTAAGGGATTAGAGTAGAGAGAGTTGAAGTCTCCTAATTCTTAATTTATTTCTAGACCCTGAGATTGTTGTTGTTTTAAATTTTTACTTTATACTACAATGGGATGATAAGCAAACGTTAAAACTTTAGCATGGCTATAATTGATAAGTGATGTAGGGATCTTAAACTGATTTTTTTTTAAAGATTTTATTTATTTATTCATGAGAGACAGAGAGAGAGAGAGAGAGAGAGAGAGGCAGAGGGAGAAGCAGGCTCCCAAGGAGCAGGGAGCCCAATGCGGGACTCGATCCCAGGACTCTGGGATCCTGACCTGAGCCAAAGGCAGACGCTTAACCATCTGAGCCACCCAGGCGTCCGATCTTAAACTGATTTTAAAACACTGCATTTTATGATAATGTTTTAAGCTTTTTTTCTAAAAGATTTTATTTATTTATTTGACAGAGAGAGACACAGTGAGAGAGGGAACACAAGCAGGGGGAGTGGGAGAGGGAGAAGCAGGCTTCCCATGGAGCAGGCATTGGGCTCAATCCAAGGACCCCGGGATCATGACCTGAGCCGAAGGCAGATGCTTAACAGTTGAGCCACCCAGGCACCCCGTGTTTTAAGCTTCTTGAAACTATTTAATTTATTCCTGTATAAAATAGAGTACACTGATACATGAAAATAGAGTTAAGTTTTTGTTTTTCTGTTAAAGTCAGAATAAGAGTTATAAAATAGGGCCGCTTATTTATATATAATATAATATATATAATATATAATACATGTATAATATATATAATATATTATAATATATATAATATAACAGTATTGCAAGCTTACTCTCTCTGGTCCAGGCACAGTGTGCCAAGCCCTTTACATGTTAGCTAATTTAATCCTCCTATAAACTCTGAAGGTACTATGGATACTATTTTACATGTGAGGTTTAGAGAGATCATTGCTTGTGTGTGGTCATGGGGCTGGTAAGTAGCAGAACTGGGATTTGTACCAAGGTCTTTGTTATCCAGAGCCTGACTCTTAACCACTAAGAGCTTTTTTATTTGTTTATTATCCTTTCTTTTATTTGAAACTCGAATGTTTATCTAATTGTTTTCACTCTTTGCTGTATTCAGTCACCCTGAAAAATAAAAATAAAAAACTCTGAGAATGTTTAAGGGTATTCCTAAAACATACTAACAATCAGCGACTCCAAATGGTTCGTTAAATGAGTTTGGTTGCTTTCAGTTCTTGCAGTTAGATTTGAAAGGAAACTGTAAAATTTCCATGACCTCACCTCTGTGCATTTTTGAGGCCCGGTTAATTAGTATTTTGTAAAAGTTCTTTAAAGGGTTTATTTATAAACTTGTTAAGGAACTTGACTGGAACATCACATATTTGATTTTAGGATTGTTTTACCATTTTAAGTGTCAAAGCAGTCCGAGTTTAACAGAAATAACATACCAAATTGTTAATATTTTTCTTTGCTTTTTTTTTTTTTTAACCTCTCCTTTTAGAGGAGCAGGAGCCTACACTAATCTTTGCATTGTTGATAGAAAAAAAAGCAAGGAAGTTTCTTTTTGTGGAGAGAGGAAACGGCTGTTAGTTCGGGACTTTATCCATATTAGGTATAAACTAAATATAGAAGTGTAATCCAGGAGTGAAGTCACATCTATAAAGTTTCTTAAGCAGAGCTAATGAGATCAGCCAGTGCTTTTGGATCTGAGGTTTTTTGTTTGTTTGTTTCTTTTTTTTTTTTTAACTTTTGGCTCACTTAAAAGGCTACCAAACTGTTTAGTCCTATGGTCTGTCTTCCTTTGTCCT
The DNA here is from genome assembly GCF_009762305.2 of Zalophus californianus. Classification (NCBI taxonomy): domain Eukaryota; kingdom Metazoa; phylum Chordata; class Mammalia; order Carnivora; family Otariidae; genus Zalophus; species Zalophus californianus. The sequence goes on from NC_045598.1 coordinate 18,370,640, forward strand.
TTAAAGAAAAACCAAACCATTTACAAGGAATCTTTTCTTTAAAACAAACATACACACACAAATTCTTTCTATATAAAGAATAGTTGCTTATCCCCTTTTTGAGGGAGGTTGTAAATATGTTGATTTCTTTAGTTTCTTGATCCTGTTGTCATTTTCCTATCCCCAGTTCTTCTCTCTCTTTTTTTTTTAAGGTGGTTTTATCCTTAAGTCTTTTTCACATGTATTTTTACTGTGAGACTAGACTCTTGTTGTCTTTTGTAAGATTGGTATTTTCTTGGTTTATTCAGTTTTTAAGCATTAAGTCAGATCTCACTGTGGTCAGTTGGTAATAAGACTCTTCTGGGGGGTTGTTCATAGATATTGTAGAACAGAATGAAGGAATAAATCTGTTTCTGGCCAAAGCACATGTTCTCAAATAAGGACTCTTAAAAGCCCCAAAAACATTCTTACTGACAATAACTGTTTTCAGCTTTTGAGCTCCTTTGAGAGCTCTTTGCAAGCATGCAGAGCATTGAGGCACTTAGGAATGTGCTGTGTTTCTGAAGAGAAGAACCATATACCTTTATGGCATATTTTATTATAACTATTTTGGAGTACACCCAACTCTGTAAAAAGTTTATCTTAACATATAATTTCAAGGGTTTTAGTTCATGAAAACAAATGCCTTCCAAGGTTTTGGCACTTTCTCTGAATTTGTTCCTCCCTCAGCAGAGCGAATCCTTCCCACTCTGTCTGGAGCTTTGTGCATTTGCCTATTCTGCCATTCATCTGAATCATTTCTCATCCTCTCTTTGTTTCAGGCCCAAGTGTGAATTCCAGGAGATCAGGGATCAGGGACTATTTTCTTCATCTTTTATATTTTCCACCCAACACAATCTCTTCATATAGTAGAAAGCTCACTAATTGAGTAAATGTCTTTTGGAGTTTTGGGGCACATTGGTATGTGAAGTCTGGGGACGGATGCACGTAAGAGAGTTTTAAGTCTGTTTTTGGTGTTGGGTTCTGTATTGCCTCATAGTAAAATACCAGAGATAAAAATAGTATTCAGTTATTGAACTTGAGACATGTAATTTGGGTTTTATGTCTAGTGCTCACTAGATAGCCATTGATCTAAACTTAATAACAGATGGGTTTAGAGGTCTAGAATCTTCAAATTACATAACTGGAAGACCAGGTTCAAATTGTTGTTCTCATCTGTAAAGTGGGTGTGTTTCTTAGAACTAATGTCCAATCTAGTCCAGATTTATTTTATGTACCAGAGTAGCCTTAGTCTTGGGTATTTTGGGTCCAGACAGAAAATTGAGACTTGTAATTTCAAAGTCAGATCCAGATAATTAAATTCTCATAATTAGATGCAGTTTATTGGAAAACAAATACAAATGGAAGTAATAAAAATTTTCAGTGATAATGAGGGCAGTTTGTCAGAGAAATGAAGATTTCAAAAGTGAATTCCTTGATGAGAAATATATTTTATTTTCCAAATGAACTACCTGAAAGATAAAGGAAAGATTTTGTTTGTTGTGTCTAAAATAAGACAGATACAGAACTATTTATTCTAGGTTAGAATTTACTTTTTTCATATTTAAGGCACCTGTGCATTGAAATGGCAAGTAAGAATTTCAGTAATAAATATGCTATCTTGTACTGTTCAGATATTTGAAATTTATTTTAGACCAGCTAAGAAGATAGACAAGAATTCTAATGTTAATTTTTCACAGCTGCAGTACATTGTCGAGTATATTATTAAAAAAAATATTTTGTAATATATTTTAATGAAAAATTTAAACATAGATAATCCAAAATAAAATACCAGAGAAAAATTCATTCTTTCATATATTTATTGACTGCTAATATTTTATGTTAAAATTCTGTAGCATTTTTATGACTGCAGTTTTTCATTGTTCATTGTTATCATTATTAATCCACTGTTCTCAGTTATTTACAGGTTCAAAATTTACCTATTAAACAGTACTGTAATGTGTGTCTTTATAGCTAATTTTCTGTGCATAACCATATCATGTAATTCGGTTTTTAAAGTTGCTCACATATCTTGTTTATCCTCTGAATTCTTTATTTTTATTTTGTTTACCTAAAGTGTAATCTCTTAAAAAAGAACTTCCTGGAGAATTTAGATTTTTTTTTATAAAGGGAGAAATTGGATTTTTGATCCTATTGCTGAACTCTTAGTGGAATTTCTAGGTCTGGGAACTTGTTGATAAAGAGAAATACCTCTCATCCACTAAAATCAGGTAGCTGCTGTAAACACAGATTGAGGAGGAAGTTTTCTTTCATCCCAGGTCTCTTTCTGAGTCTCATTTATACTACAGCATGTATATTTTTAAACTACCCTTAGGGAAAGTGGCTGCTGGGTTTTGACTTGCATAAGAATTTCACCTCCCCCGCCACACTGTATTTGTCTTTGGCTGATAAAGGAAGACTCTGGAAATTAGTGAATTTATATTTGGTTAGAAGATGTTTAAAAGAATGAGTCTTAGACAATGGAAAAGTTGGAGATACATTTTTTGTATGTGACCAAAGTGAAAATAACTAATTGTAAAGGACACTTTTTTTTTTAGTAATATAATTAAGATTTATTTATTTTAGAGAGAACGTGCTGGGGGGAGGGGAGAGGAGCAGACCTCCTGCTGGGTGCATGCTGATGTGGGTCTTGATCTCACAACCCTGAAATCATGACCTGAGCCGAAATCAAAAGTAATCACCTGAGCCACCCAGGCGCCCTGAGCATATATTTCTTTTATGTTCTTGAGCATAGTTATAATAACTGCTTGAAAGTCCTTACCTGCAAATTACAGAGTTTGGGTCAGCATAAGGTGTATTTCCTTGATTATTTTTTATCTTGAGAATGGGTTGTGTTTTCCTCTCTCTTCCTGTGGGGAATACTTTTGGATTGTATTCTGGATATTGTGAATGACAAGTTGTAGAAACTTTGGATTTTGTTGTTCTTCTGAAGAATATTGATTTTGCTACCCTTTTTTTTTTTTTTTTAAAGCAAATAATTAAGTCAGCTGAACTCAAACTGCAGAACTCTCTCCCCTGTGGTGGTGGCAGCTCAGATTTCAGTTCAGTTCTTTCAGCTGTCTTGCTTGGAGTCTGTACTGTGCATGTGTATTGTCAGGGATCAGCTAGAGATTTGGGCAGAGTTTTATTCAGATTTTAGGGCTTCTGTCTTTGGCTCTCTTTTTTACAGTCTTCTACCTTATTTTCCAGTGGCGATGGTTGCTCTGAATGCTGTTCTTGAAGCCAGTAGAACTCTGAATTTTCCATTGGAGTTTTAGCTGCCCTGCATGGCATGAGGTTAAAAGATAAAAATTGGGGAAACTTGTCCAGCCCAGCGTATTTCCCTTTTTCCAAATGTCAGTTCCCCTTCAACATCTGCCTGCTTTTGTTTACTCTTCAGTGCTGTCAAGTGGTTGCTTTGGTCTAGAAGTTATTCTTGTGATGGGGGCAGAGGGTTGATCTATGGGAACTTTTTGCCATACTAGAAGCCTCAAATTGTTCATTTATTTTTACTTTTTTAAAAAGGTTTTAAAGTAAGTTCTACACCCAGTGTGGGGCCCAAACTCACAACCCTGAGATCAAGAGTCATATATATTCAACCAACTGAGCCAGCCAGGTGACCCTCTAATTGTTTTTTTAAAGTTAACTTTATTATTTTAGAATGGTTTCAGATTTATAGGAAAATTGCAAAGATAGTACGGAGAGTTCTCAAACTGATTTTAAATGAAAGAAGTTTTTAAAGATTTTATTTATTTGAGAGAGCGAGCTGCGTGCGTGTGAGCGAGGACATGAGTGGGGAAGGGGGAGAGGGGAGAGGGACAAGCAGACTGCCTGCTGAGTCCCAATTCCGGGACCCCAAGATCATGACCTGAGCCAAAGTCAGATGCTTAACCAACTGATCCACCCAGGTGCCCCTGAATGAAAATATTTCTAAAATATATTAATGGTTGCTTGACTTCTTAAAATGCTGAATTTAACTGCCCATTAATGCCAGCATTCTGATGAACTGGGTAATATGGCAATGGCCTGGGGAACTGTTGAGGTATGGAAGACTATTTTTGCCTTTCCGCTGAGTGGCCTCAGCTGTTACACTTTTTGTATCTAGATCTCTTCTCTGTGTGTGCATGCAAGGGTGTGTGTGCGCGCGCATGCGCTTTATTTCTTCCTTTGCCAGCTTAGCTCTGTTGATGCAGCCCATTTCCTTTACTTTTCTGTTGTAATCTGTTGTAGTTTGGTAAGCCAAACTTGTTCAAGTTTGTTTGGAATAAGAATAAATCATTTCTGAGAGCTTGAATGTTGAGTTGTTGAGTCCAGGTACACAACCTTTAGTACATGGTCTTGGTGTTGCTTGTCCAGAGGCTTTTTCTCTAGACATGTGCTGACCAATATGATAGCCACTAGCCATAGGTGGCTGCTGAGTGTTCGAAATGTGTTTAGTTTGAATTGAGATGTACTATAAAATCTATAGCAGATTTCAAAGATTTAGTACAAAGAATGTAGTTATTTTTCATGTTGATTACATGTTGAAGTTATATTTTAGATATATAGAATTAAATATTTAAATTAATTTCACCTGTTTTTTACTTTTTTAAAACTATGCTACTAGAAAATTTGAAATAACGTTTGTAGATTACATTATATTGATTGTAGTTCAGGTAATTTATCTTACTTGGTAGTAATGTCCATATGAATGAGATGGTGGTTGTACCGTTAAATCATGAGATTAAACAGGTAAGATTCTAGTATCTCTTTCTCACCTTGGTGTAAGAAATTGTAGAAGTGCTTAATAGCATGGGCCTCAGACATCAGACTTCAGTTCTGCTACTCCTCAGTTGTGTGACCTAAGGCAAGTTACTGAAGCTTCTCAAAATCTGTTTCCTTATCTGAAATATGAGGAAAATAGTATCTAACTTCTTATGGTTATTGTGAGAATTAACATATGTAAAACATTTTCATAATAGTGCATATCAAGTGAGAAACTGGATTAAACAGTAGCTGTTAACTTGTTTCTAGGCCACTTTGGTGACGTTTTCATTTGTTGTATTTGATTCCTATAGGGAGTAGAATCAAGGTTGATCCAGACAGAAAGAAGCGTTCTACTTTTGGTTATCTTTTTTTTTTCTTTCTTGTCATTCAGTATTTTTAATTATATATGGCATATAATTTGCTCTGAAGAGATAAGAAACTTTATTTCTCCTTAGGCTTTTGATGGGTGAATGTAAATTAAACATTCCAGCAGAACTTGTTTTTGTTACGGTTCTGTTGTGCTTAGATGGGAGTCTGGTCAGTATATCTGACACTTTATTTTAACAAATGATTCTAGCTGTGACATTTCAGATTTGATTTGAGTATAAATTAGAGCGTTTGTTTTCATTTTCAGCATATGCTTCAAATATGTAACAGAACGAAAGTATTCAATAGAATCTTTCTCGACTGTCATTCATTCCCTACTTTATTTAATAAGCTAGTCATTTTTGAGTGATTACTTTGCATTCACCATTTTTTCAAGCAATATGAAGAATTCTTAAAGAATTTCTGTCATCTTTAAGCAGTTTAGTATCTTGGCAGTGGTTAGGGACAGGAATAAGATTGTCACGTGTAAACATTTTGAACATTTTCTCCTTTTGTAATTTTCTTTTTCTTTTTCTTTTTTTTTTAAGATTTTATTTATTTAGGGGCGCCTGGGTGGCTCAGTCGTGAAGCGTCTGCCTTCGGCTCAGGTCATGATCCCAGAGTCCTGGGATCGAGCCCCGCATTGGGCTCCCTGCTCCGCGGGAAGCCTGCTTCTCCCTCTCCCACTCCCCCTGCTTGTGTTCCCTCTCTCGCTGTGTCTCTCTCTGTCAAGTAAATAAAATCTTAAAAAAAAAAAAGATTTTATTTATTTATTTATTTGAGAGAGAGAGAATGAGAGACAGAGCACGAGAGGGAAGAGGGTCAGAGGGAGAAGAAGACTCCCTGCTGAGCAGGGAGCCCGATGTGGGACTCAATCCCAGGACTCCAGGATCATGACCTGAGCTGAAAGCAGTTGCTTAACCAACTGAGCCACCCAGGCGCCCTCCTTCTGTAATTTTCTTAATACCCCCTGCCAAAAAAAAAAAAAAAAAAAGGAGAAGCAAAACAGTACAGAGGTGTATAAAGTTAATACCACTGTCTCCACCTCTCCTAAAGTGTGTCGTGAGGTCAACAATGTCAGTTTTGGTTTGTAGCCTTTCACACTTAAATTTATTTTTAAGCCAAGCTGATAGTTGTACAGTTATCTCTTGAAGGGATTTCTCTGTTTTCCAGCAAAGTATAGGCACACCCCCACCCCCATCTTGAGGCTTTCTTCTACCCAGTTGCTCAAACCAGTAATCCTGGAGTTAATTGATTTCTTTCTTTCCTTCACTTTTGACATGCAAATCCTCACATCCTCACAAGTCTTTAGGATTTTATCCTCCCAATTCAATTTAATCCATGCATTTCTTTCTAACTACGTTGCCTCGAATCCAAGCCACATTCCAAGTCTCCCAATGTACATTCTTTGCCAGCTCTATGTCCCCAGCCTGTTCTCCATATGGTAGCAAGTGTTATTTATTGTCTTAAAATGGAAGTTGGATTTTGCCCTCATATGCCTCTACCCTTCAGTGGTATCCCATTACCCCATTCTCTGGCATTTCCCCCAAGCTCAATGAAGTCGTGAAATTGTTCTCAGCAGGTGCTTTGTTACTGAGCACTTACCAGATGCTGGGCAGTGTTTTAAGAGATTGTCATATTTACTCATTTAATCTCCTAACTATGAAGTTAGGTAATCCCCATTTTACATATAAGGAAACAGAGTCCCAGAGAGGTTAAGTAGTGTACTGGTATCACACAGTAGGTTAGGTAGACTATCAAACCAGACACTCTGCTTCCACAGTCCTTGTTGCTAACCATTGTATTAGATGATTTCTTTCTGCGCGGTAGGCACTTGGTGAACATTTGTTAAATAAGCAAATAAATGTTCCCACTATAAACATAAAATTCAAACTCCTTAATTTGGTCTAGAAGATCTTTCATGATCTGGCCCCTGCCAATACCATTTCTTCTCATAGTCACACTGGCTCCTGCACAGCTGGCTTCTTCTCATTCTGTAGGTCTAAGAGATCCTTTATGACCATCTTATCTACAGTAGGTGCTCCTTATCCTTATTCTTAGTACTTTGTTTCCCTTTTGGCACTTACTACAGTATGTGGTTTTTTGTTGTTGTTGTTGGTTTTTTTTTTTTTTTGTGTCATGATTTTTAAAAAATTTTTTATTGTTATGTTAATCACCATACATTACATCATTAGTTTTTGATGTAGTGTTCCATGATTCATTGTTTGTGCATAACACCCAGTGCTCTATGCATGTTGTTTTTTTTTTTTTAAAGATTTTATTTATTTAAGAGAGAGAGACGGAGATAGCGAGAGAGAGCACAGGTGGGGAGGAGAAGGAGAAGCAGGCTCCCAGCCGAGCAGGGAGCCTGACGCGGGGCTAGGTCACGCCCTGAGCCTAAGGCAGACGCTTAACCCACTGAGCCACCCAGGCACCCCAGTATACATTTTTAACTTGATATATTATCTGTTTGTTCCATACAAATCTAAATTTCAGGAGCCGTCAGGTCTTATCTGACTCATTCACAGTTGTTTCCCCAGTGCCAGCTCCCAGTGCTTGGGAGATAGTAGGTCCTCAGTAAGTATGTGTTGCATGTGGAATAAATATTACCTGGGTTCTGGGCAAGGAGGTGTTCTTTCTGTGAGCTGTCCCATTAATGAGGAAGAGAGCTTATAGCTTGAACATCAGTGGCACATGCTACCCAGCCCACTGAAATCCCAGAGCCAAGTCTAAATCGCAGCCTGTAGAAAATAGAATTAATAGTAAACAAACCAGAGCCCCAGAATGGCTATTATATCTCCTTTAGCTTATATCGAGAACTTTGTTTTTTCTTTCCTTACCATATAAGTGTTTTTATTCTTCCTGCTACTCATAATTGGAGATAAATGGTGAGAATGTTTTGAATACTTATGATTGTGAAAAACAGAAAACTCTACCTCAAATTGTCTTTGACACCTAAGGAAACATATGTAATGAAAGAAGTATGGTAGGAGGTCTGGCTCCCTTCTTTGCGATACTCTTGGCTCTTGGTGTTGGTTGCAGCCTCTGGCTTCCCTGTCAGGTTGGCCACAGCAGCCACAGGCCTCACATCCAAGGGTTTCCTCGTCTGGTGTCTTTGTCTTAAGAGCAAAGAGCAAAGACGAGGACTGGATCTAATCACCGGGTCTTGCTACTAATCACTGGCAAGAGTAATGGAACTATCATGACTGGCTTAGAATCAGTCAGGATTTATTCCTAGCTTTGGGGATTGGGTCATCATCCTCTGTGTCCCTTGGGGGATGGACAAACAGATGCCTCATCAAAAATGGGAGTTCTATCAGCCATAAAAAGTGGGAGAATGGGTGTTGGGCAGCCAACTCTCAGAGTTTGTTATAAGTGGCTTCTGTGGTTTGTTAGCTCTGTCCCAAGTTCACCTGGAGAACTAACTGAATTTTTGAGAAGCATTAATCAGGAAGATTTGACTTGTTTTGTTTTGTTTTGTTTTTCTGTACCGATAACCTGGAGCTCATTCTTTGTAACTCAGAGGCTTTCGTTGTTAGCAATGACTAGAAAGCTAATAAATACTAAGGCACCTGCAGCAGATGAGGTGCTATGGGAGGATAAAAAAAAATGTATGCCATCTCAGTGAAGTTACAGACTAGCCCAGGAGATACAGTGCAGGGAACAGTAACGATTTAAGAGATCACAAGGCAACTCAATACTAATTGTTAAATAAGTGGCACAGGCTTGCTACTTCTTCAAGTTTGTAAGAGATGCAGAATCTTGAGCCCCACCCCAGATCTACTGAATCAGAAGCTGCATCGATCTTCTGATGATTTGTGTTGACATCTGAGTCTGAGAAGCCAGAGTTCTAAGTCGAGAGGACAGGTAACTGGTTTGGGCCAGAGTGATCTAGAACGGTTTCATAGAGGTGAGGCTTGAGCTTCACTTGAAGGGCAGGTGCAGCAGTGGGTATTTTTGTGGAAGATAATGTGATTTGAGTCACAAAAGTGTCCAGGTTCATGTGGCCTTGTTGTACAGGACAAATGGGAGGGGATAATGGAATCATGGTATAGGATCCTCTAGAACATGGGTAGGAAGTCATCTTGGGAGAGGAGAAGTGAGAACTTTTGCAAAGACCTCATTTTTATAGACTATTGTACCTATTTACAGGCTTTTTATTTTAAGTTAAACTATTGGCTATATTAGGTAATTGAATCATAATTTGGTCATTTACTAATGGAAACAGAACTAGCCTGAGAAGCTATTGGAAAATGAATTCTGTTTGACATTCGACAGGTGTAATTATCCATAGTTGTAGGTGGACGAAACTTAAAAAAGAGCTGTATCACTAAACCGTGACATTTGGCTAAGGCAGTGAGCTAAATTGTGTATTTCAGTGATTTCCTCCAACAGCCCTCAAGTAACTTTGAATCTTGATGACTTTAGTAATAACTATAAATTTTAGAAGGTTATTTTATATGGTTAAGCATGATAAACTTTGTCTTATACTTTTAGTTCCTCCCTCCCACATTTAAAAATGTGCATAGTACAAATATCAAAAAGTGTGAAAGGGTATACTTGAGAATAAAATAAAGCAAAAAGACATATTTTTGAATAGTTTTGAATAATTCCTCAATTTGGTGATTTAGACTAAAGCAAGAGAACATCAAGTCCCCTGTTAAAAGCTGAATTACCAACTCAGAGGAGGAGCCATGGCAAGCCCATAAAACTGAAACTCACAAAATCATGGTTTATTGGGGGATGTTTATGACACTTTAAATGTTAAAGTGTTATTTCAATTGTTGGGAAATGTGGGGTTTTTTTGTTTTTTTTGTAAAGATTTTCTTATTTATTTGACAGAGAGAGAGCAGGAGAGCACAAGCAGTGGGAGCAGCAGAGGGAGAGGGAGAAGCAGGCCCCCTGTCGAGCAGGGAAGCCCGATGCAGGGCTCGATCCCAGGACCCTGGGATCCTGACCTGAGCCGAAGGTAGTCACTTAACCAACTGAGCCACCCAGGTGCCCCTGTTTGTTTTTTGTTTTTTGTTTTTTTTTTTAAGATTTTATTTATTTATTTGACAGAGCACAAGTAGGTAGAGCGGCAGGCAGAGGGAGAGGGTGGAGCAAGCTCTCTGATGAGCAGGGAGCATGATGCGGGGCTCCATCCCAGGATCCCGGGATCATGACCTAAGCCGAAGGCAGCTGCCTAACCGACTGAGCCACCCAGGCGCCCCTGGTTTTTTTTTGTTTTTGTTTTTTTTAAGATTTTATTTATTTCTAAGTAATCTCTACACCCAACATGGGGCTCAAACTCAGAACCCGAGATTAAGAGTCGCATGCTTCACCGACTGAGCCATCCAGGAGCCCCAGATGGGGGATGTATTTTAAGTTACACTGTATCCTATATTGATTTTCATTTTTAGTGTGTTCTCATATTCCTAAATTATTCAGATTCAATTTTGTAGAACATAGGTAATACAAAGGTAGGAGCCATGTCTTTTCTTATTCATCACTAGATCTCCAGTATTTAGTGTAGGTAGATCCTCCCATTGTTGATGGATGATTAAGAAATAAAAAATTTTAATTTAAAAAGATTGATTTTTATCTGTCCTTGGGGATAATATAAAAATGGTACAGTAAAAATGAATTATAGTTATAAACTGTTAGTACAGAAGTGGCAACTAGATGAATAATTTAAAAACTAATTCGGAAATAATTTTACACTTTCAAGTTGCAGGAATAAGAACAGTACAAAGACCATCCTTTACCCAGTTTACCTATCAACATGTTACCCATTTGCTTTATTATTTGCTCCTTTTCTTGAAGTTGCAGGAATATATATCTTGTATCACAACATTATAGTTAACCAGCTTCTGTAACGCAGTCTCCAACCCCCCACCCCCTTGCCCCAGACCACCCCCATTTCCAGAAGAGAAAACTAAAAGTCAAAACGGTTAAGTGGGGCGCCTGGGTGGCTCATTTGGTTGAGCGACTGCCTTTGGCTCGGGTCGTGATCCTGGGGTCCCGGGATTGAGTCCCGCATCGGGCTCCCTGCTCGGCAGGGAGTCTGCTTCTCCCTCTGACCCTCTTCCCTCTCATGCTCTCTGTCTCTCATTCTCTCTCTCTCTCGGATAAATAAATAAAATCTTTAAAAAAAAAAACGGTTAAGTGACTTACCCAAATGTAAAGTTCTATAGCTTCTAAGTGGAAAACCCAGGCTGTTTTTCAAGTCAGGTATTGGTCCATGTCCCTAAGAAGAATCTTTTTTTTTTTCTCCTGACAAGTCAAATCATTTAGTAATATAGTAATTAAAATTTGCAATTGTTCTTTTAAACCAGATACAACAATCCCACAGAAGAAAGGACTTGATCTATAGAGGACTCTGTGTCACCATAATGTCCTTAACATTATACTTGACTGTAGGATAAGCCCTTAGAATTATTATTGTTACATTGTTTTGCTTATGCTTCTTGGTTTGTATAAATAAGAATGTTCTTCAATTTGAGTGTCTAGGTGTTTTTGTTTTGTTTTGTTTTTAGATTGTCATTTGAGAGAGCAAGAGAGAGAGTGCAAGCTGGGGTAGGGGGGTAGGAGGGGCAGAGGGAGAAGGAGAGAAGCAGACTTCCCACTGACCGTGGAGCCTAACGTGGGGCTCAATCCGAAGACCCTCAGATCACGACCTGAGCCTAAACTAAGAGTCCATCCCTTAGCCAACGGCTTAACTGACTGAGCCACCCAGGCGCCCTTGAGTGTTTAGGTTTTTGAGGGCTTTTAGGTTGCCTTGGTTTTGGTCTTGATATATCCTACTTTGAGGACAGATAGAGTGGTATTCCTTTAAAGTATGAGAGGAGGCTGCTATTTACCAAAACTGCGTTTAACAAATGGTGACCAGGTTGCTGGTCTACAAAGAGCAGAGTCCAGAAGGCATCATGAGGAATTAAAATTCAAAGTCTAACCGTGGAGTAAACTTCTTTCCAGTCTTTATTTTTGGCATGTTTTTCCTCTGTGTCAGTATTTACCAGAATGTGGTCTGCTCACCAAATGCATCAGAATTAGAATTGCTTGAAGTGCTTGTTAAAAATTGCAGATTCCTGGACCCCACCAAAGACATACTGAATCCAAATGTCCGGAGGTGAGGCCTGGTAATCTGTATTTTATTTATTATTATTTTTTTCTTTTTTAAAGATTTATTTGAGAGAGAGAGAGAGAGCGAGAGAGAGAGAGTGTGTGTGTGTGCAGGACGAGGGGGAGAGGGAGCCCGATGAGGGGCTAGATCCCAGGACCCTGGGATCATGACCTGAGCTGAAGGCAGAGGCTTAATTGACTGAGCTACCCAGGCGCCCCTGTGACTTTTGTTTTACATCATTTTCATATGTTTGGGGTGCGAAGGCTTTTGTTTGCTTGCCTTTTTTTTTTTAAATTTTATTTTATTATGTTACGGTAATCACCATACATTACATCATTAGTTTTTTTTAAATTTTTTATTGTTATGTTAATCACCATATATTACATCATTAGTTTTTGATGTAGTGTTCCATGATTCATTGTTTGCATATAACACCCAGTGCTCCATTCAGTACGTGCCCTCTTTAATACCCATCACCAGGCTAACCCATCCCCCTGCCCCCCTCCCCTCTAGAACCCTCAGTTTGTTTCTCAGAGTCCATAGTCTCTCATGGTTCATATCCCCCTCCAAATCTGCCCCCCTTCATTTTTCCCTTCCTACTATCTTCTTCTTCTTCTTCTTTTTTTAAACATATAATGTATTATTTGTTTCAGAGGTACAGGTCTGTGATTCATCAGTCTTGCACAATTCACAGCGCTCACCATAGCACATACCCTCCCCAATGTCTATCACCCAGCCACCCCCTCCCTCCCACCCCCCACCCCCCCACTCCAGCAACACTCAGTTTGTTTCCTGAGATTAAGAATTCCTCATTATCAGTGAGATCATATGATACATGTCTTTCTCTGATTGACTTATTTCGCTTAGCATAATACCCTCTAGTTCCATCCACATTGTTGCAAATTGCTTGCCTTTTTTTTTTAAACGAAAGATTCATGTGCATAGTACAAATATCAAAAAGTGTGAAAGGGTATACAGTGAACAACTCCCTCCTATCCCCTTGGTTTTAGACCATTGTGCTGTTCTCAGCCCTTGGATTTGTTAACTCCTTCAGTTCCCCTCAACAGCCCAACTAGGTAGGTCATCTTACTGTTTCCATTTTGTGGAAGAGGAAAACTGGCCCAGAGAGGTTGAATCACTTTTTCTCAAAGTCACACAGCTAGGAAGTGGGATGTTCTGTGAGTGTGGCTTTGCTGAGTCAGAGAATATAAGGATGAAGTAGGTGAGTACATGTGAAGAGCTTGTTTGGGGATAGTAGAGAGTTCCTCTTCTGTAAGGTAAATGTTTTATGTGGAACTCGAACAGCGTAGCCTGGAGTTTCATCTAACCCTGGTAGTTGGGTATCTTCATGTAATTTCACACGAATCTGTTCTTCCCTAAATTGCATAGGACCTAACCTGGAGAGTAGACTTCAGGGCTTGGTGATCCTGAACAAGAAGATGGTAGCATCTTAGGTCTTTCCCATGCCCTGCCATTGGCTGTGTTTTATTTACGTCACCAGAGCTTGGGATATAGTAATCGTTCCATCATGTATCCTTTGGCTTTATTTGTGGAATTATTCCTCCACAGTTCTTTCCCCTTTCTTATTTTCTGGAAGAATAAAGGAACTAGGGAGTCTAATGACTAAGTGCTTGAACTGAAGAACCTATTGTTAGGCCTTGAGTTCTGTGCATGAAGCATCTTTAAAGTCAAGTAACATTTACTAATTCTTACCATATGCCAGGAACTGTATGTACCCCAACTGATTTGACCCCCTAATAGTGTGGCGTAGGAAAGTTTCACAGATGTTAAGTAATTTACTAAAGATTACACAGCTAATAAGTAGTGAGGTCAGGATTCAAATCCATATATGTTTGCTTCTAAACCTTGTTGTTTCCTTCATGCTCTGCAGACCCCGTAGAAGGATGAGAGCTTATTAAACCTTAGGACTCTAAATCTTGGTTCTAACATGTGGTCAGGAAAAGCTCTGAAGAAATGAATAATAGAAACCCAATTACTTTGCCCGTTTGTCATGTTGTTTTGAGACTTTTTAGGTTAATCTAAGTCAAAGCAAGCCATTTTGTGTATTCAGACAGCTAAGTTAGAAGCCACACTAAAGGTAAATGAAGCCTTAAAGTTTTTTGTTTTGTTTTGTTTTTGTTTTAAGATTTTATTTATTTATTTGACAGAGAGAGAGAACACAAGTAGGCAGAGTGGCAGGCAGAGAGAGAGGGAGAAGCAGCCTCCCCACTGAGCAGAGAGCCCTACGCAGGGCTCGATCCCAGGATCCTGGGATCATGACCTGAGCCAAAGGCAGACGCTTAACCGACTGAGCCACCCAGGCGCCCTGAAGCCTTAAAAGTTTTTAAGTTTATTCTTTTGGCAGCATGTTGTATGCATTCCCTAGAAAATGTGTCAAGGAAAATAATTTAATGGTCAGGAGCACATTTTTACCTTCAGATCCCAGGCTTGTCTTTCTTACCCTAGTCACCATCACCCCCACCCCCATTCCCTTAAACACAAATAGAGAGGAATGAAGTTCAAGCTCACCTTCTTGGGTGTTTTAAAATGACTATTCTAGCAACTGATTAAACTAGATTTTCTAAGTGAGCCATTCCTTAACCTTGAATTAGTAAAACATTAAAATATTTATGGCATCTACCAGTGACCCCTATTCAGCAATGTAGGAGTTAATCTGGCAGTTTCTGATTAAATACTGGTATTAGGCAATTGAATTACAACAGAGGCCTGAAGGGAGAAGGGTGAGGAATAATGAGTGTGTAAGAGAAACCCCAGATAGCAAGTTAAACAAAACTTACCCCTTTTATAAGAACAAAACCCAAAGGGATGGGAAGATTCATCCTTTATCTGGAAATTGGTGATTATTTCTGTGTCAGTGGGATTCTTCAAGTTTTTGCTTTATTTGAGTTTTCTAATTTTGGGGAAAACATTATGGGCATGTATGTTTTTTGTATACTGTGAAATCATAATATTAGAACTATATTTCCCAAGTTAAAATATTTTCTAGTATGTGTATATTTATACTTGTAATTTGTGCTTATATATTTAAAACAGCTTTATTGAGATATGATTCATATATCATACAATGCATCCATTTAAAGTGTGCAGTTCAGTGGTTTTTAGTACATTCACAAAGTTGTACAGCAATCACCACAATCCAATTTTAGAACATTTTTAGTGCTCCAGAAAAAAATCACTGTACTCATTAGCAGTCATTCCTCAACGCTTTTTCCTTCCTGCCCCACAAAAGCCCTAGGTAGGTAACTACTAATCTACTTTATGTCACTATGGATTTGCCTATTTTGGACATTTCATATAAATGGAATCATATACTCTGTGGTTTTTTTTTTTGTGATTGGCTCCTTTCATTTAGCATAATTTTTCAAAATTCATCCGACTTCTGGCATATATCAAAATACCTCATTGCTTTTTATTGTTGAATACTATTCCACTGTATGGATATACCACATTTTCTACACTTTTAATTTTGCTTTCTTAGTTTAATACTTCTGGGAGACTTCTGCTTCTGGGAAGGCAGAGTAGATGAGTTCCTTGGGTTTTTTGCCCTGGTCTATCCCAGACTCAGAGCTAGAGGAGCTGGCAGCTGGAAACACCAACAGGTGCAGACAAGGCTCTAAGAGAAGTCCACTATCGCTGTAGCCAGAGGACCAGGAAAGGGGCAGCCGAGGCTTAAGACAGAAGACTCAGGCAGTAGCTGCTCTGCTTCAAACACCACAGGGAAGAACTGACAATACTCTTACCCATGCCAGCAAAGGCCACACGGTTAGCCCAGCCTTCCACCCTCCGGCGGTGGTCTGTAATTAACAGATCCTTTATCGGCGCTGGGTGGTCATCAGTGGTTTGCTTTTACAAACGGTGCTTCAGTGTTCCTCTCTCTTGTGTCTTTGGGCATCTGTATCGAAGTTTCTACAGAATAAATTTATACATAGGAAATTGTTGGATGAATAGCATAAATGAAGCCTTCAAAAATAACTGTTAGATGGATGACCTCAATATATGGAAATATATAGGAAGTGGGGTATTTTCAGTCTACTTTTTCTCTGTGCAGAGTGGGTCGTTTCTGTTCTGTCTTCCAATTCAGGGATTCTTTCCTCTGTTCCTTCCATTTGGCAGTTTGGCTGTTGAGCTCATCCTCTGAGCTTTTTTTTGTTGTTGTTATTTTATGTTTTAGTTATAAAATTTCCTTCTGGTTCTTTACGTATTCTGTTTCTTTGCTGAGGCTTTCTATATTCTCACGTTTCAAGCTGTTCATAATTGCTCACTGAAGCACTTTTATCATGGCTGCTTGAAAATCTTTGTCAGTAGATTCTAACAGCTCTGTCATCCTGATGGCGACATTATTGCCTTTTTTCATTCAGTTTGATATGGCTCTCAGTATGACAAGTGAGTTTTGGCTGAAACTTGGGCATTTTCATATTGTGTTATGAGACTCTGGATCTTGTTTAAGCTTTGTTTAAACTTCTCTAACACTCAAATAAGACTTCTCTGATGCTGCTCTGGAGGAGGGTGGGAGGGGGGAAGGGCAACGACACTGCCTTGTTGCAGCCACACAGAGAATGAGTAGCTACAGTGGCCTCCGGATACCCCTGGGTGTCTCCTCATTTCTGCTAGGCGGGGCTTGGGGGTTCTAGTTCCCTGTTGTAGTCTCTGCTGACATCACCTCTAGTTGCTCGGGAGCGTCCTGACTACTGTATACTGGGCCTCCTCTGACCCCCCCCCCCCCCCCGCCGTCCTGATGCGGGGGGTAGGAATAGGGCCTCCTTTTCCTGGCTGGCAGGGTAGAAAGCCCTGGCTCTCTCCTTGGCCCTGTTGGACACCATTCTGGCAGGCACATGACAGCCTCTGGAGGGTTGATTGCATTAAATTGAGAACAAAATAAGGTAGATCATAAAAAAGTTGTATATCGTGTGATCACATTTTTAAAAGAGAAAAGTAGTATGTACACAGAAAATAAAAATCTAGAAGATTAGGGGCACCTGGATGGCTCAGTCATTGGGCGTCTGCCTTCGGCTCGGGTCGTGATCCCGGGGTCCTGGGATCGAGCCCCGCATCGGGCTCCCTGCTCCGCGGGAAGACTGCCTCTCCCTCTCCCACTCCCTCTGCTTGTGTTCCCTCTCTCGCTGTGTCTCTGTCAAATAAATGAATAAAATATTAAAAATCTAGAAGATTAAGCAACTAGCGAATGGTTCAAAGGTAAGGGAACTCTGACCTGCAGGGTTGCAGTTTTTAATTACTTTTAAAATAATGAGTGTACTGTTAGAAGCAGTAAAAAGCGAAGTTCTTTTTTTTTTCTTAAAGGTATACTTTTCTTAGACGCTATGGTTAGGTATACCTATGTGTTAATTTTTGTTATAATAAAAAACTGGGTGTAGAATAAAGGTACCCTGATTTTCAGTGTGTAATGCTTTCCACTATACCAGAACATCCTCCTCAGTGGATTGTACCAGTAGGTTATGTTCAGTATAGTTCATACTGAAGAGCATGCTTTTGATCCTTTACCTTGAGTGGAATTGTATTGAAATGTTGAAATGGAACTTTATTATTACAACATGCATTAAAAGAGGAAGTTTTTGACTTATGACTTTTAGAGATCCGAATTTTTCCAGTTTCACTACACTTGATGAAAACATTATCTGGTTATTAGCTCTCAATCTTCTCATGCTATTAAAAGTTCAGAAAAACTTGTACTTGGCAATGTTTCTTGCTTGAATTGTCATGAGTTTTGGAAGTAGTTGATTAAAATAGCAGTTCTTCAGATCTGTCTTGAAGATTACACATACTTTTATTTGGGTGTGCATAAAAGAATAGTTTTATAAGGAGTATGAGATGTGTAATAAGCTTCAGATATGCCTGAGAGAGTACCTTGGTAAAATTTGCTAGAAAATTATAGGCAAGGGAGGTGGAAGGAGAGGGGGCATTTGCATCCTGACTAGGTCTTCCGGCAGCATCCGTGTCCCAAGATTCTCCGTCTGAACTCCAGCATATGCTCTGCAGACCGTCGTTGGAAGTTGTGGTGTGGTATTTTTGATCTGTAGCCAGTTGCTGTTTATCTCCAGCTTGCCTTGGGTTTAATGTCTTCCCAAGTGCCTATATGTAACATCTTTATTACAAATTCTTTACCAATATAATTATTTTAACACTGCTATGACAGGCATCTTGGGAAATTATGGCTCATTTTATAGATTAAACGAGTGGAATAGGACAAAGTGAGTCAGACTTGTTCTTTGTCTACCAGACTTCACTGCTTTCTCAGTAAGGCTGAGATTTGGTAGACGTTTTCTTGTTGTTATATTTCTGGGGCTAAGCATGTTAATACCGGGAGGGGAAAACAAAACAAGAATGATAGTAAAATTTTAGTATCTAAGGCCACAACCTTGTGTAAAAATATTAATCATCAAGCTATATAGAAAGATATATCTTAACTTTTTATTATCTGTGGTAAACTCACCTCCATGTTATCTGTGTTCTGTAGGTGTTGGGATGGCCAGCATCTTCAAAAAAGCAACCTTGAGTACTGGTTTGTTACATTGTATCGTAGGATGACTTAATACTATGAACTGACTTGCACTTTGAAGAAGGACTGTCATCCTGACCTTCCCACACCAGTGTCTTTCAGCGTGTTGAGCAGATGTTTTGCTTTGGGATCTCCTTGGTCGCCTAAAACAAAATGAGGATTCCTGGGCCCCACCCAGGAATTCTTTTGAATCAGAATCTCTGGATATAGGCCCAGAAATCCTCATTTAAAATGTTTATTTAGGTTATTCTTAATCACCTTAAAGTTTAAGAACTAGGCCTTCTTTAGGAAGTCAAGTTTGTGCAAGTTGCAGTACTAGAAATTAATCCGATTCACTCTGGCTATAATTCTGTGTATGTTTTGTTTCTGATAAAGAACGATTTAAAAAGCAAAAAACGACTTCAGTTGTAACTCGTGCTGTCTGATTAGGGTAGGGTTCTGGGATCCTCCTTTTATGCCCATTTATTTTGTTAGTTGTGTTATGTTTAATCAGGTAACTGCTTTTATTTATTTTTTTTACTTCACCCTATTTCCCCATTAGTTTAGGAATCAGTAACTTTTCTAATGTAGCATCTTACCGAAATGGTTTCTGAATGTTTTGAGAGTTACTTTAGGATAATAAACAGAACTTGAGCCATGCGTCTCTGAATGAGCTGTTGAAAGTTATTTCTGGCTTTCTCCACAGACTTTGTGGTGAAGAAGGCTGTGTTGCTCCCTAGCAAGTGTCAGAATGTTCTCTTCCAGCATGCTGGCTTTCTTGCCCCCACTCCTGTTCTTTGCTTCCCCTGTCCCTCCTTTGTGAACTGGGGGTGTACCTGAGAGGAGTAAAGATTTGTCCCACCCTGATTTCTTGGAAAATTCTACCTCACTGTTGAGCTCGGGGAGGTCGTCAGCTGCTCCATTCATATTAAGTAGGATTACAGATAGCTTTTATAAAGATATCTTGTTATTTTCTTGCTCCTTGAAGGAATGTGTACAGGATATGGGATTTTCATAATGAATATTTTTTTTTAAATGAGTGGGGGTTGGGGATTATTTAACTCTTTGGAGATAGATACACCTGCAAGTTTCCCCCTTTATGTTTTTTTTTTTTTTAAGATTTTATTTATTTATTTGAGAGAGAGAGAAACAGCATGAGAGGGGAAAGGGTCAGAGGGAGAAGCAGGCTCCCCGCTGAGCCGGGAGCCCGATGTGGGACTCGATCTCAGGACTCCGGGATCATGACCTGAGCCGAAGGCAGTCGCTTAACCAACTGAGCCACCCAGGCGCCCCCCCTTTATATTGCCTTATAAAGAATACTGTCTCATAGAACAAGAAATTACTTAATATTTAATAAAATTAATTAAAAGCAAATAAAAAAATTCAGTGGAATTAGTCACATTTTAAGCACTCATTAGCCATATGTCACAAATGACTACTGTATTTGGACAGTGGTAATACAGATCGTTTCTACCACTGCAGAAAGTTCTATAGGACAGTGCTGTAGTAGACTGGCCATTTTTAAGAAGAGAGGGGGGGCAAATGAAAGCAGAGTAAGAGGACCTGAGTTTCCACCCTTCCTTCTACAGTGCAACTTTTCCTGTTTTCTTGAGCTGTTGATTAGAAATCCGAAATTGGTCTATCATTTTGAGTATCACCACTTTGACCCTGTTCTTCAATGTTGATTTCTCTTTCCCAGGCTGGCAGTGATGGTGAAAGCATAGGAAATTGCCCCTTTTCCCAGAGGCTCTTCATGATTCTTTGGCTCAAAGGAGTTGTATTTAGTGTCACAACTGTGGATCTGAAGAGGTAAGACTTTGTTGCAGTTTGAAATCAACTTAAGTTGAGTATATACTGTTTTCAGTTTGAATCTCTCCCCATTCCTCACTTTGCATGCGTATGTTCTCTAAAGGAAATAAATATATTTATTAAATTTCAGCTGATTTGTGGACAAATTTAACTTGTATAAGTATTATGGATAACTCACAGTGTCAGTAAATTGCATTTACTGGCCACTCAGTATTTTTAAAAACACTGTATGTTTACCTTTAATTTCAAGAGCAGCACCAGGAGCTAAATTTTAGTGTGGATGCAGGGACATTTTTGACTTTCCGGGGTAAACGTGGAGCTTTCCTTTACTTTCTAAGCGGACAACTTCTTGGTTTAAAATGTACTAAACACGCGGTGTATGTAGTCTGGATCCTTAAAAACAAGAGTGGGATTTTAGGAGGATGAATACTGCTTTGGTCTATTTCATTTATTCTACTTTTCAGGGAATAATAGGAATTTCCTGTAATACGATTTTAACCATATTTGGTTAAATATGATTGTAAGATAAGAGGGATCATCCGTGGCCCTGTGATTGTTCTTGCTAGTTGAAGAGTGTTTCTAACTTTCCATAGAACAAAGTGGAGAGGGCTGAGAAGAGCCCTGACAAATAGTAAGCTCCTTTGACTCAGGAGCTTCTGTTTTTCCTTAGCAAACAGGTTTGAGGTGAAGAACATTCATACTTAGGGAAAAAGAAGAGAATTAATCAAGGGTTAAGAACAGTTATACTAACAAAATCTAGGATTAGGCAGTGGAAAGGTATGCCTCTTGACACAAAGACGACAACATGGTTTGTTGCTTATTTTTTTTTTAAAGATTTTATTTATTTATTTGAGAGAGAGAGAATGAGATCGAGAGAGAGAGCATGAGAGGGGGGAGGGTCAGAGGGAGAAGCAGAGCAGGGAGCCCGATGCGGGACTCGATCCCGGGGGCTCCGGGATCATGACCTGAGCCGAAGGCAGTCGCTTAACCAACTGAGCCACCCAGGCGCCCTTTGTTGCTTATTTTTTTAAGCATGTCAGTCACGGACAGGATCGAGGAGAAATTGGATGGGCTGTCACATGATGGGTGGCGGAATTCATGTGTGTTATCCCTCCCGGCATCACCAAGTGAGAGTTATCTGGGAGCTGTCATTCCGTTCCCAGTTCTCGGCTGGCATTCCCTTGTTCTGTCTGTTCCTTAAACTTTCTTCTTTACTTACTGCTAGTGCACTTACTTGAGACTGTAGAGACTTAAGGTTTATTTATTGAAAATAAGCTGTGAAGTCTTCCAGGAACCCCTTTAGTTATGTATATGAATGCAGAGGTAAACCTCTGGGGATGGTGAGAGTTCAAACTGCAGGCTCTTTCAAAGGTACACCTACCTCATTTTAGACAGAGCTGCCATAAGAATGAAATAATTCATGCAGTTACCCTTCTATTACTGTTTTTTTCCCTACATGCGCTCAAAAAGGAAGTTTCTCAATGTAACCTAAAAATAGACCATGCTACCAGGCACACACCCTAACCGTGTCTTAAAATACACGGATTTCTCCTATTCCATTTTTGGCTTTGAGCGAGTGAGTTGACTGCCACGCTTTGAGAAAGCGTTCTTTGAGCAGCTCGACACAGTGCTTGATTGTGGTCCATACAGTGATAGTGCCGTGAATGAGGGGGATCTGGTTCAGGAAAGGAAGTGAACTCAGAATGGCTGTTTCACTTTTCCTGTACAAGCTCCTGAAGATATTATTCCTGTAAGTTGGTTGATATTTGAGGACTTGTATATGTTTAAGAGTAATATACCCTACATGTAAAAAGTGACACATGGGAGGCAGGATGAAAGATTCAGGGCTTCCTAGTTAGTCAGTATCACCATCCAAAGAAGATGTCTGTTTATTTTCTAGGGCTTTGTGTAAAATCAACAGAGAGCACTTAAAATTGGAGCCAATAGTAGTTTTCTTTAGAAATCTTAGGTCTATGGTACATCTAAAACATGCTTCTTGAGGGCCATTAAAGGTGTAGAAGAGTAGTACATGATAATGAATCCCCTCCACCCCCAGGCCCTGGTCATCAGCTTCCCCCTCACAGATACCACTGCATTTAGGTTTGGTCTTTATCCTTCCGGACCTTTTCTATGAATTTAGACACTTACAGTCTTGAGTAAGATTTCAAGAGAGTGAACATGGGCTCAATAAAACGTTGAAAGATAACGTTGTCACGGAGGAGTAAAACACTCCGTAGTAAAAAGTACTTTTCATAATCTTAACTTTAAAACTTTAGATATGACTGGTTTTTATAAAACTGTGGGGGAGAAAGTGCCTCTAGTGCTTATTTTCTTGCTTTTCCTGGTAATTGCTAATTCCTTGCTGAAGAGGACTGATTCGTAGAACCAGCCAGTGGAGAGCAGTAAGACTCGGTTGTGAGCTATTTAGAGGCCCACTGTGTGCTCTGAGGAAATTGTTGTTACATGACATTTCATCCATACGAACAAGCTGGTTTCTAGTTCTGGCACCTTGTGACACGCTCTCTTTGAATCTCAGCTGGTGTTAATGACTCGGCTGGTGGTATTCATGTGCCCCTGTGAGGCTTGGAACAGTCTCCCATTGCCTGCCTGTCAGTGCTGCCTTAATGCTTTGGTGGGAGTCATTTCTAAACCTCATTTTCTGTTCATGATGCAGTTGTATTACAGAACTGGTAGATTAAAAAAAAAAAAAAAGTGCCCGGGCTTCAGAAGGAATTTAGGCTTACATCAACCACCATTTAAGCAAAATCTTCGGCTAAATCTAAATGAAAATATTAAAATTTGGGGCATATTTAAAAATGTTATCACATGTCATCAAATGGGGAGCAGTGGATTAGGGAAAGAGCCCTGGTTCTGTGTGGAGAGAGCCCTGTCACTGGTTTCCCTAGGACATTGGGCAAGACGCCTCATCTTTGGAGGTCAGTTACCTCGTTTTTAAATTCACGAAAAAGGAAGGAAAACATTAACATTTCTTCTTTTTCATTGTCTACTATGTGCCAAACACTGTTGGAGGTACTTTTTTACTACTCATCAAACCATTTTCCGACCTTTTGTTGAATAGAATTCATTGTTTTATATCATACTTCCTGGCTGACAGGTTTGGGCAATGGTGAAAATCTTTGAAGACTTCTGCTGCCTTCATTATGCCCGGAAATTTCTAAATCAGTGATCAGCATCTTTAGAGCACAGATAAGCCTGAGAGGCAGGCAAAGGGGAGAGAAGCAATAAAGTGTGACAACAGTCGTCCCCCGGCCCCCTGTCTTTCTCTTTGTCTCTATTTCTCAGACTCCCCCCACCCCCCCACACCCACCCCTGAGACGCTGACTTGGATGTAGCTGAGTGTCACATACTTGTTAGGTAAGCTTTTTTAGTTTTGAGAAGTGATAAGTTTAAGAAATTAGCTTTTTATTGTAAAAGCAGTGATACTTGCTATATTACCAGTGAATAAAATCCCTCCTCCGTGGTGTTCTCTGAGAAAATAAATAAATTGGAGAAGACCGCTTTTAAAAAATCTGGGAAATGGGGCGCCTGGGTGGCTCAGTCGTTAAGCGTCTGCCTTTGGCTCAAGTCATGATCCCAGGGTCCTGGGATAGAGTCCCACATCAGGCTCCCTGCTCGGCGGGAAGCCTGCTTCCCCCTCTCCCACGCCCCCTGCTTGTGTTCCTGCTCTCGCTCTCTCTGTCTCTGTCAAATAAATAAATAAAATCTTAAAAAAAAGATCTGGGAAAGGTATGCTTCCATTTTCCCATTTCCTCCTTAAACGCTGACACTTCCTCATCCTTTGCATTGTCACAAATGGTTTCCTTCTGCTGCACATGTCAACATACCTTTGTGAGGTATTGTGTAAGACTCACTTAATAACAGCATAAAGTTTTGGAAGCTTATTATGATAGTTTAAACTTTAACAATTTTGTAACCATTTAACATGGAGCCATGGAGCCATAAAATCTTGAAAGTCATTTATAAACTCAGAACAAAATCTGATTTCTAAATAGATTCTTCAGCTAATTTGCTTTCCTTATCATGTCTCTGTGGTTGCATGCTTCTGAAAGCTGTCTTCAGCAAGCTGAGAGATCAGTTTGGTTTCCATGTGGTGACAGCGGTGTGAATGACACATACAGAGAGAGACTGAATGGAATGGAACAGGCCAGCCTTGCAGAGAAACCCTCAATTTCCTGCTATTGGCCAGTCAGGAGAGTCCAGACTCGCTTCTTTCCCTTTGTGAGGTTGACTTGAGCTACATGAAGCCCTCGTTACCCCTGCAAATGTGTCTCGTAAACACATTCTGAATCACGCGGACGCCCCGTGTGTGTGTGTGTGTGTGTGTGTGTGTGTGTGTGTGTGTGTGTGTGTGTGTGTGTGTGTTTTGAGGGCGAGGGGACAGATACACGGAGAGAGACAGACATGGACAGGCAGAGAGAGAGAGCATGTCTCGTTACCACATCTTCACGGGCTTTTTCAAAATGATTTCAAAGATGATAGATCCTGTTGAGGTTACTAAGAGCTGAATCAGAAAAACGGATTATTGGTGAATGTTTTTCTAAACCTATCAGTGTAAACTCTAAGTTGTATTAAGAAAATCTCTTAAGAATTACAGAAGCTGTATTTGAAACCTTTTGGTTGGTGCTGTTTTGTTTTAACATGATTGCTCTGCAAATTGACATTAAAGTAGACAAAGATTTAGCAGTATACCATGTCATGAAAATAAAATCCTTTAACTGGTTGAATTGGGATACATAGACAAATGCTTAGTAACTGGGACCTTGGTGTGTATGTTTTGGTGAATCCATGATTCATTCATTCCGTTGATGACTTTAGTCAGAATATGGCAAACCTAGTGAAGAATAAGTATTCTGAAACAAAGTATTTTTGGTGTTAAGTTGTTTTTTCATACTTGCCATAGAGTGTCCAATATTCTCTTGATTTGTGTGGATGAATTTTATGCCTTGAAAATCAGTACCTTCAAAAATAAATCAATTAAAAATAGAAGTTCTAGGGGCACGTGGGTGGTTCAGTCTATTGAGCATCTGACTCTTAGTTTTGGCTCAGGTCATGATCTCAATCTTGTGAGCTTGAGCCCAGTATGAAGCCCACGTGGGGCTCCATCCTAAGCAGACTTGAGGTTCTCTCTCCCATTCCCCACCCCCCACACCGTGTATACATACACGCACACTCTCTTTCTCTCTCAAATAAATAAATAAATGAAATCTTTTAAAAAAAAATATAAGTTCGGGCGCCTGGATGGCTCAGTCGTTAAGCGTCTGCCTTCGGCTCAGGTCATGGTCCCAGGGTCCTGGGATCGAGCCCCGCATCGGGCTCCCTGCTTGGCGGAAAGCCTGCTTCTCCCTCTCCCACTCCCCCTGCTTGTGTTCCCTCTTTCGCTGTGTCTCTGTCAAATAAATAAATGTCTTTTAAAAAAAATATTATATAAGTTCTACATGGTATTTTTTCCCTCCATTTAGTGAAGTCAGCTAGTTACAAAATAGGTCATCTCTAAGACCCAGCTCCGGGGGCCTGTGGCTATAATGTACTCCTTTTATAAGCAGCAGCTGGAGCTGAGCCACCAGCCCAGTGTTCGCCAATTGTTGCAAGTGTGCTGAATTAAACTTTAATTGAAGTTAAGCCACTTAAGTTGCTTAAGGTATTGGGTCCCATGAGGTTCCTCCTAGCTCTCCTTTCCCTCTCTGTCTCTTGTATTAGTTTGTTTCTCTTTATTTCCTTTCCTTCAACCAGAAGCAAAAGAATCTTTTTTCATCTACTCTGACAAAAAATAAATAAATAAATAAAGACTACTGAGATAAGTAACATTAAAAATAAGAAAACCCCCAAACATTGAAGAGTATTTGTGCTCTGCATTTTGCTTTTTCTAGATGTCACTTAAGGAAATGAGTTTGAATGAATCATTGATTATTTATTGAAGGGCTTTTATGAAATAAACCAAAGATGTCCTGACAGTTTCAGCCATTGCCTGTCTGTTCAGTTTCATTTCTGTCCTCCTGCACTTTCTGAAATGTTAAGTTTCTATGCAGCATCTGTAAAATGAGCCTTTGTGGGTCAAACCAAATACCTGAGGCCTTGGGAGTGCCAGGTGAGATTCTGCTTGGCTGATGACTCCATAGATACAGCTTAAGTCACCTCAGTGCTTGCAACTTGAACATTTATTTTGAAGTCTGCTAATCCATTCAGATGCATCCAAGTTTCTTCTGGGATCTACTTTCACTTGGAGTAAGGACCCAACATGGTTGCCCTTCATCTTAACACTTAATCCTAGAAAACAGTTTTATCACCTTTGCTTTTTAAAAATCGATACAGCTTTTCAGCAGAAACAAAATGGAATAGTCACTAGTCACTGATATTAGTAGAAAATTGGTAATCATATGCTTGGTTTCACTTTACTTTTTTTTTTTTTTTTTAAGGATTTTATTTATTTATCTGACAGAGAGAGACACAGTGAGAGAGGGGAGAGAGGGAACACAAGCAGGGGGAGTGGGAGAGGGAGAAGCAGGCTTTCCGCGGAGCAGGGAGCCCGATGCGGGGCTCGATCCCAGGACCCTGGGATCATGACCTGAGCCGAAGGCAGACGCTTAACGACTGAGCCACCCAGGCGCCCCTCACTTTACTTTTAAGACTCGATTTTTTTTAAAGATTTTATTTATTTATTTGAGAGAGAGAGAGAGAGAGAGAAAGCACGAGATGGGGGAGGGTCTGAGGGAGAAGCAGACTCCCTGCGGAGCAGAGAGCCCAATGTGGGACTTGATCCTGGAACTCCAGGATCATGACCCGAGCTGAGGACAGACACTTAACTGACTGAGCCACCCAGGCCCCCAACTTACAAGCCTCTGTTAATCAGATTTCTTATTACCAGTCAGTTAATGCTAGATAACCAGTTTTGAACCATCAGACCTCAAGTAGAGTTTAAAACTGCCAGTCTCATCTCCTGCATAATGCTGTGTTAAATGTGATCCTGAAAGCAGGCGTGGATCTCATTCGCACACTTTGGTTTAGCTCACGTTCACATGCCTTATTTGATCTTCACAGGCAAAGCAGGTCTTGTATCACAGTACAGAGCAGGAAATCCGAAGAGGTTGTGATTTCCTTTGTCACATAGCTGGTAGATGGCAGAACTATCCAATTTGGGACTTTAACCAGGTCCTTTTTATTCAGTCTTTGACTCTTTCTTCTATACCATGTCAACTCTATCCCTCTGCATTTTTATTTGGAGAGCTAAAAGCTGTCATAATTTATTATAGAATAGCTGTTACTTATTTTGCTGCCCTCCCCCCATGGGTTATTGTAAAGCATTTATCCTTTCTTCCCCTTTAATAACTACCTTGTTCATGAAAAAATTATTTGTAAAACATACAGATGCATGTTACTACCTTATATTTAGGCGTTAATGGACTGTTAGTCATAAAAAATGTTGATGCATATGTTTTATAACTTTGGAATGAGAAAAGTCCTTTTTTTTTAAGATTTATTTATTTGTTAGATTAGAGAGAGTGACAATGGCGGGGGGAGGGCCAGAGAGAGAGAATCTCCAGCAGACTGCCCGCTGAGCTCGGAGGAGCCTGGTGTGAGGCTCCATCCCATGACCCGAGTCATGACCAGAGCTGAAACCAAGAGTCGGATGCTTAACCAACTGAGCCACCCAGGTGCCCTCCCCTTTAACTTTAAAATGTTAAAACTTGAAAATAAATTTATACACCCTGAACTGTTAGGGTTTCTGGACCCTTGGTTATGTACAAGGTCTTTGTGAGTTGAGGAAATAAAGTGTAACTGGGAACATCTGTGAGCTGTGAGTGGGAACGTGAGGGGACTTGAAGACCAAAGATGGCACAGTCTGGGACCTGGTGGACTTGTTAGTGATCAAAGAACAGGTGGTCAGGGTGAGAAGTAAAAAGGACTAACCAAACAAACCAAAGACATGAAACCTAGAAACGGATTAGTTCTGACCTGGAGTTGAGTACTTACATGAGTTCCAAGAGTCTCATGTGTACATCACTGTTTAAATACACGTGGATCTGGAAGACTTACTCAGCTTTCATGTTTTCCCGTCATTTTGTACTCAACTTTACCTTCTCAGACAAAGTCTGCTCAGGAAAGGTATCAGAATTGAACATCAAATCAGATTTTGACTTTTAAAAGTCCTCTGTTAGAGCTTAGGTTCTTCTTTTTTTTTTTAAGATTTTATTTATTTATTTGAAAGAGAGAGAGAATGAGAGAGAGCACATGAGAGGGGGGAGGGTCAGAGGGAGAGGCAGACTCCCCTGCCGAGCAGGGAGCCCGATGCGGGACTCGATCCCGGGACTCGATCCCGGGACTCCAGGGTCATGATCTGAGCCAGAGGCAGTCGCTTAACTGACTGAGCCACCCAGGCGCCCCTAGGGCTTAGGTTCTTAATACAAGTTGATAGAAAACATATTTTTCTTTGGTTTGGGAGGGAGATGGGCTCTAGAGCTTGGGGGGGGGGGCGTCTGAGCTAGAAAATTTGGAATGATCAGATAATTAATAAGCCTTTGTATTTTTGGAATGTAGTCATAGAGGAAACACTTTCCAAACCTGAATGGAGTGGAGGGAGAAAAAAGGAGAGGGGCCATGAAGGAATAGGTGTAAGACCAGGGAAAATTGGTTAGCGGGGATGAGTAGAGATTTTGAGGTACACTCTATTTTAAAAAATTTTTTTCAGTGACAAAGTATTTCATCTTCATGGTACACTTAGAGATAGCCTTTGTTCAAGTTCTGTGCATTTATGTTAGGGAATGAAGGAAGGGCTGGAATAATAGGTAGGGGAAAAGTTCTTTGAAGCTTTTTTAAAGTTTTTCAGAGTTTATCTTTTTAATTATGAAGATTTTCAAACATACACAAGAATAGAATAAACTTCCCCCTAACTTCAACTCAGTTATTGAGATTTTACCCATTTGCTTTGTCCCTTTTTTTCCTTCTTTTTATCCCTCCTGATATGTTTTAAAGCAAATCCCGGGAATCCTGTCATTTCAACCCTCCATACTTCACTGTATATCTCCAAACAGTACTTACATTTTCTCACCCAACCACCCTGCCATTATCATGTCTAGTCCCCAGCATATGATCCGATCTCCCCAGTTACCTCCAAAATATCTTTTTTTCTTTGCCTGGTTTGTTCAAATCACGATCCAAACAAATTCTACTCATTATATGTGGTTGTTATGTCTCTTAAATTTTTCTTATTCTACAACAGTCCCTTCCAGCCACCATTTTTGGCTTTTTTCCCCTCATGCCATTGACTAGAAATCCATTCTGTTGAACTGTAGAGTGTCCCAAATTCTGTATTTGGCTGATTGCTCTGTGGTATCATTTAACTTTGTCCTGCATCTCCTCAAGTTTCTTGTAAATGAACTTTTTGGTCTCAGAACGCCCTTATACTCTTAAATTATTGAGGACCTCAAAGAGCTTTCAGTTATGTGGGTTATATCTATTAACTTTACTGTATTAGAAATTAAAGCTGAGAAATTTAAAACATATTTACTAGTTAGAACAATCGTGAACCTATTATTTGTTATCACAGAAATATGTTTTTAATTAAAGCTATATTTTCCAAAACAAAATTAGTTAGAAGAGTGGCATTGTTTTACATTTTGGTACATCTCATATGTCTGTCTTAATAGAAGACAGATTCTCACGTCTGTTTCTGTATACGATACTTTGTAATACCACACAACAAGTAGTCTATGGAAAACTCTACAGGCAGGAGAGAATGAGGGTGGAAAAAGTAAGTGATGTCTTAGTATTATGAGAATGGTTTCGACTTCATGGACCACCCGGTGAAAGGGTCCCCTAGATCATACTTTGAGAGACAGCTGCCTTAGGAGGCTTGATTCTAGATTTGGGTTAAACTTCTTTGAATTCTTATAAGAATATTTCATAGATGGTGATGTATGCTTTGTATTTTATCATTAGGATATACACGCTATCTGGTCATTATTATTGATCCTAGGATTCACTGGTGGGCTTAGGGGAGCCATTTTGCTTTTTAATAGAGTGGTGCCCACGTTCCATGCTATTAGTAGTTGTGAGTATCCACTTTCACCATCTTTATCAGTGTTCTGTGTATTTTCATTTTTTCCTAATTAATAGGAGAGAGATGTCATCATAGTTTACACTTGAATTTCTTTGGTAATTGGTTTGTTGTTTTTTTTTTTTTACATTTTTCTGTGTGTTCATTTATTTTATCTATTGTGTGTCCATTTCTTTTGGCTCCTATCTGTTTGACTTGTTGATGGCTTTTTAATGAATTTGGACAAACTTCTTAATCTAATATGTATTTGAGCCTTTCTGATTCACTATAATATTTTGCCCTTTTCTGTGTTGTGTCTTACCTTTGGTTAGCTATGTTTTATATACTGAAGTCATTTCGACTGGTGATCTTTTTCCTTGTTGAGTGTGGACTTCTAGGAAAATGGAAAATTGGTAGCAGCTGAATTTGGAATCTCATAGTTAGGACTGTAGGAATCAGCGGCTCTTCCTTATTAAAAAAAAAAAAAAAAAAGGAAGACCTAGAGAAGTTATTGTTTACTCATCTTTACACAATGAGTTGGTGCTAGAGTTGAGACCAGAGACAATTTCCTTTCAATTCTACCACCATTTCTAATAAGCACTTCAGTTGAATTTGGAATAAGAATGGGGAACTTTGTCTTTTGGTTAGAATCAGAGATTCCTGATTTTCTTATCTTGAATTTTGTGCTTTGTGAAGGTTTGCTTCTCCGTAGAATAGTACTGCAGCTGTTTTAACTAGTGGAAAAAAAAATACTACTTCTCTTTCTTTCGAGAGAGCAAGTGAGCAAGTGCGAGCTGGGAAGGGCAGAGGGAGAGAGGGAATCTTAAGCAGACTCCACGCCCAGCATGGAGCCCGATGTGGGGCTCGATCTCACAACCCTGAGATCATGACTTGAGCTGAAATCAAGAGTCAGATGCTTAACTGACCGAGCCACCATGGCGCCCCCCCAAAATACTAATTCTTACTCATTTTTGTATATGTAAACATTTAAAACCACTCTGAGTATTTAAAGTATTGTTGCCTTCCCAGAGTTAAAAATGATCCAATTTTGACTGTTTTGCCTAACAGGAAGCCTGCAGACCTGCAGAACTTGGCTCCTGGGACCCACCCACCATTTATAACGTTCAACAATGAAGTCAAAACGGATGTAAATAAGATTGAAGAATTTCTTGAAGAAGTCTTATGCCCTCCCAAGTGAGTATCAAGGAAAATATGCATGAAAATATTGCCGTCTCTTTAAAGCTTGGTCTTTTCTGGCCTTTAGAGATCTTTCTCTGGATTGTACTGGAGGTAAATCCATACAGCATTAAGTTGCAGTAATTGGGGCTTCTCTTCATTATAATTAATGCTACAACTAATGCTACACAGATGTCAGAACTGCCTTCTGGCTAGGCCAGTAAGCATAGGTAGGAATGTGATTAAGCTATAGAGTATACATTGAAAGTAGGTTTGGGACATGGGAGCTAGGTTAGGAAAGACTATTTGAGGGGAATTGGTCCCAAACTGAGAGAGAAGTTCAGGGAAGACAAGGGATAAGGAGAGACAGGTTCGGACTGAACCCGCCCAGAATCTCTAAGCAGGTCGCTGGGGGTTTCTTATCAGGCCATTTGAAAGGTAATTGTCTGAAGCTATCACCCAAGGGAATTGACTTTTTAGACTGTGTCCCTGGGATTCAGTTTTTCTTTATGTATTTCTCTGAAGTGTTCTAGATTCCCAGGTCCTGCACATTAGTCCACATAGTTAACGATTCTAAGGTACTCAACTATTTCCTATAGTGTGAGGTACAGGTGAGGGATAGATGGACTATAGTGACAGTTACCTGAATTGCAAATGTGCAGTTTTGCATCATACTGTAATCTTGGCATTGCCGTTTCGGATTGCTTTAGGCTTTTCTGCCTTGATTATCCTGAAAACTGAAATGTTTTTCTTCTGGCCCAAGCCTTTCTTGCTAGTTGATTTGACTTTTACTCTCCATCTCCAGATAAATTTCCCAGGAATGGGATTATTGGGTCAGAGAGTTCTAAAATAGTCAGTTACTCAGAATTCACTCATTCATTTGTTCTACAGTTACTAGGCAACAAAGCCTTACAAATGAGGTAGTGACTAAAACATCATTCTTATCCTCAGGAAACACAGTCCAGTATGGATGGAGAGGTCGTGGTGGTGGTGAGGGAAAGTGAGTGGAACCAGGAAAGGCTTTAAAAAAGAGAGAACATTTGGATTCAGCTTTAATTTACAAAAAGTGGCATCTCACAGGGGAATGAAAGAACGATGGGCATTCCAGGCTTTCTTCAACTGTAGGAACAGTTGTAATTATTCCTTCTTGCTGTTTTTCTCAGAGGTAATGGACATGAAGATAATGGTAGAACTAATATCAAAATATTCTGGTTTCTTGCAGCCTCTATAAGACATATCATAGCTTTCTTAATTGGACCTTGAAAATAAACATTTTCTTCTTCTTTTTTTTAATATTTTATTTTTAAGTAATCTCTATACCCACTGTGGGGCTCAAACTTACAACCCTGAGATCAAGAGTTGCACGCTCCACCAACTGAGCCAGTCAGGCAGTCCCAAAATAAACATTTTCACTTTGCTTTTTATATATAGAAATTTCAGCTTGATTTTGTTTGGGCATATTCATAGAGATACTCTAACCAGAGATGGTCTTTTCTTTCAGTTTAAATAATTTAATTTAAAGCTTGGAGATCTTTCAGTTCTAAAGGGTTCAGTGTGCTAAATTCTCTCTAAGGGTATTTTCCTTGTGTGTTTTTTTTTTATTATTATTTTATCATGCTAAGTGTACTCTTTAATCCCCGTCCCTATTTCCATTATTTTCCTTATTTTTCTGTTGTAGTTTATATTCTGAAGAGTGTTTCTACATAAAGTTTTAAAATTTCACTTTGTTTATAGAAGGGAGTATTTTTGATGTTGCTGATGCCTCTGCTGTTACTAACTAACATTCAAGTGCTAATTATGTGCTATGCACTGTACATTGTGGATTATTTTGTGGATTATCTCACTCCTCTCCAAGACTTTGGAGAAACTGAAGACGAGGAATCTAAATAACTTGTCCTCGTTTTATAGTTGCTGGTGACAGAGCTGGCATACTTCAAAGCCAGGCCTATAGGACTTCAAAAACCCATGTCTCTTCTATTTTCCTCCTCCTGTTTTTCATTTTGTTGAGTTTGACTTTTACAAAAGAGGTGACATGTAAGTCTTTTAATTGGAATTGTGCTTTAAGTGAGTGTAAAATTTCAGGCTGGCTCAAGCTTGGAGGAAAGGCAGGAGAGAAATCAAAGAGAGTTTCCTGTGATGAGCAAGTGGGACTGAAGGGGGCTGTCAAACTAAATTTAATGAATCCTTTTTAAGAAATAGGTGAGGCTTAACTTCTGATGAGTTTTTCTTTCTTTTCTTTTCTTTTCTTTCTTTCTTTCTTTCTTTCTTTCTTTCTTTCTTTCTTTCTTTCTTTCTTTCTTTCTTTCTTTCTTTCTTTCTTTCTTTTCTTTCCTTTTCTTTCCTTTTCTTTTCTTTTCTTTTCTTTCTTTCTGAGAGAGTGCATGCAAGTGGGGGGGGGGGGGCAGAGGGAGAGAATCTCAAGCAGACTCCCCGCCGAGCACAGAGCCTGAGCCAAAATCAAGAGTCAAACGCTTAACCGACTGAGCCACCCAGGTGCCCCCTGATGAGTTTTTATTTCTGTGCATTGGAACAGCATGTTTAGATTGGGAGTGCCTTCCCCTGACTGGGCTCTGCAGCCCCTGATGTGACATGCTGAGGGACAGGAGAGCCTCTGTCCAGAGGAATAGCAGGAGGAAGTTCTTTCCAGGACTGCCATGGGCATTCCTTTCCCTTTCCTGTGTTCTAGGGCATTCAGGGACCATCCTGGCTCTCTCCCTTTCCCCTCTAGGACAAGGAGGTCTTCGGGTCCTTAACTCCTGCTGCTCCTCCTCACACCCTGATTGAGAGCCTTCTTGTTTCTAGACTGGATGAAGAGAAAAGGCAGAGGAGTTGCACAAGCTAGCAGACCAGAATCTAGCATTTCTAATAACATGTTTTTGGCATTTGATGATACCGAGAACAGAGTGTTTTTGTGAGAGCACTTCTGATTCAGTCATGACAAAGATAAATACAGGCAACTGCTTGTTCCAGAGTTCAGAATCTAGAGAGCAGTGAAGAGCTTAAAGCAAGAAGCTTTTGCTGGTTTGTGTGACCAGTATACATAGAAAGAAGAAACTTTATTTTCTCCTCTGGGGAAAGTATTTATAAATATATATTTAATTCCCCTTGCTTGAATGGAGGGAGTACTTTGCCCACAAAGAGCTTTGAAACTTGGATTTTTTAACTGAAGCAGACCTGTGTTCGTGGCTCCCTTACTGATGAAAGGATAGAAGGGTAGGGGAAGTTAGTTTTGGAGAAGAGCCCTATAAAGAGTTCGTAAACCTTTTTTTTTTTTTAAGTGAAATACAATGAAAGTTGAATTTACAAGGGTAACTTAATGGGTTGTGTAATCAGACTTTATTCTTATATTCACATGAGAAAGAAAATGTCTGAGATCTTTCCTAAAAGGATGGAAATATTCTTAGCTAGGCCTTAGCATTAATAGTCTGTGATGTAATACAGAATAAAGGACGGATCGGGAAGTCTGCACGCTTGTGCCCACGACGTTGTTGACACATATCCTTTCATTGATTATTTGCCTGCCTTTTGTCAAATGTTGAAACGAGGCTCTCAGGCTTTGAAAAGTTTTGCTTTATCAGGCTATTTGGGAAAGTGAATAATGATGAATTATTAAAATCCAGTGTTTGGGGAATGCAAAATAAGCTGGCAACTGATTGAGGACCTCTTGGTTTAGAATTTATCTTTCAGAGAGAACCTGATCTGTAGTAAAACAAAAACAACACTTGATTTGGGGACAGGAAAGCTGTGTTGTAGTTTGGCAATACTTTTAACTAGTCTAGGGATTTTGGGGGCCCAAGTATATAAGCTTTCTGGAATATAATTTCCTTTTAGGCAAAACGAGAGTTTGAGGTGAATGGTCTCTTGTAGTTCTAGTATTGTATGCATTAAATTAATAGTACAAGTTTAATGGTTTGTCTTGGAGAAGAATAGGGCCTGTTTAACCTGCTTTAAAGAACAGTGGTTTGTTTTTTGTTTTGTTTTTAAGAATTGTGATAGCATCTGTTTTCACATGGATAAGGCTATGCCAATTGCAAATCCTTCTTCTTACCTGTTCATTAAAATAGGTCTCTAGTAAATATGCTTCTAATTGCTCATCTAAGTGTACAACCTCTGCACTTAGTATAAGCCTGACATAGGGTAGACCCTTAATAGTTAGAATAAGTGAATATATGTGAACAATGAATGTATAAATGATCTGCAGTTTAATCCTACCTTCAAGCCTTACTTCATTAGAAAAAGTAGGTACAGCTAAATATTGGTCGGGGAAAAGAATAATTTTGGAAACTTGGCTAGAGGAAGACATAGATGTATTGAAGAGGCACTTAATGTTCCTTGTGCTGTTTTTTGTTTGGAATGAGTCAATGAAGTTACTGTATTACAAGCAGTAAAAACATTTAAACTGGAGGCTGGTTGTTTTTATAGTCAAGGGGAATTCAGGGATGTTGAACCTGGAATTAACTCTTTTAGCCCAGGCAGGGGGAAAAAAAGGATAAAGTTTTCTGTAGTTAAGAGGAAAAAAGGGAAAAAAAAATATATATACATATAACTATATATTATTAATATAGTATACATAATATATAACCTCATGAAATTCATTTACTATAATTGTTCACCGAAAAATTCATTATGTTAAATATTTTTGTTTAAAAGAGAAATCTTTAAGCTTAAAAATTGGGAGGTATTAAAAGGGAAGATAAATTGAGCATGTATGTATTCAGTAGGTATTTTATAATCTCCTATGTCCAGTTTTTTAGATCTCTCTCTCCTTGAATTCAGAATTGCACGTGTAAAAAAAATATGACTAAAAAAGCTAACAGGACACTACAGCTTGCAACTGAACTAAATTTCTTTCTAAAAATACACCTTCATTTTTAAAGAAGTGACAAGACAGCATCCTAAAATACATGAAGAAATATAAATTACTAGTTTAATGTAAGATTTTTTTTCCCCCAGAGTCTTAACTGCCCCAAGCCCAGTTTCCAGTGAAATTTTACAGGGCCTTTAAGTGGATGAGTCTTCCCTAAAATGGTGCTAATGGACGGAATTCCTGTGGAGCCAACTCCCAGAGGGTGTAGCTCTCTGCTGAAGGGAAGAGGGAGGAGCTGAACCTTCTCACATGTATTTCCCAATTTGAGGAAAAAATAGACACTGAGTATGTGTGTTTGGAATTTAAATATATAAAATACACATTTGTGTGGTTGAAAAAAAAAAAAGCTGTGTGTCATGAATGTCCGTTTTCAAAGCAGATAAACTTTGTGAGAGCACTTGTTAGCAAAATTCCCAACCTCCTATTGTTCCGGTGCTCAGTCCCACCCTTACAATATCTAGTCCATGATGGGTGCCTGGGTGGCTCAGTTGGTTAAGCGACTGCCTTCGGCTCAGGTCATGATCCTGGAGTCCCAGGATCGAGTCCCGCGTTGGGCTCCCTGCTCGGCGGGGAGTCTACTTCTCCCTCTGACCCTCTTCCCTCTCGTGCTCTCTATCTCTCATTCTCTCTCTCTCAAATAAATAAATAAATAAAATCTTTAAAAAAAAAAAAATCTAGCCCATGGGGGGTTCTGGAAAATCCCAAGTGTGGGATTGAAGTGAGTGATCTGCTTCCTGCTGTTTTTGTCCTTAAACTACTGCGGATGACCGGGATGCCTGCTTGTCCCTGCCGTCTGGGTTCCGTGGTACTGCCGCACCGGGTGCTTCGGTGCACGGCACATACCAAGGATCTGGTTGGCTTTTCTGTTTCGAGAAAGCTGTATAGTTGAAATGTGGCTAGTGCGATGGTGGAAGTGAATTTTTAACTTTATATAACACCAGTTCATTGATATTCAGATAGCCAGCCACACTTCACTAATGGTTACCATATTGGAAATTCAGATATAGAATATTTTCATCATTACAGAAAGTTCTTTTGGACAGTGCTGCTCCAGACTTCTCTTTCTAAGATGCCCATTGGCTTGGCACATGCCTCTGAACAAGTAGACTGTTTCCCCAAGCATCCTAATTTATAAAATGGAGGTGGAGTGCAGATGCCCTTTGGCTGCCAAGAATATTAATATGCGAACAAAAACACTGCAGAGCTTTGTTTCCTAAGGAAAAAAACACATCTTAAAAATATCATAGAAAACAGATGATGGCATTTCTTAGAGTAATAACTGTTAAAAGATGTCTAGTAACTGCTAGCACAATGGTTTGTTGATGGAGAGAATGTATGCTAATGTATCTTTGGAGTATCTATTATCCATTCTCACTTTTCCCCCTTAGGTACTTGAAGCTTTCACCAAAACACCCAGAATCAAATACTGCCGGAATGGACATCTTTGCCAAATTCTCTGCATATATCAAGAATTCAAGGCCAGAGGCTAATGAAGGTAAAAAAACAAAACAAAACAAAACAAAAAACCCAAATGATTAGATTACCACTGGAGATAAACAAACCAAAAAACCCCCAAATAAATCCAAAAATCCTGTTATGACAGTGATTTAAAATAAATATTTTGGAGTCCAGACCTTCCCATTAAGTATTAAAAACTGGCTTTCAAAGTTGATTAGAGATTTGATGATAAACCAGGGTAAGTCCTTAAATTGCTATTTTCCTGTTTCAAGCTAATGGGACAATGCCTAGCATATGGTAGTTGTATGACACAGTGTTTACTGAATGAATGGTTTTCATGAAGGGGGAGCTAGACAGAATTAATGGTGCATCAGAAACAATGAATGGTGTGGTTGTGGTGGTTTGGAATAGATTGATACAACTTCATTTAAATTACTACTAAATCTTTTGTTTATTGTTGGGTTCTGGTAGCCTAAAATCAGCCTGGGTGGATTTTTGTGATAATTATCCTTAAAGAGCAATTTCGGGAGTTACTCCAACAGAGCATTTATACTCCCCAGTTTCCTAATTTCTCTGCATCCTAAAATGGGATTTTAGTTTCAAGTCCTGTTTTCATGTGAGAATTGTTTAGGGTAGTGCAGATACAAACTCTTTCTTCTATTTGTTAAAGGACCCCATCTTACTATTTTGTTTACCGAACTTATGTATGGTGAAGGGAAGCCTCTTTGAAAGAGGTCTGTTTAATGAACCTTGTCTCAACTACACCATTCAGTAATTTTTCTTCTCTTTGAGATGTTAAGCATCGTTCTGAGTAAAACTCTCTAGAGAGAACATTAGTGTTTGATTAAAAGTAATTACAGTAACAAGAATGCCAGCTCCTAAAGACACTTTGATCCATCCTGGTTTTGGACAGTTTGGTGGCTTGGGTGCGGTTCTTTTGGGTAGACGTTTATGGCCGCAGATGAACAAGAAAACCAAAGGGAAAAAAATTATCAGTGCTGGTTAAGCAAGAATAAACATCTTTTAAAAAATGGAAACACTTGCCGATTTCCTTATGTGATTGCAGTGGGCAGAGTTCCAAGCTATTCAGGTTAGTATTTTTTTTAATTATTAAATTTTAAAATTGCGGCATTTTATAATCTAGTATTGAATTTCAAGGGTTTCTGGGATAGTATTCGCTGCATGTGATGTTTTTCTGCAGCAGAGGGAAGAAGGAAAAAGCCGTAGTGTCCAAGCCTGGCTTACAGCTCTTCAGTGTGTTCCAGTAGCTGCCTTGGTTTGGGGACAACTTTCCTAAGTAATTGGCTTTTTTCCCTGACTGATGTTTCAGTCTAAGCATTTCATACGCTAAACAAACAGTTACGATGGAGCCCCTTCTATCCGCAGACAGTATCCTTTCTGTCATACCCTGCCTTCCTGCAGGTGACTTCTTTTCACAAAATCATCCTTTTATATCCAGATGCTCTTGCCCATAGTTCCTGAACCCTCTGAGTTGAATTCATAATGTTTTTATTTCTCTGTGTAGTTTTGGAAGCTGGAGGGTGGTTGAATTTCTTTTGACACTTGGTGGGGAGGAGAGAGGAATAAAATATGTTTGCTTAAAAAAAAAACAAACCACAAAGAACAAAACCAAACAATTGCTTTGGGGATGAGATAGAGGGGAGAGAACAGGGGAGGAAGCGACTCATTTAAGTATAACTTTGTATTCTATTTTTTCCTATCAGTTTATTACTGTCTTAAGTAGCCACCTACGCTTACTGTCCTTAGAATGTTATAACCAATAGGGACAAACAATATAATGGATCACACAGTGTATAACTTAGAAGGCTTTATAGTAAATTACCTATTGGTAAATAAAAATTCCAGTTGCCAAGCAACTTTCCCCGCAGGGCCTGTCACTGCCAGGAGACTTTAGAAAACAATATTCCAAATCACTTTGGAGCTTACTGAGTATAGGTAGATTTGTTGAAGTTTAATGCAATAAAATGCCTTAAATCAGCCTTGGAAATGAGTGTTCCAGCTCCTTCTTCCCCCAAACTTTATTATAAACCGCTTACAAAGAGATGGATTTGTCATTTTACATGGTAAATCAGAGTAGGCAAGGTTTTGATTAGTCTTACCAGCCTATGAAATATTTTACAAAATTCAGTATGTTTGGACAATTTTAAGACATAATTCTAAGTAAGGAATTAGATGCCTAGATGCTGTGGTATTGGGCCAGTGAAAGAGAAGGGTCAGTGCTTAGATGGGGTACAAAATAAACAAATAGGGTTTAAAGAGTAAAATAAAGGGAAATACGGTAGAGAGAGAGAGAGAGAGGGAGGGGGGGAGAAAGAAAAAAAACAAAGAATGAATGAATTCTTTTGGTAACATGCCCAAAACTGATTGGGAGTAAGTTTGTGTAATCTTTTGAAGCATTAAAAGAAATTAATAGGTAATTCCTTTTGTAAAAGGGAATGGGTTAGATATGACTTGTCCCAGATCTGCTTTTTTTTTTTCACTTCTATGATTTCATTAATTTATATAAATTATTAAGCTCCCAAGTGTAACTAATAGATAATTTATTAGTGTGTTGGTATTTATAATATTCTTAAGAGCTCAGTGAATTTAGCAGTGATGAAATCTGCCCTTATATGTCCTAAGGCATATTTCATAATGTCCAAGTTCCTATTTTTAAGTGGAGGCAAGGAATCTATAGGTTCTAATTAGTTCCTTTTTATTCAGAATTCCCTCCCTGCCGTTCTCCCTTCCTTTTTTTTCTCTCTCTCTGTGGAGGTGTTTGGAATCAGAGGATGGTTGTTCATCATTGTAGCTATGGAACCTAAATGTGTATTTTGTCATCTTTACATACTCCGTTTTTTAAAAAAAAAATTTATTTGTGTGTGAGAGAGACGGCACAGCAGGGGAGCAGAGGGAGGAGCAGACTCCCTGTGGAGCGGGGAGCCTGACGTGGGGCTCGATTCCAGGACCCCGGCATCATGACCTGAGCGAAGGCAGATGCCTCACCGACTGAGCCACCTAGGCACCCCCAGATTTTATTTATTTATTTGAGAGAAAGAAAGAGCACGAGCAGGGGAAGCGGGAGAGGGAGAAGCAGGCTCCTCAGTGAGCAGGGAGCCCGATGTGGGACTCGATCCCGTGAGCCTGGGATCATGACCTGAGCTGAAGGCAGAGGCTTAACCAACTGAGCCACCTGGGTGCCCAGTCATCTTTTAAATACTCCTAACCTCTCCCTATTTTCTATTGGCCTTTAAAAATTGTTTGCGTAAGATTACCCTTTATTGAGATTAGCAGTAGCTTTAAAATACAGTTTTATCCTTGTAAGGGCTCATAATTTTGGTTTTCTTCACTGTGAATTGTATTCTTTTCCTACAGCAAATATGGTCATGTTAAATTTAATGCTTTCTGTCTTGTATTTACTCAAATTATACAAGTAATTGAGTAATGTATGCTTGTTGAAAAAGTTAAAATAGTTTAGGAATAAATTTAATAAAATTTCAGTGCCCCTTAACCTCATTTGAGCTCTTCCCCAACAGTTAATATTCATCCCTTTTTTCTATGGAATTTTGCAGACATTGTATATGAGTGTGTATTTATGTGTATATTTACATTCTGCCATCCGTTCTTTTCACATATTATGTGGTAGAAGTCCTTCCATATCAGAATATAGATCTACCTTATTTTTTAGAAATATCACTTAATGTTCCATAATATGGATTTTTATTTAACTGTTTCCCTGTTGATAGTCATCTGGATTGTCTGAAGTTTTTTTATTGTGACAAACAATGCTGCCAGGGAATGTCCTTGTGCTAGATTCCAAATAGGTCAAAAGGTTTTGTTTCTCAAAAGTCTACACCAGTTTATATTCCCACTAATGTGAAAGTATTCATTTCCCCATACTTCTGACCTTGGCATGGGTGTATGAGTGTGTGTGTGTGTGTGTGTGTGTGTGTGTGTGTGTGTGTGTGTGTGAGAGAGAGAGAGAGAGAGAGAGAGAGAGTTTTAAAATTTTGCTGTAGTTTCATAGGCAAAAAAAAGTTGTTTTGATTTTCAGAATTAATTTAAAACTAATCAGATGGACTCTATTACATTTAAGTACTAATTTTTTTGGAGAGCTTTTCAAATACCTTCTTAGAGATACCAGCATTACCACAGCAGGGGTGTTAGGGAATGGTAGTGGTAAGACAAGGGCCTCCTTTCTCATAGCTTGCTACTGCCTTCTAGTGGTTAGTCTTGGCATTTTCTTGATCTTAACCAGATTCCTTTGTGGTGTGTCTTCAAAACTTCATTATGTTTATTGAATGATGCTCTTTAATACCTCTTGGCATCTCTGTCTTTCTTTGTTTTGTTGGCCTTCCTCGTGTTGTTACATAAAAATTGAATGAAACTAATTCACCATTCTTTGCATTACTATACCCGTTATTCTGAGATTCTTAATGAAAAATCATTAACGTTCTAGCGAGGTACAGCAGTTCAGCTCCATTGCAGGTCCAAAATTGTAGAAAGAAAGTAATTTTAATGTTTACCAGATTCTTAATTTTAGCCTTTGTGTTACATCTAGGATTATACGCATCGTATGTTTCAAACCTTGTAAATTTAGAATACTTTATTTTTTCTATTGGATATATTTGAAAACTAATTCAGGAAAAGGATGAATTTAGAGCAGGTTGAAGATCATAAACTTGCCATACCCCTCAAGTGCCATTTGAGACTTTGTTTCAGTGTTTGACTTCAGACAGTATTATCTTTGGTAGAGGCCATGGCTCTGTTCATTGTAATCTGATCAAAGAATAAGTCCTTATTATCTGTCTTATATCTGTGTATTTATTCTGTATTCACTGATTTTTTAAAAAAGATTTTATTTATTTGATAGAGAGAGACACAGCGAGAGAGGGAACACAAGCAGGGGGAGTGGGAGAGGGATGGGCTCGATCCCAGGACCCTGGGATCATGACCCGAGCCGAAGGCAGACGCCTAACGACCTAGCCACCCAGGTGCCCTTGTATTCACAGATTTTGATAGGAAGCATATGGAATCTTTAAGTTGGTTCTTTCACAGTCCTGAGATTTACTGTCCCTTCATTCTCGCCACCCCCCACCCCCTTTAAAGTACAACCATGGAAAGTTTT
The DNA here is from genome assembly GCF_009762305.2 of Zalophus californianus. Classification (NCBI taxonomy): domain Eukaryota; kingdom Metazoa; phylum Chordata; class Mammalia; order Carnivora; family Otariidae; genus Zalophus; species Zalophus californianus. The sequence goes on from NC_045598.1 coordinate 18,413,878, forward strand.
CTGTCCTGCCCTGGACTCCTTACTAACCAAGCTATTTCCCACATTTCATTCTCTTGTCAATTTATAAATTCAACATTTTATGACTATGTGCATGATCAGTACCTTGTATGTAATCAATGAAAGGTTATATCTATTGCTTTTGTATTTTTGACCTTTTATTTTAAATGGCTTGATTCCTTGTCACTCCTTAGTTGCAGTTGAACTCAATTCCTCAGCTTTAGTTTACTGGGCTCCAGTGTCCTCCTGCTTAACTGTTTTCTCTAAGAAATAAACTAGTTTGATCCTGGCTATGGCTAGAGTAACCTTTTATTAATAAAAGAGGTAGTTCTTTGATCTTGATCTTGTCATCTGTCACTTGACAGACATATATTCCAATTTGTTTGATATTTACCTAAGTAAAAAATTTTACCAATTTTTCTTTACATTTTAAAATGGCTCTTATGTTCTATAGCAATATGTAGTTCCTACCTCCTTTTCAGCTTCCCACAAAGATGTAACAGTCAGATACAAATATCTCCATTCATCTGACTTTAAAAGTGTCTATTCTGCATGTTCACCTGGTTTCCTTTTGAACCTTCTCCACACATTTAAGAAACTCCAAACTTTTATATTTAATTATTGGCTTTTCTCAGTCTGTGGCAGATGTTGATCAGATGTTTAATTTGTGCTTGGGTAGAATGCCACGAATTTTAGGGGATATACAGAGGAAGCACAAGACAGACTTTACCTTCAAAGAAAATAGAGTGCAGCTGGGGAAGCAAGAATAATGCATTGACTTAATAACAAGAATTAGAAGGAAGAGGTTCATGACTTAGTAGACTTTTAGTTTAATATAAACCAGCCCTGAGTTTAAAAATTTAACAGCTCTAAAAATCTAACAGTGCTAATATTAAGATACTGAACATAACTAATACTTCTTTTTTTTTTTTTTTTTTAAGAGACAGTACGAGCGGGGAGGGGTGGGGAGGGGCAAAGGGAGAGAGAGAATCTCAAGCAGGCGCCACACCCAGCATGGAGCCCAACAAAGGGCTCCATCTCACAACCCTGAGATCATGACCTGAGCTGAAATCAAGTGTTGGACACTTAACCGACTGAGCCACCCAGGCACTCCACTAATACATATTTTTAAAACATGGTAAAAACTACAAGGTACTCTGTTATCAGATACTGACTTTAACTTTATTATAGATATTCAAAGGTAGAAGAACAACGTGGGAAATTTCAGCTAAGAACTGGACATTATAAAAAACCAAATGGAAGTTCTAGAATTTAAAAATACAATCTCTGAAATTATGAATTCAGTGTATGAATCGAACAGATTAGGCAATGACAACTGGAAGATAGGTCAGAAGGAAATAACTAATGGAAGCACAGAGACAAAAGGAAAAATAAAAACAGAGGAAAGAGTGTGAGACTTGTGGAACACAATGAAACGAGGTTGATGTATGTGTAACTGGAGTCCCAGGGGGAGAGGGGAAGCTGGAGCCAAAGGTATAGTTAGAGGTAATGGCCAAGAATTTTCCAAAACCGATGAAAGATAACAAGCCATGGAGTCAAACATTACACAAGCCAAGCAGAATAAATATAAAGAGAACCACACCTGTGTGTACCATAGGCACCTGCTGAGAACCAGACAATCTTACAGGTGGCAGAGAGAAAGCTCTTCAAGGTAAAAGCAGCGGGAGTGAGCTCTGATTCTCAATAGAAGCAGTAGAATCCAGAAGACAATCTTAAGAACTCTTCAGAGACCTAAAAGTGAATTAAAATTCTCTAAGTAGTGAAATACTCTCCAAGAGCAAAAGCAAGCACATCCAAATAATGTTTTGTTTTTGCCTCAAGATAGGACATTTATATTTATTGCCCTGGATTCATATACTTGCTAAACCGGTCAGCTTTTTCTCATTGCCTTTTCCGTGAACCTCTAAAATTTACCGTTCAGTTTACAATTCCAAGTGCTCAAAACACACCCACGTTCTCTAAGATGTCAGTCAGGTCTCTTTTCTTTGATGTTCAGAATAAGGCAGATTCTCCTTCATTTCTGTATCTTTAAAGTAGGATATTATCTGCTCTTCCCATGTCCCATGGCTGCTCTGAGAATTAATTCTATTATATATTCCCCAAGTGTTTCAGCTGAAAAAATACTATAAGAATGTAATAAGACATTAATTTTTTATTTATGAATTTTAATAAGTGATGGTGAAATAGACATTTTAAAAAAATGAGTTCTTATCTCCGTAGACTCCCAGTAAAAGAAACACTTAATTTTTCAGGCAGAAGGAAAATGATTTCAGATGAACACCAAGAGACGCAAGAAGAAAGGAAAGCAAAAAGTAGTATAAATATAAATATAGTATAAAAAAAGTATAAATGAATACTGTTTGTATATAACAGTAATGCCTTGTGGAATTTAAAATCTATGTCAGAGGGGCGCCTGGGTGGCTCAGTTGGTTAAGCGACTGCCTTTGGCTCAGGTCATGATCCTGGAGTCCCGGAATCAAGTCCCGCATCGGGCACCCTGCTCAGCAGGGAGTCTGCTTCTCCCTCTGACCCTCTCATGCTCTCTCTCTCTATCTCATTCTCTCTCTCTCAAATAAATAAATAAAATCTTTAAAAAAAATTAAATTTGTCAGATGAATATACATGACAATAGCAGCCTTCAGGACAGGAGGGAGGTAGTGAAGGCAGAGTGTTCTGAGGCCCTTGCATTATCCTGGAAGTGGTGAGCAGGAACAAAGACTAGTAAAAGACTGTGCAACACACTAATAGAGGGAGAGATGAATAATGGATTTTAAAAACTTACTCCAAAAGAAGCAAGAAAGAAGAGAACATGGAAGAACACAGAACAAGTAGAAATCAAAATGTATGATGACAGATTCAAACCAAAGTTTGTAGTAATTACATTCAGTGTAAATGACTTAACTACTCCAAATTGAAGACCTCATTTGCCAGCTGGCTCAACGATATGTTGCTTTTATGTACAAGAATGAATACACACATATACGTGAAACACACACATGTATTCAGGAAAGGTGAAAGGAAAGTAGTGCAAATACTAACCAAAAGAAGGGGGCAAAGCTGGACCAATGCTGGACAAAGGAGACTTTAAGGAAAGGGGCACTAACTAGAGATAATGAAGCATGTTTCTAACTGATTTAAAAGGTTAATCTACCTGAAAGAATGATTCTAAATTTGTATTACTATATACCTAGCCTGGAAATATGTAAGTCAGATTCACAGAACTAAAAGAGAAATAAACGAATCCACAGTCTTGGTGGGAGATTTTAACTCACTCTCTTAGTAACTGTTAGAATCACCCAAAAACTAACAGAGAGTCTAGCAGAATTGAACAACACAGTGAACATGTGTAGTCTCGCTGATATGTACATAGAACACTGTCCCCAACTACTGCAGAATAATACATTTGGTTTTCACATGCTCATAGAACACTTCATCAAAATTGACCGTAAATATACAAATCTGATTTTCCAAAAAATCAAATTGAAATCATACAGAATATTTTTTTCTGACTGTAAAGAAAAGAAGCTAGAGATCAGTGACAAAAATCGCAGCTAGAAAATTTCTACATCTTTGAAAACTTAGCAGTAGGGCGCCTGGGTGGCTCAGTTGGTTAAGTGACTGCCTTTGGCTCAGGTCATGATCCTGGAGTCCTGGGATCGAGTTCCGCATCGGGCTCCCTGCTCAGCAGGGAGTCTCCTTCTCCCTCTGACCCTCATGCTCTCTCTCTCTATATCTCATTCTCTCTTTCAAATAAATAAATAAAATCTTTAAAAAAAAAAACTTAGCAGTACATTTCTAGTAATCTGTGGGCTGAAGAAAAATAAAATTAAGACAGCAGGTCTAAATTTATGTGATATGGCTAACAATGTGCTTAGAGGGAAACTTATACCTCTAAGTGCTTATGTTAGAAAAAAAGATTGGAGGGGCGCCTGGGTGGCTCAGTCATTAAGCGTCTGCCTTTGGCTCAGGTCATGATCCCAGGGTCCTGGGATCGAGCCCTGCATCGGGCTCCCTGCTCAGCGGAAAGCCTGCTCCTTCCCTCTCCCACTCCCCGCTGCTTATGTTCCCTCTCTCGTTGTGTCTCTCTCTGTCAAATAAATAAATAAAATCTTTAAAAAAAAAAAAAAAAAGATTGGAAATCTGACGGTCTCCACCTCGAGGGTTTAGGTAGAAAAAGATCAGCAAATTAAACCCAAGAAAGTAGAAGAAAGGAAATACTAACGAGCAGATTTCCTTGAAATAGGAAACAAACATGACAGAGGGTCAGTGAGGCTAAAAGTTAGTCTAATAAATAAAATTGATAAATCCTTGATAAGAATCCAGAAAAGTGAGAAAGGCAACAATAACCAATATTAGGAATAAAAGGAGATTGTTACGGATCTTACGTTGAGGTGATTTTTAGAGGATATTATAAAAATTTTTATGCTTACAAATTTGAAAACACTGTCGGTGAAATTTACAGAAAGTCTATATAGTGTAACAGAATTACTATAGGAGGGCATAAAATGTGAATAGTCTTATATCTGTAATTAAAAACCATTTCATAAAAAGAAATTCCAGATCCAGATAGCTGCACGAATGCACTCTTCTAAGCATTTGGGGAAGAAGTAACACCGGTGTTGCACATAGTCTTGCAGGGAACAGAAGACAGGAAGATACTTCCCCGCTTGCTTTTTGAGGTCAACCTTGACACTCAGACCACACAAGAACATCAAAAGATTCTCCTAAACATAGATGCAAAAGTCTAAATAAAATATATCTAATCCAGCAGTATGAGAAAAGATAATACACACAACCGAGTGGGGTTTAAGTCAGGAACAGAAGATTGTTTAAACATTAAAATATCTGTATAAATTAATAGCATAAAGGAGAAAAATAACTTCAATAGAAGCAGAAAAGTACTTGATAAAATTTGATACTTATGGTAAAATGATATATATATATATATATATATATTTTTTTTTTGTCTTAAACTAGATATAGCAGGGAACTGCCTTAGTTTGGCAGAAAGAATCTACCAAAAAAGCTATAGCAAATATCAAATGTAATAGGGAACTAGTGAAATTTCAATTTCCTTTGAGACTGGGACTAGGAAGTGGTGCTCCCTATCACCACTTCTATTCAGCATTGTAGTGAAGGTCTTGGCCAGTACAATAGGGCAAGAAAAAGAAATAAAAGGTATGAGAATTGTAAAGGAAGGAACAAATTTGTCATTATTCTTTTTTTTTTTTAAAGATTTTATTTATTTGACAGAGAGATAGAGAGCACAAGTAGGCAGAGGGAGAGGGAGAAGCAGGCTCTCTCTGCTGAGCAGGGAGGCGGATGTGGGGCTCGATCCCAGGATCCGCAGGATCATGACCTGAGCCGAAGCAGCTGCTTAACCGACTGAGCCACCCAGGCGCCCCAAATTTGTCATTATTCTTAAGCAATATAATTGTGTATATAGAAAATCCAAAGGAATCTACAGATAAACTGTAAGAATAAAAAAATGAAAGAGCAAGGTTACTGGATATGAGGCCATTATAAGAATCAGTTGTGTTTTTACATGCTAGCAACAAACAATAGAAATCATGCAAAAATACACCATCAAAATGTCAGATATTAAAAAAAAGTCAGATATTTAGGAATAAATCCAATAAAAGATGGTCAAAGCCTCTACACAGGAAACATAAGATACTGAAAGAGATGTTTTAAAGAGTTAAATAAATGGTATTGATAGATTGGAAGCTTCAGTATTGTAAAGATGCCAGTTCTCAAGTTGGGGTTCTGTTGAATCTGTAAATTACTGAAAAGCCCAGCTGGTTTTCTGTGCATGCGCGCGTGTGTGTAAATTGACATGCTAATTCTAAAGTTTATTAGGGAAATGGAAGGAACCAAGAATAGCCAAGATAATCTTGAAGAGAGACTTATATTACCTGATATCCAGACTTACAAAGGGATAGTAGTTAAAACAGTGTGGTATTAATACTAGGATAGACAGACAGAACAATGGAACAGAATATGGAGTCAAGAAAATACCCCTATCTCATACCTACACAAAAACCATTTCTAAGTGGATTGTAGATATAAATGTGAATGGTAAATAATACGCCTCTCTAGAAGATCCTAGAAGATACTATCCTAGAAGATAGTGGAGGATATCCTCATAATTTAGGGGTAGGTAAGGTTTCTTAATCTGGATGAAGCACTGGAAGTTTGGAAGAAACAAGATTAATTGGACGTTAGGTTTAGTAACTTCTGTTCATAAAAAGTCACCATTAAGGGAGTGGAAAGGATGGAGGTATACGTGATACATAGAAACACAAAGGTTTGCATCTGTAATTTATAGAGAACTCCTACAAATAAGACAGGCTGTACAATGAAAAATGAACAAACGGCACTTTACAAAAAGAGGATATCCAAATAGTCGGTAAATATGAAAAGCTGTTAAACCTAATTTGTCATCCCCCCAAATGGCTAAAACCGGAGAGACTGACGGCACTGAGTGGTGTTGAAGACGTGAAGTCACTGGGATGTCTCTGCACTGCTCTTTGTTGTGTTGGACTTGGCAAGTTGATTGCAGTTTCTACTAAACCTGAACACAGGTATACCCCGTAACCCACAACTCCATTTTTGAGTGGAATATGAACAAATGTGCACCAAAGAGATATGGCCGAGAATGTTTGTTCCACGATTAGTCATGAGCCTCAAACCGGAAACAACACAGACCTCATTAACAGGATGGATGAATATTTCTTACACATATAGTGGAATGCCATATAACAACGAAAATGGCTGATCTGCCATGCACAACACCACGGATGATGTTCCTTAGGGCGCTACCCTGGGCCCCCCCGCCTGTCCTTCGCCTCTGTGGCTTTGGTGTTCATTTATGTTCTCAGGATTCCCAGCCATACTGCTCCAGCCCAAAGGCAGCACGCACTGAACTCTTGTCCGCCCCCTGAACTTGCTTCTCTAGGCAGGTCAGTGTTTCAGCAAATGATACCAGCGTTTACCCTGGGAATCGTTTGTTGGCTGTTTCTCTGTACTATGCCGACTCCCCAAAATGTAAACTCCAACTGCTTTGTTCAAGAGTGAATTTAACGATGCTTAGAATAAGAGTTGGCATGTAGTAGGGGCTCACGTCTGTATTTTGTTGAAAACATCTACCCTCTTTCCATATTCAGTTTTGCTTCCAAGCTTTGTTGGTTTTTATCGCCTAAGTACCTCCAAAATCCACTTATTCCTTTTTATACCCACAGCCCCTTATCTAGCCCCTTATCTGCCGTCTGTTGTCTGCACTGCAGGGGAGGGGGGCGGCCAAGGGATGAGTGGGTGGGAGCAATTTGGAAGAAGAGGTTTTGGGTTAGGACATAACTTACGTTGCTGGTGAAATATCTAATATCTGGTGAAATATCTAATATGCAGCATATAAAACTTTTGTCTTTTTCTCTAATGGCACCAAATTTATTCAAACTTATAACTGTATTGGTTGTCACCTCATGATATGTAGCTTTCTTTTATGGCCAAGCACTGTGGTCACCAGTGTGAGCTTGTGCATTCGGGGGGTGGGGGGTGAAGGCGGCCTGGGAAGGTAAAGGATAAGGGATAGCAGAAGACTGGTCTGCTGGTACTCCGTATCGAACAACATTCCCACCCCCTCTGCTAAAGGTCACTAACCTTGACTTTCCAGATATACAGGGATGGCTCTGTCCCACTCGTCTCTGAATTGGAACAGTCATAACATCTTAATCTATTGGGGTGAAGAGCCCCCTGATTCACTTTTATAAATTGAACTCTCTAATCTGACGTCTGTGTTTTCCGTGTTTTATAAAATAGTGCTATTCTTGACTTCTAGTGTATTACAAGATAGTGCAAAAACTTCAGGCTTTCTGCTTGGATTGTCTGTATCAGAGTATCTTAACGTGTTTCTTGGTGATAAATCCAAATATTCCCGGGGAAACAGGCATTAAAATTCAGGGCAAGAATCTCTGTCTTGGCAAGATTTTCTTCCCTAGACTTGAATTAATAGGTTTGCCTTTTCTCACTAATTTTTCTAGTTTAAACATCCACTGTATTGGGCCATAGTGTGTTTGTAAGTGGGACATTTAGTTATTGAGTTTTTACAGATTCCAGTTTCTGAAACGGTCATGCTCATTTCTGTACTTACCTGAACAAATGTACCTATTTGTCTCATCCCTTGCCCCATGTAAATAAGCTTCAGGAGAGCAGGAACCTTGTCTGTCCTGTTCTACAGTGCTTCGTGTCAGAGTAAGCAGTTGATAAAATAGTTATTGACCGAAAGAGTAATGCTTCTACTTCGGGGCTTTGGTGGTTTTCCTTCTTACAGTATCCCCATCTTTCTTTCAGCATTGGAGAGGGGTCTCTTGAAAACCCTACAGAAACTGGATGAATATCTGAATTCTCCCCTCCCTGATGAAATTGATGAGAACAGTATGGAGGACATTAAGTTTTCTACACGTAAATTTCTGGATGGCAATGAAATGACATTAGCTGATTGCAACCTGCTTCCCAAACTGCACATTGTCAAGGTAGGCCTGCAGGATGTGGTGTGACATCACCATTAGACCGGGTATTCTCTGTGTACTAAGATAGCACTTTCTTTGTCTATAAAAATTTTTTTTTTTTTAATCTGGTATATGACTAGGAACCCCGAACAGTATAACTTAAAGCTATTTAGGCAACAGGTGGAATACCCTCGAGTTAACAAAATGGAAAATTATGTCTTAAAATTGAGGCATATGAGAAAGAAGAATTTTTTCTTTTTTTTTTTTTTTTGGTGACTGTATAAAAATTCAAAAATGTAGCAGGTAACTTTGAATTGGAGTTTGCTACATTGACTTACGTTGTCAGATTCTGCTGTGTGATCACCTGGTTATTTCTATACAAGGCAAAGAAATATTTACTGAGCATTTATTGTGTAAGACACTGTGCTAAATAGAATAGTAGTAAACGCTAGTTGTGATAAAGATCAAGACCAAGGGAAACAGAGATGTAAAATCATGTGTGTGCCTTAAAGTATTTCCCCGGGGATTACACCTGGCTGTCTCTCTGGGTCACCAGGGCAGGTGTTTGTGGTCCCTGTCAAATTACTGAAGTTCAGATGTACTTTGCAGTCCTTGTCATTATTTAAAACTCTAGTTAGAATGAAGGTGGCTTCTTCTCAAATAGAAGCAGTTCTCAGAGATTCACAGAATTAGTTTGCCCTAAAATCAGAGATTAAGTCTGGTTTACAAGTCATGGAAAATAAATGTTAACTTTTGATCTCTTTGTATTTCAGGTGGTGGCCAAAAAATACCGCAACTTTGATATTCCAAAAGGAATGACTGGCATCTGGAGATACTTAACTAATGCACACAGTAGGGATGAGTTTACCAATACCTGTCCCAGTGATAAGGAGGTTGAAATAGCCTATAGTGATGTAGCCAAAAGACTTACCAAGTAAAATATCCCTTCTGAGGGAGATGTCTTTGCATCTTCCCCTAAGAATATGCTTTTCCTAACAGACTGCTCCTGTTCCTATAAAGTAGAAATTTTATTTTGCATGAACGTGCAGTTATTCAAGATTAGGATGAAGGACAGACAAGGTGTAGTAGCTATCTTTAAATATACACTCCGAAGCAGGATTATGTTAGAGCGCTTTATCCTTCCTCCCTCCCCTGCCCCATACCCTCTTCTCCTCGAATCCGAGACACTCCGCCACACCCTTCACTCTAGAGGCAGATTGCCGCCCCTCCGGAGCCCTCCCCGTTGTGTCTGTTCCCTGTGGACTGAGGGCAGAACTTCGGAGGGCCAGTGTGTGACTGTCAGAATAGTACCCACGACTTCATCAGTCAGCCCCAAACTGGTGCACGATGCATGGTACAAGGCATGTTTATGTATTTGGGGAATTGTATAATACTTAGTAAGAGTATATGGAAGGATTGCTACTGTATCAGAATACTCTGTCTCAACTCAGTCTGTCCTGGCTGTGTCACCACCAGTGAAGAGAGCCTTCCACAGAAAGTCACTACAGATTTTGCTGTTTTACTTTGTACATGGATTTTTACTTTTGCCTAAAAGCATTTATCCTTCATACCAGTTCTCACATCTGACACTATGTAGGAGCTACAAGTTCAGAGAGAGGGATGATATTCTCGAGATCTTCCTCAAAGCATTTTATCTATCTGAGAAAAACCTATGGGCACCTGCTACTCTGTCTGAATGTGTTGCTTTTTGTGTGTATTTTGCCCAGTGCCATTCATTCGGAACCTTATTGCTTTCCTCCTTTATTTTAAGAAGCTCCTTTTTAGGTAAGCGTAGACCTTGCTGCGTCTGTAGATCTTCTGAGTAACACTACATAAACTGATTAGTTGATTTAACGATAGCAGTATGACTTGTAATGTAAAAATTAACAGATAATAACCTAAGGAATGTAGGGTGGGTTTGTCAAAATGTCAAGGAGAATTTTGTTTCTGAAGCATATTTAATTAATATGGATAATCTAAAGAATGCCTTTTCCATCATATATTAAAAACAAGATAAAACAGCCATCACCAGCTTTCCCATTCAACCCCCGTTGACTCTTAAACTTTGGGTAGAGCATGGTTCACTCCTTTGGAACTAAATTATAGTTGTTATGGTGAGTACGTATTTACTGCAGTTTTGCCTAATCTCAATCATTGTACTTCCTTCAATTAAATTTTTCTAAAGCCACGTTGAGGAATAGCACTCTGCATGTTTGTTTTTTTTAAAAATTGAAGTCCTAAACCAGGAATGATTTGTGCTCTAACAAGGGAGGATGAACTTGGTAAAAATAAAAGTTGGCTACGTATTTATTCATTTTAAAAAAAATGGACTAAGTACTACTGCTCCAAAGACCATAGTTGTAACTATCATACAGTTTTGGTAATTTTTTATATGTAACTTGTTTAAGAAGTGCTATTTCTCCTAGGCTGTTTTTGGAAATTTACGTTATTGCTTTAAAATGGCAATGTTTTCCCCCGTCTGGTGTGTTAACATTTAGTAATCACTGGCATTAGGGAAGCAGCCTGATTTTTATAAGCGTATACTGCATTTTTTAACCTATCAGTCAGTAATTAGCTTGGTATAGAAAGATAAGCTCCATATTGCATCCATTTGGCTCAGGGAGGTTTCTTTGCCTTGCCTTTCTTAGAACTCCTTATTGCAGATCAAAAGTTTGGGCACCCACCTTTAATTAAATATTGGATGATGACTTACCTGGTTGCAAGAAAAGCACTCAGGTTATCGCTGGGAAGTTCTATAGCAGTAGCTTCGGTGGGAGAAAATGTCACGTGTGCTCCAGGACACAGGCAGCCATCACCACTTCTCACCTCCTTTTAAAATAGTAGTAACTTGGCATTCAGGTGATACTGAACCTCGCCTCCTGGCTCTCAAAATATGAAAAAGATTCAAGAGAAGGGTCTGTTCTTTCCAGTGAGCAGGGGACTAAGTGGTGCAGAATAGAGGGGCTAATGAGGACGGAGGTACATTTCTCAAAATAGAGGGATGAAAACCACATTCTGAAATTCAATCGTGAACTACTTTCACTTTGGATATTTATTCTCTTCATTGTCTTTTTAAAATTTATCCCATGATTGTACTTGGCTGTTTGTCTAGATGTCCAAGGAAGGCAGGTCTGTCTGTTACAATTTTGATGTAGAAAGACAGATCTTACTATTACTTTATCAGGGAAGATAGATGAAATTGAGATTGGCAAATGGACAAAAGCTAGGAAAAAGGATGATCCCAGAACATGATTTTTTTCCTCCCATTTATACTTGTGGAAAGATCATAGCTTAAAATCTTGGGAGATTTTAGGGCATAGAAGTTTTCATGGTAGTTCGTGTAGTTTATGAACTGACATAATGCAGATCATCTGATACTATTTCTATAACTACTAAATCATTTCCCCCTTTATGTAAACCCCTTCTGTCCCACCTCACCGAGATTAGAGTCTGAATGGAAACTCTCACTGTTTTCCAAGGAATTCTGAGATATTTTTGTGTTGAACAGTTGGAAAGCTCTTTACTATTTCAGTTGATATAACTTTTTTTTTTTAAATGTAGGTGCAGATTTTCTATACCCCTCTGCTATCTTTTATTAAGAGCATTGACTTTTGTGATGAAAATCATATTAGGTTTGATTTCTTGATAACTCAGCTTACACAATAGTTTTAAACTCTTGAGCGATCTGTGTACAATTTAGAGATTTCTGACATTTATTCTTCACTAAGTTGATCAACTCTAGAATTTAGGCATTTTAACATCGGTTGAGTTTTGGATCTTTCCAGAGTTATGTAGATAGCTTTTGTTTCTGTACATTTAGAATATCCATTTAAGAAATATCTACAAGGTAAAAAATGAGAAGAAATAGCAATGTATTTTTTCATAAACATTTTGATACACATTTCATCGATTAACCATTTTCTTACACTGGTTATAATCAGTATTTGATTCAGAGAGGGAAGCATTCATTATTGATATACTAAATGGGCTTTTTTTTTTATTCCATCTTTTACAAATGATCAAGAGCAGGGCTGTCGAAATTATATTTTTATCATGGAAAAAATTTCAACTCCCTAAGTCTTAATGTTGAACAGAATTGGAGTATTTTCTTTAGAATTGCTTGAAAAGGCAAATGAAAGCTTATTATAGAATGCTTGTATTTTCTTTTCTCTCTCTAGAACCAGTATATTGCTGGCAGCTATTGTATTAAAAAAATAAAGTATATTTTCACTATCATGAAAGGTTCTTTTTTCCCCCATCATGAAAATAAATAACAACCTGGGGTAAAAGTGTTTTACTTGAGACTACTTTTTTCCATGAGTGGGTGACTCAACACATTTAATAGATTAAAGGGGAAAAAATCATATGGTCATCTCAGTAGGTGCATAAAATAATTTGATAAAAACTTTCATGATTCTCATTCTTAGCAAAGTAGGGCCAAAGGCAAAAATTTTTTAACCTGAAAAGCCATCTGCCAAGAACTTAGAGCAAATTTCATATGTAAATATGAAACAAAAGCCCTTCCATTAAAGCCAGGAATAAGACTGGATTGCCTTCTGTCACAGCTATTATTTAGCTACTTTTTACAGCTACTTTATTAGAAGCATCCTAGTCAATGCAGTAAAATCCTTAGAAAGAATAGGGAATGGAAAAGAAGTGACCAAATGGTTGCTCTTTGCAGATGATGCATATACATAAAGGAAATCCAAAATAACCTATCAGAAATAATAAAAAAATTCAGCCAGATTACTAGGTAAAATATTGAGAAAATATAAATTATACTAATATTAACCATATTAAAATTAATAAGCTAGTAACATTGGATGACATTTCTTCTGGACAAAACCTGGGTGACTGAGGGAAATGAGTGGGAAATTGTCAATTTATACTTTTTGAGCTTTGAGAAATTTGTAACATATTACCTATTCTAAAAAATAAAATGCTTTAAAGGATAAACTAATCTTTTTATTAATCTCTTAATCTTAGATCAAATCTAATAAAAAATGCAATTCCTTTATAAGAAAAGTGCAAAATATTATCAAAGGACCTAATAGAAATTTGCTCAGTGGATAGGTATACCATGTTCATGGATAGGGAGCTTAAGACTCTTAATTAAGAGTTTTAATTCTGTCTCAAGTAATTTATAAATTCAATAGGTTTTTCAACAAAATCTCAAGTGTGTGTATGTGTGTGTGTGTGAGAGAGAGACAGAACCAGACAAATGCATTTTAAAAATTCATACGGAAGAATTATGCCCCTCTATAGCCCATATATATTTGGAGAAGGGAGGGAAACCTAGGAAACTTGCCTGACAAGTTATAAAGACTTAAAAGTTTACAGTAATTGATGGGTAGGATATAGTAGGTCATAGCAACACAACAGTCATACCGCAACTAACAAAAACACCAAAATAATATTTTTATTTTATTTCAGAAAACTTGAAGCAGTAAGGACTAAATGAATTGGAATTTCAGAGAAGGAAGGCTTTCTGAGGTGGACTGGTGGTTTGGCCATTTTCTTCCCTGGGGGGCATTTGCTGATTCTAGGCCTGAGACTGAGGATTGGGTTTGGCCCATGCAGAGGGGCTCTGCTGGGGAAAAGAAAATCACAAGACTCTTGGTTACAGGGCACACTGGAAACCTGGGGACCCCAAATACATGACTGGTTTTCTCACAGGACATCTGCTGAATTCCAGAGCTGTACATGGCATCCTAGAAGCTAAGCCCAGGGCTTCCAAAAGGCAGAATGAAATGTCCCATAATCTCACCGTATTTAGGAGACAAGATTTCATTAGCAGGAGTTTACCCAAAACACACAGAAAGCAGCATAATGGTTGCCTGGCACTGGGGGCAGGAGTGGGAATTGCTAACAAGCATAAGGGATCATTTTGGGATGATGGATCTGTTCTAAATATGGATTATAGATAAGGGTCTAGTGTCCAGAATACATAAAGAATTATTATAACTGAATAATGAGCAAAGATTTGAATAGATACCTCTTCAAAGAAGATACACAGATGGCCAATAGACACATAAAAGAAGCTTAACATACCACACACACACAAAAAAACCCTGTCTAGTATGGCTATCAAGAAGACAATTTTTTTTTTAAGATTTTATTTATTTATTTGAGACAGAGAGAATGAGAGAGAGCACATAAGAGGGGGGAGGGTCAGAGGGAGAAACAGACTCTCTGCGGAGGAGGGAGCCCGATGCGGGACTCGATCCCGGGACTCCAGGATCATGACCTGAGCCGAAGGCAGTCGCTTAACCAACTGAGCCACCCAGGCGCCCAAGAAGACAATTATTAAATGTGGGCAGTGATGTGGAGAAATCAGAACTCTCAAACATTGCTGGTGGGAATGTAAAATGGTGCAGCCACATGGGAAAACAAGTCTAGCAGTTCTTCAAAAAGTTAAACATAGAGGAGTCATATGACCCAGCGATTCCACTCTTAGGTTTATAACCAGGAGACATAAAACTTTGTCCACACATCTTGTACATGGATGCTCATTTCACTGTTACAGTAGCCAAAAAAAGTGGAAGCAACCCAGATGTCAACAGATGAATGGGTAAAAGAAAAAAAAATCTTTCCATATATGCATATAATGGGATACTATTCAGCCATAAAAAAGTACAGACACAAGGTACAATACAAGAAGCTTGAAAACATGCTCAGTGAAAGAAGCCAATTGCAAAAGGCTGCATATGATTCCATTTATATGAAATTTCCAGAATAGGGAAATCTTATAGAGACTGACAAATTAGTGGGTTGCCAGGAGTTGGGGGAGGAAAGAATGGGGAGTGACTGCTGGTGAGTATGTGGTTCCTTCTTGGGGTGATGAAAATGTTCCGGAACTAAGTAATGGTGATGGTTGTTCAACTTGGTGAATACTAAAATACAAAAAAAACACTGAATTGTGTACTTTTTTTTTTAAAGAATTTTTTATTCATTTGAGACAGCAGGAGCAGTGGGGAGAGGCAGAGGAAGAGGGAGAAGCAGACTCCCTGCTAAGCAGGGAGCCCAATGTGGGGCTCGATCCCAGGACCTGGAGACAATGACCTGAGCTGAAGGCAGACACTTAACCATCTGAGCCACCCAGGCGCCCCTGAACTGTGTACTTTATAAGGTTGAATTTTATGGTATATATCTCAATTTTTAAAAATTGCATGGAGGCAGCTCTGCCATGCTGAAGTTTTGGATAATCAGTATACTGACAGGTTAATTGGCAAAATTAGTGATGTGGATTTCCTTTGTGTTTGAATTAAAATTCAATTTAAATGTCATCCAAAATATTTTCCTTTAAAAAAAAAAGATTGAGAGCGAGAGAGAGCATGAGAGGGGGGAGGGGCTGGGGGAGAGGGAAAGAGAGATGGAGAAGCAGACTCCTCACTGAGTGTGGAGCCCAACATGGGGCTTGATCCCAGGACCCTGAGATCATGATCTGAACCAAAATCAGATGTTTAACTGAATGAGCCACCCAGGCACCCCTTTCTAAAATACATTCTTAAGAAGGAAAAAGGAAAAAGAAAAAAAGACTTTTCTATAAACCATTTAATTGTGTTCACCTAAAATGGGTGAATTCTACAGTTTGTAAATTATGCCTTAAGCTTTTTTTTAAATAGCTGAAAAGCACAAATCTGAAATTATTCCATTTTATGGGCTTAACAGCAAGATGGACACAGCAGAAGACAGGATTAGTACTTGAAGGTAGGTCAACAGAAAAAATCCAAACTGAAGCAAAGACAGTAAAAAGAATGCAAAAACAAAACAATCTACAAGAAAAGCATAGGAGACAAGGAACACAATATAAAGATATGTGTAACTAAAGTCGCAGACAGAAACATAATGGGGCAGAAGCAGTATATAGTGAAATAATGGGTGAGAATTTTCTCAAAACTGTTGACATCAAACCACAGATTCATAAGCCTCAGCAAACTCCATATGGAATAAAAACAGACCACATCTAAGAATGTCATAGTCAAACTGCTGAAAACCAAAGAGAGAAAATCCTAAAGACATCCAGAGAAGAATGACCCATAACCTTTGAAGGAGTAACAATAAAACTAATGGTTGACTTTTCAGCAAAGACATTGGAAGCCAGAAGACAGGGGAATCTTTAAACTGCTAAAAAGAAAAGAAAAAACCTGGGGTGCCTGGGTGGCTCAGTCGTTAAGCGTCTGCCTTCAGCTCAGGTTGTGATCCCAGGGTCCTGGGATCGAGCCCCGCATCGGGCTCCCTGCTCAGCGGGAAGCCTGCTTCTCCCTCTCCCACTCCCCCTGCTTGTGTTCCCTCTCTCGCTGTGTCTCTCTCTGTCAAATAAATAAATAAAATAAAATAAATAAAACCTTACCAATTGAGAATTTCATACTTAGGGAAAGTATTCTCACGAGCTAAGTCAAAAAGGGCATTTTCAGACAGACAAAAACAATTCGGCACTAGCAAACCGGTGCTACGAAAGATACCAAAGGAAGTACTTCAGCCCAAAGGAAAATGACCCCCAGTTTGAGGTACAGAGTCAGAAGGGAGAATAAAAAGCAATGGCAAAGATAAAATCTGTAGGCAAATGTAAAAGCATATTGATTAAACAGCAATAATAATATCTTGAAGACATGCACTGTTGTATATTTCTGTGGAAGTAAACATTTACATATTCTGTGGAAGTACATTTTGTGGAACGTGTAACTGGCTTACAGAAGTAAAATATGGAGGAAAATAGATAATGTGGAATATATAACGGTAGTTATGTATTATGAATATATAACTGGTGTAAGTGTAGTAGGAAAGTGGAGTTAAGTACTTGTAGGATCTTTATTTGGCAAGTGGTAGAAGTACTAATTTAAGAAAACTATAATATTGCAATGTCTAGGGTAGCTATTATGATAATTATAAGAACAAATAACTTAAAAATCTAAGCTTCAAGGGGAAAGGAGTTAAAAAAAAAAATCCAGTGAATCCCAAAGAAAGCACAAGAGGGCTAAAGGAACGAAGGATAGGACAAGTTAAAAAAAAAAAAGTTTAGCTGTAAACCATACACCATTAGTACTTCTATTAAATCTTAAGTGGACTAAACAATCTGATGAAAAGTCAGTGTTGAATGATAAAAAAATAAAACCCCAATATATGACATGCATAAGAACCCAACTATAAGGATACTTTTGGGAAGGCTGAAATTAAATGATGGAACAGTCAGTCTGTGGAAACAGTAAATCAAAGGAAAGCAGATGTAACCATTTATCATACAAAGCAGGCTTTGAGGCAAGAAGTACTACTAGAGCTGAAGAGAAGGACATTTTATAATACAGGACATTTATAATGCCCGTTTGTAATGAAAAACTTATTTACTCGGACGATACAACAGTCCTAAATTTATATGCATCTGATAACAGTCTTGAATACATAGAGCAAAAATTAAGCCAGAAGGAGAAACAGATACACCTTCGTAATTAGAGATTTTTAACATAGCTCACTCAGTAACTGATAGAAAAACAGAAGGAAAAAAAAGCACCCATCCCCCCCAAACACACACTAAGGAATTTGAATAACTCACTTAACCAACTTGACCTGATTGACACTGGAACACTATATCCAACAACAGCAGAATGCACATTCTTTTCAAGTACACATGGAACTTTTAGCAAAGTAGACCATATGCTGGCCCATAAAGCAAGTCTCAATAAATTTCAAAGAAATGAAATAATACAAAGTATGTTCTCTGACCACAGAATTAAATTAGAAACGGACTGAAAGACAGCAAGAGAATCCCCAGAATGAGGAACCAATTATATAGCAAGTGCAAAATAAGACTAAGACCTACATTGAAATTAAAAAAAATTTAACATATGTGCTTCTTATATGCCAGGAACTATGCTAAGCACTCTACATATATTAATTCACTTAGTTTCCCTAACAATCCTATGAGATGGAGACTATGATTCCCATTTTATGGATGAAGAAATTGATGCACAGGGAGTTAAGAAAGTTGCTCAAGGTCACACAGCTATTAAGCTCAGAGCCAAACTTCAAGCCCAAGGCGCAATATGCAGATCGTGTTCTGCAATCTGCCCAAGTGTCTGCTTTTACCTGGGTGGACTTGGTGGCCCAACCCCTGTTGGCTAAGGTCATTGGGTGGCCAGGCCAGCCGAGCTCCAGCGGGAGCAAACCTATTCTTGTCTGTTGTCGGGGGCAGGCTGTCCCTGGCGAGGAGCAGAAGGTAGAGGGCCCAGGCCCGCACAGGCCCTGCCTCCTCCGGGAAGGCTCACCGCCTCGTGCTGCAGCAAGCGTTAGCTTTGCCCTGGCGGGCTTTCGTTTCGCCCGTTGGGTGCGGTTCTAAAATGACCGGCAGGGGGCGCAGGCTCCCCTGCTGTGGCTCCCGCGGCTGCAAACGGCCGTGACAGCTGCAGACCCTCGTCAGTTTGGGGAGCCGTCAGCTCAGCTCGGCCGCCTCGCGCGCTTCCTTCCTCTTTATCAGATCTGTCAGGGCTGCCGCGCGCCGCGAAGGCACCTCCGGCCTCCTCCCCACCTTCCGGTGCCGAACGGCCGCTCTCACCCGCGCCTCCGCGCCGGGAGGCGAGGCGGCCCGCGGGCTTCGGCTCCCCGCACAGTCCGGCTCCTCCGCGCGCCCTCGCGGGGTGGGGTGGGGGGGGGAATGGCCGCGGGGAGCGCCTGGGCCGCGACGGCCGCAGCCGGTCCGGGCGGCAGGCGGCTGTAGGGAGGGCCAGCGACGCGGCCGCCGCGGGTCCCCGCCGCGCGGACCCGGCTCCCCGAGCCCGGCGGGACACGGTGCGGGGGACGGCGCGGGGGACGGCGCGGGCGAAGGGCGGGGTCGCGGGGCAGGCGCCCCGCAGGAGGGGTCCGCAGCGGAGCGCGGCGGGCGGCCGTGGTCCCCAGGAGGGGGCACCGTTCCAGGCCCGGCCCCGGCCCCGGCGGGAGGAGTGGCATCCGGTGAGGGGAGCCCCCCGGGGCGGGGGGCGTCCTTCGGGAGAACGACGGCCGGCGACGCATTCCTCATTCTGGTTTGTATACAGTGAGAACGCGCATTCCTCGATTTTTTTCAAGTAATCCTTCTTTCTCTGACTTCCTCAGTCAAATAAGTGTAAATAATTTTCAGTAAACACCATGTGCCAGTTACTGTGTTAAGCTTATACATAACGTACATATAAATATATAAAATGTCTTGATTTATATGTAAATAAAATGTTTCAGATCTTTTAATCTAGTCAACAATCTATTGAGGTAGGGATGACTGTTAACTCCATTTTTTTTTTTTTTAATGATAAATTTAAGCACAGGAAGGTTCAATACTTTGCCCCAGGCCACGTGCCCAGGAAGGTGATAGAGGCCCGTCTGGCTCCGGAATTTCCCTATGGCGCTGGGTTGGGAGAGGCTCAAGTGGGGACTCGGCAAGGCTGATTTCTCGGCCCAGCGGTGGGGCGGCCCGGAACTCCCCATTTCGACTCTTCCAGGGGGCCATCCAGGGGGCGCAGGGCTGTACCCGGCCCAGCTCCAGCTCCGGGGCGCAGTGAGGTGCTGTGTGCTGGGTGCTCAGCAGCGCTGAGCCTTTCCAACACTAAGTACCGAGTGCACCTCGCGCTTTGGAGGAGGTGTCCTGTCTGATGAGAGGGGGCCTCCGGGAGCTCGGGGAGAACGACAGGGGCCTCCCTACCTCCTTGGCTCAGAGCTAGATGTGCAACTCCCTGCTGTCTGCAGAGGTCACTGTAAGCCAGCAAAATCGTCCTGCTGCTGAGGCGGCGTGGGAGGGTTCCTCACCCAGGGAGGGGCAGAAGAAAAGCCAGGGTATCTCTCCCTTCCCTTCCTTCACTGGAAACCCCGTTAGGTCAACGATGTCCTGTCCTTCTCCTAAATGGTTTACTGCAGAGAGATCATTCTTCATCTCTACACGTGCTTCAAGATAGGGATGGTCCTTAGCAGAGTCTTAAGGTTACCTATTTTAATTATTTTTAAAATTGGACCTAAAGACAAAAAATGTACATAAAGTGAAATGGAGCCCAACTCACTGGTGCATAGTATTGATCTGATTATCAAGAGAGCCTTTTTTTTTTTAAGAAAAATTCTACACTGTTCTTAAGATACCTACCAACTTGATATTCTGAGCCAACTTTCATTATCAGATGCTTTTCAGAACTCTGAAAAGTGACCAGCAAGCTGCAAATACTCCAGCACCCTTGGCTCATCCAGGAACGAACTAAGGATGAGTGACTTGCCCACGGCCCCTTAGTTAATTAGTTGCAGTATGAAGACCCCTAGGACAGTGTTCTAGGGACTAGACAACGGGAGGGCCATCAGGTAGGGGCACAGTGGCCCCTGGAACCACAGCTTGATCCCTTCTGCTTGACTCTCAGGGAGTTCCCTGACTTCATAAGGAATGGGTTTAACAAATAATCCTTGGGATCCACAATCTTAATCTCCTGTTAAAACACACTTAGCTATATCAGATGCTCCATTCATTAAAAAAATAACACTGAGTGCCCCCTGGGCACAAGGCCCTGGCTGATCATGAATAAATGGAGACACATGATTTCTGCCTTCCAGGAGCTTCCAGGATCACAAGGGAGAAAAGACATAAACACAAATAACCAGGCAATAAAAGCAGAAGGTGAGAAACGATTCGCAAGAGACTTAAAAGCTCTGTTCATTCCTTCACTCGTGCATATTTATGGAACCTACCTTGCATCGACTCAAAAAGGGAAAATTGCTTTTCACTAGGAAAATCAACAGTATGTCAAGGAGAATACATTCATAAAAGGTTTTTAACCGTTTAAACGATTACCAAAGTGATTCTGCCTGCTGTAAAAATTTTGGAAAGTACAGAAAAAAGTAAAGAAGCACATACACAAATTTCCCCCAAATTCACCACCAGAGGCAACCCCCATTCATGGTGTGTTTCCCCACCTATTGGCTAGGATTTTTTTTTTCTTTAAGAATTTTACAGCTGACTTTCCATTACAAATCTATCATATCATAAGCATTTCCCTCATCATCTGGAACTCTCGATTATTATAAGGCTATTTGCCTAACGCTTTCCGTCACATGGATGCATCATAATTGACTCACTGATTCCCCGGCTGAGGGGTGTTTAGGTTGTTTCCAGCTTTCTGTTATCACACATTTACATCGCAATGGGTATCTCTGTGCGTACATCTTTGACCGTCATTCAACTTCCATGTTTCGGAGAAAATAATCAGAAATGTGAACCAGAAGTATGAACCTCCTAAGAGAATTGACACGTATCACCAAGTTATTTGCTGGAAAGTTTCTAAGGAAATGGCTTAAAACGTTATATGGACAGAAAGTAGGAACATTTTTCAGGCTTTTGATAAATATCACCAAATGGCTTGCCAGAAATACCACACTGGTTTACAACCCCCCCCCCCGCCCCCGCCGCCCCCACCACCCAGCACTGGGGTGGATGCCATCTCGAGCAATATCTTTGCTAACTTCATGGCATCTTATTGTTATTTGCATTTCTTTGGCCTTTTAGACAGATGGAGCATCCTTTTTCCCCTCCAAGTGTTTACTGGCCACTTATATTTGTTTCTTATTATGTCTTTTGCCTTTTTATCCATGAGCATCTTTGTGTTTTTTTTTTATTGATTTATGTGGGTTCTTCATAAATTAAGGGTTCTAACCATCTGTCTGTGGTATTTGCTGCAAACATTCTTTCCAGTTGTTTGTCTTTTAATTTTGCTTGTATTTTTTAATCACACCGGAATTTTTTGTTTTTTTGTAGCACGGATCTGTCAAACATTTCCTTTGTGGTTTCTTCCACAGCTTTGAAGCTTAGAAAGCCCTTCCCTGTGTACAGGGCAGTTGGGGAAGAGAGTTGCCAGGTGAGGGATACAATGGGGCCTTGGCCTGGAGGCCAGAGGTGAGGCAACTCTGGGTGCCCGGATTGGACTCGTAGTTTGGGGACAGATCAGGGACCCTTTTTAAGGCTGTGCTGTAGGGTTCCAGACAGGGGAGCCACTGATAGTTTCTAAGCTGGGAGAAGACATAGGGAAGGGCCTGCAAGAACAGATTCTGTGTCTTCAGGACGAGACCTGAATATTGGAACATCTGAGGTTCACTGTGACCAATATGGAACCTATTCTGGAAAGGTCTTATGGGAAGCCCAAAGTTCATAGCTCAGTGAAACTTGAGAACTCTCTCCTCTTCTTTGTGAGTCTGCAGCCATTTTGGAATTGGAGGGTGATATTTCTGCTCTGAATCTGTTACTATCAGCACTGGGAAGGATCTCCCAGGGCCGCAGATTCCCCTCTTACTTCACAGCAAGGTGATACTTCCTGCTCTGTTTGCCCACGATGTTGCGACACCTTCTCTCTCCCTCACCAGTCCAGGCAGTTCTGTGAACCTTGGGAGTAGGCCTTCACTTTTCTGCCTTTAATGTAAACGGTAGTTGCCATAACCGATTCTGTTAGAGAAACCACACTTGAGCTATTTGTAAAATCTCTGGGAAGGAGTTCTGGGTGGTCAGATTTTTTTGGTGAATAAAAAGCGTACTCCTTAGAAGACTATATTGTAGTTTCTGGTTAGACACCCTACAGATATGTATTTTACCTCAACCCTTTAGTTCATTCCTTTGAAAAGACAGTATCATACATTCTTAGAGGAAATACTTAAAGATGTAAAGATGGCAAATGAAATAAAGATGTAAGGATGGCCAGGAATCCCTGCCCCCCAACACAAACATTTCCGGTTCTTTCCCTCCTGCCTTCCAGTGTTTGTGCGTGCTGTAGGACGTAGATCCTTGTACAGGCTCTCCCATGTCACTGACCAGAGCCTGGTCACAGGTGTCTAGATTTTATACAGTGCATGTAAAATGGTCATTTTAAAACATTTTGTATTGAAATAGGGTGTATATACAGACTAGTAGCAAATGCACAGCTTGATGAAATTTTGCACACTAAACGCACCCATGATCTGAACTAAACAACTCCCAGATCGAGAAGTAGACCATTATCAGCATCTGGGGGCCCCCTCCTGACTGGCCCCAGTTGCTAACCTCCTCCTCTCAAAGGGAACCACTACCCTGATAGCACAGATTAATTTTGAGTGTTTTTTTTAATTTAAATTTGTTTTTTTTAAGATTTTATTTTTTATTTATTTGACAGAGAGACAGACAGACAGACAGAGAGCGCACAAGCAGGGGAGCAGCAGAGGGAGGAGTAGCAGGCTGTCCACTGAGCAGGGAGCCCGATGAGGGGCTCAATCCCAGGACCCTGGGATCGTGACCGGAGCTGAAGGCAGACGCTTAACCGACCGAGCCCCCCAGGCGCCCAAGAGTTGTTGTTGTTGTTGTTGTTTAAGTTTTATTTACTTATTTATTTAAGTCATCTCTACACCAGATGTGGGACTCGAGCTCACAACTCCGAGATCAAGAGTCATGTGCTCCACCGGCTGAACCAGCCAGGCACCGCAATTTTGAGTGTTTCTGACCTCTTTATCAATAAAATCACAAAGAATGTCCTCTGCTATCTGGCTTCTTTTGCTCAACGTTGTGAAATTCACCCACATTGCCATATGTTGTATGTAGCAGACGTTCCTTCACGTTCCTTGCTGCATGGCATTCCATTGCATGGGGCATCATTTATCCACTGCTGTGGAGCAAGTTACTCCCAAACCTAATGACTTAAAATGACAACATTTATTCATTTATTTTAATTTTTTTCTTTTCTTTTCTTTCTGTTTCTTTTTTTTTTTTTTTTTGGTGATCAAAGCATTTCATGGAGGGGTTTTGGGGAAAGGTCAAGGGTCAAGAAGATGATGAGAGCCTATGTCTTTGGCCTGGCCAGGATCTCTTTCCAGCTTCACGGACACCCAGCCACAGCACTTACTCTCTTGGCGTTTCCGTGGGTTAAGAATTTCGGGAGCAGCTCAGCTGGCGGTTCTACCTCACAGTCTTTCATGAGGTTGCACTTCAGACATCAGGCAGGGCCGTGTCGTCGGAAGGCTTGACTGGGGCTCTGGGGTCTCCGTTCCCAAGATGATGCGCTCGTGTGGCTATTGGCGGGAGGCCTCAGCGCCTCTCCACCTGGGCCTCTCTGTCGTGGGGCTTGCGTTCCTTCATGACATGGTGGCCGGCTTCCCCCAGTGGAGTGATCAAGAGACTGAGGTGAAAGGGCAACGTCTTTCACGACCTCTCCCTGAAAGCCGCCTGTGGTCCCTGCCACCATGGCCCATGGGTCACCAGGTCAGCCCTACTCAGCGTGAGATGTGGCCTCACAAGCGTGTGACTAGAAGGAGGCAGGGCCTTTGTGGGGCCTCATGGGCATTGGCCACCACGTATGGAGAAACTATTTCTCCATTGCCGAAGATCACTGTTTATAGCATCTCCTGTCACATTGTTGGATTATATGGTATTTGCTGTTGCAGTTAATATTGACACAAACCTCTTTATGCCTACAGCTTCCTAATTCTGCTGAAGTAGTTCTTAGGAATCCATCGCCAGGGATGGAACTCCTGAGTCAAAAGACCGTACCCTGCTTCCAGCTCTTTCGCCACTGTCATCCATTGCTTCTGGACGGATGGTCCTGGTCTTCAGTGCTGCGGGCAACCAAATGGTGGGCTGAGGCCACTTCAGCTTTATCTACAAAACGTTGCACGTGGGACATAAAATGACCCTCTGTCATCAAGAAAATGGCAAGTGATGGACAGCGGTCACTTCTGGGCTACAATACAGTGGTGCTGGGCGGGGGGTCTGTATCGTGAAGAACCGATGACTCTTCTCTAAGAGGCACGAGATAATAGATCCTCTGGATGTATTGTAACCAAACTGGTTTAGAAATTGCATTTTCTGCCACCTCAAGGAAGGGCAGCAGTATATCCGTCTATAAAATGGGGATCATAACACCGAACGCCCAGGATGGTTGTGAAGATTACAGGGATCATGGATGTAGCATTCCTGGCACCTCACGTAGTAGGCGCCCAACAAATGTTGGTTCTCTGGCTCTCTCCCTCTCCCATGTCCTCTTCTTAGTTTAGCAAGTGTCACATAGTTTATGGTCACTGGCTGAAATATGTCCTGTGATACGTCCTTGGTTTCTCCTGGAGGAAAAAAAAAAAGTACAGTATTCTTTTCCTAATTATAACAGTGATACATGTCCACCAAACAAAAATTTGGAAAGTGTGGGAAAGTACAAAGAAGGAAATAAACATTACCCGCAATTTCACGCCCCAGATCTGCCCCTGCGAACATCTGGGTGTGTCTCCTCTGGGGTGTTGGGCCACTTCTGATTCTCAGAATTCTAAGGTGTGGCTCTGGGGCAATGTGACGCCGCTGTCCAGGCCCCAGTGACGCCGAGGATGAGGGTTCGTGGGAACCATGGGGTCCCAGCTGTGAGGGGTGTCCTGGAGACCGCCTCCCCTTTGGCGGCCAACCGGAGGCCCACGGGACTCAAGGCACGGTCCTCACCACCCACAGAGAGCAAGACAGGGAAAGCCTGGACAACAAGATGGGCTTTAGTCTCCCCTCCTGCCCTGAAAGGCCCTGGCCAAACTCCACCAGACATGCGGCTCTCCCTGTCTGTGCGCCTCACGTCCCTCATCTGTCAAAGGAGCAGAAGGGCCTTGATTTTCAGGACCAACATTGTGTGACGCCAGAGGTGTATGGGAAGAATAAAGGGCTTTGGAGCTTGCAGGGCCTTACCCAGAGTACACCCTCGTTATTTCTCTGGTGCCCTCAGGGCTTCCCTCTTAGAAAAGAAGAGGGCAAACCTCCTACCAGCCTCCGATTGCGTTGGGACCTGGGCCAGCTCGGGTCGGCCTCCTCAGCTGCCCTTAGAGTACCTGAGTCGGGCCCGCACGCCCTCTGGGAGCTTTGTGAGGGTTAGAAGTGATGCACGACGAGGCCTCCGAGGGGATATCATCCACTGGTCGCACGGTTGCTGGAGAGAGACTGCTCAGGTTCACATGCCAGCGCCACCACTTACTGGCTGTGTGACCTCAGGCAAGTTATGTAACTGCTCTGGGCCTCCCTCATCTCTAAATTGGGAAAGATGATGGGAATAACGTGTGGATTAAATGCGTTAATAGGCACGAGGCCCCTAGAACAGCGCTCGACACACAGTAGGTGCTGTGTGAGTGTTAGTGAAACCAGGGAGGGCCCCGAGGTGTGCTCTTGAGAATTGTGAACCGATCCCCAAAATGCAGATGTGTTTGACATGAAAGTGAAAGTTCTCTTCCCCCACCTACTCTCACTCTCCTGAAGTAACCACTGAACAGTTCAGTGGGCCACCTTCCAGATCTTTCTCTAGGCATACACAATGATCATATGTATCTAGGGTTTTCTTTTATAAACAACACATCATGCAGGTTGCTCTGCAGGTTGCTTTCTCCCTCGGAATGGCATAGGCCTACCTTGGTGTCCGGACGCGCAGACACACAGCTGTTCGACTTATGCCTCTAGTCCTCTCCTCGTGGACAATTATGCAATTTCCAGTTTCTTCAACTATACAAAGTGCAGGAAGGATGTTCTTACTCCCAAAGGGGGGTCCCAAGGGGGAGGGGGCACAGGGGACAGAGCTGTGCGTCTGTCGGTGCTCCTCTGGGAGGACCGAGTCAGAGGCGGTGGTGATCCGCCCTTCTGGGCACTGGATTCCGAGTGGCTCTAACGTGTCACCCTGGGAGGATGCTCCCCACACGCCCGAAGCAGGCAAGGGCCTGCCCAGGAGGGTCTCTCTTGGAGAGAAAGACGACCGTGCAGGCTGGGGGGAGGAGAGAATTCAGCTGACCCCGGGACCCCTTTCGCACCATTTCCTTTACAAAAATTATGAGTAAAATCAAAATAGTTCGTAATTTTTGTTATGAAAACTGTCAGATGCACAGAAAAGATGCAAGAATAGTCCAACAGGGGCCCTGGGTGGCTTGTTTGGCTGAGCATCCGACTCTTGGTTTCGGCTCAGGTCATGACCTTGGGGTTGTGAGATCGAGCCCTGTGTTGGGCTCTGTGCTCATTGTAGAGTCTGCCTGGGATTCTCTCTCCCTCTCCCTCTGCCCCTTTCCCTGCTCATGTGTGCATGCTCTCTCTCTCTCTCAAATAAATAAATAAACTCTTAAAAAAAAATAAAGAATAGTCCAACTATTCTCCATACTTACTACCTGGATATAATAGCTGTTGACATTTGGCCATATTTGTTTGCTTATGTACATTATTTCTCCATATCTATATTTCTCCGTATCTGTATGGACATCTGTATCTATACATTTTGTCTGAAACATTTCAAAGGAAGTTGTAAATGTCATGACATATCACTCCTAAATAATCCAGCCTGAGAAAATTAACTATCGTGTTCTAATCTCAACTAATAATAAACTGATTTTCAGATTCCCCAAGTTGTCCTCCAAATATATATAATATCTATACAGTTTTATAAACCAGTGGATCACTGTTCTCTTCCTGCCGGGACCCGTCAGGTAGAGACAGCTTGTGTGGCGCTTTGGGGCAGATTAGAAAATGTGTCTCTTGTGGGTACCGCTCACATGCCAGTGCACAGTCAGGTGGGACTGCAGCCCCAATTCCAGCGGCAGCACTTTGTGCAGTGTACGAGCTGTGCAACCACCCGTGGCGGCCCCAACGGGGAGGGGTGTATTTAGGCTAGCGAAAAAGGGCAGAGAGAGACCATGGCCCGAGAGCAGGCAGGGCAGTCTTAACAGCGGGCTCTCCGCCTCGTGGCAACAGCAGTACTGACCGCTGGTATTTATTGAGAGTTCACTCTGGGCCGAGCCCTGCGCTGAGGGCTGTAGGGAGTGCTCTCGTATTTTCTTCATGCCCCCTGTGGAGGAGGTGCCAGTATCACCCTCACTTTAGGGATGAGAAGACAGGCTCAGAGAGGTTCAGTTACGTGCTCAAGTTTACACAGCTCATAAGGGGCTGAGTTGGGGCTCCATCCTGGGTCTTCCGGCTCTTGGGATTAAGCCTGAAGACTTGTGCCCCACAGTGCAATTGTCAGGGGCCTGGGAGCCTAATGCAGGTGATGCCAGGGCTTTGGGGATTCCGTGTAGTGGGTCGGAGGTGGGCGCTGAGCAGTCGGTCCCTCCCTCTCCCCCAGGGGTGTACCCGATGTGCCCCCCATCCCGCCCCATTGAGAACCACTGGGTGGCAAGAGCACGTGCAAATCCAGCCACTGTCACTACTGGGGGTTGCTTGCCAGCCTAAGTCCCCAAGGCAGAAGTCGAGTCACCTGAAGGCTAAATGGGGGGGTCAGGAAGGCATCGGGAACTTGTGACTCGGGCAACGCAGGGCTCAGTCCCGTCACTCCTTGTCCCTGCAGCATCAGACACAGGGGATGGCTGGCAGGAGGGAGGTGTGGTTGGGCGTGGCCCACATGGGCACCCAAGTGTCCTGATCACACTGCCAGCTGAGCAACCTGGGATGGGCTGGGGAACAAGACTCACCCTGGGCTCCCCCTACCCTGGCCGTGACCTTCGGCTTGGGCCTGGAGGGGTTATAGGAGCTGGCAGCCGAGTCAGGGGATCCTGAAGCCTCCGGCTCATGTTCCCAAAAGAAGCAGGGGAGTGTGGTCTGGGAGCAGATTCTGAGGCCACCCCACAGGCCGTCCCTCAGACAATGGGCAATTTACTGCACCCCTGCCCAGACGTTGGCACACGTTCTGCGGGCTCAGACTGGCACTCCCTTCTGGAAGAACCCGTTGCTAACTTTGACAAATTCACTAAGAGATTCCGCAGTTTGGATGGGTGGGTGCTCAGAAGGGCTGGGAGGTTTGCCAGATTACCTTTGTCCAGGACAAATGTCTTGCTGCAACCCACATCAGAACTCAGGACTGTTTCTCAGTTGTTAGATAAACGTCGTGTTTTCTACAACTGGACCTGAAAGAAATCAGGCAGGGCTTCCAGGAGATCAGGCAGCGGACCAAAAAGACACTGAGGCTGTGCTTCCTTCTGGTTTGTTTGTTTGGAGGGTGAGGCACTTTGCCGAAATTCTTGGCTGCGGCCCCCAGCTGTGAAGGCTTGGAGGGGAGGAGGGAGTGGCCATGGGTGAGGGGAGCACTGCTGGAAAGTACGGTGGGTAGTGTCAGGCTGAGCGAGAGATCTGTGTGGAGATGGGGCCCCCAGACTCCCAGAGAGGAAATGGAGCGGCCAGCGGTGAGCTCAGAGTCACAGCTCGAGGCAAGGCACAACTGAGTGGACACACCAGGCATCTCTCCAGGCCACCTTCATCCCTCGGCCTGGTGACAGAACCTGCATTTCCCCTCCCCCATGCTCAGCAGTGGATGCACTGTCCCCCTTGTCATCACTGTCATGCACCCCCAGTCTCCCTTTCTGACTGCCAGTCTGGGTGGCACGCAGTGACACCGGATCCCTCAATTGCACGAGGCCTAACCCCAGAGCAGACCCTTACCCTTCTTCCTTACCCTTTGCTGCTCCCTGACCACTCCTGCCCCGGCTTCCTCATTGCTTTTTCCCTTCCCATCTCCTTGGCACAGGCCCTCCCAAGGTCACCGCCAATGATAAAAAGAAAAATAACGCCAGGGCGCATGGGTGGCTCAATCGGTTGGACGTCCGACTCTTGGTTGCGGCTCACATCACGATCTCAGGGTCGTGAGATCAAGCCCCGAATCGGGCTCTGTGCTGGCCGTGGAGCCTGCCGAAGATTCTCTCTCTCCCTCTGCCCCTCCCTCCCAAACAAAAACAAACAAAAAAAGAAAAATAATGCCTCCCATTTACCGGGACTGTACCAGGCACAGTGCTAAGTGCTTACAAGCATCACTGGGCCCTCCCGCAACTCCACATGGGGGGAAAAGCGGTCTCTTGCTGCAGCCCAGGTGGGCGGGGAGCCGGCAGTTTTGGAGAACATGGAGGCCCTTTCCATGGTAGCTCCAGAAGCTCCCTCCACCCACCCAAAGGAAAAGAAATTAAAGTCAGCAAATGGGTATGTGTGTGTGAGAGAGAGAGACTATGTCTTGTACCAGACTCAGCTCCCAGGCCCGAGAAGGGGACAGTGGGGAACAGGAAGTGAGATCGGGCTCCCTGCAGGTGACCATGACTCTGGGTGTTCTGCAGGAGCCCAGCGGGGCATCCCCACCCCCCTCCACCACAGTGGCAGCCTCTCTTCTCCCTCATTGCCCATGGTTCCAGACCATGGAAGGTTCTATGTGAAAGGACTCTTCTGGGGATGGTTCCAGAGCTCTACCTTGTAGGGTTTGCTTTCTTCCCCTGATGTCTTTTTTGCCAGCACGGCTCTCTTTCTGTGTGCACGCATGTGCACAGACACACGGACATTCTTACCCACCTGTCTCCCATCACCTGCATCTCCCCTAACTCAGTCCCCTAGACTTTCCGGAGTCGTCCTCGTTAGCAGCCCGTGTGATTCCTCGTGCAAGGGGATTTAGTGCTTCTCATAAAACTCCACTTCACCTTGTTTTCTTTTCTCCTCTCTCTCTCGGCCCCTGGCCGCATAGCCTGTTTTTCTCCCGTGTTTGGCCAGATATATAAAATAATACATCCACTGTGCAGGAGGAAATGACCCTCGGGTTCGGGGGCTTTTTTAATGTGGCCTGAGCACGGCTGATAGCTCTCCACGTCCCCCGTTTGACCCTTTCCCGATCTGAGTGCCCGGGCACCCGCGCTAGGCCCCAGGCACTTCGGGCCTTGCATTGCCCCTCGGTTTCTCACCGGGCTTCACCTTGCTTCCCCTCTGCCTATGGACTTCCTCTGGATGTGGGTTTTTTCTTTATAGTATAGGGAGAAATGTGTGTTTGCCTCTAAAACTATCAGCAGTCTAGACATGACGATCCCCCTCTCTTCTTGTCCGGATCTGTCTCCCGGCAGGACTCATGGGACTGGCACGTCCCGGAGCAGCTGTCCCTTTCTCATGCCCCCTTCTAGAATGTCAGGCCGCCGCTGGAATCTCTACCACAACAGGAGGCCCGCCCTTCGCAAAGGTTGAACGAAGGAGTGAATGAATGAACGAAAAGACGGAAGCTGTGCTGGGCGGTCTGTCCCCAAGTGGGCCTCTGATCCCAGAAGACGTGGCTTCAGCCATCCCAGAGCTGGAAGATCCTGCTTTGGGATGTGGTCCCGCTCCTTCCTCCTGCGTGACCTTGGGCAGATGTCTTTACCTTTTGGAGCTTTAGTTTGTCCCTTTATTTGCAGTGTTTTATTATTGTTTTTTTGGTGACAGAAATGTACTGGGGTTCTACTTCTGTATTGAACATATACACATATAAATAGCATAACATTAATAATAGACTCCATGTATGGAACTCTGTAGTGGGCTGTGAGGATTTTGATGCCCATCTTACAGATGAGGAAGCCGAAGCCTGAGAGGTGAGTGGCCCATCTTCCATGCCAGCAAAGGCGGCCGTAGACACCTGAACCCTGTGGGGACTTGTTGGTCCCTAAATGGACATTGGTCACAACAGCCACCGGGTGGGCAGGGATCCCGGGGGCTGTCTCTGCACAAGGGGGGGTCAGCCTGAAGAATGGCTTCACAGGGACCAAACTTATCACATCACAAGATGTTTGGCATCAGAAAGACCGGGGTTTGTGTGCCAGCTGCGCCACTTCCTGGCTAAGGGACCTCAGGCAAGTCCCTTTACTTCTCGGGGCCTCAGCTTGCTCATCTTTGAAAGGGGTGAGAAACTACCTTTCAGGCTCGTGTGGATTGAGCATGTGGCGGAAACGAAAACAGCAGGTAAACTGTAAAGAGCTGCTTCTTCATCCCGGAAATGAGCATCTGTAATGGACCTGCTTCCTGCTAGGCCTCTCTCCGGCAAGCATGACAGAGAAGGTCGTGGTCCCCGGAGGTGACTTTCCAGGGGTCGGAGCCGGACGGCCAGCCGGGAAGCCAGTGAGAGAGTCTGGAGGACGGTGGCAAGGGCGACGCAGTGGGGCGCCGGTGCGGCTGGGCCCAGGAAGGCCTCTCTGGGCGGGTGGCATCTGGACGTAAGAGGTCCATGGCTGAAGCTCTTTAGGACACGTGTCATAAATAGAGGGACAGCCCTGAGGAAGGGAAAAGCGGGTCTGGCTAGGGACAAAAGGAGGCCAGGGCTGGAATCTGCAGGGCTCGAGGCGTCGAGACACGGAAGACGGTAGGTGGCTTTCCCAGGGCTGCTGATGTGACTCACGGTCCCCACCCTGGCCGAGGGTCCGTTGGGTGGTGCCTGCGTACAAAGTCTCAAGAGGTGGGCCTGTGCTTGAGGACATGGGTCCTTTTCTTGAAACAGAGAGAGCTTCCCAGGCTGGATGGGCTGGAGAGAAAGCAGGAGGGGTCCCCAGGCAGGGCCCCTCAGGGGCGGGATTAGGCACCTGCCTGAGCCCCTCATGCGTCTGGCCCTGACGGGAAGATGGGGGGGGGCGGTTAACGGGCAGGAACGGGGCAGGGGAGGAAAGCAGGGGGCAGCAAGGGGGCGACAGGAGCCCTGAGGTCCAAAGGTGCAGGGAGGCGTGGGCAGGCCGGGCAGGTGCCTGGAGCTGGACCACAGAGGCTCAGGGACACATTTGCAGATTGGCTCTTGAGGCTGCCTCCAGTACCCCACACGCAGGGGTTGGCCTGCTCAACCCAGACATCCTGCATCCTCAAAAAACCCCCCAAAGGTCCAGTGCGCATTCACTGACCATGAGCCTGAGCAAAATGGATCTTTCTAGAAATGTCATTTTCTCCCCACTGCAATTGGTCTGATTGAAGGTATTTTCGCTTTTAAGCTCCCCGGTCGTTGGCTTTGTCCTTCTGAATCCCAACTTCCCATCTTTCTGGCTGTGCAGCATTGGGCAAGCGGCACCACCTCCCTGTGCCTCTGTCTCCTTGGCTGTAAAGCAGAAGCCAGCTAAAGGCAGGGCAGCTGGACGAGGTCTGTGACTACGGTGATAACGGATGCTCAGCTCCAGGCATATTCATTCGCAGACCAACTGCTGTTCTCCGAGAGGGGTCCGGGGCTTGCCCAGAGGGCTGGGACCGGCCTTCCAGGTGCCAGCGCAGCTCGGGGGACAGAGAGCTTTGTGTTGGCCACAGCAAACTGCAGCTTCAGTTACCCTCCTTGGTCACAGCGTGGGGAGGAAGGGGAGCCCGGGGGGCAGACGAAGGAGGCTGCAGAGCTTGAGCCTCCGTGGGGGCCCAGACAAGGGACAGCCATCGCGGAGCTCAGAGTGGCCGTGCTCTGTGACGATGAAGTCCGCAAGCTCCAAGACACGGCAGTCGTGCTCCTGGTCCAACCCCCGCCTCCTGCCCGCCGCAAAAGCAAGCACAGGGGCTTCACTGCTCCAAGGGTGGACGAGTAGCGTCAGCATCTCCTGGGAGTGGGTCAGAAATGCAGATTTCCAGGCTCCACCGCAGTCCTACCAAATCAGACTCTGCCCCCTCACAAGAGCCGCGGGTCATTTGTGAGCTAAGTCTGAGCAGCGGTGGTCTAGGGGACAGTGTCCCGCACAGCCTTGTCTGTGGCAGGTGTCCCTCGCTGGGGGATGGGGAGGGCGTGCCACAGCTGGAGGCAAGGTGGCCGTGTGCCCGCGGGGACACACAGGGATCCCACGTCGTGGGCTGAGCAGAAGAAGCAGGAATGGGGACGAGAACCCACGTACTAGAAACACGCACATGGAAAAATAACAGACAGGACAGCGTTGGGACAGTTGGTGGAAGGAATGTGGACTGTATGTCAGGGAACAGTGTTGTGTCATGTGAACTCTCCCGAATGTGATCGCTGTTCCGGGTTAGGTAATACAACGGTGCTTGTTCTCCGGAGGCGCCCTCGACATCCAGGGCTGAAGGGTCCTCATGTGTGCAGCAGACGTCCATATGGGTCCGTCCAAAATAAAGTACACTGGTACGTGGAGAGAGAGCACATACAGCAAAATGTTAATAACTGGTGAATCTAGGTGAAAGGGACATGGGAGTTCATTTTGTTTTTCTTGTCGTCTTTTTGAGGGCTTACATTTTTTTTTTCAAATTTAAAGTAAGATAGAATACTAAAAAATTCCGCACAACACATTTGTGCCAATTTAAGGCAATATGTATTTTAGGAGAACAGAGAGAACCGGAGAGACTGGCGAAGTGTCCTCTCAGGGAAGGGGAAGCAAGTGAGAGGCGGGCCTTGCTGACTGGGGCACCTGGGACTCAGGAGGGTGACGGGTGTGACACTGAGGGGCCTGGCCCCCGGAGCCCTTTCCTCACCTGTGAACAGGGGAGCAGGGGACCCATATGGACGTCTGCTGCACACATGAGGACCCTTCAGCCCTGGATGTCGAGGGCGCCTCCGGTATTACCTAACCCGGAACAGCGATCACATTCGGGAGAGTTCACACGACACAACACTGTTCCCTGACATACAGGTGAGCAGGGGTACCTTGCCACGAGGCTTGCGGCTCTAGAGTTGGAAGGACCCTTTACACAGTTGCTGGGCCCATAGTGAGAACTCAGCGAACTGGGCTGTCCCGGTGCTGGGTCCTCCTGTCCCAGGATCACAGACTCTGGATGTCAGAGAATCCACCCCTCCGTCCTGCGACTGAATCACCTTTACGGAGTCCTGCTGGCCAGCGCCCAGCCTCTGCTTGATCTCCTCTTAATGACAGGACACTTACTCTCAAAGCAGTTCATCTCATCTCAGGTTGGTATATTGGCAGCTCTTTTTTTCTTTTTTAACTTTTTTTAATAAAAATCGAGGCATAATTGACATACCACATTATGTTAGTTTCAGGTGTACAACATAATGATTCGATCTTTGTACAGATTGCAGATGATCACCTCAGTAAGTCTCGTTACCGTCTGTCGCCGCACATAACTACAATTTTTTTCTTGTGTTGAGAATTTTCAAGATCTAGTCTCTTGGCAACTTTCAAATATGCAATGCGGTATTATTAACGGTAGTTGCCATGCCGTACATCACATCCCCATGACTTGGTTATTTTATGACTGGAAGTTTGTACCTTTTGACCCCTTCTCCCGTTTCACCCGCTCCCACCCCCAACCTCTGCACCGCCAATCTGTTCTCTGTATGTGTGAGTTCGGTTGTTTTTTGTTTTTTAGTATTTTTTAGAATCCATATGTAAGAGAGATCATACAGTGGCTGTCTTTTTCTGTCTGGTTTATTTCACGTAACCTAATGCCCTCAAGGTGCATCCATGTGGTTGCAAATGGCAAGATTTCCCTCTTTGTTATGACTGAATAATATTCCCTTGTATATATAGATCACATCTTCTTTATCCATTCATCCGTCGATGGACACTCAGCTTATTTTCCATATCCTGAGTGTTGTAAATCATGCTGCAAAGAACTAGGAGTGCAGATATCTTTTTTTTAAACTAGTGTTTTCGTTTTCTTCAGATAAATACCCAGAAGTGGAATTACTGGATCATGTGGTAGTTGTATTTTTAATTTTTTGAGGAACCTCCATACTGTTTTCCACGGTAGCTGCACCAATTTGCATTCCCACCAACAGTGTGCAAAGGTTCCCTTTTCTCCAAATCCTCCCCCACACTTGTTATTTCCTGTCTTTTTGATAATAACCATTCTGACAGGTGTAAAGTGATATCTCATTGTGATCTTGATTTGCATGTCCCTGATGATGAGTGATCTTGAGCATCTTTTCGGGAGCCTATTGGCCATCTGGATATCTTCTTTGGGAAAATGTCTATTCAGTTCCTCTGCCCATTTTTTTCAAATTAGATTGTTTGTTTTTTTACTATTGAGTTGTAGGAGTTCTTTACATATTTTGGATATTAACCTCTTATCAGATATATGATTTGCAAATATTTTCTTCCACTCAGTAGGTCATCTTTTTGTTTTGTTGGTGGTTTCTCTTGCTCTACAGAAGCTTGATGTGGTCCCACTTGTTTATTTTGGGTTTTTTGTTGTTGTTGTTGTTGTTGTTTTTGTTAGTATGGCGTCAAGTCCAAAATATTATCACAGAGACCAATGTCAAGGAGCTTACCATCTATGTTTTTTTCCTAAGAGTTTTATGGTTTCAGGTCTTACATTCAAGTCTTTAATCCATTTGTGTTCATTTTTGCGTCCAGTGTAAGATAGGGGTCTAGTTTCATTCTTTCGCGTATGGCTCTCTCGTTTCCCAGCAGCAACATTTGCTGAAGGAAATTTGCTGGGGATTGAGGGAGCAATCAAGGGGATGCACTCGATTGCAGTTGGGTGCTCTGCCCTGGGGTGGCGGGGTCCTCAGAGCCCGGAAGCCTGGGCTGCCTGGTGCCAGGTGGAGGCTGCTGCGTGGGAGCTGGACCACGGCGGGGATGCAGCTGCTGCTGGCCATCTCACTTGACGAGAAAGATTCCAGCTTCTGTCTCTATCCCTCTCTTCCGTCTCCCCAGACCCTGCCTCGCCTGGATGGAACCGCGCTGGCAACCCCCTGGCAAGGGAGTCTGGGACATGCAGCCCACAGACACCGGCCCCCTGCCACACAGGAAGGAAGGTGTTGGAGGCGAGAGGCCTGGGACTGGCCCTGTGACGACTTGTCCTTAAATGCTTCAGGTGTTGGGGAGCTCACTCTCGAGCTCTGGAAGGAGCAGCAACAGTCCATTTCGTTGCCAGCTGAGTATGAACGTTGGCTCAGAATAAGGAAGAAATTTCCCTGTGACTCCCCACCTAAGCCGAGGGATCCATCTTTGGAGCATCAGCCCTTTGTGTAGTAGGACAGTTGGCTGCCTCAAGCCTCCTGGCTTTGCTCACGCTCTCGTATCTGCCAGGAAAGCCCTTCCCACCCTCCACTGCTTGGCTACTTTACCCATCTGATGAGATCGAGCTCTTCCAGGAACCTTCTGGCACACCCTGTGCCCTTCTATAGCACCTCAGACTTCGTTCTCTGTTTGGCACTAACCATGTCACGGTAAACGTGGATTTCCGCGTTTGGCCCCCCTGACTCACTGAGGGCACGGAGACTGATGGCCTTGGGCAGCATCACATTACAGAGACACCTCCAGTGTGCCGAGCCTACCAGAACTTTGCAGACGTGATCTAACTTAATCCTCCCAGTAACCCTGAAAGTAGCTATGATTAATCCCCAGTTTTCAGCTGGAGGATCTGCGCAGAGCTGGGATTTGAACACAGCTTCTTCTGGCTGGGAAGGCCACGTTCCTTAGCCGTGGGCCACGTGGTCTTGTCACGGCACAGCTGGGCAGGGGGTGTGACTGCCTCAATGAGACGTTTTCGGTTCGGCTTCTGGCGCCTCATCCCCCACCCTCTGTCCCAGCCCCTACGTCAGCCCCTCGCAGACGAGGATGCCGTTCCCATGGCCACTTCTCCATTCTGAAATGACCAAGCGGCCAGGCTGGGACGGCGGCTCTAACCACAGATTGACAGATGTTTCCATGTGTGGAAGTGGGGTCTGAGTCTTGAGGCGCTGTGTTCGCTGTTCCCTTTTCGGCTCTTTTCCTTGGGCGACGTGGCCCATCATGGTTTCGTGGCCCTGATGTGTTTCCCATGTGTACTGCTCACAATCTTTAGACTGTTCTTAACAGTCCTTTTTGTGAGCACAGCACGTTCCAGTTTGCAGAGCCTGTTTATACATATTAGCTCATTGGATCTTCCCAGCAAACCTAGGACGGGGCTTACTTGACAGATGAGGGTTCAGAGAGTCTAAGAAATGACAGCAACAACAGTTTGCAGCCCTTGGCTGAACTCTTAGCATGCGTCCCTGAAGCACCGTGCTAAACCACGTGACGCAGCCGTGGGAGGCGGGTAGCGATATTATTCCTATTCTAAAAGTAGGGAACTTGAAGCTCAGAGAGGATAGCTGACTTGCCCAAGGTCACAGAGCAGCAAATCCAGACCCATCTCTTAATTCCTGGTCCAGTGTTCTAGCCAACTCTTGAGAACAGCTGTAAAACTGAGCAAAAATGCATTGCTATATCTCAACAAATCTATGACATCACTGCATACAGACACACCACTATTTTATATGCCATAGGAAATAAAAATGCTGTCAGTTAGGCTAAGACAATACTTTCTTATCACTTAGACTTTTTTTATTTCACACTTAATAAAAGAGCTCCTTTAGATTTAGGTGCATAACATACAAGTATCACTCTTGTACATACATAAAAGGAACATTTATATGAAAAAAGTGATATGAAATTTACACAAAAATGTACTTCATCACATTCAAAATCTGGCTCTGAGTCAGAGTGCCCAATGCCTGTGCTTTTTTTAAAAAAAGATTTTATTTATTTATTTGACAGAGAGAGACACAGCAGGAAAGGGAACACAAGCAGGGGGAGTGGGAGAGGGAGAAGCAGGCCTCCTGCTGAGCAGGGAGCGTGACACGGGCCTCGATCCCAGAGCCCCGGGATCATGACCTGAGCCGAAGGCAGATGCTTAACCGACTGAGCCACCCAGGCGCCCCTACCTATGCTTTTTCAAACAATATTGTCCTCTATGTCAGCAAGTGTTGGTGATTTCTCTCTCTCTCTCCCTTTCCGTTTTTAAACGCATTTTATTCAGCAAAAGCTTACATATAATAAAGTGCACAAATCATAAGAATATCTGATGAGTTTTTATCTATGTAAATATACATCTGTGATCATTGGTGGGCTGATTGTTAAATATTTAGGAATTGTGCAAACCAGCTTTTAAACTGTTTATTGTTCAAAATCAGCCATCGTGGGAATATTTACACCATGGAAACTGGCAAATGCTACAATTCTGGGCTTTTTTCTCCCTCAGGGACCAGTTTACCAGCACAGTATTGAACTACCACTGGGTTTAGGAGAGAGATTTCCAGCACCCCCTAGAAGGCTAACTTTATGCTCTCCCTCACCCCCCTGCCACAAGCTAACCATTCTGAAGCAGCTTTTCTTCTAAGAATCCGTAGGTGGACTGATGGCCGCAGGTGCCAGGCCCTCCAAGGGCTCTGCATTGTGCAGTGCTCCCCACTTTTCACTCCCACAGGAAGAATGCTGCTAAACACGTCTGCTTGCCCACGTCCCCTGCCCTGTACCCACAGCCGTCTGGTTCCTAGAGGCAAAGAAGAATACTTCTGTATTGTCTCCAGGATTTATTTTTCCCAAGCCACAGAAACCCATACTAGAGAGATGCTTGGCTTGAGAACTCCATCCAGAGGGCCCCTGGCCAATAGCCCTGGTAAGACACCACCCCAGTTTTCAGAGATAGTAAAATATGGAAAATGGCGCCTCTTAGAACTGCTGAAACACTGAGCACTATTACCCTTCTGAATGTCTTCCTTTCTGGTTTCCTTTGAGAAGCAGCTCAGCCTGGCGATTGAGCCTATAAAGATGTGCCTGCGTTCCCTGGAGGCCAGCGATCTCACAGGGTGAGCAGGGTCTGCCCGCTTCTCTGGGGTCAGCCCCGAGCTGGAAAGAGAACCCGAACCCAGCAGG
The DNA here is from genome assembly GCF_009762305.2 of Zalophus californianus. Lineage (NCBI taxonomy): Eukaryota > Metazoa > Chordata > Mammalia > Carnivora > Otariidae > Zalophus > Zalophus californianus. The sequence continues at coordinate 18,453,714 of NC_045598.1, forward strand.
AAATCTCGGCGTTGCCACCAGCCTGCTTCTGGACGTCTCTGGGGATTGCTCAAAGTGTACCCTTATGGGGTGGCACCTTGGATACACCCCTGTGATGACTGTTTCAGGGTCAGCATCGTCTTCTCCACCCGGCAGTGACCTTCTGCGACTGGCTTTTAATCACCCTTGGGCTCCCGCAGAGCCCAGCACCCCCCCGACATGGGGCAAGTGCCTGGGATATATTTGGATGAGTGAGCAGATGACAGAGCAGGGAGGGAGAGACTTCATCCTGAAGGCCCGTCTCACTGCCCTTGAGAAAGTCGCTTCTCTGTCAAATCCACAGGGGCACTTGAGATGACCACGCAAAATGGCTTCGCAGGAGCTCTGCGGGCTTAAGAACATGAATCATGTGACCCCTTCGGAGAAGTCAGGACTCACGTGCTATTTGAGTCCTTGCCCTGGGCCCGGACACAGAGCACTTTGCATGAATCCCTTCAGTGCTTCTCAAAGTGTGGGCCACAGACCAGCAGTGTCAGCATCCCTCCGGAACTTGACGGAAATGCAAATTCCTGGGCTCCTGCTGAATCTGAAACCCTGGGGATATGGCTAGTAGTTTGTCTTTGACAAGTGCTCCAGAAGGTTTTGCTGAAAGCTAACATTTGCAAATCACGGCATGAGCTCACCATCAACACAGGGTTTGATCCCATGACCCTGAGTCTGCCCACCAGTCCTGTGAGGTAGGTACTGTTATCATAAAGAGCAAAAGCCTCGGTCATGCGGCTTGGTCCCCAACATGTCCAGACTGGAAGACAATTTTTTTTAAAAAAGGTATCATTCCTACACCATACAATTAACCCTTTTATAAGGTGTACCATTCAGTGGTTCTTAGTATAGTCATGAGGTTATGCGATCATTACCACTCATGTTCATTGCCTCCAAAGCAATGTTGTACCTTTCAGCAGTCACTGTGCATCACCCCCTCTCCCAGCCCCTGGCAACCTCTCATCTACTTTCCATCTCTATGGGTTTGCCTATTCTGGACATTTCATATAAATGGAATCCTATAACTTGTTGTCTTTTGTTTCACTGAGCATCATGTTTGCAAGGTCTATCCATGTTGTAGCATGTGTCAGTCCGTCTTTCCTTTGTGTGGCTGAGTAATATTCCGTCGTATGGAGAGACCACATTTTGTTTACCCATTCACCCACTGATGGGCTTGGGTTGTTTCCACCTTGTGGCTATTGTGAAGAGTGCTCCTGGGAATATTTGTGTACAAGTGCTTGTTGGAACACCTATTTTCGATTCTTTTGGGCATATATCTAGCATTAGAATTGCTGGATCATGTGGTAACTCTGTGTATAACTTTCTGAGGAACTGGCAGACTGTTTTCCAAAGTGGCTGAACCATTTTAAATTCCCACCAGCAGTGTATGAAGGTTCTAATTCCTTCACATCCTTGCCAACATTTGCTGTTTCCTTATTTTTTCCCCTTTAATTGTAGCCGTTCTAGTGGATGTGAAGTGGTATCTCATTGCACTTTTGATTTGCATTTCCCTCATAATTAGTGACGTTGAGCATCTTCATGTGCTTGCTGGCCATTTGCGTATCATCTTTGGAGAGATGTCTATTCAAGTCCTTTGTTTATTTTTGAATTGAATTTTTTTGTTGTTGAGTTTAGGAGTTCTCTGTATATTCTGGATATTAATCTTGTATATCAGATATATGATTTGCAACTATTTTCTCCCATTCCATAGGTTGTCTTTGGACTCTGTCAATAGTGTCTTTTGCTGCACAATTTTTTTTTATTTTGATGAAATGCAATTTATCTATTTTTTTCTTTTGTTGTTTGTGCTTTCATTTCATATCTAAGAATTCAAGGTCATGAAGATTTAACCCCTATGTTTTCTGTTTTCTTTTTTTCGAGATTTTTATTATTTATTTATTTATTTATTTGAGAAAGAGAGAGCATGAGTGGGGGGAGGAGCAGAGGGAGAGGGACAAGCAGATTCTGTGCTGAACATGGAGCCTAACACAGGGTTCGATCCCATGACCCTGAGATCATGGCCTGAGCTGAAATCAAGAGTTGGATTCTCAACCGACTGAGCCACCCAGGTGCCCCAACCCCTTTGTTTTCTTCTGAGAGTTTTATTGCTTCCGTGTTTACATTTAGGTCTTTGATCCTTTTTTGAGTTGATTTTTGTATATGGTGTGAGGTAGGGGCCGAAACTCATTTTTTTCATGTGGGTGTCCAATTGTCCCAGCACCGTTTGTTGAAGAGACTAGAAAGAGACAATGTTTTAAAGAAAAATGTCAAGTAAAATACTAGTGTAGCTGATATAGCAAAAAGTGGGAAGGTGGTACTTGAGTGGGGAGATGTTGTTTCTAGTGGATTCTTGCTTCTTAAGTATTTCCTCTGTCCTGAGGACATGCTCTGTTCACTAAAAGATGCCAGGACTGAGGTGATTATGGCCACTGGTCTCCTACCCAGAGGGGCAACTTGGCAAGACCCCAGCCAGGTTTCCCCTTCTCTGCTTTTTCTAGCCCTACATCTATGAACAAGGGGTCTCTGGGAGTAAAGAGGAGTGATCTCCCTCACTTGCTCACCCAGTACCCGGCTGCTCCCTCCTCTTCCCCTAACTGGACCTTGGTCCAGCTGCCAGGCCCAGCACCTCTCCCATCTGGCCAAATGCATTTCCAAAAACAACCTCAAGAGCATTTGGATATGTTTTCTTGCCTGGACTAATGACACTTCTGTCCACATCCTGGGCCCAAGTTCCCATTGGGTGGGGTGGCAGTCCTCACCTCCTGAAAGTTGGTGGAAATGTGTGGTTTTTCCTTTTCTCATTTTGCTTTTGGAACATAAGTACCTTTCCAAGTCTCTCTGGCCAAAAGATGACAGTGCAGGCCTTCTGGCCTCCCTGCCCAATCCGAGTGTCTCCATGTGTTGCCCATCTTCCCATCACCCACACGGTTCCAGGTGTATTCATTTCCTAGAACTATCAATACAAAGTGCCACACACTGGGTGGCATAAAATACCAGAAATGTATTCTCTCACAGATTGAAGACTGGAAGTCCAAGACTGAAGTGCCCTCGGAGTTGGTTCTTTCTGGAGGCTCTGACGGAAAATCTCTTCCATGCCTCTCTCTTGGCTTCTGATAGCGGCTGGCAATCCTTGGTGTTCCTTGACTTGTAGAACATCACTCCGGTCTCTGGTCTTCTCCCTATGTTTCTGTCTCCGTGTCTTCTCCTCTTACAAGGACACCATTGGATTAAAAGCCCACCCGACTCCAGTATGACTTAATCTTAACTAATTACATCTGTAGTGATCCTATTTCCAGATTAGTTCTCATTCTGAGGTTCCGGGAAGGGCATGAATTTTGGAGGGGAGACTATGCAATCCATGGCACCAGGCAATGCCAAAGGCATAACTGGGAAAAGGCTGTAGCTGACACTCCATTTCTGAGAGCCTCCTGTGTGGTTCTGCTTCTAACAGCCTGCACCTGAGCCTGGGAGTTAGCGCTGACATGTAGCACTTCTTCCTCCATATGACGGGGGTGACCAGATGTACTGCTCATAGTCTGTGTGCCAGCCCGTGAACCAAACCTGAGTCCTTTGCTCCTCTGACAGGTGACTGTAGAGAACTGTGACCATGAGGCCACAGGTGTGTGTCTAGGGATAGAGATAGGGACGACAGAAGCAGATGACATGGGGTGGGGGTCTGATGCACCTCTTCACTTACTTGGATCCTCTGGATCTGCCCAGCCCTGATTCCGAGTGGTATATGATTTCTAGTCTATACGGGGTTGCTGCTATGCCCTCCTACCCTTATGACCTGGTGGATCTGATAATCCCTAGCTCAGTTTGGAAGCTCAGGTAGTAGAGTTGCTTCCTGTCCCAGGTGCTCCGTCTTTCTTAGGATCCGGTAGCAGGCCAAACACTGTTTTTCAAAAGGAGAGTCATTTTCTGCTGCTGACAACCCTAAGTGTCTGCACTAGCACACTTCTACCAGGTTTGCCAATGACTTCGCCCAATATCCTTCTCTTGCTCTGTGGAATCTTCTTAGTTGTGTGGCTTGAAGAGCAGGGCATCATAGCTTGGACCTTGGCAGAGTCGTCTCTCTCTTCATCTCAGAGCTGATAGCTTTCTCTGACAAATGTCAGTGAGGATGTAGAGAAAATGCACTGTTGGTGGGCATGTAAAGTGGGGAGGCTGCTGTGGAGAACAGTATGGCGGCTCCTCAAAACATTAAAAACAGGACTACCGTATAATCCAGCCATTTCACTTCTGGGTATGTACCCCGAAGAACGAAATGCAGTGTTTGAGGAGATATTTGTACACTCATGTTCATAGCAGCACTGTTCACAATAGCTGGAACATGGAAGCAACCCAAGTGTCCAACAACGGATGAATGAACGAGCCTAATGTGTATCCATACAACAGAATAATATCCACCCTTAAAAAAGAAGGAAATCCTGTCATATGTCAATGTGGATGAACCTTGAGGACGTTATTCTAAGTGAAATCAACCAGTCACAAAAGTACATGCACTGTATAATTTCACTTATATGAGGCACTGAGAGTAGTCAAGATCATAGAGACAGAAAGGAGAATGGTGATTGCCAGGAGTTGGGGAGTTATTGTTAAAGGGGGATAGAGTTTCATTTTGACAAGATGTAGAGTTCTGGAGATGAACGGTGGCGATGGTCACACGACAATGTGAATATATTTAATGCCACTTACGATGGCTAATGTAGACTTAAAGTGGTTAAGATGGTAAATTTTATGTTATGCGTATTTTAACACAATTAAAAGCACCCACTAGCATTCTAATCACCTAACAAATAGGTCAGAGTATTATTCCCAAGTGTGGTATATGCTGCTTCCAAATTCAAAGAGGCCAAAGAGGGTGCCTTTAAACAATAGATTCCCTCCAAGTTCTAGAGGTCAGAAGCCTGAAATCAAGGTGTTGGCAGGGCCATGTTTCCTCTGAAGGCTCCAGGGGAGAATCCATTCTTTGCCTTCTCTAGCCCCTGGTGGCTCCAGATATTCATTGGCCTGTGGCTTCATTACTCCAATCTCTGCCTCTCTGGTCACATTGCTTCCTCCTCTTCTCTGTGTATATCTTATAAGGACGTTTGTCATTGGATTTAGGACCTGCTCAGATAACCCAAGATGACATCCTCATCTTGAGGTCTTTAAAGACCCATTTTTTTCCAAATAAGGTAATATCTACAGGTGTCAGGGATTAGGACATGGACATATCTTGGGGGGGGTGTTTTTTTTTTTTTTTTTTTTTTGTCTCCTGCATGGTAGAAGAGGAAAGGTACAACATGTGTTGTCTCCCAGGTGTCTCAGCCCCTTGGGTCCTTGATATCTTCATCAACATGATGGACCCCTGAATCTTCATGAGGTTCATTTTCTACCCTCTGGCACACATGGTCTTGCCCCTCCCTGCTCCCCAGATTCACAGCAGCAGGGGAAGGGGGGCATTGGCCTATGAAGGGGATGTGGGTAACTTTCCAGAAGCTTCCACTACAATGTCCTCGATAATCTTGACATTCCACAGACATCACCCAGGTCCATCGTGTAGACATTGCGTGAGTGTTGGCTGCTAACAGTGCACATCTGCCCCTTTCTCTGGAGACCTGCTCTCTGCCCAATAGTAGGGATCTTACCAGGGAGGTTAGGTCTCTCCTGGGGATCGGCAAAGCCACAGTCTGGCTGACCGACACTGGAGTCCAAAAGGCTGGCTCTCGGTGGGGAAGGGGCACCTCAGTGGTGCCGTTCATGCTCCAGAGGCCCCTGGGAGACCAGAGTGAGGCCAGTCTCCAGCCCAAAGACCTCACCAATTAGCTCTCTCCCCTTGCTCTGTCCCCCTTCTCTCATTCCACTCCTGAAAGCCCACGGCCCACAGATCCCTACCTCTGGATCTGCCTCTGGGAACCGGAGCTAAGACAGTTGCTGGCCATGATCTGACGGGGAACAGGGCCTTAAGAGAGGCCCTGGGCAGGGCCAGGAAGCTGTTCTGTGGCCCCTGCCTTGTAAGGGCCAACGGCTCTGCGGGTCTGCCCGCTGGAGAGACGGCAGCAAGCCCAGCAGCTGAGATTGGGCGGTCCCGTGCTGTCCCCTCCTCAGAGGGACCCTCCCGGGCCTAATGTCGCCTCCCGGCTCCCAGTCTTCCTCCAGCTCACTCTCCTACTTTATTTTTTACAGCCCTTATTACTCTCTGAAACCAGGTGACGGATTCGCTCGCGGCCTCCCTCTGATCCGAGGGCCCGGGACCCCAGTGCCTTCGCAGCTGGCTCTCAGGCACCCGGCGCGCCCTGAGGTGCTGAACCAACACCCAGCGAATGAGTAAAAGAGCAGGCTGATGTTCTTTCACTTAAAGTGGACAGAAGGGAAGAATTTGGGTTTTCTGCAGAGATTCTAAAGCGAAGGCCATTTCTGGGGGTCACTGGGGTGGGAGAAACCAGGTCAAGGCAGGCTGTCTTCCAGGTGCTGAAAAATCCCGTCGGCCCGGGCCAGACCCTCAGTGGCCGGGCTTCTTGTTGGGTCTGGCACAGACCTCAAGGGAACGTAACATTTTTAATAAAACCTCAGAGTCAATAAAGCCGAATGGTCTCTGTGCCTCTCTTGCCCGCCCCAGCTGTTGACTTTAGAAGTCAAGAGGTTGGGGTGTTGCCCAATCCCCGCGTAGTCCAGGGAGATATAAGCGAGGAGGGCCTGGCCCATTTTCTGTGAAAAAAACACAAAACAAAACAAAACTCACTGGGCCCTGGAAAGATTCCACCGCCAGCCAGAATCAAAGGTCCATTCAGAGCGACAGAACTCCTCACATTCGCTGCTAATGAAAACCAAATTTCGCGTCCCTCTGAGCATTTCCAGGGGCTGCAACTGGAAGGGGCCGCCATGGAGCTCTTGGCCACCCCTCCTGCCACCAGGAGGGCCCCACCGTGTTAAAATCGTTTTATGATGATATGGGCCTCGTATTTTTCTAATTTCAGGCGTTGGTGATTTAGGACTGAGTTGTTTTCATGGAAAAAGAAATAGAACTTGTGTGAGGCAGGGCGAGACGGCCACCTCGGCAGATAGCCCCCTGTGTGCGGGTCCTGGGGGATTGAGCCCCATGGCCCACCTCCAGGGAGGCCTCGTTCATGGGGCGTCCTCTCGGAATGGGGAAGGATGGACTGGGGGGTCACCAGAAGGTTCAGAGACACGGATTTCCGTCTTTCGATTTCCTGCTTTGTGGCTCTCAGAATTGCAACCCAGAAAGGCACATACTCTCAGAAGCAGAGAAAGGGCCATAACACCTTGTGTCCTTTCTGCTTCTGCTTTTTATATTATTTTTTTTTTTATTTGAGAGAGAGAGAGAGCACAAGCAGGGGGAGAGGCAGACTCCCCATTGAACAGGGAGCCCAATGTGGGACTTGGTCCCAGGACGTGGGATCATGACCTGAGCCGAAGGCAGACGCTTAACAGACTGAGCCACCCAGGAGCCCCAACTGCTTCTGCTTTTTAAAAGAAAAGACCAAAAATTAGAAAATGATTTCTTTTTCCTTTCTTTTTCCCTTTGATGATCAGTCTTCATGCAAGTACGAGCCATGGGGCACAAACCCAGGTGTGCAGGAAATAGTGCCTTTTCCCTGAGGTCAGTTCTTACTTTGAGTTTCCAATACCTTCAGCTGCTGATGGGGAGCAAACAGCCTTTTCAGGTATTGCTCTGCCCTCACTAGAATCGGGAGGGAATTCTGTTCTTGGTCCTCAGTTTCCTCATCTGTAAAATGGGGATAGTGATAGTATACACCTTAATGAGCTGAGTTAAAAATGGCAAAATATTTGGCAGGCAGTATTAGCTGTTGTTGTTGTTATTATTTCAAAGATAAATGCAAAGAGAAGGCACCAAACCTAGCACTGCGTTATCAAGGAAGGCTCTCTGGAAGAGGTGATGCCTCAGCTAATGTCAAAAGCTTCGGTCCAAACCCAATCTTGAACTCCTCTGCTTGCATATTTAGGGTCTAGAAATTTAATAATATATGATCCCCCTGACAAATGTGCTCATTTTGGAGAACTTTGGAAAACACCAAAAAATATAGAGAAGAATATGGAAAACAGTTATAACCCATCCTTTCAGTGATTTCATTCTAGATCACTTTTGTTTCTATCTTTAAAATGCATTAATTGATATATTGTTATACAATGTATACCTGGCTAGAAAAATGTTTATTCCTGGAAAAGTACATATTTATAGAAAATAGAGTTCTGGATGGGGGAAAAAAACACTGAAAATATAAACAATGCTTATCTTTGGTGGGTGGGATTGTGGGCGATTTTTCTTGTGCTCTTTTTGGTGATCTGTATTATCTCCCTTCTCTCCCATGACTATGTATTATTTAGAGTCGTTTTTTCATTTATTTATTTATTTATTTATTTATTTATTTATTTATTTTTGAGAGAGACTCTTAAGCAGGCTCCACACCCAGCACAGAGCCCAACTCAGGGCTTGATCTCACGACCCTGAGATCATGACTTGAGCCAAAACCAAGAGTCAGATGCTTAACTGACTGAGCCACCCAGGCGCCCTGTTATTTAGTGTAATTTTAAAATGTGATTTTACAATTTGTAATACATAGAACTTGGGAACCTCAAACTCAAGGTCTTATAACTATTACATCTTCAGGCCACAGAGGAGAGTGGGGTGGCTGGACCAGACTCTGAGCCCTGAATGCTTTAGTCTGAGAGGCTGCCTGTGCCTTGGGTGTGGTGGTCAGGGGGTTTGTCATGAGGCAGGACAACCTGTGGGGGGGGAGGTCAGGGAGAGGGCAGGGCTGTTGTTTTTGCACGGCTGTCAATAACAAGAACTATTATTGCAACCTTGTCTCCGGTGGCTCCTTCAGAGGCTACAACCCTGAGAAACCGAGAAAAACAGAGCTGAGGTTTAGGGCCTGGGGTCCTTCCTGTGACTTCAGTATTAAGAGTGCCTTAGGAACGCTTTGCTCCTCCTCCTGCCATTTTGCACAGGCTCTGCCCTCCTTTGCCTGGACCATTGCAGTAGCTTGTGAACAGGTCTCTGCACCTGCGTGCAGCCCCCCTTCCACACCACCACGGTGCTATCCCCACCAACACACACCTATCTGAATGTGCCGCCACACCTCAGCTTGGTTCCCCAGTGTCTGCAGAACCAAATCCCCTCCGACTGGCCGCCGGCCCCTGTGACCCGGGCCCCCCTACCTCCCCAATCTGTTGCTGTTACTCCACTTTCCCCACTGCCAAGCTCCCGTCCTTCAGGCCTGTGCACAGGCGGTGCCCTCGGCTTAGAAGACCCAGCTGCCGCATCTCTGCCAGGTGAATTTCCTGATCTTTCCGTCTTGTCTCATCCACACCAGGTACCCCATGGGTCAGCACACCTGTTTTCCTGTCTGTCAGCCCCATGTGCGCCTCAAGAGCACGGCTATGACTTATTTGCCAGTTTCTTCCTGCTGTCTGGCAGCTGCTGGTACGGTGGGGCTTGGGTCTATGCTTGGCGAATGAGTGAACAACCCTGGCGAAGGCCTTGCAGACATCAGGCCGAAAGAGCAGAGTGGGGGGGTGTGGCCCAGACAGCTGCCGCCCATTAGGACACCAACGAGGCCACAACTGTTTCCAGCAGTCGGCGTGGGCACAAAGGAAGGGTGGCTCCAGAAGACTGGCTCTGGGGCTGTTCTACTCTCCTTTCCCCTGAAGCCTTCCTCCTGGCCGGGCTCAGGGCAGGCTTTCTCCACGGGTGAATATAAATATATAAAACAGCACGAGTTTAGCTGCAAAACTAAAAATAGGAAGCCTGGAATCCGGCCCTCCAGGCTCCTCTCGCCGCTAGACCACACAGGTGTGGATGCGGATGTTGGGGGGTGCGGCCCATCCCCCTTCCAGCTCCCTGGCCCTCGCGGGGAGGAATGGGGGCACTCCGAGTTTCCTCAAGGAACAGTTCATTCTTTCACTCTGGCTGCCCCCACCCCCATTTGTTTGACAGCTCATTTCATTTACGACCCCAAAATGAACCGACCCACTGAGGTGCCATTCCCTGCTCATGTGGCCAAGCGGGTGTCTGGTGAGGCTGAGAGCTGCCCCCTGGGCCATGCCAGCGGGGGGAGGGGGGGAACCTGGGTGCCTGTGTTTATGGGGTCTGCGTCTAACCCTGATCCTCCCCGGAATACCCCCGGCTGGCCCCCCAGGAGTCTTCTAAGACCCTCACAATATTCCCCTTGGGCACGTGTCACTTTCTCGGGCCATAAAATCCTGCCAGGACGTCCCTCTCAGAATACGAGCCAGAGCCGTCCCTATGGCCGGAAGCCCTGCAGTTGCAGGACTGCTCCGAGGGGGGGCAGTGCTTTGTCTGGGGGCCACATCTCCTCTCAGGAGGTGCTAAGCACAGCCCCGTGCCCAGGAGGCCACCTATGGGAGCCCCAAGGCCTGCACCGCCACTCTCAGCCTATGGCCAGGCCAGCCACACACACAGGCCGTGGGGCAGGCGTGGGGTTTGGTTTGACGGTAGGCCCCGCCCAGCCCAGAGCAACTCCTGGAGCCTCCAAAATGGAGTTCTGGAGGCCAACGGGCTCCCAGACTCTGGGACAAAATGGCCTCCTCATCCCGGACGGGCTGCTTCATGTCCTGAGCTCCTGATGGCGGCTCAGGGGAGGTGGGGGCGCCTGGCCAGGGCTCCAGGACTCTGGGGTGGCTGAACTAGGGATGTCAAACTTTCCCTCAAGCCAAGTAAACCGCTGTCCCAAAGCAGGGCCTTTAGCGATCATGGGACCTGTGATTCCACTCACGCACTGGTACTCAGACACAGTGTGAGCTCAGGTACTATTTGAATAGAAAAGGAAGCTCAGACAGGGACGGGGACCACCCACTGCCACACAGCTAAAGGGGGAAAGCAAGTCGTTCTTCCAACCAAGACATTTCCCCGGGCCCTTCTGAGGATGAACCCTCCAAGATTAGGAAGTCCCTCTGAACCACCACCCTGAGGAGAACTTGCATGCTCCCCATCTGCTGCCACCTGCAGGCCACTATGGTTACTGCAGCACCGTCCCCACAGCCCTCAAGCTCTGTGACCCCCGCACCCCCCGGGGCCAAGTCCCAGGACCTCTTCCCGCCTCAGTTCCCGTCTTGGATGGGCTGCGTGCGCTGGTCCGTGCCTGCTGGGGGAAGGCGATGGAGCTTTGAGTCAGGGGCTGTAGAGGTCACAGCTCCTCTCCCGGCAGCCGTGGCACCAAAGTGTGGCTGGGGGGGAGGGGCTTGAACTGTGGTCCCCTCCTAATCTCCACGATTGCCTACAAAGTGGCCCCAACTCAACCCATCTCTGGAAGCAGAGTGTTGGCCTGTTCAGGACCAGCCCTGCTCATGCCAGGTAGACGCCACCCGAGAACACTCACAAGAGAAATTCTGCAGCTGTGGTTGGGGGCTTGCTGAGAGACAACCTGCCACCCCTGGGGCCCAAGGGGTGCTATGGGGGCAGGGGCCTGGATCAAGGGTTTAGGCCGAGGAAAGGGAAACTTCCTGTCGGGTGTTGGGTTTCAGGCAGACCAACCTAACGGAAAGGGGCAAAGTCTTGGGATTAGTTTTGAAGTATTTTCATTAGAGAATAAGGTCTGTTCTATGAAAATTCGCCTCCTCAAGTCCCACCTGGACAGGCACGGGCGGCCAGGCCTCTTTGCTGGCAGGCACCAAGGCGGGTCCCCATGCAGTCACATGCACGGCGCCCGCCGTCAGCCACAAACAACTCTGGGGAGATGTGGGGCCAGGTGACACCCTCTCTTTGCACCTTTACTGCCTCATCTGCAAACTGGGGGAGCTGACCCAGCTGCCTGCTTTGTAGTTCTGATTGCTGCTAAACTGCCGCTGTCCCAGCAAACACAGGCCCCAGAGGGGCTCTCCCGGAGGCTGTGCTCCCTCCACCCGCCTCTGCCCCCGCCCCACTCCGAGCCTGGGGAACAAGATGGGGTATGCTTCTCCTTCGGTCTACTTGTGAGCGGTGGTGGCAGCATGAAGACCTGACATTCCTCTGGGGTTTCAGCCTCGCCACGAGGAGGCCGCACTTGCCCAGAGCGGTCTCCTTGGTCATTACTGACGGAGCTGGATGCAGGGAGGCCAAGGTGCTGGAGGTCTCCAAAGCAGTGGGTTTAGTCCTATTCCTGTCCCCAGGCCCTGCCCTGTTCCTCCTTGGCCATGGTGGGAGATTCCCCCCACGCCCACCCCCCGCCTTCCAACCCCATACACACAGCCCTAGAAGTCTGGCATTGGGATCCTTCAACACATCTCAGAGTTATATTATTGTAACAAATCAGTCAAAATTCCATTTTACAGTTAAATAGTACAGAAGACAGTTTACTGTACAGTGGGTTGTGCATTGAAAACAAACACACTAAGCAAATTATAGTGCAAAGCAGTTTCCACCCCTCCCCCCCTTCCCAGCTCTGGGACGGTTTCACTGAAGATGTGTGTGTGGCAGGTATTAACACCTCGACATGACAATATGTCACAAAGGCTCTGTACCTACCACCACCAAGCTTACAGTAATATAGTATCAAAACCCCTCCGTTTCCTTGTGCTTTCTAAATCAGTGTGTTCGCCTAGGACAACTTTAAAGCAGCCTTGTAAATAAGGACCCATTTCTAGCAGCCCGAGCCGTCTGTACCCACTATGGGCCTTAAAAACAGACCCGGCATGGCTGTCATCACTTTTAGTCGGGGGGGGCGGGGCAGGGAGATCCATGTATTTCCTGTCTCTGCCCCTACCAGGGCTTGACTATCAGGAAGGGCTAGTAATCCAGAATGGGGCTACAAAGTGCTGAGCACTGGGAACGCCAGGGCGCCTCCCACGCAGGCCTGGGGCCAGTCTGCAACCACAGAGAACAGGCGTGAAGGAGGTACCAGGGCAATGGATTTGTAGCTGCTTCCTGAGAAGGGGTGGGGAGCCCCCCTGGGTGCAGGGAGTCAGCAGGACACCCCAGCAGCTATCTTGAAGAGATGGAGACTGCTTTTTCCAGTGAGGACAGGACCAGAGAAACTGCAGCGGGAGGGGTTTGAGTAAGATCACCAGAAGGACTTCCTAGCTCGCTGGAGTGTGTATCTGGTGCGCATCATCTGGTTACAGGTCGGGGGTGGCACGGCAGGCCGAGAGCTATCACAGAGACAAGGACGGAGGGCAGGTCGTCACATCCACAGAGGATGTGGCTGAAACGATGACTGAAAACCACACGCTGTCTAGCCCTTACGGGTTTTCTTCTCCTCTCCACTTGTGCCCTTTTAGAACTAAACTCAGACATGAGCATCTATGCAGCCTGAACCCCTGGGCAGGTCCTGCCTTCCCATCTGCAAACTAAAGGGGCAACACCTCCCCCCTGAGGACAGGGGGTGCCGCACCGAGGCTGGCCAGCCCTTCGGTCCCACCGCCCCGCAGCCGCGGCTCCCCACCTCTCCACTTCCTCTTGGGCAAATGTCTGCGGGCCGCAGATGTGAGCTCTAGGGTCGCCAGGGGTTCCCTTGGGTCCCCACCAACGTGGGCCTTCGGCTGGAAGTTGGTGGGACACCAGAGGGCCTAACAATGCCACACTCTCAGAAGGCAGAGGGCCTGCTGGTCACTACTGTAGGGCTTTACCTCTAAGAGACCGTGGGTTTAAAAATGTTTGATGCTTCTTATTCTAAAATCAGCTTTAAAAACTGGTTTTTGTTCAAGCCTGCTTTTGGAGCACAGACTGGCTCAAGATGGAGCACTGTCAGGGGCTGGAAGATCTGGCCAGGCCTGCTCACAGGGGTGTGCACAGCTTGGCTGGACCAAGGTGGGACAGGGTTGCTGAAATCTGACCCCGTGACCTCTCACCCCGATGCCTTCTGCTAGGACCTCTCTGGTGCCGGTGCTCTTTCCAAAAATGGCAATTCTGAGACCAGCCAAGGGAGGGGCGGAAGGGGGATCCCTGGCCCTCCAGCAAGAGAACAGAGGGTGAACGCCCTGGGCTGGTAAAGTGCACGGAGGACCTGTCTGCAGGTGTCTTTCCTGGTTTTAGGGACCTGCTGCCATTGGCTAGTCTCCTCTGGGGCCTGGGACCCGCAGACGGCTGAGACAGGGCGGGAGGCTTTCAGCTGTTAGGGATTCTAGGGAAGCAGAGCTGGGTGGGGTGGGGGGACTTCTCAACCCATCTCTGCCGGCGACTTCCTGGGGCCTCTGGATGGGTCCCGTCCCCGTCTTTACAATGAGGGGAAACCCTCTCAGGGGTGAGGAGAGCTTCCAGTTCTGATTCAGTTTGCATAAATGCTGAGGGAGGGCTGGGCCCGTGGGGTGACAGGGTCTCTGAGGAAGGGGAGGGGGTGGGGAGGTCTTTCAGGGCCCCGTGGGTCAGAGGCGGGCCATGTGGGCCAATGCCACCTCTCTCTGGAACAGATGGTCTCTGCCCCCAGGGGACCTGGGCCCTGTGATAGCACCGGGCATGGCTGGGGACAGCCAGGACTTGCCAGGGGAGGTGACAGGAGGATACCTTCCCACAGGAACGTGGGATGAGATGAGGATCTGAGCTATAGGGGCAGCGTCCTGAGGGAGGTCCCTACCTATCTGTACAGCGACATGGCTGGACTAGATGCTCTCAGAGCCACCCACCGGCTCCAGGCCCCAGGACTCGTGGACCCTGGGCCCATGATTGGCCCAGGAGCCTAAGTCCCATTCCTGCCCCGAGCCTCCGCGCCGGGCCAGCCGCTTGCCGGGAAGGTTCGTGGGGTCCCTGCCTCCATCGGGAGCAGTCCGCCTTGACCCGGGGGGAGGGGTCAGTAGGGCCGCCACACGGCCTCGTCCATGCGGCCCGGCGTGCTCAGGGCGGTGGGGGAGTTGCTGTGGCTGCCGTCCGCCTCCACGCTGTCGCTCTGGCCGCCCAGGCTGGGGTTCATGAGGTTGCCGGCGGCGACCGACGCGCTGCTGGTGCAGGAGGCGAGCATGCGGGTGGGGGAGCGGTCGCCCCCACTGCTGCCGCCGGCCACCATGGAGAACTGGTAGGAGCCCGAAGACGCGCCGTAGTAGAGGTGGTAGGGGGACGGGTTGGCCTGGAAAGGCCCGCTCTGGTTCTGCGGGGCCCCCGGGTAGGGCGGCGGGAGGTAGGTGTGGTGGAAGCGGCTGGTGGCGGGCATGCTGGCCACGCTGAGGCCGCCCGAGGGCGTGGCGCTGTAGGGGAAGGCGGCCGACATGGCGCCCGGGTAATGCATCCTGGGGTCCGGGAAGCGGCTCTCCGTGAACGTCTGCAGCGCCGGGAAGGAGCGGTCAAACTGGCGGGGGTCGGAGAAAGGGTTCAAGTCCGAGGTGCCTGGGGGACAGCAAGGGGGACAGTCAGCCGCAGTCTGACAGCACCCCGGGGGGGGGGGGGCTCTTCAAGAACGACCTTGGGAGGGGCACCCGGCTCCGTTTCGGCTCAGGTCATGATCCCAGGGTCGAGAGATCGAGCCCTGAGCCCAGGGCTCTGTGTTCAGCAGGGAATCTGCTTAAGACTCTCTAACCGTCCCCGCTGAGCACGTGTGCTCTTTCTCTCTCTCCAATAAATAAATCTTTTCCTTTTTTAAAAGATTTTATTTATTTGATAGAGAGCGAGCACAGCAGGGGGAGTGGGAGAGGGAGAAGCAGGCTCCCCGCGGAGCAGGGAGCCGGATGCGGGGCTGGATCCCAGGATCCCGGGATCATGACCTGAGCGGAAGGCAGACACTTAACGACTGAGCCACCCAGGCGCCCCAAATAAGTAAAAAAAAAAAAAAAAAAAAAAGAATGAAGCGTCGGGGCTTGGGTTCACCAGCCAATTGCGGGAATCCCTGCTCCTAGATCTGCCTCTGCTCTTACTGCCCTGGGCTGCTTGCAGGCTGGAGTCTGCCTGACTCAGAATCCGGCCCCACCTGGGAAGCAGGTGAGAGCAGGTGCCTGGGCCATGGGCCTCTGCTTTTGGCTCCCTGCTGCTGGGTGTGCGCACCTCTCCTGCCCAGGTGGGGCTCAGGTAGCTTCCACGAGCTCCTGCTGGTGTTGTGGGGGCTGGCTCCACAGTCGGTGTCTGTCCCTCACCCTGGGCCTGTGTCCCCAGGGCTGTCCTGTGGGCTGGGGCTGACCGGTGGCCAGACAATGAAGAGATGCCACCTTCACTTGGCTCAGCAGCAAAGCGAGATGGCAGCCAGAGGGGGCTTGGTGGGCCGAACCCACCTTCACACGGGGGGACCCAGTGTCCAGCCCAGGCCCTGCCCTAGTTCCTGCAGGTATGGCTCCTCATTGGACTCCCAGACAAGGGCCTCTCAGCCTCTGCCCCCTACTCTTGCAGTCACAGACCCCCTAAACCTCAGCATTCAAAGGGGCTTCAGGATTGAGTCCAACCCCTTCAGTAGGAAAACTCAGGCTTAGAGAGGGTGAGGCACTTGCCTAAGGGTCACACAGCATACTGGACCTGGCACAAAATCCTAGGGCTCAGCTTCTGAGCTCTGGAATGTGCCTGATAGGTAGCTGTCCTGTCTCTGAGGCAGGCCAGCACAGCACTTATCCTGGGTCTGACACTTACTGGTTGTGTGTCCTTGGGCAAGTCACTTAACCTCTCTGTGCATCCATCTTCCCACATGAAAAATACAGACAGTAACAGCTGCTAAGGGTTAAATTAGTTCCTACATGTGAAGTGCTGAGACCCACACAGAGTAGAGGCTCTGATGAGGGTTTGCACTATGCACCGGCTGGGACACCTACCTCTTGCTCTGAGCACCCGAGAGAACTGGCCCGTGCAGAGCCCTGCAAAGGGGAGTCCCTGACCCCGGGCTTTCCTCGTACCCTAGCCGAGGGGGTGACTCTAGGCAGCAGTAGAGAGGTGGATGAACCCCCAGTGGTGCTCCCAAGGGCAAGTCTGTCTGGCCCCAACCCCTCTGTGCTACCCCCACCAAATAGGACTCAGAGGGAGACCTGTCCCTGTCACGTGGCCGGCTCTAGGTGGGCCCTGCCTGCTCTGACTGAGGCTTGGCTAAGGGTGGCGAGCTGCAGGTCCCCTCAGGCCTCTAGTTTCCCCAGATCTGCCTGAGGTGCTGTGTGACCTCAAGTGACACCTGTAACTTCTCAGGGCTTTGGGATCTTCCTGACTCCACTGGGGGTGTTGCCTTAGCAGCGGGCTCTGATTCTGGTCCTGACTGTGAATCAGAACAGAACAATGCTCCCAGACTCCAGGTGAGTGGATGGGGGGGTCAAGGCGTCGGATGACTTGGGGCCTTCCGGAGCATCTAGTATTCTAACAGGGCCCCTGGCTGGTCAGTGCTGCCCTGGGGTGTAAGGGGTCAGAGGTGCCTGGCTCCCCACCTCAGCTCAGCACACCAGGGCAGGGGGCCTTGTGGGCAGTGCCTGGCTCCCCGAGCAGAGCCAAGCACGAGGTTGAGACCCCCACTCTGAGCCCCGGAAGTGAGTGCCGCCCACGCAATGGGAGCTCCATCCTCCAAACAAAGGAAACCCAAGCAGGGACCTCAGAACAAGACAGTAGGGGGCTGCAGCCCGGGAGGCACAGGGCCCAGGAAGCCCAGGGCCATGCAAGGTGGACCCGGGCCTGGTGCGTGTGGCCCTTGGAGTTCCCATGGGCTGGGGGCTCTGAGCTGGGCCCACCCAGACTGCCACTGTCCTCTCCGGCCTCAAGGCCCAGGTGGTGGGGGAGGGCCTGCCCTCAGCACCCCTGTGGCTGCTACCCCCCACCCCCAACCCAGTAGCCCCAGGAAACCCGAGCTGGTCGGCTGAGGAGCAGCCAATCCCAACACTGGAAGGAAATGTTTATTTTCTTCTCCAAGTTGCCCCAGCTGCTGCATGGTGGCTGAATGAGGCCTTTGAGCTGTGAGAAGCCCCCACCGTGGGCAGCCACAGCTGAGGGGGCCGGGGGCTGGCGTCTGGAGGGGTCGGGGCCTCGGCACTGCTTACTAGTGACCAAAGCCAGGGGGTCAAAGCTATTAAGGGGCGTCGACAGAAGTGACGGTGGGGTGCCCCGAGAGGGATCCCCAGGATACAGTGTGAGGGCAGAGGCTCAGCCCACCACAAGGGGAATGCCAGTGAGGGGGCCCCAAAGCCGGCCCTGCCAACATCCCTCTTCTTCCCACATTCCAGATGAGAATACTGAGGTTCAGAGAGGTGAAATAATCGGCCTGAGATCACGGCCGGGTTCTGGCACAGCCGGATCCCTAGCCAGGTCCACCTGATGGCAGAGTTCACTGCAGAGAGCACAGGCCCCGGGACGGGGAGGGCTAGCTGGGGCAGAGGGCCACACAGGCTGTGGGCGTGGAGGGAGGGCCTGGGGGCCCTGCCTCAGGATGCTGCAGAAGGGGCAGGACGGGGGGTCAGCCACGCCCTGTACAGGCCCAACCTCCTCTCCTCCCAGCCCCAGGCCAGGGTGGAGGTAGGGACCAGGCCTGGTCCTTAGTGGCTGGACTGGGGGCGGATAGGCTTGCCTCAGGCTCCGTAGGCACCGATTTCTAAGCCATGTCCATCAACTGTGGCAGGGGAGAGGTAGGTTTTCCTTCCATGGGAGCTGCTGCACAGGAAGCCATTGTTTACCCTCACCTTCTAGATTCTGGGGCTCCCAGGCTGGGCTCCAATACCCACTGGGCCCCAGCTGTGCCCACGGCAGGGAGAGGCCTGGAGTGTTAGGCTAGTGTACCTTGACAAGGGCTGGCCTGGGGGAGATGGAAGCAGGGACAGCTTTCGGGCAGGGGTGGACAGGAACCTGGAGAGCAGATTACCTCTCCCGGTCTCTTGAGGTCAGACCCCCATGTGCAGGCTCCCCCGGGCTCAGAACCACCGACTGTCTCAAACTCACTAGCCCATGGGTCTCTCCTCACCTTGGGGGCTCAGCAAGGCCAAGAACAGAAGCTTCCTATCCCGGAAAAGAAGGGACCATCTCTTCACACTTCCAGGCTGTATCAAGACCCCGGCCACTGCACCATGCCGAGTGCACATGGCAAGGGCTGGGGGAAAGGCCTCCCTTAGCGGAGGGCCCCAGTAAGCCCCAAGCTCGTCCTGGAACATGGAGAAGGGGGTCAGTTCGCACCCCCACCCTGGGCTCTTCCTGCTTGGGGCCCCCTTGTCTGCACCCTCAGAAGTACAGGAAGTTCCTGGGAGCAGGTGCGTGGGGGACTTCGGACCTGGTCATCGATGGGCCCTATCGATGGGCTCTGTGACCCAAGAGGGACTCTTAATCTCTTGGGCCTCAGTTCACTCCTCTGCTAGATGGGTTGTAAGCAGGCCCTGCAGGAATGGCCACTCAAGGGACGTGCTTCTGTCCAGCACTACGGAGGAGGGCTCTCTGCCCCGCCTGGTCCAAGGGCCCACCGCCCACAGGCTCCTGTGCCCCAGCCTGCTGGCTGAGAGGGCCGGGAAAAGGGAGGAGATGCTCCTCACTGGGCCATGTATGGACCTGCCCCGGGGCCAGGCATGCGTCTCCTCTGCAAGGCCATCTCGTGCCTGCCGCATCCACCCAGGCAGTGGGGACACAGACGCTGTCTGGGGCCTCAGCTCAGAGGCCGCCCTCGTTTTCTCTGTCTGGGAGAAGGCTCTGGGCCAAGTGGAGACTTTTCCCAGGAAATGCTGTGTGTCTCCAGGGCTGCGCCATCGCTTTGCTGTTTACAAAGGTTGCCCGAGTGCTGTCACGGCATCAGAATGTCGCCCCAGCCCTGGGCAGAGACATCCACCACTGGCCCTCTTTCGGATGGCTCAGGGCACGTGGGATCCACGGGCTCCTTAGATATAGTCACGCCCCAATTCTAACGGGTACACTATGGATTAATACCCATGTCCCTCAGGAGACCGTGAGTTCCTGGAGGCAGGGCCTGTGTCTATTCGTGCTGATCCCTCGCATGGCACATGGTGGGTGTCCGTACATGTTTGCTGAGTGAATGAATGAAGGGCCTAGCCCAGGTCCGGGCGCAGAGTATCCCCAGGAAACATCTGTAGGAGCCAATGCGCAGAAGTGCCCTCTTTCATCAAACAAGGCAGTGCAGTGAATGACCTTCAAATGAGCCTTTGGTCTGGAGAAGCAGGACCACGTCCAGGGTCCCGTCCACCCCCACTCCACCCCCCCCCCCCCACACCCCGGCTCCCCCCGCGCCATACCTTGGATGGGGGTCTGGGCCTGGCTGCTATAGTGGCTGGTGGTGCTGATTGAGCCACGGGGACTGGGCGTGCTCGGGGTCACCCGCATGCGCAGCCGTTCCAGGTCCCCGAAGCGGTCAGGGAACGGCTTGGTCTGGTCCTCCAGCTTCTGCCGGTGCCCTGCAGAGGATGGGGAGCCCATCAGCGGCTGGTTCCCGAGAGTCTCGGGGACAGAAATGCCTCACTCTGCTGGGAGGTTCTCCCTGAGACCTCTGCAGGGACAATCCTCAGGTGACTACCGACCTCTTTGCTGAGGTTCCCACAGGCTTTCTGGACAGAGAGTGGCCACGATGTGCTGCCTTGGGGATGCCATGATGGGTCTGTCTCACCCCTGCCTGCTTCTTGAGTAGGAATACACATGCTTCTACTTGAACCTCTACTACCCACTGTGCAGAAGGGGAAACCGAGGCAGCAGGCCTGTGGAAAGTGGCTCAAGGGGGCTCCTGTGGGACTAGGGAGAGAACCCAGGAGTGCTGCCACCCTCTGCCTCCCAGCGTCCCAGAACCCCCGCTCCCTACAAGAATAGCAGAAGGTGGTCCTACGGTGTGACAACCAGCTGCTCCAGCCCTGAGCCACCCTGGGACCCCCAGTGTGCGCTTCTCCTCTCCCAGCCTTGGCCTTCGACAGAAGGGAAAATCCGCCGGGATGAGGAGAGGCCTGGGGCACTTCTGGGCGGGGCTGAGCTCCCACCTCTGACTAGAAGCTGGGGACAGCGGACCAGCACCCCTGGCTTGGGGCATCACACCTGGAGAAACTGCTAGCATTTCCCATAACTTCTCTGCCGGGGCCCACTCACGAAGGGCCCCAGCTTCGTCTCCCGGGCCCTGGGGGTGTGGGCAGGGTCGGGCTGCCACACCCCTGCCTCTGCGCGCCTAGCTGAGGCTACCCTCACGGCTTCCGAATGACGTCAAGCTTGCGGGGACTCCCCCCGCTTTTTTCAATTACTCATTTTATATTTCACAAGCAACACATGAACCGCTACAAAAATAAAAGCATTACAGAATTACAGGTCAGGCTAACGGCTCCTTTGAGCCACCCTAAACCCCTCCCCAGAAGCCCCCACGTGGTCAGTTTGGTGGTCTTTCTTTCCAGCCTTTTTTTGGTGTCACAGCCTGGAAAACAGAGAGCAAGTTTCTCACAGAACCTCTTGAATGGTCTCAGCCTGGTTTGTCATTCTCTAGCTTGCTTTTCCAGGAGCACATCTGAGAGTCCCACCTCAGTTTCCTGATCTGTAAAATGGGGGGAGTAACCCAGCCCCACGGTAACAGCGGAGTTCCCGCTACACCTTGGGAGCCCTCCCTGGGGCACAGTGGGAGCTCAGCGAGGAGGAGGAGGACCGGCCCCTAGCCGGCAGATGTCCCTCGTCCTGCCTGTCACAGCCCCAGAGGCTGCAGCTCACTCAGCCCGTCATCCTCTAGGATGGATGATTAGGCTGTTTTCACGTTTCCTCCGCTATGCACATGCGATACTCTCAGGAACTGCCCTCCTCACACCTCTTTGTGTCTGAGGATTTCTCTGGCACGGGCTGGTCAGCCAGACACCGGCCGTTAGCCTAACATCCGAGGCTGGACCGTTCCCCTCCACCCCGACCCCGATCCTGACCCCGGCCCTGAGGCAGGAGGCCAGGCAGACAGGGTGGCCAGGTTCTCTTTTTACAAAGAGAATTGCAGCTCAGAGAGGTGAGGCTCGCCCTCGGTCACACAGTGAGGAAGAGAGAAGGATGTCCTGGGTCTGGGGTCCCTTGGACAAGCACGGGGAGCAGCTAAGGGAGAGCGAAGGCTTGCCTGAGTCCTCGGGTCTGCGGTGACATGCCGGGCCTCCTGGTTCGACAAGGGAGAGGAGAGAGAAGGAGGTGGGAGGGAAAGCAGAAACCCTCACTGTCCTTCCTGAGGCCCGGACACAGGCTGGGGGCCTAGAAAAGCATGAAATGACTAGTGACTGCTCTTGGGAATGAGGAAACAGAGTTGGGAGGCCTCAAAATGGGTTTGATTTCTGATTTTCAAAATGGGGATGCACACGCCCACACACGCCCAGGCTCCCTGCCCATCCCTGCCTCAAATGGGCATCTGAGGGCTCTTAGAGATGAACCCATAGTCCCAGGAGCCACAGTGGGCTCAGCAAGTCATCAAGAAACGGGGAACCCACTTCCTCTCCGGAGGACGCCTGAAGCCTGGGGCCCAAGGGACACTGTCAGCTGGGATGAGAACACTTGGCTTCCAGCCAGGCCCCCCTGGGCTGCCTCCCAGGACCATCGGTAAGGGGGCAAACGGAGGCGGGGGTGACTTGAGCTGGAGCTGGGGCTGCAGACTCTGATGCCTGTGGGGGCCAGGCAAGTCACGTAAGTGAGGCACATGGGATGGTTGCAGAGTGGGGCAGACTGGAGAGGGTGTGCCCTGCAGAAGGGGTAGGTGTCACCCGGTCCAGCTGGCCAGTGCCCTGATGTGGGTGGGCCCAGTGTGGCCAGAGCTTCCAGTTTACCAGAAGAAACCTGCTTTGATGTGAAATCTTTACATGTTGGCAATTAATTCCAATACTGAAAAAAAACAAAACCAAAACCCCAAACCCCCAAACCAACCTGTAGGATGTGTCCTGCTCACAGGCTGCCAGTTTGCAACCTCAAAGTTTGAGATTTCATTTTCTGGTGGGTTGGGTAACTTTAGCCAACTGAGGACTGCTTAACAGAGACCCCTCGGGAGGTGGTCTCTAGGGGAGTGTTTCGGGGCTCAGCCCGAGGGGCCTTGGAAGACATGTTGTTGACACGGCTGTGGTAGCCACCGAAAATGGTGGGGTGATGTGGACAAGCTGGAGGACAAACGAATTCAGAACAATCTCAACAGGCAGGAAGTCGGCCGGGAAGACATGGGGGGACTGCAGACTGACCTGCGAGCAGCTTGGGTGCAAAGATTCTGGGTGTCTCAGTCAACCACAAGCTTGACGTGAGCCAATGGGGCTCTGCGAGAACTGGTGCAAAACCTCAGGCCTTGTCATTACCGTCACTGTGGAACGAAGTCCTGTCTCTGAGTCACACTGTGTACCAAGTGTTCACACTCGCTCCTGCAGCCCAGCGGAAGGAGGGCAGGGTTCCCAGCCAGCCCGGGCTCAAGGACAGGCCTGCCGCCTGTGCGGTCTTGTGGCCTCACTCGAGTGCCCGCCCCCGCGCAAGCTGCGGTGTCCCCTTCACAGCCAAACAAGGTCTCCGAATGCGCTCCAGCCACACGGGCCACTTGTACCCCAGCGCTTGCCACGGGAGGCAGGATTATCATGCCCATGTCAGAGACCAGGACGCCGGGGCCGCGGTGGTGAGTCTGGGACACAAAGCTGGGACGGCGGAGCCAACACCGGTGTGCAGACCCCCGAGGCCAAGTGCACTGAATGTTCTTCCTCCTGACAGTCTCCTTTTTGCTCCCACTGCCCAGGTGGGGCTACTGAGGCTTCCGGCTGAGATCTGTGCGAAGCGGTTGGTTTGGGGTAGAAATCAGGTCATCTGGCCCGAGAGCACGCCCTCCACCATATGGGGGCTCTGCTTCGCCAGGGGCGCGCTTCCTGGAGCAGGGCCGTCGTTCTAACAGTACTCTGCGACTCGCCTCCTTGCGGCTGTGGAACTCTGGAGCCACTGCCAGGGAGGGGCCAAGGGAAGCTGAGGTGGCTCCACGTGGCCAGGGCGCCAGAGAGTCTCTGAGCCACAGGGCCCCGGCCGTCACATTTGGAGCAGAACGGAACTTCCTGTGCCCGAGGAGAGATGGGCCTACAGAATAGACCTCTTTCATTTGGCCACCCACAGCGGGAACGGGCTGGGAGCTCTGGCCCTGCTCACGTGGTCACCTGGGGCCCAGCCCTGTCATACCGTGCCTCAGTTTCCCCCCCGCACAGCTTGCTCACGGAGGCCCCTCTAACTTTGAAAGTCTCCGGCTGATGCTTACAGAGCTCAGCCCCTGGCCATATGAGGGCCTCCAGAAGGAGAGAAGGCAGGGCTGCCTTGACCGCACGGCTCGGCCCCCACCACCCGCCTCCTCTGGTGCTGCTTTTCCTGGCGTTCCTCAGGTAGTCTCTGCCTCACACCTCAGAGCCACAGCGCAGGGGGAGCCCCTGCCACGACTGCTTCCCTGTCCCTCGGGGCTCACCCCAAGAGCCCCTGCCCTGCAGGCAGACCCCTCGCCCCCACACCGAGCCCCTGCTGCACTTCCACAGGCTCCTAGCAGTAGCCAGCACGACCAGAAATAAAACCAGCCTCCAGAACTCACGGAACGCTTCCTCCGCTCCAGCGTCTAAGTCGTCCACATGCCCTGCCTGGCTTCACCCTGCACCGTCCCTATTCTGTAGGTGAGGAAGTGGATGCTGGCTGAGGGTCAGCGACATGCCTGAGGTCACGCAGATGGCTTGAGTCCATCTTCTCTTCCTGGAGGCCATCCTGCTAGAAAGGGGCCTGGGTTTTGATCATCAGGGGCTCCAGACAATGGGTGTTAGGACCCAGCCCAGGCCCAGGGCCCAGACAGGCTCTCTGCAGGCCCAGGAGGGTGGGCCTGGGGAGAAGAGGAGAGGGTCTCAGTGGACTCCCCCAGGAGCCTTGCTCTGCTCTGAGGCTCAGGGCTGAGAGTCCAGCTCTCTAACCATGCTTTGCTCTAACCCACCAAGCCCCTCTCCTCTTCTGGGCCTCAGCTGCCACAGCTGCGATGTGGTTTCCCTGCAGGATGAGCTGCAGGACAGACCCCAAGTGTTTAAAAGGAAAACACTTTGCAGGGAGGATGGAGACCACCTGAGTAAGGCCCCACCTGGGCCCACCACACCTGGCCTGGGCTGCCTGTCACCTCCAGGAGCTGGGCTCAGATCAGGACACCCCTGCAACACCACCTCCCTTTGTGCTGGGACCCTCACTTGTGGAAGGGCGGGTCCCAGTGGCCCAGGCCTGTACGAGCCAGCTCTCACCCACTGGTGATCAGGGGTAGGTCACTCTCCCCCTCGGGGCTTCAGCTGTCTCATCTGTAAAATGGAGATCCCATTCTGACTCCTGAGGGTGTGGACATGCTGCAGGAATTAGATGGGCAAGATGGACAGTCTGGCCTTGGCTTTCAAGGAAGGTATTTCTGGGCTCCACAGTTCTTCCTTATTGGTCTACATAGGGTGCCCAGCCTCGCAGATGTTTGAGGAGGGTCAGAAGAAGGGGAATGAACGCTGGGGCCCAGCCAGACTGGGTGATTCACCCAGGGTCACGCAGTGCTGGAGGCAGAGGACAAGGGCTGGGTTCTGGGTTGGGGGCTCCCTTACTACCAGTCCCAGGGCATCCTTCATCACCACCAGCCGGGCCAGCATGGGGTCCCCGCACCTACCAGGTACCTGGTGCTTCTGGGGGAACCAGTGGGGCCATCCCCCGGCCTTCACGCTGGCCCCCGTAATGAGACTGGCAACCACTTTTGCAGGCATCTCCGATGGGCCAAGCACTGTGCTAGGTAGGCCGTGCATGGCATCTACAAGGGACCACAGCCCTCTGAGAGGCTGCAACCATTGCCCCCATTTTACAGATGGGAAAGTGGAAGCACGCGGTCAGGCCAAACCTGGAATGGTCAGCATGCTGCATGAAGCTTGGCAGCTCAGGTCTTGGCTTCCCAAGACCTCCAAGAGAGGAGTGCTATGTTGACGGGTGCTGAGGCTCCACTGGCAGGAGACCAGCTCAGCGCTCTGCCTCAGCGGGGTGGGGGAGGGACAGGAGGCAAAGGGGATGGGAAACAGGGAGAAGCAGAGCTGGGCAGGGCTCAGGAAGAGCATCGGCTACTGGGAACAATGTGGGCCCCCGTGACGGGGCCTTCACCCGTCTGAAGCCACTCGGCCGCCTGGCCGGGCCCTGGTGCGGTCACAACCCAGACACAGCAGCCGCTGTCCGCCCAGCCGCGGGGTGGGGCACCCGGGCCCGGGGCCCGCTCTGTGGCCTGTCAGGAGATTTACACCCGACTCTTAACAACCGCGTGCGGACTCGCAGGCGGGTGCTGGGCCCCGGGTGGTCCGCCTGAATCGGCCCCCTGTGAGCAGATGAAAGCTGGTCGGTGGCTGGGCAGGGAAATGGGCTGGCGGGGGGCCAGCGGGCAGGGAGGCAAGCGGCTCCCTCCCAGGGCTGCAAGTGGGGCTTCCATCGGCCTGGGGTTGATTAGGGGAAGCCGGGAGGTCTGAGGTTAACCCCTTCCCTCCTGCTGGGTGCACTCCCCTGGGGATCAAGGGAATTCTGGGAGCCGGGGGGCCAGAAGCCGTTGCCTCTCTGCAACCCCAGCATCCCTCTGCCTCCCCACACCTGGAGCTGCAAACGAAACTGTGGCAACTTTAGGACCCTCAAAGGCCCAGAGACAGGTTTAGTTAGGGTCACTTCTCCTGCCCATGCTGTCTGGGGCCCCCAGCAACCACTGGCTCTGTGCTCCCTTCCTTCAGACCTCTCTGGTCAAATGTCACCTCTTCAAGAGGGCCCCCCCTGGATCTGCTCCCTGCCCGTGTCCCATCTGTGCGCTCTCCATCCCTCCCCCCAGCTCTGCTTTTTCTTCCTAAGACTTCTCACTACCTGAAATTAAGTCAGCTCATCATTTGTTTACTTCATTTATTCAACAAACAGTTACTGAGTACCTCCTGAGTGCTCGTGTCTGTATGTGGGGTCTAGGCCAGTACCTGGCAAAGCAGAGGAAAGAACCTCTGCCCCGTGGAGCATATACACTGGTAAGGGGAGATGAGAAATAAATGAGTGAACTCTACAACATCTTGGAAGGTAATCAGGGCTCTAGGTAAAATCAAGGCTGGTAAGTATGGGTGGGGGTGGGGGTGCGTATGATCTGAAACAACATGTCAGGGGAGGGCTTGCTGGGAAGTTAAGAGTAAAGCCTTCATTCAGGGTGGGAAAGAGCAAGCCACGTATCCGGGGGTGTCTGGGGAGGAGTGTTCCAGGGTGAGAGAATAGCAGTGCAAAGGTCCTGAGGCAGGGATGTGGCTGGCCAGTTGGAAGACCAGCCAGGAGGCTGGGGTGGCCAGAGCGGGGTGAGTGAGGCCAAGGATGTCAGGGAGGAAGGCAGGCGGTAATGAGCACAGAGCAGGTGGGGCCCTATGGGTCATGGTGACTAGAGGACTGTTTACCATCTTTCCCCGGAGCCTGTCTACTGGGTTCACTGTGCCATCCCCAGCTTCTAGAACAGTGCCAGACACATGAAAGGTGCCCGGGAAAATATTTGTTGAAATCATTCCATGTACATTTTTGGGAAGAAAGGGCCCACAGGCAAGATGCCTGGACTGCCCTCCTCTGCCCCAGGCAGGATTAAGAACTGGGGTCCTACCCTTTCAGGTACCAGCACCTGCTAAGGCTGGAAGATGGGGTGAGTGGTTCTTAAACCACGGTCCGTGCCAGAACCGCTAGGCACTGGGCTGCCTCCTGCCTAAATCCTGGATCCTGGTCAGCCACCTGCTTTTTTAACCAGCCCCCAGTGACTATGAGGGACACCAGCATTGAGAACCTCAGAAACCAAGGCCACACAGGCAGGAAGCCACCAAGCCAGCCTTCAAGGCCAGCCAGTCACCTGGCTGCAGATCGGGCATGCTGTGCAGGGCACCAGAGGGGAACGACCCAGCCACAGAACCCACAGCTGGGCCGCAGGGATCTGTAGACTCCCACTCCTTGGCTCCCAGAACCAGCCCCTACTCCCACCCCACCCCATAGGAGGCTCAGCCCTCACATGGGGTTGAGAGTCAGCAAGCAAGAGAAAAGCCCAGAAAGGAAATCCTGTGATCATCCATGAGGGTTTGGTACTTCCGGCGGGGCTGGGCAGCTACAAGCTCCTTCCACGCTTAGGACAACTCCGCAGGGCAAATGCTGACAGCTACTATCCTCCCCATTTACAGATGAGCACAGGGAGGTGGGAAGGCCCTTCCAAGTGGCCCTCACTTCTCTGAGTCCTAGACTGGAGCCCGTGGGGGCACTGAAGCTCACCCTCGGGCCAGGGGCTCTGCCTCCTGGCCTGTCCCCTCCTGTGGTGGCTGAGGGCCCGTTAACGGGGACTTCGCACCAGGCCCAGTGCGTGGGGAACGCCTGGCAACCAGCAGCGTCGAGCGGGCCTCTTACCTCATACAGGTGGGGACAGAGAGGCCCAGAAAGGAAGAGGACTTGTCCAAGGTCACAGACTGAAGGCCGGGTCAGGGTCAGAGGCCAGGGTGCTGGTGAGGCCTGACCCGCGGGCCGGGGTGGGTGGGGGCAGAAGCCAGCAGGTCCTCAGCATGGGCGGCCTGCCGAGCAGCCCCCTCCCACAGCTGCTCTTTTCCAGAAATCAGCTTCTGCCAAGGTTTTGTTTGAACAAGTCTCTTTAAACCCATGGGTCTGGCCCGTGCCAAGGCCCAAGGAGGGGCGCTATCTGCCTCAGGTCGCGTAGCCAGCCCACCGCCGACTCCCGCCTGTCCCCCAGCCCGGCTTCCTTTCCTTCCTCTTGCTGCCTCGTCTCTCTCTGGCCTCTACTGCCTTGTCCCGTGTCACCCTCCCCCATCAGCTCACCCCCCAGAAGGGCTGTCTCAGGTCTGGGGGACCCCAGAAGAGAGAGGAGCAGGCAGGGGATACGAACTGGGGGCCCCCACAGGCAGAGCCGAGCCTCTACCCTCATTCAGGGGCCTCAAGGGGGAGGGTGGGCGGCTCTGGGACAAGTGCGGCTGGACGTCGACGGCCCTGAGGGACTCCAGGCATTGCTGAGCCGCCCAGGGAATGTTCCTAAGCAAGCTCTGGGACCCCTGCTCGCATGCCTCTACAGACTGGGTGCTTTGTGGAGTGGCTGCTAAGCACTGCAGCATCACATTGAGCCCAACTGTGGCTCCTGTCCATCCCGATTCAGCCCCTGGAGAGTGGCATGTCACCTCCTTCATACCTCTATGGCCACGGCTTAGGTTTCTCAGCAGCCATCCTGCTGCTGACCAAGAGAGGGTCACCATCCACTAATGGTGGTGGTGGGAATGCATGGCAGTGGCCAGGTACTGGGGATAACAGAACACCAAGAATCCAGTGACTCCCTAGCACCCTTCCCTCTGCCACAGCCAGATGCTATCCACATGCCGTCACTGATCCCTAGGCCTGCAGCATGGTTGGTATCACCCCACTTCCAGGAGGAGGGGCTGAGGCCCAGAGAGGCCAGCAACTTGCCCAAGGTCCCTCAACTGGGCAGGCTGGCTCAGAATCTATTCTCTGCATCATGATGGCCTACGGCTCACAAGGGCTTCCTAAACATCACCCCCTGAGACTGCTGGGATCACTGACCCAGTTCACAGATGACAAAACTGAGGCCAAAAAGACACGACTTGTTCAGGGCTATGAAGCCCAAGGCCAGGGGCATGGACCCATCCAAGTCCAATCCCAACAGGAATACGGCCAGAGCAGATGCCTGCCTGTGAGCCTCATGGCCAGATGTGGGAGCTCAGGGAGGCTGGAGGAGGTAGCCCTGAGAGTCTATGGGGAGAGTCATTGAGGGCCACCAGGCCCAGCATTAAGCTTCCCAAGTGGCCAGATGCTGGAGTGGGCCCAGGAATTGGCTAGATGGGGAGCCAGGCCAGCCTGATGCCCAAGAAGGAAGGGGCCAGCCCACGGCCAGGCCTGGGTGGCCCTCACTGATGACACCCTGGCATAGCCACACCCTTGTTCTGAGCCTCCTGGGCTCAGGTCCCCATTCTGTCTTCCTGCCCCAAGTCCACCCAGCTTAGAATAGATTTCCAAGACTGTCTTAGGAACACAGGACACCTCTCAGCAGACTGTGGGAGGCCTTGGCAGGTTCTCAACGTCCCCTGGCCTGGATTCTCTCCTCACTGGAACTGGGGTGACCCTTTGGCTCTGCTGTCACACGGATCCCATGAGATAATAAATGTGAGAGGGTTTTCCAAACTGCAAAGGGTCACTATCCTAAAGAGCAAGACAAGGGTAGCTCTCAATGCCCCACACTGAGCAGGTCGCAAATCCGGGGGTTGTCCACAAAAGCACTCTGGTCAGGACCCTGGTCAGAAAGCAGCCAGTCCAGAGATGGCCAGCTGGTTCTCAGTTTCATTCATTCATTCATTCATTCATTCATTCATTCATTCAGTGAACACAAGCCTCTGGCCCACTCTGTGCCAACTGCCCCTCCCTCCAATTTCCCTAATCTAAATCTGCAAACTCTGGGTCCTTCAGCAGGCAGAAGCAATAAAACACAAGTGTCTCTGATGCTAAAACGCACACATCAGGACTCCCTGCACATAGTAGGTGCTCAATAAATATTTGCAGAATCAATCTGCATTCCTGAGTGTAGGTTTTGGGGTCAGAGTGCCTGGGCTCTGTGTGACTTAAGTCACATACTGAGATCCAAAGAAAGTTTCCAAGGAGCGGATCTGGCCTCACAGCCAGACCAGCTCCTGTTTTTAATGGCTCCCTCCCTCAGCCCCTGGCAGAGGAAGCTGGGATGGAGTAGAGCAAACCTGGCCTGACCCCCCTCCCCTCACAAATACCCTATCTGAAGCCTTTTCCATCCCTGAAGACTTTCCTTAATAGATGCAAACTACAAATCCATACTCCTTTATTGGCCCATCCACCCCCCCGCCACTTCCATGGGCAGGCATCCCACAGGGAAGGGGTTCAAGCTAATTCTGCCTCTTCCCCTCCCAGCATCCTTGCTGGCCTCCAGCAGTCCAGGGCTAAGCACAGAGGGTTCAGGAGTTGCTGGCAGGCACACAGTGTGTGTTGGGCTGTAGAGCCCAGGACTGCGATCCCCCACAGGAGTGCTCCAGGGACCCAGTGCCATCTATCTGACCTTGGCTGCTGCCCTCTCCACCCCATGCTGGGCTCTTTCCCCCCACCCAGGGGGCTCAGTGACTCTGGCACTTACGTCTGGGTTCCCGGGGTCCATCCACGGTCACCTTGATGGCTCGGTGGTAGGTGGCCACTTGGGTGGGGTTGGTGAACACGGTGATGGTCAGTGTGAAACTCTTCCCTGCGGTGGAGAATAAAGGCAGAAGGTTGGCACCTGGAGCTATTAACAATACCCTGTTCTTCCTTCCAAAAAGGGGCAGATCTCTCTCCTTTGAACCTGGGCAGAAGACGGGGCTATGGATGAAGTTCTAGCTGCTGGTCTTGGCATTCAAGGCCTCGGGAGGTCTGGCACCAACTTTATCATCTTCCCCCACCCCATGCTCTGGGCACCCTATTTCTTCCCTGCTTCCTGGCCTTTGTGCCATTCCTTCTACCCAGAGACCCTCATGATTTTGGGGTGGGGAGCATCCCAAGTATATTTATAAAAATATGTATAAAAATACATATTTTGGGGGCACCTGGGTGGCTCAGCCAGTTAAACATCTGCCTTCGGCTCAGATCACGATCCGGGGGTCATGGGTTAGGCTCCCTGATCAACGGGGAGTCTGCTTCTCCCTCTCCCTCTGCCTCTCCCCCCACTCCTGCTCATGCTCTCTCTCTCTCTCAAACAAATAAAATCTTTTAAAAAAATACGTATTTTTTTCCTGGAAGTAAATTATGAACTTTATAAAAGATTTGGGGAACACAGAAAAATCACCCACAGTTCCACTAGCCAGAGATAAACACTGTTAACACGTGGGTGTTTTCTGCTCTAATCCCTTTTGGGTGGGTATGTGTGTTTATAGAATGGCAAGGATCCCAAAATACGTGTCTTCATACCCCGGTTTTGTTTTTCTTCATTTAACCTCACATCATAAGCACTTTCTGATGTCATTAAAAATTCTTCATAAACTTCATTTTTAATGGCTACAAAATACTTCAACTCACAGAAGCCCCATCTTTTCTTTATCTGCCTCCTTAATCCCTGCTGCTGCCCCAGCAGCCTCCCCCTGGAGGCCCCCTGGGGGGGGGGCTGAGAGTGGGCTGATTGGGGAGGTGCCGACATTTCATTTGTAGACGCAACTGTTATTTCCAGAACTCTGTTCTATTTTTAGATAGACATTTGGCTCCAAAGTCTCCATTCAAAATTCCTAAGAGAGGAAAAACCTTTAAAATAATATTTTTTTTTACCATTTAAAATAAAACGAAAATGACCTTTTGTTTATAAAAATCTTTGTCTCCATCTCTGCTTATTTCCTTAGAATAGATTCCAAGAAGTGGTGAGTGAGTTCACCGCATCAGAGGGCTGGGACGCATTCAGCGGCATTGATCTCTCAAGTGAGAGGATGCTCCTCCAGAGTCACTGTGACTGTGACCGCCCCCACTCAGCGCACGGCCATCAGCACCCGGCCGTTGGCAGCACGGCCGCCTATCAAGGTGGAAGATCTACACGCTCCTTGACTTCATCTGCTGCTCTGCATGCCTAGTGAGACTGAAACTTTTTATATGATTATGGTCTGTCCCAACCCAACACAAATTACCGCTTCGTGTTCCTTTACGCTTTCCTTATTCGCGTTTTAGTGCCTTTTAGAAATCAGCCTGTGTTAACCTATTAGCACTTCCCCACCCCCTTTGTGGCAACCAGTTTCTCAGCTCAGTGGCCTTTACATTCTGCCTTCTGATACGGAGCTGTTTTGCATTTTCAGTTCTTCCTCCTGTTGGTGATTTCTTCTAGTGTTTCATGTTCAGGCAGGGTTCCCCATGGAACAAGCAGATAAGGTTGACCTTAGATAAACAGCGTTCTCTCTACCTTCTACCTTTAATTCCTTGATTCTTCTGGGGTTTAACTGGTGGGTGTGGTATAAGGGAAAGATAAGGGCAACCCAATTCTCTCATCACCTTCAGTGAAGTAGGAGTCCCCTCTCTCCTGCCCTCTTATCAGCATCAAAGCCCCCACACTGTATGAGATTGGGGAGGCTGGGGTGGCAGGTGGCGGGGGGGGGGGCTTTGCTCATCTCCTAAGCTTGGCCTCCTCCTTCTCTGCTTCTGAGCATCCCTATCTCTGGACCCCATTTATCGATCCAGGGACTCCCTAAGCGCAGGGGCCCAATGGCTCGGTGCACCTGTGTCCGCCAGGGCTGGCTCAGGATGGGCAACTCAGGGAGGCTGTCCATGTGGACCCCTCTGCTTCCCCTGCACTCCCGGAAACTCTCCAAGGTGGGCAGGCAGTCTTGCTACCCCATTCACAGGCGGGAGATGAAAATTCAGGGCAGGGAAGGAGAGCTTGTGGTTCTCTTTGCCGGGCTGGGTCCGGTGATCATGTGAAAACTCAAGTCCCGGAAACAGGAGAATCCAGAACAAAAGTAAACCAGCCAGGCTTCCACGGCCACACCACGGAACCCCAGGGCTTCTGAGACACCAGGGAGTGGTTTAAATCGAGGTGTGAAACTCAACCTGGGGCAGGGTGGGGCCTCTCTGGAAGGATTTTCCTGAGCCAGCACACTGGAGGCAGGGATGGAAATGCATACAGCACCTGCCCCTGGAGTCCTGGGTCAGAGGAAATCGAACCCCTCACTCTCAGACCACAGGGGCACTTTCCATGGTTTCTGGAAACTGAAAGTGCAGAAGGTCTAGGGAAATGCCAGGCAGGTGGCCTCAGGCTCCCTGCCCACCTCCCCTTCCTGGGATCTGCCATCCCTCCCTCTTTGGTCATTTTTCCCCTGGACTCCTCCCTCCCCTGCCAGCTGGGCACTTTCCCGGATTGGGGGGTGGGGTGGGCGGGTGGGGGGGGTTCCTGGGCCTCTGCCGCTTCCATCACCTCCTAGACACTGCCAGGTGCCAGGCCAGATGGGCCCCAATTACTGAAGTGCTCCTGTGTTTCCCTCATTTCCCTCAGGTCTCCACTGAAAAGTCACCTCCTCAGTGAAGCCCTCCCTGTCTCCTTTATCTAAAGCAGGCATTTTAAACTTGGCATCCAGGGCTCCTTCTTAGGATTAAGCGGGCCCTGTGAACAGGGACAGGAAAAAAGGAGACAATTGTATTGTCTCTAACCACTGGCTACAGTTTAGCATCTCCCTCAAGTGCGACCGTGGGCAACAAACCACAGAGGGATTATAGAAGTCCCTGTGACCTTGCCACCAATAGACGTCACAGATATTTACATATCACATTACAGACATTGCATATTTCTCTAAATATCTTTTATGCTCGTCACAACTTCAAAATCACGGTCGTCATCAAACCCATTGCCACATCTTATTATTTAATACACTACTAAAAGAGCACATTTATCCCAATTGTTTTAGACATTTTGCTAACTATGTTTTATTATAATTGGTTTCCATTGTAATCCTTTGTATTTTATTTTATTCTTTAAAACACATTATTCTGGAACTGTCAAATGGCCCATGGGGTAAAAAAAAAAAAAAGGTTAAGAAGCTCAATGTGAAGCA
Organism: Zalophus californianus; assembly: GCF_009762305.2. Lineage (NCBI taxonomy): Eukaryota > Metazoa > Chordata > Mammalia > Carnivora > Otariidae > Zalophus > Zalophus californianus. The sequence goes on from NC_045598.1 coordinate 18,488,097, forward strand.
TCAGAGACCCTCCCGCTCCCAACCTCCCTGCTCAAACTCCCCCCATCGGGCTTATTACTTTCGGCAATTCCTCTACTTATTTATTTTCTTTTATCTCCCTCTTCTAGATGGTAAACTCCCTGGGCACCAGAACTTCTGTCTTGTTCACTGCTGTGTCCCCAGCCCCTAGGACAGCATCCGGCACATAACAGACGCTCAAGAAATGTTTGTTAAATGCATTAAGGGAGAGACAACCGTTTCCATTTTACAGATGAGAACACTGAGACTCACAGAGGGGCAATGAGTCATCCAGGTCAACAGTATCTAGGCAAGGCCAGAAAGGTTAGAATGTGCTAGAGCCTGCCCCCTGCCCCTCTCCCAACCCCATACTAAGGACCTGCTCCTGGGGAGTGAGAAGCCCCCACTCTCACCAGGCAGCAAACCACAAACTATCCCTGAGGTCATCAGCCCTCCTCTACAGCTCCCTCCCGCTTTCCAGGCCTGGCACCAGCCATCCCGGGTGCCCAAAGGGAAGAGGCAGGGACTGGGACCTGGGAGCAGGAGTGGAAGGGAGGGGCATGTGTCAGGTACCACGGGGGGGGGGGGCGGACAAGGGGTGGGGGAGAGCTGTCCCCCTGAGTGCCCCTCACCTCTCTCTCTCTACCTGGTGGTGAACCCATCTTCCCATCTCTCCCTGTCTCAGGGCAGGAAGCTGAGATGACAGAGAAGGTGGAGGATTTTGTGCAGGAACCTCTGGCAAACTTGCCATCAGCCAGAAGTCCAGGAACTGCAAATCAAGGCACTCTAGGGGCTGGGCCCGGCTCCGGGGGAGAAGTCCTAGTCTGGAAACAGCTACCCCTCGGGGCCCTAGGTGACCCCAGACAATCTTGCGGGACCCGGGGCCCCTGGACCAATCAACACTTACAGCCGCCTTTGGCAGCGTGGCTCTGGGCCAGTCTCTGTCCCCCTCAGCCTGGGCTGTTGTGTCATAAACCCCCACCATGGGGGCTTCATGGACAGCAGGTGGGGAACATGTGTCAGGGGACCTCTGGATTTTCTCAACATTGGTCAAGAAGCCTGTAGGCTGCACCCACATATTTCACCTCAAATCTTGCTCTACCTACTATGATTTCTTTTTAACCAGCGACAGTTCCGGAACTCATGTTGTTTTCACTTTCACCTAGGCTGCCTCCTAGAGGACATTTTTGGAATTTGTGGTATGGGGTCCCGGAGAGAGGGCGTGGGGGGCAGAGGACTCAGCTGTCCAGCACTGCACAGGGCACCCAGGTAGTCGTTCCTCCTGGGTGCGAAACACTTGTTACGAAGATTCTCTGAGCCATGAGCCTAACTCAGTTTTACATAAAATAAAGCAAAGGATTTTTGCACACTTTTAGTACTTGTTGAATTTTCCAGGATGGAAGACAGTTCTTTTTTTCTCCCCCCACCCCGAAACTTTGTTCAGAACTTTGCCAAGCATTGGTCACCACTTCAGAAGGCCATGTCATCGACGGCAGCGGACTCTGGGTCCTGCATGCCTGGGTGGCGGTCTGCCGTGGCCCTCCCGGGGCTTCTGCCAGGGGGCAGGCACCCGCTCACCGCAGTGGGGTCTCACCCCACATTTATATGCTCAGGTGGGTATTTTATCGTAAATCCTTTTCCTCTCTGTTCTCCATTATGGCTGTGGACTTCTGTGGATTTTGAAACTGCACGTGAGTAAGTAGGTTCCATTAGTTACACATTTCACTGTAGGACAGTGAAGGGTGCATTATAGGATGTTTGTCGTAAGAAGGGCACTGTATCTGGTGGGGCGGGAACCTGGGGCCTAGTCGCTGGAGACACCAACGACTTGGTTTCTTTCCCTCCCTTGCCTTGGGTCCCACCTTCAGGCTTATCGTGAGGGCTCTGTGGTGGTGGTGTGTCTATGTCCTCCGTGGAAACCTATCTTCCTGGAGGTAAGACGGCTTCAAGGAATAAAAGGCAAGGAAACAAACAGAAGTTTCCATCCGGCTTCTTGGTCTTGGCAGAAGTCGGAGGGCCAGGGAAAGGCTCTGGGTCCCAAACTCTAACCTGTCCCAACTCCTGAAGTGCCCCGCTGTCTGGGTCAATCACTGATTTGCCCTCTTGGTGGGAATTTCCCAATGGGCAGCATGGGCACAGCAGACGGGCCGCCGCGGGCCGCACGACCCCTGCACCCTCCTTCTCACTGCCAGCCGCCTCCACTCTCCCACTCCACAATTCACACCTTCTGGGTTTCCCCCACCCCCGCCCAAACCGCACCATAATCACAGAATCAGTGACTACACCACTCAAAGGGACTTCAAAGATCTCCTCCAGTCGTAGGCATTTGAAGTAACAAAATCTGTAACTTGGATCCAACTCTCAATATGTGCCAAGTGATACAGTGGTGCCAATTTCCTTAATCCTTATAAAATCTCAGGATTTCCTTAATCCTCATAAAATCTCAGGTCATTATTGTCCCCATTATACAGCTGGGGAAACTGAAGCACGGAGAGGTTAAGCCATTTGCCCCATGTCATCCAGCAAGTCACCGGCAGAGCTGGGACTGAAATCCAGGTGGGCTGGTAGCGGAGCACAGATTGTTCAATACCATGAGCCTCTGAGGTCTGAAAGTTTTGTCAAGTCCCCAGGTATTGGAGCTCCCACTCAGGCCCCTTCCTGCCCCCGGCCCCCTGGCCCCAGGACCGGTGAGACTGATGGGAGAAGGGCGGCGAGAATGATTTATAAACTCAGCCTCCTGCATCTTCCAGAGCCACAACCCCAGCCTCAGCCTCGCCTGCTTCAAGAGCACCAGCTAAATGATGCTTTGCAAACCTACCTCTCTCCCCTAAAGCCCTGCAGGGTGAGTACAGGTCCATGGGCGTAAATGCCACAAAGAAATCACTTTATGCGGCAGAAAGGCCAGCCGGCCAGCCATGCCCTTGGTCACTCAGGGAATCACCATATCTTCTCTTTCTCGATCTCACCTCCCAGGACAGGGAGTAAGGTGCCACGTTCCTGATGCCTTGCTGGGCTCCCAGGACGGACCTTCCCTTCTGCCTGCTCCACCAGGGCCTGCAGCTACAGCGGGCCTCCCTGCATGCCCCCCCCCGCCACCGCCCCATCCTCATGCCACCTGGGTCTGCACACCTGGCCACCGTCCCAAAGTCAAGCTGCATCCCAAAGTCAAGCTGCATCCCAGCGAGCCACTGACCGGTGGCGAGTGACTCTCCACTCAGGGCTGTGGCTGGGATTAAGTTGCAAAAGGCTGGAGAGATTGGGGATGACAAAAGGGGCTTGGAGACTAATTAGGAGCAGCAATGAAAGCTTAATTCATAAAAGCAAACATTTTCCATCCATCAACCTGCAACCAGTTAAGGGCAACGTTTGAAAGAAATCTGTGCGTGGGGAAGGGAGCCAACAGGAACAGGAAATGTTTGAAAGAATGTAAACTATTTCAGTTTCATAAAAAGTAACAAGTAAACAGTTATTACATGCAAATAATGCCCTGGTTTTAATTAATGCTGAAAAGTCAAAATATGTTTGACATTTGTATGTATACATTGAATGGTTGGAAAGGAAAAAATGGTGCCCAGATGCCCGTTGCTGAGCAGGGCTGGCGGCTTGGAGCGAACTAAAACCTTGAAAAGGTCTTGTTTATTGGTGATGAAAAGTACAATTCTGCCTCAGCCTCTGTCGAAACTGGGGGCAGAGGGAACCTAGCTTACTTTCTTAACTAAGCTGGAAGGGCAAGCTGCGTCTTGGGAAGGGCACTCCCCGCTTTTCAGCAGGCTGGTCTTAAAGGGCCAGCGAGTCCTCAAGCCTCCATTTCACTGGGGCAGGGTTTCTAGGACTTCCCCACCCAGAAGTGATGGTGGGTTTCAGGTCCCAGCAGCCTCTCACTCAAGAGCCCCGGGGAGCGGGGGGGGGGGGCACCCGCAGTGGCAGCTGGTCCTGCCTGCCTTTCACCCGCCAGAGGCTGATCACACAGGCGGGCCGTGGGGGGGCGGGCACACACCAGCCTTGATTCTGAGGTGGGGGATGGCAGCCTGCACCACATTCATGTCTCTTCTAAACCACCTTAAGGCTCAAGGGTTGGGGAAACTGTGGCTTGGGGAGACCACAGCTGGGGAGAGGCAGCCTCGAAGCTTGCTCAAAGCTTGAAGCTTCGGGAGATCCCAGCCCCATCGGGAGAGTGGCTGGGGTGCTTGGGCCCCTGCAGACCAGCCATTCATCTAAACCGGCCGCTAAGCCCACTTGCCACAAAAGACCAAGAGGTCCCCCTTCAAGCTCCTTAATCCACGATCTCCTCCTAGCATCTTTTATGAGGCCAGAATACTCCACCGGGAAAGAGGGGTGACAGGGACAGCTTTGAGAGTTAGTAAACCCCAGAAACTGGGAGCAAATCGTGTCTTTTTCTGGCGAAGGACTCGCATCCTCAAAGGGTTTTGTGACACCCCCGTGGGGCTCCAAACAGCTGAGACCAAGCCAGTCCTAGGGACTTGTTTCTGGGGCTCCCATTTGGGACCCCAAGGGCTTGCTCTCAGCTTCCTTCCTAGACCTCTGCCATTGCTGGTGTCAGGGTGCGCAGACTCCCTGCTGCTCACCTCGCCCACTGCGGCCCACGAAGCGAAGGTCGTTGAACCTGGCCACCTGGTTCTTCATGACTGCCGAGGCATTACGCAGCTCCGCAGAGTAATTCTCATCATTGCCAGCCATCACGGTCACCACTGTTCCATCAGGCACGTCCCCCAGCGCCACCACCTGAGGGCACAGGGGCAGGGGGAGAGCTTAGAAAGGTAGGGGAGGCCAGGGAGAGGCCGGGCAGCTCCCCTAGGTCCCAGGCGCACTGCAGGATTTCTCAAAGGCAGAGCGGAGAAGAGGCTTAAACACAACAGACATCTTCCCCCCCAAATAACAAAAATAAGAAGCCGAAATCTCCGCCTTCCACACCCAAATCCTAGGTGAACTGGTTAAGCCAAGTCCTGAGAAATTATCCTTGCAATGAAATCTGGGCGAGAGCTGTGAATGAGCTCTATCGCTGTGGTCTGGGGTGTAGTTCCCCTCTTTCCTCAGGCCTGAGCAAAAGAGGAATCAACATACTCCTAGCAACCAAGTCTCTAAGTAAAAATAATATCAACAACAATAATAACGGGACTGGTCCCCACGCTCAATTAATGCAAGAGCCGTTTGGGGTATGAAATTTGGCCCTGAAACGTGGCCCGGGCCCAGTTTGCTGGCCTCTGCAGAGCCGGAATTCGTTATGCAGGGAAAATGCAAAATGCAAAACAAACCGGTGTCTTGAGAGGGGTTGTACAGAAAACCTCTTTAAAGTGAGAGAGGGGCTTTCGATAGCAGGAGGATGCACCTGCTGGGAATTGCAGGATGGGGGTGGAGATGCCCCCCCCAATACAGTCTCCCGGACCCCAAGCAGCGTGCAGAGGCAGATGCCTTTTGAAAGGGAATCACACTGCAAATGTAGTCACAGCCATTTAAACGTGGCCACCGCGTGCAGGGACTAGGGATCCAGATGGTAAAAATTTCAAGGAGAAAATGTTTGGGGTCTGATTAAAAAGGCCAGATTTCCTGTCAACATCCTGTCTTCTTTTAATTTCAAAGATTCCTTTTAAGCTCCAAGTGACAGTAAAACCTCCGATCTGAGGATTAAAGTCACACGGGCCTCCCCCTCCCCCTCCTCCCCGGGAGATTTTCCCCACTGGCATTTTAAGATGTCACCCGGGAGACCTCCAAGAGCCACTCATCCTTTTTTTTTCTTTTTTTTTTTCCAATTTGGAGTCCTCTTAATGGGAGCAAGGACGGCCTCAGCTGCCAGGAGCCGCTGTTTCCAGCCACCTCGGGCACCCGCCACCCCCAGACGCTGGCCCTTCCTGCCCTGCCCTTTCTCACGGCAGCTGTGAGAGGTTTAGGGGAAAACCAAGGCGTTTTCGTTTCATCTCGCTGCCCCCTTAAAAAAATGAAAATGAAACAGTCGCCTACTCCTTAGCAAAGAGAAAAAGATCCTCTGAATGACTGGGGGCTGCCAGGAGTGGGAGCGCCCCCCATTTCGGGATTCTCGCCGCAAACGTTTAGGGTTCGGTGCCCCTCTTCTCAGCCCTAGAGTCGACCGGTGTAAAATTTCAGAAGCCAGTAGTTGAGGGTGTGAGCAGGAAGTGTTTCTGAAGCGGTGCAGGAAGAGGGGTGCTGGCAGTGGAGGGTAGGCCCTATCCACCCTCCGCACCCCACCTCCGGTGTCCTCGCCCTGGTCCCGGGGCTCTTCTTCCCCTTTGCCTGCAAGGCTGTGTCGGAGGGATCCGGACTGGAGAGGAGCGAAGCCCCATCCGCCCGTTTCCGCCTCAACGTCTTTCAGCAGGGCTCCCCGAAGGTGGAGGGGGCAACCCCCCCCAAAAGCCATCCGTGCCGGTGCATCCGAGAGGGAACGCCAGAGTCCCCGGGCGGAGCGCGCAGCGAGACCGAAAGCGCCCCAGGCCCGGCTGCTGGGCTCTCGCCGCGGGGTAGCGGGCACGTCCCCTCCCTTCCCCTGCCGGGGCCCTGGCTCCTGCAGCTGAGACGCCCGGATCCCCAGGGCCCGTGTCCGCCCGCCCCGGGCCCTGCACTCACCTTGAACGCGACGGGCAGCGTCTTGTTGCAGCGCCAGTGCGAGGGCAGCACAGAGCAGAGGAAGTTGGGGCTGTCGGTGCGCACGAGCTCGCCCGCGTGGTCCGCCAGCACGTCCACCATCGAGCGCACCTCCGGCCGGGCGCGCCCGCCCGGCCCCACGGCCGCCTGCGCGCTCAGCGCGCCGCTGTTCTCGCCCATCTTGCCGCTGCTGCCACCGCCGCCGCCGCCGCCGCCGCCGCCGCCGCCGCCGCCGCCGCCGCCGCCGCAGGGGAAGGCCGTGGAAGGAGGTGTGAAGCGGCGGCTGGTGCTCGGGTCTACAGGAATACGCATAACAGCGGCCGTCAGGGTGCCGGGCGGGCGGCGGCGGCGCGGCTCCCCCGGGGGCGGCCGGCGCGGGCGCCTCCTCGGCCGCCGCTGCCGCGAGAAGCGGGAAAGCAGAAGCAGCCGGGCCGCGGCCTCAGGGCGCAGGGGGCGGCGCCCGGGGACGCCCCGCCGGGGCCCGCCCGCAGCGAGGCCTCGCTGCCCCGACGGCCGCGCGCAGCCTTGCCCGCTAGTCCTGCATCCTGGGCTTACGGACCGCTTGTGGCCGCCCCTCGCGGCGGGCCGTCTGCCTCGGCTGCGGCGGGGCCCGCGCGGGCTGTGCCGCCGCCGCCGCCGCCTCCCACCCCCGCAACCCGCTCGCGGCCGCCCCACCGACTGCGCGGCCGCAGCCCCAGAACAAATCCTCGAGAATCAAGTGGCGGCGCCGCGCCGGCCCGCGCCGGGTTAGTACCCGGGGGCCCGCGGGGGCGGGGCCGGCCCGAGCGACGCGTCGCGCAGCCAATCGGAGCCCCCATCGCCGGCACCTCGGCCGCGCTCGTGGGGGAGGAACAGGGACCGCCGAAGGCCGCCCAACGGGGAGGGGCGGAAGGCCCCGCCCCGAGGAGGACGCCCGGGTCGGGGGCCCGGCGCTTTGGCCCAGGGCTCCTCGAAAGTTCGGGGGCCCCGGGGTCAATGCTAAAACTGTGGTTAAGACGCCCGGGCCCTACAGAGGGCTCCTTTCCGGCTGTCTCCTGGGCGGCTGCTCCCTGACGCGGGGGCAGCGGCTCCCCTTCTCGCGCCCTTTCCCCGCTGCCGGTGGCTGTGGGCCTTCCCCGCTCCGGCTGCTTTCGGCCTCTGATGCCTGCACTCTTAGCTGAGGGACGCGGGGGCTCCAAGGCCGGCGACATCGAGCGGGCAGCTGCCCCAAAGAGGTTTCTCACCCGGTGCCCGGCGCCCCCCGCCGTCCCGCCAATTATTTCCGCCCATGAGCTCCCACCGCACACGAGATTCCACCACCAGCAGCCGCCTCTGCAACTCCCAGCCCAGCGCGGCTTTGGGCCCGGCCTCGTTGGCCCCGTTGCCAAACGGGGACAGACGGGTGTCCCCCGCGGGCTGGAATCTGGCTTGGGGGTGACAAACCCCGTTCCTCTCCGCTCCCCAAAAAGCAACTTTCAGGACCGTGCAGGCCTCGCTTCGTCGTTCTTCGTTGTGGCGGCCTCTGATTCTTTGAAAAACACGATGGGGCCTGGAAAACGCGAGTGTTTCCCTCTGATTTTTGCCCCGCGCATATAGCCACGGCCCTGCATCGTGCAAGAGGACGCGGGTCCACGGCAGGAAGACCAGCGTGCGGCGAACGCGAGGATGGCTGCCAAGCTAAGGGCCCCCCGGCTCCCAGAGGAGGCAATTTTCTAACTCCGTGTGGATGCAAACTGGCTCCCCGAGGGCCCATGCCTCCGTCTTACGGGGCGGTGTGCTCCGGCCGCGCCGCAGGGACGCAGACCGCTCTGCGGAGGCACCGTCGCTCTCACTCCCGCCCGCGCGGCCCAGCGACTCCCACGGCTTCACGGCAAACCGTCCTGGCCTCTCCCGCCTCCTGGGCCTAAGGACAAGCTACAGCGGCGAGGGGAGCTGCAAAAACCGAGCCCCCATTCATTCTGGATTGTCGCCCCAGAAGGGGTCCCTGGAGTCTAGGGAACCGACGAGCGCGCGCCGAGTCTCCCCGCCGTCTCGGAGACTGGACTGAATGTTCGTTGTTCCGGGCGCTTGACAGGTGCAGCACGACAGATTCCAAGCCACGGAAGGGAAGAAGGATAGGGTCCGAAGGTGGCCGCAAGATCGCGCCCCAGATCTGACCCCGGCCCAGTGCGCGCCATTTCGTCGTTGCGTAACGAATTCAAGCCCCGCGTGCGCTGCAGGGCGGGCCGGCTGTGGCCCAACCCCGACCACCTGGAGAGGTGGTCCCTGCCCTTGTCTAGCGTCACGTCAGCCCCTCGGGCCATTTCGAAGGCAGGGACAGCGAAGGACCCTACGGGATCTTTTTATAGAGCCTGCATCTCGGAGTTGCAGATCGCGGGGGCCAAGGCCCTTGCTCTCTCGGGAGCGCTGGCTGGAGCGGCGGAACCAGAAGAAAACGAGGTACCAGGGCCTTGGCGCGTCCGACCTCTGGGAGTTTCCCGCCAAAAGGCCCACCAAGTTGTGGCCAGGTACCGCCCGGGACCAGGGAGGGGGAGCGACGCGTGTGGCCCTGGAGCGGCTGTGGGGCCAGGACCCGCTGTGTCTGGGGTTTGTAAATTCGATTCGTCTAGTGGTTTCGGTTTGCACCCGTGCCCTTACTTGTCCCTCCGCCCGATTTCTCCCTCATCCTACGGCGGGTTCACAAACGGACATCCTGAAAATGCGGTTCCTGTGGGTCTCGGCACCTGGCACAGGATCCGGCGTGGCTCCAGCCCTCGGAAGGGTGCTCACTGCGTGTGGGCGTGTGGGCGCGGGAACCAGGGGACACTTTGGTCTCCAGCCTGCGGTCGCCGGGGCCCGCCGGGCCGGGAGCAGTTTCGGGAGCCACCGCTAGTTGGCGCCTGCACTCTGCCCGCCGCGGAGTTGCCCGGCCAGGCCCTGCCCACAGACGTGTGCCAGCTTCGGTCCTGCGTCCAGGCGCAACGGCCCGTCTCGTATGAAGTGCCCTTTCTGGACAGATGTTCCAGACGATTCCTCACCATCTATGCGGCCAGGATAAGCCAATGGCTTTGTGTCAGACCAAACGCTGCCCTACCTGCCTGCCCCTGATGGACACAGATGCCCACTGCCCTGGCATCTCTGGCACCCGACAGTCTCTGTGCCCTCCGACCCACAGAACATTCTCCTTGCCAGAAATGCACAGCCCTCTCCTGTCCCATCCTGAGGGGCCAGAGACTGAGGAGGACACGCAGAAGAACAGGCCAGAAATTCCCAATTTCTACCTATGGCTAACTTACATCCTCCCCATCCCTGACCAGTGAAGCTAGGGTCACCTCTCTCTCTTTCTGTTTTCTTTTTACCATTTCAAGAGACAGTTGGACAGCTCCCACTCCCTTACGTGGGACATGTGGGTTCCCTCTTCCTTCCCTGTTTTCTATGGCTAGCCACCTCCTTTCCCTCTTCTAGTGGACTGGTGTACAAATCTCCTGCTTTCTCTTGAATTGCTCCCACCTAAGAGCAACCCAAATTGTCCACAGCAGGCTGAGGAAGCCAGGAGGTCTGGGCCTACCTTGGCCCAGAGTTGGGAAGCAGGGACCCAACCTGGGGCCCACAGAACTCAGGATCTGGGGGCCACTCTCCCCCCCCACCCTCACCAGCATCCTTTGCCCCTGAGAGTGGGATCCATGGGGTCAAAATGACCCTGCGTCAGGGTGCTCTCCTCTGGCCGCTTGAGGGGGTCTAGGAGTGCACCCTAAAAGTGGTGGTGGTAGTAAGGTGCCTACATGTGTCTCCCCACAGACCAGAGAGCTCACAAGGGCAGGTCTGATTCCTCAAGAGTCTGGTGCCTGGGGAGAGGTGAGGATCCCCCAAGTGTGCCAGACACGGGACATCTGTGGCATGGAAAACCTTCTAAGAAGTTCACTGGTTGTGGAAGGGGCCTGGGTCTGCAGTTCCCCTGCCTCAGTTTGCCTTCTTCCACCAACTACCCGTGATCTAGGGAAAATTGCTTAAAACCTCTCTGACTCTTGTCTATTTCATCCACAAAGTAGGGCAAATGATAGTGGCCTCCTCACAGAAATGTGTGTAAGGTGTTTAGCACAGGCCTGGCACATAGGGGGTGCTCCATCCATGCAAGCTATCACTTGTATCACACTGAAAAAATAAGGCCTCCCCTTTGTTGGGGGCCTTTGGCAAGTCTCTTCGTCTTTGTGGGCCTTATACTTCCCATTTGTGAAATATCCAGTTCTCATGTTCAAAGTTTCCAGGACTCAGAGCCTAGTGCATGGCATCCTGCCCCCCTCTTGGTTCACCTAGAGGCTGCCTGGGGGAGGTAAGGTCTGTCTGTGATCCGCCTCTAGGCAGAGGCGGCTTGCAAGAGGGTTTTCCAGCAACCATCACAGGGCTACCTGAGCCTGGATCTTAAGAAGACTCACCTTCTTTCCCCTAGGCTCTTAGACCCTCACTGGAAATCCACTGGCCCCCACCCCCTAGCCTCCTACAGACAGACACTCTCTGGGCCTCAGCTGACACTGTTAGCCACCTCCCCATCCCCAAGGAGGCTTGCGTTCCCTTTATGCCAAGTCTCCTGGGAGCCCCAGTCCAGTTACTAGCAGAGGACTCGCTTCTAGAAGTTAATGATTTCTTCCAGCCTGGCCTCCACACCCTCTGGTGAAGCTCTCCTGCCTGGTGGCCTGGAACTTAAGATGGGACATTTCTGTCCCTCAGTGAGCCTCAGTTTCCCCTTCCATGAATGGAGGTGGTTCTGATCACTCCATTTCACAATCCAGAGGATTAGACTCCCTCCAGGAGGGGAGGAGCATTGTGTTTCACCACATCTAAAATGCCATCAATCGCTCCATGTGAAAGAAAAAGAAAGAAAATACCGCTAGTTAAACCAAGGCTTTCATGCATCCCGATTTCAGATACGTGTGTTTATACATATATATCTTTTTACACATACACACACACACACACACACACATAAAAATTAGTGAGAAAGGGTCATGAAGAACAACAATAATATGGTCAAGGGGTTGTTGCTGGCAGGGTTGGGGCCCTTACCCCAGAGAATTCCTTCTGGGTAGCCTTTCTGGAAGGCTCCCGAATGTGCAGAAGGACAAGTGTGCTTCTCAAATTACAGGGTGGCTTTTTTTTTTGGAAAGGGCCAGACTGTGAGGGGAGGGCGGGGGAGCTGGAGAGAGCCCTGTGGTTAGGACACAGCTACTTGCTCTGCCGCTGACTGCATGTGTCACTTTTGCACCTCGCGGAGCCTCCTCAGAACCCTGGCGGGGTGGGGGGAAGGGGAGAAACAGCAACAGGGAGGGCTGCTGAGGTATTCCCGTGCCCAGGCCCTGTGTCTGGGCTTTAAGTACACACTTCCATTCCATCCCAGCAATCGTGTGGGGGTAGGTATTATGCCCATTGAAACAAAGAGAAATGTTGCTCAATATTTTCTGGGTAGGGAGAACCAGAGTGGGGTTAAAGCCTGATCGGACGCAAAATTTGGTGATCAGAGGCACCACCTGATTATGCACCCCTGCACTGGTTGAACAAAACATTGGGAAGAGTGGGCATCTAGATATTGAAAGTGCTCGATAAACGTTAGCGATCATGATGGTGGTGGAGCCAGCAGAGGGTGGGGTGGGGGTGGGGGCAATAGACCTGGTGAAACAGCCATAGGTGTGGAAATCAGCAGACCCTTCCAACCCAGGTTGGGAGGCTGAAAGGGGCCGCACAGGTCATCTGCTGAGGCTTGCCCACCTCGTGCTCGCCTCCCACCTCAGAACCTGCCTGTGAGGAGGTAGACTCAGCTGTGGTGCCCAGTGGGACAGAGGGGAATACTGAGGCCCAGAAAGTGGGAGAGACTTGACCTGTTTCACTAAGGAAGAGGCAAGACTTGGGACTAAGCTCTGGCAAGGCCAGCGGGCAGCATGGTGCAACCAAAAGCAAGGTGGGCGAACAGCCATCCCCGACCTCCACCCGGACCTGCACGGTGGTCCCCCCAGTGCCTCACGTCCAGGTGAGACCATGAGCAGCCATTGCTCCAGGGGAGATGCTAGAGTCTGTGTGTCTCCCTCAGGCCTTCAGCATCCCCATCGGAACGGTAGGAGTGAGCTTCCACGGTCCCTGGAGGCGGCACCAGGCTGGCTCCCCGTGGGCCCCCAGGTAGGTTTCACTGTGACTTTGGGGTCGAGTCCACGGGGCCCCTTTCCTCACCTCCCACCTCCTCAGGTGGCACTGACTCCCTCTTTTGCGAAGCCCTGGACCTCCACCGCCAACTCCCCCGTAGGTCCTCCTGAGAGGGCACTCAGCTTGGGGAATTGAGGAGACAGGAGGGAAGGATGGAGAGAGGTGGTCTCAGCGTGAGCCTGGCCAGGGGTGAGGAGGCGGGCCCCATCAGTCGCCGGGGAAGCGGGCTCTGGTTTCTGCTCCCGTCAAGGGGTCTGGTCTTCCTACTGCCCTCCCTGCTCCGCACTTTGGTCATTTATGAAACAGGGAAATAATTCTAGTAGAGCCCTTTGGTCTATGACTAATAATTTCCCTAATTAGTTGGGAGTCCTGTCGTGTGCTGGGAGTTTTACCTCAATTATGGCTAATACAGGGCTTCTGCAGGATCTTTTATTCTCTCCATTTTACAGATGGGGAAATTGAGGCTCAGAGAGTAAAGAGCTTCCCCACTCTGGGCCTCAGAACCAGAGGGCCCTCGTTTCAACAGGATTCCTTGATCCAGACTCTGTCTCTGCTCTGCTGGCTGGTCAGGGTGCCCGGGACTCTCCAGCCACATCAGTGGGGCCGGTGCAGAACTCCCTGCTGGCAGAGTCATCAAATCAGAGGATTCTTCGTTGGTGGGGGGGCAGGGGACAGAGACTGGTAAGAGGGACGTGGGTAGCTTGGAGCCCAGGAGGGTTCTGGAAAGGGCATACTCTTTCCCCGGCCCAGAAAGGGGCTTCAGCTCTGGCAGTCAGGGAGGGAAAGGGCTCCTCTGTGGCTGTCACCTCTCGTACTCCCTATTGTGGAGGAAAGACAGGAGGATATTCAGGTCCAAAACATCTCCAAGCCTTAATCAGATGGCAAGAATAGCCGCCAGTCCGAAACCAATGTTTGGAATTGAATTGGAACCACGGGATTAGAATCTTGAGCTCTGTTAATCATTACTGACTACGGTTAAGTCCGGCATGCCAGGCCTAATCCCACACTTTGTGCTCATTTGTACCTCACGGGACCCTTATCGGGGAAGTGCAGCATCATTGCCATTCTGTAGGTGAGAGAACTGAAGATGTAAACTTGCCCAAGGTCACACAGCTGGGCAACTCTGGAGCCGGGATTCCAACCAGGCAGCCTGGCCCCACACTCTGGTCTCATGGACCAGAATCAGATGCTTGAAGTTAGAGTCATGGAAGAGAATTAGAATCCTGGCATGAGAATTGTGGGCAGGATTCAGAATTTTATAAAGTCAGCCTCAACAGGGCTCTGAGATATCATATCCAAATCTCCCGTTTGTCAAGTGGCAGAACTGAGGCCCAGGGAGGGAAAGGGTCTCCTTCAAAGTCACTGCCCAGGCCAGGGGCTGAGTCTGGAACCCCGTCCCACCCCCTCTCATTGATTCTGGTCCAGGGTGCCTTCCTCCCTGTGGTGGGCCCTCCTCACCCCACCACCCACCCAGTCCCATTAGGGATTTTCCACCTCCCCAAAAAGGTCCTAATGGCTGTCAGTCCTTGTGAAGCCTTAATTAATCTCAGAGGCTGATGGCTCTGAGGCGACCAGGGGCTTTGGCCTTACGCAGATGAAGATTACGGCTCCATTTCATGTGGTGGTGAAGGAACGCCTCAGACATTCCTGCCAGCAATAAAAGCCACATGGCTTTCCAGCGTCGCCTTTGGAAAAGAAAAAAAGCGCAGCCCTTTGCGGAAAGAAATCAACTATGTGCTGTATGCATGGCATGAGATAAAAACGGGGCAGAACGAGGTGGAGAACAGTTGGTCTTTTATGCTGCTTCCCGTGGCCACCAAGAGTGGCAGGGCCTGGCGGTCGGGATCCCAGCTGCAGCCCCGGGGAGAGGCGGTGGGAGCCCCAGGGGAAGGGCCTCAGCCCCTCCACCTGAGCTGGGCTTCGGCGGCCCCCCATGCCCCATTGGCAGGGCTGGCTTCCCCAGGCCTGTAACCCCGCGTCCTGCTTGCAGAAGGGCCCATGCCTGCTTTCCTGCTCTGCCTTCACTGCCTTGAAATCCTTCAGACTTTTTGAACAAAGGGCCTGCATTTTCATTTTGCGCCGAGCCCCCCCAAATTAGGTAAGCAGTCCTGCCCACAAGTCACCCCGCCAGCCAATGGCGACATCTCCCCCAGACTGGGGAGTCGTGTCTTTTTGAGCACCTACTTTGCCGACATTATCTGAGATGAACTTTAGAACAATCGTGTGGATTGCACAGATGTGGCAGCTGAGACTCAGCGTGTTCCACGTGGCAAGGAAGCCTGGATTGGAATCGGGTCCCTCTCCCTACAAAGCCAGTGTCTGAACCACTCGCAGGCTGCAATATTTCATTTTCATCATGCTCTGTGGGGGCAGCGGTGCACGTGGTCAAGCTTTTTTTTTTTTTTTTTTAATTTCCAAATAACAGAAGGGATAACAGAGGCCAGAGAAGTGAGGGTGCTCAGGCGCATGCCCAGTGGCTAGTGGAGCACTCTGTACCAGGCTGTGTGGTAGGGATGGGGGCCTGCATCTAGACGGCTGTGGCGGTGGGGTGGGTGGGGGTGTCCCGGTTTCATAGTTGTTTGTTCGGCTTGTAAATGTGTTAGCTCTCTATGTGGGTCACTGTCTCCAGTCTGGCCAGGGATGTAGCAGGAGTCCTGGCCTCCCCCACCCCTTGCCAGTGCTGGGTTCTAAACACCTGAAAGTTCTTCTCTGTGGCTTCCTCTGCTCTTTCATGCTCCAGTTTCCCTCTGCCGCCCTCCCTGGTTGGGGAAGCAGCTGCACCCTATGTCCTGATCAACTCAAAGGAGTCCCAGTCCTCAATGAATCCCGGAAAACTGGGCCTGAAGGGAGCCTAAAAACGATCATGACCTATATATAACCTGGGCTAGGCCCAAGGCTCATGGACCTGGCCACTGGCTCCAGGGAGCCGTCCCCGTATTTCTTGGTGGGTGACTCTGGATAAGTCCCTTCCCTCTCTGGGCATCAGACACCTCATCAGGGAGCTAAGTGCATTGGGCCACACTTGATCCTCAGGAGGACTGTCCATCTTCAATGTTCTAGAATTCCATGTTAATCTAGGACAGTTCTGGGGCTCCTGAGGTCCAGGAGAGGTCAGAGACGTGCTCAGGGTCACATAGGAGGCTCACTGACAGCTGGACCTGACTCTGAGTCCCTGCCTACTGGCCCAGCTCTCCCCTCCACAAGCCTTTGGCAGACCCAGGCTTGGTCTTGTCCCTCCTCTCCTGCTCCCCAGTCCACCTCAGCCTGTCAGGCCCTAAGTGTCCAGGTCTGGAAGCCACAGCTAAGTGGCTTCGGTTTTATCATTTATTCTGGATGTCTGTCTTATTATTATTTCTTAAGCAGTATTTATATTTTATATACTCTTCTGTTACTCTATTTTACCATAAAACATTTTAAAAGAAAAGCAAAGGGGAAAACGTAGAAAAAGCTCCTCCCCACCCCCACCGAAGCTCTAAAAAAGAAAGGGCAAAAATGCTTACATTTGTATAGGGTTGCAAAACGGCCCATGGTGTGTCAAAACTGGGGAGTGTTTATTCTCGACCAGATCACTGTTTCAACAAGATTGTCCTGTCTACCAGCTCAATCTCAGCCGAATGATCTGGTGGCCTCTGAAGCCATCCTTTTCATGGCAACACCCCCACATGGGGCATTTCTGGGTCCCCAGGCCCCGCGGAGCATGCTCCCTACTGAGCTCCTTAAACCTTACCAGTAGTCCTCCAGATACGTGTCACTGGGCCTCCTTATGGGCGAGGAACTGAACTTGACTGAGGAAGCCTGCTGGACCCAGCCAGGAAAGGGCAGAGCTGGGATTTGAACCAAGCTCTGTTGATGCTGAAATTGTGCTTTGCTCACCCCAGGAACCCGGGACCCTCAATTATAATAAAAAATGTTATCTACGCTTTACAGGTATTATTTCATTTAATTCTTAGGGCCACCTTATGTTTTGGGCCCCCTGTCATCATCCCCATTATAACACTGGAAAAACTGAGGCACAGGAAGGTTAGTCACTTGCTCCAGTTCACGCCACAGGTAAATGTGAGAGCTGAACTTTGCACCCGGTAGCCTGGGCTGCCTGGCCTGGCCACACGGGGCGCGTAGACACCATGGAAGCAAGACAGAGCAGTGGCCCAGGGTCCACAGGTGACCCCGAGAGACCAAAGGCCAGCAGGGCTGGATGGCTGGTGTTGGGGGGTGCAGCCAGGGAGATCTGCTCCCGGAGTGACTCCAGCCTACCTACCCTCCTTGCCTACCAGGCCCATGGCCCTCGGGGAGGTGCTGAGGCTGTAGGCAGAGCCAAACAGAGACCTGAGCAGCCTCATAAATCCCTGCCTGGCATGTCTAGGCCACAGGCTCAGACAGTGGGCACTCTTTGTCATTTGCTGTTGGCATACATTTGTCACTGGCAAGAATGTGACCTTTAGTGCCTGTGTGTCTCCGGCAGCACCTGAGGGGGCTTCTGGAAGGGGATCCTAGAAGGTGCTCAGACCTACAGTGGGAGCTGGGCCTTCTCACTGCCCCATCTTTGAGGCTCAGTCAGATCAGGGCTGGGCTTGATGTGAAGCTCCTTCAGCTCACAGAGGCTTGGCCCCATCCCTAGGAGCGCAGGGGAAAACGTTCCCGGGCCTGCCCTCAGGGAGCCCGGTGCCCGATGCGGGGAGCTGGGATGCACAGGAAGAGGAGCGATGAGAAGCAGACGGGGAGGAGGCTCTAGATTTGCTCGGTCAGCAAACACTCATTGAGTACCTCCAGCCTACATGCCGGTGGTTATTTTAGGTGCCGGGGTACAGGTGTGGACGAAACAGGCGGCAGCTCCATGCAGCTTCGATTCGGCGGGGAAGGCAGAAGATAAACAAGAAGGTAAACACAAACACCAATATTTGATAGCGTCTTGGGACGTTGGATAAAACAGACGAAGACCAAGGGATAGAAGATGACCGGGCGGGTGGGGAGGTGGAGGGGATGGTCACCCAACCTTTAGAGCAGGTGCTCAGTGAGGGTCTCTCAGAGGAGGTGACATCTGAGCCAAGACCTGGAGGCTGAGAAGGACCCAGACAGAGGAAGGGAGAACTGGCTTCTCCCACCCGCTTTCTCCCCCCTCCTCTGTACCGGGCATGTCCACGTTTCCTAAAACCCTTTCTGCCTCCTGTCTCTTCTGCTTTTCTCACAATGGCCCCCAAAACCAGATGGGGTGACTTGTAGTAGCCCGACGTGCAGCAGAGGAAACCGAGGCTGGAGGTGGGAAGGGCTTGTACGGCTTGATGACCGAATGTCAGGACCAGACCTGGCCCCCACCCTGGGGCCCTGGTCCTCCTTCAGCCGCCCCGTCGGCCTGCTGGTTCTTCAACGCCCAGGTCTGGGCAGGCTGCAGCCAGAGGGGAGTCGGGCAGTGGGCACTGTTTCTCCGGGGTCACGGGGCTGGAAACGTGGGCTGCTGGGCAGGGCCCGGGAAGGGCAGCAGCTCGGGGCCGGGCGGGGGTCCGGAGCGGAAGGCGCCCAGCCCTGATTGGAACAAGGTGGCTGCACTGGGAGCCCAGCCTGGCTTCATTGATCTTGCCCGGTGTTCCAGCCACCAGGCGGGGCCAGCGCCGGGCAGGCTGCCGGTTTTCCCAGGTGTGGGGACACCCTGGGGGAATGGCTTTTCATGTGGTCATGGGGTAGGCCTGCCACCCAGCACGTGGGGGAGACCAGGGCGTTGGGGGCATGCTGGCTGTTGCGGAAGGGGGGCTCCTGGAGACTTGAAATCCCACAGCCGGCAAATGTCAGGCTCCTGGAGACAGGGTCACAGACTTGAGGCACTGAGACTGACGTTAGAATCCTCGTCCCTGGAGCTCACATTGAGTGCTCCCTGTGTGCTCGACCCACTCACCATCACCCCGCCCAAGGAGGTGGGCTCTGCAGTCACCCCCACTTACAGTGCCCAGACTAGGGATCAGCAGGGTAGGCGAACTTGTCTGCGGTCACACGGTTATGAGGTTTTTGTCCCTAAAGTCAGAGAGTCTTAGGGTGTGGGAATTACAGCTGGTCAACCCTGGGAGGACCTTGAAGATCCTTGAGTCCAACTCCTTTGTGTTGGAGAAACAGGTCTGGGGAGGGGACGTGGCCAGTGGCCAAGGTCAGGACTCACCACTTACCTTGGGAGCTTGGCTGGTCCCTGAATGTGGGGTCCTGGGGCACTTGGCCCCTTTGACCCTCAGTCAAGACCTAGTGTCCCTCATGTTACCAAACTTTCCGGCAGGTAACTGACCGTTTCCTGCTGGCACACAGGAAGTTCCTCTAAACATTTAACTTGAATCCCTCATGCTGCAGGGAAACTTTCCTTCTAATCCTGCAATCCTTCTGGGAGGAGTTTGGTCTTTAAGGAGAGTACTCTTGGAGTGACTGTCAGCTTAGCAGAGCAGGATGGTGTTAGGGACGGGGTTTTGGGAATTGAAGGCCAGGAGTGGGGGAGGGATTAGCTCTTTAGGATTCTGCACGGCCGGCCCCCCATTCCATCTCTCCGTCCTCACCTCTTTCCACCTGCTCCCTCCCTGTATCCAGCCACACTAGCTCCCTTGCTGGTCCTTAGATACCAATCCTACCCCCACTGCAGGGCATTTGCATATAGGGTTCCCTCTCCCTGGAGAACCTCTCACATTCTGTCTGCATTGTCTGCTCACCACCTCATTCAGGTCCCTGTCACCCTCTGTGAAAAGCCTTCTGTGAGCCCCTGTGTTCAATAATGGCAGAATAATGGCGCCCAAAGATGTCCACATCCCAAGCCCTCTAACCAATAATACGTGACGTTACACAGCAAAAGGGAGTTTGCAGGTGTGATGAAGGTTAAGGACTTCAAGATGGGGAGCTTATCCCGGACTTTCTCGGTGGGCCCACGTTTTCACAAGGGTCCTTGTAGAAGTGGAAGAGGGAGGCAGGAGAGGACAGCCAGTGGTAACGTGACATGGAAAATTGACAGGGGCCACCATCCACCGAAAGTGGGTGGCCTTTAGCAGCCCAACAAGGTGAGGAAATGGATTCTCCCAGAGCCTCCAGAAAGAAACACAGCCCTGCCTACACCTTGATCTTAGCCCAGTGAGACTCATGTAGGACTTCTGACCCCCCAGAACTATAAGATGAGACATGCGTGTTGCTTTAAGCCACGAAATTTGTGGTAATTTGTTATAGCAGCCCTAGGAAATCAATACAGTCCTTTTCCTTGATTTAAACTTCTTCAGCACCTTTATCCTTGCCTGAGAAATTGTGCCTCTAATTATGAATTGTGTCTTCTCCCCCATAGAATGCCCCCCCCCAGGAGGGAAGGGTTTTGTTTTTTCACTTGGTGTTGCATTTCCAGTTAGAGTCACCAGATTGAGCAAATAAAAATACAGAGCATCCAGTTAAGTTGGATTTCAGAGCAACGACAGACACTTTTCTCATATAAAGTTATCCCAAATATTGCAATTCTTTATTCGTCTGAAACTCAGATAATCTGGGTGTCCTGTATTTGGTCTGCCAACTCTATCCCCAGTGCCTAAAAACATGCTCGGGTATATACAAGGGTCTCAATAAACATCTGTCAAATGAATGAAATACATACATGAATGAATTAACGTTAATTTTTAGCTTAAGAACCTTTTGGTTTCCAGAATGCCTCCTGGATAAAGTGTAAATAATAGCAAATAATCAAGGCAAACCGTGTTATAGCCCTGCCTACCCACCTGGTACTGTTCTGAGTGCATTGTAGTTGTTGCCTAGCGTGGTTCTTGCAGTAACCTGATAAGGTCATTAGTTCATTTTCCAGGTGAGGAAACTGAGGCCCAGGAGGTTTCTCAGCTCGCTCAGAGTCACGCGACCCCTGAGTGGCAGAGCCAGGCAATTCAAAGCCCTTGAAGAACCTGGCTCACAGAACACTGTAGCTTCGTCTCCTGACACACTTTCCCACACAGAGTAGATCCTCTCTCATATAGCCCATGATGCCTTTGCGAGTGGCACCCTCCCCCATTCTGGAACTCCAGAACTCCTGCATGTGCACCAAAGCCCAGTCCTAATTTTCCTTCATTGTGAGACCATCTCTGATGCTCCCAGGATGCCCTGGCCCCTCTCTTTTCACTACTCCCGTGGTCCCTTGTCTGAAGGCATCGTAAGGACTTGCCATCATATCCTTTTCTGCCCCAGACTGTGACCTCCTTGAGATCAGAGGTGGGTCACCTTCAGCCCTTTGGCCGTGAAGCTTAGATCCTGGCTCTAGGGAGGTGTCTAGAAGCATTTGAAAATGGATGGATGGATGGATGGATGGATGGGTGGGTGGGTGGGTGGGTGGGTGGATGGATGGATGGATGGATGGATGGGTGGGTGGGTGGGTGGGTGGATGGATGGATGGATGGGTGGGTGGACGGATGGGTGGACAGGTGGGTGGATGGATGGATGGATGGATGGGTGGGTGGGTGGGTGGGTGGTTGGATGGATGGATGGATGGATGGGTGGGTGGGTGGGTGGGTGGATGGATGGGTGGGTGGGTGGGTGGGTGGATGGATGGGTGGATGGATGGATGGGTGGGTGGGTGGACGGATGGGTGGATGGATGGATGGATGGATGGATGGGTGGATGGATAGATGGATGGATGGGTGGATGGATGGGTGGATGGATGAGTGAATGAATGAATGAGGGAGGAAGGGAGGGAATGAATGAATGGATGAGCGAATGAATGTTCATCGTTTTCACACTGGGCTTCGGTTTTAGAGTCTATTAAAGGACAAGAACAATCTCTAATCCCCCCACTCCATCTCTTAAAACACATTTTTTTTTGATTATAAGAATAATACACATTCATTAAAGAAAAATTGGAAAATAATAAAATTATGAAGAAGAAAATTAAAACCACCCATAATCCTGCCACCCAGAACAATTGTTAACATTTTGGTTTTTAGCCCTCTGGTGCTCCTACTGTACGTATAGATTTAATTTCTTCTCTCCTCCCCCGACCTCCTTCTTTTCTTTTCTAACATTGGGAACACATATTACATGCTGTTTTCAACCTGCTTATGAAACGCACCAACACGTTGTGTATGTTTCCTGCCCTGCTCATTAAATCCCCTCCCCATTGGCAGGGCATGTGTCTGTGCTGTTGGGCATGGGGGCGGGGCAGCGGGGGTGGGGTGGGGTGGGGGAGTGTGAAGACACCCCTGCTTCCCGGGCTGGACCACCGTAGTGTTCCCTCATGGCTGGCCCTTTCGGGTGTTTGTGCATTTGTTATGAAGACACTGCCGGGAACACCCTGGTATGCACGTCTTAGCTCCATCCCAGATTCCTCCCCTAGGACCAGTTCTGAGCCAGCCAGTTCCACTGGGCTGAAAATACCCATTTATTCAGCCATTTGTCCACATTATGGTCTAAGGCTTATGGTTTCCATCCCAGATACTCAGCTCCAACCAGAACAGCCTCACAGATGACCACGATCTGAGGGTGCTTGTGACCTCAGGCGTGCATAGACCTCATACTTGTTAATAATTTGCTACCTGAGCTCACCATGTACCAGGCCCTGTGCATCTCCGTGTGTCCTCACAAGTAATCTCCAGGGCAGGCATGGCTGTCTTCCATCTTACATATGAGGATCCTGAGGGTCTGAGAAATAAGTGGCCTGGCTGAGGTCACAGAGCAGAGAAATAGGGCACCTGGGATCTGCCTCAGGTCAGCCTGACTCCGGGTGAGGCTGACTGCCCCATCCTCCCGGGGCCACACCCAGGTAGACGGCCGATCCTGCTCCAGGGAACCGTGGGCTTTCTAATCTGGGGATGCAAAGACCCTGCCCCACTATTCCTGCTGCCTGCTCCCTGCGGGGGGCACCCAGGCCAGCATCCCTGGGAAGCAAGGGCAGGGCTTTGGCCTAAAAGCTGGTGGACAGATCCTGCCCTACATCCTGATGCCACCGGGCCTCGCCTCACCCTCTCCATCTATAAAATGGGTGGGCAGAGACTCAGACGACCGCCCCCTGGGCTTGCGACTGCTTCAGCAGAGTGGTGGTGATAGTGCTGAGTCAAAAGGAGAAAGAACTTATCAGATGGGCCACCTCGCCACAGAGAGCCCAGCCTGGTGTTGGGGGCGGGGGGGTGGGTGGTGTTGGAGTGAGCATGTCTGAGTACTAGGCTGGGCTAGGGGGACCCGAGCAGCCCCAGATGGAGCCCGCCCCGCCCCCAGCCCTGGCAGATGGGAGGCTATTTTTTAACTGACCCCACAGGAAGAAGAGGCCAGAAATGAGTTCAGGGGGTTAACCCAGGTCCCTAGGGCCCCTTCCTATTTGCATCCTCTTTCCCCCACCACCCAGGGAGCTGTGTGGACTTCACCTGGAGCTCCCTGAAGCCTCCCAGAGCTCCCAGAAGATCAGACCGCTGGAGCCCCAGTGAGATGTGTGGGGAAGCTGAACCACCCAGAGCCTGCCTTCCTTGCTGCCACCTCTGCGGTGCGCAGCCACGGGGCTAGGCCACTTCTCCCACTGCCACCTTCCTGAGGACCCTGGGCAGCCCCTCCCTCCCTCAACCTCAGTTTCCCCACCTGTCAGATGATGGGTCTCCTGTAGGCATCTCTGAGGCCTCTCCCAGCCGGGAAACCTTGTTCTGGGCCGGGGCCTGTACCCTATGCGGTCAGTCCCGGGTTCCCCGTGAGGCCCTGTCCCTCAAGCACCAGCCCACTGGACAGGGGCCACTGGCAGGCGTCTGGGGCTCCCAGGAAGAGGAGGGACTTCCTGGCCAGAGAAGCAGGACCAGCCTGGGCAGGGGTAAAGCAGCTTCCCCTGCGGCCTCCCTCAGACCACATCACCAGGTGTCCCTTGGTCCCCACGGGCAGGGGTTCCTGAAAAGTCCGGGTGTCTGTTGTAGTGGGTGTGGCCTCTCCTGCATGTTTGCTTGTGTGAGCATGTGCATGTTCCTAGGTGCACAGTGGGGGTGGGGCGAGTGCCGGGGCCTAAGGTGGAGGCCGGGCTTTGCTGAGCTGTGACGGAGGCCCCACCACACCCACAGGTCCTACCCAGAACCCCTCGCTGGTGCTGGTCTGACCTGAAGGCTAATGCATGGGGGGAGGGGCACATGCAGGGCAGGGGTGCATGCCCGGGGCGGGGGCCACAGGGCCTCAAATGTTGTCAGGGCCTCTGGAGGCTGGGACCCCAGGGCATATGTGACAGAAGCTGACTCTGACTTGCCTCCCTTCATTTATTGTCTGTTTAAAACAATGCTGTTAAGACACAGCATCGATTAGGTCCGTGACACAGCATCGATTAGGTCCGTCACACAACACACACCCGCCCCTGTGATAAAACTAGTTTTGACCCTGGAACAGTGTGAGGGCTGGGGCGCTGACCCCTGTGCAGCATATGAAAATCTGCATATAAATTTCAACTTCCCCAAAACTTAGTTACTATTGACTGGAAGCCTTCCTGATAGCATAAACTGTTGATTAATTTTTTTGTATGTCACATGTATTCTATACGATAAAGTAAGCCGGAGAAAAGGAAATGTTATCAAGAAAATCAGAAGGAAGAGAAAATACTTTTACAGTGCTGTGCTGTGTTTAGGGGGAGAAAAAGTCCACGTATAAGTGGATTCTTGAAGTTCAAACCCATGTTGTTCAAGGGTCAGCCCTAATATGAGCACACTGGAAAAAATTGGAAACTCTAGAAAAACAATCAAAAAATGCTGAGGCCTGAAATCTGAGAGCCAGAGAGAAAATTCTGAACGTTAATATAATGTTACTAATTCTCACACACTGAGCATTTCCCATGGGCTCCGGGCGGAACTGAGCGCTTGAAATATCGTCTTAGTAAATTCTCTGTGCTGTCATTCTCCCCATTGTGCAGATGAAGAAACTGAGCAGAAGGGAAGGCAACTAGCCGTAGGGAAGGGAGCGGCAGAGCAACGATGCCAGGTCTGGCTGATTTGAAAGTTCAAATCCTCTCAGGGTCCAGGGCTGGGCTCCCTGAGCAGACTGTGTTTACTCATTCATTCCCCCAGCTGTATTTCCTGAGCCCATCCTGTGAGTTAGATCTAGCTCAGCACTGGGGGCTTGGTTGTAAACAAGATATCCAAGACCCTCCTCTGAGCCCCCTGAATGGGTACAAACTGAGCCCCAACCTTGAGCACAGCTTGATCACAAGTTCAGGATGTCACTGACTGAGCCTAGTCCTGCCTCCCTCAGTCAGTAGGGGCCACTGTGAGCTTTTCATCAGCTGTGATATATCTAAAAGCCCAGGTCAGGTGTCTGTCTGACCAGCCCACTGTCCGGGTGGGTAGGGGAGCCATCAGGAGCCCACCCACCACCTCTGGCCCAGTCTTCTGGGCCAAGCCTCTCTGGGGCAGGGGGCCGAGTGTTGGCCTGGGGCCTGGTCCAGCCAGGGAGGGCACAGAAGTCCAGATCCCCTCTTGCGCTTAGCTGGGACATGAGCCTCTGCTCAGGGTATGGGACTGCCCCGGAAGTCTGAGCTGGTGTGTACCCTTGAGCAGTCCCAGGCAGAAATGCCCAACTCAGGTCAGCCACTGGAAGGAATTGCACCTCCCCAGGCCCTTCGACTGGGTCTTCTCTTCCTGACAAAGCCCAGGATGCCCCAGGAGATGACCCGAGGAGTTGTCACCCCTCTCACGTGGGAAAAAAGCAGCATGGGTCTGGGCTCCCCTGCCACCCGCACTATATCTTTGGGGACTGCACGTGTTCACCCAATCCTCAGGCAGGGCCAGCTACCTAACTTGCAGAACAAATAGAATCCCTGTTGAAAGCTCCTAGCGTTCTTCCATGGCATCTCTTGACTCGTCATGATGTTTGTATTTCCTATTTAATGTTGCACTCCCCTGGACATGGGGACACTGTGGGGTGAGTGCAGACCCTCACAGACATCCGCTCCCCCACAAAACCTTGGTGTGTGGGTCATGTGCACCTGTCCTCCCCATGCCCACACTCACGCCTGGCCCTGCCTGTGGGAGGGCGGGCAGGACAGAGCCCAGGCCCCAAGTCCCCACAGGCTCCTCTGTCTCATCCGACTTCACTTACAAAGCACAAATCCAAAGATGAAATTCAAGATGAAATAAGAATTTCAAGATGGTAGCTGCAGAGCATTAACCCAAGCGTGCGAGCCCCTTCTGAGCTCGGAGCCCTGTGCTTCCCCATTGGGTTGCAGCCTGAGAAGTCAGCCCTGCCTGAGGGAAGGACCCACCTCGGATATGAGGGTCAACCACCCAACTCCCACCGCAGCAACAAAGCCCCTGACATGCAGGAGAGCAGGGAAAGTGTGGGCGTGCGTAGCGGATAGCATGGGTGTTCAGCAACTGCCTTTCCTGCACTGGGCTGTGCCTGTGGAAGTGTTGGGCAGAGCCTGGTTTTGAAGCCCTGCTATACTGCTTCTAAATGACGTGACCTTAGACAAGTGCCTTCATTTCTCACGTTCCTCCTCTGGACGAAATACTGACCCTATGGAAAGTGTCGAGCCCAATACTCGCACAGTCAATTTCAGGGGTGAGTCAGGGCAGAAGAATGAGCACCAGGCAAGCATGGGGGTCCCTAAACAGGCAGAGGCAGGTGTGTGTGCATACCCCTCCCCCCGCATGGGGCAGCTGAAGGGGGATTTCCAGGGGACTTCTGCAAGATGCCCAGGCCAGTAGGCTCGGGCATGATGCTGGATCAAACAGAACACTCGGTAGGAGGGACCCCTAGGGGAGCTGGGGGCCCAGGGAGAGGAACTCAGAGGAAGAGGCCCCCACCAAAGTGCTCACAGTGCCGTCACGAGAAAGATAACACAGGCCCCGGCCAGATGAGAAAGAAGCCCTTTGCTTGGGCCATGGGATTCTGGCCCGGCTTTTTGGAGTGCTTTCCAAGTTCAATTTCGACCATGTTGTTCCTTGCCCTCTCTGGGCCTCAGCTCCCCGTCAATGCCCTGGTGAAAAAGGGCCACCATACATCAAGTGCCTTCTGAATGGACCATGCACTGTTCTTTACAAATCTCCCCTCTTTGGTCCTCAGGTGACAAGTGACCCATTTCTCAGATGAGAAAACTGAAGCCCAGTGTTGACTCACCCAGCAAGAAAGTGGTTCTGATCGACCAGGCTTGTGGAAGTGCTATCAGTTCTTCCCAGAAAGGGGAACAGTGGAAGCGAAGGAATGTACCTCCGTCGAGAATACCTTGATTAGCTCAAAGCTACGGTGCTGTGATGAGGTGCACAGGCTCCGGATGCGGGTTGCCTGGGGTGGAACCCCAGCTGGGTGACCTTGGGCAGGTGGATTAACCTCTCTGGCCTTCAGTTTCTTCATCTATAAAACTGACTTAATAATAGCATTTGTCTCATAGGGTTTTGAGGATTCAGTGAGCAGAGATATGTAAAGCACATCGTGCCTGGCATTAGTAAGAGCTAGATGTAAGTGTTTTCTGCTAATATTATAACTATTTAAGAGTTGAGTTGTTATAATTCTATTTCCTAGACAATAATGCATTTATTAATTCCAATTTTGTATTTTCCTTTTTGCACTGAGGATCCCGCTAATTTCTCTTTCAAGTCTTAAACAATTTCCTCTGTCCTTGAAAAAAATAATTCCCTGCCCCCACGGGGCCTGTAGCCAGGGTGGATTGAACAGCTTTTCCCAAAGTGGATTCCTCAGCACACCAGCCTGAGGAGGAGCCTGTGTTCCTTAGCATATTAAAGGCTCTGAAAAGTCCTTCAGCATAATACTCTGTTGAACATGGTTTGATACAGCCTTCCCCAGTCTTGTTTGGTCACAGAGCCCCTTTATTTCTGCTCAACACCTGACACCATCTGCTGAACACACGGTGGGAGATGCCCCCCTCATTTCCTGGTTTCTAGGAAATGGCAGACAGAGCCGAGCGAGCGAGAACTGTGAGTAATGCCCCTCACAGAGAGGCATGGTTCCACCCCTGCAGAAATCATCTGCACTAAAGCTCTTCCCTTGCTCCGCGGGCTCCCTGTGCACTCTCCTTCGCTGTCTGGTTCAGTCCCCACAGCAGCCTCGGGAGGTCAGTAGCGTCAATATTCCCATCTCACAGATGAGGAAATTGAGGCTCAGGGAGGTTAAATGGCCACACAGCCAGTAAGTGGCAGATCCGGGAGACAAACCCACAGCTTCTGATTCTAAACCCCACATTCTTTTTCTGAACTTTGATAGGAGAAGTAAAAATAGATCTCATTCTGCCAGGATCAGTCTTCCCCCAGTGATTTGTTTTTAAAAATCTGAAGTGTACCCCCCCATACATTGAATGTATTACAAATTTAAAAATCTTTAGTAGCTTTTTTCTGATGACGAAAGCAATCCATGCTTGTTGTGTATAAGATTTTTCAAACATTTCGAGTTGGAAAAAGAAAAAGTCCATAATCTCATTCCAAGAGATAAAGCTGGGTGAGCAGTCGGGCAGACGCTCTCCTACATTTGCATGGCCCAACAAGGTAGCCATCATGCCCATGTGGCTATTTAAATTAAAATAATTAAAATGAAATAAGATTAAAAATTTAGTCCCTCAGTTGTGCTAGTTGCGGACTGGGCGGGCACATTTTAGGGACAGCCTGTGCGTATATTCACACGTGACAAGGGGCTACAGCATTGAGTGATACAGACCTAGGACATTTCCATCATCACAGAAAGTTCTGTTGGACAGAGCTACACTAGTCTCTTCCCAGACATAGCCTG
Organism: Zalophus californianus; assembly: GCF_009762305.2. Lineage (NCBI taxonomy): Eukaryota > Metazoa > Chordata > Mammalia > Carnivora > Otariidae > Zalophus > Zalophus californianus. Next base: position 18,516,522 of record NC_045598.1, read on the forward strand.
ATGTACACGTATCATGATTACTAACATTCCTGATAAGGTTCCTGGATATGTTGTATGTCTCCACCTGACCTCACCCATGGAGAGAAGAGATAACTCCAGAGGTAAATGCCAGACGCAGGGAAAAATAGTCTGGAAGGAAATAGACCGAGTGACAATGGCTTTCTCTATGGGTGTTGAGATGAGAGTTTATTTTTAAATTTCCTAGATCCTTCAGGAGATCTACAACATAAAATGCAGGTGGGGTGGGGATGTTGATGGACTCGTGTTTTCCCTAATTAGTTCTTGCTGCTTCTAAAAGCTTCAAGGTATGATCTTACCCTAGGCTTAATTTATTATTAGTAGTAGTTCTTAAATTGTGGACTCATGAAGAGTGGAAGCCTGCACAAGTCCAAGGAATAAAACACAAAAGAAGGAAAGGCAGACAGAGGTTTATTCTCAAGCCCAGCACCCCCTACCCCCAAGCCTAGGGCTGTTCTAGGCGGGGCCGGCTTCCTGGGCACCCAAGCCATGCAGTTGCTGACGGTGCCTTGCTTAGAAGAAGCCCATGCTTGGTTTAATGTTCTGTGGTTGCCATCCCGAAATTCCTTATGATTTTTGTGCAGGGGGCCCTACGTTTTCCTTTTGTGCTGTGCCCTGCAAATTGTGTCACCGGCCCAGTGCTGGGATTCTGCCCAGGATGGGTCGAGTTTCGACAGCTCTGAACCAGTGCCCTTGTCCTCAGACTGCAGACGTGCCCATCTACGGAGCACTCACTCTACGTGCCTGAGAAAAGTATGCTTCGATCTCTCAGATGTGTGTCTGGAGAGTAACAAAAATAGGGCTTGCGAGTGGGTGCGGGAGGGCCCCTGTGGTCTCTGTTCACACACATACCTGCGCTCAAGGTGCACGTCTACACTGGTCTATTTCAGAGGCGGCCTGGTGCATCATGGGATGCTCTGTCCCACATCACTGCCCAGCTTGGATCCTGCCTGGATTCCCTGCTTTGAACGCCATGCCTGACCTCTAGGCCTGGCCCACCTCCCCTCCAGCCTCTTCTCCCTCAACCTCTCCACAAGACCCACAAGCTCTCCCATCTCTAGGAAACCGTTTCTATGTGATCCTTCTTCTATCCCTTAGCCCGCAACATTAATTTTACCTGGACCACCAATGTTCCTTCCTTCCCAGACCTACTCATCTCAGACTCTACCTTTCCTGTGAAGCCGTCTGGAATTATTTGAGAAGGGCCTAGAGGTGCATTGGTTGCATAGAGGAGGATATAAATTACTTTGCCTGCGGGTGTCAGGGAGGGCTCCGTGGAGGTGGTAAGTTCCTGGGCCTTCAAGAAGAAGAGATGTCTGCCAGGTAGAAGGAAGAGCTTTGTTGGGCTGGCTTCGATGACAGACAGGTTCTAACATGCATTTGGGCTTCACCAGCTACTAGCTGCATGACCTTGGGTGAGTCCCATCCCTTTGCTGAGCCTCAGTTTCCCCATCTATAATAACAATACCCCCTACTACATGGATTACTGAAGAGATGAAGTGAAGTGAGATCCTCTTGCAAAGGAACCACACAGGGCCTGGCACATAGTAAGTCATCAACAAATGTGGGTCCCATATCCCTTCCTCATTGCCTTTCTCCTCAAATGCTACTGTCAGTCAGTCATACCATTCCTGAGTCTGCTTATGTATTCATTTCTGCAAGAGAGGTAGGGATAGCTGTGATGAAGACTTAATGGGCTCCCGGGAGCATTTATGGAAGTCCCAGAAGGCTGAAGTTCGGCATAGACCGGAAGGGCATAGACCAGAGGGGTGCTGGCCTATCTCCCTGGGGCATTTTCCAGAGGTAAACTCTTTCTGCTTTGTCACGCTTTGTCACTAGAACATCGGCTCCAGGGGGGTTGGGGTGGGGTGGGTGGGGAGGGGAGGGATCTTTGCCTTTTGTTTGCTCCTGTATCCCCAGTTCCCAGAAGAGTGTGTGGCATGCATACAGTCGATGTTCAATAAATGTCCATTGGCAGATCAGCAGCTCCAACTGGTCCGCATCACATCCCAAGCCCGGGGCATTCCAGGAAAACGGTCTCCAGATTGGGACCACAATGTAGGCCATGAGCATTTCCTGAGTACTTGCTGTATGCATGGCTCTGCCCACCCCAGGTCAGACCCTTCCTCTGCGTCCTATGGAGGTAGGGCCCAGGAGGAAGATGACAGGCATGGGGATTTGGCAAGAGGAAGAGAGGGGAGGAGTGGCCCCACGCTGCAGCCTAGGCCAGTAGGAGGCCCAGCTCAGTGTTTACAGGTTTAGAAAACACTCAATCGCCAAATAATTCGTGACAAAGCCTCCTTGCCATAATTGCACTGTGTAGCATTAACTAGGACATTTTAGTGTTTTCCTTCCAGTCTTTTTTCTAAAGCTGCCTTGTGCTCAGAGCTGGCTTCTTTTCCTCTTTGGGGAGGTATATGGCTGCCCTGTAGGGGGAACCCCTGGGCCCCTACCACCCCTAACATGGGGCTCCTCACTCCAACCTTCCTGGACCTGACACATCTTCCTAAGATAGGAGGGTGTGCAGAACCCTGGGAGGGGCTTTGCCCCCCACCCCATACTTCCACCATGGGCAGGGAGCAGGACTCAGGTCCACTGAGGTAGGACTGCAGGGAAATCCTCAGCGTGGGGGGCACTTCCTGGGGCTGTGGGGCTGTTGATGCTCAGCCACAGAGCACCCAGGGAAGTTGAGTTTCAGGCAGGGGCATGACCAAAATGAACCTTTCCTCTCCTCTCCAACCCCTTACATTTCACCCTGTTTTCCATCTGAGTTTCCCCTTCCCTTAATACCTTCTGCTTGCTCTGCACCCAGCCATCTCTCTCCTCTAAACAAAGGTGAATGCGCCTGGCTGGCTCAGGTGGTGGATCATGAGACTCTTGATCTCGGGGTCGTGAGTTTGAGCCCCATGTTGGGTGCAGAGATTATCTACATAAACAAAAACTTAAAAAATAAAATAAACAGTGGGCAGGCCAGGCGGACCCACTGGCTCCAAAGTATCATGACTATAGGGACCCAGATGGGCGCCCTGGAGTAGCTGAGTGCTCAAGGTGGAATTTTAGTCACCAGGTCACACAGTGAAGGATGTTTTGAGGGGGGCCGACTTTGGTCACCCCTGCAAATCGTAAGTTATGGGTATCCACCCTTTCCGCCCACATGTAAGTCTGAACCTTTTGCCAAAAACACTTCCCAGACGCAAAAGAAAACCCCAAAGAGGAACCTAAACCTTCATGCCGCGGTGCCGATTGGACGGGAGTGCTCAGGCTCCCACCAGCAAGCCGTTTCAAAGAATGAGCCAGCCGGCCAAGGGGAAGTGAGGGGGCCCACTGGAAACCTCCCAGGCTGGTCAGTCCTAGTTCATTCAATTGCTTGCCCATTCATCCTCCCTTTCCTCCACCCATTTAGCATGAAACCCTAGGTGGTCCTTCTCCACAAGTGTGTGTGTGTGTGTGTGTGTGTGTGTGTGTGTGTGTGTGTGTGTGTGTGTGTGTCGGGTGGGCGGGGTGAGTGAGGGTGGGGCAGGGCACTCCCCAGGCCTGAAGGGGACAGGGAGAGGACCCAGGGAGGCATCTGCGGGGGGTGGGGGGGTGTGTGGCCAGTAAGCTGGGCCTTGAGAGGAGACAGGCAGCTGTCTCACTTTCCCTGTCCCGCTCAGAGTCAGACAGGCTCTTCCTCAGGAGGCAGGGGGTGGGGGCATTAAATAGGAACAATTTCCAGCATTTATGGATGGCTTGACTCTGCACCAGACCCTGCATTAAGCACATAATATATATTCTCATTGAATCTACCCAACCAGCTTTGAATTAGCTACTGTTTGTTCTCCTCATTTTAAAGATGAGGAAACTGAGCTCAGAGAGGTGAAGCGCTTTGTCTAAGGCCACACAGCGGGGAAGTGGCAGTGCCCGGCTGCAGCCTGGGCTTGTAACCACATTTTATGTTGCCTTGTCCCCAAAGAACACTCTCTTCTCCACCACCGTCCCAGAGAGCCCTCGACAAGGGGCCTCACAGTCTCTCTATAGTCTCCTCCATGCTTACCCGTCTCTGGCCCTGAGAACATCTACCTTGGCAAGTGATAGAATTGGAGGTGCAGCGCGTGGCCCTAGCCCAGCCTGGGACAGACCGCTGAGTGAGCCCTTGCTGCCCACCAGCTCATGCATGGGGCTCCAGAACAGGTCCCGTTCACTCCGTGAAAGCTCCCTTGGAGGTCAGTGCTCCCAGACCCATCTCACAGAGGGGAAAACTGAGCTCAGAGAGGTGAATTAACGCATTGCCTACAAAACAGCACAAAGCTGGTCAGCCTGACTCCTACACTATGTGCCAGGTGGAATGTCTGTTGCTGGGTAGACAAGAAAACTTGGTTTCTTGCCGCTGAATTCGACCTGACACAAGACTAGACGCCTTTTTGGGCCTCAGTTTCCCCATCTATTTAATGAGAGGTGGCACTCTCTGTCTGCCAGCTCCAGTATTTTCCTGTATTGGCTCACTGTTTCTGGTTCTTGTAACTTCTCAAGGTACGACTGGGTCTCACTCCAACCCCAGGCCCACAATTCCCAGTCCCCTCCCTCACACGGGGTGGGTTGGGGGCTGCCTTTGGGAGGTGCTATTTCAAGGCCAGTGACAGAGGGTCTGGGCTCCACCAGGGACTAAAGCTCTTCCTCCCTCCCTCCCTCCTTCCCTCTACTTCCACCAAGTAAGGCAGGACACTCGGCACTAGGGTGAGCACCAAGGCTGGCCCTGGGACTGAGAGCTTGGAGGAGGCCAAGGCTCTTTGGTGGTTGCAGGTGGTCCCGGGGAAGCCTCCTGGCAGAGGGGGTGTTTGAGCTCCTTTTGAAGATGGGATGAGACTCCCCAGCTCCCAGGGGGCACACTCTGGGTGGTGGATTTGAGAGCGGGCCTGCAGATGAGGCGTCTCCAGGAGACGGAAATAAGGACTGGTGTTTTGGCCGCCTGGCCCTCCCCTGCCCCCAACCAAACTCTGAGCCCAGGCCTCAGTTTCCCCACCTACTGAGTAGCCTGGACTGGCTCAGAGGCAAGGCTGGGATCAGAGGATGCTGCTCTCCCCTGCCTCTCAGAGCCTTCTGGAAGGTCAGGTTTTCAGGCCCCGTTGCTCAGGGGCCTCCTTCTCCCAGCTCCCCTCCCCTGCATGAACTCCCCCACTCCCTCAGGCAACTAAGCAAGCCTCAGCTTTGATGCGGCCACCTCAAGCCTCAAGGCCCAGGCGTCAATGGGCCCTCTATGTGACCAGTGGGGCCGCTGGGGGCCGCCAGCTGCCGTAGTGGGCGTGGGTAAGGCCTGGACACACAGTCCCACTGTGTGGGGCCAGCTCATGCCCGCCCATACCCTGTGGTGGGTGGGGGGCTCCCAGGAATGCCTCCCTGGGGGGCACTTTGGACAGACAGGGTGGTCTGGGGAGACGGGTGTGTGCAGGGTGGCCTCGGGAGCCACCGTCAAAGGGGCCCAGCAGACGTGGCGCCAGGTAAGCACCACAGTGGGCGCAGGATGGCTGGCGGTCCGTCTGGTCAGCCTGTTCATCTCCCAGCGTTGACGGGGGAGGGGGAGACTGCCATGGGCACACCACTCAGGGTGACAAACCATCCTGCGGTGCCCGGGGTTTGGGACTTTCAGTGCAGAAACCAGGAGAGTCCCTTGTTGTTGGCTACTGCCCAGAGCTTAGGAAAGGACACTGACTGACTCTCTGGTCTGGGCAGCTTCCTCCGTGTCCAGTGACCTCTGAGTCAGACCATCTGGGCTAGAGCTGCCTGGCGCCATTTTGTCCAACCCCTGCCTCCACCCAAGCCTGCCTCATGCCTGAGAGGCCATTTTCCATTTCTCCCAGGCGTCTTCAGGGGAGGAGCTACCGGCCAACTACCCAACCACTGCTGAGAGACTCTTGGCTGGACCGGTGGCCCGACAGGCAGACCGACAGACCGGCTGTCCTTCAGCTCTTCCGCTCACTCTGGGCCATCCCGAGGGTGCCCAGAGTCATCTTATTCCTGTCTCTAAACCTTTGTCCCAGGCCATTCTCTCTCTTGGGATTCTTTCCCCCCTTTGTCACTTCTTCACCATGCAAGACCCAGCCTGAATGTCACTTCTCCAGGGGAATTGTTCTCCCTTTCTCCAGGTGGGCTAGTCCCCTTCGTTGAACTTCTAGACCCCCATTCTTCCCTCCTTATAACATTGATCACATCCCAGTGCAATTTTCAGTTTACTCATCTCTTTCCACACCTGACCTTGAGCTCTTCAAGGGCAGATAGGCTGACCCAGTCACCCTTGTATCCAAGATCCCAGCACAAGGCCAGGCTCATGGAAATTATAAGAATGAGGATGTTTACTGGGCATGCACTCTGTGCCAGGCACCCTGCTCATTTAATTCTCTCCAGAGCCCTGTGAGTTTGGTGTAATCATCATCCCCATTTTACTGATGGGGAAACGAGTACAGAGCGGTGAAATGACTTGCCCCAGGCTACACAGTTAGCGAGGGGCAGAGTCAGAATCCAGAGCCTGAGCTTGAATCTCCATACTCTACTCCCTGATAAGCTTTAGTGGGAATCCCGGATAAATGGAAACCTTTGCCTCCCCAGGGTCTCCTAAATCCTGCGTGTTGCAATTCAGGCCCATTTCCTCCAGTTTCTTCCCCAGAAGAGTACCCCAGTGGGGAGCACTATTGCCCGCATGGGTGCAGTTAAGGGGTGTGCTGCGAGGGGGTTGCCCCGGAGAAGGGCCTCACGGGCAGTTTAGAGCTGTGGATGGGCCCTTGGGCATCCTCAAGGCCCTTGCCTGTGTTTGTCAGTTGGGGAAACTGAGGCCCAAAGAGAGGAAGGGACTTGCCCACAGTGGTGCAGTACGTCTGAGTCAAAGCCATTAGGCCTCAACGTCTCCATTTGTCAAAGAGAGGAATAAATACGCTTTGTCTGGGGCTAGTCCCAGCAGAGGAGGAGGCAGAAGAATGGAGAATTGCTGGAGTCCCAGGGGCACCCCAGGAGACCCCGTGCCCTCTCACTCCTTCCATCTTGGTGCCTGGAACTTGGCCGTCAGTCTGCCAACTTTCTGGGTTGAGCCTTGCCCTGTTTCCTCCTCACCCTCTACTTCACGATGGGAATGGCTCTCCGCCCTCTTCCCAGACCTCTTCCTCATAGTGAACTGAGGTACCTTTAGGAATTGGGAAGCCACGTGTTTGAAAGCTCCCCAGGGTGACGTCTTGGGGTCCTGAGGACCCCGCCCCCCCCCCCCCCCCCCGCCAGCATGGCCTCCTGCTGGGGGGCTGGGGCAGTAGGCCTGGAGGTCCTGCTTGCCCTGAATTCAGGACGTCTGTGCACTGGGCTGGGAACACATGACATGTTTCCTTTCACGAACCTCCAACTAAAATGCAGCTTCTCTTTCCACAGTGATTTTGTCACCAGTTGAAATCACAGATGTTCTTCAGTGTCATGAGGGCTGTCACAGGTGATCTGGAAACACCATTTACCCTCGTCACCACCTTGTGGTGGCTGTTACTGGAGCTCCTGAGCTCTCTGCGCTCCATGTGTCACGACAGAGGCACGTGGTCACAGTCTCACCACTTGCTTTTTTTTATAGTTTGATAACCATATTTCCATAGATTTGGTTTCCTGCACAGTCCTTCAGATTTGGTTTTTTTGCACTTAAAAGTGTGATTCTGAGAAGGACTCTATAGGCTTCCTGAGGCTCCAGAAAAATCTGTGGCTCAGAACAGGTTAAGGACCCTGCATAGGGCAGTGTAGAGCCCAGGATTTTAGCACCCAGGGGTTGTATCTCTCTGGGGACAGAATTGGCGGTGGCAGCCCTGTGAATCTCGGGGGACAGATCCCCCAAGTAAGTGTGCTGTAAGCAGAACATGGGGAATGGAGCTGGGCAGGAGAGAAGGGGCCAGCCAGTGTGGACAGACGCCTCAGACCCCAGACCTGGAGCCATCCCCACGGCCCCTGGCTTACAAAGCACATCTGTGTCCCTGTCCACCAGGAATCAGCCTGCTGTGCCCAGCAGCCTCCTGTCTCTGGGCTCACACTGGGCCCAAAGCCACCAGCTCCCTTCTCGCTCAGCCTCTGCGCTGTTCTCTACCATCTCGGGCTCTGTGGCCTCAGGAACCCATCTTAGTTGGCAGCTCCTTAGTCTTGTCTCCCAAGATTCCTTTGTTTTAAGCTGTACATTTCTCCATCTTGCTCATGGAGGGAGAGACACAGATTACAAAGACCCAGCAAATGGTTTTTATAAACTCTTATTTTCTTGCCACAGACTGCCTTTAATTAGCTCTGGGGACTACAAAGGGAATAGCGTTATAATAGGAGCAGCTTGAAGGAAGGAGCCACGGCTCTCAGCTCCCAGACCTGAGGCTGTTGCTTGTCACCAGCCACAACCAGGTTTGGCGGGAGTGCATCCGCCTCAGGGATGGCAGCACCCCCCCCCCCCCCGCCCCGTCCCGTCCCGTCCCCATCTGCAGCTGTATAGCCTGCCTCAGCTTCTCTCCAGACAGGAGGAAGGGGTCCCACCTCAGATAAGCCCTTGCAGAAACCTTTAAACAATAAGCACTCAAATGCACTTTGGTCCCTGCCCAGAGCTGGCCGCCCAAGGACTGGCTCTGAGTCACTCTGTTAGCCAGCAGTGGGACGGGCCGATGGACAGAAAGGCAGACAGACAGTCAGACCAACTTCTGTATCTCAGCTGAGGAAAGGCAATGCTGACCACCTCAGCTGAGGAAAGGAAACACCAACACCTGCCCCCCCCTCCGCCACCGCCCTTGGAGTTTTAGATCCCATTCAGCCCCTCTATTCTAGAGGAGAACCTGTTTCCGTGTACAACCCCGAGGCACTGCCCTCATACACAGCCCATCCCCAGCCTCAGACGATCAGAATGTCACAGCCACAGGGGCCTCCGTTTGGGGCACAGAGAGGTTACGTTACTTGCCTAAGGCCACTGGGCAAGGTAGCTACCAACCTGGGACTCAAGCTCAGGGCCTCTGGACCCCCAGGCTCAGGTGCCACAGCCCCATCTGGACTCCTGCTGGGGGGCAAGGGAGAGGAAGGCAGCAGGGGGCTGTCTGAGGCCAGGGCTCATCAGCCCTAAGAGCCAGGCAGAGGCAGCAAGTCTCTCCCTGAGTTCCAGCCTCCATCAGAGGTTCCAAGTGGGGGATCCAGGAACCCTATCCTTTTTGAAGGACAGAGCCCAAACCTCTGGGTTGCTCTAGGCCATGAATAGAGGCAAAAGCCACCCAGAAACACTTTCTTTTCCCCTGTGGCCAAATCTGTAAACCTTCCCCAGGCCTGCTCCCCCAACGCTCAGTCAGCTTCGGTGCATCCCAGAGCTCTGCAAGTTCTCCACAAAACCCTGTAGCCTCCTTCTCCTCTCTCTGCTTCCCTCGGCCCAGGATGACTTGGAAATTCTGGGAGAGGTCCTCCGAAAGATCTCCAGGTCCTTGGCTCTTGACAGAAGCTGGCCTGGCTCTGGGAGACCTGAGTGTGTCCCGGAGCCCGCGTCTGCCTGAGCTCGGGTGGAGGGGCAGGGGCTAGGGCTGCAGGGCCCAGGAGCCCCATCAGTGAGGCAGGGAGCCTCAGTTCACAAGGATACCCTCCGTGTCCTCTCCACCCCAGGACCCTTCGAGGTCGGCCGCTGAGGTCTCGTGGCATCCATTTCCCCCACCACTTACTGTCCCCACCAACTGCGGATAAAAGTCCCACAAAAGTCCACTGCAGGAGACCACGGAGGCCACCAACCCCTCTTCCCACCTCAGGCTTTCAGGACGCAGCGGATTTAGGGAGGCAGGCCATGCACTTGAAGGCAGCCAGGGTGGTCGGTGGAGGGATGCCGTCCGGGGCCTGGCCACAGCTCCCCACCCAAAAGGATCAGCCCAGGGCCCTGGGCAGTCGTTACTCACCGCGGATGAAGGTTGGCGAGTAGGTCGGGAAGGAATCGAAGATGCTGTTCGATGCCATGGCCATGCCCCTCTCTGAGGAAGGCGAGAAATCAGACCTTCAAGGGGTTGGCTTGGGATTGACTTGGTTGGCTGTCGTTTTACTTTTCCCTAGCTACTTTTGAAAATAGAAGGGGGGGTGGTAGTGTCGCTTTTTGTTTGTTTTTTTTGTTTTGTTTTGTCTTTTTTTTTCCCCTATTGCTACGAAAAAGAAAAAAGGAAAGAACGCGAGAGTGCGTGTGTGAGTGAGAGAGAGAAAAAAAAATCCCCAAGGAAAGTAAGTTTCTGTTTGTACCCAAGAATTTGGATTCCCAGTCCCACAGGAATGTCTAGCCACAAATTTTCAACAGAAGCGTATGCAGAGTGTATCATTAGATGGCGGGAAGGGGCCAGGGCAGAGGAGCTCACAGGGCAGCCAGAGCAGAGCCAGGCCCAACATCAGCGCCACGGGGAATGAATGAATGAGGCTCACCCCCGACAGAGCCCGGGCTCCAGTGGGTGCGAGGGCGGCCCGGGGGTGGGGAGGATCAGGAGCCAACCAGCACCCGCGCAGGGCCCTGAAGGCGGCCGAGGGCCTGGCCTTGTGGTTCTGTGGTTGAGGGACCAGGCCTTCACAGTGTCAACCCAACCTCAGCTCACAGGATGCAAGAAGCCAGCTCGCGGCCTTGGCCCATTGGCTGGGCTGGGGTCACCTGGGCTGTGACGTCACAGCCTCTTAGAAGATTTTGTGGCTGCCTCTCTCTCCTTTTGGAAAAAAGAAAAAAGAGAGAGAGAGAGAGAGAGAGAGAAAGAGAAAGAGAGGGGGGAAAAAGTGATGGCTTTTATTTGTGGGGCTGGCCTCAGCACGCGGCCCGGGAGCAGAACTGAAAGCAGTTAGAGGGGGTGGTTGGGCGGTGGTTTGGATCCTGTAAGGAGACTCATTTTTAATTAAGGCCAGTGTTGGCCTGGGCGGGCTGGGAGCCCCGAGGGCTCTCACCAGACCCACCAGCGGGTGGTAGGGCTCCCCTCCGTGGCCCCCGCCCCGGGGCTGCGGCTGACACCCTGCCATGGTCCACCACTGCTGTTGCCAGGGAGAAGCGTCCACATGTGTGGCACTTCAGGGGGATTTTACGGCAGCTGGGATTAAGTACAAAGGGAAACACATGAAGTGGCATCACCCCAGTGCAGCCTGCCCACTGAGGCCTCCCTGCGAAAGCCAGCAGCAGGGCCATCCATGCCCAAGGAGCCCTCTGCGGAGCTTGGGTTCTGAGCCCTGAGCTTGGCATTCAAGGCCCTTTGTTCATTTTGCCCGCTTTCAACTCCTTGGGGTTCTCTGTTTTAGCCGAGTGTGTCTGGGCTTCCCGGCCTCCGTGGCAGTCCCCACCCCCCCACCCCCCCACTCCCAACAAACACACCCCTGCCATTACCCTTTATCGGGACACTTTTGGAATCCTTCATGTCCCAGAAGGTTCAAGGCTCAGAGGGACTCCGAAGTAGAAAAGACACGGGAAATGATTCAGTCCTACACTCTGTCCCCAGAAGCCCGGTCAGGTGGGGGCTGGGGTGGGAGGTGGAGTGTGGCGGCTTTCACGGTTTCCCTTGCAAGCTCTACTTGCCCATTTCATAGGTCAGATGCTGAGGCCCAGGATGTTGAAGTCAGCGTGTGCAAGGCCACAGAGTATTGTGAGTGGGATTAGAACACCAGCCTCTGATTTACTAGCCTGGTCTCAGCCGTAATCCCACAGCACCCTGCAGTGCCCTCTGGGCTCAGTCCTGAGACTTCAGGAAGCCCTCTGCCACCTGGGCACTGCCCTCTGGCCTCTCCCAGGGAGCCTGAGCTTGGAGCCAGGCCCTGGAAACCATCCTCACACTCGTGGTGGTCTCTGAAGGCCAACAGGGAGCAGGAGGGGCATCCAGGAGGAGGAGGGGCTGGTCCACAGCCCCACAGAGCCTGGTTCCTGCCCACAGCCACACTGGTCACCAGGGAACAGTACGCCCTTGGAAACTCGCTGCCTGGGTCTCCTGGGGAGCCCCGTGAAGGCTCAGTCTTTTGTTCCTCAATGGCGAGTGGGTGGTGGTAGCGGTGGTGGGTTGTCATTTGTCCAGGGAGGAAGCAGGTTTATGGTAAAAGCCACAGGGTTCTGGAGTCAGATTTGAGTTCCACTCTCAGCTCTGCTGAATCCCAGCTGCAAAACCTGGGGTAAGTCACTTCCCCTCTCTGGACCTCAGTTTCCTTCCCTGTCAAATGGGGATAACACATTTCTCGCAGGGACAGGCAACCGGGTGAGGGCACCATAGACATTGTTTCCTTGCCAGAGTCTCCGTGACGCAGTCTGGGGTCTGTTATGAGTAGGCACAGGTAGAGAAGCGTCGGTCACATAGGAGGACAGACGGCCCCCATTGTGAGCCAATCAGCTGGCCCGGCCTGGGCAGGGCTGTTTGAGTCAGTGGAGCATGGAGCCTGCCAAGGGGCCCAGGCCTCCTGGTTACATTTGGAACATTTTGGAGTCTGCCACATTGTGAAACAGATCAGAGACAGACATGGCAGGAAAGACCCTCTTTAACAGAAGTGGAAACTGAAGTCCCCCGAGGGGCAGAGACTCCCCCAAGCTCACCCAGTGAGTCAGTGGAACCCTGGCCCCCTGCTTCGCAGCCCAGGAGTTGTTTCCGATCTACTAACACCACCTCCAGTTTCAAACAGCCCACCCTAACATGCTTCGCTGTTTTTTCCATGTGTAAAAGTGGGTCCCCCTATAGCAATCTGTAACTTGGTCACCCTGAGGGATTTCCCCTTCCCCGGGAAGCTGAGTCTAGGCCCAGGAACAGGAGGAGGTGCAGAAGGCTGTGTTGGGCCCAGGGGCACATCTGCCCAGCGGGTGGTTTACTGTGTTCCTGGGTGCCTGGTTTGGTCCATCCCTAAAGAGGCTTATCATCTCCACATGCCCCCTTGGAAGCCCGAATGCCAGCCTGAATGAACCCCTGGAGGCTGCTGGGGAAGCAGAAAGAACATTCCTGAGGCTTGCCTTTGGAATATTCCTGAAGCCGTGAGACTGTGGGCCAGAGGCTATTTTTGTGAGCCTGCTTCCTTGCCTGTAAGATGGGGCTAATTGCAGCGCCCGCTTCTCACCATTGCACAAAGGATTAAATGAGAAAATATTGGGAGTGCACCTGGCACATAGGAGCTGCCCAGTTCCTGGAATTCCCTTCCTTTAGCTCCAACTGTGCACTCTCCCAGCATGCAGCGCGCGGCCGTGTTTCCTCTTGTTCTCCACTGAAAAAAACATCTGAGGCCTCCGAACCAATCAGCTCAGGTTAATCTAGAAATTTGGTGGAGGAAGGGAATCATTAAAAAATAGTATTTATGTGCCATAAACCCTTTATTTTAACTTTAATCGTATAAATGTGCATTAAATGGTCTTCGTCTTGGTCTTCTGGCTTAAGCCAGCCCAGCAGGCACCTCCTACAATTTCCAGCTTAGACTTCTTTGAAGTGGAATGTGAGTGTCAAGATGCCTACGAAGAAATCCGCATCCAGTAGCATCTAGAGTTTACTATTTTCCCCAATCTTTTACCATGTCCCACCCCTACCAAATTCAATTTATTCTTAGCAACTTGCCTTTGCCAAGTCTTTCCAAGGTGTTCAACCTAGTTTCCTAGAAAGAGTCACTCCTGTTTTGCATCGTATCATTGATAACATTGCCTTGCTATCAGTGAGGGTCCAATCAGGAAAACAGAAGCTCCTTTGAGTATTGGAAACAGAGGAAAGTTAATTGGGGGGTTATTGGCAACACGGGTGATGGAAGAGCTGAGAAGCCAAACCGTGGTGGTGAGGAGCCCCAAGATCGGCCACAGCAGGAAGCCACTGCCACCCTTCGGCAAGAGAGATGAAGGGAGAGGCGGTGTTGCCAGCACACCCTCCCCCACCTGCGGAAGCAGAGCGTGGTACAACAGAGTAGAATTTGTTGGAGCCACAGAGGAGACTCAGCCACTGTGGCAATGCCCCCCCTAGACAAATATCAAAGGGGCTCTCTCTTCCTCCCATCCTTTAACCTCCTCCCAGTACCTCCTATCTGTGGAGTGGAGCCAGAACCAGCTGACTTAATGGAATCAGAGCCCTGCATTATAGAGCCTAGTGGGGGAAGGGGGTAGAATGGATCTGAGGGCAAAATGGCCCTAGCCTGGAATAATATCCAATGACATTTTGTAATCATGAAAACCCAACTGGCATAAATGGTTTTGAGAACAAACCCAACTGATGTTTGGCAAGTCGACAGCTCAGTGGGTTGGTGAGAGCAGAAGGTGTGGATTCCAGCAAGGGCTCTGCTAGCCAAAGGGATCGATTGACGTATAACAGCAGAAATGCCGCTGAACTGCATGAGCTGGTTACACGGAGATTAGTTACGAAAGTACCTACTATGAATGGTGATAAAATCTGTCTTCTCAAGCTGTGTGCAGAGCTGAAACTTTCACTATAACCTTGGGCTACAGTGACTGGGGAGTGATGCCACCAATCAGGAGCACTGGCTGCCTGGCCATCTAGGAACTTTAGAAAGAGGGCACACCCTTGCACCCACGGCGCCTTCCCAATATCCTGCAGGATAGGGGTGGCTCTCTTTGATTTTCTGATGAGGAAAAAACCAGTCCCAGGGATTACCCCCAAGTTCTAGCCTCTAGGAGTCAGCTTGGATGAAATAGGCAGCGGGATTGAGGCAGGCACTGGCCTTAGATTTCAAATTCTGGTCTTCCACCAGCAAATCACAGTGCTGGGCTCAAGGAAGGTGCTGGAGTGTGATACCTGCTGCAGGCTGCCAAGGGCTCTCCACCTTCAGGCCTCCTGCACAGAGACATTGTCCTTCCTCTAATAATTAACAACCATGGTGTCCGATTGCCTGCCAATTTATTATATAAGTACTTGAACAAAGCAGCTGAATTTTATATCAATTATGTCACTAGGTCTACTCAAATAGAGAGTCAGCATCAAGGTACCCAAGAAGCATCTGATTTAACGTCACCTAGCAAACGGAGCTCTCAGAAGTACATGATAGAAGGGCTGACTGAAAAATCGTCTCAGATTGTGGACCCTTGGGAGAGGTTGTTTAAGATTTTAAATGTTGTTGGAAGAAGAAACTGTGGTGATATTTTGCATAGAATGAAGGATCTCTGCAGATACATGAACAACTTGGATAACGAAGCTCATGCAAAATATAAAAACCAAGTGGTTTATTCCACTATGTTGGTCTTCTTTAAGAATGCATTCCAGTATGTCAACAGCATACAACCATCTCTATCCCAAGGTCCTAATGCCCCAAGCCAAGTTCCACTGGTTCTTCTTGAGGATGTATCAAATGTGTATGGTGATGTAGAAATTGATCGTAACAAACAAGTACATAAAAAGAGGAAACTAGCTGAGGGAAGAGAAAAAACCATGAGTTCAGACGAACGAAGACTGTTCAGCAAAAGGAAGGAATCGTCACATCGTAGTCAATAAAGCAGAGCTTGCTAACTCCATTGAAGTGCTCGAGAGCTTTAAGCTAGCCAGGGAGAGCTGGGAGTCGCTCTACTCCCTGGAATTCCTTGACAAGGAATTTACAAGAATTTGTTTGGCCTGGAAGACAGATACTTGGCTTTGGTTAAGAATCTTCCTCACTGATATGATCATCTATCAGGGTCAATATAAAAAAGCAATAGCCAGCCTGCATCATCTAGCAGCTCTCCAGGGGTCGCTTCCTCAGCCGCAGATCACAGGACAGGGGACCCTGGAGCATCAGAGGGCGCTCATCCAGCTAGCGACCTGCCACTTTTCTCTAGGGGAGTACAGAATGACATGTGAACAAGTCCTTGATTTGATGTGCTACATGATACTCCCCATTCAAGATGGAGGCAGATCACAGGAGGAACCCTCAAAAATAAAACCCAAATTTAGAAAAGGTTCAGATCTGAAGTTGCTGCCTTGTACCGGCAAGGCTATCATGCCGTTCTGCCTGCCTCTAATGCTGGCTTGCTTTAAGCTCCGAGCTTTCGTGGACAGCAGGGACGACATGGCGCTGGGCCACGTGATTGTCTTGCTTCAGCAAGAGTGGCCACGGGGAGAGAATCTTTTCTTGAAAGCTGTCAGTAAGATTTGCCAACAAGGAAATTTCCAATATGAGAATTTTTTCAACTATGTTACAAATACCGATACGCTGGAGGAATTCGCCTACTTAAGGACTCAGGAAGGTGGGAAAATTCATCTGGAATTACTGCCCAATCAAGGAAGGCTGATCAAGCACCACACGGTCACTCGGGGCATCACCAAGGGCGTGAAGGAGGACTTCCACCTGGCCATGGAGCGCCGGGTGTCCCGCTGTGGTGAGAACCTGATGGTCGTGCTGCACAGGTTCTGCATCAGCGAGAAGATCTTGCTCCTTCAGACTCTGGCCTGACCGGAGCCCTTTCCGCCAGAGGAAAGGCAGCTCCGAGCCGTGGGATTTTTTGTGAAGACATAAAGCATTCATAAATGTTGCCGTTACCGCTCTTAGAAAGAAGAAAACCTTCTGAGTTCCAACTCCTTGGTTGCTTAAAAGTAGTTCCCAAGAGCCTGAGACGCTATTTCTATTTTTCAGAGTCATTTTTTGTAATTTTTGTAAAACAAAAGAACCTTTTATTTTGTAAATAAAAATCATCCTAAGTTTGGGGCTTTAAAAAAAAAAAAAGATAAGGTTCCCCTGCGCCTCTCCCCCAACTCCTTCCAACAGTCAGCCGGGTCTACACCCTGCTCTAGCGTAGACCCATGTTCAGGGTAGAAGATGCGGCCTGCAGGCCACGCAGCCCACCCAGGGGCCAGGACACCCAGGCCAAGGCCAAGGATCGGTAGCTAAGAACCTACCACTCAGGACGCACGGGCCGAGAGCTTTATGCACAGTGTCTCCAATGGTGGCCTCTCAGACCACCAACCATGCCCAGTTTCCAGGGGGCAGTCAGAGAGGTGAGGAGACCTGCCCACGGTCACCCACTTCGCAGGTGGAGGAAGCAGGATTCAACCTCAGCCTGCCCTCCGCCCGCTTTCTGGGCTCCTTCTCCCCTCCCCACCCTCAGCCTCTCTCTTTCCTGTTGTTTGGTTCAAAAGACTGCTCACGGTGCCCCCTTCAGAACCAAACCCTTCCCCTGTCCTCCTCCCCCTTCCTGCATCAGCCCCCTTCTCCCGGGCCCCCCTCTGCTGGGCCCCTCACGGCCACTCCAGGGCAGCCAGGTGGTCCCACAGGTTCAGTGGCACCGAGGACTTATGACTGTCTTTAGCCACAGCATTTGCCTCACCAAGGACCCCAGCAGCTCTACTCAAAGCTTTTCCTCCTGCCTGAAATTCCACCATGAGTGCACCTTTGGGTCCGGATACAGTTCGGTCATAAGTCCTGTGTTACAAAGGCAGACACTACTGGGTGCAGGAGCCGTGGAACCCCAGAGAGGGGTTGGCCACCTGGGGTGGGGGGGGAGAACGCGGGCTGAATTCCATCCCAGAAGGGGCCGTCCCCCCTCTCTCTGGGGAGAGCGTCCCCTGGCCTCAACTAAAGGATCTCTGCCGCTCCCCCATCCCCCATCCCACTACCACCTCTGCACAAAGCCAACCAGGCAGAGATGGTTCTCCCCGTTTCACAGCAGGGGACACTGAGGCTCACCGAAGGAAGGGCCTCACACACGGTTGCAGGGTGAGAAGGGGATTCAACCGCACGAGTGCTGCTGCCATGTCCCCTGTAACCCTTGACCCCCCCTTCTCTCCTTCAAGTCCCCTCTGGGGAGGTCCAGGTGCTGGGGACTTGGTGTCAGAAGAACCAGGTTCAGATCCCAGCTTTGGGATTCCCAGTCATCACGTGTGATGTCAGTTGGTCCCATCAGCACCTCACCATCCTCACCAAAGCCCCTATTTCCCAGGGTGTGCAGGTGAGGGGGGACCCCTGGGAAGGGCGTGTGGCAGGCACTTGGCAGGGTAAGCTGCTAAGGGCCTGAGAGCCCTGGGCAGCCGCCGGGGTGGGGGTGGGGTGGGGAGAGGAGGAAGGCAGAGTTGGTGGCAGGAGGGGGCATGTGGCTGATTCACAACCTTCCCCTGGTTCTTGGGGCCCCCAGCAGATTCCCACCACCCAGTCCCACCAAGGCCCCGCTGGGAGAGGCCCTGACTCTCCTGGCTGCTAGGGGCTGTCCCCAGCAGAGGGCTGCCTGAGCCTGGGTCCCAGGCTGCAGGACGGGGCACGCTGGGGAGATCACCGGCCACAGCACATCCTCCCTGAGACGCTGGTCAGCCCAGCGGCCTCTCGTGTTCCTCTGGGGCCTGGAAAATCTTGCCCATAAGATGCTGTCCCCCCTCAGCATCCAGGGGCCCCTCAAAGGAAGAAAGAAAACCCCAAACTGCAGCCCCCTTTGGCTCATAAAACCATCTTTCTCTGAGTCTTTCGGTGGAATAATCTATTTTTAGCATCAAAGAGCTCTGCCAGGGGCCTAGACCTGCTGAGGGACAGCTTTGTGTGACCACAAAGGGGCGGGAGGCGGGCACTCCTCAACGGGTGGGGTGGGAGGGTGGCAGGAAGGGTGCCCCCCATCCGCAGGGCTGGCTGAGGGGGGCCCTCGGAGGGCCGCAGGCTGGGCACCAACTTTCCATTCAGCGAACTTGTCTGCGCTGGTCCTGTACCCTGTCCCCCGTTCCCTCTCGCGCTTTCTCCCCACAAACCTGGTAAGAGCAACTGTAACAATAATCATAAACTAGCGCTTACCATGTGCCAGGCATTCTTCCAAGAAGCTTCTGTAAATTAATTCACTTAATTTACAGTAATCTGACCATTGAACAGATAAGGATCTTGAGACTCAGAGGGGTTCACTGACTTGTTCAGGTTCAGCTCAGAGGAGTGGAACCAGGATTTGAACCCCAACAGCCCATTTTACCATGATTTAGTCTCATTTTACAGCTGAGCAGAAGAGACTCAGAGAAACGGATGAACTTTCTCCAAATAACCTGGATATGAAATGGTAAGGTCAGGGCTCATGACCAGGCTCCCCGACCCCGGGCCCTTGCCTCTGGACACCCGGGACCTTGGTTACTCCTCCAACAAATGGGGTGTGTGTGTGTGTGGGGGGGGTACTCCCATTGTACTGAGAAGGAAACTGAGGCCCACAGACCGTTCTGTGCTTACAGAGTTGGAAGAGGTGGAATTGGAATTCCAGAAGCTTTTTCTCCCTCCCCACCCCCCTGTCTCCCACCCTACCCCCAGCCCCCAGCCCCCAGCCCCTGATGCTCTCCTTGAGGGGGCTGGGCCCCAGGGGAAGCCAGGATCAGGTTGTAATGTTTAAAAACTGATTTGGTCTTTAATGTTATTTCCATCCTCTCTCTATCTTGCTCCCTTCCTCTCTCCCTCTCTCGATCATAATGACCCCGTTTGCAGGGGTGTGCCGGCCAGCAAATTTGCTGACCCAGGCAAAAGGAAGGGGGGGTGTCATTATGTGGTTGGGAAATGGTGGGGCATTTCGTATGCCACCGATCTAGCATCCCAGGAATTTCAGCAACCCTCAAGGAAATTAGAGAATTAGCTACCATCCAGGGCTGTGGCTTCCTTGTTGATGTGTGTGTGCATTTTCTTAACTTCAGCCTAGGGCGTTTTGAGCATCTGTACGTAAGAGGCAGCGTTGCAGAAAGAGGGGCTTTCTGAGGTAAGGAGAAAGCCCCTCTAGGCAGTGAGGCTACAGGCTGAGGCTGACACTTGGGGAAACCAGGCTCCAAAAGGGGCAGGAACTTGCCTTAGGCCACATAGCTAGGGCCAAAGATCTACATCAAGTGACTCACAGCCTGATGCTCTTTCTGTGATGTCAGACTCCGCAAGTAACTTGCTGTGTAAAATCAGACAAGTTCTTTTTCTTCCCTGGGTCATTTCTCCTCATCGGTGGAGGGAGGGGGTGAGATAATTGTCCTCGTTTCAGTTCCCCTAAACACAGACCCTGAGTCTCGGGAATACGTGTAAGCAGTGTATATGGGAAGTGATCCCAGGAAGCAGGGATGAGGGAGGGAAAGTGACACAGGGAAGGGGAGGCAGCCCATCCACACAAGGTGCAAGAGCAAGCAGCCACTCTGAGCACCTGGGGGTCCTCTGAGGACATGGCTGGAATAGCATGAGGAGCCGCTACGCGGGGGTGGGGGAGCTGGGTTGTGAATCCACCAACTCTAATCTCTCATTGGTTGAGGGTTGTTCTGTGAACAGTGACTCTCCACCA
The DNA here is from genome assembly GCF_009762305.2 of Zalophus californianus. Classification (NCBI taxonomy): domain Eukaryota; kingdom Metazoa; phylum Chordata; class Mammalia; order Carnivora; family Otariidae; genus Zalophus; species Zalophus californianus. The sequence goes on from NC_045598.1 coordinate 18,536,665, forward strand.
ATTCTCGCTTCTTCCCCTGGGCAAAGTTCACTCAAGGCCAGAAAACATCTTCAAGCCAACCTGTCCTGTGGGGGTACTATCTATTCAGACTGGATAGATGATTTCTAAGGCATCTCTCAGTGCTTATAGGCAAGGATTCACTGTTTCACATGCTGTACCTTAATTCATATCTGCTCTCAACCCTTCTAAACTTCCATGATATCAGGGAAAGTTGGTGGGGTTCCGAATCACTCCCTCACCCGCTTGTCCCAGGGCCTGAGATTCCATGGTTCAGCTGTTAGCCCTTGGTTTTTAAATAGTGTCTGGTGGAACCCCGACTAGGCAATACCTTGGGGTGCCCCCGAGGAAGGATGTATCAAGGATTAGGCTGAATGGGGGAAAGGGGAGTCTGTTCTCTCCACCATTTCCACCAGAGAAGACTGCTTTGTCTATCTTTTTATTTTTATTTTCGCTTTTATTTTTTTCTTCAAAGTTATAAATACTTATAGTTTAAACAGTCAAATGTTTCTAAAAGACTTTTCCTTCCCACTCCTTAGAGAAACCACTTCCAACTCCTTTAGCTATTTCTTTTAGTATTTACTCTATTTCTCAAAAAAACCCATGCTAACCAAGCTCATCGTGATTTTTCAGTTCTAGGCCTTACCTGTTGACCTTCCACCAGGGAAGAGGATTTGGCTCCCTTCTCTCTGGCCCTCTCTTTACCATGCACCCTTTCCAACCTCCCAGGATAGTTATTTTAGTTAGCTTAATTGTTACTATTTGCCTTTTTACAACTGGATAAATGCTTTTTTCACAGCTGAGTCATATGTATGTTTTGATTACATTTCCTTGCTTGTACAGCTTTTTGTTTTCCCTGGAGTTGCAATTTGTTTAGCTTTTCATTTGCATAATTTTCTGTGTACTTACCACTGATTCATCCCCAAACTCTCCATGAGTTGTCCAAATCTCCTACTAGGAAATTCAATAACAGGTATTTTGTTTATTTTGATTTTTGAAGTCCTCTTTTCTGGAACCCCCTACCTGCTCTAGTCTGGACTGGTTGCTCTCTAGCCTGCTGCTCAGCTGTCAACCTAGGACCTTCTTTCCCTCTTATCTCATCTTTCACTCTCATTCTCTTTGCCCCTCTTACACTGGAGTCTTTGTTTCCTGGATTCTTTCTCTTTCTTGGTTTACTCCCTTTGATGGAGAACATCTTCTGGTAGCTTCCTGAGAAAAGGTACATGGGAGGTAGATTTATTTGTGAGCTTGTTACATTTGATTATAATTTCAGTCAGACTTTATGGGTAGTTTGAAATCATGTTTGAAATAACTTTTCCTTTTCAGAGATATTTTTCCATTGTCTTTTTGCTTTTAGTGCTGCTATTCATAAGTCTGATGACATTCTAATCTCTGAAAATAGCCTATTATTTCTCTCTCTGAAAGTTTTGAAGATATTCTCTTTGTCCCAGGTGTTCTGAAATTCTACAATAAGGTGCCTTTGTGTGGTTCTATTTTCATCCATTGTTCCGGACGTTTAACCAGCCCTGTGGTCGGAACATTCATGGTGATCATTCCCAGGTAGTTTGCATGGATTTTTCTTTGATCATTTTTTCTCTTTCTTTTTCACTGTTCTCTCTTTTTGTTGAGCTTTCTAAAATTCTAAATTATTTAAGATTCTAATACCTTTTAAAATTCTTATTTCTTATTTTCTATTTCTTTGTGTTTTTTTTTTATATTTTACAGATTTTATTTATTTGACAGAGAGAGACACAGCGAGAGAGGGAACACAAGCAGGGGGAGTGGGGGAGGGAGAAGCAGGCTTCCCGCCGAGCAGGGAGCCTGATGCAGGACTCGATCCCAGGACCCTGGGATCATGACCTGAGCTGAAGACATACGCTTAACGACTGAGCCACCCAGGCGCCCCTGTGTTGTGTTTTTTTAGTCTTTTGGGGGAAGATAACTTTTTCTTTCAGTGTTTCTATTGAGTTTCTCATTTCTGTTATAGTAATTTGAATTTGTACTTTTTGGGTTCTAATGATTACATTTCATAACTGTCTAAATGCAGTACCTTCTCTTATCTCTCTGAGGATATTAATGATAGAATTTTTTAAAAAAGATTTAATCTCCCTGCCTAGTGTGCTTCCTTTAAGTTACTTTTTTTTTTTTTTTTTTTTGCCTGTCAAATGATCCTTTATTGAAACATTTTCCTCTTCCTTTGTAGTTCTTAACTAACTGGGCATTCCACTGTACCACTATTGATGTCATCTATGATGTCATGAGGGTGGTGGCCATCAACATTCCAGAGCACAGACTGGGCAGTCCCCAGGATTTCTTTAATGGTTCCAGAGAGTTCTCTGGCTAAAGATCGGTGTTGCATCTGTCGGGCAATATTGACAATCTCATCAAAAGTGATATTTCCACTGTGCTTAATGTTTTTCTGCTTCTTTCTGTCTCTTGGTGGTTCCTTGAGGGCTTTGATAATCAGGGCAGAGGCAGAAGGTACCACTTCAATCTGGGCCCGTCTGTTCTGAATGGTCAGTTTCACTGTAATCCTTAGACCCTTCCAATCACCGGTTGCCTTGGCGATGTCATCACCAAACTTTTTAGGAGACAGGTCCAGAGGGCAGATCGTTGGGGCTAGGGCAGACGTGGCACCAACTTCACCACCGGTGCACCTCAAGTTGAACTTAGGCAGCATGGCAGAGGTGGCTTGTCTTTCCTAGTAGAGGCTTTCTTCATATGGCTGATGATCCTTGTCTATATGCTTTATTTAATAGTGGGGAAACTCTGATGGGAAGCTCTGTAGAATTGTGTGGGACTGCCTGACTCTAGATTTCATATAGAGGGAGTCTGGCTTGATCATTTCCTTGTTTAGTGTTTTTGGATCTTTCCCCTTAGACTGCTGAGATTCTGTGGGGTAGACACTTCTAATGTGCTTGGAGGGTATTGGAGCGGCTGCCAGTGTTCTGGGGCAAGAGGGTCCTAAATGCGTATATATTATGTTCACTTGATCCTTCATTTTCAGTGTGGTAGCTTCTGCCTTTTATGTGGCTGGTCCCTTCCTGTCCAGAGATCCTCTGCTTTTTTCTCTCTCCAAAAAATAAGCCTCAACTATTCCACTGGGGTGAGGGAGAGGATTTGAGGGTCTAACTACTTCCTACAGGTTTTCAAATAGTCCTACTGTTCTCAGTCCCTTCCTTACCCCCATTTCCAGACACATGTTTTGTGCCCAATCCCTGGTTCTTTGGCTGTTTTGCCGTGTAAGAAGCTGAGCTGCTCCCTGGCTTTCCCCAGAGCTCTGTCTATGGGGAATTCAGGTCTCTTGGGTCTGCCAAGTCAGTGACTTCTCACACAGATGCTTTCCAGATTCCTACACTCTCTTGTTATCTTTTTTTCCTGTTCTCTTTGACCTTGTAGGCTCAGGCCTAAAAAACCTTCAAAGCCAAAAAACGCACAACTACCAGCCAACCAACAACAACACTCTATACCTAGGAAGCAGAGGTAAATGCATATTTTCATCCACTCCTTTCTGTTTTCTAACTCGTGGGGAAGATTTTGCTTGGAGTATCTTGTTTGTATTTGGGAAGACTCAATTTTTAAAAGCGGCAAATACTCCCCAAACTCACTTATAAATTATAGTAACAAATCTCATCCAACCCCCCCCCCAAGATTTTTTTTTAACAGAACTTGAAAAACTGTTTCTAGAGCTCATGTAGAAAAATAAATGGCCAGGAAAAGCCGAGATGATTCTGTAAAGAGGAACAAGAAGGGGAGGGTCGCTCTGCCAAACACCAGGATCTAGGATGTTATGGTCATGAAGTCAGAGAGGCACCAGCACAAGACTGCACAACTGGCCTCTGAGTCAAAATAAAGAACCCAGAAACTGATGCCCTATAAGAGTGCATCAGTCAGGATCCTGCAGGAGATGGATGGTACCCTCAAAGGTCTAACCGAGGGGCCTCAATGAAGCAGCTTTTTACGGACGTGTGGGCAGGATTAAGGGAGCCAGCCTGGGATGCCAATACACCCAGATTCTAGCAGCCGTGGGAAGCCGTCTTCCAGCCTGAAGGGACCAGGGTGGGGAGATGGTACGGGAACTCAACGTCCCTAGTAGAGGGGATGATTCAGGGAAGGAATGCAGACACTTCCCAAACCCTGGCTGACCGGGGAAGGAACACTCCTGACGGTGCCTCCCGCTGGCTGAGCCCCATAGGGGCCGGGAAGCCAGAGGGCACAGAGCCCAGACGAGGCAGGCCATTGGCGTCAGCCCCCAGGTGTGCAGAGCAGGTAGAGAGAGATGGAGAGCAGATCTGAGGGAGGAATGCAATGTAGCCAATATACGTGGAAGTGGCCGCCTACCTACCAGAGGCTCCACTCAGAGTTCCCACGAATGATGCAAACGTCACAGCTCCCAAAGGGGCTCCATCAGGCGCCTTCCCCCCTTCTGTGAATGGCACTGCCATCCACGCTGTCCCCACGCTGGATCCTGGCTCACTCTCCGCTCTGCATTTACTGGTGACTTTACCTTGGAAAGAATCCTCGTAGTGCCTCTGGTCCCTTCCCCTGTCGGCCAGATAGGTGGGAAATCGGTGGGTACCCTGCCTGAGCCTTTACTGACTTCCCACTTCCGACAGGAAGCCCTGGGCTTCCCCCCTCCCCCGCCCCGTTCCCCCCTCCCGCGCTAGCCTTCCAGACCTGGCACTGTGTTTCCAGCGCTCCCTGCTGCTTCCCATGACGGTGACTTTGCCCCTGCCCTAACCTCCCGCCTCCTCCCTGCTGCAGCTCCTCGTCTCTCCATGCTTCTAGTCGCGTTTGTTCCTTGCGTCCAGGCCCGCCCGCGCCCGCACCCGCCGGTTGGAGTTTTGGAAGACAGGAAGTGCATCCCCAGCTCCCAGCTCGGGCATCCACGAATGTTTGTTGAATGACCACACAATCGAACGAATGTCCCTGCTTTTCTGAAACAGCCAAGAAGAGGGAGCTTGGGTAGTTGGGCCAGACATTCATTTCATTTACTCAACAGCCATGTCTTGTGTACCTACTTTGTGTCACACCGGGAGCTTGGGGCTGGGGATACAGCAGTGAACACAACAGGTCTGATCTCTCCCCTCACAGGACTTAGGGTCTGACAGAGGAGACAGACATTTCACAAGTAACTTCACAGAGCGTTATTTCATTTTAGTTATGAAGTCTTCATGGGGGCACTGACAGTTATACCTTGGCGGGGGGTGGACCCACATGTGGGGCGCGAAGTCTGGGCAGAGCAGGCTTGCTGGGCCAAGGACAGAGGAGGACAAGAAGTTGGCCTGGTTCAGGAGGTGATGGAGAGGAGAGGCTGAACAGGCAGGCCGGAGCCGGCTTGGTGGGAGGCGGGTTTGAAAGCAACCATGGGTGAGGAGAGCGTTGACAAGTCTTGGGGTAAGTGTGTGACGTGATCAGAGTTGCATTTGTGTAGTTTTCTCTGGAGAACTAGTTCATGGAGGAGGGAGGGCTGGGGTCAGGGGTGCATGTAATCTGCAGGCCCTGTCGCTAAGGACAGCCTGGCACGGTGATCCCCACTGCCACTCCCTTCACCAGCCTCTTTTGGTGGCTCTCTGTGAAGGTTAGCCCCAGGGTTCCTGTCCCAACCACCCTCGAGATAAGCCTGTGTCCTCTGAATCTGCCCCCCTCCCCAGGACCCCTCACGAGGGCTTTCCTGGAGGCCCCGCGTCCTCGGAGAAACAGGTATTTTCCCAGCTACCCACCCAGGCCAGCCTGGCTATCGTGGGTTGAACAGTGATCCCCAAAGAGATATGTCCACAGCCTAATCTCTGGAACCTGTGATACCACCTTCTACGGCAAAAGGGTGAATATTACCGTATGTGGTAACAGATGTGGTTTAAATTAAGGATTCTGAGATGAGCAATTATCTGGGATCATCCGGTGGCCCTAACTGCTGTCATATGTGTCCTTATAAGAACGAGGCAAGGGCAGGTAACACAGAAAAGAAGAGGCACAGATTGGAGGGATGTGGCCCCAAGTCAAGGAACGCTGTTGGCCCCCAGAAGCTGGACGAGGCACAGAAGGCCTCTCCTCTAGAGCCTCTGGAGACGCACAGCCCTGCCAACACTCGTCTTGGACTCCTGGCCTCCAGAACCATGAGAGAATACATTTCTGTTGTTTTAAGCCCCCCCCCCCCCCCGTTTGTGGTCATTTCAGTAGCCCCAGAAAGCTGACACACAGCTGAGACCCCTTACTGGCTGAAATCCTGCTCAGGCCCCGGACTACGTCACTCCTCCATCTGCTTGTCTCCCTCTAGCTCTGCTCCCCTCCCCTCCCTGACTACAAAAGTCATCAGAGTTCAATGCTGAGCCATTGGAAAGACTAAAGAAAATAATGTGTAATTGCCCCAGTCCTATAACGCAGAATTAAACACTGTCAGAATTTGGGGGCACATCTTTTTCTTGAGTCAGTGTCTTTTCCTCTCCTTTCTGTCCCAAAATGTCATCGCCATGCCGAAATGTTCATCAATCTTCTCCCGCATACATAGATCCTACCCTACAAAAGGCATTCTTTCCCTGAGTACAGAAGCTTTGGGGTGGGGGGCCTGAAAACCACACACAAAGTCATGGAAATGTGAATTTTCCACGAAGAGGGTCCCTAGCTCTCATAAAATTCCCGAAGGATCCTGGGACCCAAAGAAAGGCTATAGGAGCAGGACAGCCCCGGTCACAGAAAGGAGCTGTCCTGGGAAGGGCTAACCATTTGGGCCTGAACTGGGGGATGACCGCCCCAGAAATGTGTTCTCGAGGTGCTGGAGGTGCCTCTGCAGTAAGGGTCTTGATACATGGGTGTTTTGGGGTCAGACGTCTGTGACCCACGTGCATCCGGGGTTTGTGAAAACACGGATTCCCAAATTTGTAGCCCAGCTTCCACCCCCCCTTATGTGACAGCCCTCCAAAGAGCCTTCCAGCCCCACCCCTCCTGCACATTGAAATGTCTGGCAAGTGCCCACTGCTCTGTGAGGTGCCCCTTCATTTCGGGGAGCCTGGGAGACCTCTCCTGTCACCTCCCGCGTGGCTCCTGGGGACAGTGAGCTGGATGGAAGGAGGGACTGCTTTCTTCCAAGCCCAGTAGACCTACGATGTACCAGGCACAAATCTCAGTTCTGAGACTCACGGTGGACAGTGAGCTGGGTCCTCATCGGGGAGACAGATGGTCAAGAGCAGCAAACCTAAGTGAGCTCTGGCCCAGGTGGGGTCCCGCTTCTGGGAGACCAGAGCAGGAAAAGGAACAGAGAGTGAGGGAGGGGCTGGATTGGGTAGGTGGTCAGGGAGATCACTCAGCAGGTGACATATGGAAACGGGTGGAGGGTGGGGGTGGGGTGAGGAGGATGGGGGGTTGCCGAATGCACGTGGGCACAGGGAAATGTGCTCTGGGCTGAGGTGGCAGCAAGGATGAGGCTGTGGAGAACAATGGTCAGAAGGCTCCCGTCTCCCTGCCCTCCCCATGTAGTAGGTTGGCTCTGGTGTGCTGAGGGTCAATCTAGGCAGCCCTCAGTCAAGGCCATTGGTAGGCGGGGGGGTCAACAGCTTGAGCTGGCTCTGAGCCCATGGTTGCCAGATTTGGCAAATAAAAATACAGGGTGCAAAATATTGCCTGGGATATACTAAAAAACGATTTATTGTTTATCTGAAATTCAAATTTAACTGGGCACCCTGTATCTTATCTGGCAATCCTCTCTGGGCCTGGATTGCGGACAGGTGGTCTTCACAGCAGCAAGGGTCAATTCTTTTTTTTATTCTTTATTTTATATTATTTGAGAGAGAGCGAGAGTACAAGCGGCAGGGGAGGGGGGCAGGGTCAGAGGGAGAAGCAGACTCCCCGCTGAGCAGGGAGCCCGATGTGGGGCTCGATCCCAGGGCCCCAAGATCATGAGCTGAGCCGAAGGCAGATGCTTAACCACTGAACCGCCCAAGCACCCCAGCAAGGGTCAATTCTAAAGACATAGCTGGTGTTCCTTGCAACAGTATTTGCGCTTAGCCCTGGGTGAGCGATGGGGAGCCATGCAGGGTATTGAGTAGGGTATTGAGCAGGGGAGGGGAGGCTCTGATTTACATTTGAGAAGGGTTACTTGGGTGGGAGGAGAGGTTCGGGCGGGAGATATGAGGGGGCACCTGGAGGCAGGGGGATGTCCAAGAGGGAGCACTAAGCCTAGAAATAGGACCATGGCTATGTGGAAGGGGGGGTAGGGGAATGGAGTCAAGGGGCATCGAGGAAGCTGGGGTGAATGAGCAGAGAATGACTCCGAGTTTGTGGCGGGGAGCCTGGGTGGATGGTGGTAGGTGCACGAGGCGAAGCCTGTGGAGTCCAGACTTGTGAGGGTCCGGGTCGGTCCCACCATGTCCGAGCAGGTCTCCTGCAGGAAGTGTCCCGAAGGCAGGTAGATGTATAGCTCTGGAGCCTGCAAGAGAAGACTGAGGACTTTGGTCATCACCTGCCCGCACACGGCCACGGAAGCGTTGGGTGTGAAGAGATCCAGACCGAGGGCAGGAAGCTGGGTGCAGAGGGATGGGGAGGGAGGGGAGATCAGAAAGGTGCCTGGGAATACGGAGGGGGTCCAGGGGAAGGTTTGGAAGGAAGGTGTCATCAACGCTGGCAAATGCTGTAGAGAGAATCTGAGATGTGACCATTGGATTTGGGGGCCGGGATGCTGGGCAGCTACGATTTCAGGTGAGTGGGGCTGGAGGTAGGGCAGGAGAGGCAGCTGGAGCCAGTTCACGTATTCACTCATCCACTCATGGATTCATTCATCCTTTCAGGCTTGGGGCAGAGAGGAAAATGGCCCTCCGGGAGCCATGGGCTGGAAGGGCTGGGGGGTGTGACCAGGGGACTGGGGAGGGGGCACGAGGAGGGGGGTGACCTAGAGGAGCAGAGAGTTCAATGGGAGACAAGGTGGGAACTGTCTGGGGCAGCATCTGGAACTGGGGAGTGGATGGGGTAGGCTCTCCTGGAGGGCTGCAAGGAGGCAGTGTCCTCTGGGGATACCCAGATTCAGAGCAGGTGGGAAAAGAAATTCTCTGAAGATCTTGACTCTTCAGAGAGCTGGTGAACCATGGCCTGGGAGACCCAGGGGCGCTGTGGCAAGGTTTGGAGTGGTAAGGAGAGGGGTTGGAAGCACAGGAAGCTTGGCAGGGGGGAAATCTAGGCCAAAGAAGGCAGAGATTGGCTGCAAAAGTCCCAGGGCCCCAGTCTGCCTGGTACCCTGCCCACTTCTTCCTGACCCCCATCCTCCCGAATCCTTATGCTTTCTCACCCTCTCCACCAGCAGAATCTGTGCCCAGTAAGCAGTGGCAATGACCCCTCTGAGGCCTGGACCAGAGAACAACCTTCCCAGCCTCCCCCTTCTCTCTGCTCTGCCCCCCCCCCCCGCCCCCCCAGCCTCCAATCCCAATCCATGGCACTCCACCCCACATTCCGGTGAGTGGACAAAGCAGGCCAAAGGGAGGCAGCTGAGGTGGCAGAATTTCGGGCAGTGCGGTGCAGAGGAGAGACAAGCATCTCAGAGCCAGCTACTCTAATGGTGTGAGCGCACGGGGCCCCATGTCCTTCTGGGGCCTGCCACTCCGTGGGGAGTAATGACAGCCCGATACCCATCCCTGCCCACCAGCGAGGCTACGGTGGTATTTCCAAGGCAGAGATGCCAGAAGCAAGAGAGAGATCAAGACACTTGCCTCGCCTGCTCTGTCAGCTCTGCACTTAAGGCACATCAGATAAGCTTCTTGCCTTGTATGTGGTCGAGGTGTCAGACTGCCGCTGTCTGCTTCCCTCTGTGGTTCTCACTGCTCAGCTGGGCCCTGGGAAGCCTGGGGAGGGCGCAGGCAGAGGCCACTCACTCTCGGAGCCAGGGCTGGGGTGGAATCCTCAGCCCCACTGGATGCAAAGTGCCTGGTCCTCTCCTGGTCTACAATCTGCTGTCGCTCCCTGGGACTGGTAGCATCACCTCCATACTCCTCAGCCTGGAGGTGGAGGGAGGCCTTCCAGGTAACCCTCTTGCTGTTTCTCATCACACATGTTGCACTGACCAGGAAGAAATAAGCTCTGCGCTTTTCAACCTCGAGCTCATTGTTCATGGCTCTGCTTCAATGCCCCTCCTCCAGGAAGTCCCCAGCTGCAAGCCTCAGTCTTCTACTCTTCTGTGCTTTTTGTAGCCAAGATGTCAGCTTCCATTTCTTTGAGTTCCCTCAGTGCCTGGCACAGCATGCTGGGTGACATGGGTGTCGGTAAATGCATTCAGTGGCTTTTCTACCTTGTTCAGATTTGGCTTGCATATATTAAGCACTTACTGTATACAGGCCTTAAATTTCACATACTCACATCCTTAATCTTTGCATGATAATGTGCTGTCTTTATTTTCCATGTCAGGAAACGGAGGCTCAGAGAGGCTAAGGAATAACCCATAGTCACACAACAAACAAGTATCAGGGTTGGGATTACTCCGAACCATTCCTGAGTTCAGGATCGGGGGGTTTCTCCTCCATGATTTGCGCTTCCAGCTAGAACACCCAGTGGGGTGTTGGAAGAAGCAGAGAGGAGCGGTTTGCTGTTTTTGCACTGACTTTGATTTCAACCTGCTCTTTCTTCTTCATTATTTCTTTTCCTATAACAAAAGAAATTTGTGTTCAGGTCTGGCTCTTCAGTCCAGTGCTCTTTCCAAGACGCTCCTTTCATTCATTGCCTCTGTTCCAGGTGGAGTGCCTGAGCTAGAGAGAAGCACAGAAAGGTCACTCGGTCCCCCCTGCCTCCCATCAGGACTTGGTCATTTCAAGTGAGAGAAACCCAACTGGGTTGGTTAATACTATGTGCCAACTTGGCTAGGCCGTAGGACCCAGATATTTGGTCAAACACTAGTCTAGATGTTGTTGGGGAGAGAGTTTTTAGATGACACTGATATTTAAATTAGTAACCTCTGAGTAAAGCGGATCACCTTCCATAATGTGGTGGGCCTCATCCAATCAGTTGAAGGCCTTAAGAGAAAAAAGACTGACTTCCCCGAGGAAGAGAGAATTCTGCCAGAGGTCTGCCTTTGGACTTGGAGCTGCAACATCAACTCTTCCCTGGGTCTCAGCCTGCTGGACCCCCTGCAGATTCGGGCCTTGCCAGCCTTCACCACAGAGTGAACCAGTTCCTTAAAATCTCTCACACGCTCTCTCTTTCCCTCTCTGTTCTGCTTTCCTCTGTGTTGGCTTCATTCATGAGCAGGCCCTCCTCAGGAGGCACCAAGAAAGATGCCAGCAGTTCTAACATTGTCTAAGCTTAGCAAACCACAGAAACGGAGGGCTTCCTTTTCAATAATTCCAGCAAGTTCTGGGATTGACCTTCACTGGCTTGGCTCAGGTGATGTCTTTCCCTGAGCCAACTGCTGAAGACTCTGACTGGGCCAGGAGGCCAGGTGGCCCTCCTTTCTATGGGCTGACAATGGTTCCTACATATTTGTTTGCTCCCTGCCTTGAGGCAGATCCAAGGAACTGAATCAGCCTGAAATTGGAACTGCAGATCTGAAGAAAAAGCACACCAGCGTGATGGAGCCTAGGGATTCATTTGAAGGGGGTTGGAGGTAGAACCAAACTTTAAACATTCCCTTGGAAAGCAGTTTGGCTAAAACTGAAGTCTGGTTCACGACTCCTCCTCACCCCTCGTGGAGCTCAGGAGGCCTCTGCCCAAAGTTGAATCCCTTCTATAGCATTCCAAGTGGTTGCATACCTTTACTGACAGGGAGCTCATTACCCATCAGGGCAGCCTATGCCATTTTTGGCTCCCTCTGACTAGGGGGAGGTTCTTCTTCATGTTGAACTGAAGTCTGCCTCTATCCTTCCACTCATCAGCCCCCATTCTGCCCTCTAGCCACCCCCGCCCCTTCTGGCCCCAGTCCAGCACTATGCCAATCTATCATCCACTCTGAGGCCCTCCAGGCCTCAAAGTCAGCTCCTCTATTGGCTGTTCTCCAGATGCTGAGCCAAGCACATTACTCATGTTATCTTATGTCGGCCTCTTCGAGGGGGACACTATTACCGTGCCCATTTTACTGGGGAGGAAACTGACCCTCAGAGATGTGAAGGGGCTTGCTTAAGGCTACCGGAGGAATATGAGCCAAGTAGGAGGCCTGCACTGGCTCCAAAACCCATGTTCTTTGCCACCAGGTCACCCCATCTTCAACTGCTCCTCAAATGACATGGTTTTAAGAAGAACCCCCTGCTATCCTTGCTTTTTTCTGGTTGCGATCCAGTCGATCAACAGTTCTCCGAGTGGGTTGTCTGGGACTGAATTGTATTGGTGAAGGCTCTTGTAGTTAGTTCCATATTGGAACTCTCTCTCAAACTGGCTTCACTGGGGGCTCATATAACTGCAAAATTCCAGGGGGTTATGGCTTCAGGCATTGCTGGAGTTCAAACAATATTATCAGGACTCAGCCTCTCTTATTCTCCTTCTGCAGCTCTCCACAATGCTATTCTCTGTCTTGGCCTCATTTTCAGGCAGGCCTTTTTCCTTAGTGGCCTTCAGCAACCAAAGTTTTACATTTTATCAGTTTAGTAATCCCAGGGAAAAGACTTCCAGTTGCCTCGAACTTGAGAGTTCTAGGCAAAGTCCCAGGACTGATTCTCTTTGGCTTGGCATGGGTAATGTGCTCTCCCTTTAGCCGATGGCTAGATGCGGGATCCTGTGCCCTGACGGGTCAGACTTGGGTCACAATGCTCATCTCTGGAGCTGGGGAATGGTGTCATTTTCATTCAGATCACATGGACCGAAAGTATGTGTGTATTTGTTGGGGGAGAGGGTGTTGGGGAGTTCTCAAAAGAGAATAGAGGTGGTGTTTACAGAAGAAGCGAGAGTGGGTGGCAGCGAGCACACAGAGGTCCACTCATGAGCCAGACCTTCCCTATTGCTGGGGACTGGGGGTGTGTATGAGCCTTATTGGGGAAAGGTGACTCTCGCCTCCTTCTGGGTGCCCTACCTTTAGTAATGCAGTTAAGAATCCCAGTGTCGGCGCCTGGGTGGCTCAGTCGCTAAGTGTCCGCCTTCGGCTCAGGTCATGATCCCAGGGTCCTGGGATCGAGCCCCGCATCGGGCTCCCTGCTCAGCGGGGAGTCTGCTTCTCCCTCTCCCACTCCCCCTGCTTGTGTTCCCTCTCTTGCTGTGTCTCTCTCTGTCAAATAAATAAACAAAATCTTTAAAAAAGAAAAGACTCCCGGTGTCAATTTTAGCAGCCATGTCACCCAGTCAATGCATCTCCAAGGGCTGGGTCCCTGCCCCGTGCGCCGCAGCTCAGACCAGCCTCTTCCCGCAATACTTTGGACCCATGTCTAGCACTTTGACGTGTATCCTCTGACACTTCGTCTTATTACCGCAAATGAAAGCTCCACAGAGGCTGGGGTCTTTGCCTGTCTTGTTCTCTGTTGTGTCTCCAGCACCCAGAACAGTGTCCAGCCCATACAGATACTCAGAGAACGTTTGTTGAATGAATGCGTAAGACCAGCCATGGCTCCAGCCAGCCGAGGCACCGTCAGCGAGCCCCTAATCCAGCCACTGTGGGCATCTGTCAGCTTGGGCCCTCCCTATTGGGTCGCATGTCCCAGTTGACTGTGGGCACCTCCCACATGCGGAGCATAGGCCACGTGCTTCATGTCCACCATCCCTCCTAACTTCCAGCCCGCCGAGAGCCCTGTGAGGCAGGTACTACCGCCTTCTCTGGCAGGCAAGGAACATGGGGGCTCAGACGGGTCATGTAGCTCCCCCACTGTCACATATCCAGGGTGTGCAGAGCTGAGACCGGAACCCACACAGAAGGACAAAGCTGGGGCCCTATCGCAAGTAGCTGCGGTCAAGACCACGGCCAAACCGTACCGAGCGTCCATCCTGCGTCAAGCGTCCTACAAGGGTTTCAAGTGTATGGTCTCATTTCATTCTGTCTTTACAGCAACTCTGCAGGGTAGAGGCGATCGTACCCATTTAACTGGTGAGGGAACTGAGGTGCAGGGAGGTTAAGTGACATGTCCAAGGCCACACACTGGTAAGCGGCCGAACTGCATCGATCCAGGCGTGATTGATGCTGGGTTCTTCGCCGCCTCCCGCTGGCTCCCCGCTGACCCCCCTCTGATGACTATGAGCGGGCTGAAAGTTACTCGGGGGTCAGGGAGCACCCCCCCACCCCCGATGAGGGGACATCCGAGCAGAGACCTGAATGAAACGAGTGTGTGAGCTGTGCCCTTTACTCATCTCAGGCAGAGGATCAGCACAGTCAAAGGCCCTGAGGTGGGAGCAGGCTGGCTCGATCCAGGAGCCACGAGAAGACCAGTGTGACTGGAGCTGGTGACTGGGGGCAGCGGGTAGGAAAGGGGCAGTTGGAGAGTAACGAGGCCAGATTGTGTAGGGCCTGAAGCTCATTGTAGGGAGGTGGCCTTCCCTTGCCAGGGTGCTGGGAGCCACTGGAGGATTGTGAGCAGAGGAGTGACCTGGTCGGACTCATGATGAGGTGATGCAGGAGCATCCGGAGGGAGCACGGAGGAGGGGCTCTTCCTCTAAGAAAGCCCAGATGTTGTTTTCAGAGGAAGAGGAGAAATGCGGAGGGCACCGGGCCCCGGGTCCCCGCTGCAGAGGGACGGCAGCCCCCTAGCTCCTCAGAAGGCAGTCTGGTGTCGGGGAGCCTGGCCTCCAGGGACCCTCCTCCTCCCACTTCGTCTCCTCATCCTGCCAGTCCGCGGAGCCGCTCCTGCTGCGGGATGAGGAGGAGGTGTCCCGCCTCAGGTACTCAGGGGCCTGGCTTCCCTGTCCAGCTCCTGGGCCCCCTGCAGCCACGTGGGCTCCTCACGACGTCTGAGCATGCTCTGCCCAGGGCAACCTCCAGGCCTCCAGACCTCTGCTCCCTGGAACGTCCCCTTCACCATCCCCACGGCTGCAACCCCACCGGCCTGTGAAGGGGACCACGCCACATCGCAAGTGGCTGCTTGTGGGTTTGTGTTCCTCGCTTGCCTGTGAGCTCCTGGAGGCCGGGGGGGGGGGGGGCAGGTTGTTTCTCTGTGTCCTCATCACCTAGCCTGGGTGAGTGGGCGGGAAATATCGGACGGATGATGGATGATGGATGAATAAATTATAATTGAATGATGAAAGGGAGGGGTGAAGGATGGAGGGAGAGGAGAAGGAAAGAAGAAGGAAGGAAGGGAGGAAGGGAGGGAGGGAGGGAAGGAAGGACCACCCAGTTCAAATGTGACCTTTCTTGGGAGCCTGCCCTGATTCCCATGTTTCAAAGCCACATGTCATTCATTTCTTAGTGCCAATCATTTCTGGATGCCACCTCATCTCTCTTTCCTGTGACTCCAGGAAATCTCTATTTTTGCCTCTTGCCTCCCATCCCCTTCCCATGCCCGTCCCTGCCATGCCGCGCTCACAGAGAACTCAGGAAGGACATACTGTGGTAAAATGGCAAAGGCCTGAGAAACATAGCAGTGTCCCCCGTCAGGAGGATCAGTGCTTTCCTACTGAACAAAGGTGAGGCTTAAATCCATTTTTCTCCAGCAGGGAAACCTCAGCCCGAAAGGGGAAGTGAAGAGGGCCAAGGGGTCGGGCTTCGGAGCTGTCCCAGGGCAGAAGGGGCTGTGTGTTGGGGTCCATGTGCTGGTGTTTCATGCAGAGTCCGAGCTCCGTTCCCCGACAGCCCTGTGGGATGGGGATTCGTCTTCTACTAGCACAGGTGGGGAAACTGAGGGTCAGAGTGCTATAAGACCAGGTCACTCAGCTATCAAGAGACAGGGCTGGAATGAACCCCCAGGGAGGTGGTGTGTTGGTGGTAACCTGGCTCTTCAGAAAAGAAAAAAGGAACAAAAAAAAAAAAAGGAAAGAAAAGAAAAGGAAAGAAGTCCTGATTTGTCCTGTTGGCCGGTTTCCGTAGGGTAAATACTCCCACTGAGGCTGATTTCCAGCTGCAAAATACCCGAATATGGTCACAGTGGCCTCCCACAAGCGAGCCCGCACACACAGACATCGCCACCACCAAGGTCAGTCTGCTCCCTCTCTCTGCCCTGGCCTGGGTCGAGGTGGAGGGGAGCTGGGGGCCAGGGGACCCCGCCGGCCCCGCAGGTTTTCCCCACGGCTGCTCCTGAAGCTTCCAGAAGCGCCTTGTCCCATGTCTCTCTCTCTCTCTCTCTCTCTCTCTCTCATTCTTTGTCCTTCTGACGCGGTTTCCCTCCCACTTCTATCTGCGGGGCTCTCTCTCTCTCCTTTTCTCGAGCTCTCCCTCCCTCTCAGGAAACATTTCAAAGTCTGTTTAAAAAACAACACAGTGACTGACTTTACAGGTTTTTTTCCCCTCTTCTTGAGAACAGGACGTGAGAAGGCCAGGTTGAATTTCCTGTGTGAAATGATGTGTGGGGTTTCTGAGCAAAACAAGGGTCAGGCTGTGGACCTGGAGGAGCCAATGCCAAGGTCAGCTGGAATCAGGCCTCAGACAGTGTGGCCCATGGGGCGCCCAGGCCCCCGCCGCCGCCGCCGCTGCCGCTGCTGCCCTCCCTGGGGACAGGTTTTCTGGACGTGTGCTGGGAGAGCTGGGACGGGCACAGAACATTCCACCGCACCCCGCGGTTGCACCCCACTCATCCAGGCCCTTGCCACAGGGCGAGAGGGGGGCCCCCACCAGTCCAGGCCCAGTTCTACCTCTTCCCACGGAGGGCGCGATCCAGAGCGAGTCAGACTGCCTCTCCGAGCCTCAGTGTCTTTATCTGTAAAATGGGGATGAGGAGGTTGACGTTGGGGGCTGGCCAGTGAGGCTAAATGTAGGTAACACACCTGGCAGAATGCCTGGCAAGCAGGTGGCGGGGAGGTGCCATTAGCTCTCTGTCCAGCTGGGAGGAAGCAGAGGGAGGTGTTCTATAGAAATATGCTAATTGTGCTCTACCCTGTTGTATGGCAAAACCATGAGTGCTTGAAATTCCCTTGAGACTTCCAATAACTGGCTGTGGGGCCTTAAGCACATTACTTAACCTCTCCGTGCCTCGGTTTCCTAATCGGTAAAGTGGGGCTTATGATAGGACCTACCACGTGGGAGTATTGCATGGATTCAATGAGTTAATATGTAAAAAGTGCTTAAAGCAATGCCCGGTATATAGTAAGTGCTTAATCAGCGTCTGCTGTTATCATGAATTTACACGTCTCTAACGGGCGTTGAACAGGAGAACGTTGTGACATTTCTCAGTTAGATTCAAGAAAGCTCCTGGTCGGGCTCTCCATACAGTGTCCTTCCAGACACCATCATTAAGAGGCTCTTAGCCTCCCTGTGCTGCCCTGGAATCCTCATCTGAGACTTGGGGTACTAACAGTCAGTCCCCATCCGATAAGATGGGTGTGACATGCCCTTGAGCAGCGCTTGGAAACCATGGAAATGATATTATTCTTGCTCCTCCTGGTGGGTGAGATTCCAGACTCCACGTCCGCTGTGGACGTGAAGGTGTTGCCTCTGTACCACATCACGACCCCCTCAGTTCCTGGGGCTCAGGTGGACCTGTGTCACGCCCTCAGCAGCCCCTGGTCCAGACCCTAGCCACTAGGGCCCTCCCTGATTGGTTTGGGGGGTGGGCATGTGACCCACGCTGGGCCACGCAGAGAGCCCAGTCCAGGCAGAAGGATCCCAGCGAGCATGATGTCTGCCATCTGCTGGGGGCTTAGTCACTGCTCCAAGCAAGTTTGTGCATGAATTCCTTGACCCTTCTCAGCATTTATCTCCTCCTCTTATAAAAGGAAACAAGGAGTCAGGAAGCCTGATTTTGGTCCTGGTTCTGCCCACTGACTCCCTCTGTGATCTTGGGGGGTCCTCGTGATTTTATTCACTAACAGTTATTTAAGTGTCAAGTTCTGAGAAGTCATCATACCCGCTAACATTTACCAAGTCCTCATTATGCACCCAGGGCCACTCTAAACACTATGCATTTGACAGAAACGCTCATATTCCCATTTTACAGGTAGGAAAACAGAGACACCAAAAGTTCACACCGCTGATAAGTGGCCGAGCTGCGATTTGAGCCCAAGCGTCTGATTCACTGGCCATGTCCTTGGACTACTAGCTATGCCATTTCTACGGAGCCCGAGGGGAGAGCATCTCCGCCCTCCTGGAGTGAGGATGGGAGCTCGTGGCCTCTCTTTATGGTTTCCTGGTTGGCTCTGGTTTTAAGGAGGCAGAATGGGCTGCATCCCAGATCTGGGAGTCCCAGCTCTGACCTCATTGACATGTGGCCAGATGGGCAGATGGCCCAATGGGCCTTGGCTCCTCTCTGAGACTCAGTTTTCCTCTATCAATTGGCTATGTTCTCAAAGATGCCCCGTGCTCTTCCCACCTTCTGGGAACAGCTAGGCTCTTAGCACCACTCCACACTCAATCCCTGTCCCATGTTGTCCATTCCTCTCCTCCCCAAAGCCTGGCTGCCCCCCTGGGGACTCACTCTTCAAACCAGTAGGCTGTATATCTCCTGGTCTCCCTTCCCTAATGGTGGCAAGGGAGGCAGAGAGCTGGGGCAGGCGAGATCCAAAGGTTCTGGGTTGGTATGGATCCACTGCCCCCAGCCACACAAGCCTGTCTGGCCTGGCAAGGGGCAGGGCTGTTGTTATTGATCGGCACTGTCAGCACGGGGAAAGCAGCTGTTTTCCTCCAAAGCTGAAATCGATGAGACTCAGCCTAGCAGATGCGTGTGGGTGGAGGATTTGGAGCCAGGAATAGTTCCCTTTGCGTTTCAGAAACACTTTGCTTGGAGGGTCAGCTGGTATATGGCAGACTGCAGAGCATGCTGGGAAGCCCTGGCCCGTGGGGAGGAAGAGGCCGGGGCCCCGGGGGCACCTTCTGGGCTCAGGTCCAACCCCCCATGCTTTGGCAACTTTGTGCTTCAACTCATTGCTATCTCCCTCTGGTAAGTAGCCTGGTGGCACAAGCGTCACAGTTCTGGGCTGGGGTCATCGATCTGGTTCTAGTCCCCCTCTGACGCTGACCTGCCGTGTGGCCTTGGGGCAAGGTCTCTGTCTCTCTCTCTGGGCCTCAGTTTCCCCAGGGGTCAAAGGAGTGAAGTCAGAATATGATCAGTCAAGACAGTCTGCTTTGCCCTCAGTGATGGTGGTGACAATATTTCCCTCCTATCTGGGCATGTTGCAATCCCGGGAGGGCTCACGGAGTGGACATAGCCCTTGTGGGGGCATAACTGGTCTGTTTGCACCCAGAGTGTCAGTTACTGTCCCCATCCACACATTCCTACCCCTCCTGGCAAACTTCCCTTCCAAAGGCCCCATGATACCCAATCCCAACCTTGGGCCTGCCCCTGGCTCCTAAGGAGGCTAATAGCTCCCATTGGGTCAGGGGCTGGGCCCTGGGACATGGCTATTCGATGGGGATAAGGCTGGCTCCAGAAGGGGACCCTCAGGAGCTGGGCCTTCAGATAGGGTCTTAGATTGGCCCCCAGAACTGGGCCTCTAGGAGTTTGTTGGGCATGGAACACTGGGCTGATGGTCTGGGCTGGGTCCCAAGCCCTGGACACACTCTGGTTTCTGGCCTTCAGCGTCCCATCTGCAAAAGGGGTATGCTGAGCTGAGACAGCTTTAAGAGTCCTTCCAAGCTGGTGTCCTCACATGCACGCTCTCTCTCTGTTCTCCCCGCATTTCCTTGACTTCCCCCCCTCCCCCTCCCCCCTCCCTCCCCCCCTCCCCCTCCCCCCTCCCCCCCCCCTCCCTCCCTCCTCTCTCTGCTGCTGATGCCCTCTCGGGATCTCCTCCTCCATTCCACCCGTGGCACCCTCTGTCCTCCTGACCCAGGCTAGCCTTTCCCTCCCCACTTCCCCTCTAGTCTTTAAGAACCTTCAGGGGCACCTGGCGGGCTCAGTCAGTACAGCATGGGACTCTTGATCTTGGGGTTGTGAGTGTGAGCCCCACATTGGGCGTGGAAACTACTTAAAATTTTAAAAAGTTAAAAAAGAAGAAGAAGAAGAACCTTCCGAAGCACGTGTGTGATCAGACCCTACCCTGCTCAGCAGCCTTCCTGACTCCCCGTTGCCCAAGACACAGAGATCTAATCCTCCAGGCAACCCTCGGGGCCCTCTGTGCTCTGTTGCCGGCCCACCCTTCCATGCCTGTCCCCACCCCACCCCCACCCCCACATAGAGCTCCCTGGGCACAGCCGGCTGCTCGGCCTCATCAGGCAGGACCCAGGGCTTCCCCACCTCTTGGCCTTTGCTCTGGTCCTCCCAACTGCCCATAACGCCTTCCTTCCTTTTGCCTTCTGTCTAAACCCTGCTTCTTCAGGACCCACACCCAGGGCATGTCTGCCATAGTTCCTGGTGTTAAGAGCTCCCACAGCCCTGACTGCAGTCTCCTCCACGCTGCAGGCCTGGGTCAGAGTCGAGGAGGCCCCTACAACAGGAGGATCACTCCATGGCAGGGGGGCCGCCAACTCCTCCCAAACTCCAGGAGACTGTGGGCTCCCTGAGGACAGGGCCTGGGTCTTCGTCATGATATTCCTCGGGGCCTTGCTCAATACAGAAGGAAAGCACCTGCTTTACTGAGCTGGACTGCCCTTCTATCGAGAGCATGGGTAGTATGTTTAGAAGGGGGTTGGGTTAAACAGGAACGAGCTAGATTAGGAGGATTTATCCTAAACCAGGTGGATTTGAGTTAGATGGGCCCACCACCCAGGTCAGGTTCAGCTGGGTTATCTGGGCTCAATTAGATTAGTTAAACTGAGTTAATTGGATTGGGCTAGTTAGTAGAGTTGGCTTAGTTACACTGGACTGGTTAGGGAAAATAGCTTGTTGAGTTGCATTGAGTTGGATTACTTGGATTAGGAAGACTAGATTGGCTTGAGCTGGGTAAAGTGAGTCGGATTGTGATCGTTGAGCTAGGATATTGGGCTGGCTTTATTCAGCTGGGTTTATTCAGCTGGGTTTATTCAGCTGGGTTTATTCAGCTGGGCTGGGTGAGTTGGGTCGGTTTGGGCTAGTCTAGATGGATCTGGCTGGTTAATTGGCCTCAGCTAGGTTAGCTGTGTAAGGCTACTGAGTTGAGTCTTAGGCTGCTATAATAGAACACCATAGACTGGGTGCTTAAACAACAAACATTCATTTCTCACAGTGCTGGAGGCTGGAAGTCCAAGATCAAGGTGCCAGCCCTGGGAGGCTCTTGGCGGAGACCCTCTTCCTGGTTTACAGATGGCCACCTTCTTGTTATATCCTCACGAGGTGGAGAGAGAAAGCTCTGCTCTCTTTGTCCCTTTATAAGGGCACCAGTGCCATCATAGGAGTTCTACCCCCATGACCTAATTATGTCCCAAAGGCCCCACCTCCAAACACCACCACATTGATGGTTTAGGTTTCAGGGTATGGATTCAGAGGGGGATGAAAACATTCAGTCCACAGCAAGTTGGGTTGGCTGACTTGGGATGGGTCAGTTGAGTTTGGCTAACTAATTAAGAGGGCTGGATCAGGTGGGTGAGGCAGGGCTACTTGAGTTGGTCTGGTTGGTTGAATTAGGCTTGGTTAGATGGGTTGAGTTCATTACTTGGCTTGGGTTAGTTGGTTGGGTGATTGGTTTGGGTTGGCATGGGCAGGGTTAGTTGGGTAGAGCTAGTGGGATGGGATAGGTCACGGGTTTGTAGAACTGGGCTAGCTTAGATAGGTTGGGTTGGTTGGCTTGTCTGGCTTAGGATAAGCTGGCTTGGTGGGCTGAGTTCCGGGCTGGCTCGGTCTGGCCTGGGTTCTGGGCTGGCTGGCGGATAGCCACAGGGCTCTGAGTTCTGCTCAGTCTCCAGCTCTGAGCCAGGGCGTGTGGGGGGTGGTGGGCGCCTTGGCCACAAATAGCTGTGGGGAACACAAACAGTTTGGTCTTCAAAGACCTCAGTGGTGGTGGCTGTAACTTTCCACACGGCCCCAGTAAGCACATCTCTAAGCCTTGTGTTTGGGCCCAGCTGCTGCTTCCTCTGCAAGCAAACCACAATGTGGGGGGCGGGAGAGGTGGGGAGCATGGGGGCTCTGAGCCCCTCCTCGTCAGGCATCCCCCAGCTTAGACACCAGGTGTTCTCTGCCAGAGAAAGGGAGAATAACCCCATGGAAGGGAGCAAACCCTGCAGTGGCCCCCATGTGCCAGGCCTGGCGGGGGAGGCTGAGACCGTGGGGAGGCAAGAGCAGCGTGGGGGTGATGGCTAAACAGCAGGCCCGGGAGAGCTTGGGGGTCCCGGGGACTTTGGTTTCTGCACAGCTGTGGTGGGAGCTGGGCTGGACATTCATTCGTTCGTTCATTCATTCATTCATTCATTCAAAATACGATTTCTTGAGCACTCAGCAAGTGCAAAGAGCTGGCAGGCAGGGGTCAAAGAAAGAAGTGATGATGACGGCTACAAAGCCAGCTGTGGGACCCCACCAGCCCCTGTCTTCTAGCTCCCTCTGCTCTCCTCTGAAGGCACCCGCCGTGAACAGCTCAGAGCCCTCCCGTGCCCAGATGCGATATGCCCTGTGTGCAGACAGCAGGGCCTGGCACTCACCACCACCCGGGGCCCACCCCCAGCTTCCCTGCCTGTGACCTCGTGCGGCACGCCACCTTCCCACCCGTGCCAGCTGAGCTGTCCCTGCCCTGGTCCCTGGGAAGGCAGAGCATCTAAACCCAAGGGGCCTCCTAGATTGTCAGATTGATGCCCACACTTCAGAGATGAGGAAATGAGGGCCCAGAGTTGAGGAGTGCCCTGCCTTTGCCACACAGCCTGTCGGAGAGCTCTTTCCAGATGTCCTGATCCCTATGCCAGGAGCAGCCATGTGGCTCAGTGGAAAGTCCATGTATTTGTGACTCAAATAGCCCCAGGCTTGCTGTTTACACCTCTGTGGGCTTGGGTAAGTGCCATACAGCCTCAGTTTCCTCTAGGGTGATGGTTCTAATGCTGGACAATTTTGCCCACCAGGGGAACATTTGGAAATACCTGGAGACACTTTTGATTGTCACAAGTGTGGGGGGTCCAACTGACATCGAGTGGGTAGAGATGCTTCTAAACATGCCACAGAGCACAGGACAGCCCCTCACAACCAAGATGAGCTGGTCCCAAATGTCCATAGTGCTGAGTTTGAGCACTTCTGTTCTATGATGACCAACCGCCCCAGTTTTCCCAGAACTGAGGGATTTCTTGGGGCATGGGACTTCCTGTGCTAAAACTGGGACAATCCGGGAAACCAGGGTGGGTGGGCACGCTAGCCTCCTCCTCTGGAGAATGGGCCCATCGTGAGCTGCCCCCACTGCACTGTCGTAAAGCTTATGTGACGTTCTGCCGGTCGGGGGCACGACACAGTGCTAGGCCCAGCGCGGCACGCCATCAACCACGTGGGTATCACGCTCACTGTGCAGTGCTTCCCAGACTCCTTCCTCCTGAGGTCTTTGCTTCGAATGTTCCCTCCTTTACACCTGGCCGTCCTTCCAAGACTCCCAGAGGGAGCTCTCCAGGGAAGCTATCTTTGACCGGTCCATCTGTAGAGGCCTTTCCCTCCTGGGACTTCCTGCTGCCCCAGTGTCTGTCCCCTCTGGTGTTCCTGTCAGCTCTCAGGTATCCTGAGGGTTAAAGGTCTTTCTTCTTCACAGGTGGTACAACTCGCCATCCTGGAGTTATCTGACTCCCTGCAGCCCATGCCGCAGCTTGACTGAGAGCTCTCCAACCAGGGGATCTGTGTCAGATGTCTGCGCCCTGATGCCCAGCCCGGGGCCCGTCGCAGAGGAGACAAGAGCAAATGTGCACTGGATGAACTTTCTGAGCCCTCACCAGGTGCCAGGTGCTGTTGGCAACTCCTAGAGACCCCGTCCTCTCGGCCAGCCATCGCCCGCCCCCTAGGATGTTGGTCGCGGGACAGGGCACACAGCAGAGGCTCAGCCCCGACCTGGGTTTTGGCAGCCTTGGTAAGTGTCAGGATGGAAGTCAGGAAGCTGGCACGAGGTTCCCAGTGCACGGAGTGGAAAGCTGGTTACAGATGTAAGTACGTGGGTGTGAGCGCATCTTGGTAAATTACATTCATACGAGGGACATGTTTTCTCGAAGTGAAAATGTACTTGGACTCTTGAGGGCAGAGGTGACAGCTAGACCCGGGCAGGGCCTGGCTGCTTCCCTGCTGTGTAAGTGTGGGCGGGGGTTTTGTTCTGTTTTGTTTTAAACTTCCTTGGGCCTCAGGTTCCATAGCTGTAACCTGGGGATTATATTAGCGCCTCCCTTCCGGGGGCCTTGAGAGGGCCTGGGGAAATAGTGCTGCAGAGGGCCTTCCACACGGCCAGTGCTCAGTGACTGTCAGCTGCTCTGGCTATTGTAACTCTGAGATGCTCAGAGGCCCCGAACTCCTCTGCTTTCCTTTCCATCCTGCCTCTCCTCCCGCCCTCCAGCTCCCTTGTCCCAGGACCCCCCAACAACAGACAGCAGATAACAAGGCTCCTGCCGCTCATCCCGGCAGGGACCCAGCTCTGAGCACCCGCGGGCCCGTGGCCCGGGACAGGGGACTGTGGGCTGGTGCTCTGGCACCTTGGAGAGGCCACACCAGAACCCCCATCC
This sequence comes from Zalophus californianus, assembly GCF_009762305.2. Taxonomy (NCBI): domain Eukaryota; kingdom Metazoa; phylum Chordata; class Mammalia; order Carnivora; family Otariidae; genus Zalophus; species Zalophus californianus. The sequence continues at coordinate 18,561,203 of NC_045598.1, forward strand.
CATCTGCTCCGGTTCCCCCCCAGCGGCCCCTCCCGCACACCCCACTATACACTGCCCCCCCTGCCCACCACACACAAGGCACAGGCCAGGAAGGGCGGATTTATTTACTCTTTGCCGATGCTGGTTTTTCTGTCCCTGAGGTGAAGGCTTGCTGGTTGCCCATGTTTCCTGCCTGGGTGTTCCCTGCCTGGTGCCGGGGTGGACATGTCTTCCAGCCGCCCCACCCTGGCGCCCCTGCGCCCTTTGCCACAAAGCTCACCCTCCGGTCCCCTCCCTGGCCGCCGGAAGTCAGCCTCAGGAGCCTCCAGGTCCCCTCGGGTCTTTCTGAGCAGGAAGTTGGGCCCCATGGGCAGCCGGCTCCGGCCAGGTTGCCCTTTGGCCCCAGTGGGGATGGCCACAGAGGACACACTGGTCAGCTCCGCAGAACACAGCAGAGCCACTGTCCTGCCCAGTCCAGCTGGGCAACTGGATCTACAAAGAGATGCTTTCTACTTCTCTGCCTCTGCCCATTGTTAAAGAAGAGCATCCTGAACTTGGCGGGGTGGAGGTGGGTGGGGAGGGGGGTAAGGCAGGGACCCATCTTAAACTCCTTGACTTTGGGCTTGATGACTCAGGAAGAAACCAAGCCACACCCCACAGTCTTGGGCGGCAGGCCACTCTGTGGTGAACTGTCTTCCCAAAGATGCTTTTTTTCCAAATTTCAGTCATTCCGGTAACAACCTCACAATTTTTCTTACTCTAAATTCATATCACACATAATATTCCTCATTTAATATATATTTTTATACACATGAATTCTTTTTACTTAACTAAACTTAGCCTCATCCTTAGAAATCTTACCTGTGGAATCATAGATTTGATTCACTGGAGATTTTGCCCCTAAAACAGAATAAATAACCATGAAACGAGCAAATGCTGGTCCGTGTACCATCTCTAATGTAGCCATTGGGGGACAATGAGGAGGTTATTCCTGTGGAGGAGCCAAATTTCTTCTCAGACACCTGAGATGACAAGCCTGGTGCCTTGGGAGCCACCTCCAGCTACAGGAACCCTGAAAGCTGCTTAACGTCATGAGGGCTGCCCGGGAGCCGGCCTCTGTTCTGCCCCACCGCTAGGCGTAGCTGGAGGAGTTCTGGAGTCTAGCCTGGCTCAGCTCAGGAGGCAGGCCTAATCATAATAACCCTAATATATTAGCACAGCGCTTTATGGTTTGCAGAGCCCATTCCCAAATCCTAGGCTCACTGGGACCAGCCTAAGGTCACATGAGCAGAGAGGATGGAGCTGAGACTGATGGTCAAGGTCCCAGAATGACTACTGGAAAGGCCAAAGCTTGTCTGGTCTCATGCTTCCCAGAGGCTGGTCTGTGAGGTGTTTGAGGGGCCGTTAAAGGAGCCTTGACTCACAGAGCGACGATGGAGCACACTTCCCATTCACTCAGGCTCTGGTTACCACCGGGGCAGAAGCGTTGGTTAGGTGCTGGAGGGTCTTTAACACCCCTGTTATACTTGCTGGCCTCCCACCCAGACATAGTGTCTCAGAGCCAGAGGCTTCGGCAGAAGAGTCTCCAACTGGGGCTTTATAACAGTTGTGGTAGGTGGCATTCTAAGATGGCCCCGGGATTCCCCCCCCAACCCCCCCTCCAGCCCCCCGTGTACATGCCCATCCTCTTGAGTGTGGACAGGACCTGGTGAATGCGACTTAGTGAATCAAAGGATATTTATCCTGGGTGGGCCAGGACTAATCAGAGGAACCTTTACAAGAAGGTCAAGTGTCAAAGAGGTGCATTCCTGCTGGCCCGGGAGACACCAAACAGCCACTCTGTGAACTGCCTGTGCGCGGCCGCAGAGGAAGGAGCTGTGGGCAGTTCGGAGCGCTGGGAGGTGAGGGTGGTCCCCGGCTGACAGCTAGCAAGAAAACAGATGCCGCCACACAGCTACCGCGGGCTGAGTTCTGCCACCACCAGTGAGTTGGCCCCAGGGAGGTTTCGGCTTGGCCAACATCCTGATTCCAGGCCGGTGAGATGCTGAGCGGAGGACCCAGCGGCCCCCGTGCCCGGAGTCCCAACCTATGCGAGCTGCGAGGTAATACGTTTGTGTTGATTTAAGCTGATAAATTCATTCCACGGCAATAGGAAAGCAATACTGTATTTTTGCTTTCCTTATATTTACTTTATTTATTTATTTATTTATTGATGTGGTGTTCCATGATTCATTGTTTGCATATAACACCCAGTGCTCCATTCAATATGTGCCTTCTTTAATCCTTATATTTACTTTTGCAGTTACTTGATATTGATTTTCTCTTTAGTGTGGAGATATAAGTTTTCCTTAAATTTTTAAAAAGGGAAAATCGATTCAATTTTTTCAGTCAGTGTGGCAAAACAAAATTCTTTGACATTCATACCATCCAGAGGTATGTTATGTCCCCTCTCCTTGAATCCGGGGCTGGGGCCGGGGCGGGGGGGGTTGGGGCAGACTGTGCTTCCACGATTAGAGTAAGACACAAGTGACAGGATGTGACTTTCGTGTTAGGTCATCAAAGACCATGCAGCTTCTGCTTGGTTCTCTTGGGATACCTGTGCTTGAGAAGCCAGATTTCACGTGAGACCTCGGACTACCCTAAGGCCACCGTGCTGGAGAGCCACGTGTTGGTGCTCCAGCCGCCAGCCCCGCTGAGCTCCCAGCTGCCAGCTGGCATCAGCCGCCAGCCGTGGGGGTGAGCCAGCTTGGACGTCCGGCCCCGTCAAGGCTTCAGATGAATGCAGTCCCAGCCAGCATCTGACTGCACCTGTTTACAAGGTGCCAAACGAGAAGCGCCCCTCCAAGCCCCTCCTGAATTCCTGACCACAACATCGCCAACAAAGAAGCAAATGCTTCTTTTAAGCTGTTGCATTTTAGGGTATTTGTTATGCAGCAGGAACAATGGACCAATTAGTGACACATTCATGTGGTTCAAAAAATCAAACAGTCCAAGGGTCTGGGATCAGCTGGCCTGCCCAGAGGCTGGGCATTGATGGGCTGCTGCAGCCTCTCCATTCCCAACCTCACCAGGGACAAATGTTTGCTGAGTGCCTACTGCATGCCATGCCTCATGGGCCGTGTAGGCATGCATACCAGAGGCATCAGGGAGGTGGGGAGGGGAGGCCTAATTTGAAGGAGGGGACATAGACGAAGCTACCAAATCCCAGCACAGGGTGGACTGCAGGTGCTCAGTCAATGTTTCTTGCAAAGAACTGCCCCTACCCACCTAGGGCGGCCATGCTGCATACTCATTCATTCATTCATTCATTCATTCACAGACACTGACTGGGCACCGTGTGTCCAGTGGCTGGGAGACCTGTTCTTGCCCCTGTGGCACTTGCATCGTATGGAGGGTCAGTCTTGTCGAGTGAAGTGGGAAGGAGGCAGGAGCGTGGTGGGCTGAGTTGTCAGCAAAGGCATGCTGGAGCACTTATGGACCTTTTCATTATTTAAACTTAGGCACTTAATGTATACCACACACCCTTCTAAGCATGTTAGAATATTTCCATCTATCTAAAGCCAGTGGATGATATTCCTACTATCTCTGTTTTCAGACAGGACATCGAGGCTCAGCGAGGTGAAGTAACTTGCAGGAAGGAGGCAGAAGAAGGGCTGGAACCCATGTTTTTCTGAGTCCAGAGCCCGAATCCATCATCTGTCCCGCCTCCCCAGCACACCGTCAGACTGAGCTGACAGGGAGGACACTCCACATGGGCAAAGGGCAGGAGCAAAGGCTTTAGGGGCTGGAATCTGCTTCCTGTAGCTCGGGGAAGGCAAAGAGGAGTGGGAGGTGGAGGGTTTGGAAGCCCACTCAGAGTGTCTGCATGCGGCTGTGCTGTTTACAGAGATGCCCAAATCATTAGAGTTCAGTTCTCCTCTCTCTGCCCACACGGGTGTGTATGTGTATAAATTTTTTTAACAAGGTAAATGTCTTTAATCAAAGCTGGCCCCCCTCAAAGGTATTTCATTTTGCCAAATGTACAGAGAAGATGGATCCATCTTCTGGTTTCCAGCTCACAGATCACTTTGGCCCAGGAAGGGCTTCGTGACAGTTGGGTTTATGAGAAACAGTCTCCCTGGCAGCCCGAGACACATGGCCCCAGAGGAGGGGGCTTGAGTGTGGGGCCAAGAGGCCAGGCCCCTCACGGCACAAAGTGGTGGGGCCCCTTCTCCACCCCCAGGAGACAGTCCTAGACCTCCTGCTGTCCTGGGAGGCAGGAATGAGCAGTGCCTGCTAGAACTGGAGGGGTCCTTTTCTTTCCCGTGCTGGTGAGGCCCAGGGAGGGTATCAGACTTGTCCAAGGTCATGCAGTCAGACCCTGTGACAGATTCCCAATGCAGGGGTCTTTCCTCTGCATTGGGCTCATTCGTGCTCAGGGATAAAGGAGCATCAGAGTGTCCTCAGGTCCCCATCTCCACCCCACTGGAAGGAGAGAGAAATGTGTGGAGAGATCAATGTCATGAGCCAAAGGGTTGGGGAGATAAGAGTGGGGTTTTTGACATGGCTTTCTCCATTCTTGGCTGCACCACCAGGCAGTGGTCCAGATCAGGCCAGGCATAAATGGGGTCCTCCTGATGCCTCTCGGGGGAATGGGAGAATGCAAGGAAGGTTAGCTGGCTGTGGGAAAGCCAAGAGAGAGCTGAGGTGGGAGAGTCAGACTTTCAGGAGGACGCCTGGGGCTCTGAGGAGAGCACTGCACAGGGAGTCAGAGGCCCAGGGTCCAGTGTGACAAGGAGGCCACTGCCTTCCTCTGTGAGCATAGACATTCATTTAATTTACTCAGTGAGCATTTGCTGAGGATCCATATGCCTGGCTCTGAGCTAGAAAGGGGGGGGGAGGCGGAAAATGGAGCCAACTTGGTTAGTCCCAGGAACTCGCTGTTCAGCAAAGGGGCGGACACATGGGAATATTGTTACGGTGCACAGTTTGGCCAGGACCAGGAGGGAAAATAGAGAGGGTGGGCTGTAGGGGTTGGGCTAGAAGTGGTGGGAGAGCAAGCCGATCAGAGGAGGCGTGGGAAGGGCATCCCAGGCACGGCCCGGACAAAAGCCTGGGGGCGGGGAATGCGGGATGTGTGCAGTCCTGCCCAGTTGGATCAGTCCTTGGGAGGGAAATAACATTTGGAAAGTGTGCTTGAAACCAGGTCAGGCTGGTTTTTGAAAGACCAGGGAAAGATTTTGGACTGTATTCTTTTAGACAGCAAGAGCCCTGGAAGGGTTTTGAGGGAGGATATGTCAATAGCAGGTGAAGCAGGAAGAGTCACCTTTTGAAAGTTTAATGCCCCTCTATTTCTTCAGCGCTCAGCTTCTTTATCAATAGGTAGAGGGAACTGGACTAGATGGGAGCTAGCAAATACCTGGCATACATATCACAGCTTCCCCAACATCCATAGCAGGCATCACTAGTCGATCCCTGCACTTTCTCCCACTGAGCTGTTTCAGCTCCACAGCCCCCAGCCAGTCTCTACTGTCACATGGAATTGGCCAGAAGGATGGTGCTGACTGGCCATTTCCCAAAAAGGTGATGTCGGTGATCTAACTGCAATGGAGACAGCAGGACTTTTCACCTTACAGAAGAACTTTTGTCCTGTCTTGCCTTCTGATCAACACACCACTCAGGGCACTATTCCTGGCTGCAGAGAGCCGGAGAGGCTCAACAAGGCCTTTCTGCAAAAGGCTTGCGTCCCAGCACCAAGGGCTTGACTCCACCTTTCCATTAAATCCCGCTGTCCTCCCAGTCCAGACGAAGGGGGCTGATTTAGGGGGTACCTCCAGCCTTGCCGCTGTCCCCAGAGCTGCTAAGGGCTCTCTCCCATCCCTGGCCACAGCCCTGGTGGTCCCAAACACAGAGTGCGAGGAGCTCCTGGTTTTGTTGGCACAGGACAGACGCCCAGTTAGTTAGAAAAACATGTGGCTTACTCTTCCCTCTCTGGGTCCTCCAGCCACCACCTTCTAATTCAATTTCCCTTGAAAAACAATGGTTTCAGTGGAGGGAGAAACAAGATTTTCTGAAACTTTGTAAAGCTTTGCAAAATAATTACCCCCTAAACTGGCCGACTACCTCCCAGCTGGATTTGCCCCTCGCTTCCCCCTGAAGTTGCCCTCCCAGATCGGATCCTGGGCATCCGCTGGGCATGGGGTCCCCGGAGGTCACTACCCTCCCTCCTGGCTGCTCACCTCTTCTTTCAGTGAGGACTGGTCCAGGAGGCAAGGGGGGGGGGGAGGAGGTGGTCTCTCTGTCCCCCATGCCCAGCCAAGGCAGGAACCAAACCTTTGGTGGAAGCTCCCTGAGCTGGCTCCACCTTTCATGGTGCCCTGGCTGCTCCCACAGACGGGACTGAGCCCCAGGGAAGATGCGTGACTGCAACCCCACAAAAGAGCCAGAGCCAGAAGGAGCCACTGAAGTGCTCCCCAATTCCTGACCCACAGAAAGTGCAGCATAATAAATGTTTATTGTTTTAAGCCATTAAACTCGGGGATAGTCTTTTACACAGCAAAAGATAATGTACCAGCCCAGTGCTCTGTCAGAGGAGCTTCCTGTACCTTCTCACTGCAGCTATTTGCCTGGCTTTGTTAAGAAAATCATCTAACCCTTGGAAATAGGCAAGGAGAAGGCAGCATGTCTCTGCATTGTCATATCAGGGCACTGTTTAACAGGCCTGCCATGGGTGCTTAATTATCTGGAGGGATGTACCTTTGGCTTAGTGTCTGCTGTGCAAAGCCTGACTTTAGAAGTTAATTGTCAAATTACAGATTTCTGTCTAATAGAAAACGCCCAAAGGTTATGGATTGTTGGCCCTTTAGGACATTAACCAGTTTTGTATCTAACTGAGCCATTTTACTCTAACATTCTTTCTCTAGTATTCTTTAACGGTTCCTCTAGTCTCCTTTGAAACAGCATTGTCATCTTACTGCGGTTCTCATTCATGAATTACACAAATTTTTAACATCTGTTCAATCTGTATTTGCATGGGAGTCACACTTTAAAATATATATATCTGTATATACTGTGACAGCTTACATACCTCTGGGAATGGGGAACTCACTATCTATCAAGGACCTCAGGAGTCTTAGGACAGCTCCTAGAACAGGCTTAGGAGCTCTTCCTTATCCTTCTAGCTACATCCTCTAGCTCTTGTTCTTCACTGAAGAAGAACCTCAGGAAGTGAGCTGAATCCCTAATTCCCGTGGCATCAACTCACCACTCAGAGCACTATTACTGGATACAGACAGATGAAGAGGCTTCCACAGGGCCAGTCAGCTTTCTGCAAAAGTCTTTCCCAGGCTTATATCCCAGCATCAGGGCTCTTCACTATAGAGTACACATTGTGTAACCAGAAAAAGAAGTTATTAAATTAAACAAAAAAAGAAGTAAATTCTTTTTGGAATTTAATTGCTATCTGTAGAATTTAGAATGCTATCTAAATTTTGTGTCTGTGAGTAGAGGGAGAATGGATAAGTGGATGGGGAAGAGCTATTTATTGATGCTGCTCCATGCCCAGGCCTATGAAATTCAAGGAACTGGAGATTGGCAGGGGTCCACTCTGACCCTCTACCTAATCTCTTCTCTTTAGGATTTGGAGGGAGCTCACTAGGTAAGATCTCACTGGTTTCCTTTCTGGCCTTGTGGCTTTGGGGGTGAAGGCCAAATCCCCACCACAACCCTCTCTGTATGGCCCACCCTGCACCGCACCCTCCCTTGTCTCATGCCAAGCTCCCCTTTGCCCCCTTTATTCCAGGCACACTTTCACTCCCTTAGGCTCACTATGATCTCTTGCACCACCTGGCTTTTGCTCATGCTGTCCTCTCTCCCTGTGATGCATCCTTCATCTGCTCCTCGCTTTGACCACTTCCTGCCTTCATAGAGGCTCTCAGAGCCCCTGTACCCTGCCCCTCCCTCCTGCACTCATTAGGTGGCGAGTCACTATTTCTTTGTTAATGACTCAGTAGTGCTGGCCTCCCCTGCTGGACTACGGGTCACAGAAGGATGGGGGTCACCTCTGCCTTGTCCTATGTTTTGTCCCCCAGGGCTCACACTGGGCCTGGTGAACAGTGGACACCCAGAACCCATGGGGCACAGGGCCTGGCAAAGAAGTAAAGGTTTCATGGCAAGTGGCGGCAAAATGGGAGGCTAGCACCTAAGTTGCTGGGCTCGAGGTCCAGTGCTCCCTCTGCGGCCAAGTATGCAGTGGGAGCAAAATCATTTGTTAAACTGGATGGAAATGCCTTGGCCTTTCGCATACCCACAAGCCGTGACTCAGGTTATATGAAGTACAATCAAATGCTCCCTCTTGTTTTCTCTAAAGACAGTAGCTTACTAGCCACAAGAGACCTCTTGCCGCCTACTCACACCTCAGCTCAGCCAGAGGGTTTTCTTTATTTAAAAAAATATGTATATCATAATGGAGGTAAATGCTCATTGAAAAAAATGCAAAATGCTACCAAAGTGTGGTGAGAACAAAGTGGAAGGCCTCCTGCTATGCACTCCCAGAAGTAACCACTGTGCTGTCTACAATGTGAAATAACCATAACAATGATCACAGTTGACTTACATGGGGCCTGCTCTCAGCCAGGCTACTTTACATACGAAAGTGTCACAGGAGCCCAGAAGGTGGGTACTTGATTTTCATTCCCATTTCATTGAGGGAGAAATTGGAATGTGCAGAGAGCTCGAATAAGTTGCCTAAAGTCACATAGCCAGTGAGTGGCAGAGTCCGGATTGGATTCCAAGGAATGGTCCGGAGAGTCTAGGTGCTTCATCTAGAGAACTCTTACTTTTATGCAGGTGTCTACACTTAACAACTTAGAGCACAGCTGTCCAAGGATGGAGTCTGGACGTAAGCCCTGACTGCTCCTTCCCAGCTCTGGGACCCCGACAGCTTACTAAACCTCTCAGTGCCCCAGCTTCTTCATCTGTAAAACGGAGAGCAGGGCAGTTCCACTTTTGGATGGTTGCAAGTTAGGGGGTGGAAAGTGACCGGAGCACAGTGTGGCAGGCGGTAGTAGGCGCTCGGGCCATGTTGCAGGTGTCACCGTCACCCACACCAGGTGCGAGCAGTCCTGTGGGCTCCGGGAGGCACACTTCTCGCTCCCCTGCAGCGAGCCCCAGTCCGGAGCCGGCAATGAAGCCCCACCTCCTTCTCTCTACTGGCAGCCCAGGGCCCGAGCCCAGGCCTTCTGAATTCTAGCAGGTGTCCCTGGGCCACACGACAACGCTGCCACGGTGTGGCACCCGCTGCGAGCCGGGAGCCCTGCGACGACGTTCTTTGCGCCCATTTCAGCCGACTACGGCTGTCTTGGCTGGGAGCTTGGGAGCCGGCCGGTCCTGAGTTCAAGTCTGTCCTCTGGCGCTTCCTGCCGATGCACCGGGGGCCAGAGGCCTCGCCATTCAGCCTCCAGGTGAGCACAGAGCGGACAGGCGCCAAGAGACCCGGGCGGGGAGAGCACCTGCCCGCTGCCCTCGAGCTGAGCCGCGGAACCGACGCGTGCGCATGCTCGGCCCTGTGAGGCGGCCGCTGCGAGCGTGACGTCACGGCCGCGTCCCCACCACGTCAGAGTTAGACCTTAGCAGCCAGGGGCTGCGGGGGAGGGAAGTGAGGCTTACGGAGGCAGCGACTTGTCCAAAGTCACATTTCTGGCATTTGGGGAGCTCCGTTGGCTCTGAGGTGACCGCCCCGAGCCCCAGCGGAGCCAGCAGCCTCCTCTGCACCCCAGGACGGGCCCCCAGCCCCCGCCTCTAGTCCCCCTCCTCCCCTCACACCAGGTACCCCCTGCCGCAGCTTGTAACACCCCTGGCCCACAGAGGGAAGGGGAGGAGGAGCCAGAGGGTGCAGCTGCCAAGAGGGAGAGGCCAAGAACTGGCCAAAGGAATTCTAGACTCCCCGGATCTTGGAATGAGAGAAGCAGACATTCTCGAGACGGCTGGGCCCCCATCTCTGCCTGACCCTTTCCAAATATGCCCGAAGCAGCTTGCCCCTGGTCAGAGCAGCTTGCCCCTGGTCAGCCAAGCAGTCGTCCAGCCTCTGCTTGCACACACCCACCAGGAGGGAGCTTGCTGCCCGGTGAGGCCCCCGCCGCACTCCCGGCTGCCCTGGCTCCAGGGAGCCCGCAGGAAGGCGGTGGCAGGGGCGCAGGCAGGCTGGTGGAAAAGCATCCATTCTGAGAGAGCCCTGGGGCAGAGCTCACTGCATCCTCCCCTCCTCCCCAGGGGCATGTGACCCGCTGAGGCCCACTTCCCAGGACTGTCAACCCCGCTATTTCCACACCAGCTTGTCCAGTCCTTCCTCTGCATGTGGCGGAACTTCACACAACCAGGTTAGTTAATCCTCCCGACAACCTCGTGCAGGGAAGGCTAGGACTAAACACTGATGGAGAAACTGAGGCACAGAGCAGTGCGGTGGCATGCCCAAGCGCACATAGCAGTAAGTCGTAGAGCTGGACACTGATCCCTACACTCTGGTAAAAGGTCAGAGCCAGAAGGCCTCCGACACACGATCTGTTCAGGGGCTTTCAGCTGGCTGCTCAGCTGAATCACCTGGGGTGGGTGCCCCCCAAACCTTAATTACGTGTTTTAAAAGACCCCCAGTGTAACCAGGGTTGAGAATCACTGATGGACCCAAGCCCCTCATTTTTCAGGTGAGGCAACAAGGGCCTAGAGAGACCAAGTCACTTGTCCAAGGTCACACAGCAAGTCAGTGTGGCACTAGAACTGGGTCTTGGGGTCCCTCAAGCCAGCAGGACTCTACACTTTTCAAGGTTGATGCTAAATAAACTAATTGCATTTGGTTGGTCATGTGCTGCCCACCCCCACCCTGTCCATACCCACCCCTGGCTGCAGCTGCCCAGGCCCCAGCCTGATCTCTCCTCTGGATTGGCTGGCTCCTCTGCATTTAGAAGCAGAGGGAAAATCCACCAGGGGAAACAATGGCAGGCGTGGGGTCCTTTCGCCTCTGTCTGTGGGTTTGTCTTCCTCTTACCTCCCATGAGATGGGCTGGAGGGTACACAGAGCAGTGTTCTTTGTGGAAGGAAGAGGGGCCATACTTCTGCAAAGATGCTGGGGTGAGGGAGCTGGGCGTGAGGGGGGCCACTCCCGGGGGCCCCGTTGGCCGGGCCTGCAGTCAGTCAGGCTGGCGGCACAGTGGGGACACATGGCTCGGTGCCCGGCAGCCAGGCTCCTCTCATCCCTTCTGTTTGCTGGTCCAGTGAATATAGCCTTAAACTGCCCCCGAGTGGACACCCCTCAGCAAGATGGGGCCAGTGGTTGAATGGCCCTGGCAAGATTAGATGAGATGAGACATGTCAGGGGGCTTCCTGCAGGCAAGTGTAAGCGCCTGTTGTTATCACAAGGCATCCCTCTTGGGGCCCGGCGGGAGCTTGTATGTCATTGTATGGCCCTGGCTATGCCCCTTCTTACCCTGAAGCCTCAGTTTCCTCTCCTGTAAAATAGGAGGAGGGTGATTTCTGGGGTCCCTTCCGGCCCAGCTGTTCAGGGTTGAGTTTTTACTGCTTTCAGAGCATGTGGTAGTCACGCGTTTGGAGCAGACAAGGTCAAGAGCCACACCTGGCATCTGACCCTGATCCTTTCGGCATAGTCAAGGCAGGCAATGCTGACTATCGCCCATGCAGGATGGGACACAACTTGCAGGCCCAGGCTGGCTCTCCTGTCCCAACTGTGCAGTATCTTCCTTCCAGGAGCCTGGTTCGAAAAATCTGCCGTTTGTCCAGACCTTCTGAAGCTCCCGTTTGTTGACCATCTGCTGTGTGTCAGGCCCTGTGATGTGATGTGACTTGCTCAAAGCCTCAGTGGGAGGAATGAGCCCGACACTGAGGCCTGCGTGGCTCTGAGTTTCTGCACTTGGTCCCACACTGCCTTATTTTGCTAAAATAGTGCTAATACTACATTTATAAATGTCTCCCTATGCTCCTGAGAGTTTATGGCAGTTGGTTAGAAGCATGGCCCCGGAAGCTAAACTGCCAGGGTTCAAATCCTGCCTCTTACCTTTGCTGTGTGACCTGGGGCAAGTTACTTAACCTCTCTGTGCCTCAGATTTTACACCTGTAAAATGGGTCACTGACTTCCTTTGAGGGGGAACAGTACAGAAATGGAGGGGTCTGAGGGTGGGGAGAGTAACTTGATAGTTGAGAGACCTGACAAACAGCTAGTGGTCAAGGTCAATGTCGACAGTGATGGGTCATGGGGGTAGTATGTGCCTTTTATATGATGTGGAGAAATGGCACTTTACCTCTGTGGTCTTCCTCCTCAAATCCTGTAACTCCAGGCTAATCATAGGAAAAACACGAGAGAAATTCCAATAAAAGGACATTCTACACAATACTTGACCAGCACTTCCCAAAACTGTCAAGGTCATTAAAAAAAAAAAAAAAGGAAAGTCTAAAAATCTGTCTGAGCGAAGTGGAGCCTAAGGAGACATGACAGCTGAGTGTAGTGTGGTATCCTGGGTGGGGTCCTGAACCAGAAAAAAGATGTCAGGTAAAAACTGCAGAAATCTGAATAAGGTATGGATGTTAACATCAACTCATTAGTTGTAACAAATGCTCCATACGAATGTCAGATAGTAATCGTTAGGGGGACCGGGTATGTGTGTGGGGGGGGTGTATGGGAACTCTGTATTCTCAATTTTTTCTGTATATCTGAAACTTGTAAACACTAAAGCTTATCTTTTTTTTTTTTTTAATGGGAATAATAAGAGTCCCTCCTTCATATGGTGGTTGGAAGGATAAAAGGAGCAAATGCATGGAAATTGCTTTGAACAGAATCTGGTACATACTCAGCACTCAAGGACGGCTTGCTGTCATCATCATCACTGGGTTAGGGTGGGCCACCCTGTGCACACACCGGAGGGCTGGCGGGTCAGCCGGTCATGTGGTTCACTCCCCACCGCAGGGAAAGCATTTCTCCTGTGATTCTGAGAAAGCGGGTCTGGCCTTCTCAGGATTTGCTCACCCACCTTGTTGAAGGCAGCCCCTGTGTCCTCCCCTGGGGCCCAGGACGGGCAGAGGAGCAGAGGAGGCCATGCAAGGAGTGGGTATGGCCCCAGTCTCAGAGCCGGCAAGCCTGGGGTGAACCTGATCCTGACCAGCTGGTGACCTGGAGCAAGTAAAGGCACACGTCTGAGCCTCCGCTTCCTCTCTCATGAAGTGGGGGTATTGGCCTCAACCTCATCTGGCTTGGCTGGGGGGTAGGTGCTCAGGAATAGGAATAGTTCTGGATGGGGGCGGGGGTGGGTTTAAGCATTTCGAGGAGTGTCCTGGATGGGAACGATGCCCACGACAGTCCATTGCTTGGCATCCCCATACCCAACCCTGCAGAACGGCCTTTCTCCTGGCCTCCAGATGGTTCCTCTCCTGCTCACGTGGGGTGAGATTGGGCTCTGAGCACAGGTGGACCTAGAACCAGGGGGCAGATGGTTCTTCTGGTCCCACAGGAGGCAAATCAGGAGAGAGGCAGGTGCTTCTCCCCAGAGGAGAGGGGTGGGGTTCTCCTGGAGGAAGGGGAGGAAAGCTGGATTCTGGCACTATCCAGGCGCACTGGAGCCCGGCAGTGGGGGCGTGAAGGAGGGCTGCATGGCGTGGAGAGGCCCCAGCTCCTGCCTCCAGGAACTCCAGGGCCCCGGTCTGGAGACTCGCAGCCCCACCCCTGTCCTAGCCTGTCCGAGCTCCCGCAGCCACACCACTGCAACCCTGGTCTAGAGGCTTGAAGTCCATTTGGTCCTCTATAGTCAATTCATTGTCTTGGAGTCTCCTCGGCCTTGACCCCAGCCACAGACCAGGCCCTGATTCATCCTGGCACATCCCCCTGGCCACACTGAGCCTGACCCTGCTCTCACATGGACCCATAACCACAGCCATAGCATGCTGATACTAAGCAGCCATGTCAGAGATGTAGATGTGGCTTTTGGAAGAGCCCAGGCCACTCACTCCCTGGGGCTGGCCTACTGGGCCAACGGGGTCATCCTTGAATATGAAGGCCATCCACACAGCTCTACAACAACCTGGACACACACTACAAAGCCCTTGGCTGACCCTTGGGAGACATGGGCCCTGAACCACCCCCTTGTGACCTGGACACGTCACACCCTCCTTGGCCTTAGTTTCCCCTCTGCCCTCTGAGGGATGACTGGATGACCTTTGAGGACCTTCCCAGTTCTGACAGCTGGTGATTCAGGAGACAGGAAATGCTCCTGTGGGAGTGCTTCCAGACTTTTCCTGGCTCTTACTTCCCTAGTCTGAATCCCCTCCACTCTGCTCTTCTGGCTTCAGGCTCACAGCCCAGGGGTTAGAGCCAGCCCTTGGGGCCACATAGACCTGGCCTCAAGACCCGGAGGGCGGGGGGAACCTCAGCAAGTTTCTTAGCCTCTCAGAACCTCAGTCTGCTCATCTGTGAAATGGGGATTTTGAACGTTGGGAAGTCTCATGCAGGTGACGGGAAGCTTTCGGCACAGAGCCTGGCATGAGCAAAGGCTCAGTATGTCAGAGCCGAACATATTGCCCTTGCGTGGGGTTCCTGGGCTTTACTCAGCTCCAATGGTGATTTAAGGCACCATAACACCTTTTTCTTCCCTTTCTCAGTGGGGAAACGGGCCTAGAGAGGTCAAGCTCCTTGCTGACAGAGCAGGACCAGCAAGATCCCATGGTCTACCCCTTATCCCTCTTCTTCTGCATGCCATGGGAGCCATTGCAACCCTGGGCAGGTCGCCACCCCTCTCTGAGACTCAGTTTCCTTCTCTGAGAGAAGGGTGTGGGACCAGTGGGGCCGTCCCCTCCAGCTCCCAGAGCTTCTCCTGCTCAGCTACTGAAGAAGACAGGAGCGTGCTGGGGTAGGAGGTTACGGCTGGATGGCAGGCCTTGAGAAACCTCTGGAATGTGGGTTTGAAAGTTTGGGGCCCATTTTTGCTACAACGGCCCCCCCTTCTCCCCTCCTTTCTTTTCATGACTTTTCACCAACTGTTTCTTCCCTTAATCCAAACCATTGTTTTTCCAGGGTGAAATTTAAATCAAAGCCACATGGTTCCCCCAACACACACACCCTTGCCAAATGGAAGCATGTTCTGGGGGAACAATAATGCCCCTGTTGAAGGGACTCTGATCTCTCTGTGGGGATCACCAGGCAGTGGGAAGATTTGGGGGGGCTTTGAGTTGGCCTGACTACAGTGGGCTCAGAAGTTTCTAGGCCCAAATGTGGCTTAGACCAGAGGCAGGGGATGGGCCACGGGCCCTCCACTGGGAGGGCAAAAGCCCCTTTCCTGAGCCTAGGGTCTCCATCTCATAAGCCATGGGCATATGGAATAGGGCCCAGACCCCTGAGTCCCATCTGGGGGTGGGTGGGTTCACAAGGTCAGCCCAGCGAGACTTTGCCATTCAGGTGACTTGAAGCATGGAGACAGTGTGGTCTCTGGTTTGTGTCTGACTCTCACTTGCTGTGTGAGCCTGGACAAATTCCTTAACTTCCCTGAGCTTCAGTTCCCTCATTAGTCAAATGGAGCTCTTGCCAGACCTCTCTCAGGGCTGTGGGGAGATGATGCAGGCAAATGGTAAGCACGAAGGAGCTGAAGCCCAAGCACCTGCTGCACAGTGTGGCTCCCAGAAGCAGCTCGGGAGGGTGCAGAAGTGAGGAGGGTCTCTGGGAGGAAGGAGGGAGATGCCCTGCACAGTACCAGCAGAGAAGAGAGAGAGAGCAGGAGGGGCAGGGGCATCTGGACGCACAGGGGCCCTGGTTGGGAGGAGCACAGGGGCTCTGAAGGGGGCAGGCTGCTCTACTTCAGGGAGTGGCGGTGGGGGGACCCAGGGAGGTGGGGGAGGAGCCCTGGCCAGTCCTCAGGGACCCCTCTCCAGGGGCTTCCCCAGGCCTGGCCTCTGCTTTGCATAGTCTAGCACCCCCAGGTGTGCCCATAACTTGGAGCCCCTGGGGAAGGGTGAGGTCAGGAGAGCAAGGGCAACCTCCGCGCCCCCCCCCCCGCCCCACAAAGAGTTAACCACCTGCCCCCAGGCGTATGTCTACAGAAGGCCTGGACACCTGTGGGGTGAGCACACTCATACACATAGGTCCCTGCGTCCAGGCACACAAACTGAGACATACATGCAAATTTACACACGCTAGACTCATATGCAAAATATAGACCCAGACAGGCCCATGCCCAGAGACACAGTTCCACACTGGGTCAGACCCACCTACGGGAGTGCATATGCGTGTGCATGCGTGCACACACACTCGTGCAAAACGAGAGCCAAGGAGGCCTTTGACAGCACAGGCTCAGGGAGGACACCCTTTCTGCTCCTTTCTCCTCTGCACAAACAGCATCTCCCCGGTGTCGGGCCCCGTGTCGGGCCCCGGACACAAAACAGACACAGTCCTCGCTCCTAGAACTTACATTCTAGTGAGAGGAAAAAAACAAAAACAAAAACGATAATGCTTGTTGAAATAATTATTCTTCTTCACACAGTCACGTGGTTTTATTCCTTTAATCCTCACAACGACCTTCTGGCGTTGAGGGTATGTGTGTGACGGATTAGGACACGGGGGCCCGGAGAGCTGACAAGTGGCAGTCCCACTCAGAGGGGTGGGGACGGGACTCTGCTTCCCCGCGGGGACCTCCACACAGGCCAGGGGAGGCTCTGGGGACGTACCCCACCCTGGGGGGTGATCTGGGCCAGCAGAAAGGCCTGGCCGTTCCTGTTAGCTCGCCGTGATGCTGGAGCAGCCGCTGTGTCCCCACTTTGTCCTTCTCCACTGGAGAAATTACTCTGCCCCTCACACAGAAGGGGACATGCAGTCTCTGAGAGGCCAGGTGGCCTTATGAGGTGGCAGAGCTGGGCACCACGTGCAGGACCAAGGGCCTCCTCCGCCACGGGGTCGGAGAGATCCGGCTCCAGCACCCCAGGCCCCTGACTCGAGCAGTCAAGGAGGCCTCCCTGATCCTGGCTTCAGCCGGACACAGTGCTGGCCACGGGGCTGGGCTAAGTGGCAGATCTCAGCCCACTCCCAGGGGCCAGCCAGCCCCATTTGCTCCAGGCTCGGCCCCTAAAATCCACCCAGGCCAACATGTAGGCTCCACATTGCCTCCCAGAGTACCTTGAGAGTCACCACCAAGCACTAGCAGGCCCAGAGAACCATGTTCCTTGAGGGCCAGGGAAGAGGGAACAAACATTTAGTGCCACGGCAGCTGTCCTCCCCCTTTCCCTGCAGCAGGGAGGTGGGGGGGGGGGGCAGCCTTCATTCAGCCCCGCCCCAAGTGCTGCATCATCTCTGGGGGCCTCTTGGAAATCACCCACTCCTGGGGGCAGCACCTGCCCACTAGCCACTCGTAGTCTGTCCCGGAGCTGCTTAGTCACCTGATCAGGTTGGGGAATCTTATAAAATGCATATTCCTGGGGCCCTTCCCAATCTACTGAATTGTAGTCTCAGAGCTGGAGTCCCAGAATCTGTATTTTTTTCCAAGCCCAGAGATCTAGAGACCTAGAGAAGCCCGCACCAAGAACCCCCGGCTCAGGGCCCTGAGGACTAGGGTCTCCTCACTTATTAGTCAAAATTATTAGTCTTATTTAATGCTGGGTCACTCCTCATAGGATCTAGTACATGCTCAAGAAATGTTCATTAGTGATAGCCGTGGGCTGGCCAGGGTTGTGCAGCAGAGAGGTGCATCTGGATTGCTACTGGCTTGCTGTGTGACCTTGGGCAAGCCACCGCCCTCTCTGGGTCTTGGCTCAGATAGTTCCCAAGGGCTGACAGTGAGCCGCTGCTGGCCCCTAAAGGCTGCTTGAACACGTGGGAGGTGATCTTAGTCCCAGCCTGGGAAGGAACTAGACTGATCTCCCAGGTTACCCTCAGAAATTGAGTCACCCTGAACTAAACCGGGCACAGCCTGGACATAGAGGGTGTTATTCCACATCTAAGGGGAGCAGCCTTGGCCAGTCCCTGAACCCCAGCCTGGGCCCAAGGGCTGAGCTTGAGAGAAGTGAGGACCCTCCCACCCCTCCCCTCCACCACCCACCGTGGGGAGGCTGAGATGGTGGGTGAGGAGCAGGTGCTCAGGCTTCCACTTCTTAGAATCCCTGCGAGGCCTGGGTGGGTGAGCTCATTTACGGGAAAGGGGGATGGGGGCTTGCTCTTCTCACCTGGCCCTCTTGGGGGGGCAGCAAGTGCGTCAGCAGCCCCGGGTCCTGGCCTGTCTCCGGAAACGCCGCTCAGGGCTCAGTCACGAACCCAGGCGGGCAGGGGGGGCAGCCAGAGCACTGAGGGGAGTCAGGTGACCTGCGAGGAAGCTTGGCTGGGGGCCTGGAGGCTGCACTGGGGTGCAGAGTGAGGTCAACTTCCCCCTTCCTGGGCTTGTGCCCCCACACCCGGCTGCCGGGCTGGATGTCTCTTCAGCTGTCTGTCTGTCTGGCCTCTGGCCTCTGGGCCGCCATAGGCTCAGGACCTCTGCTCAGTCCTCCTGGTGCCTGTGAGGCCTGAGTTCCCATCAAGAGCCATCCCTCCAGGGGCCTTCAGGTCAGAGTCCTGAGTCGGGTGGGGTGCAGACCCCAGCCAGGGCCTGGTGGGGAGAGCCCTGCGTCCCCCAGCCCTCCCTCTCCCTCCCTCCTCCACTTCTCTGCAGCTATTTAAAGCAAGTGGTGGCCGTGGGAAACTTCTTCAGATGTGTGGTTTCGTCTTCTTCAGCACAGGGACTGGGCGTCTGCTCTCTCTCTGGTCTGGTGACTCATCCAGAGTGAGAAAAGCCTTTTTGTTGCTTGACGCTCGCTCGAGGCTCTGTGGTCTGAGAACCTGGCCTGATGGGGCCTTCCCTCACTGGGACTCCTGGAAGGCCTTGGAAGTGCCCGGAGCGGCCCCTTGGTCCTGTCACCCGACCCAGGGAGGCCAGGGGCTGGAACATTCCGCTGAGAGGGCGCCTATCTTCAAAACTCGTCACAGCCACCACCTCCTCCAAGAAGGTGCCCCTGATTCTTCCAAAACCTCAAGCCATCTCTATCTGAGCAATTCAGTCCTCTGCCCTCAGTCTTCCCATCTGTGAAGTGGGGCAGTGAGTCCAAGCTTACAGATCTGCATGAAGATTAACTATAGAATTCATAGCGTAGTGTCTGACACAAAGTAGGTGCTCAATGGGTGCAGTTGATCACCAGTGAGAGTTGCCAGCATTTATTGAGCACTTATTTTGTGCCAAGCTCTTTACATGAATGATCCCACTTCTAACAATTCTAGGAAGTGCTTACTAGTATCACTCCCATTTTACGGATGAGGAAACTGAGGCACGGGGAGTCAAGTAACGTATGCATTATCTCATAGCTAGTAAATGCAAAGCGAGATTCAAACCTGGGTGATGAGGCCCCAGAGCCCAAGCCATTAACCACCAGTCCCAGGAGCTTGGCACATGGTAGCTGAGAAGAGTTTGGATTCTAAGAGTTATGAAGAGCATGCTTCTTCTGCCCAGAGCCTTGTACATGCTGTTCCCTCTGCTTGGAGACTGACTCCAGTCCTCCTCCCTGACCATATCCTCCTCAAGCTTGAGACCTCAGCTGGAAGGTCACTTCCTCCTGGAACCTTCCACGATTGCCTTTTAGTTGCCCTCATGGCACACGGCCCCTCTCTGCCTGCTTATAATTGCCTTTGAATCATGACCAGTGCCATTGTCTGCCCGGGTTCCTACCCAGACTGTGAGTGTCCCTAGTGCAGGGATGGGTCTGGCCCCTCATTGCTGCATCCCATGGCAAGCACATTTCCTGGCACACAAGGGGTTCTCAAAGTTGTGGACTGAGTAAGTGCCACCAATGTGTCCAGGGGCTGAGCGAAGCATGGAGGAAAATTCACTGGGAAAGTTTTCCAGGAACTTCTCTCTTGTAATAGAAACCCCTTTGGGAGAAGCAGGCCCTTAGACCTGCTGCTCCATAAGGTTTTAGGGGAGACAGGAGGGTCCCAGAGGGGGTTTGAAGAAAACCCAGTTTCTCAGGACAGCAGGTGGCCACCCCTCCATGGATGTGGGCATCCCCGGTCATGTGCTTCTGGCCCTGGAACGTCGTGGGAGTAAGATGGAGGGAGTGTGTCCCGTGCCCCCACCACTCCCTGCCACCCCGGGAAGCGGCTGCTGTCCCTTGAGGAAAGAGCCCTCAGTTCCGTCCCTGGGGGTCCAGAGGTCACCAGGGTCAAGCCAGATGGCGCTCGTTACAGGGTAGGCTTTGGGTCAGAGAGAGGTGCCAGGGAAGAGGTGAGCACGCTGTCTCGGGTCTCCAGGGTCTGAGGGCAGCCGGGCCCCCCTGAGTGATGGTGCCGAGAGTGGGGCTGGGTGGCCCTGCCGGGCGGAGCTGGGCCTGCCGTCTGGTGACGTCTGGTGGGGGCCTCCAGAACTGCCATGAACACGGAACATTGTGGGTTCCGATGGCCGCGGCAGCCGCACCGGCAAGGGCAGGACAGGGAGCAGCGGGGGCGGGCAGGCGGCGGTAGGAACCGTGCCGAGCACGGAGCATCGGAGCGGCCACACCGGCAGGGGCAGGGCAGCGGACCGCAGAAGCCAAGATCCCCGCTGACTGCAAATGCTCTCTGTTGCATGCAGATGCTGGGGCCCTGGCCACCGCTCTTCCCTCCTTCATGTGGCTCCAACTGCCTCACAGGCCTTGCAAGAGGCGGTGCCGGCCCATGGAGGCATGAGGACCGCGGACACGAGGGGACACTGCGGGCAGGGAGCTGGAGGTGGCCGGAGAGAGGCCCTGGGGGGGGGGCGGGGAGCGGGGCTGGGGAGAACAAGGGCCGGCTTGGACACTGGCGGCGTCCTTCCCAGCCCCAAAGTGCCTCTCGCACACCCTCCTCCCTCTGGTCCTCACCCCACCCGGAACAGGGTCTGTTCTCCCCGTGCACAGATGAGAACTCAGGGGCTTGGGACGTCGGCAAACTTGAAAGGTGGGGAGCCAGGACCCGAAGCCCCAGCTGCAGGCTTGTCACTTGGGTGAGATCGACCCATCGCTCGGATGCTCTTGGAAGAGGAAGCAGGAAGGGCACATGGGCAGCGGGAAGCTGCAAAGAGAAACAGGGCATGAGGAGCGGAGTTGGTGGGCCCCGAGAGGGCCTCTCCTGTCTCGGGGGTCTCAGTGTCTGTCATCTGGAAAACCGCTTGGCCTCGCCATCCCCAAGGGCTCTCCCAGCCAGTGGCTCTACAATAGGAGGCATGTGGCTAAAGGAAGGGGAGCAGGTGGCAAGCGGGTGGCCAGCACAGGCCACTGCTCGCGGAGACCGTTGCAACTCCATTACCCCAAATGGAGGCCAGAGATGTAGAGCCACTTGGCCAAGGTCACACAGCAACTCAGCAGGGGATGGGAGGGAAACTGCACTTGACCTGGGGTGGAGGTGGGGGGAACAAGTCCTGGGGGTTCAGGCAAGTACAGATGAACAGAAGGCTGTGCACTTGAGCCTCTCCAGCCCACCCCCCACCCCAGTCTCCCTTCTTGCTGAAACGCCCCAACCCAGGAAGAGCAGCCTTCCCCAGGCCACAGCTTCCTACCTCACGCAGAAAGCCACAGATTCACTGAAAACCCAGGCCTCTGCTCTGCCCATTTCCGACTCCCTGTGCTGGCCTCAGAACTGTAGGTGTCTCCCCATTATACAGAGGTCCTCTGTATAATGCTGAGGCCAGCAAGGGCAAAGGACTTGTCTGAGGCTCCCCAGGAGACCAAGTGAGAACAGGGCCTAGACTCGAGGTGTCCTAATTTGTGGTTCTCTGCCCTGTGTCCCCCGACTACCTCCACCACCAAAACTAAAGATTTATCAAGGGCCCCCAAAACACTGGCCTGTCCGGGGCTGCTCAGATGTGTGCCCAGCCAAGTCTGATTCCGGCTGCAACCCCACCCTTGCCAGCCCAGGGGCCGGGGACTGACTACTCCACTGCTACCCAAGCAGCCTCCAGGAGAGCCCTCAAGAGCCAGGCCAGAGCTGAGCACCCAAGCTCTGCTAGGCCTTAGCAGGGCTAGCAGCTGCCTTCTGAGATCAACCTAAGGAGGAACTCATCTGCACTTTACCCAGCCCCTGAAAGTGTGCAGAATTTCTCCTCCCTGAGCTCACTGCCTCCCACCAGCCCGTGGATAGACAAGAAGCAGGGGCGCTGGCTTGGCTAAAACACCACTTCATCCTCAGTTCTCCTCTTTGGTGCTGGGTTCAGGAGGCTGGGTCCTTTAGAGGCAGAAATGCTTCTGGAAGTTCCCTGTGAATCCAGAAGGGACGTTCACGAAGGATTCCGAGGCAGTGGGGGAGCTGGGGGTCAGGGGCTGAGAGGCCCATCCAGGGTCACAAAACAAGTTTGGGCAGAGCCAGCAGGGGGAAGTCCACTGCTGTCCCTGAGCCAGCACCTGGCTCTGATCAGACAGCTGATGACCTGACACCGGGCTTGTGCACGATCCGGGATGGTCCAGGCAGGAGAGGCTAGGAGCCTCCATCCACAGCTTGGAAGCCCACCAGGTCCATAGCTCCCCCACCACTCAAGGGAAATCCAAAGCCAGACGGTTGTGGAAATGAAATGCCCACTCCTCACCCACTTACACACCCCCTGCCTTTGCACATGACTGGGAATGCCTGACTGGTTGCCTGGCCGGATTCTAGTCTCGCCCAGACAAAAAATTCCACTGTGGTTTAGAATGGACCATAGCCATCACTTCCTGGGCCCAGGGGATGTGAGGGCCAGGCAGAGAATAGGGGAAAGGGGGTGACCTACCATCAGGCTCACAGAGATGAGTGGGGGGCATTGGCATGAGAGTCTGCCTTCATGTGAGTGTCTGAGGGTCCATCCTGGCTGGCCGCAGACTCTCTGTGTGACTTCCAGCAAATTCTCTCCTCTCTGCTCTTCTAGAATGAATGTTGCCTCTTGGCTCTTCCTGTCAGGGCATCTGTGGCTTTCAATACTTTACTCTACTAAGGAAATAAAAGGGACACAAGGGAAACTGAGGCAGCAGGTGTTGAGAAGGAGTAGGACTTGAGCCAGAGATCTAAGTGCAAATTCTGGCTCTGCCAGCTACTTGCTGGTGGACTTGGGCAATGACTTGGCCTCTCTGAACCCCCATCTTTGCACAGTAAAACACCATTAAAACACTAATAATCACATGACTTAAGCCTTTCTCTCTGCTACTGTTCCAAGCTATTCCCTGAAAGCACACCAAACCAACCAGAGGGGTGGGGGCTCTTAGTACCCTTGTGGGAGATGAGGAATGAATTCTTGATCGGCGGGGATCTGAACCCGACCGTCTGACTCCAAATTCCATGGTCTTTAGAACCTGCTACACAAGAGGGGTCATCGTGAAGATTAAAGGAGATCATCTGAGCGAAGTTCCTCGCTCACTGTGCTTAGCCACTGGAAGTTATTATCATATTATTATTACTGTTCTTCATCTCGTTCTGCTTTCTGGTTAATGCTGTGGCCTGCTTCCCAAGATCCAGTGACCTTCACTGCATCTTGTGGAGTGCCCACCTGCCCTCGATCTGGGAAACTCCGCTGCCCTCTCTGCCCCGGCCCTCAGGGCTGTGCCCCTCATTGGGCAGGGGGCTGGAGAACAGGCCTGGCCCCCATGGGGCTCTCAGCCACAGAGCCCCCGGCCCCGTTCTTACCACACTGTCTGTCGGCTGCCTCCCGCACTGGGTAGTTGGGGTGCTGGGAACTGCTGGGTACACTCACTGCTTTGACACATCTCTGGGTGGGCTTTGTTTGCAAGTGGAGCAGTTTGTTGCATACAGGAGATTCTCTGGAATATCTGCCCCTCGGTGCCAAAAACCCAGCATTAGCCAGCCATCCTTTGGAGTCAAATACACCAGGGGTGCACCAGATACTTAAGCAGGCGTGGGGCTGGGGCAGTCAGAGGCCAGGGCAGGGTCGCAGAGGGGTGTCTGAGGATGGGTGTAGCCCTAGGCTGCACCTCACTAATCTGCTGAATCCTTTAGGTACCCTTTGGTTCTATGATGAGCACTGGGGTTTGAAATTTAGACAGAGACAATGAAGGTTCTTTCTCCCAAATTCTTCCCATTACCCGCTCCCTCGGCTGGCTTGTTTGCTTGTCCATCCATGGTTCATGCAGCAAGTATTTATTGAGCCCTACTGGCTGTTGGCACCTGTGACCACCTGAATCCTGGCCTGTCACCCAGTTGAGTGTGCCCCGTCCTTTCCCCGTCTCCCCCAGCAGGAAAGGGGGTGGGGGAAGCTGGTGTGGGACTCAGGGGGTCGCGGTTGTCACCAAGAGGGAGACTGGCTGGTGGTCTTCAGCTGTGAAGTTGGCTTTGGTTTTTCGGTTGAGAATCACACCCACACTTGCAACCTGTGGGAAGGAAGGTGATTGGGGCCAGATTCTGTGTTTTCTGGAAACACCACAGGGCGGTGAAAGGTTTTCCAGGCCCTAACCTCAAGCCAAACAGGCAAGATTTTAATCACTGAACGGTCATTAGGTGTCTTCCATGACCTGGATCTGCCTTTACAACCTGAGAACACCAGGAAGAGAAAACCCCTCAGCACAGAGGCCCTGTGCCCACAGAGAGCACAACAGAACATTTGTCGAGCACTAACTTTGTGCCAAAACACTTTCTATGCATTTGCCCCTTTATTCTCAAACCTGTCCTTGACAGGTGTGATTCACTTAATGGATGAAGGGGCCGTGGCTCAGAGATGTCGAGTGACACCTTGGCCACACAGCCAGTAACTCACATCTGCCCTCCAAAGCTCCGCTTCTGCATTGCGAGGCCACAAAACCCTGTGTTCTGGTGCCACTTATTCCACCCCTGCAATGCCTCGGGAGCACGCACAGCCGAGCAGCACCTGGTGATGAGCGGAGAAGAGTTGCCTGTGGACCAGGAGGACCAGTGCAGCCCTGCTCAGGAAATGTCTGTTGACAGACAGTCCTGTTTTTATAAAACAGCTGTGGCTACATGTGCATAAAATAGAACTGGAATAAAACATACCAAAAGGTTAATATCCTAGTGGAGAGGAGAAGAATGGATTTTCTTTTTGTTTTCTGTGTATATCTGTATTCTCCAAATGTGCTACAGGAAAAAGAAAAAAAGGAAGGAAGGAAGAGAGAGAGGGAAAGAAAGAAAGAGAGAGAAGAAAGAAAGAAAGAAAAAAGAAAAGAAAAAGAATGAAAGAAAGAAAAGAAAGAAAGAAAGAAAAAAAGAAAAAGAAAGAAAGAAAGAAAAGAAAGAAAGAAAAAGAAAGAAAGAAAGAAAAGAAAAGAAAGAAAGAAAAGAAAGAAAGAAAGAAAGAAAGAAAGAAAAGAAAGAGAAAGAAAGAAAGAAAGAAAGAAAAAAGAAAGAAAGAAAGAAAAAAGAAAAAGAAAGAAAGAAAGAAAAGAAAGAAAGAAAGAAGAAAAGAAAGAAAGAAAGAGAAAAGAAAAGAAGAAAAAAGAAAGAAGAAAGAAAGAAAGAAAAGAAAGAAAGAAAGAAAGAAAGAAAAAGAAAGAAAGAAAGAAAGAAAGAAGAAGAAAGAAAGAAAGAAAGAAAGAAAAGAAAGAAAAGAAAAGAAAGAAAAGAAGAAAGAAAGAAAGAAAGAAAGAAAGAAAGAAAGAAAGAAAGAAAAGAAAAAGAAAGAAAGAAAGAAAAAGAAAGAAAGAAAGAAAAGAAGAAGAAAGAAAGAAAGAAAAAGAAAGAAAGAAAAGAAAGAAAGAAAGAAAGAAAGAAAGAAAGAAAAGAAAGAAAGAAAGAAAGAAAGAAAGAAAAGAAAGAAAGAAAGAGAAAGAAAGAAAGAAAGAAAGAAAGAAAAGAGAAGAAAGGAAAAGGAAGGAAGGAAAAAAGGAAGGAGGGAAGAAAAAAGAAAAGAAAAATGGAGATTAGGTGTCTATCCCAGAACTGTCCACCCAACTTGGAGCTCCGGAGGTTTTGGGGAGAGGTGGCCTGATATGGCTGTGGTTGGCAGGACAGGCTTCCCAGTGAGTGGCCATTTGGCTACAGACACAAGAGAGGACAAAGACCAGTGGCCCTGGCCGGCCTCCAAAGTTCTCTCTCAGGGTCAGAAGACACCACTTGGAGTATCTTGGGGCACAGGTAGATGGGGGAGGCATAGAATCTTTGGGAGCTAGGGGTCAAGGATGAGGATTTTGGGGTCAGGTAGACCTGGGGTCCCAGCTCCCCTTTTAATTCAGAGTACCACCTGGAGCAAGTCATTGGCTCTGTGAGCCTCAGTTTCCTCATCTGCAAAACAGGGCTCCGGAGGGCTGTTATGAGGACTACATGAGCTCACGCACACGGAGGACCTGCCAGTCCCTGGCACATAGTAGGGAGGTGCTCCCACCACGGTACTTGGTCCTGGCTTCCAGGCCCCAGTGGCTTTTGGGCAAAGCCCTGGCGCTCAGGCTGGGAGTTAGCTGGCGGGGAACTGGGTCTAACCCCCTTGCTTACGGTGAAGAAGCTGAGGCTCCCAGGGAGGGGAGAAGATAAAGGCAAAGGACCTCCACCCTCCACCACACCCAGCTGCCCCTTCCAAGGCTTCGTGCACCTGCACAGAAAGTGTGGGACCGCTCCAGGAGATCCAAGATCTGTGTCAGTGCTCCCTATGTGTGGTCTGAACACCTTCCTTGGGATGGGCATCTCCCCTCCACCCCCCGCCCCCCAGGCCTGCCCAGGCGGGGTTGAGGACCCGAGGACCAACAAAGTTCTCCTTCTTGCTCTCCTTCTGAGTCAGCCCCACTGCACCACAGAGGTGACTCAGAGGAGACACAGCCCCAAGCCACACCCTATCCATCCCTGGAGAGGGGAGCTTCACCTCAGGGCTGGGGTTCCCAGAGACTGCCCTGCCCCACCTCCACCTCTCAGGCCTAGGAAGAAGAGGCTGGAGGTCGGAGGGATGGAGGGGTGGAGAACGAGAAAAAGATGCGGGAGGGGGCTGGACACCAGGCCAGGCCAAGTGTCCCAGACCTCTCTCCACGACAGCCCCAGCCAGAAAGTCTACTGTGGAGATGGTGAGAAATCTGGGGCACCCCGTTATTCACATTTGTGCGGCTGCTCATTTGTCCAACAAACATTTGTGAAGCTCCCACTCTGTGCCACACACTGGGCTGGGCCCCGGGGTCTGAGATGAATCAGACCCAGTGCCCACTCCCCGGGGGCTCCCAGCCTGCTGGAGGAGACAGACATGGAAACAAATCGTGAATGAAACTCTTTGAGATAAAAATACACGGGATCTGTGAACACAGAAGGGCCACTGAGATGATAAACTTAGCGGTTTACGCAAATTTAACTGGGGGGGGGGTGGGGGGAACTCATGTACCAGCCCTGAGTTGGGGGGAAGCTAGGGAGGGACTGAGATCTTGGGGGTTACCCACTGTGAGGGGTACCTACCTGCCACCTGCATTCCAGTGCCCCTCTGGGAAGCATTTACCGCTCTAAAATTCGGAACCGGGGAGAGGCCCTCCAGAAGGAAGGAATCAGATTCAGAGTCGCAAGATTCCATTTCTAGGCCTTGATCTGCAACCCACTTAGTCTGTGACCCTACAAGTTACTCAGCCGCTAAACCTTAGTTTTCTCCTCTGCCAAGTGGGGCCCGGGATTGGAATATAATTCTAATAGCCAATATTTGCAGAACATTTGCTGTGTTACCAGGCATTGGGCCAAATGCTTTGCATACGTTACCTTGTTCAGTCCTTACATCCGTCCTGTGAAGTAAATGCTATTAATAGAAGACATCTCATATCCAATGAGAGCAAAACCAGCGGTTGGTTAATAGAAAAAAATATTTAAAGCAGGACATCTTATGATACAAAAAATAAGCATTTACTGAACGTAACATGTGTGCATGGACATTTATTAGACGATCTCTTGATGCAGGGCCAAGCTCTTTGAGACCAAGACCTCTGGCCAAAGTCCTACCTTGCTTTTCTTGCATAAAACAAGCCTGTGCGGCACAGTCATGGTTCCCACGTGGAGGGAGAACTTAGAGGCACTTGTGAAGCGATCGGGAAGCAGAAGCTGTCTGGATCGTTAATAACTTCTCCCCAGTTCTAACCTACACCTAATTCAACTGCACGTTTTTGTGGATTTTAACAATTGTTTTCCCCACTCTTTTTTGTCGTCTGTCTTGTTCAGCAGCATTTTGTTTTCTTTCTTGCACAACTCTCCTGATTGGATCTTTCCAAGGCTTTTCCTTAGTTTCCAGAGACGCAAGAACGCTCTGTCCTGCTCGCATTCCGGTCCTGCTCCTTGGTTTAGCAGTGACAGCGGGCAGCTCCAGGTTGGGGGACAGACCTCATGAGCCAGCAAGAGCACCTTGATGGCGAGAGGCGGAAGCCGCCCAGCTTGGAACATTCAGAACCCTGTGGTATCCACTAACCTGCCTTGCAAAGGAATGGAGATTGTTTATAAATCTAGAGAAGGGAGGCCAGTTAAGGCAGCATGTGCTGTTTTGTCCCCATTTTACAGGTGAGCAAATTGAGGTACATGACGTCATTTCCCGCAAGGCCACCCTAGGCTTGGCAGAGCTAGGACTTGAACCCTGTCCTGTCGTATGGCTCCACGTTTTTTATCCTAATATTCTGCTGCCTCTTTAACTCTCTGAGAGCCTGGGAGCCCCTAGCTTCCCTGCTAGAAGGACTAGAGGATGTTGTGATGTCCCACGTGGGACTTGAGGCTTATTTAAAAAATTCAAGCACTGTGCGCAAACAAGGATGACGATCACTGCTCTCGGGGTAGGGGCCGTGTCTCCCTTAGGTCTGTGGCCCCAAGCCCGGGGCTTATGAGTGTCTGTGGAGTTGGATGGGAGCATTAGGTTATCTTCCATCTGTCTGTAAGTGTTCCAAGTACCTGCTCGGAGCAGGCACCAGGCTGGGTGCTGGGATATAACATGGCGGAGAAGAAGGCGTGATCACTGCCTTCATTGAGCTCGTTGTCCGGTGGGATCCTTCCAATGCCTCTCACATCCAAGCCTCCTCTGGCTCAGACTCCCTCTGGGGGGGGGGTGCGGGGCACAGGGGGACAGTGGATGGGCAAAGGTTGCAGATTGGAGGTCAGACAGATCTGAATTCCAAGTCTGAGTCCGCTGCTTACTGGCTGTGTGACCCTGGGCCAATGGTGACCTCTCTGAGCCTCAGTGGGAATGATAACATCTCATTACAGGCTCTCAGCGGGTAGACACCACGAGTGCCCAGCACATGGTAGGGCCGGGACGGAGGAGCTCCTGCGAGCCTCTGGGACAGGAGGCCCATTGGCAGGGAGGTACTCAGCTGTGGTCAGGGGACTGGGCAGGCAGCCCTGAGCAGCTTCCGACAGTTGGTGGCTGTGGAGAAGGACACGGTGAGCGGGGGAAATGAAAAGAGGCCAGACACTGTCCAGGCCACAGCACGCAAGGGACGCCTCACTCAGCCGCCCGTCCCTCCCAGGCTCAGAAAGGGGAAGGCGGCCCAGACCGGGAAGTGGTCGACTTCTGATGACCACCTCACGGGGACCGCGCCAGCCCGGGCAGGAAGTGGTCGGCCCCTTCCCAGCCCCCACGCCAACCCGGGCCCTGCCTGAACTCACACTTGGGAAACAGCTGGGCCCGAAAGTCCCTTTCTCTGGTCTGTTCTGGGGGCAGCGCTTTATTCTTAGAAAACCAGCTCTGGCTGGGGCCCCCCGATTTTGTGGCCGGGGGTCTGCAGACCTGGGTTCTCATCCCAGCTCTGCCACTTCCTTGGGCTGAGGCCCTTGCCAAGTTGCTTCCCTGTCTGGACCTGTTCCCCATCTGTCAGATGGGCCGATCAGCCCCCACCTGCGACCTCAGAGAGACCATGAAAATGGAGAGTCCTGAAAGGTCAGAGCAGGAAAGTCCCCAAGGGCTCCTCTGGGCCCATGGCTTCTGGATGAGGAGACCAAGGCCGGAGAGGGAAGGACGCACATGAACAATCGCAGGGATCTCACATAGCAGCAACAGTTGAGGTTTTGGGAGGAGCACTGGACTAGCAGCCTTCCTTGTAGTGGGACCTTAGTCAAGTCAACCAGCCTTTCTGAGGCTCTTTCTACAAGAGAACAAGCCCCTTACTCTCAGGGTTGTTGTGGAGCTCACCTGAAAGGAGGCATATGGGGGTGCCTTGTAAACTGTAATGTGCTTGACGGCGAATGGCTTCTGAACTGAGGTGGGGCTGGACTGGAATCCAGACCTCCTAGGTCCTGCTCTCTGCTGCCCCCTACCTGAGACTCTGTGTACAGGGAGCGGGATCCGGCCTTCCAGAAGTGCCCGGGGCCGGAGGGGGGCGGGGGTAGGGGTAGAACTGCTCTTCCTTTGCTTCATCCTCTCCCCTAAGAGGTAGCAAATCTCTTTTCCCTGATTCCACCGAGTCACTGGAGGCCATGTTTCTGGGCAGGGGGGGCTGGGTGTGAAGAATTCACCTCACCCACGTCAGTAGCCAGAGATGCTTATCACTGCTGACGCCCACCCATAGCTTACTCTACCCACCAACTCCACCCTTCCTGCAGGCTACCAGGGCCCAAGAACCAAAGCAGCCTGGTGGGCGGGTTGCGGGAGCAGAGGCTGGACCAGCCCGTCCACACCAGGCCTCCCTGATGCTGCCTGGCACAGGCCTCCCAGGCCTTGGGCTGCAGGAGAGGGGGCCTCAGATGAGGGAGTCCTGGTTGGTGGAGCTGGCAGAGGAGTGAGAGATTAGCCCATCCAGGGGGCAGAACTGGGGTCCATGGGTCCGAAGAAGGGCTGGAAACCCCCAGACCACACACAGACTTGTGGATGTGTGTGATGTGTGTGGTTGCGTGCCTGTGCGGTTGTGGTGTGACTGTGTGTGTGAGTGTCTACATTTCCCGAGGGGAGTGTCCAGATTTCATTAAATTTTCAAAGCAAAATTTAAAAGTCTAGGACCAATGTGCTTTCTCCATTGTCCCATTTTATAAACGAAGAAATTGAGGCACAGAGAGATGAAGTGACTCGCAGTCTTATAGGCAGGATGCGGGGGGGGGGGGAGTACTTGGTGTACTAATTATGACCTCCTTTTTCTGGCTCAAAAATAGTCCCTGCGAAGTTCAAAGGAGATCTCTATCCCATTCCTCCAACCCCAGACTTTGAGGGTGGCTGGGGCTGGGGGAGAGTGGGCTCACCCAAGAGAGAGGGAAGGTTACATTAGGTCCCCTGAGCCTATCCCCAGAGCTCCTACCATGACCATGACCATAACCATGACCATGACCATAACCATGACCATGACCATAACCATGACCATGACCATCAGCATCATCACCACCAGCACCATCAGCAACATGGGATTTGCCCTACAGTCTGGACCAGTCAGCTTCCACCAAAGCAGAAGTTGGGATGCTCAGCTCAGGTCTCATCTAGAACACTGTGGGGCCGGCCCAAGGGTGGGATGAAAACCAGCCTTTGGCTCTAAGGTGGCAAGGGCCTTCTCAACTGAAAGTGCCCATTACAGGATGAGCTCAGTTGACCTGTCCCTCATATCAGATCCCCTTAAAGCTGGTAGGACAGGTAAGCCCTTAGCCAACTGAGATTGAGAAAATATGCATATTGTTCCTTCCCTGTTTCCACAAATACTTATTTATTATCATTTTGGTTGACACCTCTCCAGCACTGACTGGACGCTGTTCTAAGTACTCTAGATATATGAACTAATTCAGTCCTTGCAGCAACTCTGAGATACGTAGTATTATTATCCCTATTTTATAGCTGGGGAAACAAAAGCACAGAGGTCAAATAACTTGTCCAAGGTCACACACCTAGTAGATGGCTAGGCCACGGTTGCAACCCATAATCCTCCAGTCAGAGTCTATGCTCTGAACCATTACACAACACTGTTGGGCGGGAGGAGTATGGGCAGGCCCAAGAAAACCTGCAAATGACCATGATCTCTTTAAAGGCATGGGCTACATCATTCTCACTGCTATGTTCTCAGGGCCTAGCACTAGGCCTGGTACACGGAGGGGGCTCAGTACGTGCTGGCCGAGTGTGCAAAACAACTGATTACACTGGCTTGAGCCACACTTGACAACAATCACTGAAGCTACAGTTTTTCTTCCAGCCAACAGGGGGCAGCATGTGTAATAAGGTGAGAGCTCCTTTAGCAGCCAGGAAGAAGGAATTAGGAGGAAAAGGAGGAGACACTTTGTGGCAGGCATGAACAGTTATTGATGAAAAACAATGTGAAACAAGCTCTGGGTCCCACCATGATAGGGTACCATGACTGGTGTTCTTAATCTGACAGCTGAAGAAATTGAGGTCCAGAGATGGGGAGGTTCTTGCCCCAAGTCATACAAGTGAGTGGCAGAGCCAGGCTCAGGACCCAGGTGTCTTGGGCTCTTTCCAGAATGGTATACATAGCTGACAGGTTAGAATATGGACCAGGCCTCTCCTTGTTGGTCAGGACAAGGTAGGCCCTGACATGGCAGATGCTAGAAGTTACCAGTTGGGGGCAGCCCTTTGTGCACATGGCCAGGTTGCCCCCTGGTGGCTATAGCTGGCAGGTACCCAGAAGGATGGTCAAGATTTTGTCAACGTATCAGCCAGGAGGATGCGTTTCCTCCTTCCTGGTCCAAGTTTGGCCTCAGGCTGTTGGAAAGGCAAGAGCAAGAGGGTTAGGTTGCAGTCCTTCCCAGGACTCGCAGTCCAATGGATGAGGCAGGATGGCCCCTGCAACAGGACAGAGAGCATGTGTGCCTGAGTCCCAGGGATCACAACCTGTGGCCACCCTGTGCTCCTGCTCCGTGTTCAGTACTGTGGATGCCCCATGTCTTTCAGTCCCACCAGATCCTGTGGGGTAGCTACTCTACTTTTCCCAGGGACTGTTAGGAAACTGCGGCTCAGAAATGGGACCTAACTTTGCTCCAAGTTCCACAGTTAGGAGACAGAGGAGCACCACCCCACAGATCCCAGGTCGAGGGCTTGTTCAACAGCCCCATGTGATCACCATCACAGCTCTGAGCGAGCGTGGTCATCTTGGACGGGGGTGGTCTGGGAAGGCTCCTGGGGGGAGGCGGGGCAGCGCCATCTCAAAGGCCAAGCCAACTCCTTATGGTGACATCACCCGTTGACAATGATGACAGCCGCCACCACAGCAAATACCATCGATTAAGTCTTTAGTGCTGCGTGTGGTGGTTTAAGTCACAACAGTGAACAAAACAGACAAAAGTTCCTGCCCTCAAGAAACTTGCCTGCTGGACAAAGGAGATAGCTAATGAGCAAAATTAATAATTCACATACATAATGTGAGGAGTGGTGATAACGTTTGGAGGAAAAGTAGGGAAGAAGGATGGAGAGAGGGGTTTTTTGGGGGGGTGTATTTTAAACTGTATGGTCAGAGAAGGTTCCCCTGAGATAATACATGAGTAGAAAACTGAAGGAGAAGAAAGTGAGCCTTGTGGGTGTCTGAGGGAACAATGTTCCATGCAAAGGGAACAGAGAGCGCAAAGGCTCTGAGACAACTGTCTCATTAATTCTTCTCAGTCAACCTTGAGTTATAACCACCATTGTTCCCATTTCCTAGATCCTCCAGGTTAGGGAGCACTTTCTATGTCTGGTAGGAAAGAGGCAGGGCAGATGGAGAACGGAGGCCCAGAAAGATCATACCCAAATTCACCTATGAATTCACCCCACCCTTTGAGTGAAGGGGTCTCCTACTTAGAGGGGCTTGTACCTCAACCCACTGCCAGGGAGGGTGGCTGAGGAACATCAGTGACTAATCTTAACCTGACCAGCCACTGCCCGCAAACCAGAGGTCAGTCTGTGGTTGGGGTCAGAGGTCAGCCTGGGTCTGAGGTTTGTGGCTGGATCAGGGGTCAGTCTGTGGCTGGATCAAAAGTCAGTCTGTGGCCAGGTCAAGAGTCAGTATATGGTTTGGTTGAAGGGTCAGTCTGTGACAAGGATCAGCAGCCAGTCTGTATCCAAATTAGGACTCTGTCCATCCCGAGGGTCAAAAACCAGATGGGCCAAGGTCAGAGCTCAGTCACGGTCAGAGTTGGGGTGTACATCTGTGGAATAAAGGCTGCCTAAGCTGCATCAGACCAAAGACTGATCTCAGAGCCAGGCCGGGACAAATCATCAGGTGCTCTGAGCATCAGTCCTGTCAAGCACAGTGAACGGCAGAGGGCACAAACCAGTTCCCTCCATCCCCCATGTCAGCCTTAAAAAGTCTGGGCAGCCCAGCCCAAAGCCTCCCCATTGTTCCAACAGCCGGGGCAACTTAGTTGATCTAATACCCCCCTACTCCTATTTAACAGATGGAGAAACTGAGCCCAGAGGGGGCCAGGACCTGCCCAATGTCATACTGAAGATGAGGGCACAACAAAAACCAGAGCACAACCCTCCCAACACCCATAGATCTCTAGTCTGAGGCCAGCAATGGCCCTCCACCTGCTCAGTCACTGCTTGTGGGGGAGAGGATTGAGGGGGCCAAGGCCCCTGCAGGGAGGCAGCTGGGCATAAAAGGGAAAACAAAAGCTTCAAGTAGAAGTCAGGGGCTCTTGGATTCTGGTCCTTATTGATGGACTTAGTTTCCAGACTCCAGAGATGCCTGTTCATTTGTTGTTCACTGGCTAGTTTATTCAACAAATGCCTTCTTAGGTAACTTCTCTAAACCTCAGTCTCCTCATCTGTAAAGTGGGCAGAATGCCCTTTCTGGGATTGCTGTGGTTGGGCAACGCATGGTTACTGAGCACAGAGCGTGCGTGAAGCTGTAGTGGCTGCCATCAGTGCCCTGCCCACTCCCCTGGCACTTGCCTCTCTGCACTCAGTCCTCCAATCGCAGTGCCTGCACCCCCCACCTGACCCGCTTTCCTGGCCACAGGTGTGGGCCAAGCCAGAGTGCTTGGGAATTAGCACTTCCCTAGAGAGGGCGCTCAATCAAGGAGTGGCAGGAATTGGAGGAAAAAATATCCAGCTGCCTCCCCTCAGCTGGATGGATCTGAGGGTTCTGCCTGTCCCCTGCCCACAGCAGTAACTTATTCCATGTCATATTCTTTGCAGGCTCCTTCCCTCCCTCTCACTTCCTCAATCCCCTGCAGGAGCTCCCTGGGGTCATGGCTCAAATGAACAACCTGCAGCTCAAGTTCTAATTTTAGGGTCTGCTTTTCAATCAGCCCAGCCTAAGACATAAGTACATCGCAGGCATCATCTCATTTAGTCTTTGCAACAACCCCGAGAGGTAGGTCTCACTGCCCCGTTCCACAGAATCCAAGGTTCAGAAGGATCACCCAGCCAGTAAGTGGCAGATCTAGGATTCCTCCCCAGGACTGTCTGTCTCCAGAGCCAACACCTTCAACCATGATGTTATGCAGCCCCTCAGGGACCTCCCTCATAGTGGAAGGACAAGCCAGGACTGAGTGTGGAAGGAGGTAGGTGCTGATGGCGGTGTTATCATTCAGGCAGTAGTCCCTCGGCAAGCCAAGCATGTTTCATGGGGACATGAGACTTGACCTGGGTGTTGAAGGATGCATAGTTGTCCAGGTGGTGAAAAACGAGAATGCACTCCAGGCAGAAGGAAGAGCATATATAAAGGCTCAGAGGCACGAAAGCGGATGCCAAAAATCAATGGGGCTGTGTGCAATGTGATGCATTCAGGGAGGTGGTAGGAACCTTTGCTGCAGTGTTGGGCCCTGCACGACAGGTGGTGGCCTGGGTGCCACTGAGCACAAGGAGGCACCAGAAGGCCAGCAGAGGCTTGAGCCGGCAGCATAGTGTGGTCAGACGGGGTGGCCCTGGTGGCAACATGGAGGGGGGCTAATGATTGATGCATAGTATATGCTCAACACATATGTATTAAGTCTTAACTATTAATCCTTTATTTTATGATTTGAGCTTTTGCATATTGTTATGAAAACCTCTACCCCAATGTAAAGAATAAGCATTCTCTTCTAAAAATTCCGAATTTTGTTCTTTCTCATTTTGGGCTTTCAGTCTTCTGAAATGTATGTTGATATTTGGTGTGAGGTAGGGATCTCATTTTACCTTTTCTATCTGGGTAGCCAGTTGACCCAGCACCATTTCTTTTATAACTAGGTCACTCTGCAAATGCTGACTTCTGATGTATGCTACATCCCATTTATAAGTGGATATATTTATAGGCTCTCTCTTTCACTGTTTAACTACATTCCCTTAATTACTATAGCTTTATAATAAATAAGTCATGGTATCTGAAAAGACAAGTTCTTCTTTATTCTTCAAAACTGTGTTAGTGTATTAGTTTCCTGTTGCCGATATAACAAATTACCATAAAATGCAGTGGCTGTGAACAACACAGCCCCTTCTCCTACAGTTCTGGAGGTCAGAAGTCTGAAATCAGTTTCCCTGGGCTAAAGCCAACACGTCGGCAAGACCGTGTTCCTTTCTGGTGGAGAACCACTTCTCTGCCTTTTTTGGAGTCTAGCAGCCACCTGTGTTCCATGACTTAGAGCGCCTTCCTCCATCTTCAGCGTGCCATCACCCCTCTCCACCTGTGGATCTGTGAAACTAGAAACAAGTTCTTTGCTTCCCAAAGACAAAGGTGGGACAGGCATAGGGTTCAGGTTGTAGACATTCCCATTCAAAAAGGGAGAAAATGAAAGAAAAAAAAAAACAGTCCCCAGTCCAAAGCAATTTCAAAATCCAACAGGGCAAACTCCACTGTGTTTCAAGGGCTGGGAAAAGGCCTCTATGGTTTGCAGCTTGCACTCCATACGCAATACAGCAACACAACTACAGAAACTACCAAACATACCTCATGCCAGATGGAAAAGTAAACTCAAAATAAATTATAGACCTAAACAGGCATTATATTAAGTGAAAAGGCCAGACATAAAAGCACACAGTGTCTATTCAACATATGTGAATTCTAGAGAAAACCAAGCTACGGGGACAGAAACGCACATCAATGATTGCCAATGGCCAGGGGGTAAGAAGAAGGATCTGACTGACCACAAAGGGTGTGAAGCAAGTTTTGGGAGGTGATGGGAATGTTCTCTATCTTGATTGTGGTGGTGGTTCACAACTGTGGAAAGAAGTAAAGAGAGAAAGAAAGAAAGAGAGAGAGAGAGAAGGAAGGAAGGAAGGAAGGAAGGAAGGAAGGAAGGAAGGAAGGAAGGAGGGAGGGAGGGAGGGAGGGAGGGAAGGAAGGAAGGAGGGAGGGAGGGAAGGAGGGAGGGAGGGAGGGAAGGAAGGAAGGAGGGAGGGAGGGAAGGAGGGAGGGAGGGAAGGAAGGAAGGAGGGAGGGAGGGAAGGAAGGAGGGAGGGAAGGAAGGAAGGAGGGAGGAAGGAGGGAGGGAAGGAAGGAGGGAGGGAGGGAAGGAGGGAAGGAGGGGGGGAAGGAGGGAGGGAAGGAAGGAGGGAGGAAGGAAGGAGGGAGGGAGGGAAGGTAGGAAGGAGGGAGGGAGGGGAAGGAAGGAAGGAGGGAGGGAAGGAAAGAAGGAAGGAGGGAGGGAAGGAAGAGGGAGGGAGGGAAGGAGGGAGGGAGGGAAGGAAGGAGGGAGGGAAGGAAGGAAGGAAGGAAGGGAGGGGAGGGAAGGAAGTGGGAAGGAAAGGAAGGAGGGAGGGAAGGAAGGAGGGAGGGAGGGAAGGAAGGAGGGAGGGAAGGAGGGAGGGAGGGGGGAGGGAGGGAGGGAAGGAAGGAGGGAGGGAAGGAAGAAGAAAGGAGGGAGGGAAGGAGGGGAGGGAGGGAGGGAGGGAGGAGGGAGGGAAGGAAGGAGGGAGGGAAGGAAGGATGGAGAGGAGGGAAGGAAGGAGGGAGGGAGGGAAGGAAGGAAGGAGGGAGGGAAGGAGGAGGAGGGAGGAGAGGGAGGGAGGGGGAAGTAGGGAGGGAGGGAAGGAAGGAAGGAAGGAGGGAGGGAAGGAAGGAGGGAGGGAGGGAAGGAAGGAAGGAGGGAGGGAAGGAGGGAGGAGGGGAGGGAGGGAGGAAGGAGGGAGGGAGGGAAGAAGGAAGGAGGGAGGGAAGGAGGGAGGGAAGGGAGGGAGGGAGGAAGGAAGGAGGGAGGGAAGGAAGGAGGGAGAGGAGAGGAGGGAAGAGAAGGAGGGAGGGAGGGAAGGAAGGAGGGAGGGAGAGGAAGGAAGGAGGGAGGGAGGCGAGAGAAGGAGGAGAGGAGGAGGAGGAGGAGGAGGAGGGCAGGAGGAATGGGGACATGAGGAGGGAAGAGTCAAGTCTAGCAGGCCCAGGGTGGTGGGTGGCCTCTGTCAGCCAGGAGGGTCCTGCAGATGCGGGCTCCAGGCTGCTAGACCCCCAGACAGCTCTACTAGAGCTCTGGTCCCTGGACCTCTGGGGAGGGCATCTCCTGCTCCCACTTTTCCAGAACAGAAAAGTGACAAGAACACTTAGATTTTTCTCAGCAAGCCATCATGCCTCTTAGCAAGCTCTCCCCTCCTTGCTGTGCCTCAGTTTCCTCTTGAGGGCAGGGATTTTAGGCCCTTCCACTTATGGCTATGCCTGACTCAAGCAGTGTCGGGGACATAGTACACACTCGATACGCGGCAGCTGTTGGGGTTATTCTCACTGTGCCCCTGAGCAAACTAAGGGTAGGGAGCCCATCCCACCTCCCGCAGCGGAGCGGACAACCACCGGCCAGCCCCGTACCACTTGGTCCCAAAGCCCAGATGTGTAATCATCACACTAACTGCCCTATGTGGGGTCCCCCTATGTGGGGGCTGAGCTCAGGCCTCCCCCCTTCAGAGACAGGCTTCGGGTGGGTGCTGATTCTCTCTGGTCCGGGAGCAGCCTCTGCCCAGCCAAGGAGGGGCCTCTAGTGGGTCCTCACCTTCCCTTAAAGTAGGTACCGAAGCTCCGGTTCTGGAGCCTGCCAGCCTGAGTTCAAGGGCTGGCTCTGCAGTGCCTCTCTGTGTGATCTTGGGTAGGGTGCACACCCCACACCTCTGTCTCCTCACCTGTAAAGTAGGGAGAAGGAATGGTATTACCTCCTCCAAGGGTTGTGAGGATGAAATAAGTGAACGTGAATAGAATGCTCAGAGCAGAGCGGAGGCCTCATGAATATCGGTCACTGTCACTGGGGCCGGCAGCAAAGGGCACCTGGCCCATTGCTCCCTCCGTGCTCCCAAAGGCCCCAGCTCCTGGCCAGGTGACCGGCAGGGCTGAGCAGAGCCTCACTGCTTCCCTAGAGGGCTGGTGCAGCCCCTCCTGCCCCATCTCAGAGCCCAGCCCATGCAGGGGGTGACAGCAAGGCCCTCAATCAATAGGCCCCGCTGATTGTGGCTTTGGGGTCTCAACCACCAGCCATGGGAGTCCAGCTGGCCCAGACCACAGATCCAGTGGGGGCTGGGAGCCAGTGGGGGCGAGAGCAGTGTGGAGAGAGGGAGACAGGCTCCCAGGCACCCTAGGGCTGCTGCAGAGGGTTCAGGGGGGCCTGACTTT
Organism: Zalophus californianus; assembly: GCF_009762305.2. Lineage (NCBI taxonomy): Eukaryota > Metazoa > Chordata > Mammalia > Carnivora > Otariidae > Zalophus > Zalophus californianus. The sequence goes on from NC_045598.1 coordinate 18,600,491, forward strand.
GCTGACACCAGCCCCCAGAGATGAGGGTGGGGATGGGGCAGGGCCGGGGGAGGCAGAGGGCAGTGGCTCTGCGACCCCTCTAGCTGCACCAACACCTTGCTGGGTGATCTTTCCAAACCACGTCTCTCTGAGCCTCATTTCCTTCTATCAAATGGGGGGAATGGGGTGGGGGCAATCCCAGCCCACTCTGCCTCAAGCGCTGTTATAAGAGGAAAAGGATCCGGGCTCAGTCTAGTACCAAGGGCCGGGCCCTGTGCTACAGGCTTTACATGCATTGTCCCAGCACAGCTTGCAAATGAGGAAACTGAGACTTCGATGGTCCTAAGAGCTTTCTCTTTGGGGGAGGTCAGTTTCACCATGAAGCTCGTTTCACAAATGGGGACACCGTGGCTCAAGGAAGTGACCAGTCTGTCCTAGAGGCTTCTTGAAGGAGGCCAAGTCTCAGGTTCAAGAAGAAATTCTTTTCTTCCTAGCCCAAATGTGAGCAAACACTTTGCCCTGCCCCTCCCAGGCCCCTTTGTTCACCTGGAAGTCAACATGAGGGCTAATTTTTTTTTACTTCCTGTTTTTCAAGACTGACTCCAAGGGGCCAACCCAGGGCGTTCCTTGGAGAATGTCGACTCCCACCACTAGCCCACCTCTGCTGCAGCAGCGAAAGCTCGACTCTGATCTGCCCAGCCCCCCGCCATGGCACCAGGGAGGTATTGATAGAAACCTTTGCCCAGGTTGGGTGTCCCTCGGGGCAGAAGTCACCACCCCAGCAGATTCTTTGGGAAAGGGGCTGTTGAGCCCCTCACCCCAGGTTAGAGCCGGAGCTTCGAACATCACAACCTCAGTCCAGAGCAAGGCTGACCCTCACCCCCTCATCCAGCTGCTTCCCGCAGACCTGCTCCTGTGCACACCGCCAAACCACATCCAGGGTGAGGTTGGTGGTGCCCGCATCCAAACCCACAGCACTACGGGCTTCCTGGGGGCGGGGGGGAGCAGCATGTCCTGGGCACTGGCTCTTCAGAGGACACTTTCAAAGTCCCCATCCAGTCCCCTCCCAGCATGAAACTTGGTCATCCCAGCCTAGCCCCCTGTGCGGCCATGCATTTCTGCGACCCTGAACCCATAATACCAATATGAATAAGGGGTGGGGGGGGGATGGTTATTGTTATTTATTCAACCTTTCATAAATGTCTGGGGCTGCACTACACACTTTAAATACATCTCATTGTAATCCCGAACAAGCTTATGAGAGAGGTACTGTGATTACCCCCATTTTATTGATGATGGAAATTGAGGCTCAGAAAGGTTAAGTAACTAACCCAATGTCACCCAGCTAGAAAGTGGTGGGGGGGGGCAGAGGATTAGAACCCGCTTCCTATAATACCTTGGTCTCCCATACCCATACTCCCTGTTGGTCCCTCTCTGATGTTTCCCTGGACGCAGCCCATCATACACCAGGGAGACACTGTCCTGAGCAGGAAAGTGGCTGCACTAGGCCAGGCATGCGGCAGGAATGTGTGCTGCCCTACTCAGCCCTGCTCAGACCAGGACTGCTCAGTCCTAGAGTAGGGCTATTTGGATCCCCCTCTTGACCCCGCCCCCATACCCAGCACCCCACCCTGCCATTCAGAGCTGGGCAGTCAGCCCAAACTTCCCCTCGGGATTCTGTTTGCTTCCAATTCCCCAGGCCACCAGCAGATCTATTACCCATCTCATCTCTATTATTCATTTATTCAGTGGGTTTAGGGGCAATCAGGACGCCCTAGGGACTCAGGAGTGACCAGATCGGCTGAAGGCCAGGCCCAGCCTCTGTGTGGACACTAATGCCTTATCAAGGTTCTGGAAAGGTCAGCATCGTGGAGGCCTCGGGTTGCTGCATGTGGCTGCTGTGGTCACTGCTATAGGACAGGAGCCGGTGTCCAAGGCCACGCCTGTCTGCCCTGGCATCAGCCCCTGCTCGCCAGAAAAGACTGGAAGGAGAGGAGGAATTGCAGGCAGGTAGGCCTGTGGGGGGGATCCCCTGGTTATGCAGCACCCACACGGACAGGCAGGGCCAACCCTCTGGAGAAGCCTTCACATCGTCCCCCAACCCCATCACATCCACACAGTTTCCCTTCACCCCTCCTTTACTGGCCCCAGATATGAAGTTCAAATATGAATGGTCAGATCCAAGCATCCCTCCCCCGACGACCATGACCATCACTGAAGCCCCTGGGCACGCACGCTCCTCCTTGCTGCCCATTTGTCTCCATTTGCCACTCATCACCCCTTCTCGGGGTCCCCATGTCCTGAAAGCACCCCAAGCCTTGGGAGTTAAGAGTGACCGCTCCCTTCACCCCCTCCCTGCAATTCCTTGCTCCTTTTCAGAAGTGAGCCTTGTTAACAGACTGATATTTACTCTACAGATCCTTTCCTGTGCATTTAAGAAACCTACATAGATATTATTTAGATCTTCACATGCAGGATTTACTTTATATAAACAGGACCATGTTATATCTGCTTTTCTCTAAATTGCCTTTTTAAAAAGCAGTGTGAATATCTTTCCGTATTTGTATATACAGATCTATCATCATAATTGTTAACTGTTGCAAATTTTATACTGAAAACAAAACAAAACAAAAAGGCTAAATCATCCATATGCCATAGCTTTTTTTCTTAGCTACGTAAATTAAAAAGTAAAATCCCCGAATATGGTACCTTTCGTATCCTTTTCTGAAGAATATTGAGACAAAACTGTGTAGAAGGTGTATGCTCATTCAACCACACTCACACATTTTCTAACAAAGTGGAATTGTGCTATTTACACTGCTCTATACTTAGCTTTTCCATTTAGCAGTCTGTCTCAGAGATTTCTCCAGATGAGTGCATTTTGATGTTACTTGATTCTTCCACCACTAAATATGACTCCATTGAATAGATATGCCATAACACACCCACCATTCCCTCCTTTGATGGACCTTTGAGTTTTTGCCAGGCCTTTGCTATCACTGAAATGAACAGCCTTCCATATACGTCTCTGTGCCTTCGTTCTTAGGTCTGAAGTCTGAGGGGCTGGGGACCATTTGGTGAGTGTGTGTGTGTTGCAGAAAGGGTGGTCAGAATGTAAGGCCAGATCTCCCACCCCACCTTTATCCATAACCCTGCTTCCTTTGAGCAGCAGAACTGTTAGCCTGCCAGAGACTCAGAAAGGCTCCAGGGACTAAAAATAAACAAGTGAGCTCCTTTGCCCGCATTTAGCCAGCACGTTTACAGAGTTGCACTGCCCACAGTGACCACAGCCCTGGTTTGGGGCGAGGTGGGAAGCAGCCTCCATACTGTTCCTTCCACACGCCCTTGGCCCAGCCACCCCTTGCCATTCTTCCTCCAGCAGTGTGGACACCTGACATAGGCCCCCTGTGTGGCCCTGGCGGGACTCAAAGGCCAATCGGAAAAGGAGGGGGGTGTTCCCAAGCAAGGTCTCTGGGGCTCCGGGCGGCCACTCAGCTGCTTTTCTGTCCAATTGCGTCAAACCGATGTGAAGCTAAAAAGCTCTAAAATTGAAGCAGGAAAATTGAATCTACTATTGATCCTCGTCACTTGGGTGACTTTTGTGACCCACATTAGCTACCACCCAGCCAACAGCTCCTGCCCTCAAAACAGTGTGTGTAGTGGGGGGAGGAAGAGGGGTAAAGATAAAGACGGAGGGGTGGGGGCCAGGGTAGGGGGACAAATGACCTTTCCTTTGCCCCCAGAAAACTTCGCAGGATAAAGATTGTCCGGCAGGAAAAAAGCAGTCAGAGAAGGGTAGTTGTGGAAGCTCCTAGGACCTCTGTTCCTGCAGGATGTGGGGAAACAACCTCAGGCCATTTTTGTGCATGTCTGCCACCCCGGCAACCGGCCTACTGTATGCAGGGCCAGGGTGCTCTTTAAAGTCTGTAATATCCTAACCACGTTAAAACTCATGTTCTAGAAACAGAATCCTGGACAGTCAAGGCCAGGGCCTTGGAGACTAAATAGATCGGCAGCCCCCAAGCTGGCTCTGAGAAGTGGATTCCTGAGTCACCCCAGAGAGTCTGATTCGGCCTGTCTGGGGTGGGGCCTGAGTATATGGATCATGAATAAGTTTCCATGCGCAAGACCCTTAATTTCTAACCTAGTTGTGTTCTCTGGAGTCTTGGGAGTGGCAGAGACTCCCGTGGAGGGGAGGGGGCTGGGGGGTGGGACCCCAGGCTCCTCACCTCTTCCGTTGGGGTGCTGTCAGTCTCATCTACATACTGTATTTCCCCTGGTGGAAGACATCTTCAATTTTAAGACACACCAGGGTTTCATGCACTGTGAAGAAAAGTATTGCCAGGTAAACTGAGACAAACTATAGATTATAAAGTTCATCTCAGTTTCAGAGATGTTAAAGGTGAAACGTGCATTCTAGAAGCCACAAAATCATGGTATTGTGGTCACGCCCTTCACTGACATCCCACAACTCTTAGGGAAGTCTTTTTACCTCTTCCACAGGACCCCAAGGCCCCAGGTACTCTGGCCTGGATGTCCAGCCACCTCCCCAAACCACCAACCTCTTCTGTGTGCTCCTGCTCTCTGGCCATCTTCCTTCAGGCACTTGTATCCTTCTTGTCCTCTCCCACCACAGGGCCTTTGCACAGGGGGTGCCTGCTTCCCTTTCCTTCTTAACCTGTTCATACTGAAAACCACAACTCAATTGCCACTCCCTTGGGAAGGCCTTCTCTACCAACCTTCCCAGGTCACACCCCAAGCCCCGGACAGCCGCATTCCACTATCTCATGCCATGTTCATGATGCTGGTCTCAGGGGCTATCTCACCTTGTTGTATGTGATTAGGTGATGAGTGTTGGGCTTCCCTGAGTGCCTGTAAACCCCATGCAAGTAGGGACTGCCCTGTTTTGACTTGTCAAATCCTTTATATCTAAAGCTGTGCCCGGCACACAGTAGGTGTGCCACAATCTACACATGCGGGTACCCGCCCCCTCCAATATGGGGCTCCGGGTTTTAGTGCCTTGAGAGAGGCCATACTGTCCCATGCCGGCCTCATTGGCTTGGCCAAGGGGACACAGAGATGGCAGCGGGTGAAGATGACCACACACGACGGTGGCCCCATCCCTTCCAGCCGGTTTGCTCTGCTGCCCCACAGAACTCAGTTCTGCTTTCCTGCTCCTCCCCACTCACCTCCACCTGCCATTCACTCAGGACCAAACCAGAGACTGACAAATGAGAGCGGCAAAGACCACCTGCCAGTCTGTTCACCAAAGCTAGCAAGGGAAGGAGGCACTGAGAACCGGGCCAAGGAGAGATAGTTCTGGAAAAAAAGCATTATCAAGAGTCTAGGAGTCCAGGGCACCTGGGTGGCTCGATCGGTTGGGCGGTTGCCTTCGGCCCGGGTCATGATCCCAGGGTCCCGGGATCGAGTCCTGCATCGGGCTCCCTGCTCCGCGGAGAGCCTGCTTCTCCTTCTCCCTCTGCCTGCCACTCTGCCTACTTGTGCTCTCTCTCTATCTCTGTTAAATAAATAAATAAAAATCTTTTTTAAAAAGAGTCTAGGAGTCTGGGGGTGCCTGGGTGGCTCAGTTGTTAAGCGTCTGCCTTTGGCTCAGGTCATGGTCCCAGGGTCCTGGGATCGAGCCCCGCATCGGATTCCCTGCTCGGTGGGAAGCCTGCTTCTCCCTCTTCCACTCCCCCTGCTTGTGTTCCCTCTCTCACTGTCTCTCTCTGTGAAATAAATAAAATCTTTAAAAAAAAAAAAAGTCTAGGAGTCAGGCTTCTGCGTTTGAATGATTGCCCAACCTAGGCAAGTTCAATTTTTCTGCGCCTCAGTTTCTTCATCTGTGAAATGAGGACAAGAGCAGCTTTGAAGGGGGGTTTTGAGGAACGCAGAAGGCACTGGGCTTGATCGAGTCCCTCTTCAGTGAGCACCGCGGGAGGGAAGTGCTTAGCACGCGGCCCCCCGCAGCAGCGGTGCTGCTATCCACCAGCTCTGTGGCCAAGGTCTGGTCCCTAGGGCCTGCTGAGCTCTCATCGACCTGGCTGCCCACATTGATCTGACCAGGGCCTCCTTGGGAGCCCCTTCTGCATGGACAGGCCACCCTCTGTCCCTGGATGGCTGCCCTTTGCCAAGTTCATGGTCTGGAGCAGCGGGCCAGCTGGGTCTCCTGCTAATGAGCCTCTCGCCCTGGCCAGATCTACTCCCCACACCCTCCATCAATCCCTGATCTTCCCAGGGAAGCTCTTCTTTCCACTCCTGCCTCTCCATGGCTGCCGTTGCCTGCTTTCCCTGCCTCCGGCTGGACCCCAGCTGCAGCCCTTGAACCCCAGAGGCATCCTCTGACATGTGCGTTTTAGGACCAGGGCTGCAGACTGGACATGTGACCTGGGTTCAGCTCTCAACTTGGTCCTTTCCTAAGCTGTATGGTTGGAATGTTTGTGTCCCCCTTCCCCAAATCCGTTTGTCGAAGCCCTAATCCCCAGAGTGGTTGTATTTAGAGATTGGGCCTCTAAGGAAGTAACTGAGGCTAAATGAGGCCGTGAGGTTGGGCCCTAATCCAAGAGGATTAGTGCCCTTATGAGAGGTGACACCAGAAAGCTCATTCTCTCTCTCTCCATGCACGCACAAAGAGGTCATGTGAGCACACTCAAGACGGTAACTGCCTGCAAAGCAAGAGAAGAGGCCTCAGAACGGTCTCACCTTGCCGCCACCTTGATCTTGGATTTCCAGCCTCCAGGACTGTGAGAAATACATTTCTGTTGCTTCTATTGCAAAATACCCTGCCTGCGGTGATTTTGTTATAGCAGCCCAAGCGGACTACGGCTCTAGGTTTGTGGCTGTGGGCAAGATCCTTAGTCTCCCTGTGCCTCAGTTTCCTCTATGTAAAATGGAGGTTAGAACACCGACTCTAGGGCTGCTGTGGGGACTCAACAGGTTGAGACCATAGGGGTGTGTGACAGTGCTCCGCCTGGACAGGGCCCCTCGCAAGCAGTGATGGTTTCCATGCTATCCCACACCCGGAATGCCCTCCGTCCCCCCGGTCTGGGATCCAAATTCTTCCCTCCCGCCCAATCCATGGCTGGAGCTCCTTCCCGGCCTCCCACCCTGTCCCTCACTCCCCAGGACAACTTGAGACCCTCCGTGTGTATCGGAACCTGGACACTTGACCTGAAGGACCTGGAATCCTTCTCTTCTTAGATGGGTGCTTCCAATCTTCCCCCACCCCAACCCCCCAGCATAGACACATTCTTGGTGTGTGTGGGCTGTGTTTCTGTGCCTCAGTTTACTCCCTTCCCAGGAAACCAAGGACAGAGCACATGGTGCACTATGGAGGTGCTGAGGAAGGACAATCCCTAGATTCCACCATGAGAGATGTACCCCGGCCTTTCATTCCCCACACAAATACCCCTTTCATTAAGTCTCTGACTCTTCAGTGAGAGCCTTCTGGCATTGGCTCCAGGCCCTTCTAATCATAAGGCTAGCAGGTGCTGCCGGCTGCCGGACACTGCTTTGTTTCATCCTGCCAACATCCTTCTGAGGGCAGTGCTAAGACAATCCCCATTTTACAAAGGAAGAATCGTAGGCACTGTGAGGTGAAGGAACTGGTGGAAAATGGGGTAGGAGTGCAGGCGAGGCCCACCCTCCACCACCACACTCCACTCCCCCGTAGCCAGGGTGGCCTCTCTCCCAGGCCAGAGCACTGGCAATGTGTCTGCTTGGAGCACAGCCTAGAATCTTCTGAGAGCCAAGCTTCACCAAGAGCCAGGCCAGGAAACAGTCCCCGGGGTTGGTTTGACAACACGGATCCCAGGGACTGAGCACTTTGCAGTGTCCGTGCACAAGGGTGGGGACACCCTGTCACCTGCTCCTCTGGGCGGGTCGTGGCCCGTTGCATAGTCCTCTGCAGAAACGCCACCTCCCAACTCCTCTGCACTGTCTCCTTCCCGGCGTTCATCCACAACTGGCATGAGAAGTTGCCTTGGGAAATCCGTGAGGGCATCCATGGAAGGATGCTGAAGGCACCAGCTGCCCCATCACTCAGCACCCCTCCCCACAGAGAGCTGGATTTCCCCTGAGGAAGTGGTGGCCTTCCTCCTTTCCCACACTGACACCGATGTAACCCACCATATCTTCCTTTTTGCCTTGGTGGCTGGGAAGCTCAAAGTCAACCTTGGAACTTCAATTTCCTTCCGTCCTTCCCGCCCTCCCTTCCTCCCTTCCTTCCTTCCACATCATGTGCTATGTCCCTGCCGTAGGAGCCTACTCTAGAGCAGGGAAGACAGGCACACAAAACAAAGAACCCCAAATATATTTATGTCTTTAGAAGGACATAGCAGGATTGGGTAGCAGGAGCGCTTATACCAGGGGCCTCACCCCACCGGGGCCAGGGCAAGGCTTTCCCAAGGGCATGGCCCTGAGCCGAGGTCTGAGGAGTGAGTGGGAAGGGAAGGCGTGAGGAGTAGGGGGCGGTAGCAGGGGGACCGGCTAAAGCCCTGCAGGGGAAAGGTTGCTGGAGGCCCAGAGCACAGAGACCCAGGTCAGAGCGGCTGCAAGGTGGGAGGTCAAAGATGGGGGCCGGGCCAGCCTCACAAGGCCTCACAGGCCACACTGATGAGCTTACAGTTTATCTGAGGCCTGAAGGGTAAAATGATATACGACATATAGTAAGGCATGTGCTTTTGTGATAAATACAAACCCCCTGGTGAAATGAGGAATGTAGACAGGCAAAACCATGCCAATGGGAATGAGTCTCCTGGATTTTCTTCCTCCTGAGAGAGGCAGCAACCTTGCCTCCTTCGAGGAGCAATAAGGATGGTGTGTCTGCATGTGACAGAGGCGTGAGAGGAAATCAGATGCCGTGAGGGATGGGGTGGGCTTGGAGGGAGGCAGCACTGAAAGGGGCAAGGCAGTGAGGAAACTTCTATGCTGGTTCAGCTGTGGACTTGAGCACGTCCTGGGGGACCACCCCCCTTGGGCCTCGGTTTCCCCCTGTGGAGGACACACAGGCTCTACCAGGGCCTGCCCAGTCAAACCCTTATGCCTCGAGAGTGAAACACGGAGTTGGTCAGACGGAGCCCCTTCACAGAGGGCGGCCAAGTCCAAGATCAGAGTCCCCAGAGTGCTTCCCCGCCCGCCCCTGCCCCCCGCCCCACGCAGCCATCTCCCAGCCCCTGACCCGCCCTCCCCAGAAGTGGGGAATGGCGACAGAGAGTCGTGGAGAAGCCATTAGGGCCTGGGCTCCATCACAGACTTAATGATGTTGCGTGGCTTTAAAAGCCAGGCTGCAGTCCTGCTCCCCAGAGAGAACCCTGCACGGGGGGTCCCAGCAGGACCCCGGACGGCCAGCAGGGCCCGAGCCCGCTGCCACTGCCCCGGGCAGGAAGCTTCTCAGCCCGCCCCAGTCCCAGGCCACACCTCTCCCAGCTCAGATACCTCCCGAGTCAGCCTTGCTTTCCGTGAGACAGAGGCTGTCCTGGTTTGGGACTTCCACACTGGATCCAGGGAGTAAAGCAGGGGAGGAAGGGATGGAAGGAAGAAGTCTCCAAACTGGCTCTGGCCGTAATATGCTATGTGACTTTGGGTAAGGTCACTTCCCACTCCTAAGCCTCAGTTTTCCCATCTGTAAAATGAGTGTGTTCTTTGGCCCTCTGGTAAGAAGACATCAGGGTGGGATTGGACACGCAAGAGATTGCTTAGGGGAAATGCCTGGGAAGGAGAACAGGGCAGGAAGGGCCCCCAGACCAGGAAATAGGTCGGACACCTCCGCCAGGCTCAGGGATCGGATAGATGTGGCCTGGCTGGTGGTGGATTCAGAGATGTGGTGCTCGGCCACTGGGCCCCCCACAGCAGGATCTCCCGAAGGTGAGCTGAACAGTACATGTCTGTGGCCACCAAGGTGGTGACCCCGTCCCCGCTGGGCTATGCCTGGGACTCTGGCTGAGCTTCTCTGCACCCTGAGAAGTGCCATCTCCACAGAGGGAGGGTGCCCGTTCTGTCACAGGAGCTGGTGCAGACCCAGCCAGGCGAGAGTCCTCCTGAGGATTTGGGACAAAGCTGGAGAAGCTAGGGTGGCCTCTTCAGCAGCCCGGGAGAGCTCCACGCCCAGGCTGAGTCCCCCCGCCGCCCCTCGGGCCACACCACGAAGGCTGAGGGCAAGCTGAAGTCAGACCCACGCAGGCTGGGAAGGTCAGGGGAAGGGGCTGGTTAAGGCTTCAGTCCGCGGACACGAAGGAGCCATGGAAAGGCCAGACGAGCAGACTGACTTTGGCTGACCCGGTGGGTCCGCACTGGGAAAGCCTGGGACCCGGGGCTATAGGAGTACAGGTGGCCAGGCCTGGGGCCGGCGCTTTCCATCCCCCAGGCCGCTCTGACCAGAGGGTTTTTCCACGCTCCGTTGGCCTGTCTGGCCCTCCCCTGGAGACGGCTCTTACTTCTCCATTCCCTGGCGGGCTGGCCAGCATGTGGTGGGAGAGCAGCCCCGAGGCTGGGCTGTGGGACTCGCCATGGTGGCCACACTCCTCCTGCCAAACCCCAGCCCCGGTTCCCCTTCTTGAAGTCACGACAGAAAGAAAGCCCAACTTCCTGAGTGGTCGCCCTTCTCCCGGGCCTTCGTTTGCCAGCACACCCTGTAATCCCTGCTCAGGTCTCGTGGAGGCCCAGCGCCCCTGGGCGGCCCCTGGCACCTTCTTCCTCATCATGACAACCATTTAGGGAGCCCTTGCCGTGTGCCAGGGACCATGTTGAATGCTTTCCTAAACTCCCCCCTTGAATTTCTGTGGCAACCCTGTGAACGATACACTTTTGTTTCTATTTTGCAGGTGAAGAAACTGAGGTCAGAGGTTCACCCTCTTGTCCGCAGCTGGTCGGTGGTGGAACTAGAATTCGAATCCAGATCTCTTAGATCCAAAATGTCACTAGTAAAGAAAAATTATAATCCCTCAAATCTTGCCCTACTTGACAGTTCCCAAAATGCATTTCATTTCATCCCCAGACCAAGCGTGGGAAGGACATTATTCCCATTTTGGAGGTGAGAAAACTGAGACCAAAGGAAAGAAACCAGGCCTGAAACTCGCACAAGTGGTCGGAGTCAGAGAGGAGAGGGCCTGGGGGGCGGGGGGTGGGAGGGAGGGTGCTCCCAGGTAGAGCCTGGCTCCTGGCCCACTGCCCTTGACCCCCAGAGGGTGTCGCAGCCTGGAGGGGACACAGAGCAAGATAGAAAGCAGGGAGTTCCCCTCGCGACACCTTCGCCTCTCCCTCTGGGTAGGGACAGACCTGAGTCGGCCAGTCCGTCCAGGTGGAGGCCTCCCCACAAGGGTCTGAGAGCCAAAACTTGAGGAGGGGCTCCCAGGACACCTTTAGAAGGTTCTTTCCTATCTTTTCTTTCAGAAAACATGTTTCCTGTGGAATTACAAAAATAACCTACGCTCGTTGTAACAGTTTCCTACTCTGGCCTAAGCTGGTTCTCTACCCCACCCCCACCCTTGCTCTGAGAAGCGGCCTTGTCACAGCAGCGGTTTGGTCTGGACCCTTCCAGCTCTTCCAAGACTTAGTGAGATGTGTGCGGTTCTGTTCTTTCCCTTCTAAATATGGGCTCAGGCACACAGCAGCAAATTACTTTTTTCAGTTAACAGATCGTCTCAATGTAAAGCATACAGTTTGACCTCATTCTTTTTCAGCGTCGGAGGGATTGGTGGATTGTTCTGGAGCGTGTGTGGCTCTCGTCAGTGGGCAGTGACGTGGCTCCCTCTTGGCTGTGTTGCTCCTACAAGCAAAGCTTCCATGAACTCTCCAGTATGTCTCATCACCCCCAGGCTAATATTTCTGAAGGTGGAGGAAGAACCTCATGGCAGCCAGGAGCACCTAAGCAGGAGGCGGCTTGCACGGGTCAGTCTCTCTGGGGACTCAGTGCCCTCATCTGGAAAATGGGGATAACAACAGTGTCCTTATCTAAGAGGGCCCTTGTCATTCAATGAGTTAATATATATAAAGCACTTAAAACTGCCTGGCAGGTAGGAAGTGCCAGCAGATATTTCTAGAAGGGGGATGGCCAGGTGTTGAGGTTTGTGCCTCTATTTTTTTTCACCAGACTCGGCCAAAGAGTCCTGCCCCTTGGAGGGCTCCTGCCCTCACAGTTCCAAGGACACTGATACTTACCCCCGCGCAGGGCAGTCCCCTCCTTCCAGAAAGTTAGTCACTAGAACCGCATCCCCTCCCCACAATGGGCCTCATGCTGCGGTTGAAATAACGGGCTTTCCCAGCTGTTCGCTGGGCAGAGCCGCAGACTCCTGTGCTTCCAGGCACCATATCTAACCAGACCCCAACCCCTTGCAGACCCACACATCCCACCTGCCTTCTTCCAGGGTCATTTTGTCCACGAGCAAGGCTTCTGTCCTTGCCGTGGGATAGAGGAAGCAGCCCAGCACAAGGGTCAGGGGGGACCCCCATCAGTGGCCCACTCTGCCCCTCTGGCCTCATTTGCAGGCCCAGCACCAGGGGTGGGCCAAGCCAGGGCACTCACTCTCAGGCTCCTGCAAGCACAGGTTAGCCCTGGACCTAACCTGGCCTGCCTCACCCTAGTCCTGGCGCGGCTCAGTTGGCTGAACTTCAAAATGGGAATCCTAATGGCAGCCTGGAACCTCAGGAGCCGACTCTGAGAAGCCCCTGAGGGAGTGGAATATACAAGGGGTTTTGCAAACTCTCGCGTGCTAGATTAAGGATCGTCACTCAAGGTGGGTGTGAAGCAGGAGAGCGTGCTTCTGGCTGCGGGAACTTGGAGACCCAAATCCAGGGGGCAGCAGCCCTCTGGACACAAAGACTTCGCAGGCACCACAGCCCCTGGGACTTACATGGGGTTTGAGACCAAAGGCAGACAAGTCAGAGAAGACACTGGTCTCCACCTCCAGCCTCCAGACGATGGCAGGGCCAGAGAGAGAGCGCCTAGCTAGAGGCCTGGGCAGGGGGAGGAGGCCAGGCCCTTTCGCAGGGAGGGGAACTTACTCACCCTTCTCTGGCCCAATTTTATTTGACTGAATCTTCAAAATAATCCAAGAAAGCATTATCACTAGTTCCATTTTAAAGATGAGGAAACAGGTTCAGAGTAGAGAAGTGTCTTGCCCAATGTCCTGGCTCAAGAACCCACAAGAATCTGGGCAGGTACAAGACCTGTATTTGATCATCTAGGGAGACGGCTTGGGGCACCCCAGCCTCCCCCCTGCCCCCGAAGCCTCCTGTGCTGAGTTAAGCAGACTCTGCCTCTGGGGCCCTGGGCAGCCCTGGGCAGGCCGGGCTGCAGGACCCTCTTCAGCCATCCTGCACCTGCCCCTCCCTCAGGCCCCTTCCCCCTCCCGGTGACAGCTGGGGCCAGTCCCATTAGCACCATTTCCACTAACAGCTCTGAGCTCTGGGGGCAGGGGTGGTGCTGATGGGCTCCCAAGGGGCCCAACCCTCTTTGCTGCACAGACTCCACCATCCTCACCACAGAGAAGGGCAGTCTGCCCTTCCACCCCGAGCCCTCGGTCAGCCCCTGAGGCCCTCCTGGGGTAGCCAGGCTCCCACCTCAAAGCTGTCCTAATGGACTTGGCCTTGGGATTGGGGGGTCAGCTCCAATATCACAACAAAATCAAAAATAATAAAAGCTACCACCTAATGAGGGAAGGTTTTCAGTGTGCCCAGCAGTTCCTGGGCATTTATGTAGGCAGTAACTTGTTTACCGTCACAGCATTTCTGAGGAGATATTAACTGTACCCATTTGACAGCTGAGTAAACTGAGGTTCTTAGGTTGGGTTTCCCCCAGAAGCAGACCATGAGACACAGGCTTACTGTGAGTAGTTTACTCAAAAGAGACCAGGAGACACTGGTGAGGAGGAGGGGAAATGAGAAGGGGAGGGAAGAGAGACATGAAAGCTTTAGTCACCAAGCAAATTACCCCCTGAGCAACTGGAGCTTGATCTCCTTGGGAAATTTGGGAGACAGTATAGAATATGCCTCAGAATTATCCTAACCAGAGGGGCGCCTGGGTGGCTCAGTCGGTTGAGCGTCCAACTCTTGGTTTTAGTCTCAGGTCGTGATCTCAGGGTCGTGTGACTGAGCCCCCACCTCGGGCTCCCCGCTCAACAGGGAGTCTGCTTGAGACTCTCTCCCTCTCTCTCTGCTCCTCCTCCCCCTGCGTTCTCTCTCTCTCTCTCTTTCTGTAATAAATAAGTACATCTTTAAAAAAAGAATTATCCCAACCAGAGGGTGAAGGAGCTGGGATATTTGTCCCCCAACGCCCTACGTGTCATTATTATCAGGTATGCTTCCGAGGGCATCACGCTCTGTGCTGGCCGCCCGGCCCACGAGCACCTGCCTCTCTCATGCGGCCCGGAAAAGTCCTCAGGCAGAGTCGCGGAGTTTCAGTGAGCGTCCCTGAGTGTGAAGGAGTGAGTGCCAATGGGACACGACCGGGTATCCGCAGGGTCTTCTTCACTAAGCCTCAGAGAGGGATGGCCACTGGCTCAAGGTCAGAGTTCGTCAGTGGCAGAGTCAGGATTCAAACCTCAGTCCGTGTGACCCCAAATTTTAGTCCCTAGGGAAGGGACAGGAGCAGGGCTAGGGATTGGGTCTGATATGGGCTCTGCAGCTCAGCGCCACTCTCTGCCATGCCAAGGAAGCCTTGACCCTGGTCCAGGAAGATTCCAAGAGAGGCAACAGCAGGCTCCTATGTTCTTTGACATTCTTCCTTGCCCCCATCCCGGCTGCTGGGATGTTGGGGAGTTCAGACAGGCTCATTCTGCCACAGGGAAGCCAGAACCCCTCCGGGGGGGGGGAGCAGACAGACAGCAAAGCCCAGACAGAAGGGTGAAGGAGTGGAGTGAATAAGTGAATGAATGCAATAAGCCCACGGTGCCTCAAGCCTTGCATCTTCTCCCACGGTTCCGCCCACCAAGCGCCAGAGACAGCCCTAGAGTCACCACCTGCGGCCCCCAGGTGGCCAATGCGCCTGTTGCTGTAGAGATTGTAAAACGGCACATCAAGCCCACATTCTCGCGTTGGCTTGCAAAAGCAGGTGCTCTGGCAACACAGGCCCATGTTCCTGCTCGGTGCTGAGGAGCGGCTGTCCCCTGGTCCCCCCCAGGGGACCAGGCCTGGCCTCTCCAGTTTGTCACAGTCTCCAGCACCCCGCCTTGCCTCCCGGACACTAAAGCCACTGTCAGTTGCCACTTTGCAGCTTGAGCTGTGGTTTTAATGCCCTCCCGTGGCCCCCGGGAGCACGGAAGTTGGAGAGAAGAGTAGTACTAGGACTGGAAACTTGGGGCCCCGGGTTTTGACTTGCTCTGTGACCTCAAGCAAGTCCCCCCCCCACCCTCCCTGTGCCGCCGGCAGGGAGGGCAGCGCCTGGGCCGGGCACAAGTGGTGGCCGGGCAGGGAGGGGACTCTTCCAGTGCCTCCTCTGCGCCGGGCCCCGCGCTCTGAGTGCACCCGGTCACTTCCCGGGCGGGAGCGAACTCTGTCATTATCCCTGCGGTCCTTACTGCCGCCGCCTTCGTGGAATTACGTCCCCGCTGGGGCTTCTGAGGGGCCGAGCCCAGCCCGAGCTCCTTTCTCATGTGACTCGGCGTGTGACCGGGCTCGCTCACCACATGACACGCCCCCGACTCCTCACACCCACAAGGGCACCCGCGCCTGTTTCCACACTCACTCACACCCGCCCCCTCGTCAGCCCGGCGCCCTGCAGGTGCACCGCCGGCCCTCCTCCCCCTCCCTCACCCCGGGCTGCGCTCCCAGCATGCCCCGCAGCCAGCCCATGGCTCTCAGTTGGGCTGCCTGAAGCCACAGCCTACCCTGACTCCCACAGCCAAATCGAGTCAAAGACCAATTAATATTCTGATACCTGTGGCCGGCTGGAGTGATGTAGAGCTGATGATTTCTTTTTCCATTTTACTCCAACTGTGGTTTCATTTTTTTTCCCAGCCCTCCTTTGGTCAGTGGTTTTAGGGGCACTAAAGTTCACTTTTGTGGGTAACCTGCACTGTTAGCTGTTGATTTAATTAACTCAGCCTTTCTCTTCCTTGACCAGAACATGGCCAGCCGGGCTGCTCTGCAGACACCCGTTTGGACAGCCCACGGCCGGAGGCGTCTGGCGGGAGAAGTGTGTGGTCCCTGGCAGACACTGGCCAGGCCCCTGGCGGTCGTCAGCCACTCCGAGGTTTCTGGAGCACTGCTGAGCCACTATCTCATGAGGCTCCCAAGAGTTCTGCTCCCGTTCGACAGGTGGGGAACCGAAGGCTCAGAGATATGAACCCAATGACTTAGGGTCACAAAGCTACAGCACCAAACAGAGCTGGGCTTGCAAGCCAGGTATGTCTGCTTCCACAATCCTTTATTCTGGAGAGACCGCTGATCCCCCCAAAAGGTGTCCCATTGAAGGAGAGGTAGGGAGAAGGCCACAAGACACATGGGGACACTACGGGAGAAACAGGAGGGAGGGAGGGATTTTTGAGGAAGATGCTAGCTGAAATCACAGCCTCCTGGCCTCACTCCTGAGATTCTTCTTTACAATGGATCAGACCAGAGTCTTTCATCCTCTGAGACGTTTCCAGAATCCTAGCACAAGTTTCTCAATGGCCAAGTGAACGTTCAGCCCTCAACATCCAACCCTCAAAGACTTGCACCCAGTGGGCAGCTCCAGCCTCAGAGGACCCTCGGGTGGAGCCACCTGAGGCAGGAGGGAGCAGGGGGACCAGCTCAGATATCGGAGGAGGCTTTAGAAAGAGAGCTTATGACCTGGGAATGTGCGAGCAGCTGAGGCCAGGGAGGCAGTGAGAATCACAGGGACTCACCTAGTGACTCGGGGCACGTCCCTCCCCATCTCTGGCCCTCGCCGTGCATCCGGGGATGCGGTCAGCGAGCGGTGGCGGCCCTTCCAGTCTAAGCAGCTGGTATTCTAGGGGACTCTGGCTGCTCGACTAGAGAAGGGACGGGCTTGCAGACAGACCCTCCTTTCTTCTCCCCTTCCCACTCCACCTCCTCCAGGAAGCTCCCCACCCCTCACCTATACCCGTTCCCCGGCTCTGTGTCTAAGACTCTGTGGACATTTTTTGGTGTTGTTGTTGGGCTGTGTGTGTGTGTGTGTGTGTGTGTGTATTTTTTGCCACCAGGGTGAATTGTCAATTGATTTGTTATTTATCCCACTGACAACAAAGAGAGTGAAAAGGTAATAATTCTGGGCCCTGGGGTAATTCAATTCCTGTAGCACCGTCAGCTACATTAACTTACTTCCTGGATCTCAATTCAATTAGAGCAACATTCCCCAGCATTAATAAATCAATACTCATGCCATTTGGATATATTTTGAATGTCTTTCATTATACATTGCAGGTCGGGGATGGCTGTTGAATTGGAAGTTAATGGGACAGGACAGGGCAGGTGGGGCTGCCTGGGGAGAAGCTTCCAGCCGTTTGCTCTAATTGCCTCTGCTGCAGAAGAGGGTGTTAGTAAAACAGAGGCCTGGTTAACTGAGCGAGCCCGCCGGAGTTAAGGCGAGATGCAGCTCCGGTGTGGGTGGGCAGAACCACAGTGGTCGAGGGATTGCGTTCACCCGCTCACGTGCCCATTCATTCGCTCATTCAGCCTCCGTCCCTCCTCCCATTGGTCTCTCCCTCTTCCCCAACCTTTCTTTCCCTTCTCCTCCTGTTCTTCCCTCCCATCCCTCCTCCCGTCCCTCCATCTGTTTCCCACCCCTCCTTCTGTCCTTTCTCCTTCCAATTTCCTTTCCATCCTTCCATCTTCTATCCATCCAGAACATTTTACAGAGGGCCTACTAGGCACTAGGCACTATATATATTTTTTTAAAGATTTTATTTATTTATTTGACAGAGAGACACACAGCGAGAGAGGGAACACAAGCAGGGGGAGTGGGAGAGGGAGAAGCAGGCCTCCCGCGGAGCAGGGAGCTCGACGCGGGACTCGATCCCAGGACCCTGGGATCATGACCTGAGCCGAAGGCAGACGCTTCACGACTGAGCCACCCAGGCGCCCACTAGGCCCTATATTGACTTCTGGGCTCATATAGGTGTATGTCTGTCTCAGAGATCCAGGCATCTAAACAAATAATTACAACACATTGTTCAAGAGCCACCGTGTGAGCGATCAATAACCCTTCTGCCAGAGAAGCCAGAGCAGGACTCAGAAATGAACCAGTGGCAGGAAGGGCTGATAGTAGGGACTGGGGAAGGGTGAAGGAAACCTCCCCAGAGGAGGTGGAGCCTGGCACAGGTTTTGAAGCATGAGAAAGTTTTGGCCAGGTGGTCTGAGAGAGATTAGGAACTGCAAAGAGCCTAAGGAAACTGAGGACTGCCCAGAAGGGTCTCTCCATTATGTGTATGGATCCAAATCCCCAGGAAGTAAATAAAAATATGATTTCCCGGGATCCTCCTCTGGGGAGTCTGACCCAGGAGGTCTGGGTAGGGAGTCAGGTGCTGCCCTCAGTCCTCTGGCAGATGCTCCTATGGATTGAATTACGTCCCCACAAATACCTGAACATAATAGGGCCTTTGGGAGGTAATTAGGGTTAGATGAGATCATGAGAATGGGGCCCTCAAGATGATATTAGTGGCTTTATAAGAAGAGGAAGGGAGAGTGACCTCTCTCTCTCTCTCTCTCTCTCTCTCTCTCTCTCCCTGCCATTGAGGAGCAAGGTGGCAGTCTGCAAGCCAGGAAGAGAGCCCTCACGAGGGATCTAATTGGCTGGCAACTTGATCTTGGATTTCCCAGCTTCCAGAACAGTGAGAAATAAAATCTATCATGTAACCCCCCACCCCAGCCCATGGTATTTTGTTACAGCAGCCCAAGCTAGCTAGTGCAGATGCTGATGGCTGAGTATCTGAGTCCAGAGATTGGGCTGGGATATTTAAAGCCCAGATGCTTCTGGGGTGCCTGGTTGGCTCACTCGTTAAGTGTCTGCCTTCGGCTCAGGTCATGTTCCCAGGGTCCTGGGATCGAGCCCTGCATCCGGCTCCCTGCTCCATGGGAAGCCTGCTTCTCCCTCTCCCACTCCCCCTGCTTGTGTTCCCTCTCTTGCTGTCAAATAAATAAAATCTTAGAAAAATAAATAAATAAATAAAGCCCAGATGCTCCTGGGAAGGAGTAGATAGCCACTGGATGGAGAAGTCTCTTTAAACCCAGTAATGAGGGGACTATGGAGAACAAGCTCATGCTCACCTCCGGGCCTTTGCACGTGCTATTCTTCCTGCCTGGAGCTCTTTTTCCCTATTCCACACTTCTATCACTGGCCGGCTCCTCCTTGCCCTGTGGTCTTGGCTCCAATGCCAGTTGTACCCGGAAGCCTTCTCTAACCCAGGGTCTGGGTTAGAGACCCTCTGCTGGTTCCCAAGGCCCCCTGATGTCTTATATGAATACATTCTCCACATTAGACTGCAAATTTTCCTTTGCTATGTCTCCACTCGGCACCTCCCATGAGCACTCCAAGGGCGGAACTCCAAGCTCAGATCCTCAGGATGGGGACCCAACTTCAGCCAGGTTATACTTTCTTTTTTTGTTGTTGTTTTTTAGGATTTTATTTATTTGTCAGAAAGAGAGAGAGAGAGAGCATGCACAAGCAGGGGGAACGGCAGGCAGAGGGAGAAGCTGAGCAAGGAGCCCGATGTGGGACTTGATCCCAGGACCCTGGGGTCATGACCTGAGCTGAAGGCAGATGCTTAACAGACTGAGCCACGCAGGCATCCCCAGCCAGGTTATTTTCTTTAACCAGATCACACAGCTGGTGATTTTCCAAGCTGTGGCATAAACCCACGCCTGTCTGGTCAAGTATGTGCTCTTTGTCTGTCTTTGTTCTAAGCATACATGCTCTGAAGCATTTTCTCTAACACTCACTCCTGTATCTTCATGAAGAATGAGTCTGTTCTCATCTCAAATGGAAGAACCAAGGCCCAGAGCTCACCCACATCCAGCCTGTCCTGACCCCAGCCCCGCTCACTTGGAGGGACTTTGCTTTGGCCCAGCAATACATCGGACACCTTGCAGGGAGCTCCCTGTGTGTGCTGCACCAAGACCCCCACCTACATGCTCTGGTTTACTGTGCCCAAACACAGGGGGAGAAAGCTGCTATCAGTCCCACCCATTTTCCAGGTAAGTAAACAGAGGCCCAGAGATGTGAGATCCCTTGTTTACTCTCACTCAGCTAGTAAGTGGCAGAGTAGGGATTTAAACCCATGTCCATTCTGCTTTTATCCACTGAGCCACAGAACTGCTTCGAAGCACTGAGTGGGAGTCAGGGGGGCTTTAGATTGGGGCTCCTCTGTGAGGAAGTGACACCTGACCTACAGCCAGAGTGGCCAGCTCCTGGACACCTGGGGATAGGCCAAGGGTGAGAAGTGCAGCATTTTGAAGAAGAGAAGGAGCATTTGGAGGGGCAGAGATCCGGGGAGGGGAGGAAGAAAGCCAGGCCGTGTCTCTCGGGCGAGGGGTGGGCAACGAACCACCGCTACTCCTGGGCGGTTGGCCTAGCCGGGCCCCGTTAGTGCTGGAGGGAACTCTAGCCAGGGGATGGACAGATCCAGGAGCCAGGAAGAGAAAAGGGGTACTGGGCTGCTGTGTCAGCAGAGGCTCCAGGGTGAGGTCGTCGGAGTGAAGGTGGCCTGTCAGCGACACGGAGCCGGGCTCTGCGACCGTGCCAGGCACCTGGGCCGCTTATGGCTGACTCCCTCTGGCAGACACATAGCTCTGCTGCCCCTCTGGCCTGCACGGGCCACTTGGGGGGGTGTCATTCAGGGAGAAGGGACTTGTTCCCAACGCCACAGCTCAGGGGGGAGGCCTGGGACCAGCTGCAGGGGTCTGGGCCAGGCCAAGGCTCCTTAGGTCCTCACTAGGCCCTGGGAGAGAGGCCTGCCCAGAGAAGAAGTAGAGATCCAGAGCTGAAGCCCCAGGCCCTCTCCTGCCCACCTTAGCTGCCCCCCCTCCCCGCCATACCCCTGCCACCCCTAGATCTTTGGACAGAGACTGAGCAATGTTCTCAGGGCAGAACAGAGGACAGGGCCAACCTGGTCCCTTTATGACTTGACACAGGCTTTACTACTCGTGGGTGGTGGTCAGACCCCATGGGCGGAGCCAGCGCCAAGGTCCCCATAGGGACCGCAGAAGGGGCAGTTGTCTGGTGTCTGTCTAAATTTCCCTCTGAGGCCCCTGAGGGGAGAGTGCAGGACAATGGGAAGCACATGAGCTTTGAAATTTAAAAAAAAAATCTGGGTTCAAATCCTGGGTGCCTCTTGTGTGACCCTGGGCAAGTCACATGAACTCTAAGTCCTCAGGTCCTCATTTGCAAAATGAGGGTGCACTGTGTGCCCCCAAGGCTAGTTAGAGATTAAAGGAGAAGATGCCGATGAGGAGGCCATCAGACATTAGCCTCCCTCCACCCATCTCACTGGCCAGCTGTGTGTCACCCACCATAAGACTCTCACCCCCTTGGGGCTTCACAGAGTTTGGGAGCTGAAGGGACTTCAAGTTTCGTATAATGAGCCCATGTTTGCATGTAATGATAAACTAAGGCCCACGGTCAATGCCAAGCTGGAACTGTGGTCTCCAAGAGGCCACAGCTGTGTGGTCAGAATCCCAGCCAGGAGCTCATCCCTGGGTGCTGGCTCTTCTTCCCATTACCTGGCTGCGAGACCCTGCACAAGTCCCCTTTCCCCTCTGAGCCTCGGCTGCCTATCAGCATCATGAGGGGTCGGACCAGATGTTTTCTGAGGATCCTTCTTATTCTGTGTTTGCCAGCTCTGGGATTCCATGAGTCAGATCACTAACACTGCAGTGTTGGCCACCTCTGGAGTCACCAGGGTGACTCATCTAAGAAGTCAGATGGCTCAATCTCCTCTCTCCAGGCTGGGTCACATCTCCTGCCCTTGCCTGTGTTGCTCTCTCTGCCAGGAACACCCTTCCCACTCTGGCACATTCCTTCATTCATACCGTAAAATGTCGCCTCTGATATGAAGCTTTTCCTGCCTGCCAGTTCCTCATGTAAAACTAATCATCCCATCATGCTTCCCAGGCCCTGAGCACACTCCCAACACTAGACACATACCACTCTATTGCCCTGATTTATGTGTGTCGGTGGGGAGCTCCTTGAGGGCAGGGCTAGCTCTGATCCATTTCTGTGTCCATCATCGGGCCTGGTGCGCAGTGAGCAAAGTAAGAATCTATTGAATGAATGAATGAAAGCAAGTAAGTAAGTCACAGTCTAAGGCAAGTGGCAGCCAACAGGCCTTGCCCCTGGTTCTTGCCGAGAGCTCTTGCCGAGAGCCAGCCCCCAACCCAGCCCATGTACCCCAGTGAGCAGCCCAGACCCACCTGGCCACTGGAGTCACTAATGAGCATTGATTCTGATCGGTCCCATCCATCATGCCTCTGGAGCTCCTTTCCTTAAAGAACATTAGGGAGCAAATGTATCATTGGTGACTGGAGGTCCAATAAAGCAGGCACCTCGCGAAATTTAGTATTCAACTCGTAAAGCCCTTAAAAGCATTTTTCAATTATGAATGGCCTGGGGGGAGTCGTTCTTTCTTCGCCGGGGGATGAATAAAGGTGGAAAATAATAGCATATCAATATTGTTGCAACTTAGCAGGATTAATCTGGGAGAGTTAAAGTCGTTGCTTCTCCCTGCTGCCTGGGCGCTCAGGTGCACGGCGAAGGACTTGGCCAAGGTGATCCTCGCCAGGACCCCGTGGGCGGGACTGCCTCCTGGCGGATCAGCACCTCAAGTGCTATGTCCTCCTTTTCTCTCCCCGCCCCCACCCCCATGCCCTGGCCCCAGAGCACTCCCTGGCCCTGAGCCATTCTCCTTACCCACGTGAGGCCTCCAGGGCTGGCCTTCTCATAATGATCTCTAAGCTCCTACCATGCTGAGGGCCTAAAAGCCGTCTTTATCCTGATTGTGGTGATGGCTGCTCAAATCTACACGTTATAGAATTTCATAGAGCTCTACACACACACATACACACACAAACACACAAGATAGAAAGTGTTCATGTAAAAGCTGGGTGAAGAGTACAATTTTGTTTTATTTCTAGAACTTCCTATGCATTTTAAACTATTTCAAAATAAGAAATTATAATCAAAACACAAAAAATAAGTTAAAAATGTAAAAGGCGGTTCTCACAGGAACAAAGGAAATGGACCTCCATCAGCGGAAGGATAAAAAGGCAGGCAGCTGTAGGAAATAATGTTGCATTATCTGGGGAGGTAGTCAGAACAACACATGCCCTCCAAAGATGTCCGCCTCCTAATGCCCAGAACCTATGGAGAAGTTAGGTTACACGGCAGAGGGGAATTAAGGTTACAGATGGACTGAAGTTTGCTAATCAGCTGACCCCAAGGTAGGGAGATTATCCTGAATTATCCAGGTAGGCCCAATATACTCATAAAATCCTTTTAAGTGAGAGGGAGGCCTCAGAGTCAGAGAGAGATTTGAAGATGCTACCACTGGTTTTGAAGATTGAGGAAGTGGTCATTAACTAAGGAATGGGGGCAGCCTCTAGAAGTTTGAAAAGGTGAAGAAATAGAGTCTTCCCTAGAGCCTCCAAAAAGAACTCAGCCCTGATAACACTTTGATGTTAGCCCAGCGAGACCCATTTTGGACTTCCATCTTCAGAACTATAAAATAAATGTTTCACCTACTATTTGTGGTCATTTGTTATAGCAGCAATAGGAAATGAATACATCTAGTAGATAAGATTTTTTAATTCAATGTGCACACACCCTAAGATTCAACAGTTTCACTCCTAAAGAAAATCTTTGATCTGCATTAGGTTGTAGATGTGGTGTAGAGTCATCTACAAGAGTGCTCATTGTAACATTATTCAAAATAACCTAACTAGAAATGATCCAAATGTCCATCAATAGGAAATGGATAAATCCAATGTGGTATATTCCTACAATGGAATACAATACAACAGCGAAAATGAATGAATTACAGTTACACACAAACGCATGGAAGAATTCCACAAGAAATGATAAATGAAAGAAGCAAGTCACAGAGAAAGACATATAGTAGCATTCATTTATATAAAGCTCAAGAATAGACAAAGCTAAAAAATATATAGCTAAGGGTTGTCTTTTTAAAATTTTAATTCCAGTATAGTTAACATACAGTGTTATATTAGTTTCAAGTGTACAATATAGTAATTCAACTATTCCATTCACTCCTGGTGCTCATCACAACAAGTGTACTCCTTAGTCCCCATCACCTATATCACCCATCCCTCCATTCACCACCAGCCCCCCCCCCAGTAACCACCAGGTTGTTCTCTAAGGGCTGTCTTTTTAAAAAGTAAGTGGAAGTATACTATATACTATATAAGTTCTACTATAAGGAGAAGAAAGAATGATTAATACAAAAATCAGTATGTTAGTCACCTCCTGGGAGAAAGATAAGAAAAGGTTGAGACCCATAAGGAGTCTCAAAGGTACAGCAATTTCTTGAGCTGGGTGGTATGGACACAGGCATCTGTTGTATTATATTATATTATAATTACTTAAATTATATGTATATATTTATATGCCCTTTTGAGTGGATGGTAGAGTTCACAATAAAATATTCTTTAAGTCCTTGCTTTTGAGCATTCATTTGATCCTTTGTCACTACACCATGAGCAAGGCAGAATAGGGGTCATTACCTTCATTCTGCAAGTGGGGATGTTATGGAACCTGGACTGGATCTACCGACGGAAGAACCGAGTGGCACCTGGAGATCTTGGAGGACAGGAGGTTTATTTAACCCCGGCGGGCTCAGAGGAGTGTGGTCTCCAAAGGTCTGAGCCCCGAGCACAAAGGGGGCAATCTGTACACTTCTACTTCCGCATACTGGGCACTTTCGGCACGTGCGCAAAGCGGGGCCCAGAAAAGAACCCAGATTGGTGCGCATGGGAAGCGGAGCAGGGAGAAGAACCCGGAAGAGCCCTGGGGCAAGGACTGGGACTCTCTTGCTGGCTCGGTCGGCCATTTTGGGACACAGATTTTCCTTATCAGAGAAACTGAAGCTCTGAGGGGTTAAGTGACTTACTCAACCTCACTTGCCTACTTCCCAAGCTTCATCTCTATCCATTCACCCCATCTCCTGTGCCCTGGCTTGAGTTCAAGAAAGCAATGAGACAGCAGGAAGAGAAAACTTGAGTCTCTTCCTCATTTTTGAATTTCACAAAAAAGGGAGTCAAAACCTCAGGTCATGCACTAATTTTGGAGATTATGTAAGCAAACTCCCCTGTCCCTCAGATTATATAAAGATTTCTGAACTGGTGTAAGTATAAGCATGTAGATGTGCATAGCAGCATATGGGACTGGGGAGTCAGAAGTAGTGAACAGTGCTGTAGAGAGTATGGCTCCCTGAGAAAGGTGGACCCTATTCTATATTACCAGCTAGCTTCATACTGAAAAATCTATAAATCTCACTTCCAAGGAGAATCCAGGGAGGGAGCAAGACCCCCAAGTAAAACTGTCTGGGTGGTGTACAGGCTGCAAGGATCCTGGATACCTCCACCAAGCTTCCTGAAGCTGGTTTTGTGTAGGAGAAGGCATAAATAACCAAAATCTAATAAATAAATAAACAAAAATAAATAAATAAATAAATTTAAAAAATGAAAAAAAAAGAGGAGACAACACTATAGAGCTTACAGATATTAAAAAGATTTAAAAATGAATGAGGAGATATTGAATAAAGTTTTATAAGGACAAATTCGATAATTTAGTTGAACTGGACAATTCCTCCAACAACTTAACTAACATAAACTGATAGAAGAATGAGTAGAAAATCTGCACAGTCCTATATATTTTAAAGAAAACATATCCATTAAAAAAACCTCACGAAGAAAATTTTAGGCACAGATGGTTTCACTGATGAATTTTTCCAGACATATAAAGAAGAAATGATACCAATTTTACACAAACTGTTCCAAAGAATGTATTTTTAAATAACATTTTCTAACATACTTTTAAGGCCAGCAAAATCCTGATACCAAAAATTGCAGAAAATGAAAATTAAAGCCCAATCTATCTCATGATTAATTAAGCCCTCTAAGGCTCAAATGTTCATTTGTAAAGTAGAGATCACAATAGTTACTTTCCTTGGAGAAGTCTTGTAAGGATTAAATGAGATAGATGCAAAAATCCTTATCAAATTACAGGGAGACCAAATCCATATGTATGGAGATTTTTTTTTTAAAGATTTATTTATTTATCTTAAAGAGAGAGCATGTGTGCATGAGAGAAAGAGTGTGGGGGGAGGGGCAGAGGGAGAGAATCTTCAAGCAGACTCCCCACTGAGTAGGGAGCCCAACTTAGGACTTGATCCCAGGACCCTGAAATCATGGCCTGGGCTGAAACCAAGAGCCAGACGCCCAACGAACTGAGCCACCCAGATGTCCCTGTATGGAGGTTTTTTCTTCCCAAAAATGAGAAGTTTATTTTAACATTTAAAAATCCACTATTAGGGACACCTGGCTGGCTTAGTTGGTAGAGCATGCAACTCTCGATCTTGGAGTTGTAGGTTCGAGCCCCACAGTGGATGTAGAGATTACTTAAAAAATAAAATCTTTTTTAAAAAATCCATTATGATATTCAAGAAACAAGTGTTGGTGAGGATGTGGAGAAAAAGGAACTCTTGTGCACTGTTGGTGGGAATGCAAATGGGTGCAGTTATTGTGGAAAACAGTATGGAAGTTCCTCGAAAAATTAAAAATTATAATCCGGTAATCACACTTCTGGGTATTTATCCAAAGAATAAAAAAAAAACTATTTGAGAGGACATATGCATCCCTATGTTTATTGCAGCATTATTTACAACAGCCAAATTATGGAAGCAGCCCAAGCGTCCATCAATGATGAATGGATAAGGAAAATGTGATGTGATGTGTGTGTGTGTGTGTGTGTGTGTGTGTGTGTAATGAAATATTATTCAATCATAAAAAAGAATGAAATCTTGTCATTTGCAACAACATCGATGGAACTAGAGAGTATAATGCTAAGTGAAATAAGTCAGAGAAAGACAAATATCATAGGATTTCATGCATTTGTGGAATTTAAGAAACAAAACAAATGAACAAAGGGGAAAAAAGGAGGGACAAACCAAGAAATAGATTCTTAACATAGAGAACAAACCAGTAGTTACCAGAAGGGAGGTGGGTGGGGGGATGGGTGAAATAGGTGATGGGGATTAAAGAGTATACTTATCATGATGAGCACTGCAGAGAGTAATGAGTAATGTAGAGAATTGTTGAATTGCTATATTATACACGTGAAACTAATATAACACTGTGTGTTAACTATATTGGAATTAAAATTAAAAACTTAATAATTTTTTTAAAAAACCAATTATTATAATTGACCATACTAATACAAAAAGGAAATAGATAAAAATCATACAATCTTCTCAATGTAAAAATAATCATTTGATAAAACTCAACACATATTCATGATTTTTAAAACTCTTAGCAAATATATATTTTAAAAAATTTTCCTGCGACCCCTGGGTGGCTCAGTCAGTTAAGTGTCTGCCTTCAGCTCAGGTCATGGGAATCCCACATAAGTGAGGAGCTTGCTTCTCCCTCTGCCTGCCACTCCTCCTGCTTGTGCGTTCTCTCTCTCCCTCTCTCTGATAAACAAACAAATAAATAAATAATAAATAAATAAAATCTTTAAAAATTTTTCTTAACCTGATAAAAGGAATTTACATAAGAGCACAGCAAACAATACCTAATGGCATAATATTGAGAACCTTCCTTGGAGACTGTTAATGGGACAATTGTGTCTACTATTGTCACTTATTTTTTAAGGGGGGAGGGGCAGAGGGCGAGGGCAGGAAAGAATCCCAAGCAGGCTCCATGCCCAGTGGAGCCTGATGTGGGGCTCAACCCCTAGATCATAACCTGAACCAAAATCAAGAATTGGACACCCAACCAAGGGAGCCACTCAGGTGTCCCTACTATTGCCATTTCTATTCACCTTGTACTGGAGATCCTAGCCAGAGCAATAAGATAAGAAAAATAAATAAAAGGCATAAAGAATAAAAGAAGAAGCAGGAGACAACATGGTTGTGTCCATAGAAAATTTAAATTAATATATAAACAACTAAAATCATTCAGCCAATTTAGCAAACAATTATATTTCTATATATCCATAATAATAGTTAGAAAATTAAATATAAAAATAATATAATTTATAATAGAGTAAAAAAATCACATAACTAATAATAAATCTAAATGAGATGTATACAGGGATGCCTGGGTGGCTCAGTCGATTAAGCATCTGACTCTTGATTTCGGCTCAGGTCATGATCTCAGGATCATGGGATGGAGCCCCACTTTGGGCTCCATGCTCAGTGCTGAGTCTGCTTAAGATTCTCTCTCTCCCTTTCCCTCTTCCCCTCCCCCTGCTCATACATGCTCTCTCTCCCTCTCACTCTGACAAATAAATAAAACAAAATCTTTAAAAAAATAATAAAATAAAATGAGATGTATAAGATCTCTACACAGAAAACTACAAAACATTATCAAAAAAAATTAAAGATCTAAAATCAATGGAAGAATATACCATGTTCATGGACTAGAAGACTTTATATTGTAAAACTATCTCTTCTCCATAAATTGATCTGTATTTTCAGTGCAATCCAAATCCAAATCCAAGCCCAAATTGAAATCCCCAGCAGACTTTTTTGGTGGAAGCTGCCAAGTTAATTATAAATGTTTTCATGAAAATGCAAAAGTTAAAAATACCCAGGATAATCTTGAAGAAGAGCAAAGTTAAAGAACTTAAACCAGTGGATATCAAGACTTATTATAAAGCTAAAGTAATTAAGATAGTGTGGTATTAATGCAAGGAAAGACAAATATGTCATAGAAAATAAAGAAGATTCCATTTCTTACACAACTGAGTTTATGGAGTGAGGTTTATACTCACTGCATTGCCATAAGTGCCATAAGGGCACCTAGTAGGTGGGCCTTGAGAGTCAGGAATGCTTCCCTGATGAAATAGTGATAGACCTAAAATCTGAAGAAAAAAACAGAGCATGTGCAAAGACCCTGTGTGTGTAGGAACACTGGCCCATTAAGGAAGTTGAAAGAAAGCTCATGAGGCTGGAGTAGAGAGAGAGGAGTGGTGAAGATTAGAGCTGTGGCCAGAGAAGTCAAAGATCTGCATGGCCTCCGGGGCCA
Organism: Zalophus californianus; assembly: GCF_009762305.2. Lineage (NCBI taxonomy): Eukaryota > Metazoa > Chordata > Mammalia > Carnivora > Otariidae > Zalophus > Zalophus californianus. The sequence goes on from NC_045598.1 coordinate 18,629,663, forward strand.
CAGTAAGGACTATGACCTCATCTCCACTTTCTTCTGTGAGCCCTACAGGAATGGACACTGCTCTGTGTCTTGGTGGCAGTAGAAGGTGCTCAGGGGTACTTGATGGATATATGTGAGAGCAGAGCTGGGATAAGAGCCAGGGCCAGTGACTCCTTATCCAGGGTCCTTCTGTTCACCTTGGTGCCTCAAGGCTTCCAAGCCTTTACTCAAGTCCCCTCCCTCCTTCTCCCCTTAAATACAAAAAACAGAAAGATTCTTTGTATGTAAGACCTTATCAATACTGCGTGACCCTCTTGTTCTCCTCAAGAAAGTGGCCGCCAGAGGCCAGGGTCTGCATCTTTATGTCTGTATCCCAGCTCCTGACATAAAGCCTGGAACCCGAGCAATAATTAGCAAACACTTGATGAAATGTTTTCTGACAGACCTGTGCTCAAAACCCAGCTCCACCTCTGACCTTCTTTGTGACTTTTAATATGGCCTCAGAGGCTCAGTTGTTCATCTGTAAAATGGGGGTGGTAATAGCTACTTTCCTCCAAGGATTCTTGTGAGATTACATGAGATAATGTGTGAAAAGTACCTAACAGAATCGGACACCTCCTAAATGCTCAAGGACTGCTAGCTGCTATGATTGTCATTATTCTCTGAGTCTGAATTTTTTCATCTATAAATTGGCTAAATGAACACATCTGGGAATGGTATCAGTGGAGACATTCCCAATCTACCTTACATATGTTTGTAATGGTCAAAACTGTCCATCAGGCATATATTGCTTTTGCCACTTTTAATATGTGTAATTTTTACCTCCTGGGTTGTCATAAAGGTTAAACAAGACCGTATTTAAAGCACCTAGCATAGTATCTGGTTTATGGGGATGATTCAATAAATGGTGGATTTGATTATTACCAACCACAAGCAGAATGCTTCATCCTAGAGTCTGCCTTCTCAGCGTGCCAATTCTTGCCCTATCCCTCCAGCAGGTGACTTCGGAGACATTCAGGGGTTCCCTGGCTGAGAGAGAAAGCACAGGAGACCCTTCTCCCACTGTGACCTGTGCCACCTCCTCCCCTGATTTTTCCTGTAAAGCATTTACTCCTAGTGTCTTCAGCCTGCCTCTTGCCAGAATAAAGGGGACAACCAAAATTTGGTTGCTCCATCCAGGCTCCTGGCCGTCAACCCAAAGGAAGTAGCTTCAGTCCTACTGCCACACACAAGCCATCCCTAATGTCAAAGAGAGACTCTTGTGTCTTTTTTTTTTTTTTTAAGATTTTATTTATTTATTTGAGAGAAGAGAGAGAGCACGAGCTGGGGGAGGCTCAGAGGGAGAGGGAGAAGCAGGCTCCCCGCTGAGCAGGGAGCCCAAAGTGGGGCTCGATTTCAGGACCCTGGGATCATGACCTGACCCAAAGGCAGATGCTTAACCAACTGAGCCACCCAGGCACCCCAAGATGCCTGTGTCTTTATGTGAGACAAGCCACATGGGTGTGGAGTTGAGCAGTCAGCACCTCTGGGTGACAGAGAGAGCCCAGGGGACCCAGAAGACCAAGGCCCTTGCATCCCAAGAAATAAGCTTGGTGGTTCCTGTGGACCCTAAGACAGAGAAGAAATGTCACTCTCTGTCAGCTTGTCCCTCCTTGAATCCCACCCAGGGCTAACCCCCTAGCAAGTGGAAACACTTCACAGGCTTGATGGGAGGAAGGGCCTCACTTTTCCACCCCCTCCCTGGACCAACCACCTCATCGCTCACCTTGACCAGTCTGTCTTCCTGGTGGCTTTCCCAGTTCTACCCTTAGTCCCTATATTAGTCAGGTGAAGTTAGGCAGTGCTGCAGTAACAAATATCCTCTGTGTCTCATTGGCTTGCAGGAACAGAGATGTATTTTTCGGCCACACCACCAGTTCATTGCTGGTCAGATACGGCTCTCATCCATGTCATCTTCTCTTGTAACCTGGGCAGGTGAAGCCACCTCCTTCTAGAATATTACAAAGTTGTTTTGGAGACAGGAAATGAGACATTGCAAGTCATACAATGCCTTAAAGCTTCTGCCCAGAAGTGGCACGTGGCAATTCTACTCACATTTCAGTGCCCAAAGCAAGTCTTATGATCAAACCTGATGTCAGTGAGGTAGGAACCGTATGACCCTCCCATGGAAAGAAGTGAATAATTGAGAACAATAATGCAATCTACCCCCACCCCCCACATTGCACTAATCTATCTTCAGTTAAGCAGATAGAGTGAACTATAAAAGCATAAATCAAATCATCAGATTCCCCTGTTTTAAACCCTCCACCCTCATCCTTAGAATAAAATCCAAATGCCTGCCAGATCTGGCCCAGCCTCCCTCCTACCTTCCCCTTAATTCCTTTCCTACTTTCACTCTGGCCCCATCAACACTGGCTTCTAAATTTGCAAGCTTTTTCCCACCACAGGGCCTTTGCATGTGTTGTTCCCCAGGCCCAGGTCAATGCTTAAACCCAGCTCTTCCCAGGCTTGGCTTTTCCCATAAATAGGGCTCAGCTTAACTATCACAGTAGAGAAACCTCCTTGACCATCCCACTATTCTCTCCCATGTTGCCCCATTTATGTCCTTGCTAACATGTAGCACGCTGGAATTATTCTGTATATAACTATATAATTGGAACATAAGCTTCTCAGGAGTGCATGTGTCTGTCTTGCTCACCACAATACCTGTATCTCAGTAGGAGTTCAGTCAATAATAGCAGTGTGAATGAAAGAATCAGATGGCGACAAGAGGGGCTAGGCCTGGCCTGACAGCTCAGTGCATGGAAGCATCATGAGCCTGCCCTACTCATGCTCCCGTCCCCAGGATGGTACTGCATGGTAGACAAGGTAGAACCCAAGCCTCATCGATGCCTTGTCCTTGCCCATCCACTACAGTCTACCCAGAACCAGAAGGTGTATTATATGCCATCTAAAAATTAAGTCAGATGTGATCATTTATTGAGTAGCTACTCTGGACGGGGTGCTGTGGTCTGCATCCCACCCATTGTGTCTTGAATGTTCACTGTAAGCTTGAGAGGTAAGTATTATGATCCTTGATTTACAGATGAGGAAACTGAGACTCAGAGCAGTTGGCAGGTTTGCCTACCATGGCTGTGCAGCTCGCGGACGGAAGAACTGGGATTTGAACCCCAGACTGGTTCCAAGAAAGGCCTGGGCAGGACTTCTGTATTGTTTGATAGTTTTACAAGCAGGGACTCTCGTGACATCTGTAGTAGGCAGAATAATGGTCCCCGAAGATGCCCAGGTCATAATCACCCAAATCTCTGATGTGGAAAGGGACTTTGCCGGGATGATTAAGTGAAGGATTTGACATGCAAGAGCCTGCTGGATTATCCCTTGTGATTACTCTGGGCCCATCTGGATGAGGGAGGCAGGAGTGTCGGAGCTAGAGAGAGAGATCAGAAGATGCCAGGTCGATGGCTTTAAATGCGGAGGAAGGAGGTCACAAGCCAAGGAATACGGGTGGCCTCCAGAAGCTGGAAAAGAACAAGGAAAAAGATTCTCCCCTACAGCCTCCAGAAGGAATGCAGCCAGGCCTACACCTTGATCCTAGCCCAGTGAAACCTCTGACCTACAGAACCGTAAGATAACAGAGTTGGGTTGTTTAAAGCCAGTAAGAGAGAGGCCATTGTCACAACAGCATGACAAGTTTCACAACCCCTCACTATTGGCCATATGTCCTGCCCCCTCAGTCTTCCCAGTTGAACTGTTGGTTCCCTGATGGCAAGAGCCCAGCAAGTGACAGTGGGGCATACAGCGGGCACTCAATAATGACTCAGAGGGTGTGTAGTTCAGTGTGGGTATTCACAGGATTAAGAAGTATTCACAGTGACTCCGAGAGGAGGGGCCTGGAGAGGACATGGGGTGCCACCAGACAGGTATAAGGAACAGGCAGGACACGCCCCTGCAGCACTGCAGGGAACCCAAATCCCTCCTAGAAGAATCCCCCACATCAGGCCATTGTACTCATGGCAACCCCGAGACTCAGAGAGAGGACCAAGGCCACTAGGCAGGCCGGTGGCCAAGATGGGATTAGAAATTCGATCACCTGACCCCTGGCAGTCTCGTGCCCAAGCCTCGGGCCAGCCCTGCCCCACCTTGGGTGATCAACATGTCGCTCATCCAGGGACCTGGGATGATAGATCCCCTGATGGGCTGGAGGCCAGGGGCCAAGTGCAGGCAGGCAGGAGGGGTGTGGAGATGAGCAAGGCATCCGCCCAGCCAAGAGCTCCTCACCCAGCAGAGAACAGATGCGATGGGGCATCAGAGACCTGGGTTCTAGTCCCAGCTCTGCTACCATGTGACCTTTGGCGAGCTCCTCTCCCTCCCTGAGCCTCAGTTTCCCCATCCAGGAATTTTACCTCTGAGGGCTCTTCTGGCTCTTGTGTGGTGGGATCTGCCATCAGGCCTGCCTCGCTCTCAGCCTCATGCCCCCCACCCAGCTGGGGTCCCATGGCTTCTTAGCAAGTTCACTGACTTCTCAGGCTCTGGCCTAGGACTAGGGGACTGCCGTGGCCCTGCCCCCCACCCAGGCTCAGCAACAGGTGCTTCCCACCCTGTCCTGACCTTTGCCCTGTTCCTCTCCCTTATCTACCACACAGTTGAGCTTCTAGCCTACCTCACTCTGGGGTCCTAACCCCAGAAAGAGGGGAACTCAGATTATGTGATATCAAAAGGCATCTGGCCCCAATGCCTGGGTCTCTCCTGCCCCCAACTCCCCGTCACAGCCACCCTGGCCCTCCTCTTAAACATACTATGACCACTGCCTGCCTAGACCCCCCAACCTTTGGTTCTTGTGCCCTGCAGACTGGACTGGACTTTTTCCTCAGGCCCCAGGAGCCTTGAAACTTCCCCGAAGCCCAACATCCTGGTATCTTTCAACTACAGAAACTATGCAGCTCCCCAAACCTCCTGAATCCCAACCTGTAGGAAAGCCTACACAGGAGGGAATCCTAGTATGAAAACCAATGCACACAGAGGGTCAGCAATTGCCTAGAGGACACACAGCAAAAGCATGGAGACCCCATATGCAATGTCTTCACCTGGGACCCCTCCCCAGCACCCTAGCCCTGCCCAGCAACTCCCTCCGACAGCCTGAAGGACAGGGAGAACAGCCAGCTTGATGACTGATGTCCAAGACCACAGTGATGCTATTCTTTCCTCAAGTGAGCTCCGCCCACCCTGTGCCAGATTTAGCTATTTAATGCAGCTGGGCTGCTCCGTCCCTGCCTCTGAGATTAGCTCTGGAACTGGGCTTTGAATGCCTGCCCAGAGACACTCAGCTTAAAACACCGGGTACCAGAAAAAAAAATCGACCACATTTAATGGAGCCGTCAGCGGGCGGGTCTGGGCCGTCCATTATGCAGCCCTGCCCGCCCAGGGAGCCCAGCCACGTGGCCGCCTGACCACAGCATTAAGGCGACATTAGCCCACAGGCCAGGCTGGGGGAAGAGCCACCAGAGCCCAGGCCCAGGGCCTGCCTCTCCTGCTCCCCAAGGCCCAGGGCCCCAGGGATTCTTGGTGCCCCTCAACAGGAAGGAGGGAAGGAGGCCTTACTGGGTAAATCGACCCCTCCTGGTCTCAGGGTCCTGCTCCAGAACGAGCCCTGGGATGTCTCTCTGAGGCCTGAGACACCACAAGGACTGCCTGTCTGAGCTCTACTGCAGGGGCAGACAGTATCAGCGAGGCACCCCTGGGGACCCTTGTTCCCCAAACAGTGTCCTGGATAATGCCTGACATGCCACAATTTTTGCTGATTTCTTTTTGCTATTTAAAAATTACCCTCAGGGCGCCTGGGTGGTTCAGTCGGTTAAGGGTCTGCCTTCAGCTCAGGTCATGATCCCAGGGTCCTGAGATCAAGCCCCGCATCAGGGTCCCTGCTCAGCAGGGAGTCTGCTTCTCCCTCTCCCTCTACCCTTCCCCCCTACTTGTGCTGTCTCTCTCTCTCTCTCAAATAAATATAACCTGTTTTAAAAAATTACCCTCCTTAACATCCAAGTTGTTCTAGAATGCGGTTTCCCAAAATGTGTTCCAGGAAACATCAGTCTCTCAAGATCCTTCATAGAAAACAAAAGTGGGGGGGGGGCGCGGGTGTTGTTTCACTAGTCAAGGAAGCTTGGGAAGCCCTGCAAATGCCAGATGCCTCTTGGACAGTTACAAGGCTAATAAATGCTCTGAGAAGTTCTGTAATAGAGTTTGATTTTATTTCATTCATTTCCCAGACTTCTCTGATTACAGAACCCTTCCTTTACTTTAAAAGAACATCAGTATACAGAGGGCCTAGTGTTGCAGGGAACGCCCTTTGGGAAATGACACTTTAGGGATCTGAGTCCCTCTCCTTCCTAAGCCCCAACTATGGTCAGAGGCTCCAATTATGTGGCTGGTCAAAGCCTATGAAAGAGATTAAGGGGGACTCTGGTCTTCAATTACAGGTGAATCTAAGGGCCTGACTCACAGCCCATCCAGAATCAAGGGAGGGAACATAGACATTTCAGTGGAACGAGGGCCAATATCACACGTAAGAAGTACATCCCCTCCTTACCCCTACTCTGCTGGAGCAGGGATGTAGCCATGGAAAGAGGGTCTCTCCCCATTGTCAGAGCTACTTTTCAAAAGCATAGCCTCTTAAACCTGTGCTCCCTGGAAACTGCTTCTATAGATTTGTGGGCCCCCTCAGCGTCCTGGCAGAAGCCCCAAGCCAGACAACAGGAGACACGGATTCCACTCCTGCTTTTCCAGATGGCATGCTGTATGGCCCAGGGAAGGCCTCTGACCTCTCCATGCTGGTGGCTGCAGGTCTGGGACCCCTCTGCATGGACACACATCTTCTCCTACACGCCCAGGAGTGCTGGGCTATTTGTATAAGATGCTCCGAGATCCCGCCAGCCAAAGCTTATCAAATACCTTCTCTGTGCCAACCCTGTACAAGGTACTAGAGCCTCAGTTTACCCCCATTCCTCAAAGCCATAATTATCTTACTGCAGGCCTGTCTGGACCACCAGTTGCTACGGTAGTCAATGAAGAAAAGCAATTTGGTAAACACAGATCTCCCAGATGTGTGAGAAAAAGCAAATGGAACATCAAAGCCCCTTTTATGGGAACTTTCCAGGGCCACAGAACTCACGCAGTGTGAGACTGAATTTTCCAAACATGGCCACCATGACAATTTCCATACCACATGTTCTTCTAACACGGTGACAACGACCCTGTATGTTCCCTCCCTTGGTCAGGCTGGGCCTGAGGTGATAGTGGAAGTGACACTATGTGACTTGGGACACTAGGTCATGAAGGGCAACACAGTTGTCATTGGCCCCCTTGAGATGCTCCCCCTTGGAGCCCAGGCACCATGTTCTGAGGAAGCCCAGGGCACACAGAGCACATGGAGGTCATCCAGCCCACAGGCCGACCGGCTGAGATCCTAAAGCAGCCCTGCCTCAGCCAAGGCCTGACACTGAGAAAGCTCTCAGGACTCTTGCCCCAGCCACACTCTGCCCACAGCCACAGAAGACACCTGAGCAAGAACCACCTAGACGAGCCCAGTCAACTCTCAGAACAGAGAGATCATCAAAAAATGTCATTGCTTTAAGTCAATGAGTTTGGGGTGATATTTCACGCAGAAATAGACAACCCGAACATGTGGCAATAGCTTCCTTCAGACCACCCTTGCAGAGGGGAGGAGGGTCTGCCACAGAGTGTCCTTCCCTCTCTTCTGTCCTCTGCTGACCCAGGCCCCTGTCACGTGATGGCAATCCACACCAACCAGCTCAGACAGTACAAAGTCCATGCCCCCTGAGCATCTACCCCATGCCAACGTCTGACATGCATTCCTGTGATCTCGGAACATTCCACCCAGTGAGAGATCTTGAGCCTTATTTTACAGATTAAGAAACAGATGTTCAGAGAGGTTGAGCGACTTGTTCAAGGCTGCACAGCCAGTGTGCGGAGGACTGGGATTTGGGGCAGATCTAAGTGTCATCCCCTCCTTAGGCCACCTCTTCTCTCTCTCCTGGGGTGGGCTGAGGAAGGGAGCAGAGTGGCCCATGGAGAGCACCTAGGCCTAGGTCCCATCCTGACTCTGCCTCTCATTAGCTGTGCTTCTTGGGGCAGTTTTCCGTACCTCTCTGAGCCACAGATTCCTCATGTGTGGAACGGGATGCAGACACAGCATCATTATGAATGGGGGGAGAGCAGGCAGGCACTGGGCGCAGCAGAGAGGGTCTGCTGGGGTCTGCTGGGGTCTGCTGAGTCCCGCCTCGGGCTCCCTGCTCTGTGGGGAGCCTGCTTCTCCCTCTCCCTCTGCCTGCCGTTCCCCCTGCTTGTGCGCGCGCTCTCTCTCTTTCTCTCTCTCTCTCTGTCAAATAAATTAATAAAATCTTAAAAAAATAATAAAAAATAAAAGAAGGAAGTCCAGTGACCAATGCCAGCTGACAGCTTGTTCATGGCCTGGCCAGTGGTTTGGCCTCCAGACAAGATCAGGGACCTTGGGGTAGTGAACTCAGCCTCAGCATGGGATTAGTCCCCTGGCCAGACTGTCCCCACCCTCTCAGGATCGAGCCCTCTCTGGAGGCAGGCACAGGAACCTCCACCAGACAGAAGTGCGCAGCCTGGCCGAGTGGCCTCTGCTGAGGGCACTCCCCTCCCTGCCCCAGATTAATTCGCTTTAACAAACATTTACCACCAGACTGTGCTCTTCTAGTTGCCCCTCCAAGTTCAGTGTCTGTCCACCGTGTTCTGGGCCCATGAGGCTGACCAGCATGGGCGACATTAACACACCCTTGAGCCCTGTGGCTTCTCCCTGGGTCTGGCCTGCAGGAGCCGGAACGGGGGGCAGGAAGATCACAGGCAGGTTCACGGCATTCCAGGCTGATAAAGCTGGAAGTGTGCTTGAGAGCTTGTATCCACCGCCTCAAACGAGGCCCCTGGCACCCAGAGAGGGAAGGTGACCTGCCCAAGCTCACACGGAGAGTAGGTGGCTAAGTCTCAGTCAAGTTTACATTTGTGGGCAGGCAGGGCCGAGACGTGGCAAGAAAGAGGCCGCCCTGGCCCCTGGGGGGCTCAAGTTCTGGGGGAGGGGCATGTGCTGAAGGGCACATGCTCCCCTTATTCCAGGTTCCCTCAGCATTTAACGCCCCCACCCCTGGGCCCTCCCTTTGAGCTACTCCTTAACAAGGACGCAGACCAAACACCCACCCCCATCCCAACCCCAGAGTGACATTCCGGGGCAAACCTCAGCCATCAGGTAGGGCAACAGTGTTTGGAGTCTAGACTCCAGAGTCAGTCAGTCTAGTTCAGTTCCAGACTCTACCACAGGCTAGCTGCCTGTGAGCTTGGGCAAAGCCACTAGTCTCCCTCCATTTCCTCCTCTGTAAAGGGGGGAGAATAAGAGTATCTGCCTCATGGGGCCGTGTGGAGAGTAAATGAGAGAATACTTGAAGAAAATCCGAAGTAGTATCTGGCCCTCAACAAACATCAGTCATTCCCGCCCCAGATGACCCACCCCTACCCCCAGGTCACAGCCAAGTGGGCATTTCCAAACTGGAGAGGCTTTGGTGTTTGTCTTGGTCTGTTCAGCTGCTATAACAAAATACCACAGACTGGGTGTCTTATACCAGAAATTTATTTCCCACATTTCTGGAGGCTGCAAGTCCAAGATCAAGGTGCTTAAATGATTGTGTTCTGGAGAGGGCCCTCTTCCTGGTTCCCAGCTGGAGCCTTCCCTCCGTGTGCTCACATGGTGGCAGGGACTAGGGTCTCTCGGGGGCCTCTTTGATAAGGGCACTAATCCCATGCGTCAGAGCTCCCCCCTCATACTTCAGCACCTCCCCAAGCCTCCCCTACTGATATGATCATCTTTGGGGACAGGGTTTCAACACGCGAATTTGGGGGGTGACATTCAGTCCACAGCATGGCCCATCCAGCCCAACCTGCCAGAACACAGAAGAAGAAATAGCCCCTCTCCTGGGCCCCTCACAGCTCCCAGCCTAACCTGTGCATTTGAGTTGGGGGGAGGGTGCAGGTGCAGGAGGGAAGGATCTGCTTCCTACTCCCCTCCCCTGCCTCTTGGCTGGAGCCACCTCCTGAGCCAGCCTTAGCACCTTCTAGAAACCCCCACAGCCTAGAGTTCAGGGCTTGGGCCAGATCCCTCCCCACTTCTATCTGCTTCCCATGCCAAGAGGCCCACCAGCTCTCCACATGTCTGGGGCCCCGTACATCCATGCATCTACCCAGCACTCACTTAGTGAGCTCCTACGGCATGCAGGCCTGCACTGGCCCTGAGGGGGCCTCGGAGACCAGAGCACGGGTAGGGGCACGGACAAGAAAACAGACACTGTTCACCCCAGGAACAGTGCTAGAATGTGGTCCTGTGGGGTGCTGAGGAAACACCTGATTCCCTTTAGAGGGGTGGGGGGCTTGGGGGCAATCAGGAAGGAGAATCAGACTTCCCTGGCAGAGGTGATGGTTGTGCAAAGACATAAAAGATGACTTGGAGGGGCGCCTGGGAGGCTCAGTCAGTTAAACATCTGCCTTCGGCTCAGGTTATGATCTCAGGGTCCTGGGATCGAGCCCCACTTCGGGTTCCCTGCTCTGCGGGGAGTCTGCTTCTCCCTCTCCCTCCATCCCTTCCCCTACTCACGCTCGCATGCCCTCTGTCTCTCTCTCTCTCTCAAATAAATAAAATCTTCTTAAAAAGTGTCTATTTTGGGGCGCATGGGTGGCTTAGTCAGTTAAGTGGCTGCCCTCAGCTCAGGTCGTGATCTCGGGATCCTGGGATCAAGCCCCGCATCAGGCTCCCTGCTCAGCGGGGAGTTTGCTTCTCCCTCAGCCCCTCCTCCAACTCGAGCTCACGCTCCCGCTCTCTCTCTCAAATGAATAAATAAAATCTTTAAAACAAAAACAAAAACAAAAACATGACTTGGAGTGAACCTGAGTCTTTTGTTCTTTTAGTCAACAAATACTAATTGAGCACACAGTATGAGCCAAGCCCTGCTCTAGGCGCTGTGGAAACTGCAGTGAGCAGACTGAATGAGGTTCCCGGGCTGACATCCTAGTGAGGGGGGACCTACGACAAACCTGCGAGTGATAAAGTGCCGGTGTTGCTGAGCACGGGGGAGGAAGGTGAAGCAGGGCGAGGATGGGCAGGGACTGCTTAGCAAAGGGTCTGGGGCAGAGACCAGGAAGAGGGAGTCATGGGGTGTCCACCCAGGCAAGGGTGCCCCAGGCAGAGGGAAGGGCCAGGGTCAGGGCCTGGAGGGAGAAGAGCCCAGCCCATGGGGCACTGCCGGATTTGGTGTAGCTGGAGATCAGGGTGCATGTGAGAGTGAGGCCGGAGACCGAGAGGAAGGTGGTGAAGGGCGTTGTAAGGCAAAAAGAGGACCGTGGGTTTTCTCCTGGGACAGTGGGAAGCTACAAAAGGGTTGAGCAAGCACACACGCTTGGCTTGTTAATGCCAAACAGCACCCCAGACCTTCAGCCCCCCTCGCAGGGGGGCATTCTTGCCTATCCATCCCCCGAGTCTTCACCACAATTCCCGCCTGAGCCCCAACCTCCACCTCGGAGACCATGCCTCCCCGCCTCACCCCCCTGGCCATGGCCAAACAGTTCTGAGAACCACGCAGGACAGAGCCAGGCTCCAGCCCTGGCCAAGGTCAGTGTCTCCAGCCGAGAAACCGACACACACACCCAGAGGTCCGAGGCCAGGATCCCGCCGTCCCAGTGGTCAGAGGAGTTCTGACAAACACTGGGAGTCAGGAGCCCAGAGTCCTATTGTGGCCCTGCCACTGAGTCACTGCGTGGCTCTGGGGAAACCCTTTCCCCTCTCTGGGCCTCAGTTTCCCCTCAGGACGCCACCAGCTCTCCAGTGCTACAACCCACCTTGCCCATCCATCTCAGGGGCAGACTTGCTTCTGCGTTTGACCTTTTGACCTCTCCAACACCAGCGTTCCAGTGCCCCCTCCCAGAGCCTCCAGAAGCCTCTGCCCACCCCGGGGAGGCCTGAGGCCTCTTTTAGAGAGCCACACTCCGGAGGCCAGCGTCTCCCTAAGGCTCCCAGACCCCAACTCTTCCCACACTCCCCACGGCCCAGCATGCCTCTCCTGCTCTTTGTCATCGGCTCCAAATACTAGGAGGGGAAAAGCACTAATTCCACTGGAGACTCGACCCCACACTCATTTATTTCAGACATGACCTTTGATTTCTCGGGTAGAGTGTAAATTACATGTCGCCAGCATAAAATATTAAATCCAATTTATACTTAATTATTGATGCTATTATGTATTCTATAGTAATGGCATCAGAATCTCAGCCCCCGTCCGTGCCCAGTAAATAGCTTTTTTGCATTAGAGGCTCCTTGAGGTAAGAAATCTTGCTCCATTCCTTCTTAACCGTATGATTGATGATTATGGGGAAGTTCGTAAATAGTCTTCCAGAAATATTTCTCTGGTCGCCCGTAGCTCCGAAGGAAGGTGGGGGCCGTGCTAATTATCAGGGCGGCCAGGCGGATGCAGCCCTCCCCGCCACCATTTAGAGCTGGTGGGTTGAGGGTTGGCGAGATGGGGATGGTTTAAGCGAAGCTCTGCTGAGTGGTTTAAGAGAGCGCAGAGGACGGCCACAGTGGTTTTCTGAAGGCTTGAAGTCACATGTAATCTTCACATGGACATTGGGGTTTTGTTTTTTATTGAAACATTAATAATTCCGGTTTCTTGTAAAATATTCATGGTTCCTGTTGCTGCATTCAAACCCACTCTTGGCCACTGCTTTTAATTTCCAACTCAGCCCACGCAGGCCTCTGCCGTCGACCACCCATTGCTCCCGGGCAATTTATTAAGTGGAGGTAACAGTGGCCATCGGGTGGTCAGAAAAATCGAGCTCAGGGTTTCTCTGCAGCAACTGGTTGCAAGCCAGAAAGGCCCCGCAGCGGGCAGGGCTGCCGCTGGGCGGGCAGGGCTGCCGCCGGGCAGGCAGGGCGAGCACGGTGGGACACAGCATCCTCCCGGCTAAGTGGACACTAGAGACACTGGCAGAGCTGGGCCCGCAGAGCAGGGCAGACCTGCAGGGGAAAACAGAAGCAGGCTGGAGGAGGCGAAGGGGGATGACAAGGGAGAGAAGAGGCGCCCGGGGAGGGAATGGGGACAGGACACGGGACAGCAGAGCAGGAAAGAGCGCAGGCTCCCAGGACAGGAAACCAGGGTTCGAGCCCCGGCTCTGTCTCCAGCGAGCCATGCAACCTTAGCGAGTGGCTTCACCTCCCTGAGCCTCGGTCTCCGTCTCTGGATATGGGGCCCCGAGGCCAGGCAGGTGCTGAGTGCCTGGCACATCGCCCCTTCTCGGAAGATGGCAGCCACGACGGCGACTGCAGGGGTCTGGCCAGTGTCACGTGTAAGGCCTGTGGGCAGCCGAGCTTGGGGAGATCTTAGGAGACCTAGAAGTCCAGCCCTTCTCTGAACAGATGTGGGGCAAGGCCCAAGGAGGGAAGGGAACCTGCTCGCCGTGCTACAGTCACTCCCTGTGAGGCCCATTCAGTGCGGTCCAAACCTGAGCTCTGAAGTTCGGATTCTTTAAAAATCAACGTTCTGGGGATCACAACTGCCCGAGTTCATCCACAGAGCCCTGCCCCATCACCACCCCTACACCACCCCGAAGAGCCATGATTAAAAGGTTTGACTGTCGGCACAGCTGGGGTCCCCCTGTCCCTCCGCCCAACTCCCATCAGGGTCTGTCCATCGGGATAGATGTAATTCTGTTCAGGAACACTCCCACATTTCCCTGGGGCTCCAGCTATTAGCACGACCCGCCAGAGGCCAAACAGAATCCCAGAATGTCGGCCATAGAAGCGGCTCAGCAATCAGTGTCCTCTGCCCTGTGACCTTAATGGCGAGGAGACAGGGGCTCAGAGAGGTGAAGTGACTTGCCCAGCATTGCTCAGACACAAAGAGAACACCAACCCCCCAACCCCTTAGCCTGCGGGTCTCCATGTTGACTCTGACTGCGGGGTGGGATGGGGAGAATTAGCCTCAAGCCTTTAAGCATGAGTGACCGTAATGCCGAACACACCCGGGTGGTAGAGTCCTCATGTGCTCCAGCCAGAGGTGGCCCACACCTGTAGCTGTTTCCTGAGCTAGATCCAGCTCCCCGTGTATCTGCCCGTAATCAGAAGTGTGTCCATCCACAGCTGGGCACGCTCGGATCCAAAAGGCCAGATGGTCCATGCCCAAATCCAATAAGCAAAACCCTTGCAACCCCAATCTCAAATGTCAGCGCAGAGGCGCCAGCAAGTACCAGTATCCCCGGGGGGCAGGGCCTCCTTGGGATTCCAGGAGACAGGCAGGAACCCGACCAGCCCACCTGCCCCAGAGGGATGGCAGAGGGACGGCCACCCGTGCCAGCCACAAAGCAGGAGAGGGGACATGAAGTGTCTGAAGCACAGCTCCCCCAGTATTCCTGTTGGCCCTGGACAGAATTTTCTCCCCTTAACCCTAAATACAAATATAACTCGTTATTAGTAATACAGGCACCCCTCGGAGATATTGCAGGTTCGGTTCCAGACCATGGCAATAAAACAAGTATCACAATAAAGCAAATCAAACGAATTTTTTGGATTCCCGATGCATACAAAAGTTATGTTTACACTGTACTGTGATCTACTAAGTGTGCAACGGCAATATGTCTAAAAAATGTACATAGCTTAATTAAAAATACTTTATTGCTAAAAGATGCTAATCATCACCTGAGCTTTCAGCAAGTTGTAACCTTTTTCCTAGTGGAGGGTCTTGCCTCGATGTTGATGGCTGCTGACTGATCAGGATGGTGGGTGCTGCAGGTTGGGGTCGCTGGGGCAATTTCTTTTGTTTTTTAAGATTTTATTTATTTGTTTGAGAGAGAGAGAAAGAGAGCACGAGCGGGGGGGGGCGGGGAGCAGAGGCAGAGGGAGAAGCAGACTCCCCGCTGAGCAGGGAGCCCACCACAGGGCTCGATCCCAGGACCCTGAGATCATGACCTGGGCCGAAGGCAGACACTTCACTGACTGAGCACTCAGGCGCCCCTGGGGCAATTTCTTAAAATGAGACAACAATCAAATTTGCCTCATTGATGGGCTGACTCTTCCTTTCCCCAGCGATTCCTCTGGAACATGCGATGCCGTTTGATAGCATGTTACCCGCAAGAGAACTTCTTTCAGACTGGAATCAATCCTCTCAAACCTGCCCCTAATTTATCAACTCAGTTTCTATACTATTCGAAATCCTTTGTTGTTATTTCAACAATCTTCACAGCGTCTTCACCAGGAGTAGATTCCGTCTCAAGAAACCACTGACCACTGATCACCAGAGCAAATAAAATGATAATGAAAAACTTGGAAATACTGTGAGAATTAACAAAATGTGACACAGGGACGTGAGCAAATGCTTCTGGAAAAAATGGTGCCAACAGCCTTGCTCTACGCAGGGTTACCACTGACCTTCAATCTGTAAAAACAAAACAAAACGAAACAAAACAAAACAAAAAACACCATAGAACCTGCAAGTGCAATAAAGCCAGCACAATAAAATGAGGTGTGCCTGTGTGAAAGCTTGGAAAATAAAGGAACACAAACCCCACTACAACTCCTCTACCAGAGAGAAGCTGTAACAAATGGAAATACACTTCTATTATTTTTCCATCCAGTAAGCTTCAACTCTCCTTTAGGTTTCGTTCCTTCACATGAACAGAAAGAGTAACAGATCATACCCTCCCATCCTGTGCACCTTACTGGCCCTGCACCACGGACTTTTCAAACTGAAGCACACTGCAAATGATGATAAAGGCCGGTCTCTTTCTTTGTGCCTCAGTTTCCCCTCTGGGCCAGGGTAACCTCCATGTACCCTCCATCGCCACAGGAGGACAGTGGCTTCCACACTCGGAGGGGACCTGGATGAGCTCCTGAGTTTCTGATGCTCCTAGGCTAAACTCCGGAGTGCTGGAGGCCTGCTGTGGAGTCAGCCAGCAGGCCGAGGAAGCCAATGTGGATCTGCTGGCAGGCGGGCCTGCTGGGATCTCACAGGATGACTTGAAACCCGGAGTCCAAGCTGCAGCCCAGGGTAGTTTAGGGGTCCGGGAAGAGGCTCTAGCAGATCTGAGATCTGCTACTTCAGGTTTTGCGGGTCACCTTCAGCTAGTTGTTGTGCCTCTCTGGGCTTCAGGTACCTGCACCCCTCCACCCCCACCCAGGGTACTTATTAAAAATATGAATTCCTGGCCCCCACGTGGGACATGCTGATTCTGTACATCTACAAAGAAACAGCCCCAACTTCCTAGCCCTAGGGTTTGCTTTGATCAGAGGGAAGGGACCTTATCTAAAAATTTGATCCAAGATTAAAGAAAAGGTATAATTTCATATACTACCATATATGGATGAAGACCAGGAGCCAGTGGCTCTGTACAGAGGTGGCCCAGGCCCTACCTGCTCTGCATGGGAGGGGAACCGAAGGTGGGGCCCACTGGCTAGCAGCTGGAGATGAGGGGGGAGAGAAGCAGGAGAAACACAGTTTCTTTGGGGATCAAAGGAAGAGTATCGCAAGCAAGACATCTCGGCTGGTAGGGTGTGGCCAAGACATTTCTAGAAACATGGTATCTGGCATTGCTTTTGAAACTGGTCCCTGCTCTGTGCTGCAATGGTCCCTGCTGCCCCCCGACCTTCAGGAAATGCCTGCCGTACACAGCAATCTTGGGCTGGAGCAGCTTCATGAGGACGAAGGTGGAGGATCCAGAGCGGGGCAGAGAGGGTCAGGAGCAGGTAGTAGCAGGGATGTCTAAGGCCACAGAGCAGAGAGAGGCAGGATGGGTGAAATCAAATGGCCTTTTCCCTAAATGCACCAAAAATAGAGGGGTGGAGGGGAAGATTTGGTGTACCAGTTAAGACTGGATTTGAACGCACATTGAGAAACCCAGTGACCATGCCTTAACTAAAGGAAAGGCAGAGTGGGTGTGGTAGTTCTGCGACGTCCTTAATACCTCCAGATCCTTCTTTCCGCTCCATTATCCTCCACACGTGGCTTCCATGCTCATCTTCCTGTTCCAAAACAGCTGTTGATGCTCCAGCCATCAGGTCTGCAATTCTAGATGTGAAGAAGGAAGGAGGGGAAGGGTAAAAATGGCATGTGCCCACTGTCTGATCCCTCTTTAAGAGCCTTTCCCAAAGTCCCACCCAACAACTCCCACTGGCCACAGACTTAGTGACATGGTCACACCTAGCTACAAGACAGAGTGAAAATGTGACCTTCTAATGACACAGGGATACCCTGAGCAAAACTGGGGTTCTGTTACTAACGAAGGAATAGGTAACCAGCAGTCTCTGGCACAAATGGGTTTCACTTAGAGTAAGCAAAAACCTGCCTCCCTCTGACTTCTACCTGAAGGCCCCGGTTCTGCTCTTTTTAACAACGTCTGTAACTCTAAAGCCTGTCTTCTACATGACAGCCTTCCTCTGAACCTTCTCTTTTCCAGGTTAACAACCCACGGGTCTTTCGACCACATCTCAGGACATGAGCCAAGCTAAGCTCTAAAGACTTCATTTTACTCCCACACAGATTCCTCGTGTACCTGCTACGTGCCCTCCACACACCCCTACATTCAAAACAGACGCTTGAGCTCACAGTCGGGCCGGACATGGAACCAACCCTCGCCAGGGGCTGAGTCAGAACACAAGAAGGACCCTGAGCAGGCAGAGCCGAGGCCTCCCCGGAGGAGTAATCTTTCAACTGAGTCCGGACGAAGGAGGAGGAGTTGGCACCCGAGGGGACCAGTATTGCAGGTGCAAAGAACAACAGGATGAAGGCCCAGAGTCACCAGAAGTGAGAAGAAGAAAGGAGCATAAGGAGGTAACACAAACCGGACTACGGCGGGAGCCTCGGGACCCAGGAAGGAAGGGCTCCCGGTGAGGCGGACCCCCCCGGCACAACGTTTGGGAGGTTGTTGGGTCATGCTCCACCTGCTCGTGCTAACACGTCGCCTGCTCGTCAGAGCACGAGGAAAATCAAGTTAGTAGGACAAGGCTTTTGTCCCCAGCAGTCATCACTTCCAGCTGCCGTTCTCGGGTCTGTTCGAGAACATTACAGCAGCACAAGGCAGGCCTCATGGTTGGTCAGTGATTTCCCAGAATCCGCCTACTTCCCTTTTTTGAAAATGATACAGAGGCCCCCACCCCTCCTCCTCCCCGCTCCCACCAGCCTTCTAATGCCTCCCTGCTTATCCTTTCTCAGGGGTGACAACAGCTGCTGTGGGGTCACTTTGGAGGTTCTTCTGGGGCCAGAGGATCTGTATGCATGTAAAGCACCCTAGTATTGTCCTGTGGTGTCCTCACTTATCTTGGGCTGCCATTTCTTTTTAACCATATTGGGTCTCTAAGTTGCCAAGAAGCCATGTAGAGAAAACCAGTGTGGTTTAGGTTAAGCCCCAGCAAGCCAAACTACTTCCTTCTTCCTCCAAATATCCTGCTAACACCTCAGCCCAGAGCAGGCCTGAAGAAAGTTCTCTCTGCAGCCTCCCGCGGCACCAGCCCCACAAGCTCACCAGAGCCCACCCCCTCTCCCACCAGGACCCTGTCTCACCTGACACTGGGCCCTGGGCTCTTCCTGTGGGAAAGAGGAGAGAGACTGGAGGGGGAAGAGGAGGAGTAGAGACATCTCCTTGGAAAGACTGCAAGAAACCATCAGCAGAACATGCTGGAACACAGACCAAGGAGACCAGGGAGAGAATATACACCGACCCCCACAGACAGTGGAGGCCCCAGTCATTTCCATCGTGGAAGGCTAATCATGTCTAAAAGTAGAGAAAGATGCCAACACAAAGTTGCGAATGTCAAGGTCTATTTAAAATATTTACATATAGCAAATTTAACACCCTGAGAATTATACTGTAATTTGCGATATTCCCAAGATTGCTCCCAGATTTGTTTTAATGCATATTAATTTGTAGCATACTTCAGCAGTGAGGTACACAAATGGGACACGGGTTCTTCTCTCAGCCCAGTCAAGGGCCCTGTCGTGGTGGGTGTATAACCTTATTTGAGAAGAATGTCAAAATGTACTTGAGACACTTTATTAATGGGAGGTTCTTTCCAAATATCTTAAAGTAAGACTACCCACTAGAGCAATGGTTCTTAACCAGGAGTGATTTTGCACCCCCCCCAACCCTGAGGACATTTGGCAACACCTGGAAACTTTTTTTTTTTTTTTGCGGGTGGGGAGGGGCAGAGGGAGAGAGAGAGGATCTTAAGCAGGCTCTATGGCCAGCACAGAACCCGACATGGGACTCGATCTCCCAACCCTGAGATCCTGACCTGAGCCAAAATTGAGAATTGGATGCTTAACTAACTGAGCTACCCAGGTGCCCCCAGACACATGTTTGATGGTCATGACTATGGGGTAGAGACCCAGGGATGCTGCTACTGACATCAGGTGGGTAGAGACCAGGGATGCTGCTAAACATTCCTTACAATGCACAGGGTGGGCCCCACAACAGAGAATTGCCAGTCCAAAATGTCAATAGTGCCAAGGATGAGAAATCCTGCCTTTGAGTGGCGCCACTCTAGACCCTCTCAGCCAAAACTTAAAACAAGCCAGGACAAGAGTCACAGGGAAGAACGAATTGGAGGTTAAGTCCCAGCACATTAGAGGGGCTTGAAAAAACCCTTTGGCTTCCCAAGTCTACCCCAAGCAAGTGTAAAACCAAGTCCACACAAGTTCAAGGTGATAGGCCAGTTATTAAACCACCTAATCAAACACAAACCAAGAACCTTCGGAAGAAGATAAAAGAATACAGAGTCTCTAACAAAGAATCATCCATAGTATGCAGTCAAAAATTATCAGACGTGCAAAGAAACAGGAAAACATAACCCAAACTCAGCAGAGAAATTAGGGGCTCCGTAGCTCAGGGGTTAGAGCACTGGTCTCGTAAAACTAATTTTTAAAAGACCAAACAGAAGTTCTAGAACTGAAAAGTGTAATAACTGAAATGAAAAATTCACCAGGCGGGCTTACAAGCAGATTAGAATGGAAGAAGAAAGGATCTGACTCTGACCTTGAAATCAGAACAATAGGAATTACTCAATACGAAGAACAGGGAGACAAAAAGACTGGAGAAAAGTGAATAGAGCCTCAACGATCTTTGGGACAATACCAAACTGTCTAAGGTATGTGTAATTGAAGTCCAAGGAGGAAAAATCGCTGAGCATGGGGCAGAAAATAAATGTAAAGACATCATGACTGAGATTTCCCCAAGTTTGAAGATATGTATCCAAGTTTCCACGGAGAGAGGAGCTGGGATCAGAATCAGGTCGTCCTGCCTTGAAGGGTGGCCTGCATCCCCTGCTACATACCCCACAGGGGACAGCCAAGGTCCCATCCAAGCCCCAAATCCAGTGACCCGCTGAGCCTCTTGGTAAAGGTGGGGGAGCAGGGCACTGGGCAGACCCACCTAGGACTGATAAGCAGTGGCTGCCACCAAGGGAGCCACGAAGGTGGTGAGGGATGGCCAAGCCAGGGTCAGAGGTCACAACTGCGCTCCTTCAAAAGAGGCTAAAGATCCCATGAGATCAGACTCCGGGGCTTCCTGAGAACATTCTCATGTCTCAACGCAGTTTCTTGTATCTTCTTGACAGGTCGAAGCTTGACAGCTCCTTATTGTTGCAGCTCTTCAAGAAATGGCTTTGCTTTTTCCTGGACAGAGTTCTCTGAACACCAACCCTCTTCTGAGGCTGGGACTCGGCAGCCTCTGCCAAGAAGCCCACAGCCACCAGAGGCCGGGGGAGCTGGCGTCAGCCTCAACTGAGGAGGAAACCTTCCCCATAGTGCGGCTGGACGAGCCTGAAACATGCTCCCCTCTTACCACCTGAAATGCCACCATCGCCACCCTTTTGAGTTCAGGCTGTGGTTCCTATGCGGAAGTTACTTGAGAGAAGAAACATACTGAGCCACCGTGAGGCAACCACACCTTAGCTGGAACCCTGGAGAGAGCCTGTCCCTGGCCCTGCTTGTGCGCTGGATCCAGCAGAGACTCCAGAAATACTCGGAGATGGATGGGTCCTTAGCGTTGCCTCTTTCCTTCTTCTCATTTAGAGAATGGCGGGATAGGGCAGTGGCTAAGAGCCCAGCTTTGAGACACAGGTGTGGGAACTCAGAAAATTACTTCACCTCTTTGTGCCTCCGTTTCCCCATCTGTGGAGTGGCGATAGAGTGGCAGTTGTGGGACAGGGCTCTCATCAGGGTCCAATGAGTTGGTGCCTGGCACGTGGCATTTGTTATTCTCTCTCTCTGGGTCTCAGTGAAATGGCCAGGAAGCTCAGGGACAAACTGGGGTTCCACCAGATTTTCTGGAACAATCATTTCCTCAGTTCCATTCACTGTTTCTCTTCTTTTGGCCTTGAATTAATGTTTCTAGTGTTTACATGTCTTTTCTGCTCAACCTTTCGGGAATCAGAGTGAGTAAAATTTGGTGATAAATATTTACAACCCAAAAAAGGACATTCTCTTCCCCGTTTAAATGGGAAGAGAATGTCACTTATGGACTGAGTCCGACCCGTCAGGAGTGGGCTGCAGCAGGCGGTCCCTCTCCTGCCCGCTTCCTGACCCTGGTCTGAGCCAGGCACAGCCCTGGACTCTGCTGGGGGTACAAAGAAACCGCCCCACCCCCCGACACACATGCAGAGCTTTGGATGCAGGTGCGAACAAAGCCACACGGGCCCTGAGAGGCAATCAGCACACGCAGACCACGAGGGGGTGGAGATAACCTCATCAGGCATCTGGAACATAAGTCTATCTTTTTATTCATCCTGCATTGACACTTCCCTTGTCGAGCCTTTAGGGAGCATCCCTTGTAGACCAGGCCCTGAAGCACTGGCAGAGTGTGGGTGAGCTGAGGAGAGGACAGAAGTACAGAACATGCATCAAGCCTAACGTAAGGAGTGAGCTGCCTGGCTAGAGAGTGAGGCATTCATTCGCTCATTCATTCGTGTGCTCATTCATTCTGCCAATATTTAGCGGGCACTATTCTAGGAGGTACAGCTGGAGAGATCTTGGGCCACAGGAAGAGGGGTCCTCGAGGCCAGGCTAGGACTTTGGGATTTTCCTTGGCTAGGGAGCCACAACAAATTTACTGAGCAGGAGAAAGGCAGGACCAGGGTGCCGGCCTGGGCTTCCCACTCAGAGGCAGGGGCTGCGTCAGCCTCGACCTTCTCTGCAGCTCCCACCCAAAGTCCGGCCCTGCTGCAGTGCTCTGGGGTTCAAGGTGAGACTAACTTCCCGCTGGCTGTCAGGATCATGGGGACCCCCCCATCCACTGCTAGGTTGTTGGGGTGGGGGTGTTGGCATCAGCTCACAGATCACTCCTTGTCCATTCACTCATCATCTCGATTAATCTGGGTTGGTGGGAGCTGCCCCTTAGTTTCCAGAAGCTTCTCTCTGTATCTGCTTAACCTGAGAGCTGAGCCAAAGACAAAAATTGGATGGTAAAGCCTCGAGAAGCTGGGGCCGAGGCATTCTGGGGCAGAGCTGTTAAAGGTGGGGGCCCATGGAGAACCTATAGAGGCCCAACTTTGAAACGGGGAGCTTGTGTCAGGAGAGAGGACAAAGGCCGGATTCACAGTGGCTATTCGGGCAGGCAGAGTTGGACATTCTAAGACAGACGGGAGCTCCAACGTTTCTCCACACACAGAGGGAAAACCAACACACAAGAAAACAAAAACAAACCCAAGCTGAGGCCGGCAAGGTCATGCACCAAAGCCGTTTTATTAGCGACTTCTCTCTCCTCGGGCTGGGCCTGACAGTGTGGCTTCTCTCTGTTTTGCGGCACAGACCATGGGCCCCAGGAAATCTGGACTCCTTTCGTCTCAGTCCCTTCCAATTGATGTTGACAGCTTCACCACTTGCTTCCTGCTCTGCCCGGGCCACTCCGGGGAGGGGGTGGTGGGGGAGGGACAGCTCTGGCCGCTCCTGGCCAAAGGCCGTCGCAGACCAGAGACAGCCCCCAGTCTTGCCAGCAGTGACCCCCTTGCCTCTGGTCCTGGCCCAGCTCAAAGGCCACCACCTCCACAAGGCCCGCTGGACACCCGGCCACAGGCACGCCTGAGACGTCACCACAGCACTGGTTCAGGGAATTAATCAAGTCACTACAATAAGAGAGCACTCCAGCATTAAACATCAAATTGCCAAAGAATATTTCATGACAAAGGAAAGTCACACGTAATACACGAAGTCAGTGGTTCTCAAACTCGAGCCAGCATCAGAATCACCTGGAAGGCCTATTCAAATGGCGGCTGGGCCCCACCCACAGAGTCTCTGATGAGGGGGCAGGAACTTGCATTTCTAACAAGTTCCCAGGGGAGGCTTCCAGTCGAGGATCACACTTTGAGCACCACCACACTAGGTGATTAAAAAAAAAAAAAGAAAATCTGAACATATATACACACGTATTTATGTGTAAATTCATGGTTAAGATGTTGATAGTAATTATTTTTGTATAATGAGATGGATTACAGGCTTCTTATAATTTTATTTTTTATGTTTTATCTTTCAAATTGTCTGCAATAAATATGGCTTCTTAAAAATACATAACTTATTTTAACATTTACCATTTTAGCACCTCCTTCGTGAGGCCTCCCCAGGCCTCCCCTGGTGAGAACTGACTGCCCCTCCCGTGTCCCAGTGCTGCTGGGGCCTCTGCTTAGCTCTTTCTCCTTCTGCCTCATGTTTGCGTCCCCACCAATAGGCAGTAAATGCCTTACATAAAAACTCTGACTCGGTACCTCCATTCCTCCCACCACAGGGCCCAGCCCCGTGCCCTCCTTCCATCTGAAGTCCATGGAAACTCAGCAGGCATGGGGTGCTGTGGAATGAACATGCAGTGCTGGGTCAAGCCCGCAGCTCGGGCCCTCTGGTGGACTCTGGAATGGTCCGTCCTGCCCTACTGGCCACCAGATTGGCCCTGTAAGCAGCCAGTATCATAGCAGTACCCAGTGGGCAACACAGCAGGTGCCCTTCCCCATTGAGCATTCCGGTTACCACAATGATCACTGGTGGTGGCACCAATGTCGAGAGAGTCCCTGCAGGCCTGGCGATGCAACTTCTTCAGCTCCAGAAACAAGGCTACCCAATTACACGAGGTACCTTCTGTTAACTCTGCCACTTGCCATCTGCATGACCTGGCATCTCTGAGTCTTGATTTACTTAATTGTCCAATAATGAGGTTGCGTTAGAGAAGAGACAGCAAAGACCTGACATTCATCCTGCCCCTTCTTTCGGCTCAACTTTCCAGACATTGCTAAATAATCACAGCATTCTACTCCCCTTAATCAAGATGCAGCCTCGGAATTTTTCTTAACACTATGTGCCAGGCATCGTGCTCCAATCAAAGCAAACTAACGTTCAAGATAAAAGCTAATTCCTGTTCCTGACCCACATCATACTCTGTTTCCTTGAAACCTAATACATTGCTCAGCATAGAGTGGCATACAGTGGGTCTTTGTTAAATGAATCCACGTGGATACATACCAGATGTCACTGATTATTCTGAAAGTGAAATCTTTGGTAGCCACCAACCATTATGTACCAACCCCAGACCAACTACTTCCTCCTTCCCAGGATCCCTGGCCATTCAGTTGGTGCCCTCTGCTGTCCATTAGCCTGTACTGCAGGAACCTTCCATTCCCAGCCCTAAGGCACCGTGAACATTGAGGACAACGGTGCTGTCACAAACAGGCCCAAGCATCCCCGACACGAAAACCTCCTGCATGGCTT
Source organism: Zalophus californianus (assembly GCF_009762305.2). Taxonomy (NCBI): domain Eukaryota; kingdom Metazoa; phylum Chordata; class Mammalia; order Carnivora; family Otariidae; genus Zalophus; species Zalophus californianus. The sequence goes on from NC_045598.1 coordinate 18,654,445, forward strand.
TGGATGCAATCAGGGGCAAGCCCAGCCAGACACCTGTTTAATCACTTTGAGCTTTGTTTGGTCTCCTTCCCCCCTCCCCCCGCCATGTGCCGTCTGCAGAGATGAGAGCCCAATTCTCTCACTTCTGATAAGAGAGGAGGGGGGACTGACTCAAGGTCACATAACCAGTCAGACCACAACTCCAGTCCCCACACCCACAGGCCCTGGCACTGCGAAACACCGGGCTGCCTTCCTCTTCTCCAAAGAACAAGACAGGAAAGAAGCTGCCTTGGGCTACAGAGGTATGGGGTTCCTCCAAGGGCCTCATCCATTTGGGAGGTCGGCCTGGAACCGACCAGCTATGGAGCCCCGGGGAGATCAACCTGCCATCTCCTTACCAAGACCTGCCTGATCTGGCCTCCATCGATCTCTCTGAACTCCTCCCCAACCCTGCCTCCCATTCACTCTGCTCCAGTGTCATTGACCTCATTCCAACTTCAGGGCCTTTGCACTGGCTGTGACTGTCTGTGGAACCCTTTGGCCCCAAATTTTCCTGTGACTGAGTCCATCCTATCATTCTCAAATGTCACTTCTGCTGAGAATACTTCCTCGACCACCTGAATGCAGTCATCTGCAGGAGTTTGGGCTGCTATGACAAATTACCATTGACTGAGTGGCTTATAAACAACAGAGATTGATTTCTTGCAGCCCTGGAGGCCGGAGTTTGAGATTACGGTACCTGCGTGGTCAGGTTCTTGATGAAGGCCCTCTTCCAGGCTGCAGACTGCCTGCTTCTTGGTGTGCCCTCACATGGCAGGAGGGGCGGGAGAGCTCCCTGGGGGCCCTTTTTCAAAGGGTGCTCAACGATCCACCCTCGGGATCGAATCACCGCCCAAATTCCCTACCTCCTAATACCGTCACATGGGGGGTTAGGATTTCAACACATGAATTTCAGGACATACAAACGTTCCACCTGTAACATCCTGCCACCCTCCACCATGCTACGTTGCCCAGTTTTCTTCGGAACACTTAAGCTACCCTTCAACACATATTTCTAGAGCAGCTCCTGGGTGCCAGGCACTGTACTAAAGGCTTCTCTTATCTGTTCATTGCTCATTCTCTCTCTCCCCAGATGTACACCCCGTGGAAACAGGGGCCTTCTCTGTGGAATAGCACCCAGCCCTAGAATGAGCACACAGGAGGCATGCAGTCCATACCTGTTGACAAACGAATAAATTAGGGCCTTTAAAATGAGATAGGAAGGGTCCTGGATGGGGAATCAGGGTTTAGATGATCTGAGTTGGAGACCCCCTCAGCTGCCAGGGGAACTTGGGCCAGTCACCACCCCTCTGAGCCTAGCATTTTCTGATTCTGAAGGCCCCTCCCTCCCTGCCTGGAAAGTCCAAGGTCCCCTGGCCAGTAAGACCTCAGAGCCCACTCAGGATGCAGCTCTGTCCTTCGGATTTAGTGAGGGGAGAAAGGTGGGCTCCTCCTTTCCCCCTTCCCTGTGGCTCCCTCCACTAGTTCCAGGCCCAAGGCGCTCTGAGAGGAGAGGGGTGAAGCCAAGGTGAGCTGGCAGCCCCACTCCCAAAGGACAGCAGCCCACACTCAGCATCCAGAATAATCGTGGCCAGCTGCGTTGCATCTCCCCCGCCGGCTCCCTGCCCCGGGGGAAGCTGGATAAGCTCAGCCCACATGTGGTTGTTTGATCAGGGAGAGGGGAGAGGAAGCTAGCAGCTCCACTGCTGGGCCATGGAGCCAGCTGGAGCCAGCCCTGCCTGATGGCCTCATCCGTGGGCCCAGATGTACAAGTAGGGCCAGGCTCAGTGAAGTGTGAGGGTGCCGCTGTCTCCCTCCCAGCCTGGGGGTAGCAGAAGAGGTCACAGGCCCCAGCTCAGAGCTATGTGGCTGCAGGCTGTGGGAGGCAGATACGGTCACAGCCAGAACAGTTTGGCGAAAGGCAGCTACTGGTCAACCGAACGAGCTAGGAGGGAGCTGCTGAGAGATGTGGAGCCCAGGCACCCTGAGGCTGAGAAGTAGGAATGGGCACCAGGGCCAGAGGCCTGGAGGGGATCGAGGGAGCTTAGGTGGGGCTTGACCATCAGGCCTGGGAGCCAGAGCCACAGCCGGGCTTTCTGCCCATGGAGGAGGGGATGGCAAGATGAGCCGGGCTGGTCCTCGGCCATTCATGAGGGCCTCCCCAGTGACACAGGGCCTAAGCTCCTAGATTACCCCAGACAGAAACTGCTTTCAGACAGGAATCAAATTGGAAGGGCACTGAGCCACTAATTCATACTAAGGTGTCAATGACTGAGGGTAGAATAACAACACAAGGCTTCAGGTGGAGACAAAGCTCCTTGGGCTCAGAGCTTTCCAATACATTATTCCAAGAAAACCAGTCATAAGTGGAATGAATTTTAGTTTCGTGTGTGTGTGTGTGTGTGTGTGTGTGTGTGGAGAGAGAGAAAGAGAGAGGGAGATTTGCCTATCTGACATCTTTTAATTGTCCCAAGAGATCCTCACTTCAACATGTGCAAATCCAACTCAGAATCTCCCCTCCACCCAAGCCAGGTCCTCTCTGTGAGGTCCCTCAGGGCCCCCAGGTGTGCAAGGCAAAGCCCACCCCTCGGCCCCATCTCCCTTGTCTGTCACCAGCTCCCAGAGATTTCATGTCCCAAACACCTCTTGAGTCCAGCCACTTCTCTCCTGAAGGGTGGCAATGGTGGGGTTGCCCCTACAGGCCGGGCTCTGCCCAGAGTACAAACGGAGGCCATGGGTCCCTACTGCCCCCTGCCTCCCGTTGCCAGCCCCACTACATCCCATGATAAGGGCAGGGTGTGGAGGCTGCAGCCACCCCCTTGCACATGACCTCTCTTCTGTCACCCTAAGGCCTGAGGTGTGTACACTAGCAGTGGGGTCTTCCCGTAAGGGGACTGGCCTGAGGAAGAGGCCCCCACAGCCTTGGAATCAGGCTCCTGGCAGGGAGAACTGGGGGAGAGGCCCTGGGAGACAAGTGCCCTGGGCCCACAGACTCTCCACCCTCCCTCCATGGGGAGAGGCACAGACCAAGGGAGGGCAAGTGTAGAGCCCTCTAAACTGCAAAGCCCAGAGTGGCAGCCAAGGATGATCCTGGGCCCTCCCCTCCTCTGGCCTCTCCTGCCAATCTCTTCTCCATCAGGCAGCCAAAGGGATCTTTTAAAAATCAATCAGATCATATTACACACCCCTGCTTTAAATCTTTCAATGGCTCCCTGCTGCTCTCAGGATAAATGCAAAACTCCTCAAGTGCTCAGTGAGGCCTGAGTCCAGGCCCTGCCAACCTCTCCGCTCTGGCTTCGTAGCACGCTCCCCTCACGCTCCCCTCACGCTCCCCTCACGCTCCCCTCACGCTCCCCTCACGCTCCGCCCCAGCCCCACTGGCCTTCCTCTGGGCCCGTACTGGCCACCGTGCTCCGTCCACAGGCCCTGGCTGCTCTCTCGCCAGCAATGCTCTTCCCTCCTGACCAGGCCTAACTCACCCATCCACATCCTTCAGGTCTCAGATCAGGTGTCACCTCTGCATGCAGCACTCAGGATTGCCCTGCCCAGATCAGTCCTCTGGATGCAGCCTCTCATAGCTCTGGGTCCCGCTCACCATTGCAGCAACTTCGTATTTGCTCATGTGATCATTTGATTAGCGTGTCCTCGCCCCCCTGCTAGACCAAGGGCTCATGCAGTCAGAGGCCTATTTTGGTTTGCAGCCTGGTACCAAGAGTCACAGCTGACATGTGCGGAGTGCTTACCACGTACCAGACCCCGTGCTGAGTGTTTTCCACACAGCGCCCCATTGAATCCTCTTGACAACCCTACAAGGCAGATACGGCTGTTGCATCCATATTGCGGATGAAGAAACGAAGGCTCATGAGGTTAAGAAGCTGGCCAAGGTCATGTCTAGCCCGTGGGAGGGCTGGGATCCAACCCGGGCAGTGTCGTCCCAGGGTGCATGGGCCGCACACCACGCACCCACCGCCTCTTCCACCACATGGGCATCTCCACGGCACTCGCTCCGTGAATAGTTGTCAAGTGCACAGAGAAGCGCACACACGCACACGACCCGAAAGAACACTCGCCAGGATGAGAACACATGTGGTTTCTGGTTGGGGGGATTACGGATGTTTATTTTCATCTCTCACTTACTCGTATGTTCCAATTTTTCTATATGAAACAAGTATTTTGTTGATGCTTTTAAATTATGAAAGAAAACCTTAAAATCTCTTTAATCTTTTAAAAAGAAAGAAGAATGGACCAAAGTCAAGATGTCCAGAGCAACGGCATGCCGTTCCCTTCCACTCCACACCAAGCCCTACCTTGGTAGAAGACACAAAGCATTTTCAAGATGGAAAGACCTCATGACGTGCCAGTAAAAACGTAGCTGCTGGCTTCAAACAGACCAGGGTGGGGATCTTTGCTCTTATGTAAGTGGCTCAGCACAGGGCTTGGCACACGAGAGGTGCGCGGTGAATGGCGGCCGTCAGCCTTAGCCCGACTCTCACGCACAGACGGGGCGGGGGGCGGCCTGCACACCTCCCGAAGCCCAAGCGCCCACACCCGGAAGCAGCCACAGCAAGTCCCTCAGCTGTGCCTCTTGTGAGCTACGTGCCCGCCCGCTGGCCCCGGCTGCGTCCCTCTCTGGGTCTCCCTGCTCAGCCGGCCGGCCAAGGACACTGGGCCACCTTAGGCGTCCTCAGGGCAAGCCACAGGTGGGAACCCCAGGACACAGGCCCCCCAGATGGCTGTTCTGATGCCTGCAGGGCCCCCCCACCAGGGGGTGGAGGACGCTGCCGTCCCCACCACCACATCCTTGCCTCCGATCAGAAGAACAGAAGGAGCATTTTTTTCACTTAGGTGGAAACCCCAATTCAGCTCCTGGGGCTGTGGTTTGGAGATCATCTAGAAGGATTCTCTTGTGAGGCCTCGGGAAGAAATGGAGAGGGAGAGAGAGAGAGAGAGAGGGAGACAGATGGAGAATGGGCTGCCCAGAGGCCCCCGTGGCTCTGCTGGTATTTATGCTCTGCCACAGCCTTGAATACCATCGGGCTCGGAAGGAATTTCCAAGAAGATCGAAATTTGAGGAAATCAAAGTTTAATTAGTCACAGCGGCTGTAATGTATTCCAGGTGATGGCTGGCACGGCCGTGTCCCTCTCTGGGCCCCCCGACGCCTCTCACCCTCCACAGGGGCAAGTAAACAGTGGGGTGTTTGCGGTGGGAGCCCTTCCCCCGGGTCAGCTGAGCAGGGCAGGGGAGGCGGGAAGGGCCCGTGCTGCCTCCTGCCACCTAGACTTCCGTCTGCGACAGAGGGGCCAGAGTGTGGCTTACACACCACGGAGCCCTGTTCCCTCCTCTCTGCTCCCTGCTCAGTTCCCACTGGCTCTTCGCAAGTGAGAGCAGAAGGCCCAGGCAATGCTACGGAGCCCAGACGAAGAGTTAGGAGTCAGGTCTCCGCTCCTATCTCTCCTCCCCTCAGACGCCTAGGTTACAGTGTGACCTTGGGCAAGTCGTTTTACTGAGAGATCGCCAAAACATCCAGGAGCTGGGGGGGGGGGAGGGGCAGTTGGGTAGGAAATCCCAGCTCTGCCACTCAGCGTTGTGCCCTGGGGAATGTGGCTGAACGTCTCCAAGTCTCAGCTGCCCCATCCATAAAATGGAATTAGGAACAACATTGGCTCATAGGACTGCTAAGAGTTAAGCAAAGTCACATACGTCCAAGTAACATACATAAAGGACGTCAGCAGAGAGCTGACACATCACAAGAACTCAATTAGTATGCCCAGTGGGCCTCAGTTTCCCTATCACCAAACCGAAATGGGTTCCAACACTGTAACAGAGGAATACGAACTTGAGCTCCTCAAAATAAAACCAAACCCACAGACATGTGAGGCTTCATCCATCAGAACAATGTTCTTCAAACAGGGGTCTGTTGAGGCTCCCAGAAGTGCTGACAGGTAGCACCAGGGATGCTGTCATGGGGTCCAACTCCAGGGCAGGGCGGGTGAGGAAACTGGAAAGGGTGGGGGGCGGGCTCACCCTTCTCTGGGTCGATGCTAAGCTGCACCATGCCGCTGTGAGCGCTTCCTGACGTCCTGACACCAGCAGCCCTTTCCACTTCACCATCATAGCAGGAGTATCTGCATTCCCAGCTCGGGGGCTGATCACAAGCTGGTTCTGGGGACAAGAACAGGGCCTGGGGCTTGCCTTTCACCCCACTTTGCCCCCACCAAGCCTTATGTGTGGGGACTTGAATGTCTTGGAATGTGAAAAGGGGCGGCTCCCAAGGACACAGACGGGCACCTTCCCACGGGCTGGTCAGTGGGCAAGGCTCCTGTTGCTGTCCATGAGAAGACCTCATGGGACACCGCTGCAGCCACGGTGGGCTCACGGACACTGGGCCATCTGCAGGTGTGAGCTCGGCTCCGCTCAGCTCCCTGGGGTCTGCAGCACACAGTTCCCTCAGGGGTGGAGGCTGGCCCTGAGTCCTCTCACATCCACATGGTCTCTCCAGGGCCTGCCCCTTGCCCCACTCGCCACCAACCTCTAATTTTTTTCCCCAGCCCTGGGAGTCATTTCTAGTCTAAGTTTTTGAAATTCAAAGCCAAGAATCCATCCTTTCTCTCTCTGCATTTCTGTTGTGTCACCCCTTCCCTGAGGCAATGAAGAGAAAAGTCCAGCCAACCGCAGGGAAGTGTCAAGGGGGTGGAAAGAAGGAAACACCAGAAACCAAAACCTCTCAGGTAACAGTTCAAAAGAGCATCCTGCTTCACAGCAAAGGCACTCCTGTGTAGTTCCAAAAACACAGCCACCGGGCACACCGACGCAGACATGTTGTGTGGAACGCTTCCCTTGAATGAATTACTCACGAGGACTGTTATTTGTCCGGTGTGTACCTTCCCCTTACCTTGCAGCCGCGATTAAGAGGTGAGAGGGAGAGTGCAGAGTGGTGTCTACCAATGCTGGTCTGTCTGCAGCCACGCTTCCTGCTTGCCTCAGGAGCGGACCACTTCTCCCTCAGACGCTGAAAACGACAGCTGGTCACTTCTCTAGCCTCTCTTGCAGCTATACGTGGTCATGTGACCCAATTCTAGCCAACGGGACCTGAGACGACATTGGCCAAGGTGACTTCTGGGAAAGCGAAATGACAGGTGCAGAGAAAGCCTCCTTCCTGCCCACAGCGGATGCGCATGCGTAAGGACTGTAGCTGTGGCAGCCCTCTTGTGCAAGAAGGCCCACCTAGGACAAAAGGCTTGAGGTTGGCCGAGCAAGAATGAAAAGCACCAAGGTCCCTGATGATGTCATTGCACCTTGTATAATCAACAATCACAACAGACTTCCTGTTAAGTGATAACCTGCTAAGTGTTGTCCTCATAGCGTGAAACCTCATAAAGTTTTTGTTCAGTCAGTTGCCGCCAAAAGCAGCCCAGTTATCCTGAGACAATGTTTTAGAATCCTTCCGGGTCTCCGTTAGGGCTGTTTTGGTTGCAGGTGGCCACAGGAACCCAACTTCAATTTGCTTAGCCAAACAGGGCAATTTTTACAATAATATATATGGCTGTTTTGTGAAACTCGGCAGAAAGATGACCGGCTCTCAGAACAGTTAGAACCGTCAGGATATTCTCTCTGACTCCCTTACTGTGTCTCACCATTTTGAGGTAATAAATCCTTGGGCATTTGTCCCAAAAAGTCTGGTTGTCCAGAATTGATTATTTTTTAACTTAATCTTGATTCGCCTTGAGAAAAAAAAAAAAAAGATGAATACATTTCTTTAGCTTTAAAACTTCATATTGCGGAAGGATTTTGCTTTATAACCGATCCATGTTGTCAAGAATTCTCCTCTAGAGTTCTAAATGTGTGCCCAGAAGGCCTCAAGGATCTGGAAAAATACTTCCCTTTTTTTAATGTTCATCATTCTCTGGATGCGTTGTGTATGGCTAACAGTGAGAAACCTTATTTTGATGATAACATGGCAGAAAGAGCTCCCTCACCAAAGTCCATGTGATGAAGACAGAGCCTCAGACACCAGCGGAGCTCCCTTCCCTTGTGGGGGTGGGAGGGCATGGTCTTCTGGTAAGTGGAAACCTTCTCTCCACAGAGAAACTGCTGGTTCACTTTCCTAAAATGAGCTCAGTATTTGGTTCTAAATCCTCTGTCAGATGCCAACGCAGGAAGAACTTACAATGTCATGGAAGCTTCGTGAATCTATAAACACACTTCTAGTGTGGTGTCAGTAAAAAGTAAAGGTTGTGGAATTTTTATGAAGTCTACCTTTCACATGTTTAGAAGCAAAAGATCGGTTTTGGAAGAATAGAAATTTGAGGGGCGCCTGGGTGTCTCAGTCGGTTAAGCATCCGACTCTTGATTTCAGCTCAGGTCTTGTCTCAGGGTTGTGAGTTCAAGGCCTATGTTGGACTCCACACTGGGCATGGAGCCTACTTAAAAATATATATATATATATGGAAATTTTATAAGGACAGCACAACCTGTTGTGAAAAGTGAAATAGGAGTTAGACGGCCATGAGTGGATATTCTCTGCATCACACATGGATCCTCTGGGGATTTGTGTGTTTAGAAAGCTGGTCTGGTGATTCTGTGGCAGAAGGAACCACTGCACAGAATGTGAGACCTTTAGAGACCTGGCCCATGTCTTATGTGTCATCAAGTCCCTGCCTCTAGCATATACATGACTGGGCACATAGTAGGTGCTTAATAAATGTCCCCTGAATCAATGAGCAAGGAAGAGGAACACTGGAAGTGCAAAAGGTGAGAAAGGTGTTTTGTTTGTTTTTTAAAGATTTTATTCAGTTGTTTGAGGGATCATGACCTGAGCCAAAGGCAGACGCTTAACTGACTGAGCCACGCAGGTGCCCTGAGAAAGGTTTTTATGTAGGATCTTTCCCAGCCATAAAATACTGGGAAGCTGTTTCTACTCCCGTGTCTTTGGGCATGGGTCCCTCGAGGTGGGTTGGGGATGAGGAAGTGGAGGTAGGGCGGGCAGGAGTTCAGTGGGAGCCAAGGCCCCACAAAGGGTGCTGACCTGAAGCCAGGGTTCGGCCCAGACAGAGCAGCTTCTCGGAACCCCCCTGCCCGTGGGGAGGCTCAGACGTCCCTACACCAGGCCCCAAGGAGAAAACCCATTTGTTTACTTGACCTGAATGACATGTTCATTGATTTTTCTGGAGCAGTTCATTCATAAAGGCAAATTGAGCCCCACTCCTGGGGATGCCAATGGCCTTTTAACAAGCTCCCCGAGGGATGACTTCTGAAAATGAGTCACTGATGAGCCAGAAATGGAGTTTGCCTGCCTAGCCTGGCCCTACCGGCCCACGGCTGCTGAGCAGCAGGGTACGAGGTGCCATCTCGTGACTCAGGGACTCTGGCCTGGTGTGGTAGGCAGAGCCTACCGGACCAGGACAGAGGTAGAATGCCCCCAGAGCATCCGGACAACTAGGGCAAAAGCGATTTGTTGCTCAAATGTCCTGGCTCAATCTTCCGCTGAAGTTTGCTCGAGTAGATGAAGGTAATGTGGGAAATGGACTGAAGGAGTTGCTTGAACAGAAACATCATGTTTTCTTTCTCTTTGGTCCCGACAAGTTCAGTTCTTGCCGCCACCAGCCGCTCTCAGAGAGCGTTGTCTCTCCTTCGGTTCAACCCTCTCATTTTACAGTTCAGTCAACAGAGGCCCAGTGAGGAGAAGGGACCTGCCTGAGGTCAGACAGCCTGAGGTTTGGGTTTTTTAGAGGATTTACAGTTCACCGGCACATTTACGTCTTTGATTTCACTCAGTCTTTCCATGTAAACAAACATGCGGGATAGGCGTGGGTGCCCATCATTTTATCTTATTTTATTATAACATTACTTTTATTTTTAACCTTGTCCTTCCCCTCCCTCACATTCTATTTTAGGAGATATTTTATTTTCATTTATTTTACCAGATGACACTGTTGTCACTAGTCCTCAGACGGCATCAGGATCTACGGTTCTAGAGAATTCTTGCTGCTTTGACTTTCACAGTGCATTTCTCCCTTCCCCTCTTCCTTTTTCTCCCTCAGGCCCTTCTTTCTCCCCCATGTCTACCTTTTTCTTCTCCCTCCCCTTCTGTACTTTTTTCTTAAGGGGTGGCCCAAGAAATGTGAGTTCTAATTCCCGTCCTGTTCCCACTTGCTGGCTGATCTGGGACAAGTCACTTCTCTCCGGGCTTTAGTTTCTCCATCTGGAAAATAAGGGGTTGGTTTTCAGTTCTTTGAAATTGCTTCCATTGACTTACCCCTGAAGCAAAAGCATCTTTCACGTTCTGATCTGCTGACTGAGGTCTTAAGCAGAAATTGGGGTGCAGTAGTAAGAAGTCATACCGATGGGGACAGCCTGCCACTCATCCTCACTAGAGAGGCCACCTCCATCTCTCACCCATGATTTTCCCTGTGATGAATTACCAGTGCACTCCCACTGGTGAGAGGGATACTTCCATGCACTCTCATTTGGGATGATGGGGCATCTCACTTTGTTCTCTGTTTATTGTGTGTGACATGGCTGTCACTATTGATTCGGCATTATTGAGAGAGAAGCTTCTTATTTCCTCTCAGGGACTTTGCCAGCAATTAAGATGTGTAGCCAGCAGGTGAGTGATGGAAACTTGATAATGGTCTAAGCCTTTTAGACTCCATTATTCCTTTGAAAAAAATTGTTATTAAAATTATTATACAAATAGTAAAATAGTCCTAAAATATCAAGATCTTTAAGGAAAGCAGCTCATAAACATAATATGGTACCTTTCTCAAAAACACTTCTTCCTCTCTGCTCATCCTAACTGGTTTAACGATCTGCAGATTTGTCAAAACACTTCTTCCCACTTGCCCTTGAATGAGTTTTAAGAAGGCAGCATTCCCAGGGTGTGTTTCTGTTCTAGGATTTGAGGACTTTCAGAAGTGAGTGTTTAAAAAGACCTTGTCGGGATGCCTGGGTGGCTCAGTCGGTTAAGCGCCTGCCTTCGACTCAGGTCATGATCCCAGGATCCTGGGATCGAGCCCCGAATCGGGCTCCCTGCTCAGTGGGGAGCATGCCACTCCCCCTGCTTGTGCGCACTCTCTCTCTCTCTCTCTCTCTCTGAGATAAATAAATAAATAAAATCTTAAAAAATAAAGATTAAAAGGCCTTGTCTTTGTTCTAATAAAAGGGATGTGATTACCTGCCTTTGACTAATCACAAAACAGGTATTGATCTTGACATAAAGGTCAGATGGCTGTAAGGTGTTGTGTCCATTTCCTGTTGAGGCTGGGACATGACAGCAAATTTAATGGCCTAAACAATACAAATTTATTATGTTATAGTTCTGAGGGTCAGAAGTCTCACTGGGCTAAAAAATCAAGGTGTTGGCAGGGCTGTGTTCTTGCTGAGGGCTCTAGGGGAAAACCCCTTCTTTGCCTTTTCCAGCTTCCAGAGGCTGCCCCCGCCTCCCTTGCTTCAGAGCTCTTTTCCATCTTCAAAGCCAACAACCACTTCGCTCTGACCTCTGCTTCTGGATTCTCATCTCCTCTAATCGGACTCTCCTGCCTACATTTTTCCCTCAGAACACCTTTGTTGTTACATCAGGTGCACCCAGATAACTCAGGATACCCTGTCCATCTGAAGATATTTAAATTAATAATTTATTTTAGTAAAATAGTTTTAATCTTCAAATAAATAATTATTTGCTATTTAAATGAGTGGTTTAATTAGTCTGCAGAGTCTCTTTTCCCATGTAGGGGAACATCACAGTCATAGATTATGGGACTAGAATGTGGGCATCTTTGAAGGGGGCGCTATTATTCTGCTTACCTGCAAGTATCTTTTGACTTCAGGAAAACCAGTATGATAGATACAAAAGTAGCCACCAATTTCCCTCATCTCTATACTCATGCCCCTTCTCAATATGACTTTACGACTCCTTCCGTCAAGAGGTTGAGTCTATTTCTCTCCTTTCTGAATCCGGACTTGGTCAGGTGACTTTCTTTGGTCAAGGGGACATTGGCAAATGCGATGCAAATGAAGGCATTAGGGATTTCCTTCTCTTGCTACTCTTGAAACCCCTGTGACCAAACCTATGTTAACAAGCCCTACGTAGCCTGCTGGATGATGAGACAGAATCAGTTACCTCTGTCAGCCCAGCCAACAGCCAACCACACACCAGACTAGTGAGTGAGACTATCGTCCATCAGCTGACTGTGAATACATGAGTGAGCTCAGCTGAGACCAACAGAAGAACAGCCTAGTTATTCCCAGTTCAAATTGCTAAACCATAGACTCCTGAGCAAACACATGTGTTTTAAGCCACTGCCTTTTCGTGTGACTTGTTATGCTAACTGATCCAACTAGTGACCCACTTTTGTCCAGTCAGATAAAGGCTTTTCAATTATGACATCTCACTTCAAACATCTCTCCTGGTTCTGATGGATAATTCAGGACGAATTCTTGTGGACCGAAATCTATATCCTACCATTACTACAGAGAGGTAGATCCTTTTCCACTAACTGGCAAAATATAACAGAATTGCTTCCTAAATGAAGATTTAACAAAACTTTTACAAAATATTTCAAGTCTTCTTTTCTCTTTTGGATTCAGTTTCCTTGAAGGCAGAAACAATGTCCTGTGCCTCAGGTCTGTCTCACAGGGCAGGACATAGATGGCATAGTGCTCTGGAGTCAGACCTGAGTCCAAATCCTGATTTTACCTGCTAATTACAGGAACTTAGGCCAGTTGCTTAAATTCTCTGTGACTCATTTTTTTCCCTTGTAGAAAATAGGGATAATGGAAGTGCCTACCATGTAGGATCATTCTGAGAGTTATATCCAACAATAACAATAAGGTGTAAGCACTTAGAGGAGCATCAGGAATCGGGGCGCCTGGGTGGCTCAGTCATTAGGCGTCTGCCTTTGGCCCAGGTCATGGTCCCAGGGTCCTGGGATTGAGCCCCCCATCGGGCTCTCTGCTCTGTGGGAAGCCTGTTCTCCCTCTCCCACTCCCCCTGCTTGTGTTCCCTCTCTTGCTGTGGGTCTCTCTGTCAAAAAAAATAAATTAAAAAAATCTTAAAAAGAAGAAGAAGAAGAGTGTCAGGAACAAGCACTCAAAAGTATTAGTGAGCATTATTGCACAGGACAGGGCACGTCGGAGGGACTCAATAAAGACTTGAGTCAAATGTAGGGGATTTGGCTCTGGAAGAACCAGGAATCAAAATTTCCAGGGCCCAAATTTAGACAAACTCCAGTTCTTTGGAGGAGCTTGAGGAAGCCTGAGACATTATGGGTCCAAGAAATGTCAGTTCTCCTCATTCAGAAGTTTATCTCCAGGGCACCTGGGTGGCTCAGTTGGTTAAGCGTCTGCCTTCAGCTCAGGTCATGATCCCGGACTCCCGGGATCAAGTCCTGCATCGGGGTCCCTGCTCAATGGGGAGTCTGCTTGTCCTTCTGCCCTTCACCCCTCTGTTGCTCTCTCTCTCTCCCGATAAATAAATAAAATCTTAAGAAGAAGAAGAAGAAGAAGAAGAAGAAGAAGAAGAAGAAGAAGAAGAAGAAGAAGAAGAAGAAGAAGAGGAAGAAGAAGAAGTTTACCTCCGTATTAACACTTGACTCTAGACTCCTGAGTAGATCTTGATTCACAGTCCCGCCAGAGAGAACTGAAGCCCTTGGGACCTTCATGATTCAGTCTTGCTCCAGTGGTAACTAGTCTCTAAAGATGTCCTCTCCCCGAACCAATGAGCTATACCTTCCAGTACTCAATGCACCAAAGTGATGGCATGTGATTTCCAAGGCTATGTCATGTGACCTCCAAAGCTTCAGCCTGGGCCTTTTGGAATGCTTGCCCTGGATGAAGCCCGACACCATGTAAGAAATCCTGCTAGCTTGAGCCCACCAAGCTGTAAGAACTAATCACATGGAGATGCCATGTGGCAAGAGAGATGCCTGAGCGGCTTCCGGCTGTTGTAGCCAGCCAGTCTCTCGAGTGAAGAAGCCATCCTGGTTGCCCGGCCCAGGTGAGCCTCATTGCCCTCTGACTGTAATCCCAGGAGAGACCTCAAGCCAGAACCACTCGGCTGAGCCCCGTCAAACCCACAGAACCATGAGAGATAATAGCAAACAGTTTAAGCCACTAGGTTTCAAGGCGGTGTGTTATACAGGAGTAGATAACTGGAAAATCTCCCAAAACCTAACCATGAGTTCATTCCACCAGCCATTTTTATTATTATTATTATTGATTGAATCCACAAACTTTGGAAATAAGTAAGTCAAAGTCCAGTATTGGGCCCTGTGGACAGTTCACATTCAAGTAGCTTTTGAGAAATCTGTGGCTACGGGCCAGGCACTTCTACACATGTTATTTAAACTTGTAGTTATGAGCTTGAACTCCATTACACTGGTTGGATTCAAGTTCGGGCTTTACTACTTACTAGATGATGACTTTAGACAATTAGCTTACTCTCCGTTTGCCTCAGTTCCTTCATCTATAAAATATGGACAGTAATAACACCAACCTCACAGAGTTTTGTGAGGACTAAATGAAACAACTCACGAAGTGCTATGTGCCTAGTCACAGAGTAGGCATTCGGCAACTAGAAAATACTATTAGAATTATTATGGTAATAACAGCCAGCTTCTGCCGTTGAGGAACCTAGAGCAGAGACAAGACATGGGCAGAATAACGTTCCAGAAATAAAGCAAGTATCCCTAAGTGTTTTGAATGAATGAGTGATTCAACTGCCAGATAAGAAGTGTCCCAGTGATGGGAGAGGTGAGACAAAGCGTAGTGGGTGCCCCAAGTGGGGAAAATTACTTTTGGCTGAGCTGCTCAGGGAAGGCTCCCTGAAGGAGGTAGCTTTTGCGTCAGACAGTGAGAAGTAGAGAGGACTTCAGCATCGGTGACTGGGGAGTAACTCTTCCAGGTGCTGGGGACACCCATGCAAACCCAGGCCACCAAGCAACCGGCATGTTGACTGATTCAACTGAAGCATGGAGTGTGGGAGAGGAGACAAAGGTAAGTTGGGGCCAGATCATGATTTGACGATTTCCTGTGTTTATTTACTCATTGGAGCCTCCAAAGAGCCAAGCATGTCATTCAGAGAGGCCGTCGTCCAAAGCAGCCCCTCATGTAGGCGAGGGAACAGCAGGAATCAGAACCTGGCCCCCCCAAGCCAGAGGATCACAGGGTTCCCAGCCAGCCAGGGGCCTCTCTCCTTTCTATTCCTGGCTCATAGAACCCTGAAGAGTGTGCACTGGGTGGAGGGAGTGCTGCGTGTGCGATACAGACCCCTGGGCCCCTGATCCTCCTTCCCTGCCTCCCTCGGCACCTACCACTTCTCTCCCTCCGGAACCACTTTTAAACTCTAGCCATTATTCCTCAATACCCTCCTTCACCCTTAGACACTACAGCTGCTCAAACAGAGAAGGTAGGCCATCCTGCTTAAAAGGGACATCATTCCCACCTCCCACCTGGGGCCCTGGGGAGAAATGGAAGGCACAGTCCCTCGGTCCCGCCGTGAGCTTCATCCTTCTTATCTGGCTTTCTTGACTCAGACAGCCCTGGGTTTGGAGCATTCAGGTCCCAGCCAACCCCCCCCCCTTCCAACTGTGATTCGGAGCAAATCCTCCCAATCTCTCTGGGTTTCAGCTTCTTGATTGGAAAAATGGGGAGCACAGCCTGCCCAATTGTTCTGTGGAGATTGAATGGGAAAATAAAGGTGAAAGGCTGGGATGTAATCAGTGCACAATGAACACCAAGGATTACGACAGTCAGTATGGTTCTGCTTCCCTGACGCTCCGCTTTGGAGCCCCCGCTTGGAAGCCAGCGTCCGGCTGTCCCGCCTGGGAGGCCCTGAGTGCATCTTCCCCTGTCTCCCTGCCCTGCCTGGCCGGCGCATTGCTTTGGGGGCTGCCTGGTCAGGAGGCCCACTTCTTGCCTGCTGCCAGAGGGGCCTTGAGTGTTGAAATCCTTCCATTCCACGAAGCCAGAAACTTGATTATGTTATTAATTAAAGCAAGATGCTGGGCCTGGGAGATTTATTTTCTTTTCCATATCTGTGGCCATAAATGCCACTCAGGGAGCTCAAAGGCCCATGTCAGCCTGAATCAAGCTCCTGAACAGACGTTTTGTTCCCAGTTCAGTCTCTTCGGCCCCTCCTCCTCAGTGAAAGGAAGGAAGTGTGTGTTGTGATATCCGCCCCTCACCCCAATTTCCCTTGCTCCATCTGCACGGGGCAGAAAGGGGGGGAAATACCTGGGCAGCGTGGCATGGGGAGGGAATTTTCCAAGAAATTTGTTTTAAGTTTCTGCCTCATCATTATAGGACTTGCACGTTTCTATTTTTAGCTGCATGAACGAGCCAGGCCCACATTCCCCTCATCTCCCCCTGCCCCAACTTTTGTTTATACAAAGCACATGCTGAAATCATTATTTAAAAACCTCCAAACCCATAATTGCTCAGGTAGGTGAAGAATGTAGTCTTTATGGATGGAGCTTACAGAGGGGGCCAGAGTATTCCTGGGGAACTATGGCTTATTCCTATTTGCATCCCCCTGCACCCAACCCGCCCCGAACCCCTGGACCGCCCAGAGAAAACAAGTAACTTAGAGCCGGAAGAGGCGCGATCGATAACAGAGTCCAAGCACCACACGCATTTCAGAAGAGGAAACAGAGTCCTTGAACACAGATGAGACGTGTCCAAATGGCCATAGGCTATCGTGTTGCTGCTGGGACTCAACCCCAGGTGTCCTGACCTCCAGTGTGGCACTATTTTATTCTACTCCACTATGAAAATCAGTCTAAAGTTGGACCGCCTGAATCCCAATCCCACCACACCAGTTATCAACTGTAAGACCTTGAGCAAGTTACCAAACTCCTCTGTACCTCAGTCTCTTTATCTGTAAAGGGGGTAACAAAAATGCCCACCCGCATAAGATCGGTGTAAGGATTCCGTGAGCGCCTGGAAGAAAGTAAGCCCTACGTTTTCGTTCTGGTTTCCCCAGAAGGCAGAGCCAAGCCGTTGGCAACTGGATACCAGGTTTTCCCATCTCAGGTCCCTTTGCTCTCCAGGCGGGTGGACCACAGTGTATTTCTTGGATCTCAGCCCTTCGAGGAGGATTTCCCTCCAGCATCATCTTCCAGGGCCACCGCTGAGTGGGGTGGCGACAGTCCGTGTTTGGCCAGCCATATATCGCTTCAGCTCCCTGTGAACCGGGCCGAGTTCTTCCTTCACTTGATCTTAAATAGCACCACCTAAGGCCACATGTGTGAGCCGAGAAAGAGATGTCAGTTTGAAAAAGGTCATTACAGGGACGTCTGCCTTGTTATCTGTCATGTGATTTATTTGTGCCTCTGGGACCTGCGTGGGCCTGGCCCCAAATAAACCATTTCCAGTGCTTCCAATAACACTGAAGCATTATAACTAACACTTTGACTTGGCACCTCTGACAGCACGCAGCTCACAATGGACAGGCAGCCTTGACCGTATATTACCTGTAACCCACGCTCAAACATCCAGTCTCTCCTAGGGCTTAGCATCATGCCAGGAGCTGCTTTTCAAGTGGAGAGCAGCTGTCTGCCAGAGAGGGCCTGGCCTTGACACAGAACCCTTGGAGTCTGCACTCTGACTCTCCCACTGGGACTGAGCAGAGACTCTGTGGAACCCTGGTCTACAATAGGTATCTCTAACACCTTCAAAACGGTTGGATCATATGGTGTGAGAGGCAGAGCTGCTGATACCTAGAGCTGATGATGGCTTACAAAGGCACCAGGCCTTTTTGCCTCTGTGGGCCCTTTCTTTCACCAAAAAGAAAAAAATAGAAATTATATTGTATGACTCCATTGGTAGGAAAATGGATATAATCTAAGATTCATTATTGTTCTGTTCCTTTTTTCTTTTGACTTTAACATAAAGTAAAATTAAAATATTTCTGTGAACCCCTCAAAGCATTGTGGGCCGTAGGCACTGTGCCTAATGGAGAAGGTGGCCCCGCTCGCACCCGAGTCTGACCCACTGCAGAGCCCTTGCTTGCTCTGGAGCCACTCAAAACTGGCCGCCTCCCGGGTCACCTAATAAATGAATCAGAACAGCATCAGCAACGGTGATAAACACTGCCTCTGAAATGCAAAGGAATCCACCAAGCGTCATGTCTGTTTCCTGGTGCTAAGATGTATACGGTACAACAGTTTGTCCTTTACTTTAGATGGAGCAGCATTCCCCAGACCCCTATATCCCTGCAAATTTCACCTGCAAACACCTTGATTTGAGACTTCTAGCCTCCAGAACTGCGAGTCACGAATTTCTTGTGTTGAAGCCAGCCAGCTCGTGGCGCTTGGCTCCAGCAGCTCCAGGAACCCGACAACCCAGCACTGGGGCCCACGCTCTCTTCCCCCTGGACATGCTCGCCGTCATTAGTCTCCCCCAGACCCGCAGTCTCGAATGCCATCTATATGCTAATAACTCCCAGTGTCTCGGGTCTTGACCTTCTCTCTGAGTGTCAGACTCTCATGTGCAGTGGTCTTGCCAGCTCCGTCTGAGGTGTTTTAGTGTCTCAAACTTCCAAGGTTCAACAAAGGGCTCTTGATTTCCCACCCGCACCTGTTCCCCTTATTGCTCCATCTCAGTCCATGGCAACTCCAACTTCACAGTGGCTCAAGTCAAGGCTTGGAAGTTACCTCTAACTCGTTTCTTTTCTTCATCCTCCACACCCAATCCATCCACAACTCTCTTGACATCAGGTCCAGTATGTAAGTGACGTCTGTCTACCTCTCTTTCCCCAACCCCACCCCACCCCCCCGCCATGCCCTCTGCTCTGGTCGCACCCACTGTAGCCTCTCACCTGGACCTTGCAACCCCTTCCCAACTGACCTCAGTTTCCCCTGCCCCTTCACCTTGCACACAATCCATTTCCACCCAGTGGACAGTGTTGGGTTTTTTAAAATATATTTTTAAAATATAAATCAAGCCATGCTCAAACCCTCCAGTGGCTTCCCGTGTTACAAACACTTGGACCCCACATTTCTAAGTCATCCACCCTCGCCAGCCTCTGACCTCACCTCATGCTATTTTGGGTGCCCTCACTACACCCCAGGCCCATTGGGTTTTTTTTTTTCTGTTCCTTGAGCACTTCAACTCCTTTCCTGCCCCAGGGCCCTGGCATGTGCCTAGAGAACACCTTCCTTTGGCACTTCGCGTGGCTGCCTCCTCAGCCTTCTAGTTCCAATCCTCCTCATTCAGCCTCCCTTCAGAGGGGCCTTCCAGACACACAAGCCTCTCTATCGACACCCTAAGACCCTGTCTGCACACCTCACAGCACTGTATTCTGCCTGGAATGAACTCAATTATTTGTCTGTGTCAATTATCTACCTCCCTCAAAACACACACACACACACACACACACACACACACACACACACACACACAAATCCGAACTCCATGAAGGCAGGGACTTTGTCCCTCTTGTTCACCATTATTCATCTAATACATAGCACGTGTTCAAATAAACATACATTGAGTAAATGAATGAAGAACAAATATTCCCGAATACGGCACTGACATGTAGGAGCAGCCCAGCCTGAAGTCAGTCAACGCTCAGTTCAAGGCTAGGTTCCCCGCACCCCCACTCTGTAGCAGTCCAGACTTTTAGGACATTCACAAAAGGAGGGCATTTGTTAAATTCGTGTGACCCCTGCTTTCTATGCCTTACCCTCACACTCCGTGCCTCAGTTTCCCATATGTAAAGAGGGAATTAGTTTAAAAGGTGATATCTTCCCTCTCCAGATCTGTGATTCATGCCCAGTATACACCAAGTGACTTCGACCTAGACCAGCCACTGCAGAGGGCAGAGGAGGTCTTGGGGTTGAGCAGACAGACCCAAGTATAGAAGCCAGGTGGGGAGACAGTGGACACGCAGGTGGGTAGAGAGGAGGAGGAAGCTTCGTGGTTTCATATACATAACCTTCAAAATAGTTGCCAAGGTTGCAATTTTACTGCTATTTGGTCCATATTTATCTCCTCCATTAGATTATAAATTCTAGGAGGGCAGGTGCCATAAATGATTTGCTCACCGGGGTATCCGCTATGTCAATGGTGCTCAAACTTTTCAGTCTCCCCTCGCTACTCTTTAAAATCATTGAGGACCCCAAAGAGCTTTTGTTTATCCTGGTTATAGCTATAGATCAGACAATCTCCACAGAGGACCATTTGGCTATGTCTGGAGACAGTTTTGGTTGTCACAATTTGTGGGAAAGGGAGGAGTGACACTGGTAACCTGCAGGTAAAGGCCAGAGATGCTGCTAGAATCCTACACTGCACAGGTCAGCCCCCATGACAAAGAATTTTCAGACTAAAATGTCAATAGTACCAAGGTTGAGAAATCTTGCTATAGATCTTAACCGTATTAGAAAATAAAACTGAGAGAACCTGAAATATTTATTGATTCATTTAAAATAATAATAAACCCATCACATGTTACCATAAATACATTTTTAAACGACTATATTTTTTTCAAATAGAATATTAGTGTGAAGAATGCACTGCACTGTTTTGTAAATTTCTTTTTGTCTGGCTTAATAGAAGACAGCTGAATTTCCATATATGTTTCTGCATTCAATCTGTTCCAATATGCTGCTTTTGCTGAAGTGCATGAAGAAAATCCAGCCTCACACAATATGTAGTTGGAAAGTGGGAGAGAGATTTCAAAGCCCTTTCAGATAACTATACATATTCTTCTTTGTTACTACACCAAAACTCAACAATCATGGTTTCTTAAAGAATCTGAAACCATATTCATGAATTTTTTATATTCAGTTATTTTAAATCCATCGGTCTGTTTTGAATTTTAATTGAATCTTTGACCCAGGCATGATTTTATGACATCATGTGTTGTGGATTGAATTATATCCCCACCCCCGAATTCATGTGAAGTCTTAATCCCCAGACTTCAGAATGTGGCCTTATTTCGAAATAGGGTCCTTGTAGATGTT
Source organism: Zalophus californianus (assembly GCF_009762305.2). Taxonomy (NCBI): domain Eukaryota; kingdom Metazoa; phylum Chordata; class Mammalia; order Carnivora; family Otariidae; genus Zalophus; species Zalophus californianus. The sequence goes on from NC_045598.1 coordinate 18,675,424, forward strand.
ATTAGTTAAGATGAGGTCATACTGGAGTAGCATGGACCCTAATCCAAAATGACTGAAATCCTCATAAAAAAGGGAAATTTTGACATACATACATTCAAAGAGATTGCCATGTAAGATGAAGGCAGACATTGGGTGGTGTGTCCCAAGCCAAGGAATGCCAAAGATGATCAGCAAACTGCCAGAAGTTAGGAGAGAGGCATGAAAAAGATCCTCCCTCACAGCCCTTGGAAGGAACCAACCCTGCTGACACCTTGATCTTGGAGGTCTAGCCTCTAGAGTTGTAAAAGAATAAATTTTGTTATTTGAGCCAACGTACCATTTTGTGGTACTTTGTTAAGGCAGCCCTAGGAAAGTAATACATCATGCACTGGTTATTTTGAAAACAGTAGTTTGTTGAATTATGCTGATCTTCCAAATGCTAACACGTTTTGTCACAGGATACCAAAAATCACATTCATTGCTACCATCACAGATCTCATCAGAAGAGTTTTTAAGTATTAAGAAGATGTCAAGCTCCCAGTGACAGATACAAGCTTTCCAAAATTCTAATTTTCACTCAAAAGCCCAAATTTTATCATTGACAATAAATACTGTCAGTGGTTTCCCTTGAAGGAAAAGGCCCATTTGGTTCATATTCAAGAAAATATCTACCATACCCAAGTCTGAATCACCATAGTTAGTTAGTCATTCTTTCAAGTAAATATGGTGGTCCATGAAAGAAGCTGCGGGTTCACCCACCACTCAAATAATCATGCCAGTATTTGTTCTCAAGGCAAACTTCCTCTGACTTGGCATGCAGACTTCTGTAGGTGTCTCCCCAATTCCCCACAGAGAATGCTAATGAGATGTGTACTCAAGGATCAAGATTTAATAAACTAATTTTGTTTTGTTTTGTCTTTAATGTGAGTGCATGGCCACGAAGAACATGATGATCTACTACGTTGGGTACCATCGCCTCCATATGAGTCAGCATGTCAGCAGCCTCCCCCGACATTAGTGCTGGTGTCACCACAGTGGAGAAGGCAAATCATGTCTTCGTGTTATTGCTGAAATAGCGTTGGCCTCACAGAGACCCCACTGCACTTGGAGAACCACTGCTCTACATCAAGCATAGTGAGAAGAGCCAAACACATCTTTGCCGAAGCAATGATTGAATGAATGGAAGGAATTAATAAGGACGAGAGAAAGAGAAGAAAGAAGGAGGGCCTTGATGGCTCCTGCTCTTGGCTTTCTGTGTCATATGAAAGACTGAGTTCTATGTACCTGGATTTTCAGCTGAAGACAGCTAACGAAGAGGGCTCTGCAGTGGGTTTGCCCCAAGACCGGGAGACAATTCTGTGCGTGAGTGTTGCTGTTGATGTGTGTCTTTGGAGGGGCCCAGTGAGATGTGTCTTAAGTGCACACCCCATAGCACCCTGGCTCAAAAAGCCCCATGGTCTGGGTGACATTATTACGACAAAAAGAAGACCGGAGAGAAAGACTGTTTAAGTCTGCAAAATATAAGGGAAAACAGTCATTATCACTTACTATCTGGGTCTAATGAACCACTTTTAAATAATTTTAAGTCTTTTTTGGAAAAACTTACAGAATTAAGAATAACCAGAGTGAAGAACAACTTTATAAGATAGTCTACTAAGAATTTAAACATAGCAAACCTAAATTTTTATTCCAGACTTTCCTGGTTTTGAAGGTACCTGAGATGGGCAACATCCTTTGAATACAAACAATGTCTTATTAACTATCCTCAACTGTCATGTCACGAATGGACTGGGTCCACATGCATCTTATAAATACTGATTTCAGATTCAAAATATATCTCTTTTGGATTCTGGCTTCTCATCATTTCTGATTTCTCTTCTTACACTTGCAAATAGAAAATGCAATACTTGAGGGAGTTTTAGAGACTTCTGATGGCTAATAATTTTGTTGAAGAGAGTCAACTTCTTTTTTTTTTAAAGATTTATTTATTTATTTATTTATTTGAGAGAGAGAGAATGAGAGATAGAGAGCATGAGAGGGAAGAGGGTCAGAGGGAGAAGCAGACTCCCTGCTGAGCAGGGAGCCCGATGTGGGACTCGATCCCGGGACTCCAGGATCATGACCTGAGCCGAAGGCAGTCGCTTAACCAACTGAGCCACCCAGGCGCCCAAAGAAAGTCAACTTCTTTGCTCCATAATTGCAAAAGAATTATATTTTTAGGTTTTTAGGCATCAATCAGAACAAGCCATCCAATGACGTTTTTTATTTCAACACTAAGTATTTCCTTCTGGTCACTGCTAGCTGACACCTGCCTCTTCCCCCCTGTGAACTGTATCCAGTAGATGTTGGCTCACAAGCAAAACATGAAAGAATACTGTGACCCAAACTTTTAGTAAAAAAACTTTTAGGTCTTTCTCCTTCCTGTTGAGTGACTAACTGGATGAGAATACCACATTTCCATTTTTCTTTTTACCTTAGAAATACATTGTTTATTTATTGATTCCTGAGTTGGAGAAAATCCACCTAAGACATTGTCATATGAAGACCCATAATCTGAGATTTCGCTTATGTGATAATTTCACCATCCTCGTTAACTCGCGTCTAGAGTGAGGCTGTCTCTCTGCATTCATCTTCTGAATCCTATAATTACTTCAAAACATTTTCCTCTACCAATTTTCTTCTCTTGGTCATTATGCATAGAAAAGGAAAAATCTCTGATTTTTCAGTTGTGTTCAATGAAAATGAAAGTCAGACTATAAGACAGTGTCTCCAGGGGTGCCTGGGTGGCTCAGTTGGTTAAGCAACTGCCTTCGGCTCAGGTCATGATCCCGGAGTCCCTGGATCGAGTCCCGCATTGGGCTTCCGGCTCAGCGAGGAGCCTGCTTCTCCCTCTAACCCTCCCCCCTCTCATGTACTCTCTCTCAAATAAATAAATAAATCTTTAAAAATAAAAAAAGACAGTGTCTCCAGTCTTCTCTTTATATCTTCTGATGATGCAATATTTTGGGCAACTATATTAGTTTCCTATTGCTGCTGTAAAAAAAAAAAAAATCACCACAAATTTGGTGACTTAAAATAACACTAATATATTACCTTACAGTCCTGGAGGTCAGAAATCCAAAATGGGTCTCACTGGGCTAAACCCAATTTGTCAGCAAGGCTGTGTTCCTCTGGAGACTCTCTGGGGAAGGGTGGGGACCATCTCCTTGTCTTTGCCAGGCTGCTCACATTCCCTGACTCATGACCCCATCCCCAACTTCAAAGCCAGCAATAGCTCAGTCTTTCTCATGCTCCCTCACTCTGGTTCTCTGCTTTCATCGTCACATCTCCTTCTGGCACTCTTTTAGAGACCCTTATGATTACGCTGGGACCACATAATCCAGAATAATCTTCCATCTCAAAGTCCTTAACTTAATCACATCTTCAGAGTCCCTTTTGCCAAATAAGGTAACATAGTCACAGGTTCCGGGAATTAGGATATGGACATCTTTGCGGGGAGGGTGCATGATTCTACCTCCCACAGCAACACAATAAGAAAACTGTAGATGATACAACAGTGATGATTTATGTCCCTATTACAGTATCCTTCTAGATCATTCCATCATTGTTCCACTTTCTTATGTTAATCTTTTTAGCATTATTGAGAATAGTTGGTAAGTAAAGTATAGCAAAATTTTTCCAGAGATAGGAAATTTTTCCAGAGATAAGGAAAGTAAGATCACTAAAATCGCCAAATATATCTTAGGTTTACAAATATATCCAATGGACCTGTGTGGTAACTCCAAGATAGAATGATATTTTTCCTATTTAAAAATAAGAAGCGTAATTTGTGTTTATTCTTTGGAAGTTCTGTAAGAAAGAATAACAGCTATGAAATATCAAACCTTACAGATATAACTGCTCAAAAAGGAAATTAAATTAGAATCAGATGCAAAAGATCCTGTTTATATACTGACAGTCAGGCTGTACTAAGCCAAAGGCCTTATTGTCTCTCAAATAAGAACATTAGTGCAGTGGCATAAGGCTAAATTTTGAATTCTGAACATGGAGGTAAAAATGTGTTGGGGAAAAAAGTGGGGCAGAGAGGGCTGTGTTAGTTAAGCTAAGGGAAGCTGCTATAACATAAGTAAACTCCCAAATTCTATGATTTTTAGAACAACAACAGGGGCGCCTGAGTGGCTCAGTCAGTTAAGCATCTGCCTTTGGCTCAGGTCATGATCTCAGGGTCCTGAGATCGAGCCCTGCATCGGGCTCTCCACTCAGCAGGGAGTCTGCTTCCATGCCCCTGCTATGCCCTTCCCCCCAGTCATGGTCTCTCTCGTGCTCTCTTGTCTTGTGCTCTCTCAAATAAATTAATAAAAACTTAAAAAAAAAAAAAGAACAACAACAAAGCATATTTCTGTCTCTCATGCATACCCATGATGAATGTCAACAGGTGGCAGGTATCTCAGCTCCATGTTCTGATTCAGGGACCTGGGTTCCTTCCATCTTGTGGCTCTGCCATCCTTTGGGAACTCCTTGTCACCTATGTGGTTGGGGTCTCAGCTGGCCGGAATGGGGAGAGACCATGCAGAAGACAAAGCCACTTTCTCTAGGCTTCACCCCAAGAGGTGTGCATCGCATTCTATTAGCAAGAACTTAGTCACACAACCATGCTGAACTCCAAGGAGACTGGGACTTGTGGCCCAGCTATATGCCCAGGAAGAAGAGAATGAATTTCAGTGCCCAGCAAGCAGTCCCCACCCCAGGGAATGACCTGATCTTTTGATCATTAGAGACAAGCCAGTCTCAGCTCCTGAGAAACCAGAAATGATTGCACTGCCTTACAAATCATGAGCTCTTAGCAGGCCAAAACTGAGAGAGTGGAAGCTTTCTCTGATTCAGCCTTACTGAGTCAGACACTCTGAGGGGTGACGCAGGCAAATGCATTTTGAAAAAAATCCCCAGGCAATTCTTCTGATTAAAATCCACTGTGGATTAGGGTAAGAGACACACCTGGTATCTTGGGAAGCCCTTCCTATAATTAGAAGCCGTGTGTGGGGATCGCCCTGGCTGCTCTTGGCTTCCTCAGCTGCTGCCTGCCTACACTGTACGCAAGCCTGACCCTACGTCCCAGACCCAGATTCTGGCCCATAGCAGGCACTAAATGAATATTTGTTGAATTTATTGTTTTTACTCTCACAGTAGAAAGAGTAGAGTGGGGAAGTCCTTTCAAATGCCTCTAAACCAACAGACGGAAGTGTCCTGTGACTCAGTCTGGTTTCAAAAATAAGCATAGATAAACCACCTCAGAGAACAGGTGTTTCCCAAGCATCCCCTCCCCAGGCAGCGAAGCCGTGGCTGGGGGGCCAGCCGCGCTCCTCGGAGCCGAGCCGGGTGACGGACGAGACAGCTCCCCACCACTGTGTGCGTTGGCTCTGTGAATGAGAGTCCCCTCCCGCCATCCCCCTCCCCCACGGCCAGGCCCCAGGAGCAGCACTTCTCCAACGTGAACGGTGGTGAAGTGTGGATTCTGCTCTGGCAGGTGTGTGTAGGGCCAAGACGGCTGCATTTGCATCTGTTCTCAGGCAAGGCCAATGCCGCTTCCTCTCAGCCCAGCCTTCAAGGACTCAAGCTCTAGGCAGCAAATGAGCAGGCAAAGGATGTGCTAGGGTAACCCAGAGACCCCTACCTGGCGGCTACACCCACAGTTCCCTCCTCCCCATTTGCTCCACCCTCCTCCCTTTGCCAGCCTCCCCCTCTTTGGGGAGGGGACAGATTCCTGTCCCCAAAGTTAGACATCTTATGGCAGGGGCCAAAGATGTGACCTGGGCTAGGTCTGGGGTTTAGACCTCCTTCCCTTTAGAGCGTTATCTTCAAACGTTCCTCTGGATGGAGCAGAAGCCAGAGGAAGTCTTTTCTCAATGATCCCCAAGGCCAAGAATCTCAAAGCAGAGAGAAGATTGCCCTCTCCGGCTGGGAAAGAAAACTAGGGGTGGTCCACACGATGAGTTTCCCGAGTCCCACTCATTTGTGGCTCTTACCAGACTCGCTGCTGGACCACACGTTATCCCAAGTTCATGCTGAATGCACTGAATCCCACAGCTGGGAAAGACCTTGGTATCCTTGTCAAGGATCTGTTTTCCCAAATGAGGCAGAGGGGCAAAAAATAGCCTGCCTGAGGCCACAAAGTGGATACTATTTCCATGTTTCTGGGCTTCTAGCCTAGAGGTTTTCCACACTGCCTCCCCAACTTGGAGGGATTGAGGATGTGATCTGCATGCCCAGCCATCTCCCTGCTTGGCAGCCAGGGGAAGGGGACCACTGGCCATGGGCCATGCTGGGTCACCGGACTTGACCTCCCAGCTGCTTGCCTTGCAGAACGGCCTGTTTAATGCTTTATTCCTCGCAGTGTCTCATTATTGATTCAGCCGCTCACTGCTGGGTCTGACCAAATAAACCCCGAGCATTTGTATAATGTCGACTTCATCAAAAATGCAGGAGTTGGGGTTTTACTTGTCTGCGCGCTACCTAGACAGTTTAAGTCGATGATTGGTGGTTTCTGTGAGCCAAGGAGGGCGTTGGCAGCCCGCAGGCTAGCTACTGGCCTCTCTGAAGTGATGCTGGGTCCCCAGGCTCCAGGGAACCCAGCATCCCCCAACTCCTGCAGGTGGGGATGAGTCTGGGATGGGGTGGGGAGTTCGGAGGTTGGTAGTGATTTTTTTAACACAAGCACCAGGCACAACTTTAGAAACAAAATCAACAATACATTAGTATGCTGCTCTTAAATATTACAGACGAAGATCTACTCAGAGGAAGAAATGTTTGTTCATCCATTTGTTCAAAAAATACTTAATGAACACCTACTATGTGCTAAGCCCTAGATTACAGAGAAGAATAAGGCATTCACCTGATTCACATGGAGGTAAATCTCTGTTCAAGAGAGACAATCAGGGAGCACCTGGGTGGCTCAGTTGGTTCAGAGTCCGACTGTTGGTTTTGGCTCAGGTCATGATCTCAGAGTTGAGGGATCGAGCCCCGAGTCAAGCTCTGTACTCACTGGGGAGTCTGCTTGAGATTCTCTCTCCCTCTGCCCCTCCCCCTGCTCATACTCTCTCTCTCAAATAAACAAAATCCTTTTTAAAGAGAGAGAAAAATCAGGCTATAAAATGGAAGCAATAAAGCATGACATTTATTAAACATTTACTATGTACCAGGTACTGTTCTGAGCACTCCAGCATTCTAGGTTTTTTGGAAAATCTATACATATATCTGCCCATAGTAAAAAGATAGTAAAAATAAGCACCAAAACATTCACATACTGTAAGTTCATGGAGGACTTTTATTTTCTTCTTTTTACTAACCTGGATCATCCAAATTTTCTTTATGTCTAGAACTGCAAGGAAGGAGAATGAAAGTGGGAGCGGAAGCATGTTCTTATGCCCCTGCCTCAAAGAAATCAGGCAGAGGGCCTCAACATGCTTCTCATTTGCTGCCTGATGTCTTCAGGCTCGAGTAGATGAGGCGCTGGTCAGCCCCAGCCACTCTGGGTTCTGTCCCAGCTCAGAAATCCAGCGCCTCTCCCTCCCCGGAGAATAGAGTCCCTGGAGAGCCTATGGCTTGTGGTTGAGGCTGGGGGAGGGCCGGGCATCTGAAGACTGAGTCTTTGAAGTGGAATCCTTTAATGCAGTGTTCCCAGATGGGCATCAAGAGCTTGGCTCCCTCCTGCCTGGCATGCAAATGCCAGGATCCGACCTCTCCTCCTGACCAAACTCCAAACTAGCCCAGATAGCTGGGGCTGCTGGCCAGCTCTCCTGGACCCCTGTCCTGGCCAGAGAACTGGAGACAACAGCTTTGCCACTGTCTGAAAGTCCTCGTGCCTCTGAAGGCCCTGCTGGGCGGCTCTCAGCCTCTAAAGACTCCCTGGGGAGCACCTTCAGGTGGATGCACCCCGGAAACTCTAACACTGAGCTCTGGACACAGGGAGAGGCTCGGTGTCAAGCACTTTACATTTCCTAATACATTTAATCCTCCTTATCGTCATCAACCTCATTTTACTAATAAAGAAGCAGAGGCCCAGAGAGGCTAAGTTACTTGACCAAAATCACACAGCCAGGGCTGACAGGCTGACTCCAGATCTTATACTCTGAAGCACTCTGCTACACTGTCACCCACTCTCTGGATGGGATCTCTGGGGACATTGCTTCCAGGTCCTTCCCCCAAGACTTGTCACGTGACAAGAATAGCAGCCCTGGTCACTGAGGAGGCAGCAGAATAGTTACAAAACAAAAGGAGGAGCGGGCGAGTGTCCGCCAGTCCCAGCTCTAAATCCTGGCCAAGCCATTTATTTACTCTGTGACCTTAGTCAAGTCATTTTACCTCCCTGGGTCTCTGTTTCCTCGCCTCTCATAGACGCGCAATGCCTAAATGTTCACTTTGCTGGACAGATGATTTTCAATACAGACAACTAGCAGTGTTATTTGAACACCTGCTAAGAAGCGTGCCAGATGCTGGGCCAAGAGCATCACATTCATTATTTAATCTTTATAACGGCCTGGGACACTATGATCCTCTTCCCCTGAACAGATGGAGAAGCAGACCTAAATGAGCTAAACGACTTCCCAAGTAATCAGAAAGAAGCAAAGCCAAGATTCGAACCTGTGGCCTCTGATGGCAAAAGCCCCAGTCTCAGCCCGCCCATCGCCTGTGTCCCATCTGCATTCCAGGAAACGATACCTGTCAAGGGCCTGGCATGGCACCTGGCTCATGGGAGCCCTCAAGTAACTCAGCTGATATTGCTGGTATTGCTGGTGCTGACGGGCCAATGTGCGTGCACCTAGCACAGCGCCTGGCACGCAGGAGGCCTCAGCTCCACCGTGTGCATCACAGGTTACCGTCGCCTTGGGCACGGCTGGCTACCTGCAGCGGCCTCCTCGCTCAGCTCAGTGAGCGCTCCAACGGAAGCAAGCAGCTCCCTTTTTCTGGTGAGCAAAGCAGATGGGCAGCTTCTCAAGGAGGACCAGGGCTCTTCCCTCCACCCCCTGGATGGAGGGACATGCTCAGTGCACTCCAATGGCCCTGTGACCTTGGGCCAGTCATTTCCCTCCCTATGAGCCTCTGTTCTGCAAAATAGGGAGGTGAAATCCCTCCCTTAAGGGCTGGTTAGCAGGAATCAGCGAAATAACACATACGGTGTTGAGCACAGTGCCGGGCTTAGGAGGAGCTCAGTAAGCTCACAAGATCTTGGTCCCAACATCGTAAAGTCTGTGTGAGAAGATGGGAAATAGGATCAAAATCCATCAAATCTAAGACAATAGCCACCAGAGAACACACCATGAATTTATGTACCACTACGAATGCAAAATGCTGCTGAATAATCTATGACCCAATCTTATCACTTAGAACTGTGATGTCATGCTTGGAGAAAAGGCTTTTCCAACTTAGACCGAGATTTTAATTATATATCACTCTGTGCATACTTATAAGGAAAAAACAAAGAACATAAATTGGTTACAGTGTCCCTAAAACTTCTTCACATGCACAGCCCACGTCTTCTGAATTCCTTTCAATGTGGAGTCCTTGGAGGTCATGTTTTCCCACATAATATTGTCCTCTTGCCTCAGGAGCACTGGTCATGTGGCATTTTCTGAAAGAATCCAACAGAAATGCAAGGCATGGGTGCTGGGCGCCTGGGCTGGCCTCACCATGATGTAGCAGCGGCACACTTTGACCCCTCATGGGCAAGGTCACTGAACACGTAGGGTTTGCCATGCCCCCCCCCACTGCCCCTCACAACCAGTTTGTTCTTAACCTCCCCCTGGATTTTCCACAAGTCTTGACACTGAACATATTGGTGTTCGCTCAGACAACAGCAACCACAATACACCACCAATCACAAGATGCATCCAGAGTCCAGAGATGTAATATGTGAAAATGTTTGCTTGAGAGAATGGATGGTTTGGGTAATGACATTTAAGTTCCCACTGTCAACCTGGCCAGGGGCTGGGTGTTCCGACAGCCATCGTCCCTTCATTTCGCCTCTCTTTCATTTGAGTTTATTCTTATCATTCCTTTATTGACAAAGACACTGAAGCTCAGAGAGGTAAAGCAATTTGTCCAAGGTCACACAGCTAATAAGTGGCAAAGCCAAGACTTGACCTGCAGTCTCTGATCTTGTCACAGTAGCAGGGATAGATCCTCTCCTGAGTGTTTCTTCACACTAGCTTCTGAGCCCAATGTGCCCATGCAAAATTAAGTCAGTCCTGACCTTGGGAAGCCATCTTTCGATGTCCTTTCTTTAGAAAGTAGTAACAATAGTCCCTCTGTGCCAGGTGCTGTTCTAGCCACTGTATGTGTTCTAGTACATTCAGTGTTCCCAACTGCCTTATGGGATGGGTTCTATCATTAGCCCGTTTCACAGATAAGGAAACTGAGGTGCAGAGAGGTAATGCCACATCCTCAGGGTCACATAGCTGGGAAAGGGAGGAGCTGGGATTCAGACACAGTGCAGCTCCAGAGCTCACTCACCTAACTGCCCCCTCATCTCACCAGACTGGCACAGGAAGCCCTCTGCCACCCCAGACCCCCTCCCTCCCCACTCCCCACCCCTACCACCCTAAATCTTATTGACTTTCACGGTGGTCAGACCCCTCTCCTGCTGGGAGCAGGATCTGGGCTGTCAGGCTTGAGTCAGACGAATGGCCTTCCCCAGCCAGGCCTGGCTTCCAAGTTTCTTAATGCTGGACCCAAACATAACACAATCTAGCGGCCCTGGCTGCTCTTCACAAAAAAAGCATGAGGGGGTGTGGAAAGAAATCTAATTAGAGTCCCTCAGAGCCCCAGCTCTCCTTATTATTAAATTAGCCCCCTTTGAAGTGGAACTCAACTCATTATAATAATTGGAATGCTAAGGAATTGTCTTATATGATCCTGATCTGAGAAAAATGGCTTTCACAATTGCATTTATCCATGTCCTAGGGTCTTCCCACGGGACAAAAGATGACTCTGGATGCCAAACGGTTCTTGCTTCATTCAGAGAAGAGCTTGGGGACGGTCCAGTGGGCCTGCTTCCCTGTGGGCCAGAGCTGCTGAGATGCAGTGTTGGGGACCCCACACAAATGTGGGGAGAGGGCTGCCCACGTTTCCTACAACATCACAGCCCCAGGCCCAAATCAGAGGCTTACACAGGGACAGGGAGGCTGCTAGGGAAATGTAGAAGGTCCAGGTCAAATGCTTCACATGGTGAGTGGCCCAGAAGAGGGATCCCTAAAGACAGACCCCATCCTGGGCCGCTTCAGAATCATCTAGTTACAGATTCCAGGGTCCCACTCCCAGAGATGCTGATTCTTCATGGCTGCAGTGGGGTCCCAGTTGGAAGCTCCCCACAGTGATTCTGAAGCATAGCTAGGTTTGGGCTCCTGGCTTGGCACCTCTGGGGATCCTTTTGAGTACTCTGGATCCACTGTGGATCCACCACACCCAAATTTCATTACTGTTGCAGAAGATTCCAGTACCCCTGGGCTGACTTAATGCTAAAAAGGCCAACACTGGTGGTTGGTTTCCTTTCCTTCCTTAGGGTCTCAGAGGATAGGACCTACGGCTGCCAGTCCCAAAGTCCTCGGAGAATTCCTGCCTGATACAGTGAGCTGCCTCCAGACACTTCCATCTCACCAAAGATATTTTTGTGCTCTTTATTCAGCACACAAATAGGAGGCAATATTTGCCTTGAATGTTTTTAAAGGAACATTTTAAAGTGTTTTTTGGGGATCCTCATGTCTGCCCATCTTTCCTGACCTAGTTCAAATCTTGCCTAAAGATCTAAAAAATTCTTTGCCAAATACCCAGCCCTCCATGGGGACCCCTTTTCTGGCCTCCCGTGGCCCTTATTCTGTGGCCTGGAGAGACACCAGGTACCGGGCTCTTTGCTGCTTCTTGTTCTCCCTGATCTTTACACGTTCATGGTGCTGTGGGGATCTGGAGCCAGCCACTGGTTTTAGAAAGTGCCCCAGATATAGTGAATGGAGCCCAAAAATGGATCTCCTCAAAAGCAAAACCAGGTCAGTTTCTCAATCAAAGACCTAAGCAATCATCCCTTGGGAGATACTGGGGCCAAGGGAGTTTGAGAACCACACTTTGGAAGGACCCACCTTCATCTCTTTAAAGATGAGGAGTCAGCCCTGACCAAGCTCATACCGCCTAGAGTCCCTACTCTGCTCCCATCCTTCATCCACCCAGAAGGTTGGCTTCTTGTTCCGAGTGAGCAGGTTAATGCCGAGGCGTTCTCTCCTCCTGGGCAGCTATTTCCTGCGCAACACACATTCAAGACACATCCCAACAGACACTTCCACATGACTCCCTTCCTCCCACAGAGGACAGGAGCTGTGGTGCAGCTTCAACCCCCCCCCCCCCCCGCCGGGGTCGGCCCCAGAGAATGTGGCCTGGATGAGGCTCCATGTATCGGCTGGTCTTAAGAAAGAGCCACACTGTTCTTAAAGAGAATTGTGGTTAGAGAAAAGACTTGGTCTCAATGGTCCTTTTTACTCAATAGAGCTTCTCTCTGGTGTCTCCAAGTCACATCCGTTTCCCTTCCTGACCCAAGGGCAGGGTCTCCACAGCTTGGGACATGAAGGGCTAATAGCAACAATGCTTTTCCAGTGACTGTTTATGCCTTACCTCCCCTTTTATGGAGACCCGAAAAAGAAGAACAAATCCAAATATCTGATTCCCAGAAAATGTTTTCACCAAAAGCCATTAGTCTAGCCCTGAAATGGAATAAATCCAACGCTTGCATTAGCTTGCAAAGAATAACCCCACTGCCACATTACAGATGATGTCAAATGTGGCAAACCCAACAGCTTGCACCAAAACGACCACAGGGTACAACCTTTCAGACTTCCCTGCTTCCTTCTTCTGGTTTCTCATTCATTCTCTTAATTAATATCTATCTACACGGCACTCTGCTGTAGGATGCAAGTCCTGCGGTGCCAAAGACTTATGACTCAGAACTGCTTCTTCCAGTCTTCCAGATCCCTGTCACAGATCTTTAGCTGTAGAGTTACCAAAGTGGGCGCAGGTGCTTGAGACCCCTCCATCCTCAGAGGAACCTTAGCGCAGAATATTACATGCGCTTCAGGACCACGATGGACTTGAGTTCAAGTCCTGACTTTGCCACTCTATGACCTTGGACAACTCAGATAATCTCTCAGCCTCATTTTCTGTGACTATAAAATTGGAATGCTCATGCCAGCAGGTTTACTGTAAGAATTTGCTGAGGTCACTATGCAAAGGGCTTACCCCAGTGCTTGGCGGAGAGTGAGTACAATGAATGTTAGGTATTACTTTTTTTTCCATTTTACATATGAGGAAACTGAGGCTCAGAAGTTTTCCCGAGTGACACACAGACGGCCATGAGAGGTATGGGAAGCAAACTCATCTCTCTGATTCTACATTCTGGGCCTTTTTGGGGAGGGTGCTTTTTTATTTGACAGTTCTGCAGAGTTCAGCCTTTAGAATGAATTTGGGAACAAAGGTACCTAATGAAGGCTCAGAGAAGATCAAATAGGACAAGACAGAGGAGAAGAATAGCACAAAGGACAGTGAAGAGGGAGATTCCCGCTGATTGCTGCCACCTCTCCTTGTTGATGTCAAGAAACACAACAAATGCAGAAGAATATTAGGGGGGAAAGATGGGGGGGTGGCAGCATAGAAGGAGAGGAGCCTCAGAGTCTGAAGAAGGGAACTGGAAAATTAAATGCCAAACAAGTCACAAATTTACTGGCCCCCTCAATGCTCCCTAAGCCAGGTGGGCATCCGGGGCTGGCCCCTTCCTGGATGGAGAAATGACTGACTACGAAGGTAAAGGCCTCAGCCCTGCTGCCAGAAACAGTCAACCCCAGAGACAACAAAGTTCCCAAATTCCTGGTCTCCAATCTCTGCCTCAGAACATTCTTGGGCCAAAATAAATGTGGGAACCCCATGGTGGAGTCTTGGAGCTGGAAGAAAATCCAAGATGTCGCCCAACGCAACTCAGTCCTTCCAGGCAAAACCACACCAAAACCATCCCGACAGATGCTAATTAATTGAATAGTTTTAAATTAAATAATGGGGACTGGGGGGAGGAGAGAAGGGTGCCAGGGATAATTGGAACAGAAACCCAATCCAGAGAAAACAGTGATGAAGCCCGGGAATTACTTAAGCACACACAAAAGAGGCTGGGACACAGGTAGGGGCTTGTTTCCACCCAAGAGGCTGATGGCAAAGATGCAGCTAAGGAACCCCACATGGCCCCAGAGTGATTTGGTCTGGGCTCCTCCACTTCTCAGCCAGGCTGCTGGTCTCCCTCCAGTAAAGGTTCAGGGGGGACAGCCTGGGGACCTCCCAGAACTCCTGTGAGAGGTCTCTCCAGCCTCACGGCCTTCCCCTCAGGCTTTCAGGTCCTGGAACACACTGCATCCACCTCTCCTTCTCAGCCTTTGCCATTGAAGTTCCCTTTGCCTGGAGCACCATTCCCTCACCCAGCTTCCCACCCCTGATCCCAGCTCATCAATGTCTACCGTTCTAGGAGGCCTGGGCTTGGTTCTCACTAAAAGGTCTGAGCCCCTGCTGCAAAGTGCCTAGGAAGCTCCCTGTGCCCTCCCACCCCAGCCCAGGACAGGTCGCTTCTGTCCGCCACTAGGCTGGAGCCTCCAGCCAGCAGGGACTATGGCCACCTGGTCACAGCTCTGTCTCCTGGACTGAGCTTGGGGTGTAGACACTTCATAAATGTTTGGTGGATTAAAAAAAAAAAAAAAAGAAGGAAATAAATGCTAACTTCCCATAACATGGCCCCACCACTTCAATTTTGAGGCTGAAAATAATAAGTAGGTATCTAATGTGTCCTTAAGGGTCTCTAAATAATAATAAAATAGACATGTATTAAGTGCTTCTAATGTGTGGGCCCCATGCTGGATGCTTACGCTCCTGCCTCAGTCAAGTGCACACAACCTCATGAGCCCGGGGCTGCTGTCATTACCCCCGCCTCCAGGGTGGGGAAATGAAGCTCAGAGAGGCTGAGCAGACTGCCAGAGATCACAGCGCCTTGACTTACTTGGCTGTGGGTCTGGCTAGCCCTAGAACACACTCAGTTGCTCAGGCGCCGGCCATTCCGGCCCGAAACCCACCTCAGAAAGCCCCTCGTGTGTAACTAGAAACCGTGCCTCTGACCGTCAGCCCATTTCCTCTTCTCACATCTCAAGCCCAGATGGGGTCTGACACTTATCTCAATCCCCTGTCCCAGGGCTGGAGCCCAGCAGAGCCCTGGGAACATGGAACTCTGTGGACAGAGGGCAGGAGGAAGTGACTGCTAAGGGGGGCACTGAGGGGGCTTAGTCTCCCGGGTCCGAAGGATCCACCTGGCCCTGGCTGCCACATCCTCATGTTGGCAAAGCAGAGGTCTCAGGGGCAGGGAAGGAAGCCAGGGGCAAGCAGATTGTTATCACAGGTTAGGTGTCTCCTGTCCAAGGACAGCAGGGACTACCCAAGGCTGCCTCCTCCATGCAGTCTTTCTTGATTCCACACGTGTGACTGGAGAGTGTTGCTGGAGTCCTCAGAGCCTTCTGCTGGCACTGTGCTATGGCCCCGCCCTAACCTGTGTGCACCTTGTGGCCCAGCCACAAGTAGCTCTGCCACGGCCCTAACCTCTCAGGGGCTCACCTGCTTATCTGGAAAATGGGCATGTTAATAGCCTCTACCCCACAGGGCTCTTGGAAAGAGTATATGTGTTTGTGTACTCACAGAGATGACTCACACAGATGACTTACAGATAATGTGATTATATACATGAGCATAGATAATGTGTATGAGTGTGCAAATGCTTAAACTAATTCTTGGCACAGAGAAAATGCTTAATGAACATCCCTTGTTCTTATTAATCTCTATATGATTGGGTCATATGCCGGGGAGGGACACACTTGGCATGACAGGGAATGATGCCTTTTACAAAATCAAGCTGAGGTTTCCAAACACTGGGCTGCGATGCAGCCTCTGGGAGGGAAACCCTGGGGCATTTGTTAACGACAGATTCCCAGGTCCCACAACTGGACCCACTGACTTTGAGTCTCTGAGATGGTGCCTAGGAATTTATATTCTTACAACCTGTCCAGATGATTACGATGATCAGCCAGATTTGGGACCCACTGGGCTAGCTGAGCTGTTTCTTGTGCAAATGGAGGAGTGGGCTCTGCTGCGGCTTCCACCATAAGAAGGGGTCTCTCCCTCCTCCCATGCCCTCCTTTCCTCCCTTTGGTTCATCAACATCTTGAGTTTTTCTCGGCAGCAGTTTCTCCAGAAGAACTCCAGGCAGACCTTCTCTGGACCATGTGAACCCTGAGGACCTAAGTCTTGTTTTCCTCCCACGGAATGTCCGGGAGCAGTTTAATTTCCATCCCCTGTGCAGATGAAGATTTGCTTCATCTGCGCATGTAACTTGTATACACTGGCTCACAGGGACCCCGTGTGATCTGTCAGAAAGATGTCTCTGAGCTTCCAACTTCTCCATTTACCGCTGAAGAAGCTGAAGCCCAGAGAGGATATATGATTTGTCCAAGGTCATGCAGCAGAAAACCAGAGTGGAGACTACAGCTCGAGTCTCTAGCCTCCGAGCCTGTGCCCTTTCCACCGGGACAAGCCCTTGTTCCAAATACCACAGGCCCACTCATTTATACACCAATGATGAGGCTCCACGCTACAAAGTCTTACTCTGTGAGTACTCTGTACCAGCAGGCTCTACGTATGTTCTCTCCTTCGAGTCTCAGGAACTTTCTTCCTCGTGGGCATTATTATCCTCATTTCACTTCTAGGACAACTGAGCCTCGGCAAGGTAAAGTGAACTGCTCGAAGCCATTCAGCCAGAAAGAGTCAGGATGGCAGTCTTGGGCCTGTCTCTTTCCAGAACCCAGCCTCTTGGCTCTGAGGCCAGTCATGGAGCTCACTTATGTCTCTCACCTCAAAAGCTGCCCTTCCATGCCTACTCTGTGATGGGGGGCGGGGACTCGGCAAACCAGGCTGGTCCGCTGTGAGGGGCTGAGGGAGACTCCGAGGCGGGAGGAGGAAGGCCTCGCTACCCCCCGCCCCTGTCCGCTTCCTGTTCCTGCATCGAGTGCCCCTCAGAGGCACCAGAACAGCTTTACTGCACCTCTTCCTTCAGAGTTGGGGCGCAGGCCCAGGGGCCCCGCCTCTGTGACCTCACCCCGGCTGAGGTCCGAGTGTCAGCTCTCCAGGGCCTCCTCTGAGTTCCTAAATCTTAATCCTTCCAACTTCTTCCTTTTGTTGCCCCGGCTTTAGGGGGTCAGGACTCCTGTGAAACCTCGGGGCCTTCGTGTGACCCTTCCAGTTACTTAAGTAAGAACTTTCTATCCAGTTACCAATTTTTTTTTTTCTATTGAATTTTGTCTGCTTAAATAACTGAGGTGGCTTCTGTCTCCTGACCGGACTTGACTGATCCAGGAGTGGTCCCAAGAAACAGCCCCACAGGTGGAATCTGGAGATCTGTTTTGCTCCGGCGAGGTCACCCCTGCGATGCTTCTTCACCCTGGCCGCAGCTGCCCCTTCCTGGGGCAGAAGCAGAATCCACTTTGCAGTCCTGCTGACATGGCAGAACAGTTTCATTGCCCTTACCTCACCCCCAGATTCCAACACTAGCCAGCATGGACGCAACTGTCATACTACACGGAGCAGTTTGGCTTCCTGGAGAGGTTTTGGGTAACACAGAAGGTTCAGTGCCAAGGCATCAGTGTCGCCTAAGCAGGAACTGTTCCTTGATAAGTAGGACTTCCAGAGGGAGACAGCCTACTCTCCTGGGCAGACAAGTCAGCCCAGGGGCAAGACCGGGCCTCAGGGGTGACCAGCACTGCCCGGCAAAACTGCCTACAGTTTCACCGAAGAACATACACAGATGGCAAATCAGCACATGGAAAGATGGTCAGCATCACTAACCATCAGGGAAACACAACTCACAAAGCACAATGAGCTATCACTGCACACCTGTCAGAAGGGCTAAAATAAAAAATACTGACAACATGAAACACGGACAAGGATGCAGAGAAACGGGTACGTCATACATCACTGGTGGGAATGCGACAGGGCATAGACGCTGTGGAAAACAGTTTAGCAGTTTCTTTAAAAACCAAACCTGGGTGGCTCAGTCGGTTAAGCGGTTGCCTTCAGCTCAGGTCATGATCTCATGGGTCCTAGGATCGAGCCCCACATCGGCTCAGTGGGGAGTCTGCTTCTCCCTCTGCCTGCCACTCCCCCGCTTCTGCTCTCTGTCAAATAAATAAATAAAATCTTAAAAAAAAATAAAAACCGAGGGCGCCTGGGTGGCTCAGTTGGTTAAGCAACTGCCTTTGGCTCAGGTCATGATCCCGGGGTCCTGGGATCAAGTCCCGCATCGGGCTCCCCCTGCCTTGCAGGGAGTCTGCATCTTCCTCTGCCTCTGCCTGCCACTCTCCCTGCTTGTCCGTTCTCTCTCTCTCTCTGTGTCAAATAAATAAATAAAATCTTAAAAAAATAAAATTAAAAAATAAAAACCAAACATATAATTGCCATATGACCCAGCAATTGCACTCCTGGGCCTTTATCCCAGAGAAATGAAAACTTGCATTCACACATAAAAACGTTGTACATGAATGTTGATGGCAGTTTTATTTAGAACAGCCCCAAACTGGAAACAATCCAGATGTCCTCTAATAGGACCAACGGTTAAACAGACTGGTATATCCATACCGTGGACTACTGCACAGCAATAGAAAGGAACTATTGATATGCATTAGTGTGTCCAGCTATTGATACAAACTGACTATTGATACATATAACTACTTCAATCTCCAGTTACCCTAACTGAAACAAGTCAATCCCAAAAGGTTAAATACTGCATGATTCCATGTAAATAATAGTCTGGAAATGACAAAACTATAGACATAAAGACCCGATTGGCGGTTGACGGGGTCAAGGACGGGGCGGGAGCAGGAGAGAAGTGAGGGTGGCTGGAGACGGGCAGTGCGAACCATCCTTGTGGGGATGGAAAGAAATGCTCTGCGTCTCGACTGGGTCAATGTCAGGGTTCTTTTTTTTTTAATTTTTTATTGTTATGTTAGTCACCATACATACATCATTAGTTTTTGATGTAGTGTTCCGTGATTCATTGTTTGTGCATAACACCCAGTGCTCCATGCAGAACGTGCCCTCTTCTTTTTTTTAAAAGATTTTATTTATTTATTTGAGAGAGAGAATGAGATAGAGAGCATGAGAGGGGGGAGGGTCAGAGGGAGACACAGACTCCCCGCTGAGCAGGGAGCCCGATGTGGGACTTGATCCCCAGACTCCAGGATCATGACCTGAGCCGAAGGCAGTCGCTTAACCAACTGAGCCACCCAGGCGCCCAGAATGTGCCCTCTTTAATACCCATCACCAGGCTAACCCATCCCCCCACCCCCCTCCACTCTAGAACCCTCAGTTTGTGTTTCAGAGTCCATCGTTTCTAATGGTTCGTCTCCCCCTCCGACTTACTCCCCTTCATTCTTCCCCTCCTGCTAGCTGCTTCTGCTTCTGCTGCTTCTTCTTCTTCTTCTTCTTCTTTTAACATATAATGTATTATTAGCTTCAGAGGTACAGATGTGTGATTCAACAGTCTTGTACAATTCACAGCGCTCACCATAGCACATACTCTCCCCAATGTCCATCACCCAGCCACCCCCTCCCTCCCACCCCCCCCACTCCAGCAACCCTCAGTTTGTTTCCTGAGATTAAGAATTCCTCATATCAGTGAGGTCATATGATGCATGTCTTTCTCTGACTGACTTATTTCACTCAGCATAACACCCTCCAGTTCCATCCACGTCGTTGCAAATGGCAAGATCTCATTCCTTTTGTTGGCTGCATAATATTCCATTGTGTGTATATACCACATCTTCTTTATCCGTTCATCTGTCGATGGACATCTTGGCTCTTTCCACAATTTGGCTATTGTGGACATTGCTGCTATAAACATTGGGGTGCACGTACCCCTTCTGATCCCTACATTTGTATATTTGGGGTAAATACCCAGTAGTGCAATTGCTGGGTCGTATGGTAGCTCCATTTTCAACTTTCAATGTCAGGGTTCTGGCTGTGATACTACACTACAGTTTTACAAGATGTTCCCACTGGGGGGACCTGGGTGAACAGTACAGGGGATCTCTCTGTATTATTTCTTACAACTGAATGTGAATTTGCAACTCAAAATTAAAATTTCAATTAAAAAAACAAACAAACACCTGCAAGACCTTTTCAAAGCACCCACCTGAGTCGGGAGTCAACAGGGTGGGGTGAGGCCCGAGCATGGATGTGTTTTTGAAAGTCTCCCCAAGAGTTGAAAACCACACAATTAAATGACTGCTAAAGTCACTTCGCCTAAAAATTTAACACATGAAAATATATTCTAATCCAAACATCTTAGGGGTTTGGGCTGGAACTATCCCCCTCTATCACCCCTGTCCAGTCTCCCCAGCAGAAAGGAAGAAGAAGCCCTGAAAGAGAGTCAGGACATGAGCTCGGTGACCAGAGAGGGAGCAGCTCCCTCCTTCATTGTCCAAGAACTTCTAACCATGAGGCTCTCAATTAAGCATAGCTAATGGCCACAGTGGCTGAGGGTGGGACTAGAACTCAGCTTTCTGGCTCTGCCCTTGGCAACTTGGCTGAGGGTGGGCAGCCCCCCAATACATGTCAAAACAGTTAGAAATGGTTCTAATTATAACCAGGAAGTGTTTAAGCCTGTGGGTGAAAGGAATGCCAATTCATGTAATAGCCGTTACTACACACAATAAACCACCCCCCCATTCTTGGCCCAGATTTTGAGGGTGATAAATGGTGTCCCCGCCGGCACAGATAGGAGTCTTTATCACATAGGGGAGAAACCCCAAGTCTCTGGAGAAGAACAAGAGCGGGAAAGGTCTGGGGGAGCACAGCAGTTCTCTGTGTCCCTGGGTGTGCTGGATAGCTTGGGGGTTCTTACCCCCTTCATAATTAGCCAATTAATCAGCCTCTCGGTTGTCTGTGTTCCTGGGCATACTGGATAGCAGGGAGTGGGGGGGTCCCTCCCCCTTCATAATTAGCCACCTAATCAGCCTCTTCTCCATGCTAATGAACCACCCAAGACTCTTCAATGGAGAGGAGCAATCGGAGATGTTTCACTGCTTGGGACCCCACAGCCTCCCCCCCCTCTCCCCCTCACTCCCACCGGAGGGCTCCCCGCCATCCTGAGCACAGAGCTGCGAGCTTGTGATCCCAGCCAGTTAACTTCGCAGCTAACATGCCAGGCAGGGCGGCGGTGGCCCCAGGAGTTGTCGGGCAGGAAGCGGAACCTTCCAGACTGAGCAGGGGTCCAATTCCCCCTCCTAGGGTGGCCACCTCGGCCCCAGCAGCAACCCACCCCCAGAGGTTACTGCTTCAAGATGCCACTCTTTGCCTCCTCCTGGTGTGCCAGCAGCCCTGTCCAGATCCCTGCAGGAGGCCTGGAAGTAGGCATCTTGGTCCACCGTTCACTAGCTGGCTGACTCTCGGCAAGTCACTTCAGCTCTCTGAGCCTTCCAGAGTTTCTGTCTCCATAGAACCCTCCACTCAGAGTGGCAGGGGCGGGGGGCGGGTGCGGGGCAGGGATTAGAGGGCCAGCTGCCAGTACCCGAGCCCACAGTGGGTACCCCGTGAATGGCGGCCAGGGAGGTGATAGAGATGGTCTCCTTCCAAGATCCCAGAACCACAAGCCTCTTAGTAGGTCCTCTGCACGGCTCAGCTCCTCACAGCTGGGACCTCAGTAGGTCTGAAACACCCAACAGCCATTCAATACCATGTTCTCAAAGAACATTGAAGGATATGGGGAAAGTCTCCCAAAGACTCCTGAGTGATAAGCACAGAGCAGCAAACTACATAGCCGCCAGGATAGTCACAGGGAGAAAGATGGGGATGAAATCCACCAGGCCATTGACAATGGCTTTGCTTGGGTGATGGGATGAAGGGGGTGGAGGGAACTACAGAGATGGTTCTTCTCATCATTACACTTCTAACATTTACGAAATTTCTACCACAAACATCTAAAATCCAGAGAACTACTATTTTATGTTTCTATGTTATAAAAAAATTTTTACATCATATATAATATAGAAAGGCTACCCATCTTTAAAATCTTTCAATGGAATTATTATTTAGAACCGATTTCCCATCATTCACACATTCAACAGGAATTGCTCTGGATGCCGGGGTGGGGGTGGTATATGAGGTGGGGTACGGGGGTCCTGACCTTCAGGAAATTTGACAGTCTAGCAAGAAAGAAATGCAGTAGTTATGGAAGAGGCCCGACAACATGGTCTGGGAATCTCAGAGCAGGAAGATCAAGGAGGGCCACTTAGAAGAGGCATCATACAGGCTGATTTGGGAAGGATGGAGTTGTGGCATTGAGACACGTGGTGCGATTTTACCTGACCATACCTAAAACTGGGACCTTGGTTGGGGACAGGAAAAAATAGGCCTCCTACTCCCTAACTTTCTACCACCTGCTCGTCCCTGGACACAGCACAGAAAAGGATCCCTCTCTGGGCATCTCACAGAATCACTGGACCAGAGTGTGTGGAGTGGAAAAGTCGAATGTCCTCATTATATGTATGAGGACATCGAGGCCCAGTGAGGGGAAGGGTCTTGCCCTCAAAGTCTCCTGATTTTTTATCCAGGGAACCAACTAGCCTCACATTCCAAAGACTTGGCTTCTGATGCCATTGCTATTGCAGGGTGTGTTTTCCAGAAGTAAGTGACAACAGCAGCTCCATAGCCCCATGATACTGCTCTGAGATGCTATTAATTCCTCCTTCCTGCTTGTCTTCCACATTTGGCAACAGTGTTATAGTGTGACACGAATAGCTACAGAGGTCTTGCAAATGAACTCTCAACGGCCTCACTCTCATACCCTGGAACTCCAAACTCTGATCTTGGGTTGGTCTGACTTACATTCATCCTAAGAAAACTAACAATGTTCCAAGAACTTCAGATGCATTTACTCTTCATAATAACCCTATGAAGTAGCGACTATTATTCCCATTTTACAGATGAAAATAAAGAAATTTCTCCTCTGAGTCCATGTTAAGAGAAAGTATGATAGAGTACAGTAGTTTTCAAACATGTTTGGCCCCAAAATATTATTGAACACAAAAACTAATGATGTACTATATGTTGGCTAATTGAATTTAAATTTTTTTTTAAGATTTTATTTACTTATTTGACAGAGAGAGAGAGACAGGGAGAGAGGGAACACAAGCAGGGGGAGTGGGAGAGGGAGAAGCAGGCTTCCCGCCGAGCAGGGAGCCCGATGTGCGGCTCGATCCCAGGACCCTGGGATCATGACCCGAGCCGAAGGCAGACGCTTAACGACTGAGCCATCCAGGCGCCCCGAATTTAAATTTTAAAAAAAGATTAATAACAACAACAACAAAAAAATAAAATTAACAATGGCTCTACCTGCATATCCCTCCATACAGGTTGGCAAAAAAGGCCTTTCTTCCTGGTGTACCCAACAGTGCCCTCTCTTGGCATAACAAAGACCAGAAAAATGGTTAAGGACAAAGGCTTTGTAGTCAGACAGACCTGGGTTCAAGTCTCTGATCCACCTCTTACTAGCTGGCTGATCTTGGGTGATTTATATAATTTTTCTGTGCCTTCTTTTCCTAATTTGTAAAATGGTTATACACAATCCACAGGGTTTTTATGAGGATTACATTAAATACTGTATGTAAAGTGCTTAGTACTATACTGTAAATTCAAGTCACCGGCCTGTAAGCCTGATGAGGCAGGCAGGGGTCGAGTCTGCCTTGTCCACCCTGAATCCCCAGGACTTAACAAAAAGCCTGGCCTTTAACAAAGGCTCAGTAAAATTTGATGAGCAAGTGATAAGTGAACGAATGAATGAATGAAATTCAGCCTAAATTAAAGGTTTGGTGCTATGATAATTATATCTGACAGTGTCCCCAAATTGCACATCCAAAAACAATAACGTATTAAGAAGAGAAAACCACCCAGAAGCTGATTTCACAGGTTTCTACTAAAGAATTGCTAACAGGGAAAAGGGGGTCTTGGGTTTCCAACACAATGCTATGCTAAACACTCTCTAGACCCTCCAACCAAAAACAACCAAACATGCTAGCTAGAAAAAAATATTTTAATTGATCAATTAACCCTCAAAAAGGTATATTCATAACAAAAACTACATGAACACTGGAACTCAGAGAAGTTAGTGATGCTCTGAAGCTACATGAAATGAAGATCAGAGACAAAACCCAGAGCCCACTCAAGGTGAGGACTCTAAGAGAAAACCTTCGCCACATAAAGCTGAGACCCCAACAAGTTACACACTGGTGTCAAGGTGAACTAGAACAAAACTCTATCCCTGGGGACTACAGGGCAAATTGCTTATACTGAACATTGACAATGAATGGAAGGGGGAAAAAGCCTCTCTTAGAATTTGTAGCTACAAGCCAACCTTCTTAAGAGGGCTTGCAGCCTGAATTCACTCTACTTGGGTGGCCTAGAAATACCAAGTCAAGAATGTAGTTTAAAGTGGTCTCAGAGGTCCCTGGGTGGCTCAGACGGTTAAGTGTCTGCCTTCGGCTCAGGTCATGATCCAAGGGTCCTGGGATCGAGCCCTGCATCAGGCTCCCCGCTCAGCGGGGAGTCTGCTTCTCCCTCTGCTCCTCCCCCCACCCCCGCTTGAGCTCTCTCTCTCAAATAGATAAATAGAATCTTTAAATAAATAATAAATAAATAAAGTGGTCTGAACTTGGTAATGACCACAGGCTCCTGGCAGAAGTCAATGCAAATCCCCTCTGTAGGAATCCACCTTTAACACAGTTTCAAAGATTAACCAAAGGTAAAATTCTGATATATGAGCTCACAGTCACAATTACAAAACACACAAGGAAATCAGGCATCATGAGTAAAAGTCAGCAGAAACAACAGGTAGTGGATTCAGACCCACAAAGGCCTCAAACACTGGAATTATCAGACACAGAATTTAAAATAATTTTATATATTTCGAGCAACCCCCAACATGGGGCTCGATCCCAGGACCCCTAAGATCATGACCTGAGCCAAGGGCACATGCTTAACTGACCGAGCCACCCAGCTGCCCCTATATTTAATAACATTTTTAAAGAGTATTGAAAATTTAAGTAAAGGGTATCTATAAAAGTGACTTTGTGGATTTAAAAAAATATATATTAAAAATGAAAAATATAGGGGCATCTGGCCAGCTCAGTCGGTAGAGCATGCAACTCTTGATCTCAGGATTGTGAATTGGTGTTGGGTGTAGAGATTACTTAAAAATAAAATCTTTTTTTTAAAAAAAGGAAAAATATAATGATTAAAATTTAAAACTCCGTATGGGTTTAACAGCAAATTAGACATAGTTGAAGAAGAATGAAACAGAAATCACAGAGGTAGAAAATACCAAAGAGAGATTAATATGAAGAGATTAGCATGAAGTTATATTAGTATGATTAGTATGAAAAGATTAGTATGATTGTATGAAGATTAGCATGAAAAGTTATAACATATACCTAATCATAGTTACAGAAGGAGAAGTGAGAAAGAAGGGCGAAGAGACAAGATTTGAAAGGACAGTAGTCATTGAATCAGTCATTATATCTGAGAAATGTCCATAAACAATGAAAATAAATAGCTACAGATTTAAAGAACCTAAAGAAGCCCAAGCAGGGTAAATAAAAAGAAACTAACACCAACTAGTATTACTAGATTTAGCACATAAAAATATAAGACTCTTAGCTAAATTTGAATTTCAGATAAACAATGAAGAATTTTTTTTAGCATATGTCCCATATAATATTTGGAACATACATTAAAAATGTATTTGTTGTTTATCTGAAATTTAAATTTAACTGGGTCTCCTGTATTTTTTCTGGCAACTCTAACATCTAGATAGATTATAATAAAACTGCAAAACACCAAAGAAAAAGAGCTCATAAAAGTAACCAAAGAGAGAAGACAGATGGTCTCTAGGTCAACAGCAAGGAGACTGACAGCTGACTTCTCAACAACAAGAGATACCAGAAGCCAGTGGTATTTGATGTAATGGAAAAACAAAACTATAATCTATATCTAGAGAAAATCTTTTAAAATGAGACTAAAACAAAGACATTTTCAAACAAAAACTGAACAACTTTGCCAGAAACAGATCCTCATTTTAAAAATGCTGAAGCATTCCTTCAGGCAAGAGAAAAGAAATCCCAGATGGAAGGTCACAGAAGCAAGAAAGAATGAAAAGCAAGGAAGACAGTGAATGTGTGGGTAAATCTAAGCAACAAATCTGACCAATCCATTAATACCATGTGGGATTAAAAAAAAACAAAATAGAATTAAAATACATCACAATAATAGACTAGAAGAAGAACGATGATGTTTTAGCTTGCACTTGGAGAAAAAGGATAATAGCAGTTAACTTTTTAATTTGATTAATTGAGTATGTTAACATTTCTAGAGTAATGACTAAAATCATAGCAATAAAGTACGTAATTTTCAAAGAGATGATTAGGATAAAATGAGAAAAATAATCTCCCCAAAATGACTAGAAAAGACAAGGAAAAAAGCAGAAAAGGCAAAATGAGTAAAAAGAAAAAATCCAAATAATCATTAATTACCTAAAATCCCAATTTTCAGGGAGAATTTTTTAAAATACAGGTAAGTACCATTTATGAGTTACATAAGTACTCACAAGGATTTAAAGTAAAAGAATGGAAAAAGAAAGGCAAATACTAAGTGAATGAGAAGGATGGGGGTAATTATATTAATATCAGAAAAATATACTTTAATGCACAATGTATTATTAGGAATGAAGGTCACTAAATAATGGGGAAAAGGTCCAATTCCCCAAAAGATAAAACATTCTAAACTTGTATGCAACCAATAACATGAACTAAAAACATTTGAGGAAAAACTGACAGAACTACGGAAGAAATTGACAAATCCACCATATAGTAGGGGTTTTAACACCCTTTTCTCAGTAACTGATAGATAGCATGGACCAAAAAATCAGTAAGCATACAGCAAATTTGACACAACTAATAAGCTTGATCTGATGGTCATATATAGAGAACATTGCAGTCAATATATGCTCAAGCATACATGATCAATTTTCAAAAACGTTTCAAAGATTTTTTGTCTTATAGATCACATTCTCTAAGCATAATGCAAATAAATTGTAAACCAATAACAATGAAATAATGGAGAAACCCCATACATTTCCAAATTTAAAACCATTTCTAAATGACTCCTGGATCAAAAAAAAAATCACAATGGAAATCAGAAAATATTTAGAATTGAATGGTAATGAAAATATTTCATATTGAAACTTGTGAGATACATCTATTAAGGATATCAAGAAGGACATTTATAGCTTTAAATGGTTACATTACAAAGAATGAAGGATGAAACTAATGAGTTAAATATTCTACTTAAGTAACTTCAAAGACAGTAGAATGAAGGAAACAATAAAGATAAGAATAGAGATTAATGAAATAGAGAACATACACTTTGGAGGATCAATAAGTCCAAAAATTGATCATTTGGAAAGACCAATAAACTTGAATCCAATCATGAAGAAGCAATCAAACAAATCCAAATTAAGTTTTCTATGACTGCTGTAACAAATTATCACAAACTTATTGGCTTAACACAACCCAAATTTATTATTTTATAATTATGTAGGTCAGTAGTCTGATACAGATCTCACTGGGCTAAAACAAGGTGTCGGCAGGGCTGCATTCCTTTTTGGAAGCTCTAGGGCAGATCCACTTTCTTGCTCATTCATGTGGTTGACAGAATTCAGTTCCCTGTAGTAGTAGGACTGCGATCCCTATTTCCTACTTCCTTGAGATCCCTATTTCCTTGCTAGTTGTCACCTTAGGACCACTTCCAGTTTAAGACCATTTCCCACATCCTTGGCTCATATCCCCTTCCTCCATCTTCAAAGCTAGCAATAGCAGGTTGAGTCTCTCTCATGCTTTGAATCTCTCCTCCTTCTTCCATTTCATCTCATTCTGACTAGGTCAGTAAAGTTTCTCTAACTTTCAAGGACTTAGGTGATTAGATTGGGCCCACCTGGATGATCTAGCATACTCTGACCATCTCAAGATCCTTTAATCACATCTCCAAAGGCTTTTTTGCCATATAAGGTAACACAGTCACAGCTTTCAAAGATTAGGATATGGACATCTTTGGGAGACATTATTCTGCCTACAAAGGAATATACTATAATTGTTATGAACCCTTCAAAACTGTCAATGTCATAAAAGGGTTTTTTTTTTTTAAGTCTGGTGAACTGTTGTAGATTAAAGGAAAGTAAAGAGACAGGACAACTAAATGTATTTTAGTAGTGCAATGTGCAATACTTGATTGAATTCTAGATTTACATGAGATAAAACAGCTACAAAGTTAATTATTGTGACAATGGAGAAATTTGATCATGGGCTATATATTAATAATAGTATTTTATTAGTAGTATTTCATTAAATTTCCCAAGTGTAATCATTGTATTGCAATTATGTAGGAGAATATCCTTGTCCTTAAGAAACATGTGCTTAATTGTTTCAGGGTGAAGTGTCATGATATCTCTAACTTACCTTAAAATTGTTCTGAAAAAAAAAAAAACGATGAGAGAAAAAGAGAAAGCATAGATGTGACAAACTGTTAATATTTGACGAAGCTAAATAAAGGACAAATATCCATTCATTGCACTATTCCTGCAACTTTTGGTAGGTTTGAAATTATTGAAAAGAAAAAGTTGTGACAAAATTAATGCTGAAAGAGAAACAAGATTAAAAAAACTGAAAAGAATTCTGGCAAAATTGATGAAAAGATAAAAGAAGAAAAGCACAAATAAATAATAATAGAAAAGAAGGTATAACTAGAGATGCTGTGGAGATTTTAAAAAATAGCAAGCAGATATTATAAACAATGATATGCCAGGAAATTCGAAAGCGTAAATGAATTGGACATATTCCAAGAAAAAAAAGTATAGATTACCAAAACTGACTCAGGAAGAAATAGAAACTCTGAATAATTCTAAAACCACTAAAGAATTTTTGCTTCAGTAAAAACTCCCACAATGGAAAGATCAACACAGGTGGTTTTATCAACAAAATCTTTAAAATAAGTATTTCCAAATTCACACAAACTATTCCAGAATAATGAAAAAGAAGCAATCTTCCCAACTCATTTCATTCAAATGAAGAACAAAATGAGGACTTGTCTTTAAAGAGATCCAAAATCATTTTGAAGTTATTCATTGTTAAGACAATGAAATATTAGCATGGGGATAGACAAAATGAATGGAAAATCAATGGAAAGAATAGAAAGCCTAGAAATAGACCCACACATCTATCAACATGTGAGTATGACCAACTTGGCATTGTCGATCAATGAGTAAAGGGTGGACTCTTCAATAATTGCTGCTGGGATATTGATTATACCTATGGGACAGGGGAATGAAACTGAATCCTTATGTCACACCATACACTGAAACCAGTTCCAGGTTGATTAAAGACATATAGAACTTTTTATTAGACAAAAGAAATTAATTTTTATAGCTTTGTGATAGGGGAAGGAGTTCTTAAACAAGGCATAAAAGAACTTACCATTAAAGGAAAAAAATAGTAAATTTAATTACATTAAAATAAGAACTTTCATCAAAGCACATCATAAAGAGAATGAACAAACAAGCCATGAACTAGGAAAAGACATTTGCCATCCATAGTCAGAATTTACATAAGGAACTCCTACAAACCAAGAAGTAGAAGACGAAACAATCCAAAAGACAAAAGATTTAGAACAAGCATTTCACAGCAGAGGAAACCAGATGACTAATAAAACATGTAATGACATCCAACCTCATTAGTATTCAGGAAATACAAATTAAAACTATAATGTTTTACCACGTTTACAAAATCAAAAACTCTGCTCATATTAATCAAAGATTGTGGAACATTGAATACAGATGGTCATAAAATACCTTTGCTTCATTCCTCATCTTAAAGGAAACACATATATATACTGCTGGTAGTGTAAATTGGTACAAGCCCTTTGAAAACCAATGTTGCATCTATAGAAAAGTTGACAATGTGCATTCTCTACTTTTTTTATTATGTTCAGTTAGCCACCATATAGTACATCATTAGTTTTTGATGTGGTGTTCCATGATTCAATAGTTCCATATAACACCCAGTGCTCATCACAGCACCTGCCCTCCTTAACACCCATCACCCAGCTACCCCATCCCCCCACCACCCCTCCCCTGTGAAACCCTCAGTTTGTTTCCCAGAGTCCATAGTCTCTCATGGTTTGTCTCTCTGATTCCCGCCCCCCCACAGCAACTCCACTCCTAGAGTATACCTAAAATATTCCTACTTTAAGAAACACTTGTACCTGCCCCACAGAAGACCAACAAAATGCTCATAGCAGCACTGCCTGTAGTAGCAAAACCCGGAAACAATCGGAAAGCCAATCAACTGTAGAATGCATAAATAAACTGTGGGATAGCCATACAGCAGAGAAAACAAATGAATTACAACTACATGCAGCTACACAGCTGTATCTCTGGAGTAAAATGCTGAATACTTAAAAGCAAGTCACAGAAGAAGACAAGATTCCATTTTTATAAAGCTTAAAAATGCAAAAAGCAAACAATATTTATTCTTAGAAACACATTCATCTGGTTAAACTGCCTCTGAGAAGTGAGGCTAGGGGATAAGGTTGAGGGGTGGCACACAAAGAGCTTCAAAAGTAATGGTTAAAAGTCACTTTTCTTAAGCTGGGGGGCAGGTGATGGTGGAAAGGAGAGGAGGTGATATTAGCTCATGAAGAGGAGTTTTGCAAGTCAATCCTCACTGAAAGGAGGAAAGGGGGGTACAGTGTTGGGGGGCAGAGATGAGGGAATTTGGGAGAGACACAAAAAGGGAGTAAGGAAGATAGAGTCTCAGGACAATGGTAAGTGAAGGAGGCAAGTTTTGGGGGGAGCAGGGAAAGGAACGGTCAATATTAACTACCTATTAGGGTCTTTAACATAATCTTTAATGATCAATCAATCCTTAATGATCCCACTGAAGAAGTATTATACCCATTTTTAGATGAGGCAACTGACATCCTCAGGTTACTTTGCTGACTCTCTGCCAACTCTCAAATGCTCCAAAGCTAAGAGATCTCTTAAATCTCTTTTCCACCTATGCTCACTTCTGGTGATCTCACCCAATCCACGGCTTTAAACATCATCTGTCCACTGAAGACCTTCACATTGGTATCTTCAACCAGACCTCTCCTGGGAACTACTGTCCAGCAGACCCAGCAGCCTGCTGGACCCCCACACTTGGATGTCTAATTGGCATCTCAAATATAATTAATGTGTCCATGAGAACACTTGATATTTCTCAGGATAAGGGAGGACTTCTCTGAGTCTTCCCCCTCTCAGCAAATGGTGGCATCCATTCCCTAGGTCTCAGGTCAAAATCCTTGGGCCATCCTTGCCTCCTGGCTTCCTCCATGCTTCACATTTAATCCAGGAGCAAATTCTGTGAGCTCTCCCTTCAAGATAAGTCTTGAATCTAGCCACTTCTCACCCTTCACCGCATCCACCCTGACCTGAGGTCCTGTGATCTCTCACCTGGATATCAGCAGGCAACAAATCTTCCTGCGTCTACTCTTGACTCTCTTTCCATTTGTTCTCCACACAGAAGCTGGAAAGATCCCTTAGTATGTAAAACATCTCGGAGGGGTTACAAGGATGTGTTCACTTTGTAAATAATCACTGAATTTCAGGCCTATCATTTGTACACTGTTCTGTAGGTATTTTATGTTTTAATTTAAAAATTCACCCAGTTTCCTCCTCCTCTTTCTCTCCTTATTCTCTTCCTAAAGAGGTGATCCTTAACAGGTGTTGAAGCCCCAGCAAGATAAGGGAGTCTGTCACACAGGGGTGGGACCGGCCCAGCAATGGGGTGTTAGAGACAACACTCCCACAGGAGTGTGGCCAGAGACATAATAAGAAGGATGTCTGCACAGCAGGACAGTCCTGGCTAGCGTAAAATAAAGAGATATATAACAAGATGTCTGGGAGCACCTGCCACCACCCTCACCTGAAATAGCAATGAGCACACCTAGAGCCTAGATCTTGGATTTCTAGATACAGTTCCCACTAAAAATTACCAGAGATCTTTGGAGAAGTGGCTGGTTCCAGGACTGGGGTAGGAAAAGTACAAGATGAGCCTGGAACATCTTGTTGTGCTAGACTGTAAGGAAACACTCAAAGATAGATAACATTATATCAGAAAGCAACCTGAAGGGACTCCCACTGGCTAAATTAAGGACAAGTAGAGTATCAAAATAAATAATAACATTAATATCACATTAACAAGCTAAAGAAGAAAAATTACATGATCTCATCAATAAATAGATGGCAAGAAAGCATTTGACAAAATCCAACACCTAATCATGATAAAAGAAAAAAAAACTCTCAGCACACTAGAAGTAGAGAGGAACTTCCTCAATTTGATAAAGAACATCTACAGAAAACCTGTAGCTAACATCACACTTAATGATGAGAAATTTTTCCACTAAGGTCAGGTATAAGGCAAGGATATCCCCTCTCACAACTTTTCAGCATTATACTGGAAGTACTAGTTAATGCAATAAGACAAGAAGAAATAAAAAGCATAAAGATTAGGAAGAAAGAAATAAAACTGTCTTTGTTCACAAGCTACATGATTGTCTATGTAGAAAATATGGGGATGCCTGTGTGGCTCAGTCAGTTAAGCAGCTGCCTTCAGCTCAGGTCATGATCCCAGGGTCCTGGGATCGAGTCCCGCATCGGGCTCCTTGCTCAGCGGGGAGCCTGCTTCTCCCTCTGCCTGCAGTTCCCCCTGCTTGTGCTCTCTCTCTCTCTCTCGCCTATGCTCTCTCTCTCTCTAGCAAATAAATAAAATCTTTAAAAAAAAAAAAAGAGGAAGCACAGCTTTATCCATAACTACTGCAACTTGGAAGCAGGCAAGATGTCCTTCAGTAAGTAAATGGATAAACAAACTGGTACATCCAGACAATGGACTATTATTCAGCACTAAAAAGAAATAAGCTATCAAGCCATAAAAGACATGGAGAAACTTTAAATGCATATTACTAAGTGAAAGAAGCCAATCTGAAAAAGGCTTCGTGCCGTATGATTCCAACTATATGATACCCAGGGAAAAGGGAAAACTATGGAGACAACCAAAAGATCAGTGGTTGCTGGGGTGGGGGTTAGGTGAATAGGCAAAACACAGAGGATTTTTAGGGTGATGAAAATACTCTGTATGACATTATAATGATGGATATGTGCCATTGTACATTTGTCCAAACCCATAGAGTATATAACACCAAGAGCAAACCTAAAATAAACTATGGGCTTTGGGTGATTATGATGTCAATATAGGTTCATTCTTGGTTAAAAAAAAAAAGTACAATTCTGGTGAGTGATGTTGGTAATGGGAGAGGCTGTGCATGCATGGGGTCAGGCAGTATATGGAAGATCTCTGTACCTTCCTTTCAAATGTTTTGTAGGCGTGCCTGGGTGACTCAGTAGGTTAAGCGTCTGACTTGGGCTCAGGTCACGATCCCAGGGTCCTAGGATGAAGCCCCACGTCAGGCTCTCTGCTCAGCAGGGAGTCTGCTTCTCCCTCTGCCTCTGCCCCTCCCCGCCCCCACTCACTCTCTCTCTTTCTCTCTCTCTCTCAGATAAATAAATAAAATCCAAAAAAAAAAAATGTATTATAAACCTAAAACTGCCCTAAGTTATAAAGTCTCTAAAAAAAAAAAAAAAAACTCTTGGAATTAATAAGCTATTCCAGTAAGGATGCAAGATACAAGTTGAATATAGAAAAGTCACTCATTTCCTATATACCAGCAATGAACAAGTGGACTTTGAAGTTAAAAACGATATATATTTACATTAACATCTCCCCAAAAATGAAATACTTAGGTTAAACCTGACAAAATACATACAATACCTATATGAGGGAAAACTACAAAATGCTGTTGAAAGAAATCAAAGAACTAAATAAATGGAGAGGTATTCCATGTTCATGGATAGGAAGACTCAATATGGTCAGGATATCTGTTCTTCCCAACTTGATCTATAGAGTCATTGCAATCACAGTTAAAATCCCAGCAAGTTATTTTGTGGCTAGGAGAAGAAGAATAGTATTGAAGGAGAAGAATAAAGTTGCAGGACTAAAACTACCCAACTTCAAGACTTACTATAAAACCATAATAATGTAGACAGTGTGGTACTGGCAAAAGAATAGACAAATAAATCAATGGAAAAGAATATAGAGTAAAGGCAATATGATGGAGCAAATACAGTCTTTTCAATGAATGGTGCTGGAACAACTGTATGTCCACAATCCACATGGAAAAAAAAATTAATCTCGACACAGACTTTATATCCTTTACAAAAGTAATTCAAAACGCATCACAGGCCTAAATGTAAAATGCAAAACTATAAAACTTCTAGAAGATAACCTAGGATTAAATCTAGTTGACCTTAAGTATGGCATGATCCATGAAAGAAATAGTTGACAAGCTGGACTTCATTAACATTAAAAACTTCTGCTCTGGGAAACATACCATCAAAAGAATGGGAAGACAAGCTACACACTGGAAGAAAATATTTGCAAAAAACCTATCTGATAAAGGCCTGTTACCCAAAATATACAAAGAGCTCTTGAAACCTAACAATAAGAAGACAACCTGATTTAAAAATAGACAAAAGACCTGAACAGACACCTCACCAAAAAAAGATATACAGATGACAAATAAGCACATGAAGAGATGCTTAACATCACATGTCATTACAAAAATATAAATTAAAACAAAATACAACTACACGTTAAAAAATTTTAGCCAGTCTAGTGGGTGTGGAGTGGTATCTCACCATGGTTTTGATTTACATTTCCCTAATTATTTATGATGTTGAGCATCTTTTCATGTGCTTGTTGGCCATTTACATATCTTTTTTTTTTCAGACATTTTTAATGGAAAATGGCAAGTTTTGGCAAGGATGTGGAGCAATTGTAACCCTCATGCATTGCTGATGGGAATGTAAAGTGGTACAGCCAGTTTGGAAAACAGTCTGGCTGTCCTCAAAATGTTCTGTATTACCAGATAATTCCACTTCCACTCCTAAGAAGGTTCCCAAAAGAATTACAAATACATGTACACACGTGTGCTCATAGCAGCATTACTCACAAGAGCCAAAGGACGTTTGGAAAACAACCCAACTGTCCAGGATTGGATGCATGGACAAACAAATTGTGGTATAGACATACAATGGAATACTATTCAGCTATAAAAGGGAATGACGAGTGTTGTAGCGTGGGTGAACCTCAAATATACTAAGTGAAAAGAACAGGACACAAAAGCCACATATTGGCTCCACTGATATGAAATATTCAGAATAGGTAAATCTGTAGAGACAGAAAGCAGATGGGTGGTTGCCAGGGGCAGAGAGGGGAGGGGCATGAAGATTAAATGCTTACTGGGCAAGAGGTTTCCTTGGGGGATGAGGAAAATGCTTTTGGAACTAGACAAACGTTGCATAACATTGTGAACACACTAAATGCCACTAAATTGTTTGCTTTGAAATGATTAGTATTATATTATGTGAATTTCACCTTAATTTAAAAGAAAAAAGAAACTACTAGTTTCCTCCCCTAAACCTCACCTTCTCCATACACACACACACACATAGATATATCTCTATAAATTTTTGGATTATAACCCAAAGTATAAAATAAATATCCATGTGTCCATACTGATGCAAATAAGTGATTGCATTTTAAAATTCATGAATAGGGGAGAAGAGACAGACTTCCCGTGCAAAAGAATCCCGAAGAGTTTATGTAGCTACTCCCCCACCTCAAAGAGGTGGAGCTTAACTCCCCCTCCTTAAGTGTGGGTTGCACATCTCAGCCCCCTTACAAAGAACAGAACATTAAAAGGGGTCCGAGGAAGGAACTTTATGGTGGAGAAACCTAGAAACATGATCTTAACCAAATGGTCAAGGGTAACATCACAGTGAAAAGCCATGTTGATGACATGTGCCCTCCAGTATGTGACGAGAAACCTCTATGGTCTTCCTCCCCAAAACCCATAACCCCGCCTAGGCATGGAAAAAACATCAGACAATCCCAAACTGAGGGATGGTCTACACAATATCTAACCAATACTCTTCAAGACTGTCAAGGTCGGGCGCCTGGGTGACTCAGTCGTTAAGCATCTGCCTTCGGCTCAGGTCATGGTCCCAGGGTCCTGAGATCGAGCCCCACATCGGGCTCCCTGCTCAGCGGGAAGCCTGCTTCTCCCTCTCCCACTCCCCCTGCTTGTGGTCCCTCTCTCGCTGTGTCTCTCTCGGTCAAATAAATAAATAAACTCTTTTAAAAATAAATAAATAAATAAATAAATAAATAAATAAATAAATAAATAAATAAGACTGTCAAGGTCATCACAAACAAGGAAAGTCTGAGAGACTGCCACAGACCAGCAGAGGCCAATGAGACATGACAGCTAAACAGAACGTGGTGTCCCGGATGGCGTGCTAGAACAGGAAATGGACGTTAGGGGAAAACTAGTGAATTAGAATAAACCGTGGAGCTTAGCAGTGTTGGTGCCTCGGTGGTGGGAAATGGACCCTGCTAATGTCAGACGCTAACGACAGAGAAAACTGGGTAAAAGGTGGACAGGAACTCCGTACTATCTTTTCAATTTTTCTGGTAAATTGATAACTATTCTAAAATAAAAGGGTTTTTTTTTTACAAAAGGCAAAGGCAGAACATTAATTAATAAATATTAATGCTACCACATACATATGCATGTGTGATACATACCTGCTTCCATACGCACAGAATACTCTAGATACCATAACACCAGACGCCTCTGACAGGATCAAGGTGCTTAAAGGACAGAGGAGACCACTGTACACCCTTTTCTACCTTTTGAATTTTCAACATCAGTGGTTAAGAAGCACATGCTCTATGCTGGCTTCGGCAGCGCATATACTGAAACTGTAACGATGCGGAGATTAGCGTGGTTCCCGAAGAAGAATAAATGCAAATTTGTGAAGCGTTCCACATTTTTTAGAGTTTAGTGGGTATAGAGTTTTAGTTTCAGAAGATAAAAAAGTTCTAGAGATCTGTTGCACAACACTGTAAATATACTTAACACAACTATACCCTTAAAAATGGCTAAGATGACAAATGTAGTGTTATATGTTGTCACAATAAAAAAAGAAAGTGTGCTGAAGCGAAAGTAACGAAATGTTAACCTCCTTTCAGAGATGGCTATGCGATTTATCTGAATAACTACGTTCTATCATTTGCTGCATATTTGAAAAATTAAAATCTCAGGCAAAGGATTCTGCAGGTACAAAGGCCCTGAGGCAGGATGAAGCTCCAGCCAGTGTGGGCTGGAGAGCAGGGAGCAAAGGACAAAGTGGCACAAGATGAGAGAAGTAGGTGGGGACTTGATCATATAGCCACCGGAGACAACACCCTTCCCGCACATTCCAGCGGCTCCCACCCCTGCCAGCCTAGAGGCTGTTCCTTTCTCAAGCACTAACAGGGCTCCTGAGTCTGCCTCCAAATCACCCAGCGCCAGCCGGGGCCAGACCCTGCTCTACCCCGAACATGACAAGCTCATTGTTCCCCTTCTCCTGCAGGCTGCTTTCCCTCACGAGGCAGTTCTGAGGTGACAGGT
Organism: Zalophus californianus; assembly: GCF_009762305.2. Taxonomy (NCBI): domain Eukaryota; kingdom Metazoa; phylum Chordata; class Mammalia; order Carnivora; family Otariidae; genus Zalophus; species Zalophus californianus. The sequence continues at coordinate 18,713,218 of NC_045598.1, forward strand.
TTCTGTGGGCGGATCCCCCAAGGCAGAGCTCACAAAGCTGCGACTGTCTGGGGCAGTGGTCCTGGCTCAGCAGAGCAGAATCCTCGCCTCATCCTCCAGCCTCCACATCAAAGAGGAGATCAAAGCTCTTGCCAGCCATCCGCACACAACACGTAGCCCAGCCCCGGAGCGGGCGTAGCTCCTCCCGGGCACATTTCGCCCCCGGAGGTGAGGAGGCAGGACATGAGTGGTAGCCCCTGGGCACCAGCCAGATACCCAGCAAGAGGAGTGCCAAGCTCTGGGGTGGCATCACTTCCCCGTGCACACAGCACTTTACAGTGCCCGGCACACCACGAGGCAGACAGGGCCAGTATTGCTATGTGCATCAGAGGTAAGGAAATGGAATCAGAGTGGGCCAAGGTCACACAGCTGGCCAGAGGGCCTGGACCCTCGAGATCCCTGTCCGGCGCCCCTGCCAGGCACACGAGGAGGCTTCCACCCCGGGAATGGCAGTCTGACCAATGAAGACACCAGGGCTAGATCTCCCAACTGTACCGCTTGGTAGCTGAGATCTATGGGCAGACAATGGCCTCCTGACCTTGGTCTCCCAAGAGTGCCAAGTGCAGTGTCTGGCACATGGTAAATAGTCAACAAATGGTAGCTCTTCTTACCATGACACCCTAGAAACTACCCACCAGAGCACTGTTACTTAACAGCCAGCTCACCTACGGCAAGGAACATCGCATGGGCTGAAACAGGAGGAGGGCTGAGGGCAGCCGAGGGCAGAGCACCCTCCGGGCAGGCCCAGCTGTGGCGGACTGCCTCTGGCCTCAGGGAGGACCCTCGGGGATGGACCCCAGCCCCACCCCAGGCTCACCAGCATGGCTGTGATTAAATGCAATCAGAGCCACAGAAGAGATGGTGGGAGCTGGGGGACCTGGGGTCCAGTACCCACACTGATAGAATGCGCCATGTCACCCTGTGTGAGTCACTTCCTCCCCGTGCTTTGTGTGTTTTTCATCAACAAAATGAAGAGTCCGGACTTCATGAAACTGAAGTTCCCTTCAAAACTAAGGTCCTATGATGTATTCCTCCTAAATTCCTCCTAAAATGAATAGCTAGGTAGATAGAGATGGATGGATGGGTGGATGGATGATACATAAATACGGGTTAGCTACTATCCTCTTTTAAGGGTGATTCCAGAAAAAAAAGAAGAAGAAGAAGAAAGATTGTCATTTGGGACATCCAGGGACCAGCTGCTAAAAGGTAAGACCCATAGGGCTTCCTTTGGGGCTGGTGTTCCAGGAATGAGGATAAGGCTCAGAGACTCAGACCTCAAAAAAAAAAACAAACAAAACAAAAGGAAGGCCTGTCTCTAGCCCCCTCCCCACATGGGCAAGCCCCTCCTTATTTCTCGCTGCTGAGCCATGGGCCGTCCAGCATCTGTCCGAGTATCTGGCCCTGAGCTATGCTTCGACTGGAATCTGCCAGAAGGCCCTCTTACTACAACCAGGAGAAAGGTAGACCAGGATGGGGAGTCAAAAGTTTCTCACTGCCCGAAAAGCACACTCAGTTTATAAGATGCAGTGTCAGACTAGTGAAACACCACACCATCTCAGTGAGCTACCTATTCTATGGACTAAAATGAGCAATGGAACCTCTGCAGTCGGTGTGGAACCTCTCCCGTGAACCACCAACTTGAATAGCTAACCGCCTCCTGGGCACCTCCCTCCCCGAGTCACAGTGGGCACCTCAGACATGTCTGAAACCCACCGCCCACAGCTTTCCCACCTGCGAACGTGACCCTGCTATTCTTCCAGATCATAGGACTCAAACTCTGGAATCATCCTTGACCCTTTTGTTAATCCCACTGAATAATTAGCAGGTGTCACGGTTAATTTTATGTGTTCACTTGACCCGCCACGGGGTGTCCAGGTTCAGCACTCTTTCTGGGGGTGTTTGCGAAAGGTGCTTCTTCCCCAGTATGAGTGGGCAGCATCCAATCCGTTGAGGGCCTGAATAAACAAAAGGCAGGAGAAAGGAGGAATTTGTCCCTTTTTTCCTGCCTCCTTACTTGATCTGGGACATCTCATCTCCTCTCTTCTGTCCTTGGAACTTTCCGACTGGGACTGCGGTACATCACTGGCTTTCCTGCATCTCCAGCAGAGCGCAGACTGTGGGACTTCTCAGCCCTCCTTAATCACGTGAGTCAACTCCTCACAATAAGTCTCCTTTTATACACATAAAAGTGTGTGTGTGTGTGTGCACGCGCACGCGCGTGTTCACGTGCGTGCGCACGTCCCCTACTGGTTCTGTTTCCCGGAGACCCTAACACAGCAAGTCTTGCTGGTTTCACCCCCGAGTAACGGCTGATACATGTCCCACATGCTGCACGCCAGGCCCTATTCTAAATGCCTTCCATATTAAGTCATTCGATCTTTGCACTGACTCTATGAAGTAGGTAGTCTTATCCCCACTCTACAGATGAGGAAACTAAGGCACAGAGAGGTGAAGTAACCATGAAATGATGGGACTGAGATCTGAGGGCAGGCTGTGCAGCTCCAATGTCCACGTGCTTTGCAACCACACCACACCATCTTCCGAGGACTTCTAATCGCCGCCATGGCCGAGGACACTGGCACCACCCTCCTATGATCGGACACTCTGCTGAGAGCTCTTTTAAAAGGAGGTCATGTTCAAAACCTCCCGTGCCTCCCATGTCACTCAGAGCCAAAGCGGAAACACTCACCACGACCTGCAAGGGGCTGCATGATCAGAACCCATCTCCCGTCTACCCTCTTCTCCCCCAACTCTCCCCCTGCACCAGCCACACTGGCCTCCTTGCTCACCATACCCAGAGGTCTTTGCACTTGCTGCTCCGTTCCCTCTGCCTGAAAAACCCTTCCTGTCACTCCCAGGGCTCACGCCATCACTTACCAGTGAAGTCCTCCCCGAAAACCCTATTGAAAATATCAGCTGCCACCCACTGCCCCCACTCTTCCCCCCGACCCCGACAGCACACCATCCCATCACAGCCTGTGAGCCAACTGATCTGTAGCCAATCTGCTGTCTACCTCCCCATTAGACAAAACCCTCCATGAAGGCAGGCCCCAGGCTTGTTTTTTCCACCGCTATATCCCCTGGGTTTAGAATGGTCCCTTACAGGGTGCTTGGGTGGCTCAGTCGTTAAGCGACTGCTTTCAGTTCAGGTCATGATCCCAGGGTCCTGGGATAGAGCCCCGCATCGGGCTCCCTGCTCTGCGGGAAGCCTGCTTCTCCCTCTCCCACTCCCCCTGCTTGTGTTGCCTCTCTTGCTGTGTCTCTCTCTCTCTCTGTCAAATAAATAAAAAAAATCTTAAAAAAAAAAAAAGGATAGTCCCTTACAGTAGGTGCTTGATAAGTAGGCACTGAGTAAACAAATGGGCTCACGACTAAATGAAGTGCAGTCCCACAGGAGTTCAGAGGTGGCGGACTAGTCATAGAAACATCATTATGGTTGGAGGGGATGTCTGGGAAGGCTTCCTGGAGAAGCTGGGGTCTGAACTGGGCCAGTTGGCTTTGCTGAGAGATGTGAGCACAGCTGCATGAATGCCCGCACCACCACAAGTAGGGATCAAAGTAAAGGTGGGTGGCAAAGGCTGGGGGTCTCGACAGTGCTCTGCCCGGCTGACCAATTAAAATTCCTATAGGTTAGCCTTACAGGATGGGTTCCAGTTTATCCCTCAGGCACACTGCAAATAACTATATATGGTAGACCTTCTTGGATGACCATGAATAGTCAAAACCATAAACGCTGAATCTGCAAGGTCTCAGTTCTGTTGCTCTGGGCCCTGGGAGCAATTCCAATGATGTTCTAGTAGGAGGAAAATAAGACTGGGTGGTTTAAGAGAATTCATGACTAACGATGGGGAACATAGGGTTAGAGGAGGCCAAAGTGAGAGAGGGGCCCAGTGGGGCCAGAGTGCTTAAGGAAGGCTCCATGGAAAAAGGTATCCCATGATCTGGGTCCAGAAGGATAGTCTGAATTCTGTGTCAGAATGTTTTTGGTTGCAAACAAGAGAAAACCTGAGTAAAAGTGGCTTAAGCCATGAGGGTGTTTATGTTAACTTAACAAGTTAAGTTAAAAGAAAGGCAGAATCAGCGTTAGTTTAGGGGCTTCAAGAGACCCTGTGCCCCCTTTTCCCTTCCTTTCTGCCATCCTTAGCCAATCAGCTGTCAGCTTTTATCTGAACATTTATTGCCTCACAGTAGCAATGTGGCTGCCATAGCTCCAGGCATTACTTCCTCCCACAACACTGTCCAAGGCAGGAAAGGAGGCCCAAATGTCCATCATGGATAAATAAATTTTGATGCATTCACAAATGGAAAGCCCACAGCAATTAAAAAATAAAAGAATTAAGTATTGCTACGAGTAATAGCGTGGATAATGCTGTTCAGCAAAAGAGGCGAGACATGGAGATACTGATAATGGGGTAGCCATGTATGTATGGGAGCAAGGGGTATATGGGAATCTGTATTCTCCTCTCACTTTTGCTGTGAACTTAAAATATATTTAAAAATATATACATATACCGGGGCGCCTGGGTGGCTCAGTCGGTTAAGCGGCTGCCTTCGGCTCAGGTCATGATCCCGGGGTCCTGGGATCGAGCCCCGCATCGGGCTCCCTGCTCAGCGGAGAGCCTGCTTCTCCCTTTCCCTCTGCCTGCTGCTCTGCCTACTTGTGCTCTCTACCTCTCTGTCAAATAAATAAATAAAAAATATCTTTAAAAAAAATATATATATATACATATATATTTTAAATCCAAAGACAAAAGAAGACATACTGGATGATCCCATTCACACAGAGCACAGAGCAGACAAAACTGACCATGGTGACACAAGTCAAAATAATGGTTACCCCTGATAGGGGCTATGGGCTGGGTGGGGCATGAGGGAATCTTCTAGAATGCTGGAAATGTTTCATATTTTGATCTGAGTAGCAGTTACATGAATATATATGCAAAAACCCATCAGGACGTGTGCACTTCACAGTGCATGTGTTTATATCTCAATTTTTTTTTAATCAAAACATCAAGAAGAGAGAAAAAGGGACCACTACACAGGCCTCTCTAATCAAGGCGGAAAATTTCCCAGAGGCCCCAGCGGCTTTCCCCAAATGTCTTCTGGGCCTGAACTGGGTCACACGCACACCCCAGGCCCCATCACCAGCCAAGGGTTGTGGAAGCGCCATGACTGGCCAAGACCAATCATGACCAAGGCCCTGGTGCTGGAACAAAACTGGGGTTCAGTTCTGGAAGGAGATGGGTGAGGGCTGTTCGTGAGCAGCCAACAGTGTCTGCCACCGCTGCAGAAAGCCCCAAGAAGTGAGAGTCAGTCTAGGCAGGGGTCATAAGAATAGAACTAGCTTCTGCTCACTGGACACTCCCATGCACACGTGTGGGACAAACCATTTACATGGGCTCCGGCACTTCAAGATGGCAGCAACTGAAGAAGGGTACGCAGAAATCATGAGGGAAAAGGTCCAAAAATCATTTCCAGAAACCCGCTCTATCAGTAGGATTCTCCAGAGAAATAGAAGAGGCTAAGTAGGTGGTTGGGTTTACCTAAAGGAATTGGCTCACACGATGGTGGGTCCAGGAAGTCCAAAATCTTTTGGGCAGCGGCCAAAAACTCAGGCAGGAGCTGAGGCACATTTCTTCTCTGGGAAACCTCAGGTGTTGCTCTTAAAGTTTCCAATTGATTGGATGAGGCCCACCCCACACATCAAGGGTGATCTCCTTTACTTACAGGCAACTGATTGTAGACATTGACCACATCTACAAAATCCCTTCACAACACCACCTAGATTAGTGTCTGATTAAATAACTGGATACCGGAACCCAGCCAAGCTGACACATAACGCTGACCACTGACCAGCTGACCCGACCTCAGCTGTGTTTCCCTGACTCTGTCTCCGATTTCCCCAATCCACCCCACCCCAATCCCCCATCCTTATCTGAGCTCACGTGGCCCCACAATTCATCTCCAGACAGCCGCATTTCCAGGTTGACGACCTCCAGGGGCCTCACCCAGTAGGTGGGCGTGGGAATGGAACCAGAAAGGTGTCTCCGTCAGGAACCTGGAACAAGAGACCTGTACTTGGCCAAATCAACCACAAAAACCTGGGGCGGGCATGATAGGGGGTTGGGGGCGTGGGGGCACGGGGAAGCGGGGGACAGCCCCCCAGATCAGCTGATCTCTGTCTGGGTTCTTGGTTTTTTCTGCTCCATGGATTCCTTGGTATTCGCTGTCTCTCATAAACATATTTCTGTGATATATACTGTAAATCTGCTTCATTTGAAATTCACAGTTAATGACCTATTCCTCCGTATTCAGGAAACAGAGTGAGGTTCCGGCTTTTAAAGGCCAGGAGTTTACTAGCCAGAATATGACAAGGATTACAAAGTATAGGCCGGCTCTAAAAGCACTTAAGAAACAGTCTCCATCAGAAATTTCAAGAATACCTTCAAATAACATCATTTATCTGCCAAGAGGCCAAGGGGGCGGGGAGCGATGGTGGGTGGGAAGTAAATGAGTATTTGATCAAATCCATATTTTCAACTCCCCGGGTGAGGGGGAGATAAATATTTACTAACACTTCTCACTCTGAGGAGGCTCGTGTGCACACTTGTGTGGGCGGGGGCAGGGGGTGTGCATGGAAACAAGTATGTGCACCAAAGCTCCGTCCCCTCCATCCAGCAGCCCCCGCGGCGGACACAAGACAACTCTGCAGAACCTGAATTCTATGATCAAAGAGGTAATTTAATAAAATGAGTATCCCTGTTTTCGGGTCGGCCCACTTAACTGAAATCCAAAGCCAGCTCTGGAGTAAATTGGGCTGAGGCCAAATCGATTAGGCCCATCCGTACTTTCTCATTTTCAAGAGAGTCAGGGCTTAACCAGGTTAGTCGTTGTTAAGCACATTAGTCAGGTACTCTCCTCTCTCCAGCCCAATGATTTTGTGTCGGGCCTGAAGGATTGTAATTGCAATCCAGCGAGACGCCAACTGAGCTGGGTGATTTACTGAGGGCTGCGGGGCGCAGGCCGGCCTCCTACCTGCCGCCCGCTGGACGGGGAACTTTCTGCCCCAAATCTTGTCCTGATTAACAGGGGGGTGGATTGCGAACCCTGGGGAGAACAGGATGCTGCTTCTTTCGGACACCCACTCTGTGGTTCTCTCCAAGCCTGGGGGTGGAGGCACAGGGAACGAGGATCTCTTTGTTCCATGGAACCGGAACCGAGACTCAGGAGGGCTGGGCTTCTGGAACCGGCCCGAGGGCTGCTGGGCATCTGAGGCCTGCCTGTTCCCTGGGGGAGGGCAACTCTCCTCACGGTCGTACAGGAACGTTCCCAGCCTTACTCTCCAGGCTTTTTTTGGACCACGGGACTCACCGGATCAGGCCCAGTGCTCCTGGCTCAGACCCCACTTTCTTCTCCCAGCCTTCTCTCCCCTGTGCTCTCTGGGCCCGATCTTCACCCTTGGTCTTCCATCCTGCTCTGCCTCTCCCTCCCCTGCAGCCTGAGCCCTTCACCTCCCATCTCCAAGCCCCAGCCCCTTGTCTGCTCGCTGGGTGGGAGGAGGGCACTTTCCCCAAGGGGAGGAGCTGGAAAGGACAGTCAACGACGAGTGGCACTGAGGAGAGGGAGAAACTGGAACCTTTATACACTGGTGGCTGGAATGTAAAGTGGTGCAGATGCTTTAGTAACAGTTTGGTCGTTTCTTAAATATACATTTACCATATGACCCAGCAATTGTCACTCCCAGGTATTTACCCAAGAGAAATGAAAGCATGTGTCCACACAAAGACGTGGACATGAATGTTCATAGGAGATTTATTCATAATACCCTAAAACTGGGGGACGCCTGGATGGCTCAGTCAACTGAGCATCTGCCTTCGGTTCAGATCGTGATCCCAGGGTCCTGGGATCAAGTCCCGCATCAGGCTCCCTGCTCGGTGGGGAGCCTGCTTCTCCCTCTGCCTGCCACTCCCCCTGCTTGTGCGCGCGCTCTCTCTCTCTCTCTGATAAATAAATAAATAAATAAATAAATAAATAAATAAATAAATAAATAAAATCTTTTTAAAAAATACCCTAAAACTGGAAACAATCCAGATGTTTATTAACAGGTGAATGGGTAAACCAAGTGTGGTATGTCCATACGATGGAATATTATTTAGCAATAAAAAGGAATGCAGAGCTGATAACTCCCACAACATGGGTGATCTGCAAAACCATTATGCCGACTAAAAGGAGTGAAGTGTAGGATTCCATGTATGTGAAATGTCCAGAAAAGGAAAATCTATAGCGACAGAAATTAGATTAGTGGTTGCCTGGGGCTCAGAATGGGAAGGAGAATTAACTGTAAGTGGGCACTAGGGAATCTTACTGAGGTGGTAAAAAATGTCCTTAAACTCGATTGTGGTGATGGTTGCACGACTCAGTAAATTTACTAAAAAGCATTGAATTGTATACTTAAAATGGGTATGCTTTATGGAATATAAATAATGCCTCAATAAAACTGTTTACAAAGGAGAGAACAAGAGATGCTGGAACCTGCCACAATTTGGCACCCCCTCCGAGAGTTCGACAGCGGTCTCATGTGATCCAGCGGTTCCACTCCCAGCATACACACCCACGAGAAATGAAAACATTCACTGACACAAAAGTTGTACATGAGAGTTCACAGCGGCAAAGGTGGAGAGAACCCACATGTCAGCTGTGATCATTACCTATGCAGACCAGGGCCTTCTCCCAGCTCAGTTTCAAGAGCGGCCTGGCGGTTGACAGCCCGCCTGCTTCTGCCGGCTTCCGCTGGTCAGCAGGGAACGGGGTGGGGCCCGTCTGCACGCCGCCGCCCCACCCGTCCTTTTGGGCAGCATGATGTCATTGTCCCTGTGTGGTTATTGGAGCCATGGTTCTCTCTTCCCTGGAACGCAAGCTTCGTCGGGGCGGGACCGGGCCCGTTTCTGCTCACCGCTGGGTCCCCCTCTGCTGACATGGGGCCTCACAAGCTCTCAATAAATATTTACAAATGGAAGAAGAGAAGGGCATGGGGAGAGGGAGGGAAGGAAGGGCCACTAGTGTTGGCCAGAACAGCCCTCCCAAGATAAATGTTATTGTTACACCCTAAACCCAGAGTCTTCAAGTCCAGTGCCTGGAAGCATTGGGGGGAAAATAAGAATTTTAATTATAATAAGGGGAATGATCCACAAATTGGTACCATATTGCTGTTTCAGCTTTCCGAAGTTTTAGCAGCTTTGGTGGTGTCAGAAGCACAGAAAGTAGAACAGCTGATGGGTATGCCTCTGAATCCTGCCAGGCCCCGCTCCCAGATCTCTCCACATGTGCGTTACTCCTCACAGCAAACCCCTGAGGCAGCTTATATTACTAACCCCACTTTATAGGTGATTGGACTGAGGCCCAGAGGGTTTCAGTAACTTACCTGAGGCCACACAGCAAAGTGGCAGAGCCAGGTTTGGACTCACAGAGTTCAACTCTGGAAACTGTGCCCTTAACTCCTACACGATGCTTCCAGAAGAGGGGGGAATGTTTAAGGAATTAATGAGTAGCATTTCTTTTCTGAGACGGTGGAAGTGGGGAGCCCATCATAAGAAAAGGGGCCATCCTGAATAACCGGGGCTGGTGTAGCTAGGCTGGCACACCCCTCAGAGACTCTGTCATTCCTTCATCAAGTGTTTCCTGAGCACCTAACCCTCCATTTCCTCACCCGCACGGTGAGAATAATGATACTAGGACGGGCCTCGCAGGATAAGGCACTTAGAACATGGCCCGGCACACAGCAGGGGCTCCCCACATGTTTGTCTTATTGTTGTCAGCATGAAGAAGACCCCGGCTGGGCTCTGGGAACAGAAAGCTGCAGAAGACAGACGCTCCCCAGTGGAGCCCGCTCCCCAGTCATCACAACCCACTCACGCTTTAGAAAATGAAAAAGTGCCTCCCTGACCAAAATATAAGGTCTGGGCATCATTCACAATATAAAATGCTCTTCAAATTAAATACACACACACACACACACACATACACACACACACACACACGAGCGCATGTAAAACTAGTAACATCTGAATAAGCTCGATGATCTGTATTAATGTTAATTGTCAGTGGATTATATCTATGTGAATTTCCTGGCTGTGATACAGTGCTGTCATTACGCATGAGTTACCTTGGGGGAAACTGGGTGAGGGACACATAGGTTCCTTCTGCATTATTTCCTACAACTGTGTCTAAGTCTATAAAGATCTCAAAATTAAAACTTCTTTTCTAAAGCTCTTGGATCTTTCAAGAGAAGTGGATCCGTCAGGCAGGCACTAGGTACGACTTTTAGTGCTACTAATACATGCACATAGATGCTATTATGAGTGTCTATATGAGATTACGGGGAGGTTAACTAAACTTAAGGCAGTAATCATTTGGCAACGTGTGTGTAAGTCATGATACACATGGTCGGTAACACTGAAAGGGGAAAAAGATGCTGTCATGCACATCTATTTGCTTAGAAATAATAGTAATGATAGCACCATTATTAGGTGCCAGGTGTGCTTTATATGCATCACCTCCAGTCCTCCCAAGATGGTATTTTTAATCTCTAAATTCAGCTGAGAGCTGAAATGTGTTCCAAACCTACGGGAGATGACAGACTGGCTTTGTTCCCCCCCGGGAAGATGTTGCCCAAGAGTGAACACTGCAGCTGAGACCGGGGGGTAGGGGAGGAGGGGGGCATTATGTGCCCCTTCTTCCCCTCTGCACCCTCTGCACCCCCACCTTGCCAAACCATAAAGAAAGGGACATGGCTGCGGTTGACTAGGAGGACGAAGTGGCTGGTGGGGCCAGTGAAGTCTTTGAAGATAATGGTGAATTCTGGAAAGTCAGAAAAATCAAAAGTCTCTAATAGGAAGAAACAAGATTTTCGGGAGGGTGGCCAAACAGCCGAGCAAACAAACGTGTGGCTTTTCTTTCTGTTCAGTGGTGCAAGGTGCCAAAAGCCAGCAAGTTTCCATGGCTGAAACGGTAATCCTCTCTCTCCTTTTAGGAGAGCAAGGTTACTTGTCACTTGCTTTATGAAAGCAACTTCCAGGGCAAATCATTGGCATGACATAAAACCTCCCCCACCACCCCCACCACCGCACCCCCCGCCCAGAGGCAAACTGCCTTCTCCAAGTGTTCCCTCTGAATCAGGATTCAAAACAATACCTAAACATCCACAGGAGAATCGGTCCTATGCAGCCCGGGATATCCTGGCTGAATCTGGAAAGGGAATTTAGACCTTTGGGAAATATTTAGAAACGTTAGGAATAAGTTTTAGAAATATTTAGAAAATATAGCCCCACTTGGCCCCCCAAATTTTATTTTAGAAAAGAAAGACTTTTCTGTGTCACTTCTGTCCTTTGGTAATTGTGCAGGAAGAAGGTGGTGGCATATCACTCATATCTGTGGGGGGCCAGGGGCCACCAATAACATCATACAAACTGGGTACAAAGAGGGAGCTCGTTCCTGGGAGCCGAGTCATCTGCAGGGACATGAATCCTAGCTTGTTTGGATCTGGACCCACCACAGCATTCCAGCAGCTTCCTTACTGGGAAGTTCTTGGGAAGATTTCTTTCCCCCACTCTGTGACATGAAAGCAGCATAAAGATGAGTCATTGTTATGAACCACGGTGGAGCATCTATTGAAGGAATGTGCCATGTGTGGAAAAGTCTGGATGGAAACATTATAAATGTTTAAGCACAAGTGAAATCAACCCACAATCTCTTGGTGTAAAATACGGTTGGCTGCCCATGCCTCTCTCTGCAAGCCGGGCTCACTGGCAAAAGGAAGCAGGACCTCAGGCCCTCACCACATTTCCGGAAGGCGGTAGAATACGCCATCTAATGAGAATGTGACATGAGGAAGATATATGAACACCTACTTAAGCCAAAGAGCCAATTCCGGCTGATTCTCCATCTCTGCCTTCCTAAGAACAACAATAATTGTTTTCATCCCTCACCTCTAGTGAGGAAGGCAGAGGAGCTTGGTGACTCAGCACAATAGTCAAGGAGGGCATGCTCTGGCCTCGGACGACCCTGGGCAAGTTACCTGTGCCTCAGTTTCCTCACACGTAGCCCACAGATGATAATAAATATACCTTGCTCCCTGGGCAGTTGTGAGGATTTAATGCGGTTACCCAGGTTTGGGTTCCTAGTGGGGGTGCTTGGCACACGCCAAGAGGTCCACATGGGATTTATTTGTAGTATTTTCACCCGGGCCGGGCACCATGCTAAGTCTCGCCTTCACTGTTTCATGAAACCCTCACAACACCACATGAGGTAGGGGATTTTTTCCTGTTTTACAGGGGACGGAACTGAGGGCCCATGAGGTCAAGTGTGGCTCTGGCCATGGCCCCTGAGGGTCCCCAGCTGCGTGCACGATGCATGCCCACCATCTTCATGCCCCCACCTACCTGCAAAGGCCTTCCCATAGCGCCTTCGATGTCTCCATCTCTTCCCTTCCACAGACGGTGATGGTCTCCTGAGACCAGGTTCATTTATCTTCGCACAAAAGCAGCTCTGTTGGCAGCAGCTCCCAGGCCAGAACCCTCCACCCGCGAGGGGGTCTCTGAATGGGCCTGAGCCACAGCCGGGTCCCCAGCCCAGCCGCCCACCCGCCTGCCCCCCGGCCTCCTGCTCCAGGCCGGGCAGGATCTGCCTCTCTCCCTGCACCTCTTCTCTCCATAACCCAGCTACTAACGCTGCCATCACTTCAGAACTCACCGGCAAACGAAAAGCCATCGCTCTCAATCAGCCTCTCTGGGCCTCTCAGCCACGGCCACGGCGCGAGCGGCCTTCCCTCACCGGTCGGGCTCATTTACGGAGGCAGAGTGGGAATGGAACCACTCACCCTCGGCCAACATCTCTGTCGAAGAGGTGTTTCGTGGAGCCCGGCGGGGGGGGGGGGGGTGTAAGTGGGGGGGAGGGAATGTGTGTGTGTGAGCGTACAAGAGTGAATGTGAGTATATGTGAGCGTGAGAGAGCATTGTAAATTTGTGTAGGAGTGTGCGACTGTGTGTGTGAATGTGTGTTGTAGATACATGAGTGTATGGGAGTGTGTATGTAATCTGAATGGATGTGCAAGAGTGTGGGTGTGTGTGAGTGTGTGTGGATGAATGTGTGTGAGTACACAGGAGTGTGTGAGTGAATGTGTGTGAGTACACAGGAGTGTGTGAGAGCATTGTGAGTCTACGGGACTGTGTATTTGTGCTTCCCAAGGCCTCTCAGAGGAATTTGAGATGAGGAATATGGTGGGAACGAGCAGGGTCCAGGACCAACTGAGAGACCCCAAAGCTGAAAACTTTCCCCCCTAAGCAAGCAGAGGAGGGGGAAGTGGACCATTGACTTCATTTGGCAAATGGGGAAACTGAGGAAAGGCATGTGGGCTGACATCCTGGACTCTTCCCACACTCAGCGCTCTTGAGCACACCATGCACAGACCCCCAAGCCGCCACTGTCTGGGCACCGTGGGCAGGTTGGCTGCCCTAGGCCCAGCGATGTGGTGGCTCTGCTCCGTGCCCTGGAGCCAGTCCCTCCAGCCTCACTGGGACTCAGTTTGTCCTTAGTCTTAGTAATTGCACCAGCTGACGGGGCACCGACTGGATGCCTCAGGGCAGCCCTGTGTGGGGGGCAGGGGGAGCCGACAGATGAGCATCCCCATTTTACAGATGAAGGAACTGAAGGGATTAAGTCACTGAGCTCTTACACACGTGTGTGATTGCTGCCTCAAGATGAAACCACGACAGCAGGCAAGGACCCGGCTGAAGGCTTCTAACACATCTTAGCAATGGCCCTCCAGAAACGTGGTACCGGCGTGTGCTCCTACCAGCCAATTTCCCTCTTTGTTTGAAAAGTCTCCGACCCATCATCCCAAGGGCACAACCTGCAATGCCGAAGTCCGTCCCTTAGCCAATTCTGCCTGAGGTCTCACGGATCCCAAGAGAAGTCCTGGTACTCACACCCAGGTGTCCCAAGGCCCCAGGTGGCAGATCTCCCCTTCCTCTTGCACGCACACACGCACACGTACACACAGCTATACCCCAGCCTGTGTCCACAGGTGTGTATGTGATAAATTCGTTCTTAACCTGTTCAACAGGTTAAGGGTTTGGGCTCTTCCCAGGGTGCTTCAAACCCAGATAAGAGAGCCAAAGAGAAACATGAGTAAGCAGGTACTGACATGGTCACCAAACATCCTTGAGATGGGCGGGTGGGCGGGGCATGTGGAGGACTGGGATGGGCGGGTGGGCGGGGCATGTGGAGGACTGGGATGGGCAGGGTTTTGATCGGGCAAGAGGAGGTTCTCCAGGTGGGAGGGGGCTGCTAGTTCCATCCAGTTCCACTTTACAAAATACTTCATCAAATTAGAAAACTCACCTTCCGGAGAACCCTTCAAGCTGGAGCAGCTCTGCAAAACATTTTCCAGACTCATTAGCCCCATAAAAGTCCAATTTCGCTTGCAAAATCTCCCTGGCCCTACCATCGCTCTCGAAAATCGTTCCTCCTTTCATTCCATCCGTCCCCCAGGATCTCCCAACCTCTTCCCACAGCACCTGGCAGAAAGAAGGCTCAAGCATTAGCTGCCTACAGCAAAGAATTTGAACTTGGGTTTGGACTCGTGTGAGAGGGAGTAAACAGGGAACCACCTTGGGTTCGCAGATGTCCTTGCCCCGCACCCCTCACTGACCACTGATTTTCATTAGCCAGCTTCTGTTTTTTCTCAGACCCCATACCTGAGGCCACTTTCCCATGCACCGCCCAGTGCCGGGAAGTGCTCTGCCTGGCTCTGCACCCCACCTACATCCTGGCCCCCCAGAACAAACATAGAGCCAACAGCCGCCCAAAGCAGCCGCCTTGATTTACAGTCAAGCGTAAGCACTGCAAATTCTATTTTATTTCCCCAGAAACACATGAAAAACTTGGCTCTTTAATTTGCTGACACAAATCTTTTTCTTTCTGTTTTTCCTTTTTCCCATTATTCCTCCCTCCCCAGTGCCCTCCCTCACCTCCCACCTCTGCCCCAGTCGCTAGTCCATAAAACGAAAAGTTGCAGTTAAATGAAGAAGCAGGGAGATGGACAAACTGACTCATCTAGAAAATCATTTTCTTTCTGAATCTGCATCTTCTCGGGAGCACGCATCTGTTATCATGTGTCAAGGGCAAGAGGAGGCTTTCACTGGCCCCTGGCTTATCTTTGCTAGGGACCCAGAGGGAACTCCCGCTGCAAGGTTTGACGGGGTTCAAGAACTTATGGCCCCTATACCCATCATCCTGAGGGGCTGGAGCCATACAATGGGGTCTCCTTTAACCAGCTTTCCCATGAATTCTCTCCCTTCTCCCTGCTTCCTCCTTGACCCATTCTCCCCAAATCCCACCAGACCAAGCCAGACATATTTGGTCTCCCTGACCGCCTCCCCTCTGTTCACACAGACTTGCTGAGGACAATCCCATAATAATAATAATAACAATAATAATAATAATATCCAGGCTTTCTCAGGGGCACTTTTCTTCCTGAAAGCCCTGAACATTTTCACAAAGACTATCTTGTTTGTCCAAAACAGTTCTATAAAGGTAGAAGTTGATAGGAATTGCATCATTGGGTTTTATAACAAAGTTGAGGCCCAGAGAGGTTAAGTCATTTATCCAAGGTCACACAGGTTGGTAAACAAACAAACTGAAATTGGCACGTTCGTAAAAGTTAAACGTAGACCTAACATGCACCCAGCCATTCCACTCCTAGGTACTTACCCCTCAAAAAATGAAAGCATGAAGAATTGAACCTAAATTTTTAAAGCAACTTTATTCATAATAGCCAAAAACCGGAAACAACTCAAATGTCCATCAACAGGTGAATGGATAAACAAATTGTGGTCTATCCCTACAATGGAACACTACACAGCAATAAAAAGAAACAAGCTACTGATACATGAACAATGTAGATGAGTCTCAAAGACATTATACTAAGTGAAAGAAGCCAGACTCAGAAAGAAAAAAGTGAGTACATACTACAGATTCCATTTATACAAAATTCTAGAAAATGCAAACTAATCAACAGTGATAGAAAGCAAATCAGAGGTGGCCCGGCGGCAGGAAGGATGGATTACAAAGGGCACGCAGAAACTTTTAAAGGTGATGGATATGTTCAGAATCTCACCTATGGTGATAGTTCAACGGATGTATTCATATGGTAAAACTCATCAAACTGTACATTTTAAATATGTGTAGTTTATCATATGCCAATTACACCTCAACAAAGCTGTAAAAAAAAAATGAAACGTACAAAAGAGAAGGGGGGGCAAGGCAAAGAGGAAATCCAAGGAGGACCATAAGGTGCTAGAAATGAAGTTAGCGTGCAGAACATACCATCTGAGGCATGACTCACATTTATTTCTAAGTGTTACTTTTCTAGCAGTGAGAGAAAAAAAGGGAAAAATGATTTTAACACAATCAAATCGTGTCCAGGAAGCTGGAAATGAATCCGTTGTTTGGGAAAAGCGTAGCAGACTCCCAATCCTGAGCGTGTGAGGCTGCAGGCCTCACAACTTCTCGTGCACCCCATGATCATGAGATTCCTTAAAGTCAGTGTAGGTAGAGGCCGTGTGTGCTGCCTGTGTTTACCAACTGACTCTGGGGGTGGGCAGACCTGATCTGTGGTGCCTGCCAATTTCTGTGGCATAAACCATCCCACCGCAGCCAATGTCAAGCTACCCAAGTAGCTTGCTCCATGAGGTCACTTGAGAGAAGGCCCGGTGACCTCATGGAGCACGGACGCGGGAAGACTCACACCATCACAGAGCTGTCCCCACACGGGCCACAATAGATGTCAATCACCTCAGAAGCAGAGGAAATGGCAAATTGTAAGAAAATAATTAGGAAGTGGTGAGTTTTGAATACATATTGTCCTTGTTTTTAATATAATTTCATTGTAAGCTTCTATAATTTAATTTTTAATGATGGCCTGCCCATAAAATTCCTCAAGATGTAACTATTGGATTTCACGATCCGGTACTAGCCAGCTCCGGCACGCTCCTGGGCAGCAGCTAAGGGGGTGTGACTAAAACCAAAGTCCCCACGAGTCCCAAGGTCCTGTGGTTGGGTGTGGTGACCAGAGCGAGGGGGCAGGAGACAGGGACCAAAGCCACCTGTCAGTCGCAGAAGCAGGCGACAATGCAGGCGGTGTTAAGGCAGGGGTACCTGCCTTTGCAGAAACAAGGAGCTAGTCAGCGACTCCCTGGAGGCCTCAGGGAGGGATGGATCAGCACCTCTGAGCATGAAGTGCTTCTGGCTGACACAGTACCTCGGAAGGGCTCTCATTCCCTGCATGGCTGGCCACAGACTCACAGAAGTCAGGGCTAGAAGCCCAATGCGTCCCTAATGTGTGTCTGGCGCCTTTGGCAGCTCTTTGCTTGAAGACTTCCACCGTCGGAAGGCTCACTAGCTCCTCTCGTTCATTCGCCATGGACTGGCCGAGGGCCCGCTCCGTGCCAGGTGGTGTGTTCGGTGTTGACCGGACAGCACTGACCAGGACAGCAGTGATCCCCAGTGTCCGGAAACTGAAAGTCTGCTCCACCTGCTACAAAATGACGCCGGGCCTTCTCTCAGCTCTGCATCATCCTAGCTACGTGACCTTGATAAATTGCAAACCCTCTGAGCCTCAGTTTCCCCACCTATAGAATGGGACTGATAAGCCTTCTTCGAGAACATTTAAAATCATCTGGTACAGGGCCTGGCTCCTAGCAAGTGCTCTGGCGAGCTTGGTGCTGGCCTCCGGAGCCTCACAGAGAATGAGCTTGGTGCTGGCCTCCGGAGCCTCACAGAGAACAAGCTTGGTGCTGGCCCCCGGAGCCTCACAGAGAACGAGCTTGGTGCTGGCCTCCGGAGCCTCACAGAGAACGAGCTTGGTGCTGGCCCCCGGAGCCTCACAGAGAAAGTCCTCTTCCTTCTGCACCTGAGATTCCTTCCCCAGAATGGAAGCAGCCCTCTTTATAATAATAATAATAACAACAACAACAGTCGTCGTAGTAATAGTAGTGATAATAATACCACAGGTCGAATTTTGTGCCTCAGGGACGATCCTGAGGGTACTATCACTATGCAAATTACAAAATGGAAGCCCAGAGAAGTTGAGTAACTTCTTGATGTCACACAGCCAGTAAGTCATGGCACCAGGAAGCATCGTCAAGTCCAACATCCCCACTTCCTGAGGGGGTTCCAGGTATCGCGCCACCCTGGCTTCCCCCCACTTCCCACAGCCCTCCCCGGAACTGGACTCACTGCTCCACACAAGGTCCCGCCCCCCAGGGCAGAAGGGGCGGGGCTGGTGGTCCTTCCCCATCGCTACACTCACCCCACCAGCTGTTCCCAACCCTTGGGCCCCCAGAACACTGTCTCCCCCACTCTCCGCCCTCTTGGGCTCACTCGGGTCCAAGGCAAACCATGTCCTAGTAAAGTTACTAAATGGCTTTTCTTGGAAGATACTGAGACTATGTCATTTCCCTTTCCTTAACTTTCTTTCCTTTTATGATATGATAATCAAGGTCTATTTTTGGCCCTAGTGCTAATATCCTCAACTGGCAAAAGAAAACTTGGGCCACCCCAAGTGGTCCCAAGATTGAGAGAGGTAGACTTTACCAATCTGTGAAAGCCCAAGGGCCAGGGACTTGGCTGTCCCCACTTGAGCAGGACCCTTCCTGCCGCCCCTAGAGTTTCTCAGAGCTGCCCCAGGAGGATGACCTCATGGAGGAGACCTGCCTGTCCTGTGCCAACTTCAGGGTGGCTCCCCCAAGAGTTCCAGAAAAAAACCTTCACGCCCAGCCACCCCCTGGCCCACTTACAGAAATGATCTGGTGTCTTTACCCTCTTGCCAGACAAACCCTTGTTCCTCAGGTGTACTCTAAGGCAGAGGTGACAGGCTGGCCGGCAGGAGCCCCTGCCTCTGGGAGCAGATACAAGGCTTCAGCCCTAGAAGGAGGGCTAGATGGGGGTGGCCCTGAGAGCGTGGCATGGGAGTCTCGATGCCCAGTGCTCAGGGCAAGAGGCAGGAGGAGGGACAAAAGGGAGCCCTGAGGCCAGAACCCAGGCGGGACTGGGCATGGGGGTGAGGGGGCAATGCTGAGGGTCTCTGGAAATGGTGGACAAAATCCAGACAGGGGCCTTCTTGTATCTCTTGATTTAAGGCTCTGGCTGAATCGCCCTCCCTCTCACACCCTTACACATGCACACTCACACACTTTATTACACACACCCCTACTCACATTCTTCACACTCATACTCACACTCACATTCTTACACTAACACACAATCTCTCCCATCCACTCGTACACGGGCACGCGCGCACACACACACACACACACTCACACATCCCACTCCACAAGCGGTCCCTGGGAGCGATGATCTTTCAACCACGGGGTCAGCGGTCCCGTGTCCAGCCCCACATGGCTACGCTGGCTGGGCCTCAGGCCGCCCCACCCCAGTCTAATCTGGACTGGGGAACTGGCCTTCCTGTGACTCACACACAGGCCCTGCTTGGGTAACACGGAACTGGAGGAAGATTTGATACTTGTAATCATTCACCAGCGTCTGGCCTGGCTGGGGAACAAAGGCAAGTTAACAGGGAACAGAGCTGTGGCCGGCCTGCCAGGGCCTCTGCCATCCTGCGTGTCCACAGTCATGCCTCCGTGGGCCTGCCCTGCCTCGAGCTGCAGAGGTCAGTGAGCAAACATGGTCGAAGGGCCGCTGCTCCGTGTATATGGAGATGTGCGGTGGCCACAGGCGGGGAAGCACCAGCCCTTCTCTTTAGCTCTTAATGCAACAGCCGCTCAAAACCAATGCCACATCCGGGAGAAGCCTGCTGCCCATACTCACTAACCCAGGGTGCAGGGCACCTGTCTCCTTCCTGCTGCATCCCAGCACCTCACGGAAGAACTAAGTCTCCCCAGAACTCAGCTCCATCATCCCATTGGATCCTGGAGCAGCACCAAGAGTACCCATTTTGCAGATGAGAAAGCTGAGTCTCAGTGAGGTCAGATGACTTGTCCAGTGATCGGCCTCTGACTGGTAGAGCCCAGGTGGAACCTAGGCACGCTGACCCCCCAAGGCCAGGCTGATGAATCAAACAGTAGACCCTCAATGTTGGTGGGATGAATTTTTAAAGTTCCCTGGGTTATTATGATGAACAGCTGGGTTTGAGTATATCCATCCCACCTGAAACTCCAGTGGACTTCCCCCCAAAATCTGCCCCCTTTCTGACTCCTGATAAAATAGCCATCCTGTATAGAAAGCTCACTCCGGGCCAGGAACCAGGCACGTTCCAGACACTTTACACAAATGGATTCGCTGACTCCTCCCTTGCAGCCCATTAGACAGAGGAGGAAACTGAGGCACAGAGCAACGAGGTGGCACAGCCGTAAGAGGCAGGGCTAGGATTTACAGCCAGGCAGGGCTTTGCCCCTCCGCCCCCCAGGCAGCGGCCTGAACCCTGCCGCCCCACCCCCACCCCCAGCCCCAGGCACAGCAGCGCTGTCCAGCAGTGTGATTTTTATCTTGACAAGTGGCCCTTTCACAATTGCTCTTTCCCCTCCAGAGCCCAAAGCGGAAATTAGAAGGGGAGAGAAAGCAAGAGGGCGACAGCAGGGCCTGATGGATGTGCCCAACTGGATCACACCTTGAAACCAAAACTCCATTCTCCTTTGTCTGCTCAAACAATGTGTGCGAGAGGTAGGCGGGAAGAGCAGGCCATTCACCCCACCCTGGCAGGAGAGCCTGGCGCACCCCAGGCCGAGCAGGTACCCTCCGGCCCAGGAAGCCCACAGGGGGTGGAGGCAGGGCAGGTGCACGTGCGGGCGTCCCAAAGGCTGAATCACAGAGGCGGGGACCTGTGCGCCCAGCCCTGGGGAGCACTCCAGAGGCCCACAGAAAGGCTGCAGAGAAGACTTTTAGATCACCACATCCCCCCCCACCTGTAAACAACCCTGAAAGATTATCAGGAAAAGCATTTCTGAGGTGGCTTTAAATCCCCTGAGACACTCAGATCGACACACACTGAAACCAGCCTAAGCCTTTCAGTCGCAGTTTCCCCTACACGGGATGACTGTCTAGGGGACACAGAGGTGGGAGCGAATCTGTAAGGGGCTTCCAGGAATGAGCCAGACACACACACGCAATGTGTGACACCAGGCAGATTGTCTTGCCACAAAGCCCAGCAGATCTGTGTTTGACGAGTCGGCGTGAGGATGACGCTAATATCAATAAAAAGCTAATATTTATCCACCATTTACTATGGGCCAGGCACATTCATGTTGTCCTCCCAACAACCCGATGACAGAGGCACTCCATAAAAACCCCTATTTTACAGATGAGAAACTGAGGCCCAGAGTGGTTAAGTAACGTGTCCAAGATCACACAGCTGGTAAATGACAGAGCGAGGATTTGAGCCCAATAGCCCAGCTCTGGCAGATGAATGCCAGCGAGGTTGGGGATTCGGAGGCCTGAGGCAGGGACCGGTCAGGGGGCATTGGAGACGTTTGCATAGAGCAGCGGGAATCTGGGTGGAGAAGAGGCAATGGCCCTGCTCCTGCCCTGTGCCCCACCCTTCAGGAACACTAAGTACCCATCTCTCTGCTGAGATTGCATCCCACCCCAGCCCCCCGACCCAAAGTGAGGAGAACAGGAACGCGGAGCACGGAGAGCCCAGCGCCTCGCTAGAAGTCCGCTGCCACGGGGCTCATGAACGAATCACATGTCCTCACTCATGCCAACAAAGCGCCACTCTTTCTGAGCCACCAGCCTGGGCACCTTTTGTTGTGCGGGGCAACTCGGCGTCCTCCAGTGTCTCCACCGGTAACCTGTGGCTCCCACTAGCTCAGCCATAAATCTTCACCCTCACCTCTGAGATGTCTGCTCGCCCCTGGGAAACCCTGCTAAATTTACGAGCTCCAGAGTCCAGCTTCACTGGCAAGGGAAGAAAGGGATAGTGTTGCCCATCAGGGACCTCGTGCTCAGAAGCCATAAACCATGCTGGTGACAGCTACGTGGCGGGTCGAAGGCCCTGGCGGGTCATTTGCGCTCTGCTTAATGGCCACAGTGATGAGGCAGTCGCTGTTTGAGATCCCCGGGTGGGCCACTACTGAAGCTTTAAATCTGCCACAGGAGGTTAAGGAAGGAGCTGCCTCTTTCGTCTTCTTTTTGGGGTGCCTGATTCCAGCCTTCTCATGTTTCTCTCTCGTTCCTTCTTGTTTGCTTTACCTTGGTTGGCAAGATGGCCACGCTGCTCCCAACACACACATTGAATTCTAACTTGGGGACCCAGGGAAGTGACAACCGCTGCATTTCCCAATCTTTTTTTTAATTGTCTTTGGAACAATAGTTTGCTGTGCTCCAAAGCACACGGGCTCATCTCCGACGAGGCAAAACATATGGAATGAGGGGGCGGGGGGGCAGCCGAGGCAACCACAGGGAGCAAGCCATGGGCAGTGTGGGTCTGGAGGCCACCACCGGGGAGCTGGGGTCCTTCATATCTCCACCGGCCCTGTCAGCCACAGTGTGGTCTGAGCCACAACCCTTTGACTCCTCTCCCCCTGGACCCCAACCTCAAGCCCATTAAATGGCCACTGAAAGCAAGAGCTAGACCAGTCCTCTTGCCTCGTGCTATGGCAAAGAAGTATTGCGTGTGGTCTTAACCAGGGAGTAATCTCATATTACCAAAGGCAAATATGGTCTTACTTGATCTAAGACTGTGTGTGTGTGTGTGTGTGTGTGTGTGAGAGAGAGAGACAGACAGACAGACAGACAGACAGAATTAAGGGCAAAGGGGAGTATTAGATGAACTATCCATTGGCACAAGGAAAGAAAGATCTAGCATCTCTTGACAGGCTGTGAACGCCCTTTAATTAAGTAATAAATTTGGAACCAGGGACATGAGGCTCAGTAAAGAAACGCTCGGTTTAAGTACCCATTCATCTGTTTGCCTCTGCCAGGGCGCTCCGTGTCACCGTTGCCAAGACTCACCAGCACATGGCCACTGGGGATAGAGGTGGCCCAAGTGCACATTCCGGTTTGGGTCCAGCTCTTTCCATGTCGAGAGAAACAGAGGCCGAGGGAGACAGAGGCAGGGAGACAGCAACAGCACAGAGGAACCGCTGTAATTCCATCAAAGGGCTCCGGTGGCTGTAACCCACCAGCCACGGCCAGAGTGGTTTGTCACCAGGCACCCAGTGGAATTGACTCAGAAGGCATTGTTGCAGATTTTCCCAACAGCAGGCCAAAAGAGAGAAGTGGTGTGTGTTTGAAATACCGCTCTTCATCGCCTCGAGCCCGGCGTTGCCATTAAGGAGCAAACTGGGCAGTGCTGACCCCAAGGGCGACTCGGACGCAAAGCATTGTGGTGAGCGGAGCGGCGAACATCTCACCCTCTGGCCTTCCACCACAGGTGCAGAGCCAGGGGGAAAGAGGCAGGGGTCCCGGGGGGCGGGCTGGAAACTGGGAGCCAAAGGCCTCGGGATGCTATCTCTGTGTCCTGGACGACCTGGGGCTCCACGCCTAATGCAGAGCTTGGGGCTCTGGGTCAGCTCCATGGAAGCCACTCACGAGCCCCTCCAAAGACCTGAGGGGCCACGTTGAAGGAATTTCTGGGAGGCAAGAAACCCTGACGAATGTAAAACCGAGGCCCAGCGGCTCACTGCATGATAGGCTTCTGGGAATCTGGTTTGGGCTCTGGAACATTTCTAGAATCCAAGAGAAGAGCCAAGTGAGGAAGCGCTGGGGCACCAGAAAGTGCCTTTTGTGTCATTAATGTGCCCCAGGAGGGGCGGAGGAGTACTTCTCACATCCATCTCATCAGAGGTCCCAAACCTCAATCACTTGTTTCCAGAACTTTCTTTCTAGGTGGAGGAATATAGATTTCTGGAGGAATATGTATCATGAAGGAATGTGTATTTCTCTCTATATAGGGGGCATGCTTATGGGATGGACCAAATCTTTCCTGCCTTGGCCTCTGATTCTTAATATCTGCTCTCATAAACAGCCCTCGCTCACCAGACAGCCTCGTGAAGGGTCCAGAGTAAATGAACCTGAAACAGCAGAGGAGATTGCCTTCAAAATATTCTCAGCTTTAAAAATGATGGCAAAGAAAGCATTTGGCAAAAGGCAAAAGACATTTCTGGTTTGGCCAAATCCAGGGCTTTGGAAAAATATCTTGAGACGTTTCACCAAACTGAGAGCGAAGCCAGCAGGGCCCGGCTCTGGCCGTTACAGGTTATTTGTAGCTTGCTTCTTTCCAAAGCAATTTTCTTCTATCTGTGAGCTAAGCTCTTCTGAGCCAGCGTGATTTCTGCAGGTGTTACGCGCAACTCCTCGCCTTCACAATCTGACAAGCGTTTGGAAACAGCTCTGGCAGGCAGCAGGAATGTGAGGGCCTCAGCTCCAGTCTGAGCCCCCGGGGACCCCTGCCGGCTCTCAGCACGTTCCAGAAGCTTCCAGAACAGTGCCAAGGGGCGGCACGCATACAGGATGCAGTAAGTCCGAGCTCTCCCGGGCGGGGCCCAGCCAGGCGGCCAAGTCCTGCCCGTGAGAAGGCAGTACCCTGTGGTACCCACGTTCGGACGGGCTCCAGACAGATGGCAGGAGGGCAGGGACAGGGTAAGATGGAGCCTGGGCCTCTGAGAGAAACCTCAGCACACAGGCCAAGTCGAGAAGGCACGTGGCTTGGTGGTTGAACACTTAACCACACCACCCAATCGAGGGGCTCTTGTGCGTGTTAAATGAGCTCCCACGTGGGAAGCTCTCTCTGTGTACGTGGCGTGGGTCTTTGGGCCCTTTTTACGTCCTCTCTCTGTCTTTTTTAAGTTTCGTGATCTTCCTTCCCCTTTTAATTCCACCCTCTGTGAACCCTGCTCCGGGTGGCTGCCCTCCCGTGCCTTGCTCCTCCACTGACCCACCCCTCCAGGAGACAGCCCTGCAGCTCCCAGCCACTCAAGGCCATCAGCTTCCAGTTCACCCTTCGCCATTACAAGCTGGATGTCACCTGTTGGGGACAAGTTCTCCAGAACCTTCCAAGAGGTCAATTCCACAGGGAAAGAAATCCCCAGAGAATGTGGCCTCTGAAGCTGCCTTCCCCACCAGGTAATGTTGGCTTAAGCACCCTCTTATCCACCTATAATTGGGAAGGAGACAGGAGGATTTTAGGCCATGAAAGGTTCCAGTCATCAATACCTGAAGCCACATCAGCAATGACCCTACTCTGCCTGCCGTCAGCACTTCCTGCAGAAGATGAGGGTAGGGGATTTGGAGACCTTCAGGGCAAGCGTTTCTTCAAGAGCATCCACTCACGCTTTTCTTATTGTTTCTAATTTGTACACCTGTCAACACTTCCCAAGACAACAAACAAAATACCAAGAAATAAAAGAGCAATGTGTTCCCTGGCGCATTTATTTCCAGATGCCCTTGTACCATTCTCTGTCCACCAAAGGGACCTTTTCCAGCTGCCAAAGTCGGTCTCAGGATGGGGATTTTGAGCCCACTCCTGGGCGGGGCTAACTTGTTCCTCCACAGGTCAACATTAAAGGTTAAGACCCAGCATGGGGTCTAACAAATGATCCTGACCCATGGAGCTGGTTTTGGGCTGATTTCCCTCCCGCTTCCCGAGGATGGCAAGTTGCAGGTACCTCTGTTCTGAATATCAGCCTCTTGCCTTTGATCCCCTGCCGTGTGTCTCTCAGACGTGCAGCTGGAGCCACGGCCTGGGACCGGCACGCATCAGACAAGGCTTCTGGCTCCTCTTGGTAAGACCTCAATTTAACTTAATGGACTACACAGGGAACAATTTCTATATGATTAATTAATTAGGATCCTACTAGGAAGGATAATAATATAATAACTTAAATAAGACTGCAAGGCCTAGCTGCCAGTTCATAAAAAGAATACCAAGAATAGCACAATTCAAAGGACATCCAAGAAAAGGGAGCGTGGTGGAGCGGACCCCGCTCAGACTAAGGCCAGGCTTAGTTCAGAGGGGTTCAAACTCAGAGTCCGACTTTCAACCGGAGAGTTGCCTGCCTTCTCTGAGCTCTTTCCTCCCTCAGAGAAGTGGAAGGATTGAGGAATATTTGTCGGGGCTGTCGTGGAAATCCAATAGGTGAATGTATGAAAATTGCCCGGGATCAAACAGGCTTCAAATGCGTGGAAAACACTGCTCAAGCAATTCCAGCACAGTAGCTGGTACTAAGGATGGAAACAAATGGAAAGAGGTCTGGCAAACGTGGTCCATTCTGTTTTATCAGCAAGCATCTTCTTTGTTATTGCACTTTGAATCGGCACACTCCCCTCGAGTCCTTAGAAAGTAAGTAGAGGAAAAGTCCCAGCAAGAAGCATCTCAGTTGATTACAGATGAGTAAATGGTTAGTAGGTTTATCGGTTAGTATTGGATTTGTGCACATTAGCATAGTAGTGACTGGTCCAGAAGCATCTCAGGGCCCCTCTGTGGCTTACCCATGCTGCTGCTTCTGCCCATCCCCCATGCTCTTGGTCGTATCACCACTCAAGGTCTCCCACCTTGGGTCCTCAACTGTCCTGGTGCTGCACACCCAACCCCTCAGGACCGTGATAGATAACTCCTCATCTTTTTTTTTTTTAAGATTTTATTTATTTATTTGACAGAGAGAGACACAGCGAGAGAGGGAACACAAGCAGGGGGAGTGGGAGAGGGAGAAGCAGGCTTCCCGCCGAGCAGGGAGCCCGACGCGGGGCTCGATCCCAGGACCCCCAGGGATCATGTCCTGAGCCGAAGGCAGACGCTTAACGCCTGAGCCACCCAGGCGCCCTAGATAACTCCTCATCTAAAGACCAGCTAGGAAATATTTTAGGCTTTGCAGGCCATAGAGTCTATGTCACAACTACTCAACTCTGCCTTCGCAGTGTGGAAGCAGCCATAGACAATATGCCAATGAGTGTGGCTGTGTTCCAATAAAACTTTATTTACAAAAACAAGTGATGGGACAGATTTAGCCCAAGAATCGAAATAGTTCTTAGGTGTTCATGGATTGTAATAGTTAATATATCGGATCTAGAGGCTTACTCACTCACTTCCAGGCTGGGGCTTTTCATACTTTAAGTCATGATCAATGGGGGACATCTAAGACACTGGGAAAAGTCCAATATGAAAGATACATTGAGACAGAGGTGCCTTTTAGTGTCTCTAAGTCACAACACGTGTATCTAAAGCCCACCACACCTTGTCGTCTGGAAGGCCGGCATTTTCAGATCACAGAAAGATCTCAAGCTAGACTAGATCACTGGCTCTCAAGCTTGAGAGTGCAACACAGATTTACTAGGCCCCACTCCCAGAGTTTCTGATGCAGAAGATCTGGGGCAGAGCCAGAGGACTGAAGTAGCTAACAAACTCCCAGGCAATGCTGACGCTGCCAGTCCGCGGACCAGGCTTTGAGAACCACTGCGCTACATGTCAAAAACGTAAAGGTATACTGCCACCTAGTGGATGGTCGTTAGAAGTACCCAATGCCAACTATTCCTTTGATTTTAAAGGGCACTAAAAATTAAACATCTTTTGTCGTGGAGAAGAGTCGAATTCACAAAGCAATTTTGTCATTTGTATACTGGGATTCCATAACCATATTCCAAGCTTCTTTAAAGAAATAGGTGTCACGTTATTTACACTAACATGGCAGCAATTTCAAATCAACTTAAACCAGAAACAGATTAATTTCCACCAGGGAAAAACACTTTAAATATCTAAATAGAATAAAAACGCCGCTGGCTCTGTTCTCTGGCCACTCTCTCCTTTCCAGATGCACATACCTCTTCTGAAAGGAAAATCCATGCCCCAGCCTTCCAATCTGCTGTTGACCAACCGCCTCGACCTGGTGCAAGTGATAAAATTCAGCAGGAGATTGGCCAAAATGAGCGTGTTTCAGACCCTGGACTTTGTGATCTTTGCACACACCGAACAGTGGCCATGACAAAGGATGCTGGTGATGGGCAACTGTGTAAATATTTGTGCTCCAGCATACTAAAAATGCAAGTACCCACTCCCACCTACCCATCTCAGCAAAAGACCTGGGTCTCTAACCCCACCTGGCACAAAATAAAGGGCACTACAGTCGCTGATAGCAGATGATGGGATTCCATGCTTGACGAGCTGCTGGGTTTTTGTCAGTGTGGAGAAACATATTAGGGCCGTGCTACAAAGGATGGCGTGGTACCCAGAGAACGGAAATGACAGGGACCGGAACGGTTTTTGATGCCAACAGTTTATATTTGATCTCCAGATGTGATGCAGCTGACAGCTAATTAGTTTGACTTAGATCTACACAGATCTCCCCTTCTATTTCCACACATGCTGTGGGCATGCTAGTGTGAAAATGTGTCTGCCTGGGGTTGTGCTTTGATTGAGAATTCTCTGGAATGTACACACTCGGAACCCCTGAGAACTCTGGAGCCCGGGCTCATGGAGCATCTGGTGGGACAGTCTTTCCCTTGTGCCTGGCCCCAGAGCAGGTCATGAATGCAGTGGCCTTCTTTATTCGAGTGGCTGATTCCAGCCCAACAAGCTGGAGCCAATCGTTCAGCTCTATGGTTCTGGGTATGAGGCCACCATTAACTGCAAACCTCAGTGGTCAAGAGCTACTGGATGTGAATTCTGTGTCTACTAATGGAATAGCAGCTGTGGTACTTTAGCTGGTGAGCTGTTGGGGAAGAGTGAGAACTGCGCAGAGCCAGTCGGAAGACCTCGCTGACACAAGAGGCAACACGGGGACACAGTTCCTGGCTTCTTCTTTGGGGCCAGACTCAAATGTCACAGCTCCCGGGGACAGCAGGGACCTCAGGGTCCTCCTCCCTTCTGGCCCCAGAGGCCCAGAGCTAACACGAATGGGGCCCTGCTATGTGCTAGATGGTTTCAGAAGTGCTTGGAAGGTGCCATTATTACCCTTATTGTGGAGATGAGGAATCTGAGACAGGAAACTGATTGCCCCAGGTCAACAGTAGGACAAATTGGCATTTGATCCTGGAAGTCCTTCTCCAAAGACTATGCTCTTCACCACTACACCAGAAGACTTCAGGCCTCGGCCTTGCTCTAAGTCATCCATGGCAATCCACCCCCTGTTGAGTGCTCTTGGGAACAACACGTGTGGTCTTCACTCCCCTGTGGTAGAATTACACCTCAGCCCTCACCACGACTTCAGAGTGGACTAAGTGGATTTCCTTGCCCCCTGACTTTGGGGCTTGGCCATGTGACTTGCTTTGATGGGATGTTTCGCCATGTGCTTCAAGCAGGGGCTTGAAATGTGCTTGTGCCATCGGCATACCCCCCTGCCCCACTGGGCTCTAGAGTGAGATTAATGGAGCCTGCCCAAACTGGACTGAAGCCCAAAGCCAGACACACCTGAACCCAGCCTTAATCGGCAAACTCCAGCCAACCCAGTGGTTGTTCATTACACCATATTATGTGCCGATATAGATCATGATCATGTTCTAGTCAATGATACACCAGGAAAGCTTTCCAGAAAAAATGGAGACTCCAGAGAAGAAACATTCTTTGACTTTGCCCCCCTCTTCCTCCCTGGACACTGGAATGAGGAGATTTTGCCTGCTGCTGGGAACCATCTGGTGACCACAGGGAAAAGGCAAGAAGACAAAAGGCCAATATATGGAGAATGCCCAGGCAGAAAAAGGGACTAATCCTAGGTCCTTGATGACCTTATTAAGCCACTGAGCAATTGCCCACCTCCACATTTTTGTGCGAAAAACAATCCCCTCTTTGTTCAAGCCATTATTAGTTGGGATTTCTATTAATCACAGCCAAAGCCATTCCTAACTGCCATTGACTTTCTAAAGTATGGCAAAACCTGTTACAAAAGCTGTATCTTCACATCTCCCTCTTTTATGTGTAAGCTGTCTGGTCTTTCCAGAATAGCAGGAGGGAAGTCACAATCCTTGCTAATGTAAGTCAACCAGTAGCTGTTTCTACTCACCCTAACTATTAGTTTAATTTTTTTTTTTTAGATTTTATTTATTTACTTGAGAGAGAAAGAGAGAGCACAAGCAGGGGAAGGGGCAGAGGGAGAGGGAGAAGCAGACTCCCTGCTGAGCAGGGAGCCCAATGTGGAGCTCGATCCCAGGACTCTGAGATCATGACCTGAGCTGAAGTCAGATGCTTAACTGACTGAGCCACCCAGGGGCACTAATTTTAAAGTTGCCCGTTTGAGAAACAGCTTAACTAAAATCAACCCTTGATTTTTGTTCATTGATGTAATCATGTCTCTAGAACACTTCCTAGCATATAATAAGTGCTCAGTGTAGCTTGTTGAATGAATAATGTAATTGAGTTGTTGATATTTCTCTCCATCTGCAATCACATGTGTGTCTTGGGAATCTGTTTTGGTTGCTTTGTCTTCTCAAGGGGACTCCCGGAAGTCACACCCAAGTGAATTTTGTGAAGCCTGCATATCAAACAGACCCTCCAAAATCAATGGAAGTCTTCTCATGATCCGGTTACAAACAGAAACCATAACAGAGATATAATTCTTATACCACAAAATTCACTTTCTACAGTGCATAGTTCAGTGGTTTTTAGCATATTCACAGTTGTGCAACCATCACCACAATATAACTTTTGAACATTTTCATCACCCCAAAAGGAAACCTCATACCCATTAACAGTCAGTCCCCATCCCTCCCTCCCCCACCCCACCCAGCCCTGGCAACCACTAATCCACTTTCTGTCGCTATGGATTTGCCTATTCTGGACATTTCGTATAAATGGAATCCTACCACGTGTGTGGTCTTTTGCATCAAACTTCTGTCGCTTCGCTAAGATGCTTTCAAGGTTCATCCATGTTGTAGCCATCAGGACTCCATTCCTTTTTATTGCTGAGTAATATTCTATTATATGGATATACCGTATGTTATTTATCCATTCATCACACTGATGAACATTTGGATTGCTTCCACATTGTGGCTCTTATGAAGAATGCTGCTTAAAGTTTTTGCGTGGCAATATATCTTCATTTCTCTTGGGTACATACCAATGAGTGGAATTGCTGGGTCACATAGAGTTATAAACAACTCTATATTTAACCTTTTGAGGAACTACCAGACT
Organism: Zalophus californianus; assembly: GCF_009762305.2. NCBI lineage: Eukaryota > Metazoa > Chordata > Mammalia > Carnivora > Otariidae > Zalophus > Zalophus californianus. The sequence goes on from NC_045598.1 coordinate 18,744,386, forward strand.
GTGTCCCAAAGCCGCCACACTGTTTCGTATTCCCGCCCGCAGCGTATGGAGGGTTATGATTTCTCCACATCCTCACCAACACCTGGTGCCATCTATCTCCTTGGTTAGAGCCATCCTAGTGGGTGTGAAGTGCTATCTCATTGTGGTTTTATTTTGCATTTCCCTGAGGGCTAATGGTTTTAAGCATCTTCTCTTATGTTCATTGGCCATTCACATATCTTCTTTAAAAAAAGTATAGACATAGGGGCGCCTGGGCGGCTCAGTCGTTAAACGTCTGCCTTCAGCTCAGGTCATGATCCCAGGGTCCTGGGATTGAGCCCCACCTTGGGCTCCCTGCTCAGCGGGAAGCCTGCTTCTCCCTCTCCCACTCCCCCTGCTTGTGTTCCCTCTCTCGCTGGGTCTCTCTCTGTCAAATAAATAAATACAATCTTTTAAAGAAAAAAGTATAGACATAAAGTTAATCACATCTCTGTAGGCTCATTTTGCTGAAAACTTTTGCGAGTCTACATTATGAAACCAAAATTATTTTTTCCCTAATAATGAACAAAGTAGTCTTAAAACCTGGTTAACTCGTGTGCACAGATTGCCCATATCCACAACAAAGGAAAAGATGATTCTGTTTTCTCAGCCACTAAAGTCCCATCACCGAGTATGTCTGGCAGGAAAAAAAAAAAAATCAGTCTACTTGAGCAAAAGTGCAAATAGAATTGGTGAAAAGTTTAAATTCTAAATGGCTTATGGAATTCCCTTTTCTTTTTTTAAAAAGATTTATTTACCTATTTTAGAGAGAGAGAAAGAGCATGGAGAGGGACGGAGAGAGAGGGAGAGAGAATCCCAAGCAGACTCTGCACTCTGTGACCTGAGGTCACAACCTGAGCCAAAACCAAGAGTTGGACACTTAACCGACTGTGCCACTCAGGGGCCCCGAGAATTCCCTTTTCTTCTTTTAATTACATGTAGTAACTGGACTAGCTTACTTTGTATTTTAAAATTATAAATTTTCAGGGTGCCTGGCTGGCTCAGTTGAAGTACATGCGACTCGATCTTGGGGTCATGAGTTCAAGCCCCACATTGGGTGTAGACTACTTTAAATAAATTAGTTACAATTTTTCCCACTTTTTTATTTATCTACTAATATTTGTTCTCCTGAGTTGCTATGTGCCAAGTGTTATACTAAGTTAATTCCAACAGTTAGTTCATTTAAACTTCACAAGAACCCTACGTATGAGGTTAGCAGCATATGTTAGTTATCTATGCCACGCAATAAATCATCCCAAAATTTAGTGGCTTAAAACAACCACCATAATTCATTATCTCTCATAGCTTCTGTGGGTCAACATTTGGATAAGACACAGGATGGCTTGACTCTGCTACCCAGATCTGGTGTCTCCATCATAAGACTCTAAGGCAAGGACTGAAATATCCAGTATCACTCAAATATCTGGCAGTCAGTGCTGGCTCTTGACTGAGACCTTCACATGGCCTATCTATGTTCTTCACAACATGGTGGCTGAATTGATTCCAAACCAAGCATCTGAGAGAGAGCCAGGAGGAAGCTGTATATTGCCTCTAGGACCTAGCCTTGGTGTTTCACTGGCATCACCCATCATAGTTACAAAAGTCCACTTGAGTTCAAGGGAAGTAAACACAGACCCTCCCTGCTCTGGATTGTATTATGCTCTGTGATGGTTAATCGTATGGTGAATTTGATTGGGCCACAAGATGCCCAGATGAAACATTATTTTGGGGTGTGTCTGTGAGGGTGTTCCTAGATGAGATTAAGATTTGAATCAGTGGGCTCAGTAGACTACCTTCCCCTCCCCAGTGTGGGTGGGCATCATGCAATCCACGGAGGGCCTGAATAGAACAAAAACTAGAGGAAGAGAGAATCCATCCTCTGCCAGCCTGCCTGTTGAGCCTGGACTTCAGTCTTCTCTGCCCTTGAGCTGAGATTTACACCACAGCTCCCCTAATTCTCAGGCCCACAAACTCAGACTGAATTACAACCATTGGCTTTCCTGCATCTCCAGCTTACAAACGGAAGATTATGAGACTTCTCAGCCTCCCAAATCACGTGAGCCAGATCCTCATAATAACTCTATCTATACACACATAGATATATATGTGTACAGATTTATATAGATTATATGCACAGAGACACATACACATTAAACGACTTATATGTGGGGGGGCTCTTTTTATCGAATACATGTACCCCCAAATTTCGTATGTTGAAGTCCTAACCCCTATACCTCGACTGTGACCTTATTTGGAAATCGGGGGTTTATAGAGCTAATCAAGTTAAAATGAGGTCATTAGGGTGGACCCTAATTCAATATGAGTGGTATCCTTATCAAATGGGGAAATTTGGAGACAGCTCTGCTCACGAGGAAAACACCATATGAAGATGAAGGCAGAAATGAGGGTGATGCTTCGACATGCCCAGAAATTCCAAAGATCACCAGAAAAGCACCCAAAGCTTGAGAAGAGACATGGAGCAGAATCTCCTTCAGAGCCTTCAGAAAGAACCAACGCTGCTGGCCCTTGGATCTCAGACATCCAGCCTCCAGAACCGTGAGACAATAAATGTCTGTTGTTTAAGCCCCCCTCCACCCCAGGATGCGGTACTTCACTACGGAAGCCCTAGGAAACTCATCCACCACCTCTTGATGGAGGACCATCAACATCACACGGTAGGAAGAGCCGGTGGGATGGGGTAGACATTGGTGTGGAAACTACAATCTGCCAAAGCCCATCCTCTGGCCAACAAAAATTTACAGCCCTCCCACATGCAAAATATGTCCATCCTCTCCCACAAAACCACCAAGTCTTGCCTTACTACAGCACCAGCTTACTGTCCAGGATCTTACCATGTAAATCCGGTCCAGACAACATCGAGGCTCCCGGAGCACAGCTCCTCTTGATCTAAAAAGTCATCCACTAAGGAGACCACATGCCGTGGTGGGACAGGTCACTGAAGTCTTCTCCTTTCAAAGTAATCCTCACTCTCCTGAAGAGCCTGAAACCATCATCTCTAAAATGACATCAAGGATCTCTTTCAAATTTATTCTCCCCTCATTTCCTCCTTCATAGAATTAGATGATGTTGAAGTTGGAAAGCAATGTAAAGGTTAAGCTAAGCCCCACACACAACCTGGAAAGATCTCGCTCTAGACACAATGTTGGGTGAAAAAAGTCAGATCCAAAAAAGTGGATACTGTAGGCTGCCATTTATAGGAAGATCCAAGGCTGGCAAACTGCTCTGAAGTGATAGAAGTCAGAATATTCGTTACCCTGGGGGGCGGTTTGACTGCAAGAGGCCACAAGGGATCCTTCTATGGCTTGACCTGGTTGGTGGTTGCCCACGTCTATAAATATGTACAGACTCATCTCTTTATGCCCTCAAGATTGTGCCCTTTATTATACGTAAGTTAAACGGCAGATTTTTTTAAAAGAGGTTTAAGATAGTCCCGTGGTTCCCATACTTAAGGATTTAATAAACCAATCAAATTCCACACACACACCCCAGTTGGAGGAAGTAATTTTCTACAATGACTATGGATTGATGTAACTAGGAAGAAACAAAACACTTGCTTCTTGGATTTCAAAAAAATACGAAAAGATTTCAATTAGCAATAACCGCGCCTCGGACTTGAAGCTATGCTCCGCAAACCCCACAAGAGGGCGCTAAGCAGGTTGCCATGATCTCAGAGGCGGTGTTAAACTGCCCCTGCTCTCGGTCCCCACCCACTTTCGGCTTGGAATGGTCCCTGTGCACACCGGCCTCTAAGCAACAGGAGAGGGCTAGACCAATCCTTATTTCAGGGCGTCTATTATATTAAAAAGAATGAGAAATGCCAAGACAGGGTTTTGTAAAAATTCTGTGTATTTTAGATGTTTTACATTTAAACATTACACGTATGTGATAAATGACATATGTATGGAAGATTTCACGCATTCTACTGTATTTCTGAGATTTGGGGCTATTTTCTACATCTCTCCCCAGGGGGCCATTTCCAGTTGAAGAAATACATACCTGCCCCTCCCAACCTATCTCTCTCTCTCTCTCTCTCTCTCTCTCTCTCACACACACACACACACACACACACACACACACACACGAGTTTCAGCAAGGTGAGATGTCAGTATCTCCCAGTTTCTTAAGGGCTCCAGCCTGTAGAGCTCCCAACAGCCTGTAGGTTTTCAAATAAAAATCCTCCAACCTCATCTAAGGGAACAAGACTGGATCCAAAGCTAAACTATTCATCCAAAAGGTAAACATTTTTAAAGATAAGAGTTGTTTTGGGTTTGTTTGTTTGTTTTTAATGATTAAACCATATGTTCTGGTTCTATGGTAGCAAAAAGCCAGGTGGAACCTCTGGTCCTCAGATCCCTGGGTTCTGCGAGTAGTTGTCACTTGTCGGAAACTGGATTTTGACTCTAACTGCCTTGGATTGAAGAAGCAGCCCAGGGAGAGCACACAGTTAGTTAATCTTGCATAAGTGATGAGCTTCTGAAGAGAGTCCCAGAGGAGCAAGGCCAGTGCGTGCAGAGCATGCTCAGTAGCTGCTACCCAGCTGAGTGCTGCAGGGGAGGAGAGGTCTGGGGAAGGGAGCCTTCACAGCTCAGGGCTTCCTATCGCTTCAAAACTTTAGACTGGCAAAAAGAGGAAGTCCTTGTTGCCAACGCTTTTGAGGGCAGGGTGGAAGTCACATGGAAATCTTACCTCCCTCTGAGATATCTGAACGTTCGGGTTGGCGTTATCTTGATTCAGAGATGAGGGAAGAGAGAAGACCATGTGTAGGAGATGTCCATGAAGATGATAATATTTATTCATTTTGCTATTGCTATTATAACTCACATCGATCCCACTAGGAACCAGGCACTGGTCTAAGCACACGATGCTCCCAACAACCCTCTGATTTAGAGATTACAAACACTTTTTGGAAGCTGGGGAAAATGAAGCACAAAGAGGGTGGGTGCCATTATGGACCTCATCATGCCACCCCCCCAATGAATAGGCTGAAGCCCTAAGCCCCAGAGTTTATATTTGGAGATAGAAATCTTTAAGGAAATCATTAAGGTTGAATGAGGTCATAAGAGTGGGGCCCTAATCTAATAGGACTGGTGTCCTTATAAGGAGAGGAAGTGACACGTGGACATGGAGAAAAGGCCACATAACGAAGACACAGCAAGGTGACCATCTGCAAACCAGGGAGAGTGTCCTCACCGGACACCAGCCCCAGCGGCACCTTGCTCGTGGGCTTCCAGCCTCCAGAACTGTGAAAAAATAAATTTCTGTTGTTTACCACCCCCCACCCCAGGCTGCGGAGTTCCTTTATGGCAGCCCTTGCAGACCGATACAAGGTCACTTGCCTGCGATCTTTTGCCTGGCAAATGGAAGAACTGGCATTTTAATCCAGGTCATTTTCCTTTTTTTAAAGATTTTAATTATGTATCTATTTTAGAGAGAAAGAAAGCCTGCACATGCAGGTGAGCAGGCAGGGGGTGGGGCGGGTAAAAGCAGAGGGAGAGGGAGAGGGAATCTGAAGCCGACTCTGTGCTGAGGGTGGAGCCCGACGCAGGGCTCAACCCCACAAGCGTGAGATCATGACATGACCCTACACCAAGAATCAGACGCTCAATGGACTGAGCTTCCCAGGCGCCCCCCAGGCCACTTTAATCCATGGCTATTGCACTGTGCCTCTTGCCCTGGTAGAGTGAGAGAGAGCCCCATTGGGGAGCAGGATGATGGTCATAGAACTACCAATATGCATGGGCACTTAGTCTGCACCAGCCCACTGCGCTTAGCGTGGATTATCCGTGTAAAACCAACAGCAAACCTGGGAGGCTAATGCCATGATTGTCCCCATTTCCTAAAGCTGTAGGAGCATTCCAATGGGGGCACACACTCTCCAGAGCCAGCATGGAACAGTAGGCTATTCTATAAGTAATTGCAACCATGAGAGATCATTCTGTTTCGGTCAGCTCCACCACTTGGCCAAAAACTGTTCAACTCAGCCTTGCAAGTGAGATAACATAGTTGAGTCAAGTGATAATGAAGCCCCCACTTCTCTGAGAAGGTCTTTGAAATAAATGAGCCAATGAGGAAGGTGATCCCTCTAAGACGTCACAGCCTTGGAGGAGAAAGGGCCTGTGGGGAGGCAGCCCTGCCCTCATGGGCAGGGGCAGGGAGAAAGAGGAGCTCTGTTAGAGGGACATGACCCAGCCAGGACTACTGCAGTGGGATGAACAGGGTCACTGTCCTTGCTCCCTTTGAATACGCAATGGCTAACAGGGACTCAGCAGCAGTCAGGTTGGGATCCAAGGTGGCGGTTCCTAATATTGCCTCTGTTCCCCACCACATCCACCAGAGAGAAAGAACGTCCCCATTTCCACTTCATCACTGCCCTCTACCTCCCCCCCAAATAGGGCTTGCTTCCTTGTTCAGGTGCTCAATTTCATCAGTCCTGTGGATGGAAGGACTGGCATAAAGCATCTCCTTTCTGCTGGCATAGCATTTCCCAAAGGGCAAGATGTGTTCCACAGGTGGGCACGGGTGAGACAATTCTTTTGCAACCTGTAAGCCTCAGCACAGTGATAAAGGGCTTTCATAACACCTCTCGTGTTTGCTCATATTTGAACAGAGAGACCAGACTTCAGATCCAGAGCCTCTCGTGGGCAGCAAGCAGTGTTTCCACCTTTTGGAAACGCCAAATGACACATAACAGGTCACACAACTCACTGATGCCCTGCTCATGCTTTTTAATTCTTTTTTACTCTCTATATTGCATTTTAGATGGTTCCTGTTGCTTTGTCTTCAAGTTCACACATCTCCTCTTCTGTGATGCCTAATCTGTGGTTAAACCCACCCAGTGTATTTTTCACCTCAGACATGTAGTTTTCATGTTGAGAAGTTCAGTATGGGTCTTTTTTATATCTCTCTTTATGTCTCTACCTTTCTGATCATGTGCGGTACAGTTACAATTACTGTTTTGTCTCCTAATCCAAACGTCTATATCACCTCATGCATTGGGTCCAATTTTCCAGTTTCTCTAATTAGATGCTAAACATTGTGAATTGGATATTGTTGGGTTCTGGATGTTTCTGTGTTTTTTTATAACCAATTATTCTTGATCTTTATTCTGGAACGCATTTAAATTACTTGGAAACAGTTTGATTCTGTCATGTCTTAATTTAAAAACTTTTTTAGACGAGACCCAAGCAGCATTCAATCTACAGCTAATTACTCTCCACTATGGAGGCAAAACCTTTTCAGCATCCTACCCCTTTAATTATGAATTTTCCATTCCAGCTGGTGGGTAAGGTACTACTCCCTCCACTCCATTCAGGTGGGTCTTTCCTCCCCATCATCAGCTCACACACATGCTGATCTTACTTTGCCTCATCCTGGAGGGGGCCCTCTCTGCACTTGCAGAGTTCCCTGTGGGCAGCTCCCTCCTCTCCCAGAAAGGCACTGCGAGCCCTTGCCACTGTGGTCTCCCCAGACTTCCAGCTCCATCTCCTCAACCAAGGGAGCCACTCCTCACCTGGGTTCTCCCTCCGCACACCACAGCCTGGAAATTCTTTAAAGGCAGTGAGCTGGGTGATCATACGGCTACCCATGTTTGTTTCCCCTCTTAGAGTCCACTGGCCTTCCTTGCCTGATTTCCACAATCTTGAAAACTTGTTTCCTATACACTATCCTCTTTTTTTTTCCGGTTGTTTCAAGTGGCAAGGTAAATCTGTTTCTCGTCACTCCATCTTGGTTGGAAGTAGAAGTCCCCTGTTCACTCCTTCAATTGGATTTTATAATTTTCTTCATGTAGGTCTTATGAAGACCCTCTCATTAAATTTGTGTCTAAATATCTAATTTTTATTGTAACTGTTTCCTCTCATCTCCATTCCTACTTCTAGACTGGATAAGCTGTTCATGTAATGTTTACACATACATATTGACTTGTGTGTATGTAATATTAATCAACAGATGTCCTGAGATTGAGCCATGCATTGGTCATAAATTTATTCAGTGGCAAGAAACGAAGATGAGACACTAGAGCTAGTGTAGCTACTCAGCAATGGCAACAGGGACTCAAGCTCTGCTCCACACTCCTCAGCACACTGACTTTTGTCCTCATACTTGTTACCTCATGGCACAACATGGCTGCTACAACTCTAGGCCTCATGTCTGTGATCAAAGCAGGAAGAAGGAAGGGGGAAGCAGGGAGTAGCAATTCCCTTACCAAGAAAGCAAAGAGTTTCTCAGAATAAATGAGTTGGTGTCCAATTGGCCAGCACGTGAACATTTGACCACCTGTAATAGCCAATCTGGAGAAGTAAATGTTTAGCTGGAAATTTTACCACAAATTCACACAAAAAAAATCAGGGTTCTGATGGGTAACAACTGAGAATTGATATTGGACACACAACTAATGGGTCTACAAGCTCCTCTTGCATTCCTAGAATAAACCTTGCTAGCTTATCATGGACTATGCTTTTAAATACATTTGACAATGTTTTGACTTTTTTTAAGCTATTGCAATATTCAGGATCAAAGACTTGAACTAAGATAGTGTAATGGAAATAGAAACATACTGAATATATGTTGGGAGGCAGCATCAAGGCCCTGTGATCAGACCTAACTGCACATAGAAATACTAGAAGCAGAAACAAAAGGAATACAGAAAGTGCTACATAAATTTTAAAAGGGATTAATCACCAGTGGTATTAAATGTTAAACTGTCTTTAAACACAAATGCTGATATATTTTTGAAATTTTCTCTTTCAGATTTGGAATGTCATTTTAATTTTTTTTAAAGATTTTATTTATTTATTTGACAGAGAGACACAGCGAGAGAGGAACACAAGCAGGGGGAGTGGGAGAGAGAGAAGCAGGCTTCCCGCGGAGCAGGGAGCCCAATGTGGGGCTCGATCCCAGGACCCTGGGATCATGACCTAAGCCAAAGGCAGATGCTTAACGACTAAGCCACCCAGGCGCCCATGGAATGTCATTTATTTTTTTTTTTTAAAGATTTTTATTTATTGAGAGAGAGAGAGAGAATGGGAGAGCTCTAGAGAGCATGAGAGGGAAGAAGGTCAGAGGGGGAAGCAGACTCCCTGCTGAGCAGTCCCCCAATGCGGGACTCGATCCTGGGACTCCAGGATCATGACCTGAGCCGAAGGCAGTCACTTAACCAACTGAGCCACCCAGGCGCCCTGGAATGTCCTCATTTTAAACAACACATAGAAAAAAACCATTTACCAATCTTTCTCTCTGGACTTTTTATTAAAATAAAACTATTGTTGTGATAATAGGATAGTGGTCTTTATCTTTCAGATACTGAAATATTTATAGACAAAAGTATACATTTAATATTTGCTTCAAAATAACATGGGACTTACAGAGGGGAAAGTAGATAAGAAATGAAGCTGAAACAAGACTGGCCGGGAGTTGATTACTGAAGATAGGTATTGGGTACATGGGATTCATTGTATTATTCTGTCTTCTTTTGACGGTTTTGAATTCCTCATAATCGAAGAAAAAATTTTAATGTTTATTCAATGGAAGCACGTAATTTTACATATATATACAAATATTAGTTTTAAATGCTAGTGCTTCGTAGGGATCCTATTCCACAGGATATTTGCTTTTTATAAAAGGAACTGTACATGATCAATATTCATGCTGCTTCCTGAACTTGGTCATAAGAGGCCATGGGTAGAGAGGGCCCTCCAGTAACCATGGCCACCTTCCTCCTCACTGTACTTAGCTTCCAAGTCTACAACCTCAAAAGGTTGCTGAGTCCAGCTCTACCTTTTGTCAAATTCAGAATATTCAAAGCAACAATGACTGCATTTATGTATGCTGCAACAATCTTCAGCCCAAAATGCTTCAAAGATTAAATAATCATACCCATTTAAAATACATAGAAAAATAATTAGTATTTATACAAAGTAGATTTTTTACAAAACAAGTACACTACCTCTTAAAATACATCTTATATCCAAGTACAGAAATGTGGGAATATACATGGAAGTATACGTTTAAGAAAAAGCATTTATTTCTAAATGTTGAGTGGAAAGGCAAAGTAGACAGAGTGCTGGTTTCCTGGTAGAACTTTGAAGAGAACCTCAATTTGCCAGCATTCTCAAGCTTCTAAAAACAGTTCCTGAAGCGATTAGACCGCTGTTCCTCTCTCCAAATTCTGTTTAATTTCAGCTGTGTATTTCCCATAGAATCTTTCTGCCTTCTTGTTGAATTTGGCATTCCTTTCATTAATGTAGTCGATGTCTGCATCATCATTATAAGGACGTCTCCGGCTATACTTGTCTCGTTTTTCAATTCTGAAGGAAGAAGAAAAAAATTTACAAAATTCAAAATTGCCTTTTTTTTTAATCTTAATCAAACACGGCCAAATAGTTAAGAACAGAATCAGTGCACTGAGAATAGCACCCTTGAAGGGTGGGGGAAATTTTCATCAAGATCAAATTTAAATTGCTAATTGACAGCACAACCCCGGGTATGAACCCTGAAATTCAATAAATACAAGCTCATCCTTAGAATGCTTCTAAAAGAGCAATGATACACTGTTAGCCACTGGACACACGAAGCTCTACTTAGAAGAAAATGACAATACTTATATTAGTAAACAACCACAGCTAATATGAGTGGAGTACACACTATATACTAGATAGTATTTTTAATAGTTTTATGTATTAACTCCTAAAATAGAAATTAATTCTGCCTGATATTCACCCATATCAGTATTAAGAAACACAAATATAACAAAGGTACATTTACTAGAACATTCGTACTTCTTCAAATCAAATAGTGGAATGCTTATGAAGGTCAAAGCCCTTAAACAATCATTTTCTTTGGCCCTTTCCCTGCTTCAATTATGACAACTCCATTTCAGCAATATTTTGCACCTCCCTCCCAGATCATATGGATTCAACTCACACATGCTATCTGTCCCCAAAACCACTACAGACGCTGAGTCAGAAATGAGCAAAAACAGTATCTGTTCAATTCGCTCTAAGCACGCTATGTCCATTTTGTCGTTAAACGTTTAAAAGTTCAGGCTGCTATACTGAGTACTCACTGTTTTTCCAGATCCATGACCATCCTATCAACCTCTTCTGTGGAAGGCACGTGTGTTCCATGAAGAAGACTGTTGGATGTTGGGAAAAACTCTTCTCCACTGAAAAGACAGCAAAACGGACTTAAAGTAACACTAGACAGTTCCACATTTGCAAATTTCAAACCAAACTACCACTCCTGGTGAGCAATAAAATACATACATTATTTTACACATGACATTATATATATTATAATAGATACAGTGTTGACTGTGGGATCCTACCTTAACTTCTATTTATTTATACACACACACACACACACACACACACACACACACACACACACACACACACACACACACACACACACACACACACACACACACACACACACACACACACACATATATATATAAAGCAAGCAAGCAAGCTAGAATTGGAAGTGACCTAAGATATCCCCTCCCCCAGCACCTTCATTCTACAGATTTAAGAGCCAAGGGCCAGAGGTTAAGAGACATGCTTCTAGGTTCAGGTTCTTTCTCTTCCCACTAACACAGGGGTCAGTTAACGACACCATCTGCTTTTGCAAACATCTTACTGGGTCCCAGCCACACCCATTTGCTCACGTATCCTCCATGGCTATTTTCACATCACAGCAGTGGAGTGCAGACCAAAGAGCCCACAAAGCCTAAAATATTTACAGAAAATGTTCACCCATCCCAGTACTAAAGCATTCAGCCTCCTAAAACATGAGTAACTATGATAATCTGGTTGTTAAACTCTCAACACCTAGTCTTAGAATGCCCAGCTAGAACAATAACCAGGTGGTGAGCTGAACTGCTGTGGAGTGAGCAATAAATAGTATTGTCAAGGCCAGAAAGCATTCTTAGGCAGCTGCTAATGACCATTACCTAAGCTTTAAAGTGTGTTTGTATTTACGTATGTGTGTATGTATTTATACACCGCACACACACACACACCTATGGCCCTTTGCGATGAAAACAGGACTTGCATTAATTCTGTCAACTTACTGTTTTTCTCTCAGTCTCTCGTAAGTTTCCATGTCAGGTTTGATCTGCTTGGTCAGCCGATGATACTGACGTAACTGAGCAGCAGCATAATCTAAAAGGAGAATCCAGACTACTTTAGATGTCGGGGCATTATCAGACCTGTTACTAATAGGCCCGTTGAATAAAGTGAAAGCCAGTTTTACCGGAGAATCCCAGGTCGGGGTTTTTCCTCCTCTTCTTCCTCTCCCATCTCTCTGCGTCTTCTGCACTGATCTCCAGCAGCTTCACTTTCTCATAGTCCTCCCCTCTCGCTGCACATTCCTAAGAAAAGGAAAAAGAAGCTCATACCTGCAATGATGATCCAAGCAAATATTGGGTCTATTTTAAATCAAGGTTAAACAAAGATATCGGGCAATACTTTAAAACTAATGATTATTATTTGGAGGAAATATGGGAACCTGCTATGGTGTGTAAGAGTGCGTGCCTCAATTTAAAACACATGCTCAGCGGGTAGCAGACGCCAGGCCCCTTGGAAAGGTTTTACATGCACTGACTCGTTTAATTCCTCAGGAACTCAAATCATTATTGTCATAGTCCCCGTTTTACAGATGAGAAAACAGAGGCACAGAGAGGTGAAATAACTCCTCCAAAGTACTGCTGCTAGTAAAGAACAGGGCCACCACATGGACTCCAGCAGTCTGGCTCCAGACCCAGTGTACAAAATCAGGTACTAGTCACAATACAAAAGAATGACTGAATAAACCACTTATGAAGCCAGCAGAGTAGATCCTAACCTTCTTCTTTTCTTCTTCCTGCAGCTCCCATTCCAGACGAGCTTTTCTGGCTTCCCAGTTAGCAGGTAACTTAAGTCTTTTATCTTCTTCAACAACTTCCTGGTGATTTAATTTACGAGCCTCATTCTAAAACCGTAACACAAAAAAGTTTGTCAGCTGGGACATGAAAATAAATCCAAACAAAATCTTGCCCACTTTGAAAAGGGTCAGGTAAGATACATTAACAAGGGGACTCTTGCTTTATCCCAAAAGCAACAGATAGCCATCAAAGGATTTTAAGCAAGGGAATGGTCTAATTAGGTTTTTTTTTTTTAAGATTTGAGAGAGCGAGAGCATGAGCGAGCACACGCACGAGCAAGAGGGGGAGAGGGAGAGAGAATCTCAAGCAGACTCTGCACTGAGCACAGAGCCTGATGAGGGACTTGATCTCAGTACCCTGAGATCATGACCTGAGCTGAAACCAAGAGTTGGATGCTTAACCGACTGAGCCACTCAGGCACCCCTCAATTCTCTTTTAATCCTAATTCAAGCAAAAAGCTTCAATTTGGGGCTGGAGGCTTTAACACTAATCTTAGTATCTCTAACCCTTTCCAAGTCTCTCCTCCTTCTTAAATATTTTAACACTTTACTTTATGGCAAAGGAAAGGTATTTTCCATTTGAATTACCCCATGAAGTGTGATTTAAAATGAATTTAAGTGGGGCGCCTGCGTGGCTCAGTCGGTTAAGCGTCTGCCTTCGGCTCAGGTCATGATCCCAGGGTCCTGAGATGGAGCCCTGTCGGCGAGGAGTCTGCTTCTCCCTCTCCCCAACCCTGCCCCCTTTCCTCCCCACCCCCATCTTGTGCTCTCTGTCTCAAATAAATCAAATCTTTAAAAAATAAAAAAATAAAGTGAACTTAACTGCACACAACAAAATGAGCGATCATCTTAAGGACAACCTAAGTTAGAGGTTCCTTAGGTCACAGGTTGGCAGCAGTTCGTCCAGGAAGCCATGTCTCCTAATTTCCAACCACATGTACTTTACACAGTCCCTCCAAGTCAATATTTAAGTGTGTGTAATTCTTCATTAACTTCTGTGCAAACAGAGATACTCCTCTGAACTACCATCCCTCTTACACTCTTGTACTCTTGGCTCTGGCAATGCCCTCCAGTTGAAAACACCAAGAACATACCTATAGTCAAAGTTGTGTTTGCTGCACTGAAGGAGAGCAAACCATGGGGAACTATAGGCATTTCAGTGAGAAGGTGTTAGGAGAGGCTAGTTACAGGATTTGGGTTTTTATCAGGTGCCAGAGGGGGCGGGTAAGGTTCAAGGGAGTACGGCGGTGCTCTGGATAAGACAGTGTCAGAAAGGCAGGGCATTTGATGACTGGGTACCCTAAGTTTTTCTACAGGATTAACGGGGTGAGACTAATGCTGTAATTGATCCTAACAGTCACTGGAGTTAGCAGAAGAGGGGAATGTGTGGTAATTTCTGTGGTTTGAATAGTACTGTTTTTGTCTCACTCCAACAGTCAGTGATGTTGGGGGTTTGTGAAACTACAGCCAAGCTGTCAGTCAAGCCACTTAAGTGGAAATAGACCAGAGCTGCTTTTTCCTTTCTCAGCTCCAACTGCAGCCAGTTGTTTGCTGGACTCTTATCCCTAATATGAATTCCCTTAATTTACATTTGGTTCCTCTGCTTGGATATTTCTTCCTCCAATTTTTTTTGTCTGATAATACCTTACACATCTTTCAAACGGTAGTTTAGGTGTCACCTCTTATATGAGGCACTCCCTGGAGCCCCTCAAACTGTATTCATCTCTCCTCTACACTCCCAGGGCACTTTGTTCTCAAAGCTAGCATGCCATATTTCTGGCTAGAAAATCATCTCTTCTACTTAAGAGCAAAAGGCATATCCTAATCAGCTAGTTTCCCACCGACCAGGTGAACCACTGATACTATAGACTTTCAGAGATTTGCTGATTATTTTTTAATGAACAGGCAACCAGCTCTCTTATTAACACGGACGAGTTTCTTCCAGTCTCCAGCTCCACATATCCCCCAGGTAAAACGAGGAGTTTGTCAGACTCATACAGCAGGGAGGCTGTTAGTAATAGAGACTCCCAAACCTAGCCCAGATTAGTTAAATCGGAAGTGGGTGAGAGGAGGGTTGGAGAGAGCATGTGTTATTTTCAAAGGTGATTTCAATCTGCTGCCAGGGTTGAGAACCACCGGGAAAGATCTTTCATCCAGTTCTGTGAGTCTGTCAAGCATGGTTTTGCGGCTTCCTCGTCCCTCCACAAACGCGCACGGGCCTGCCAGAATGACCAGCCTCAGTTCCCTTGAAGGATTACTCACCCGCTTCAGGTGCAGCTCCCGGAATTTGCGCAGCCTCTGTTCGCGCTTCTGGGCGGCCAGCTCCGCGGCCTCCGCCAGGGGCTGCCCCCCCTCCTCCGCGCTGTCCACCAGCACCTGCGGCGAGGAGGACTGGCTGGAGGCGGGGCGGCCCGGGCTGATTCCCCGCCGGTCCCGCCAGGCCCGGCCGAGCCCTCACACCGACCCCGACTTCAGAGCGTCTGCGCCTCCCTGGCCCGGCACCCAGGCATCTCCTCCACCTCTCGCCTTTTGTGTCCCCCCGGAGCCTCCCCCCACAAAAATCCCTGGGTAAAGCCGGAGGAACTTACCTTCTCGGCTAAAATCGCAGCCGCCATCACAATCTTTCTTTCGCCACTTCCGACAACAACACAGAGCACTTCCGTCTGCCTGGGGCCCACCCAGCCGATACGTATTAAAAAAAAAAAAAAAACCTACTATAAGCCCCGCCCCTTCCTGGCGGTCTCAGGAGCTTGGGACCAATCCCTGCCACTTTTAACAGTGAGACGTTTTCGATTGGGTAGGGCCTTGCGCAGCCGCAAGAGGCCTCCGAGGCAAGGGCGGGGAGGGGCCAGGCGAAGAGCGCTGGGCGGGGAAGCGCTCCGAAGGCGACAGCTAGGAGGGCCCGGCCGAACCGGGGCCCGGATAGAAAGTCACCCCAAGTGCATGCCACTCCCTGGAGCGAAGGGTGTTTGCCATTCAGCGCTTACCCTCAGTGTCACCTCCTGCGAGGCAGGTCTCCCCTGCCTGCCTTGTCTCACCGAGGCCCTCAGTACTGTCAAGTGGCACCATTTTAATTCTCTTCGGTAGTGTGAGATACTTTTCTCACCTGGTCGGTTTCCTTTTTCCGCACTGCAGAACTGTACAAAATTTGTAAGACAGGAGAGGCTCCATTTTGAGAGAAGCGCCATTTTCCTTTTTAAAACATAGCTAATGAGCTCTGGAACGGGGCAAAAAGACCTTTGAACTGGGCCAGAAACAGCTATTTTTTTACGAACAGTTGTACCTGGAGTCAAAGGGGGACCGGCGTCTGGCTGAAGATAGAGGAATTAATGCGTATCAGGAATAGTTTCGTTCGTTACAACAGTAAATCAGTCCATCAAAGTGTAACCAAAAGCTCTTCAGCCTGGTAGTACCAATTGACAATTTCGTTTTCTTTTACTGAAGTCATGTAATTGCCCCCCCTTCCCCTTTCTCATAAAAGCCCCTTGCTTTCCCCACACAGGTGACACATTTTTCTGGTTGCTGCCGGAATCTGTGCTGCCCGAATTGCAATTCTGAGACCCCAAATAAAGGCTTTCGTTCTTTTTCAGTTTTGCCTTCTTTTCTCAGTTGACATTAACGGTGTCAGAAGCAACACACCACTCTGACTCCTGAGCCACCGCTGGATTTGAGCAGGGTAACTTCCTGAGCCTATCGTACTCTGTCCTCTCCCCAACCAACTCCAGGTTCTGGTGGTAAATCCTCTTGGTTCCCAACCTCCCCTTTTTTGGTTAAGGTTCAGGCCTAATTTCTTTGGGTGTCCTTCTGGTGCGGGCTTCTATCTGTGTGACTTACAGAGAGAGATGCTTTTCTCTCTGGTGACTGATTACTCAATGGGGTGTTCGGTTTCAAAAATTGCTGCTGGAGAGCAGCACCTGTGTGGAAGCCCAGCTGCATTTATGTTCAAATATTATGGGTCCAGGGGCGCCTGGGTGGCTCAGTCGGTTAAGCGACTGCCTTCGGCTCAGGTCATGATCCTGGAGTCCCGGAATCGAGTCCCGCATCCGGCTCCCTGCTCGGCGGGGAGTCTGCCTCTCCCTCTGACCCTCCCCCCTCTCATGTGCTCTCTCCCCGTCTCTCATTGTCGCTCTCTCAAATGAATAAATAAAATCTTTAAAAAAATATATTATGGGTCCATTCCTTATAAGTTTCTGTGTTGTCAGACCAATCTGACTGAAAATGACTTGTCCTTACTATGGCTGCTTTGGGGATCTTTTGAGATTCCAAAATTAGTTTATTTGCATGCACAATTGGAAAATGAAAAGAAAACCAAGCAACCAGGGGTGAGAAGTATATTTAAATTGGTATTTGGAGCCTCCAAGAAATTGATTAATTCTAAACCTGCTTCCTTATAAGAAAATAACTCTAAACTTTCTCAAGCTAACTATAACTGAGAGAGTATCTAAACTACAAAAGTTTACAGTC
Source organism: Zalophus californianus (assembly GCF_009762305.2). Lineage (NCBI taxonomy): Eukaryota > Metazoa > Chordata > Mammalia > Carnivora > Otariidae > Zalophus > Zalophus californianus. The sequence continues at coordinate 18,761,810 of NC_045598.1, forward strand.
TTCTGAGCAAACTGCTGTGACTACTTACCCTCTTCCATCTTCTCCCTCCGCTCTCCACCAGTAAAACCCCAGTCTAGCCAAACTTCCATTCTGTAATGACAACCCGGAGGTTCCCCTAGCTCCTCCAGTCATCCAGACTCCTTCTAAAGTTAAAGCTAATGAGAGAGGCTCTGGGACGTTATCAGTTACTTACACCCCTTGGACGAAGACAGAATTGCAAGCCATTATCAAGGACTTTCCCAATGCCCTTGAAGACCCTCTAGGATTTGCTAAGGAATTCAATTTTATTCAGATCTGCAAACCTGGTTATTCTGACCTTTATTGACATCCATATGCTTGTGAATGAGAGTCATGCAAGGGAACGGATGGGGAAAGTAGGCTGAACATAGCATTTTGATGATCTTTCTAAGCGAAAAGGCTACAGGGGGGGGAAAAAACGCTTTTAAGCTAGCTGAAGAATTACATAAAACTATTCTGGCAGCTTGTCCAAAGACCACAGATTAGAGAAAAATTCAACAATGTACTCCAAGGCCAGATGAACCTGGTTTTGATTATTATGATAGATTGGAAAAAACTTTTAAACAATACCCTGGTATTGACAAAATTAAACATGAAATGTCCTTTTTCTTTAACTCCACCTTTGCTAATGAGTTAGAAGGTGAACTTGGTCCCTTAGTTAAATGACAGCGACTCAGCTGGGCCACCATGGAACCTCACAATCTGGTTAATTTGGCTGATCAGTTATCTCACACCAGAGAATGAGCAACGAAAAAGAAAGGACTCACAAGTCCAAGCTGCCCAGATCATGCATCTCCAATTACAATTACAACAATTAACAACCCCCAGAAATCCCCAAAATCTTCAGGGTCTCTTTCCTGTCAAAGGTGTTTGCAATTACTGCAGAAGAACCTGGCCATTGGAAGAAGGCTTGCCGCAAACTGACAAGACAAAATCAGCTGCGAGAGCCTCAGAACCCTTTCCCCTCTAAGGACACCAGCAGCTGGGGAAGAATGCTCATATGACAGAACAGGGCGGCTCTGAGGCCGGGAGGGGGGTCTTCCCATGACCTCAAACTGACACCTTAGGGGAAATAAATCTTATTATTGGGAATGAGGTGACAGGACCTCTTATAGACACGGGAGCAACACTGTCAATTTTCAACCCCACCAGGCTCTCTGTCTCCCTTCCACGGAGTACAGAAACGTTGCAAATGGTGGGAGTGACTAATATCTCATGACAGTTTTTAAATCCTTACCTATCCTTTTTTCAGCTGGGGCCTTTACAAGGCACTCATCCATTTCTTCTGATCCCTACAATTCCTACCTGTTAGGCTGCGATTTTCTTGAGATTTATCAGGCACACTTTTCCTTCTCTCAAAAGGGGTAAATGTTTTTTTAAAATGCTAAATAAATAAATAACTCCAGTCATGGCAGCAACGAGCCCCATTTTGGGTGTAGAGATAAACTTTAAAAAGGCGGGGGGAATGTTTCCGCAAATAGTATAACAGCACACAGAAAAGTCTATAGAAAAGGAGCCTACGTTCTTTCCTGTAATTCAAAACCTACAGCACCCCCTCCTGGACACTGTCCCTGACACTCCTGGCCCAAAAGTCCTACTGACATCAGACGTATAAACTCTGCCCCTCCTATCTAAATGGTCAGGTTGATATTAAACCACTCCCTAATATTAAACAATAGCCTCTAAATTCTGAAGCCATTGAAGGGATTAAACCTGTAATCAAGGTGTGTGTGTGTGTGTGTGTGTGTGTGTGTGTGTGTGTGTGTATACTTATAAAACTCCAATTTTTCCCATCTGAAAATCTTGTGGCAGAGGATGGAGGTTTGTACAGTCCCTTAGAGCAATGTTGCTGTTCCACAATATCCACGTGTGCCTAATCCTCACGCCTTACTTTCTACTATTCCTCCAGACAGCAAATCTACATGGGAGTGGATTTATGTAGTGCCCTCTTCAGTATGCCTGTGGACACAGCCAATTTTTATTTGCCTTCACTTGGGAAGGAAAATAATATACATAGACAGTTATATCTCAAGGTTACACTGAGAGCCCTACTTATTTACCCCAAATCTTAAAAGCAGACATAGCTGATGTAAACTCCCTTCAAAATTCTACTTATTACAATATGTGGACCACTTTCTTCTTTGCTCCCCTTCATAAAGAGCTTGTTCAATTGACAGTATCCAACTGTTAAAACAATTAGTTGGAAAAGGACATAGGTAGCAAAAGAAAAATTACAATTTAAAATACCCCAAGTCGGGGGTGGGGGAGAAAAAAAATAAATTAAAAAAATAAAATACCCCAAGTTAAATATTTGGGTTATGTCACTAGTGAACAAGGATTTCTCTTCAATCTTGAAAGAATACAAAGCATTGGCTCCCTTCCCCTTCCTCAAACTAAACAACAGTTGTGGGGATTCCTGAGATCAGCTGGATATTGCCAAAATTGAATTCCTAATTTCTCTGCTATTGCTCAATCCTTAAATTCCTTACTTAAGGCACCGTAACCAGAGCCCTTCCATTGGACTAAATTAAATCAACAGGCTTTTGAGGAGGTGAAACACCTTGCTCAATCCATGCTCTGCGGCACCCCAAATTATCAATTGCCCTTCTTTCTCTTTGTTCACAAACACAAAGCTAATGCTTTAGGAGTTTTGACAGAGAGACATGGAGACCAACACAGGTCTTCAGGGTACTCCAATCAGCAACTGGACCCAACGGCTGAAGGACTGCCACCCTGCGTGAGAGCTCTAGCAGCCACTGCCGTTTAGTCAGAAGACACAGAAGAACCAATCATGAATTCCCCTGGATCATTTAAATTTCACATTTGGTGAAAGCTCTCATCTGCTAGCAAATGTACTTCCTCTGACATTCTCCTGCTGTCATCTTCAAACATCTCTATGACCAGATGTCACTCTTTAAACCCAGCTACTCTTTTTTTTTTTTTTAAGGTTTTATTTTTAAGTAATCTCTACACCCAGTGTGGGGCTCAGACTCATAAGAGATCTTGATCTTGGGGTTGTGAGTCCAAGCCCCACGCTCCACTGACCGAGCCAGCCAGGCACACCTAAACCCTGCAACTTTTTTGCCTCTTGCCTCTGATGAGATTCCTCGTGACTATATTACTACAACTGGTCCACTGTGGACTCATGGACTAGATCTTCAAGAAAGCCCCACCAGAAATGCTGAATAATTTGGTTCACTGACAGTTCTTATTTAAGGGTTAAAACAGGAAAATATCAGCAGGATACTCCGTAACCAGCTACAGAGAAAACTGAGGCTAATCCTCTACCTGAGGCCTCTGCAGCTCAACATGTTGAACTGTTCTCATTTCTTTTGTATAGTTGACACACAATGTTAGATTAGTTTCAGGTGCGCAACATAATGATTCAACAAGTTTATAAGTTTTGCTGTGCTCCCCAGAAATCTATCTACCATCCGTCACCACGCAACCCTATTACAGGACCAATGACTACATTTATTCCCTATGCTGTACCTTCCATCGCCGTGATTTATTCATTCTATAACTGGAAACCTCAACAGGCTGAACTTTTGACCTGAACTAGAGCTTGCATTCCGGCAAGAGACAAATGTCTGATATGACATAATGATCGCAGGTATGCCTTTGTGTTGCGCATGGTTTTGGTATGCTTTCGAAACAACAACGATTTTTAACCTCCTCTGGCCAAAAGATTAAAAATAGCTTTTATGCGTTAGAACTATTAGACTCTATTCTATTACCAAAGTCATTAGCTAAAATTAAAAGTCCTGGCCATTCTGCAACAAACGCGGAGAAAAGCAAAGGCAACCATATATCACACTCTGCCGCAAAAGCTGTGGCTTTGCCAAGCTGTTCTACCCTAAAATTAATGTTCACTTCAACCGCTATTGGTGATTTAAAACAAATAACGAAGGATGCTCAACAGAACGCCACCTTTAAGGAAGAGAAAAGACAATCAAATCAAATTGTAAATTTGACTCGACTATCCATTTTGGTCTGGGTCAGATGCATGGCCTGTCCTCCCTGATTGTGCACAGAAAACTACTCCAAAATTCGTTCATGAAGTGACCCACTGGAGCACAGAAAAAATGATAAATTGGGGAAAACAATACTTTTTGGAACCCTTCCCACAAAGCTGCATCTGAAATCTATCAGCATTGTCCAATCTGTCCAAAACATAATTCTAAGAAACCTATTCACAGTTCCATGGGGCATTTCCCACTGCCTTCAGGACGCTTTGAGGTATGCCAATTGGATTTTATCCAGCTGCCACCCTCTCAGGGATGTAAATATGGGTTGGTAATGATTTGTATGTATGCCCATTGGGTAGAAGGCTTCCCCTGTCACAGAGCCACTGCATCAGCAATAGACAAGTTATAATTAGGAAATATCACTCCCAATGGGAGAATCCCATCTGAATTGCACAGCAATCGACAGACCCATTAGTGGGCAAATAATTAAGACAATTTTGATATTTGGCCTATTTTACATTTTCATTAGTAATCAGGATTGGCAGAAAGGACAGATGGTATAATTAAAACGCAACTAGTTAAATTTAGAGAAGGCTTTAACTCACCCTGGCTTAAGTTACTGCCAATTATATTGTTAAATTTAAGGTGCACACCTTTCAAAAAACATAAATTATTGTCCTTTGAGATCATACCTGGGAGACCTATGAGATTAAGGTCAGGAGTTCATGAACCTTTATTAATTAAAGGATAAATGCTTGAATATTTCAAGGGGTGATAGAGGCCTTAAAGAAAATGCATGCTTGGTAGAAAAGTTCTTCCACAGAGTGCTCCCAGGAGACAGACATCCTACAGCACCACCTTCAACCTGGAGATTCTACTGGAAAAGACATCTCCATAAGGATGCTTTATAGCCTCAATGGAAAAGACCCTACCAGGTTACCTTGGACAAATCCTTGTGCAGTTAAACTCAAAGGCATTGATTCTTGGGTTCACGGTTCTCATTTAAAGAAAGCTCTAATACCTGGTGGGCAATCCATCGCTATCAGAAAATTAAAACTTATGACATCCCAAAAGCAGGTGACATCTGAGTAGACAGCTATCCCAAGACTCTGGACCAGGCCTGTATATTACAATTTCAAAAAAATTTTTTTCATCATACTTTATACTCCTATTCCTCTTATCCTATGATTGTTATACCAGCTCTACTATCCAAAGTTTTATTCACACATGTAACCCTGATCCTTGCATTTCTGATTGTAGAAATACTTGTCTATATTGGGGAGTTTTATGAATACTTAGGTGCCTAAATACTTAATATTTAAGGAAACTTGAAGGCTATATAAGCATTTTATAGGATGATTAAGCCAGTTGAAATATTTGCAATATTACTCCTTCTGATTGGAATTCTCATGACTTTTGATCTTTGACACAAGGTCAGGCTTCTCTGCTAGTGGTAAAATACCCTCTTTAATAAACTCCAGTTCTCTAGAAGTGGTTTAGGTTAACACAGATACAAATGTGAGTTTGCCTCACATTTGCTCCCAAAGCCCTGGAGCTCTTGTATTAATTTCCCCAATAGAGATGGGCAATAAATCCACAGAAAATTCATAGCCCAAGTACAATCATATAATTTTTAGAAATCATTTGGTTGGGTTTCTGTCTATCCTATGGTGTCCAGTCATGGATGGACAACTGATGGAAATGTCTTTCTGCAGTAGGCCCACTCATTTGCCCAAAATAAAAATCAATCCAACTGTTGAATATGTGGACAGCTTCCTCTCTAGCTTGTTAGAATTACCATGGTGGATACTACCACTTCCTGGGGGGTGATTGGAAGGTCCTAATGCAACACATTAAGGAAGAACATGCTGAGATTGGTATCCTTAGTACATCTGACATTAGTAACCCTGATCCAGAAGCCTGGCCTACAACACACACTATTAATGACACAGGACATAAGTATTCTTCTTCTGTTAACCAAACTATGCAGGCAGCCCACCAACTTGTTAACCAAAAGAATCCTAAAACTATGACTGTCAGAACCATGGGTGGCTATACCCACATTTGGGATGGATTTCTGTGGTTTACCCCAGGATATGAACATTTGAACACCCAGGCACCCCTGTGTTGGGAACAACAACAACAAAATCACTCTAAACAGAACCAACCCAATTACATCCAAGATGTGGGATGGATATCTGGAACTTTGTGAGCATTCTGTTATACTGAAGGAAAGTGGTTTGGCACCAATAGGTCACACTTTCCAGGTGTTTACTGAGCAGCTCTGAATGGAGCTCAGTGGCTATGTGGCATGGATCTTAGGCCATGATTTCCACCTGGATGGTTAGATCACCGCACCCTGGTTTTCCCTGGGCATGAGGGAGAATTCATCCCACTGTTTTTGTTCTCTGTGTTGGCCAAGATGTTACTGATGTATACAGAGGCTTTACCAAATTTACCCAACAAGCGTTAAATGACAGCCAACAAAGAATATTGTGTTCTCACCCAATGAATCTGCTATCATGTCATCTTTACTAAATCATATGAGAAAACAAATAGATGCCCTAAGCAATCCTTGAACCTAAGTCATTTTGTATCTGTGCAATTGCACCTGTAGCATAAATCCCCAGAAGTGTAATAGCTGTGTCAAAGAGTAAACGCCTTTGTAATTTTTATAAATATTGCCAAATTGCCTTGCCTAAGGATTGTACCAATTTTCAGTCCTACATGACCTCTCCAGTTGGTGTGGGTTTCCTCAAAGAATGGTGACTGGGTTCAAAAAACAAGCATCCCAAAAGAACCAGGTGGAATCTGCTTCCCCTTTTATGACTTAGCCTCAGAAGTCACATAGTGTCACTTCTTCCGCAGTCACATATTCAAGGATTAGGGGTATAGATCTTACATCTCCTTGGGAGGTGTGTCAATGTCACATTGTAAGAATAGCACATAGGATGGAAGGTCTTCTTTCATCTTGGGAAATTCAACTGGCCACACAACTTCTTCTGTTCTTTGTTACAAGCTTATAAACATATGTAAAGTATAACTTGAACAAAGAGCTCTTCTAAGACTACAAAAAATGATGAAATTGTTACCATGTCCCATGAAAAGAATTGTGCTAGATATTTTGTTTGCTCCTTTAGAACCACCTTCCACCAGTGTCCACTCTGTTCTGCACCCACGAGTGCTGGCCTCTATGACTCAGGCCTCCAGCCTCCAGAACTACAAGAAATATATTTCTGGTGTTCAAAAGACAAAAAAAAAAAAAAAAAAGGGTCCAGGTCGAAAATGGCGGCGGCGTCTGTGTCTCGGCTGTCTGGGCCGCTAGGTCGGTCCGGGGCACAGCTGGGGCGTTCCATGTCGAGTGGCACCCATGGCCAGGAGGCCTCAGCTCGCAGGTGGAAGCCTCTCACCTACTTCGTGGCGCTCCCTGGCGTGGGTGTGAGCATGCTGAATCTCTTCCTGAAGTCGCATCACGGAGAGCACGAGAGACCCGAGTTCGTCGCCTACCCCCATCTCCGCATCAAGTCCAAGCCCTTTCCCTGGGGAGATGGTAATCATACTCTATTCCATAACTCTCACGTGAATCCACTTCCAACCGGCTATGAAGACGAATAGAGAGAACCTGGACCACCACCCAGTGGGGACCACAGCACTGGTTTGGACCATGACTCTGCACACGGACCAGAAGTCTATGGGACCTTAAGCTCACCTTCCTTACTTGTATCAAATGATGACCAGTATACTGATCTTCCATCCCTTTGCTTATGGCAGGAGATGGCTTAAATAAATAACTTAGATTGGTCCATGAAAAAAAAAAAGCATCAATAAGCGCTCTTGTTTATTGCTCTCTTCTCATTGGATCCTTCCAAGGAGTGGCACCTACAGAAGATAAGAAGTCTGGGAGAAAATGAGGTCAGGGTGTTTATTCCCTGCCTGGATTATGGGCTGGTTTCCTGAGTCACGGCTTCCGTCTGAAGACCTTCTCCTACCCTACCCTTCCCTTCCCTTTTTAGGATTAGGGGTAGCAATGGCTTCCCCCTGCTGCTAGCCCTGGAATGCTTCGCTTTCTTTTGCTGGTCTCTCTTAACCCAGTCTACAACTTTGTAAACAGTCCCTTCATTAAACTCTCCTTAATTATTTGGTTTCAGTTTGTAGGGTTCTGACAAAATATTTTGTAAAACCTGTAATTCTGATACAGTAAGATCATTACTGTAAATAATTTTGTCACCGACATTTCTGTATTCCTAAAGAAGGTAAATACGTGTAAGACTCCTCTGTCAATTCATCCATGATACAGAAAAAATAAAGGCCTAGATTTGCTTCTTTGATAGCGGTTAAGAAATTTGTCTCATTTAAATTAACGGCATTAAACAAGAAATTCCACATTTATTTAATTACATTTATGTAAATGCAACAAAGAAGAAATATGATGAGCTATAAGAGGGGAAACTGACTCTTCAGGTGGTGGAGGTTAAGGCTTCCCTGAAGAAAGACACTTAAGAAAACTGCAGGCAGGAGAGGGGCACATCTAATGCCAACTGGTAAAAGTCAGCAATTACTCATCATTTGCTACGGGCCAGGTACTAGTCACAGATAACTTCACCCATATTATCTAATTTGTCCTCAAACTACTCTGTGACATGGGTATTGTTTTACTGTCTTTTTCATAGATGGTGAACCAAAGAATAGACTAGTTAGTAAATAAGAGCGAGTATACAGTTCACTATTGAATGAGTGGACAGGTATATGAAGAATGCTGTTCTGTGCAGAATTTTCAGAAGAAAGTCAAGGCCTCAAATTAATCCAAGAAATCTTTCTGCATCACGAAAATGCTCGATACCAAATAATCCCCAACGAATCTGTTCATTCGTTCAACAGTATGAAATTAGTTCATACCCTGCACCAAGTACCGTTGGGGCCACAAGGAATCAGCTGTTCCCTTGGAGCTCACGTTGTACTGAGCGGGGCGACAATAAACTGCTAGGCAGGGATTAAAACAGGGTGACGTGATGGTAACTGTGAATCTGCTTTGTATTTGGTATTCAGAAATCTGAACTATAAGGTCCGTCAGTTGATGGGCACAATTTGTGCTTTGGGTCGCTTTCTCACAAATTTGGCGGCTTACTCCCTTTTCCCCTCTTCCGCTTTACCGTCCCGACGGCGCTGACGCCAGGTCTCTTCTCCGGTTTTACCCGCGCCTCCCAGGTGTCGCTATTCCACGCCCCTGCGCACAGGCCTGGCCCAATCGGATGCCGCCCAGGGCTGCGACGGGCGGTGATTGGTTCCTCATTCTCCCGGGCGAGCAGAAAGGGGCGGGGTTTTCCCTGAAACCTGCGGCGGCAGGCTGCAGGAAGTGAGCGAGAGAGTCGGAAAAGTTATTTGTTGTCGCCGGAAGTATGAGGGGTAAAGCGCAGCTGGTTGATGGCCGCTGAGGCTGAGGCTGAGAGGGTGGGTGGCAGGCTTTGCCCAGGGGTTGGGGATAAGGGCGTCTGCGGCTAGAGGTTTGGCCTAGACGTAGAGGCGATGCCAGGGAGGGAGGCGCACACACCGTGGGTCGGGACGGCGGTGAGGGCTCGGCCCGGCCCGGCGGGACCGGCGGGGAACCGGCCCGGGCCGTCCCGCCTCCAGTCGGTTGTCCTCGCCGCAGGTGCGAGTGGACAGCGCGGAGGAGGGGGAGCTGCCCCTGGCGGCAGCCGCGGAGCTGGCCGCCCAGAAGCGGGAACAGAGGCTGCGCAAATTGCGGGAGCTGCACCTGAAGCGGGTGAGTAGCCCCCGAGGAGCCGAGACCTGTCACCTGGGCGGCCCGTGCGCGTTGGTGGAGGGACAAGCAAGCCGGAGCAGCGCGCCTGACAGACCCGCGGTGCTGAAGAAAGATCTTTCCCGGTGGTTTCAACCCTGGTAGCGCACTGGAATCACTCTGGAACTCTTTAAAAATGCCCATGCTTAGGTCTCACTTCTAGAATGTCTCACTTAATCCGTTTCTGGACCCAGACACTGGTCTCGTCTGTTGTCACACAGCAAGTTGGCCACTCACTCATTCATCCTAACACCCTCCTCCCCACTCACCCCCGAGCTCCTAGTGTGCCATAACCAACTAGCTAGTGTGGCTACAGTGGTAAATGTGGTAAGACTCCTGTCTGGTTATGGAGGCAGGCCCATAACCAAAAATTACTCCACCACTTGGTGATTGTATGTTAGAGGGAGGACCAAAGTGCCTCAGAAATTCACAGAAGAAAAAGACAACTAAAGACTAATGGGACAGCTAAGCTGCTTGAAAGATGAGCCGGATGTTATCAGATAAGTAAAGGAGTTGGGGGAAGAGGTATCCAAGCAGTAAGAACAAGTGCAAAGGCAGAGTCCTCATTAGGGTGGGAGGCCTGTAGGCAGCGGGGGACAGGGTATGTGTGAGGAGTGTGGTTATCTGTATTTGCCCAGAAAAACTCAGTTTAAAAACTAGTCAGGCATTGAGTTTAAGAAGTTCTTTACAGATTTTGGATACTAGCCCTTTATCTGATATGTCTTTTGCAAACATCTTCTCCCATTCTGTCGACTCTGACAAACAAACTGAGGGTTCTGGGGGGGGGGATGGGCTAGCCTGGTGGTGGGTATTAAAGAGGGCATGTTCTGCGTGGAGCACCGGGTGTTATACGCAAACAATGACTCATGGAACACTACATCAAAAACTAATGATGTAATGTATGATGATTAACATAACAATTAAAAAATAAAACTAGTCAGGCACACATACTTAATTTGAAATACTGTGTAAAGAGTAGGCTGGATGTTATGTGAAGAAGTAATAATATAATTCAAACATCATGCTTTTTTAATCTTTAATGGATCACTGGATCTAGGTAATCAGTAACTGCAAACATCACAAAAAGGGAGACAATCAGAGATTGTGTGTCTCCTGATAGAAGTATATAACACTAGCTTCATATAAGTAGACTTGTTAAATATTACCTGAACTGAATGGAACCACTAGATCTAATGACCAATTTACAACAAATACAGGGGTCAACGGAGCCTATTAAAGGACATCATAGGGAGGCAACTAGCACTTTGGGAACTAGGACAGTCAGCCTGATCATTTTCACAGTCCTCAAAAGAGCAGGGGATAAAAAACATGGAGAAGGAAACCATAGATTAAATAAACCTTAAGAGATGTATTGACTAATCACAATATATGGAACTTGTCTGAATTCAAACTGTAAAAAATAATGAACACTTGAGACCATCAGGAAAATGTGAACATTACAGGATAAGAATTAATTATTTTGGGAATGTGATGGTGGTATTGTTAAAGAGGTATCAAAGGGGCGCCTGGCTGGCTCAGTCAGTGGAGTATGCAACTCTTGATCTTGGGGTTGTGATCAAGCCCCACATTGGGTGTAAAGATTACTTAAAAGTAAAATCTTTTAAAACAGGAGATATGAAAATACTCATAGATGGGGGAAAAAAACAACCAGAAATCAGGAAATTTGGTCTCGGTCTAACTCTGCCACTAACTCTGTGATCTAAAAACTTTCACAACCTCATAAACATTAGATTGGAGTCTCTCTCCCCTCACCTTCACAGTTTATACATGTGACCACTTGTCCACTTGCTCAGTGTTTATTGTTAAATTGCTGTTTAAATGTAATATTACTATTTAAGATAGGAATTTTACATTTTTATGTCTTTATAGGTTCTCTTTTCATCTTTTCTGTTTCTGGGGTTTTTTTTTGAGTTTTTTTGTGTTTTATTTGTTTTGGGTTGGGGGAGGTCATTTTGTTTGATTTGGTTGGGAAAAAAGATTGTTTTTTTCTGTAGCTTCCCACGGTCTGGATTTTGTGGGTTGCATTCTGATGGTGTCTCCTACCCTATTTGTTCTTAAAAGGAGATGTTAGGAAAGGTGTTTTCAGAAGTGTTAAACCCATTAGTTGCCGAGAATTTGTGTTGGACCCAATTTGAATTAAAAGAGACATGAAAATGGAATCACTTTCTCAGTGTGTGACTCGGTGTCATTCAGTAGCATCTAAAATCCTCTCAAGTCTCCCCAGTCAGTGGAACTTGCGCTTTGGGAAACCCTGTTTTAATGCAGTCCTAAAAGACTTGCTTACATCACACAGCCAGAGAGTAGTCAAGTCCATATATCTCTCAGGTCTTCTTACTTCCAAACCATAGCTCTTTCCATCCCTACCACCTGGTTCCTTGAAAGTAGTAAAAGAATATTTAAAGTTATAGGAATAGGTGTTGACTTCCTCATCTCCCCCTCCATAAAATTCCCCCAACACGAATACACACGTAAAATTCTCTAGTGGCTCTCCGCCGTTCAGGATAAAATCCAAAGATCTGCTTTGAATGCCTGCCATACAAGAAGACAGGTAACGTCTATTTAGATTTGTTTCCATACCTGTGCCGACAAACTTTGTGTGTTCTGGTGGTAGAATGAAGCTCGAAAGTTAAATCACCAGGAAGTTGTGGAGGAAGATAAAAGACTTAAATTACCTGCAAACTGGGAGGCTAAAAAAGCTCGTCTGGAATGGGAGCTGCAGGAAGAAGAAAAGAAAAAGGTAAGTACAATTCCACCATCCTCACAAGCTGTGGATTCCAGGATTCTCTTGTGTTTTGTTGAGGCGGCATATGGCGTGGAAGGTGAGCACTCTGGCTCTGAGAGAGTTGGGAGACTAAAATGTGTAAAACACTTTAACAGAAGTGCCTGGCACGTAGAGTGGCATAAGCAGTGGCTATTAGAGTAAGAGCCTAAGCTACAGTAACAAAAGCTCCAACGATAACAAACTATAGGGGCGCCTGGGTGGTTCAGTCAGTTAAGCGCCTGCCTTCAGCTCAGGTCATGATCCCAGGGTCCTGGGATCGAGCCCCACGTCCGGCTCTGCTCAGAGGGAGCCTGCTTTTCCCTCTACCTGCCGGTCTCCCTGCTTGTGCTCTCTCTCTGTCAAATAAATAAATAAAATCTTAAAAAAAAAAAAACTATAAAGCTCATGAGTCTCTCATGTATCAGCTCCCTGTTGAGTAGCCCAAGTCACCTGGCCTGATCCATCTGCAGGAGAGGTTGGGAAATGGGCAGCCATGAGCTAGGAAAAGAGGGGAGAAAGGCTTTTAATGGACACCTAATGTGTCCACCATGGCTGTTTTTGGTGTCAGTGTTACAGAGGTGTTTTTTTGTTTTTTTGTTTTTTTTAAATAAGAAATGCAGCTCTGGTGGGTTTTTGTTTTTTTTTTTTTTTAAGATTTATTTATTTGAGAAAGGGAGAGCACAAGCAGGGGGAGGGGCAGAGGGAGAGGGAAAAGCAGACTTCCCGCTGAGCAGGGAGCCTGACGTGGTGGTGCTCAATACCAGGACTCTGGGATCATGACCAGACATCCAACCAACTGAGCCACCCAGGCAACCCTAGATGCATTACTTCTTACAGATCATAGCAAATTTCACACAATTTTCTTTTCAAGCTAATCAACTTAAACAGTCTTGATAGCAGTCTTTAGGCCTCTCTTGATTTTAAAGGGATCAAAGAATTATGTAAGGGAATAAAACTAATGTTTTCTCCCCTCTTCAGGACTGTGCAGCGAGAGGGGAGGACTATGAGAAAGTGAAGCTGCTGGAGATCAGTGCAGAAGACGCAGAGAGATGGGAGAGGAAGAAGAGGAGGAAAAACCCCGACCTGGGATTCTCTGGTAAAACTGGCTTTCACTTTATTCAACGGGCCTATTAGTAACAGGTTTGATAATGCCCCGACATCTAAAGTAGTCTGGATTCTCCTTTTAGATTATGCTGCTGCTCAGTTACGCCAGTATCATTGGCTGACCAAGCAGATCAAACCTGACATGGAAACTTACGAGAGACTGAGAGAAAAACGGTAAGTGATTTAATGGTATATTCTTAGCATGTTACCTGGAAGGACTTGAATTTAAGAGTGCTGATTCTGGAGCTTTGCTTCCTGGCCTTGGGTTCTGGCTCCACCACTTACTAGACGTGTCACAGTTTTTCTCCCTGTTTCCTCATCTGTATACAGGGAATAATAGTGCTTACCTCATGGGGTTATGGTAAAGATTAAATGAATTCATTCATACAATGTACTTAATGTTTGGCACATAGTCCTGTATGCAGTATCATCATCATGATTACTGTTGCTCTTACGGTGTCCATTACTGATGGAGGATATCTGCTTTGATCAGGTGCAGTAAGCAGTGCTAAGCTGCACTTGCTCTTTCCCTAAGACAGATAGTGTGCTTAAGCTCACAACTGTTTTTTGGGGTGTTTTTTTTTTTTTTTTTGTAAGATTTTTATTTATTTGACAGAGAGAGAGATGGCGAGAGCAGGAACACAAGCAGGGGGAGTGGGAGAGGGAGAAGCAGGCTTCCCGCGGAGCAGGGAGCCCAATGTGGGACTCGATCCCAGGACCCTGGGATCATGACCTGAGCTGAAGGCAGACGCTTAACAACTGAGCCACCCAGGCACCACAAGATCACAACTGTTTTAATCGGGATAGTGGAGTAGAGTAGAGAGAGCTCTAAATTGTTCAGAGCACACCATGTTCTCATTCAGGCTCTCTCACTGTATGACTTGGTTGGGTGAGTCCATTAGCCTCTGGTCCTCAGCTGGTGCCTCACTTGAGCACTAGAGTAGATGATTTCTTAAGTACCTTTTTTCAGGTCTGATTTCTGTTTCTTTGAAATCAAGTATCCCAGAGGTTTCCATTTTTGACCACTAAACATTGTCTAGTTCTGATGGTATAGAATCTTTATAGTGTTACTTACACTTGCTTTTTCTCAGTGGAGAGGAGATTTACCCAACATCCAACAGTCTTCTTCATGGAACACATGTACCCTCCACAGAGGAAATTGATAGGATGGTCATAGCCTTGGAAAAGCAGTAAGTACTATCATGCAGCCTTAAGTTTTAGTACTGATTTCATGCCTCATGACAAAATTAACTGGGGTCTTGAAGTGGTGTAGCAGAAGGTAGAAATTAAGGAATGCGTGAATTACTAGTTTGAAGAGTGGTCCCATCACTATTACTTGTATATTTGTGTTTGAATAGGGTAATTATTAGGCAAAACCAGCAGTATATATATATATACAAATTATCTCAAAGAAGTGTAATATGTCACTGCCCTTGTACTTTCAACATGAACTTGTGTTCCCAATCTTAAAACTAAATCATCTGACAGTACTATTAACTTATAAAATTCATTAAAGTTCATTGAACATACTTCTTCAAAGAATTTTTTCCTGAAGAGATTGTTTTCAGTCTTAAAACCAAAAAAGAGGGGCGCCTGGGTGGCTCAGTCGTTGAGCATCTGCCTTCGGCTCAGGTCATAATCCCAGGGTCCTGGGACCGAGCCCCGCATCGGGCTCCCTGCTCAACGGGAAGCCTGCTTCTGCCTCTCCCCCTCCCCCTGCTTGCGTTCCTGCTCTTGCTATCTCTGTCTCTGTCAAATAAATAAAATCTTAAAAAAAAAAAAAAAAGAAAGCAGCTTCGAATTTTGTGTATGTTTCCATTACTGATTCTGCTCTTAGTTAACTATTTGGGCATGTCTTATTAAAATCAAAAAAAGAAGGCAATTTTGAATTTTGTCAATTTTTTTTCCTTCCTCCAGAATTGAAAAACGAGACAAGTATAGCCGGAGACGTCCTTATGATGATGATGCAGACATCGACTACATTAATGAAAGGAATGCCAAATTCAACAAGAAGCAGAAAGATTCTATGGGAAATACACAGCTGAAATTAAACAGAATTTAGAAAGAGGAACAGCAGTCTAATCTCCTTTGGGAACTGTTTTGACTGCCAAATTGTAACAGTAAACCAGGACTATTACCTTTCTTTTTATAATTTGTAAAGTGTTCTATGACTGTGTATTTTCAGGCTTATATATTTATTATTCATTCATTTCAGAAAAAAAAAGTCATGTATTTATGTGTGCAGAATGTGTGCTTCATGTGTGGACCCTGCTGGGCTTAAAACTCCTAGCTACAAATGTGAGTCATCATCATCCTTATATTTGTCATATGTTTGGACTTGACCTAGAATTGAACTTGGGAGCTTCAGCAATAGAATGCTAAATTGGGACTAATTTTTCTTGTAAGCTATGGTAGGTGGTGAAAGGAAGGGGACAGTGGCTACTGGAAATTCACCCTGGCCAACCCTCTCTAGAAGTAGTCACAATTAACAGGTGCTAGCCTATCCCATGCTCTACCCCAGGGCCCAGGTACATTTATGGGGCAAGCACAGAAGGTATGAAACTGATCCTCTAATGACATTTTGTAAATACACCGCTTTCAAAAGCAAATTTCCCATGGAAGAAAGTAAATTAAAACATTTGGTCAAAGTATTATTAAAACTTACATAATACATTTTTTTAAAAAAACCTAATTGAAATTTTAACCTTATTTCAACTGTAACTGAAAAATGAGGGCATGTAGTTTGAGTAGTAATTATGGGAAATAAGGGACAGAAAACCTGAATAAAGGAGGTTATTTGTGCACTTTATATGAAAAGAATAGGACTGGTATCAGTAAGTTGGGCACACCAGTAGCTCTGATTTAGTGAATGATGGGCTGATTAAGATGGTAATGTAAGTGCTACTAATAATGGTATATTCAATGTACTGTGACTAGGGAAACTTTAATGTTATACATTCAAATATAGAATGAGGTAGATCTATATATACTAACATGAAAAGATGCTCATATCCAAAGAGAGTTTGTATAAGGCATAAAAAAAAAAAAACAAAAAACAAAGAAGAGGCGCCTGGGTGGCTCAGTCGTTAAGCATCTGCCTTCAGCTCAGGTCATGGTCCCAGGGTCCTGAGATCGAGCCCCGCATCGGGCTCCCTGCTCCGCATCGGGCTCCCTGCTCGGCGGAAAGCCTGCTTCTCCCTCTCCCACTCCCCCTGCTTGTGTTCCCTCTCTCGCTGTCTCTCTGTCAAATAAATAAATAAAATCTTTAAAAAAAAAAAAGAAAACCCAGCATGTACATCATACTATATATGATTGCCTCTGGGGAATGAAAACAGAGGCAGTAATTTTACTTTGACTTCCTTTTAAAACTAATGCAAGGGAAGGACCTGTGTGGCTCAGTCAGTTAAGCATCTGCCTTCAGCTCAGGTCATGATCCCAGGGTCCTGGGACTGAGCCCCTCATCGAGCTCCTTGCTCAGCAGGAGGCTGCTTCTCCCTGTGCCTGCCTCTTCCCCTGCTTGTGCACGCTTTCGCTCTGACAAAATCTTTAAAACAAACAAAAAAGGGGCTCCTGGGTGGCTCAGTCGTTAAGCAACTGCCTTCGTCCAGGTCGAGCCCCACGTTGGGCTCCCTGCTCAGCGGGGAGCCCCCTTCTCCCTCTCCCACCCCCCCTGCTTGTGTTCCCTCTCTCACTGTCTCTCTGTCAAATAAATAAATAAAATCTTTGAAAAAAAAAAAAGAAAACCCAGCATGTACATCATACTATATATGATTGCCTCTGGGGAATGGAAACAGGCAATAATTTTAATGACTTCCTTTTAAAAATAATGCAAGGGAGGGACCCCTGTGTGCCTCAGTCAGTTAAGCATCTGCCTTCAGCTCAGGTCATGATCTCAGGGTCCTTGGATCGAGTCCCGCATCGGGCTCCCTGCTCCTTGAGAGCCTGCTTCTCCCTCTGCCTCTCTGCCTCTCATGAATAAATAAAATAAAATCTTTAAAAAAAAACCCACAAAAACGTGTAACTCCTTTAAAAAAAAATAATTCAAGGGACATCTGGGTGGCTCAGTCAGTTAAGCATCTGCCTTCAGCTCAGGTCATGATCCCAGGCTCCATGTAGGGCTCATTGCTCAGCGAAGAGCCTGCTTCTCCCTCTCCCTGAGCCCCCTTCTTGTGCTCTCTGACAAATAAAAACCCTAAAAAAAAAAAAAGTAATTCAAGACAGGGAGCCTGGGTTGCGCAGTTGGTTAAGTGTTCCACTCTTGGTTTCAGCTTGGGCCGTGATCTAAGGGTCCTGGGATTGAGCCCCATGTCAGGCTCCCCGCTCAGCATGGAGTCTTCTCGAGATTCTCTCCCTCTCTCCCTCTGCCCCTCCTGCTAGTGCTATCTCCAAAATAAATCTTAAAAAAAATTCAAGACAAATACACCTATGCTGCCGTCTCCTCAAAAAAACTAATTACCTGTTTTATTTGGCTCTCCAGTATTTACCAAGAAAACATTTAGTACCAGCGTACTAAGGGAAAAGAGGAGGGAAAGATTAATAAGGATAGGTTTCATAGACATAATCTGGAAAGGAAAAATAGGAGCGCCTGGGTGGCTCGGTTAAGGGTTGCCTTTGGCTCAGGTTATGATTCCGGAGTCCTGGGATCAAGCCCCACATCGGGCTCCCTACTCAGGGGGTAGTCTGCTTCTCCCTCTCCCTCTACACCTGCTGGTGTTCTCTCAAATCAATAAAATCTTTAAAAAAAAAAAAAAAAAGGAAACACAGATTTCTCCAGAGGAGAAAAGCACTTCCCAACAGTCACTACTGCTTCAACCGGAAGAGCAGATGTCAGTAGGATTTGAGGATTACTCTGAAGGTGACCGGGTGGATGGTCAAATAGGCAATATTGTTCTTTAAGTTCAGCATAGGGAAGGTTCATTTTGAAGAGCGGGGGAGTAGGCACTGGAAACTCGGGAAATTCTCAGTTAGTAGATGGTAGCAGTTAAAGGCAGCATGGAGGAAATTGCTAAGAGCTTGTAGAGAGAGAAGCAAAGGACAAAGAGCCAGTATAGAAAATGGAAGAGGTCAAAGGAAATAAATGCATGTAAATCCCTGAAAATTTTGAGGAAGGACTCTATAGAGAGTGAAAAGCACTCGTTAAGACCAAGTTTTATTTTACTAGATAAGCTTAAGAGAGGTTTTCAGCAAAGAAAACGAAAGGAAAGCATGCTATGGTGAGTTAAATACAGTTCCTCTAGTTCACACTTTTAAGGAAAAAAGCAAAAGATTTAACACCTGAACCAATCTAGGGAAGTGCTTTCTAAAAGGGTAGCCATCCACCGTATGTGACTTGAAAAGTGGCTAGGACAAACTGAGGTGTGCTTTAAGCGTAAAATACATGCTGATTACGAGACCTAGTACAAAAAAAGTAAAATGCCACCAATTCTTAGAATATTGAAGTGACATTTTAGAGATACTAGGGTAAAACACTTTCACTAATTCTTTTACCTTTTTCAGTGTGGTTCCCTCATTTTCACTGGACAGCACTGAATCTAGTCTCCTGGTATGATTTCTCACCATCGGCACCATCCTGCTCTACTGTCCACCACTTACACAGTAACAGGATACTGCACCTGGGCAACTGCATCCCACTTACGTAATGACAGCCAGTCAGGCTTTACACACACAGTACGTTATTTTCTGTTACAAAGCGCAGGACAAACTAAACACAGATCTGGCCAGACCCAAAAGACAAGGTGAACTTAGACAAGAACACTGTTAGTACTTGGTGGGGCAATTATGGAAAAAAAAATATATATATATAAACCATATTCTTTTCAGGACACTAGATAAAATGAGCCAACAGACTAAGAAATTAAACAGTATGCAATAGCTAAGCCTCAAGCGTGCTAATAGACTGAAGGAGAAGCTAATGGTGAAGAATGCCAAAGGTAAAAATCACTCCAGAAGTATCAGAAGTGGTAATTAGCCAGACCATTCTTATATAATGACGGAGTTTGGTTGAGGAGTTCCGGGACTTGTCCGGTCACTTAGCTGTTCAGGACTAGTATTCAAATACGTGTCATAATCAGAGCAGCAAATGCTGCTACCAGCGAAATGAAGGTGAGGAAGATTATCACATCATTAATTCTTTTCCAAAGTCTCCCTCACAAGGAAACCCTCTGCAACTTTGCTAAGGATACCAACTTAAAGATACTAACAAGGTGTTCATGTTAGCCACATTCTCAGTTACAACTCAAATCCTCATGTTTTATTGGATTTGGCTGTAACCAGGCCAGCCTACCAATGTTCTCAGGTCTCCTTAGAATAAAAATGAACCTACTGCATAAACTTTCGTACTTCAGAAACATGTCCCCCTTCTGGTAACTACTGTTAACCTAGTTGTAAAATGGACATGTTCACCCAGAGCAGCAACCCTTTCTCACAGGAATTTTCCATTCATTGTCCATTTAAATTGTCCTAAGGTCAAATTTTATTAGAGCAGCTCTTCCCCATACAATGTTTTAGGATACAAATATTCTATTAGCTGTACTTTCCAGTAACACAGCCACTAGCCTTAACACTTCAGAAGTGGCTAGTAGGACTGAGAAGCTGCACACAATCACATGTGGCCAGTGTCTATGTTACTGATTGGAAAGTACAGGTAAAATATTAAGACAGCACAGCTTTAGTTAACAGCAAATTAAGTTCCACCTGAGAACCTTCATTACTGTCCCTTCTACTTAAGAATTCAGGACTTCTGCCTGCTCATCTATTCATATTATTTGAGTGTTTCTTTTCCTGAGTTATTTGTTTCGCATCTAATATTCTGCCTATCCTGTTTACCTTATCATCCCTATTGGAAATCTATTTCCTGAGACTACCCAAGCTGGTGGCAAAAGAGAAAGTAAGTAAGAAAGAAAAACATACTTCAAAAAAAAAAGGCATAATAAAGAAATGCAGCTAAACTTCACAGATTGTAGAGCTCAATGAGGCATTCCATTTCTATCTCTCTGGCTGGGTTTCCTGCCCTAAAGCTTGTAGTTTAACTCGTCCAAGACAATACCATGCCAGAATTCCATAAATTTTAGGCATAACTTCTCAAATTTAAATGAAGACCCACATCAACTGGGGAATATTAAGATTCAGCTCTGGGGTGGAGACTTTGAGATTTAGCATTTCTCACAAACTGGGTAAGGTCAGTGAACCTTATGCCGTCAGTCCATGGATTTGGATTTGGGATTAGCAAGGCTTTAAACTAGAGACACTTTATGCTTCTTTAAGATTATGTAATATG
Source organism: Zalophus californianus (assembly GCF_009762305.2). Lineage (NCBI taxonomy): Eukaryota > Metazoa > Chordata > Mammalia > Carnivora > Otariidae > Zalophus > Zalophus californianus. The sequence continues at coordinate 18,782,755 of NC_045598.1, forward strand.
TACATACATAACAAAGCGACACAAATTTAGAAAACAAGAAATTTATTAAATATAAACAAATCAATTACCGTTCTTATAAATTTTGCTTTTACATAACTAATCGATATTATACAAACCATTTACAAGTATATGTACAAGACTCCCACCTGTATGAATCCTCTGGTCCACGTATGTTATCTCTTATCTATAAGAGAAACCTAAAATGTTAATATTTAAATATTAAAGATTTACATATTTCTTTGTCATTGTTTGTAATTGCAACAATTACCACTAAATGACTCCCAGAGATGGATAATGCTAGGAACACACACTTGCAATAAAGTGCATTTCAGCCAACCTTATACATTAGTTTTCTTTTTTTAGACAGGAACCCACAGTCCATATGGACTTTTTTTCTTGTCTATTTTGGGGGATCCTGAAGAGGTCTCTTCAGCAGTAGCTTTAGCTGATTTCTGAAGCATTGGCTTTGCTACAGAATTCTGTAAGAGAAGAAATTCTTAAGTCAGCTATGCAAACACATACTTGTACTCAAAATACTTGCTTTTTACAAAATATACTAAATAATTCCATTAAAGATTAAAACTTGAGACACCATCCAAAAGCAAAGAATGGACCCCATATTTATCACATGATCCAAATTGTAAAGCCTACTTTAAAAACTACTAGGAAAAATCAGACATCTGCCAAAGTTTATTACAAAATAATGCGTTGAAAGAGTTTTCAGTTTTGTTTAAACCCCTGGCTGATTTTAAAATATTCTGATTACAGCGTTTTCTGAGATGTGCTTTTTAAATAATTCAACAAGTATAGGAGGAATGTGTGAAAAAGTAAAACACTGATATCAAAAACATGAGTTTCGGATACAGACGGAGCCAAAATACTGGTCACTTGTAAGAATGGTACAAAAAATTATGAAAGGTTCATTCTAACTAAAGTGGCTTAGTAGACCCCAAAGTACCAACACAAAAACAATGAGCCTCCCAACAAAAATAAAAGCCCACATAATAGAATTATGTCCCTAAGTCCAATTTTGAGTAGTCAATGCCTAGATATACTTACATTAGAGCTAAAAGCTATGCTTTTTTGCTGGGAAGGCTTTTCACTGGGATTTTTAGTTCCATCTTCTGCTTGTTTTTCCAACAGCTAGAACAGGTAAGAGAAAAAATACTTAAAAAAAAAAACAAACCATATCCTTGGTTTACCATACTGTATAAAATGCAGCCCAACCGTATATAAATTTAGTTGTAGAGACACAAATCAACTTGGATCTAAATCATATACTTAACAGCCTAAACGATGTTAGTATTCCAGCTTTCCCCTTAACAAAACTGATTCAATGATCAGCTTAAGGCACTCTTCCCCAATAAAACAGTATTATATTCCCCTGATGCAAATTCCAATTAACTCTGAAAGTAAAGTCATACCAGAAAATACCTAGTTTCTAAGACCTAAGGTGTTTGCCAGTTGGAAACCTAATCGTCTGAAAAAGCAACTGGACTAAAGATCTTGTTCATTACTAAATACTTAAGCAAACCTACACCTGGGTTTGAATGACAGGAAAAATGTTCTCTAGATAAACCTATCTTAACTGATTCTATCCAACTCATAATTACCTTAAACCTTAAAGGCTAATGAATTTTATACTTTAAGACCACAGTGCAATTTGCCAATGCACATCCTGGACATCTCTGGAAAATTTTAATAAACTTATCTGCAAGTGAAGCAGGCCTCTTCTTCTGTAATCTCTCAAAACATCTGGAATATATTGCATATATTAAGAAAGGGACATCTGTATCACAGATGCCCCACATTACAAAATGTTTAAAAAAAAAATTGTCTTCAGTATCTTATCAAAATAGCACCTATCCCAAATTCTAGCATGCACATGGATCTACCAACAAAAAACTAAACTTTCAGTGTGTGAACATAAACTTCAAATTAGTAAAACCTCTGATGTTTTTGCCCATGTATCAATTACCAACAGATTTTCTTCATCAATGTCTGGAGACCACATTCATGATTTCTATAAGACAGAAATAGAGCAGATAAACTATACTGTATGTTGAATACAGAATTTATGGGAACATAATGCTGCAAATGAAAGCTACCGATAAAATACTCTGTAAATGCTAGTTAGAAAAAGTCAATAGCTACATAGAAATCACCAAATACCACCTACAACTATGAAAGTAATTAGTACTGTGTCACATGAAAATGAAGATCACTAATCTCCCATTTTCACGAGGGAGAGACCTTCTCCAGAGCTATTTTGATCTTAACAAATTATATTTAGGCCTTCCAAGAAGCACTCTAATACAAATCAAATAAAAATGGCCAATTAGATCTTTCTAACAGTAGCTTTCTGAAGATGTTGTTTGGATAAACCTAGAATACTCACCTCAAACTTTGCACCACTGTTTCGTACAGCTGTTCCATGGTTCGTCTCTTTAGATCCAAGAACTTTTCTGAGACTAGTCGGCAAGTCAAAGTTAGCTGTTCCTAAAGCTTTTGCTGCATTGGCTTTTGCTATTTCTAACAGCTCCATTCGATCTAGAAAAACAAGACAAGACATTCGTTAATCCTGTAGTACATTTCCGCAAAGACTGCCCAATCACAAAACAAGCTTGTATTTTATTTAGATTAACATTTAAATATTTTGTTTTGGGGGGTAAAATACAGCTGGAATCAAAAAAAATTCTCTACCTCATTTTTTTGCTGAGAAAAGCAAGCAAGCATCCCTAAAGAACCTCAACAACTGGTTTTCAGTTTTCCTTACCAAAGTCCTGAATTTCCTAATTGTTTTCCCTTTCTCTTCAAATGTGTTTCTCTGAACATACCAAGTTTTTTTGTAATACATTTTACATATGGCCCAATCATCGCAACTAATGAACCAATGCAGATACCTTTCTAAATCCATTTTCAGACTCCTACCAGTTTTAGTTTACATGTCTTTTTCTGTTCTGTGATCTTATCCAGCATTAAAACAAATCATCTGTATTAAAATACTGGAATTGCCGCACCTGGATGGCTCAGTCGGTTAAGCGTCTGCCTTCGGCTCAGGTCATGATCCAGGAGTCCCAGAACGAGCTTCCCACAGGGCTCCCTGCTCAGCGGGGAGTCTGCTTCTCCCTCTCCCCCTCACCGCGCTCATGCTTTCTCTCTCTCAAATAAATAAACTCTTAATAAATAAGTAAAATACTGGAACAAAATCCAGTTGTTCCAGTAACACGGTATTGAGGGAAAAAGCTGATGCTCTTCTTCCCGCTCAATAGGTAACAAAAGCTTAAGGAACAAACTACTGAGTCACTAGTAATACCTAGAAAGGCTCCACCGAGAAGGGCCAGCCACTAGGAAAAAGCATTTCCTCCACGGCGAGCTGTTTAATACCACAGTCGACTTCTAGTCCCCAGGGGAAAAGAACGTCCCCTTTAAAACTGGGTACCAAAAAGAGCGCTTTTAACTGCTCTTAACCTGCTTATGTGTCCCCTCCCTCTTTGCTCCCAACGAAACTACTAAGATTACAGGCACCAAAAGCAATGGAAATATCTACACGACACGGCAACTTTGGTCCCCCAGCGCACTCGTGCTGTCGCCAGCCACGCACAAGGATGCGCTGGAAAGGTGCGCGGCAGACGACTCACCTTTCTCAGTCAAGCGAAAAGGGCTGGGGCTCCGCGACCGGGTCCGGGACCTGCCCCTCCATCTTCGGCGTTCCTCCGGGTACACGGTGCGGCGGAAGCCGTAGTAGCGCCGCCCCCGCGGCAGCGCGTAGGCCCGTCGGTAATACGAGCGTCCCCGCGAGCCGGAGCGGCTGCGAGAGCGAGGCCGCAACGGCGACCGGCGGTATCTGCTGGACGCGCCGTGGCGCCTGTCCCGGGAGCCGCGGCCGCGGGAGCGCGACCGGCTGCGCGAGTAGGAGCGCGAGTAGCGCCTGTACTTCCTCTGGTGGCGCCGCCTGGACCAGGACCTGGACCTGCTCCTCCTTCGGGGCCGGCTCCGACTCCGCGACGATGCCCGGCTCGAGCCGCTAGAGCGGGACCGAGACCTCCCAGAAGACGAGCGACTCCTGGACGCCGAGGACAGGCGGCTGGACCGGCCCGACCGAGACGTCGAGGGGGACTCCTTGTCCCGAGGCGAGCCGGGCCACAGGTCGTTCACGTACTGAGACATCTCTGCCCGAGGTTGCAAACTTCCCTCCGTCTCTCAGGATCCTCACCCGGAAACCAGGCACCTAAGAGCAACAGGGGTGAGGAGGGGGTACCGGAAGTGAGTCGCGCGGGCGGGCCCCAAGCCAAGAAACTAACCGAGCCGCTCCGACTCCGGGAAGTGGCAATCCCAAAGGCCAGCCTGCCCGCGTCCCCTTTAGGCGTCACCCCCGCCTCACGTACCTCGGACCGACCCCGTCACCAGTAAACTTACCACCACAGGCCGCCAACGCCACACCGAAGGCGAAAGGAAGGGACCAACAGACGCCTTCCTTTCGAAGCTGAGGATGAAGAGAGGCTTTTCGAAGCTGCTCTCTGAAAAGCAGATCCTCGATCTCAACCTCCGACCTCTGGACGCGGACACCGCAGACGCGTCTAACACCAGAAGTTGACGCGCAGAGCATGCGCAGAAACGTTGGCGCGGTGGGCGTGGCTCCCCTCTCGCCCAACCGCCGCCCTTTCTCCTCTCTTCCCGCGCCCCGCCCCGCCCCGCCTCGCCCGCCTTGCGCAAAGTCCTGGATGCGCATGCGTCATCGTCCCCCGGGGGGGCGGGGGCGGGGGCGGAGCTGCTGCATCCGGGTATCCGTGGGCATGTTTTCTTTGTTGAAACTGGTAGAGTGCGGGATTTTCGCGCGGCCCGATGCGGGCTCGGGACCCTCTGCTGGGTGGGTGCAGAATGGGTCGTTGCCAACCCACTCTGGGACGTTGCAGACTCGGGCTGAACCTCCCTGGACCCTTCACGGCCTCTTCTTCCTGACCAGTGCCGGGCTGCGGACTTCCCAGGATCTCTGTTAGTGCAGTATTAACTTAGAAAAGGTTGTTTATGCCCATGTTTTGCCTAGTAAAGGTTAAGAAAGTTGGAGACAGAATGCAAGACTCCCACAGTTGATCTATATATAACCAGCGGGTCAGAATGACTGCTGAGAAGTCAGTTCCGAGGACTCTGTGCTTGGTGTTGGGGATTAAACAATGGTGACTTTTATTTCCGGGGATTTGTAAATAGGATACATTCCGAACATACTTATGCTTAATAGAGCATGACATTTGCCTTGAAATAACTTTTTTCTTGAATGAACTAATCACATCTGTAAATAGAGTCATTATATGAGCTTCTTTGCAAGTTAAGAGTGGCGATTTTACTTAAGTTAACTTTCTTTGGAGGAGATACAAATACACTTTTCTCTTGTTCATCTTCAGCCCACATCCCCAAACAGGCAAAGAAATGGAGGGGATAAAAAACCTTATCACAGAATCTGCACCCACCCATGCAACCTGCCTTGGTACAGTCCACAGTGCCGTCCACATCTCTAGAGAAACGTCGCGATGGAAATGGTTCTTAAGGAAAGAAATGTTTCTTTAGAAACATTTTTCTAAGTGGTATCACAAAGAAACCGAGAAGACACAGTGCCCAACTGCCAGGAACTTCTCCTGAAATTTCTCATGAAGCTGTATGAGTGGACAGAAAAAATAAAATGAGTTTCAGATTGGAAAAGTGTAAAAAGGATGTGTTGGGGAAAAATAGGATGATGGAGTCAAGCTTTCGGTTATTAAAAAGGAAAGGGTGGTAGTCTCTGTAAATGGTTCAAAATATCAGTCAAATGTGTTTCTAAAATAAGGTGAGTAGAAAAGTCCTGGATGTTAACAGAATATTGGAAACAAAGGGATATGTTACCTTGCCCTTGTGCATGATATTGGTATATTTGTATCTAGAATAATATTTGTGTAAGTCTACCCGAGTTAAAGTGCAAGAAATGTGTTTCTTTTTTTCTAAGCAATACAGTCTTCTCTGAGTACCTATCCCTTCATTTGATTCAAAATCCAATTTCGGTTATCATTAAAGCATCTTGCACAGAATTTGTAGGCTAATTCAGGTAGAAATGACATCTTTACAAATAGCACATCTTCCCGTCCAAAAATGTGACCCTTTTCTACATTTATTTAAAAATTGTTTAGGTCCTTCACTGTGATAGGCAGATTAATGGCCCCCAAAGATGTCCACACCCTAATTCCCAGAACCCGGGAATGTTACCTTACAAAAGGAATTTTGCGGGTGTGATTAAAATTAAGGACCTTGTGATGACATTATCCTGAATTATGGGGGGTCGGGGAGGTAGGCCCAGTCCAATCACTGGAGAAATTCAAAGCCTGAGAAGGATGCCGCTCCCTGTTGCTGCTTCTGAAATGTTGAAGGCTATCTGCAAGGGCCTGAGAGGACTCAAGGAGCTAAGGTCTGCTCCTTGCTGACAGTCACCAAGGTAACAGGATCGCAGTCCTGTAACCTCACAGAATTGAATACTGCCAACACCTGAATGAGCAAGGTGTTGGAGATTCTCCCCTAGTCTCCAAAAGGAACACAGCCCTGCTGACGCCTTGACTTTAACCAATATGAAAAATTTTTTTCACTTGATAGGTAAATTCAACCCATTTACATTTATTGGAGTAACTGCAATGTTGATCTTATAGTATCTTATTTTACTTTGTTTTCACTTTTTCCCATTTTATTTTGCCAGCCTGATCAAGTTTCTCTTTTTTCCCCTCTCTCACTGCCCATTTAGAGGTTCCGCAATGCTTCATCATGCCATTGGTGGTTTAATGGTTTTTTCTATCTCTACCAAATATTTAAGTCTGTTTCTCCTCTCCTCCTGTCTTCTTCCACAAATACTTATAAAATGTTTATTGTATTAGATGCTGTTGGGTAAGTTAAGAAAAATTTAGTGGCCCTTTCCCCTAACAAAATTAAAAGTTTTCATTAATTTTAGTGACAGCTAATTTTGTAACGGGTGAGGAGATCCAAAGATAGACAAAGTAAAAGCTAATAATCCATTCCTTGAGGGTATGAAATCCTCTAAAGAAGTCCCTGTTATTTTGCCCATATATTAGAAGTAACCAATGTTAACAGTTTAGCAAGTGCCCTGTCATCTTTCTCCAAGCTCTTTCAAATATACAATCGTGTAGATTTTTATGAGTATGGACTCATTCTAAAAAAATTGATTTAAAACTTGCTTTTATAACCAATATTATTTGAGATAAATCATATAGATCTAATTTATGTCTATCAGCTGTATAATATTCCATAGTGTAGAAATACCAGAAATTAATCTTTTATCCCTTATTGCTTATTCCTGGACAGTCATGTGGTATCCAGTTTTTCCACCACTAAAAACTATGTCTTGGAACCAGTGTTGGATTCTGGAAATGTCAGCAGTTGCAGAGCTCCTCTGAATGCTCCTAATCCATGGTTTCAAGGTCAACAGAGCCATGTTCAGGATACAACCTGGAGCAGCTGATTGCAATTAATACCCCAGCACTATCTGAGGAGTTACCTCCAAGATATGTGACATGGTAGCTCAGGGGTAAGTTCCGCTCTCTCAGACCAAGAGAGAGGATCGGAGGAGCTTTCAACCAAGGAGCCCATCTAGAGTGAGCTACAAAGAGGAAAAAGAGCTCTGAGTGATTCTGGCATAGAAGACATATTCATTGATCTTATATCACAGACAAGTTGACATCAGACATCTCTGTTGTTAGAGCTGCTGTAGAATCGTTAGCTACAGTCATCAGTGCAACAATCAAGGCAAGTAACACAAAGATCAATAAACTCCAGTCTGATGTGACATTCCTGTGTTCCAGTATGTCCCAAGGAACTCCTGCCACTGGTTCAATCATCACCCCATGTGGGTTCATGCTTCCATTGCCTACAGTTATTGAGCTGAGCTATTATTCCTTTTTTTTTTTAAGATTTTATTTATTTGATAGAGAGAGAGAAAGCACAAGCAGGAGCAGCAGAAGAAGGACAGGGAGAAGCAGGCTTCCCGCAGAGCAGGGAGCCTGATGCGGGGCTCGATCCCAGGACCCGAGGATCATGACCTGAGCTGAAGGCAGATGCTCAACGACTAAGCCACCCAGGCGCCCCCAGGCTGTTATTCCTACTGCTCCTCCTGATAACCATTTCTCAGATTGGTAGCTCTGGCATGGAAATATCAGGCTTACAGTGCTATTCAAGAGGCACCCCTCGATATATCAAGCTTAACACGTTTCCTGCCATGAAGACTTACCAGGTGAGGATGTTATCTGTAACATCACCATGGAAGCTGCTCCTCTGTCCCCATTGCAGCCACCATAGAGAAGTGTTAGGGATTCTGTACTGTCATTTGGCTTTGAAGAAGCCAGGAAAGCACATGAGCAGCACACAGATCCAGATGTGTATCTGCCAATATCATTCTTAATAACCCACAAAGGTGCAATTACTGGTGGTGTTATTACAGTATAAGGACAGATCCATGCCTCTGACTAACAAAGATTGTGACATTCATGTCCATGCCTAATGGCCACCCAAATCGCTTGTTTGAGAATTACTCAACCCTGCAAGCAATATAACTCTTCAGTGCACACCTTGCTCACTAGGGTACTCAATCAGACAAGCTGTCTCAGCCACACTCACCTGAATGTCAAAGGAACCGTCATTAACCATATGTGGATTATGTTACACAACCTTCACAAGGAATTTGACTTCAATAATAGCACAGTAATGGGAGGTAAAATAACTAGACAATGTCAACTGGTCCAGAATGGAAACAGGTGAAGTACGGCACAAGGCTACACTATTGATGCTGTAAGACTTCCTTTTCAAAGGTTAGATGGCACGTAGTCTACTGCATGCCTGCTCCCTCAAGTCTTTCACAGCCTTCATTTGACTGTGCTTGATTTTTGCTGCCTTGGCTCAGCAACCAAACAATCTCAGGTACTGTCTCAGGAGACTGAGCACTTGTCTGGCCTGTGTAAAGATGAACTATTCTGTCTTCAACCTAACAACAGATAGCCTAAAGGCTATCAAGGTACAATGCAGTGAAGCCTTGATGTTTTACCAGCTGGACAGGATCTTATGTAGTAATTTGCCTTCCAGAAGCAAAGGATGATACATATCAACTAATCTGGCCAATAAAATGTGCCTTGAGTAGTCACCCTGACCATTGCCCTCATTTGCAGCAACCATTTTGTCAAAGCACCTTAATGGGCAAGTTTTTACTGGGAGACATCCATCAGGATCTTATAGCAAGCTCTCGTGCTGGATCCATTGTATTATGCAATTAGACCTAAATCTGATTTTTCTGAAATGTTTTGTGCATGATCAGTGCACCCACTTGAATAGTACTTTATGGCACATTAGATTACCTTCATTTACTTTCCTCCATCCACAAGACTGGCTTGGAGAGTTAACCTCATGGGCAGCTTGGCTGGATGGGATTTTAAACTTTATAAGACTTGCAACTTTGCTGGGAACAAAAGTCACACACAATTTTATTTTTTTTTTAGATTTATTTATTTTAGAGAGAGAGAGAGAGAGCGCAGAAGAGGGGAGGGGCAAAGGGAGAGGGAGAGAGAGAATCTCAAGCTGACTCCCCCCTGAATGTGGAGCCTGATGCAGGGCTCCTTCTCACGACCCTGAGATCATGACCTGAGTCAAAATCAAGAGTCAAGAGTGGGACGCTTCACCAACCAAGCCACCCAGGTGCCTCAGTCACATGCCACTTTAAGTACTAGTACTTTCACTGTTAAATCATAGACTCTCAAAAGTGGAATTGCTGGCACTGAGAAATACATAGAATTGTTGGATCATTATATTGTACACCTGAAACTAGTATAACACTTGAATATATGTTAATTATACTTGGATAAGGAAAAAGAATTAATTTCTTGGTTAAAGGGTCTATATGATTGGGATGCCTGGGTGGCTCAGTCGATTAACTATCTGCCTTCAGCCCTGGTCATGATCCCAGGGTCCTGGGATAGAGCTAGGAGCCTGCTTCTCTCTCTGACTGCCACTCCCCCTGCTTGTACTCTCTTTCTCTCTGACAAATAAATAAAATCTTTAAAAAAACAAAAAAGGGTCTTTGTGATTGAATATATTGCTGTATTATTTCCAAAGAGGTTGTAACAACAATATATGAGAGAACGCCTTTCTGATGCCCTGGATCAGTTCATTTCCCCCATTATAAGTTATCTTATTTTCCTGTGCCTCATATTATTAGCATTTATCACAATTGTAATAATTAGTTTTAATTCATTTTGTATCATTTTCCTGCTAGAACATAAATTACATAAGGACAGCCTTGTTTTTATTGAACCCCAGCGTAGCATTCCAGACAGTGCACTGCATATAGAGTACACACTCAGTGTTTATAAATAAACAAATGAAACAGAATCTCAAATAAGTCTTGAAGGATGGGCAGAGGGAAAGGAAGGGAACATTCCAGAGAAGGACAAAGGTCTTAGCAAAATCTTAGAAATGGAAATGCCCATTTTATTATTTGGGGACAGAAAATAAGTGAGCTTGGCTAGAGCAAAGAGTTTGGAGTGGGGAATTTGGAGAAGATAAAACGAGATGCAGAATTAGGGCAGCTTATGATGAGACATAAATGTGAACATCTGCTTCTCAAGCAGCAGGGTCCTAGTTTGTCCGAAATAGTGAACTACCCGCCCTTCCGAAGCTAACTGGATACACTGAGATGGTTTTTGAAACTACTATTGAAAATAGTAGTTTCTATGGCGTACTGGGAAGGAAAACCGGTAGGCCCAAGAAAACAGTGGGAAAACAGGAGCCAAGATAGGTTTAGACCAATTAGAATAGTCTTAAAATTGAAATACAATGTACTGGGCATCTGGGTGGCTCAGTCAGTTAAGCACCCAAATTTTGATTTCAGCTCAGGTCATGATCTCGGAGTCTTGAGATTGAGCCCGGCATCCAGCTCTGCACTCATTGTGGAGTCTGCTTGAGATTCTCTCTGCCCCTCTCCCTCAAATAAATAAATAAATAAATAAATGAAATCTTTAAAAATTGAAATACAATGTACTTACCAAAACATTCATCCTTTTAAAGTATACAATCCTATGGTTTTTAGTGTATCTACAATGTTGTGGATTCCAGACTTTCACTAATTCCAGAACTTTTCATCACCCCCCCCAAAAAATCCCTTACCCATTGGCAATCATACCTCATTCCCTCCCTCCCCAGTCCCCCGCAAGCACAAATCTTCTTTCTGTTTGTGTGGATTTGCCTATTATGGACATTTCATATAAAAGGAATCATATAATATGTGGTCTTTTGTGTCTGGCTTCTGTCACTTAGCATGTTTTCAGGGTTCATCTAGGTTGTAGCAAATATCCATACTTCATTCCTTTTTGTGGCTGAATAATAGTCCATTGTTTGGATATACCACATTTGTCTATCTGTTCATCAGTTGGTGGACATTATGTTGTTTCTACTTTTTTGCTATTATGAATAAAGCTGCTATGAGCACCCATGTACAAGTTTTTGTATGAACATATGTCTTCAGTTCTCTTCGGTACATACTTAAGAGTGGAACTGCTGGGTCATTTGATAATGCTGTGTTTAACTTTGTGGGATTGCACCATTTTACATCCCCACCAGTAATGTACGAGGGTTCCCATTTCTCTACATCCTTGCCAACACCTTATTTTCTCTCTCTCTTAATTTTTAATGACAGTGGGCATGAATTTAAAGGAGTTTTGGTGAAAAGAAAAGCAAAGAATTGAGCTGGTGGCTAGAGAAGGTGGTTGGATCAAGCTTTTTTGTTTTGTTTTGTTTTGTTTGAAGATGGGCTATATTATACATAGCATATTTGTATACTGATGGAAATAATCTCATAGAAAGGGGAAAATGGATGACGTGGGAGAGACGTTGGACAGTTGTGGAGTCCGTGTAGTAGGAGCAGGAGTGAGGACAGGTCTACTGAACAAGGGGAGGAGCTGACCTTACATGTGAGCACAGACAGTTTATCCAATACAACAGGTGATGCTAGGGTCTGAATATTCCTGCCCCCTCCATTCATATCCTGAAATATGACCCCCAAAGTGATTGGATTAGGAGGTGGGGCCTTTGGGAGGTGATGAGGTCATGAGCGTGGAGCCCTCCTGATTGGAATTAGTGCCCTTCTAAAAGAGACCCCAGAGAGATCCCTCACCCCCTCCACATGTGAAGAGCCAGTGAGAAGTCAGCAGTTGGCAACCCACGATATGGTCTTCACCAGAACCCGGCCATAATGCACCGATCTTGGACTTCCAGCCTTCAGAACCACGAGAAGGAAATTTTTGTTGTTATAAGCCACCAAGTCTGTGGAACTCTGTCATAGCAGCCCAAATGGACTAGGACAAGTGGGAAGACAGTGTGAATCCAGGTGGAGGTAGGACAGCTTGGTGGTGAGCACCTGTGGAAGTCCTCTTGTTATTTTTTTTTCCCCAGTGAAATAAGCAGCTGAGATTGAAGAGAAGCAGGAGTTATTCGGGATCTGAAGAGAAAGAAGAAGATCCAATACAGTCATCTTGGGTGACACTGACTAGAAATAGAAGGACAGCGAGGCATCACTCAGAGCCACTTGAGGTTGTGATCATGAGTTTAAAATTAGCCCAGTCAGTATTATTTTTTTCCAGCATCTGATCTTCTCTTACCATATTAGAAGTTTTCAATTTTCAATGAATGGAATTAATACTGAGTTGATGTTACATACACAAAAGACATTTTTCAATTTGCTGTTTTTATGTTAATTGGAAATGCTTCATGCTAGATTTTATTAAAGTTAAGGACTTTAGATAACAGCAAAGAGTAACACATCCTGGTTCCATTTTTCTGTCCAAGGTAATTAGAATAAACAAGGATTTTGTTTTAGTGCTATTATTTCTCTTGAGGATAATGTTGCTGAATAAAAAAGGATGTGAAACTGACTAGTTTTGAGTCTTTCCCTCTACATATTATTTTCAGAAAAGGGGGAGACTAGAAGTAGATGGTAGCTTCTTTAAGGATCTGGTATTCTCTAGAAATTTCTGGAATTCTGAATTATGCTTAGTCATCCATTCATTCAGTCAACAAGCATTTTCTCAGTATTTCCTCTTTTACCAGTTACAGGAAAAACAAAACTAAAGTAAATATGATTCCTACCTTGAAATACATCACAGGCATCTGGATATTACACTGTTTTTAGAAAAGGCAGATATACTTTTATTTGAACCAAGAGAACTTGGTTCTATGTCGTATCACATAAAATTAGCACTTTTGATAAAGAGAGAATGTTATGAAATTTGTAAAATGAAAAGTTAAGACACATTCATAAGTTTCATACATTACATATAAAATCTTTCTGGCGGGGCCTCTACTCTTTCAACAGTGCCCAGTGTGCTCCGAAGACTGCTTGTCCCAACTATAATCAGTCATGTGCTTCATGGAATCTTAATGAGAATATGCTATTAGAGTCTTCAGATTTTTATACTTTCCTTTTTGAGAAGTCTTTCAAAGAATTAACAATTTAGTGAGCCTGGTAGTGCTTGTGTTTCAGACGGCCATCGAGTTCAAGGGCAGAAGCCGGAGTCCTTTGGCTGCAGGACACAGGGATGGACAGTGTGTGGCAGTGTTTAAATGCTGTCGCCACCCTTCTACACATTGACTGCAAGTGCATCCCAGGATTATATTTTTCTATCGCTCTGTCACAGTTTGTTTGCCAAACGGAATACAGGAAACAGACAGTTTTCTTGTACAATTCTTAAAAAATGGTCAAAAGGAACTCCATTGCCAAAGAAAGGAATAAACACAGTGTAGTCCCTGAACATGGCTGTCTGTAGGTTGTTACTATGGGGAACCTTAGTTTGGTCAAAGGATTATTTTCATTGAAAATTCTGAAAGATCAAGGTTCTTTTTGGTTCCATAGTACTTAAAAAATAAAAACAAAAGATGAGCAAGCTATCAAATTACCAAGGTTTCACTTATATAACTGTAATTACAGATAAAAAATTTGATTGTGAACTTATTTTTCCAGGACTTTTAAATTATGAGCATTATTTGAATGAAAGAGAACCAGATTATTCGTTATTTAAAACTGAAATTTATTTCATGGATTTTTTTTTCTCTTAGAGTACATAAAACAATGAATTTGACACTACCCCCTAAACATAGGGGAGAGTGTGTGTACCTTCCTTATTATCCTCCACATTCTAAGATGATTAATATCTTCACTCATAGTGATTGATATCAGACTAGGTCATTAAACACAGAAATTTATTTTTTTCACGGTTCTGGAGGCTGGAAGTTCAAGCACAAGGTGCTGGCAGGGTCAGTTTCTGGTAAGGCCTCTTCCTACCTTGCAGATAGTTACCTTGTTACTGTGTATTCCCATGGCCTTTTCTGTGTGCATGTGTGTTCGTGGTGTCTCCTTCCTCTTCTTATAAGGACACCAAGTCCTGTTGGATTGGGGCCCCACACATATGACCTCATTTAACATTAATAACTTCTTTGAAGACCCTATCTTCAAATATAATCGCATTCGGGGTTAGGGCTTCAACATATGAATTGGGGAAGGGGGATACATTTCGGTCCATAACAGCACTTATTAACAGACTTTATGTAAACTAGGGTATCTGGGTGGCTCAGCTAGTTGGGTGTCTGCCTTCAGCTCAGTTCGTGATCCCAGGGTCCTAGGAGCAAGCCCTGCATCGGGCTCCTTGCTCAGCGGGGGGTCTGCTTCTCCCTCTGTCCCTCAACCCTCTCTCTCTCTCTCTCAAATAAACAAATAAAATCTTTAAAAAAAAAAAAGACTTTAGGAGCGCCTGGGTGGCTCAGTCGTTAAGCGTCTGCCTTCGGCTCAGGTCATGATCCCAGGGTCCTGGGATCGAGCCCTGCATTGGGCTCCCTTCTCGTCAGGAAGCCCGCTTCTCCCTCTCCCACTCCCCCTGCTTGTGTTCCCTCTCTCGCTGTGTGTCTCTCTGTCAAAATAAATAAATAAAATCTTTAAAAAAAAAAGACTTTATTTAAAGATAATTTTATTTTATGGTTACTGTCCTTGTACATAAGCTTTCTCAGTATTTCTCTGCCTTTCAAATATGGTGCTATCACAAAGACTTTGCTTGGAGAAAATGTGATTCCTTATTTCCCATGTTGCCATTCCATTCCAATTTACTATAATACAGTTAGATCTGTTGAGTGCTCAGTGTATTCCAGGAATTGTCCCAGATTCTGGGGACACATCTATGAAAGAACCATTGCCCCTGTTCTTAACTCAAATCTGACCAGACCTTCAGAAATTCAGAAAATTGCTACCTTCAAAGACATCTAGGAGTTTGGGAGTCCCAGATTGTGAACCACCCTACTTAACAATTCAACTTGCTCGTTAAAAAAAAAAAAAAAAAAGTATTTTATGCATTAATTCACTTATTCAACCAATATTTTTGAGCCTAAGATACAGCAATAAATTGGATAAAGTGCCTCATGTCATGAATCTTGTCTTTTCATGGAAGAGACAGACAATAGGCAAATCAACAGAGACTATAATGTCAGGTAGTGATAACTGCTTTGAATGAAAACAAAGCTAAGGAGAAAAGACAACTTGTGGGGGAGGCTGCTATGCAAGACAGGGTGTGAGGGAAGACCTCGCTTAAAAGGTAACATCTGAGCGGAGACTTGAAAGGAGTGAAGGAGCTCGTGTGGGTGTGTGGAGGATGAACATTCCCAGTAGAGAGGCCAAGTTCAAAGGCTCAAGGGCAGGAGTGTGGCGTGTTCCAGAGCTTGTGACAGAGCAGAGCAAGGCCCAAGTAATGGTACCAATGAGGTATCCAGGAGCTAGAGCATGAAGGCTTTTGTTCTACAAGACGAGAAGACATTTGGAGAACAAAGGTAATAGAATCTGATTTATAGTTTAAAGCCTCTCAGCTGCTGTGTGGAGAAAAGATGGGTGGGGTGGAGGCCTAAGATGAAGCAGGGAGACAACTGCAGTGATTAGAATGAGAAACGAGGCTGGATGGCACTAAAATGATAGCATGGTGTGCTGGGTGTGTGTTGGGGGGGAGGGGTGTGGTGTGTGTGTGTGTTTTAAAGCAGGCCCAACAGGTGTTATTATCACAACTGATTAGTAATTTTTTAAAAGATTTTATTTATTTATTTATTTGAGAGAGAGAGTGAGCGAGAGAGAGAGAGAGAGAGCACAAGCCAGGGGATGGACAGAGGGAGAAGCAAACTCCCCGCTGAGCAAGGAGCCCGATGCAGATCCCATGATCCTGGGATCATGACCTGAGCTGAAGGCAGACGCTTAACCAACTGAGCTGCCCAGGCACCCCTGAACATTTTTTTTTAAAGATTTTATTTATTTGAGAGAGAGAATGTGCATGAGCAGGGGGAGGGGCAGAGGGAGAGAGAGAAGCAGACTCCCCACTGAGCTGGGCATCTGACATGGGGCTCTACCCCAGGATCCAGAGATCATGACCTGAGCTGAAGGTAGACACTTAACCGACTGAGACACCCAGGTGCCCCTCCTGCTGAACATTCTGAAAGAATAATAGAACAGCAAAAAAGGCTATCAAATGAATAAAGTCATGGTCCTACAGCTGCAACAATTTCAGGGACCTTGACCCAACTTCAAGAGATCCACTCCTGCCCCAAGTTTTGCCCCAGTTGATAGAGATGCCTGTCAATACTGTACTCAAAAGAGACATTGGAAAAAGAATTGCCTACTTTTAAATGGAGGGCCTGTTAAACAATCCCGTTGCCATGTAAGAAGAGGGCCCTCATCTCCCAGACTCTGGTGATCACTGTCAACCGTGACAGGCCTCCGAGAATTTGCCTGGTAAGCTACTTCCAATAATTCCTTAAATTAACAAGGAAAATTAAACTACACTTAAATGGGGACATTTCTACCGTGTCGATAGATACCAGAGCAACTACTCTATTTACTTTACACCCCACCATTATACATGAAACCCCACCATTATACATGAAGAACTTGGAGTAATAAAAATATCTTAGCAGTGGAAGTTTCTAGTCAAGTTCAAAGAGTTTCTTTACTGGAATCCATAACTGTTACCCTTGGCCCTTTCTCTGAAGGTCATACCTTTCTATTATGTGATTACTGCCCTTGTGAATTTCCTAGGTAGAGACCTGCTTTCTATATTAGGAGGCCACATAAAATTTTCCTCAGGAGAAATAGAGTTTTCAGACTCATCAGACACTGAAGCATTATGTGTTCTCCAAGTCCAAATTGATTGTCCCAAGGAGACTATTCAATTCGATGGAAGTGTAGATGCGATAGATCTCTCCGGAATCCTTGATACTCTGTGGGCCTCTTCCACAGATGTGGAAAAAAATCAGAAGTACCAAACCCATTAAAATTCAGATTGATCTTTCTGAACTGCTTCCTCCATACCCCTTAAAACCCAAGGCCAGAGAGAGCTCACTCCTATAACAGAAGATTTAGTAAGTCAGAGGTTTATTCCCTATACCAGCCCTTGAAATACTCCTGCCTTGCCTATGAAGAAACCTCATAGATGGGGATGGAGATTTGTATGAGACCTTAGAGCCATAAGTAAGATTGTGATACTGAAAGTTCCGGTGGTAGTGTAGTGAGTTCAGCTATGTCCATATACAATAAAATAGAAGAAAGACAGTATAGAAGAAAGTAAAATCTACCAGATGTACCACCAGCCTGTCGCACCATTATTTTATTGCTAGCTAGCTCCTATTACCCATCATTCTTGTCTTTTATAATATAAATAATGATTTTTAACTTTTGATAATGGAAAACTTCAGGCATATACAGAAGTAAATATTGCAGGAGAAGAGACCCTCATCTACTCATCATGTTACCTCAACAACTACCAACACTTGGTCAATCTTGTTTTATCTATACATATATCCAATCGTCTTTCTCACTGGATTACTATTATTATTTTTTGAGAGAGAGAGAGAAAGCATGGGAGAGAGGAGGGGCTGAGGGAGGAGTAGAAAGAAAACTGCACAAAGACTTAGCCATATACTGCCAGTTAGCACCGCTGTGTACAGGAGAGCAAAATGAACAAAACCCTGTGCCCCTCTCTAGAAAATGTCTAATAATTTGCTAAAGTTTAAGTTTCCAATTCTGTAGTTATACTATGGTTACCACCCATGCCAGTAGGGTACCAAAGTCAACTTTTGCAACAATGCTATCCAGAAAATTCTTAATATCTTACTAAAGTTTAAGTTTGCAGTGTTTTAAAGTTCAATCCATATGGATAATGGAATGCGAATCAACATGGAAGCTGGATATGGGTTAGTCCGAGTTCTCCCAATTTACTTCACTATGTCCAAAAGCAAATCACATAAAACTTGGAGCCTGTTCCCTCAGAGGATGACTATGACAGCTCAGTTTTCTTTCAAGCTCTAGGTCTCTAAGTCTTTAACAAATTGACTTTGAGTAGCACTGCCTCTTGTTGGAGTTAGAAGAGAAAGCTTAAGTGCTCTTCACAGAGTTCACTGCAGTTGAAAATACTCTAAGAATAAGGTTGAGATATAGTAGCTGTGACAGTTTCTCAGACTTCCCTTGTTTCTGATGGACAGGTTTGAGGAGTACTGGTCATTAACAAAATGGGCACACAGGGCAAAACTAGTCCCAGGTCTTTGTGACCAACCAGTGTGTTGTCTAAATACGAACTCTAAATGAATTCAGAAATCTGCCACTGGTTCACCCATTTTTGTTTACAGGGTTATATTACAGCCCAGTATATTCTCATAGGGAAAACTTCGGGAATTGCTACAAGAAGCAGTTGACTTATGTTTTTATTTATTTATTTTGCTCTTTTTATTTATCTCTAAAAGCATGTTTGGTGGGCTTCTCAAAATCTTGGGTAGGGACTTTCCAATATATTCCTTGAAGCCATTTTTTTAAGATTTTTATTTATTTATTTGAGAGAGAGAGAGAGAGCGTGCACGAGTGGGGGGAGGGGCAGTGGTAGAGGGAGAGGAACAAGTAGACTCCTCTCTGAGCGCAGAGCCCAAGCTGGGGCCGATCCCAGGACCCTGAGATCATGACCTGAGCTGAAGTCAGATGCCCAACTGAATGACCCACCCAGGCACCCCTTGAAGCCATTTTTGAGCATCCTCTGGACTTGCTATCATGTTAACAAACCGGTAAAAATCAGGTAGTCTAGGAACATAGGCACCAAGAAAAGTTTTAAGTTATTCTATAATTTTAATTTGGTCCTTTTAGGGTCTAGAAAATCACTTACAAGAGCTCAAAGTTTGGCTTGAGTCCAGAGTTTAAATTCTGCTGAGGCTAGGATCCCTGGTTCACTAGAAAGTCTTATCTTAAAAGGACAGCTGATACTTAGGGGGTTTGAAGGGAAAGGGCAAAAGATCAAAGTGGTTAGTGGGTTCAGAATAATCAGGTAGAGGAGGATAAAGAGGAGCAGAGGGATTAGTTGGAGGTTGCTCAAGTCACTCATGTCAGAGCTTTGGCCTTAAGTTTTTCATTGGCTTGTAGTGATTCCTCTAGAGAGTCTATTTTAGAGTCGTTTTGTCTTTTGGGGGCCTCTATACCAATCAAGGAATGCATTCCATTGTTTTGGCAAGGTTCAGGATCATCTCTTTCAGGGTACCCCTAAGGTGAACTATCTTATCTAAGTTAAAGTTTCCCCAAAGTGGCCACTGAAATTCCACATTATCCTATGTAGAGAGCACCCATTTCTCCAAAAACGGTAAGATCCTGGTGTTAAATGGATATACATATAGGAAGTAGGAGTTTTTGAAAGAAGTGGGTAAAGAGTTTTAGACCAATTGGAATGAATCTTTGCCTTAGATTCTCTAAAATGGCTGTATCTATAGGGATCCTGAGAATTTTACTGCTGTCTAGAAACACAGGTAATCATGCATTTTTCTCCTCTTACAAACAGAAGGGTAACCAAGAAGGTTGAACAAAACACTGATATACACAATAAAGTCAGAGAGCTCAAAACATAAAGAAAATGGAGCTCTGATTTAGGAGAGACTTAGCCTGGAACTCCATAGTCAGTGAGAAAGCAGTAGGCACAATTGGGCTCATTAGGTACTGGCACCTGGTTCCTCACTCACCTGGGGGCTCTTTAGGGCTCTTCTTCAGATCCCATTTCTGACACCAGAAACTGTCAAAACTAAAATCAGATCAAATTAAAATGTTGAGTTTATTGTGCATACAAAAGAACAGTTCGCAAGCTAGGAGACTTCAAACCAAAACTAGCAAGAAGTTCAAACCAAAAATGGCAAGAAGATCAAAGTTCAAACCAAAAATGGCAAGAAGATCAAATACAAGATGGCTTATAACATGAGACTGATAACTTTGCAATGATGCATTATTACAATGGGTGTTTCACAGGCATTGGTTAAAAGTGATTATCTTAGGGGCACCTGGGTGGCTCGGTTGGTTAAGTGTCCGACTCTTGATATTGGCTTAGGTCATGATCTCAGTGTTCTGTGATGGAGCCCTGCAACTGGCTCCGTGCTCAGCTTGGAGTCTGCTTAGGATTCTCTCGGGGCGCCTCGGTGGCTCAGTCGTTAAGCGTCTGCCTTCAGCTCACGTCATGATCCCAGGGTCCTCGGATCGAGCCCCGCATCAGGCTCCCTTCTCCACGGGCAGCCTGCTTCTCCCTCTCCCACTCCCTCTGCTTGTGTTCCCTCTCTCACTGTGTCTCTCTCTGCCAAATAAATAAATAAAATCTTAAAAAAAAAAGGATTCTCTCTCTCCCTCTCCCCCTCCCCCTGCTTGCATGCGTGCACTCCCTCTCTCTAAAATAAAAAAAAGTGATTATCTTACACCATTTTAGTAAAACAATTTAAGTTTTGTTTATGATTATCAGAGGCATTTACAAAACAGAGCCTAAACTAAATTTTGCTCACATTCATGAAATAAGCTAGGTTAAGTTTTGCTTACATGGCTTACCTGGTTTAATCTATTTTTAAGGCTCGTTTCCATTTTATTTTAACAGACTCAATTCGACCTACAAAGCCCTTCCTTATCCCCTCAGCCAAAAGTAATTATTTGGTGGTTCTCTTTAGCAAAAGATAATTGGTACCACAGTAGGGGAAAATCTCAAAGAGAATCTACTTAAAACAGGAACCAAAATTCCATAGTTACAAAGGTAAAAGGACTGACTGTAGGGACAGCCAATACAGGACAAAGCTAAAACAAACTAGGGGCGCCTGGGTGGCTCAGATGGTTAAATGTCTGCCTTCGGCTCAGGTCATGATCCCAGAGTCCTGGGATCGAGCCCCACATTGGGCTCCTGCCTCAGTGGGGAGCCTGCTTCTCCCTCTCCCTCTGCCTCTCCCCCTGCTCATGGTCTCTGTATCTCTGTGTCTCAAATGAATAAAAATCTTTAAAAAAAAAAAAAAGCTAAAACAAACTAAAAAGCATACACACAGACCATAATAAAATAAAAAATAATTATACCTAAGTATTATTATTTAACATAAAAATATGAAAGACAGGTATCTGCTTGAAAATATATATTCCATTATTTATCTTTAGGTTACCTATATGCCATTATTTAAATAGAACTAGTTAACATTAACAGTTAGTAATAATAGGACTGATTAAATAATGTATGAGAAACATGTAACAATATTTTTATGCCTTTGTCTTCTCTGATACAATAATTAACTTTTTTTAAACAACTATTTAAATTTTAAAGGCTATATTAATCTTTAGTCTTAAGATGTAAAATACGTGACTTTTTTCTTTTAAAAAAGATTTATTTATTTATCCTAGAGAGAAAGAGAGAGAGTGTGAGTGGGGGAAGGGGTAGAGGGAGAAGAGAGAGAAAGAGAATCCCAAGCAGACTCCGCACTGAGCATGGAGCCCAACTCTGGACTTGATCCCACAACCCATGAGAGATCATGACCAGAGCCGAAACCAAGAGTTGGACCGTTAACCAACTGAGTCACCTAGGCATCCACAAAATATGTGACTTTTTAAAAGAAGAACATAAATACAATAAGATGGACTAAACAGATGTGGCTATATTTATTAAAAATGACAATGGCGGGCACCTGGGTGGCTCAGATGGTTAAGCATCTGCCTTCGGCTCAGGTCATGATCCCAGGGTCCTGGGATCGAGTCCCGCATCGGGCTCCCTGCTAGGCAGGGAGCCTGCTTCTCCCTCTGCCTCTGCCTCTCTCTCTCTCTCTCTCTGACTCTCATGAATAAATAAATAAATAAAAACATTTTTTAAAAAATGACAATGGCATGTTTCTTTCTGTCTCATAATACAGGATATTTTTACTCTTTCTGTTTCCTTTTCCAATAATACTTCTGTGAACTGCCTGCAGCCTTTAGGACATCTTTCTTTTCTTTTATGTAGCAGTAAAACTGAATATAGTGAAATATAAATTTCTCTTGACTTGTAATTGTGCTCTTACCAAGCCCACATTACATCGATTGCTGGTGTTCAGTCCAATGCAATAACATCAACTGAAACAGCCTCTCAACACAAACATTTGAGCATGGAATACTTTGGATTTTACTTATGAGCAACAACAGGTTCTTAGACTTGTAGGAATTTTGTTTCCAGCTCTCCAAAAATGCCCATCCATTCTTTATCTATAGGCTTTTTTTGGTAGACCAGCTGTTTGTCAATCAGGTCCTTTGCATCTATGAATTCAACGGAGAGGTTGTCCGTGTCTCAAATGTCCATCATTTTTAAACATTCTGAAGCACACTGGATATCACTGTAAGTTAAACCTCTCTTTCTCAGGGAAAATGGTTTTCAAACACAGACATAATTTGATTGTGAAATTGAAACTGGATTCCAAGTAAGTCATCATTCTAGGAAAGAAATGGAGAAAGTCTTGTTTAATTTAATTTGGTTGCCCTTTTCTGATGACATTTTATTCAGTTCTGAAGCAGTCTTCTTTCCAAAAAAAAAAAAAAAAAAAAGAGTCATTTCTTCACTGTATGAGTTTTTGTTGCAACTTATACATAACATCAAATAACTCAGGTGCAGGCAGTTTATCTTTTTCTAGGCTCCTGAGAGTTTCTTCAAAGATCAGCAAGCAGGTCTGGAGAAACAGCAGATAAATTTCTGTTGTAGTCTAATCCTTTTCTTCATTCTCATCTTCAGTGTATTTCCAAATTAGAGAAGGACATTCGTCTTTTCCCACACTTTGAAAATAGGATTTTATGGTTGGCCAACATTTTAACATCTTTTCTATGGCTGGCAAGTGACAACCATCTTGTAGGCATATGTCTGAGGTGTCTATCTCCTTCCATTTCTAAAAGTCAAAAAGTCTCATTAAGTGTTTCTGCGTGTTTTGAGGAAACTGAAGTCACTAAAACTTTCATTATGAAAGCCTCAATGTCCAAGAAAGCAAATCACATCCCTTTTTAGCAGTCTGTGGTGTGCAAGGTGTGCCAGACATTTAGCAGATGAGATGCTTCCATTTTCTTTGGTAAGAAGTTTATAGACTGAATGGAATTTGCTGAAATTTACATGTGTACTATCTACCGAATATGCAGATAGGTGAGCCAAATCTAGTTTGTATTGCTATTGTATCGTTTGCTTGATCTTTTGTTTAATGTGTTCTAAGGTTTCATTAAAAATCTTCATAGCCATCAAGAAGACGATTTGAAACTTCATTTTTCAAATCAAAGTACTTAAGAGCTAGGGCGAACATTTTTTATTGCCATAATACAACACATCACTTGATATACTGTAGAAGGCACGATTATTGGTAAGATCTGACAGAATCAGCTCTACACTGTACAAGGCCAATACAACTGTGATCAAAATTTTCCCTTTTGTTCGCCCACAGGACATTTTAGTTGCAACCTCTGAATCAGGAAATGTAATTTTACCCAGTTTCATAGAGCAATCAAGGGAGCGAAAAGATAACATAGGTTCAATCGTGTGGTATGCCCACACTAATTCAGCGGCTGTTTTTTTTTTTTAAGAGAGGGCGCACGCGCTTGTTGGTGGGGGGGGTGATGGGCAAAGAGATCATCTTAAGCAGGCTCCACATCCAGCGCAGAACCCAACTTGTGACTTGGTCCTGAGATCATGACCTGAGCCAAAATCAAGAGTCAGATGCTTAACCGACTGAGCCACCCAGGTGCACTGTGGCTGCTATTTTTTGATTGAACACAGGTGTCTTTTGGGGAGATGAAGACACTTTTCATTGATTCAAAAGTACTTGCTTGTCTCATTCCAGACTTGTGGTACTCAGTCTCTTCAGGTTTTCATACCCCCTTCTCTACCATGCCCAACCCCAAATTCTTTTCTGCAAATTGTGCAGTGTGCTCTCTTTGGATCATTTGTCTCCCTAATCCAGTTGTATGTGTCCTTCCAACTGTCATTAAAGTAACACAGCCATTTAGTCTTCTTTTTTTGGTATTGTCTGGGTCATGCTGGCATCGACATTGTACTCACTCTCATTTTCATTATCTCAATTCTTAGAAAGCACAGTCACAATATTCACAAAGTTAAAAATTAAACTAGCGCTATCTCCCTCCAAAGCACAAGAGTTAATGCTTATGATTAGACTGTTCACACTCATGATTAGAATTTAAGTTGCTCTGAGAGAATGCTACAATAGATACATTATTGTGAACCACAAATCTTGGCTGCCAGTGTCAGCGGTCAACAGAAGGCAGATAATCACCCGATTCATTTGTCACTAAAAACGGTGTTGTCTTCCTTTTGGGGGGGCATAATATGGGTTTTGTATCTCCTCCCTTCTTCCAATCTATGGCACTCATTGTTAAAACCAGGACTTTTTACATCTGGGAAGGGTTTCTTGGAATATAGGACTTTCAGGGCTAGTCCCAATCTGGTGTGGTTGGTCACCAAAAATAGGATTGACTACTCTCCCATTTCCATGAGTGAGAGCTTGTCTAGTATTTTCAGATCTGCTATTTTGACATTAACAAATTATATTTAGCTAGACTTTCTGAGAAGTGTATTCTAAGGTAAATCAAATAAAAACGGTTAACCAGATCTTTCTGGCTACAGTTTTTGGGTTTTTTTTTTTTTTTTGAAGGTTCTGTTTGGATAAATCTGGCTTACCTGAACTTTGCATTATTTGGTATAGCTGTTACAAAATTCCATTCTTTAGCTACAAGAACAGTACTGAGACCGGGTGGCAAGTCAAGGTTGGCTATTCCCAAAGAGTCAGCTGGGCTGGCTTTTGCTATTTCTAATAGCTCCATTGTACGTAGAAAAGACAAAAACAAGCACTCATTAATTCTACAACGTATTCCAAAAAGGGTAAGAATGAGCCTGTACTTTATTATAAATTAAGCATGTACTTTATTATAAAAGCAACATAAAGGTGCTTACTTATGTTTATAAAATACCTGACAATTATTGTTAACTCCAGTAAATGTAAAAAAATGGCAGAGACAAAAAAAATTAAAGAAAAAGGAAAACTTAATACCGCTCCCCCCAGTTATTAGTTAACTTACTAAAAGCTGAAGGCAAGGGGCGCCTGGGTGGAGTCCTTAAGCTCCTGCCTCCCGCTCAGGTCATGATCCCAGGGTCCTGATTCTCCCTCTCCAGCTCCCCCTGCTTGTGTTCCCTCTCTCTCTCTCTGTCAAATTAATAAATAAAATCCTTAAAAAAAAGCTTAAGGCAAGATTTGTTATAGGCTGCTCAGAGCTGCTAAACTAACCTTAAGTCGTTAATAACCATTAAAAAGGTTCTACGAAGAACTGCCTGCAGTATATTACCCACCCCCAGCCATTTAACAGTCATAATTAATCTTTTTTTTAAGATTTTATTTATTTGACAGAGAGAGAGTACAAGCAGGGGGAGGGGCAGAGGGAGAAGCAGGCTCCCCACTGAGCAGGGAGCCCGATGCGGGGCTCGGTCCCAGGACTCTGGGATCATGACCTGAGCCGAAGGCAGACGCTTAACGACTGGGCCACCCAGGCGCCCCAGTCATAATTAATCTTTAATCCTGAGGGGTAAGAACTATGTCCATTTAAAAATAGGCTAAACGGGTTGTATTGTCCAGTTTTGCCTACTAATCAGCTAATGCCCTCCAAATCACAAAGCTACAGATGTTATGCATCAAAGGAAATTAAACGACATAACCTTGGTTCCTAGCTTATTCACATACTGTAGCCTCACATGTAAAAGAGGCGAACCTTGCGTCCCTCTTCACGACAAATGACCCATGCAACCTTAGCAAAACCCCTTGAGCAAAACGGATTCTGCTCTGCGACCTCTTCCTGGATCTCTTCCTCCAACCGCTGCTTTCTTTCGGTTCCGGGGCCGGCTCCGACTCCGGGACGACGCCCGACTCGAGCCGCTGGAGCCGGACCGACAGCTTCTGAGCGGCCGAACCGGCTACAAGTCGATCATGTAGACAAGATTTCACTGCTTCTGGCTTTTGAAAAGGGTCACCTCCCCAAAACCCAGATCGTCTCCTTAACATTGGCTTCAACCTAGATGACTTTCCCGCGAACGGGATATTTAGCCTCTTGAGGCATATGTGGCTGTCACGACAGCCGGAATGACCCTGGCATCCAGTGGGCAGAGGCCGGGGATGCAGATAAACACCCTACAGTGCACAACAGGACAAGCCCTCATAAACAGAATTATCTGGCCCCAAATGTCAGCAGTGCCTTTTTCTCCAACGGGAAAAAACGTCAAGTCCCAGAAGAGGGTCAGCGCGCCGGGGACTAGGAGGGCACAGCACCCGCACGCTCACCCGGAACCTCCCCGCCTCCTGGGAGTGACTCCACCCCTTATGGAGGCGGAGCTACATCGAGGGCGGGCCCAGGCGCTGGGAAAATAAACAAGACTTAAAAACTTAGGGGGGGCGTGAACCCAGAACCGCTTTTTTTTTTTTAAGATTTTTATTTATTTATTTGTCAGAGAGAGAGAGAGAGCACAAGCAGGGGGAGCAGAAGGAGAGGGAGAAGCAGGCTCCTCACTGAGCAAGGAGCGCGATGTGGGACTCGATCCCAGGACCCTGGGATCATGACCTGAGCCGAAGGCAGACGCTTAACGACTGAGCCACCCAGGCGTCCCCCCAGAACCGCTTTTTGCACCACGCGGGACCCCGCACTTTTCCTGTCACTCTGAGATAACTGACGAGCCGACCGCGGCACTAGAAAGCTTACCACCTCACGCTGGACGAATACAAAGGCCCAACAGACGCTTTCCTTTGGAAGGTGCAGTCAGACTACCACTCCTGAGGTGCAGACGCGAACTGAGCGCCGCGGAAATTCCCCAGCCCCCGGCACCAGGAGCACCCACAGACTTTGGCGCGGTGGGCGTGGCTCCCTCTGGCCCTCCCCCCGCTCTTCTCCTCCCGCCCCCCCACCCCGAACTGCTCCCTCAGCCCCGCTCCCCGCATGCGCGACCGAGCTCCGGGGGCGGTGCTGTTTCATCCGGGTACCCGGTGGCGGGTGGCTGTTTTGTTTTCTTGGCTGAAAACTGGGAGAAAGTGAGGCGGCCCCGCGCTGCGCGACACCGGGCTCGGGACCGACTGCACAGGCGGGGCTGGACGTAAGTGCCGAGCAGGAGTGGGAGAGGGGATCGCCGCCACAGGCCCAGAGGGTTCGGGCCCGGGGCTGTCTGCCGGGCCGGGGCTGACGGGGTCATTATCTCCACCTTCTGGGAGGCTGCAGGCTCGGGCTGTGTCTCCCTGGACCCTTCCCGGCCGCTTCCTCCCGGACGGCCGCGTGCGCACTGCGCCGGATTGCAGGACAGCGCCCCTCCCCGGGATGTCCCGGGATCCGTGGAAATCACTGTGATCTCCTCCTTGAGGGTTGGAGAAACAGTCCCCGAGAGCGAGTGTCACCCTGCGGGTTCACGCGGCGGGGGGTGGGGGTGGGGTGGCCGAGCTAGAACGAGTTCCCACATCCTCTCAGCTCGCGTCCACTCCAGACCTGGAATCCCGGGTCTGGGGGCGGGCTTTGCGCAGCAGGGTGCGGGTAATAAACCCAAGAAGAATGGACTCGGATGGGTTGGGGCGGGGGCATAGAGATGAACCGAAAGTAACACACCCTGGATTGCACTTCCTCCCAGGGAAAATGAAAGGTGAATTTTCAAAACTGGGCTTGTCTCCAAAGCATATTAACACTGGTTATAATCACAGGTGTTAATATTTAATGCTTAAAAGGGATGTTACGCTTGGACTCCTTGCTCTTCTTTAGAATATCATGGTTTTGGGCAATCAGAATTGCTCTGTACAGAGTAGCTTAACAGACGGATTTAGAGTCTCTGTAGGAGTTTGGGTGTGTCTCGATAATTAGCAAGTTATACCTAATTCAGGCTTTTTCAGTACTCTGAAATAGCGATAGTCTGGATGTGTCTTAGGCCAGGTCTGCATAACTGGGTTCCGAGGAGTGTTCTATGTAATTTGTTAGGTCGGCTGTGGTAATTCATCTGTAGTAATTCAGCAGTGCATTTGGGGGGGGGGGGTCTGAATTAATATTAGCTTCAATTTTATGCTTTCTTTTGGCTGGAAAGACATCTCTCAGAATCAGAGACAGATATTAAAATGAAATGGGTGTTCTTTACATAGAAATAACACCAAAAATCAGGATTGGTTCTGGAAAAAATAATGAAGTGAAAGAAAGTGATGTGAGTAGAAGACCTGCAGTGCACTGTTTAATTTCTTAATCTGAGTGTGAAGAAACACATGTTCTATGATAAAATGTGTAAATTCCCAAGACAAATATTTTTTCATTTGAGTGCATGCTTTAACTGAGAGCCAAAGTTTATCTTTTTTCTCTCCTTCATGTTAGTGCTCCTGGATTGTAAATGTTAAAATCACATAATAACTTGGTTTGGAATTAAAATTAATAACCATTATGAAATTTTTCCATATGTGGATACCCACCTTTGTTCATATTTCTTAAATATACCAAAACTATTTTAAATTAAAAAAAACTAAATGAATCCAAATTTTGTTTACCAAGGTTTTAATGTGGAGATTGATCAAAATTAAATCAAATATTCTGAAAAAGTATATGTAGCCAAGATAAAGTATTTAACTTTTATTAAATTATTCCTGAACTGTTAATTATTTTCTAGGAACATAACTCATGTTTGAAGCAAGTAAATAGGAGTACTTCAGTGGAGTTTATTTTGTTTGTTTGTTTTTTAAGTGACCTGGAAAAAAAATGTCTGGATTTCTAGAAGGCTTGAGATGCTCAGAATGCATTGACTGGGGGGAAAAGCGCAATACTATTGCTTCCATTGCTGCTGGTGTTCTAGTAAGTGTCATTGATAATTTGGGCCTTCATTATTTTGTTGTGTTTGTTTTTATGTTTTGAATTCTGTATGATGTTCTTAAATATGTACTATTTATCTTTGACCACTATATTTTAATAAACGTTGATGTTTTGTTTACGAGGGAGTTGAGTTACTCCATTTTAAGAGTTGACATTATGGTTTGAAAAATGATTAGTAGAGTGATTGGTTTTCTTTAAATGCATGTGGAAAATGGTATATAAGATAGTATGCTTTGTATATTTATTCGTTATATAGATAGTGCCTCCTTTTTGTGAGTACGTTGAGATACCAGGAAGTGTTTAAGAAACAGGTCAAAAGCAGTGGAGAGATAAGATTGTATTTTTTCATAATCCAGAGTTAGCTTTCTTCTCAATCTCATTAAAAAGCAAAACAAAAGAAAAAACCACACAGGAAGCTCATTAAAGCATATTGCCTAGAAGTAATTCATAGTATAAAATTTTTATTTACATTGCAAATCCC
This sequence comes from Zalophus californianus, assembly GCF_009762305.2. Lineage (NCBI taxonomy): Eukaryota > Metazoa > Chordata > Mammalia > Carnivora > Otariidae > Zalophus > Zalophus californianus. Next base: position 18,812,460 of record NC_045598.1, read on the forward strand.
TCAAGGCATCTGATACTTGTGTTTTATGCTCTTATGTTGTCATATGCTCTAAATAGTGGATTTTAAATAAACAAACAAAAATCTAAGTTTGGGGCGCCTGGCTGGCTCAGTCAGTGGACCATGTGACTCTTGATCTCTGCGTTGTAAGTTCAAGCCCCATGATGGGTGTAGAGGTTACTTAAAAATAAAGTCTTAAAAAAAAATTATCTAAGTTTAAATATCTCCTCTTTGCTTAGTCTCTGACATAATCTATGAAAAATAATTATCCTAAAGTAATGGCAAAATATAAAACTACCATAGGGGGGCGCTTGGCTGGCTGGCTGCCTGTAGAGCGTGGGACTCTTGATCTTGGCATTGTGAGTTCAAGCCCCACATTGGGCATAGAGATTACTTAAAAATAAAAAACAAAACTACTATAGAAATTCTGCTCTTACAAACATCCCCCCCCAAAAAAGCTTTAAATTTTAGTTTATGAAGAAAATATCTTGAATACACTGAGGTGAGAGTCTTTTTTTAAAAAAAAAGGAAGAGTACTCGTGCTAGCCAGAAAAAATGTCATTAATAGAGTATGGAACTGCCTATAACCTGATAAAAGTAATTTGATTAGCCTAAAGTAGTTACTTTTTTTTAAGATTTTTTTATTTATTCATTTGAGACACAGAGATAGAGAGAGAGTGCATGAGCAGGGGGAGAGGCAGAGGGAGAGGGAGAATCAGGCTCCCCGCTGAGCCAGGAGCCTGCCGACGACGTTGGGCTCAATCCCAGGACCCTGAGATGATGACCTGAGCTGAAGGCAGACGCCTAAGGACTGAGCCACCCAGGTGCCCCAGTAGTTATTTTTAAAGAATTGCCAGGGGATGCCTGGGTGGCTCAGTTGGTTAAGCGACTGCCTTCGGCTCTGGTCATGATCCTGGAGTCCTGGGATCAAGTTGCATCGGGCTCCCTGCTCAGGGGAAGTCTGCTTCCCCCTCTGACCCTCCCCCCTCTCGTGTTTTCTCTCTCATTCTCTCTCAAATAAATAAATAAAAATCTTTATTTAAAAAAAAAAAATTGCCAGAAGATGGCAGTTCCCAGAGCTAACTGGGTCATGGTTGGGAGTGGGGGTAGGGCAGGAGGTTACTTTTATTTATTTTTAAAGATTTTATTTTATTTATTTGTCAGAGAGAGTGTGCGCGTGCACAAGCAGGGGGAGTGGCAGGCAGAGGGAGAAGCAGACTCCCCCCTGGGCAGGGAGCCTGATGAGGGACTCGATCCTGGGACCCTGAGATCATGACCTGAGCCGAAGGCAGACTCTTAACCCAAAGAGCCACCCAGGCATCCCCAGGGGGTTACTTTTTAAAACTTTCTAAGCTACTTACCAGAATTTGGCTAATATCTTACTCTTAGCTTGTGGTCCGTTGATATTTGTGCAGTTTTAATGTTTTTTCATTATGTATTTACCCTTGATAACATCCAAAACCAAACTCAATTAAGATAAATTATATTTGGTATTTAAATTGAATTTAGCATCACACCTAAAACCATCTGTAGACTGTGCTGTAATACATCAAAAGGAAGAGCAGAACTGCAGAACCATTACTTACTTCACAACATCAAGAGAATAGCTAAAATTCTGTCAACAATAACTATTCCCACTATTATTTTGAATACTTTTTTTTTTTTTTCATTTTCAATGATAACCTCTTTCTGGAGGTTATGTCAGCAACAAGCCACTCCTGTCAGTCAGAATCTGAATCGCTTTTTTCCTTTCTCCTGCCACGGGAAAATAGAACTTATTTCTAGTTCACAAAATAAGTTCCCAGGCTATTACAACAATATAAAATAATGACTGCAGTAGGCTTAGAAAAGAAATTCGTATTACATCGTGATTACTGGCAGACTTAAGGGTATCTAGTATTTATTCACATATTAAGCCATGTTCAAATTACATACAAGAAACTGCTAGAACATTTAAAAATTTTTGAAATTCATTCGGATGGATATCTTCATTTAGATACTTTGCTTTTTAGCTAGTATGATATGAAATTACGGTAATTTCTCATTAGCATCACTTTCTAATGTCTGTTTTAGTTTTTTACAGGCTGGTGGATTATCATAGATGCAGCTGTCATTTATCCCACTGTGGAAGACTTCAACCACTCATACCATGCCTGTGGTGTTATAGCAACGATAGCCTTCCTGATGTAAGCATCATTGCTCATGACACTACTTAACACAGATTATCACAAAATAAAAATGTCTTCCATATAGTTTAGTAGAGTTCATATTTTTCAATGTCATCAGTGTACTGGAATGGTTTAAAAGTTAGCTTGCAGAGAAGGATTTACAAAGAAAAGCAGCAGTTCTCTTTTCTAGTCTCCCTTCCAGCTCTCCTCTCCCACTTCCATCCCCCAGCTCCTCTCAGCTCTCCTTTTGTTGCTACACTGCTCATGTTGCAACTTTACTTTTAGGTCAGAAACCATGTACTTCGTCTAAGTGTTTGTTTATTCGTTTATCCAACAAATATTCATTACGCTTGTCTCTTCTCAGGCTCTGCTCTAGGTATAGGAAATACAGTAGTGAATAAGACAGGGAAACATCCATGCACTTACAGAATTTATACTTAAATGAGTGAGAGAGATAGTAAGCAAGGAGAAATAGATTATGTATATAGCACGTTAGATATCAGTAAGCAGTACAGAGAAGGGAGAAAGTTGATGTCAGAAGGAGGTACAGAAATTTTAAATAGAGTCAAGGAAGGCCTCATGAAGAAGGCGCTGTTGTAGTAAAGACTTGGAGAAATGAAGGAGCTGACCATGGGCATATATAAGAGAGGATCATTCCAGACCTATGGAACAGCAAGGACAGAGGCTACATGACGAGACCAGGATGGCTGGAGCAAAGGGTTAAGGTCATAAAAGCCAGAGAAGACTGAGACTAAAGAGACATGGGAACAAAATGTACCTCATGATTCTGCTTTTTTGCATGAGCAGATGCTTTTGTTAAGAGCATTATTGGGCCAACTGAGGAACTTGAATGAGGTCTGAAGAGTAGATGGTGGTAATGGATCATTGTTAACTTCCCAATTTTAATGGTTGTATTGGAGTTCTGTGGAACTGTCTTTTTTGTAGGAAATACATACACATTTCTAGGGTTACGGGGCATCAGTTTGGCAACTTCCAAATGTTTCAGAAAAAAAATTATTTGAACTATACTTGATAACTTTTCTGTAAGTTTGAGATTCTATATGAAACTAGTAATGCCAGAGAACAAATAGAGATTGTTCATTTCAGAATGTGCCTGATAGTGGAGACTGACAGGGCAGATCATGGCTGTTTGACAGAGGGCGAAAAAGTCTATTCAGATGGCTCAGCAAGGAAAAAATAGGAGCAAAGAATCACTAACCTAAGAACATCTGCGTTTTTTTAAAATATGAAGCTTGTGTTAAAATGTATTTATTTTGTGTACCAAATAATGTGGTTGATACAGAGATCACTGAACATAATTATGAGTATTTTGATCGTTCTAAAACTTAGATTTGAATGAATAAATTAAGACTTCATATTATTATTTAAAAAGTCAGGGTGTATATAGTCAACATGTTTATTGGGCACCTACAATGTGCTAGGCGCTGAAAATAAAAATGGGAAACAAGATAGACACAATCCTTGCCCTCACGAAGCTTCCATTGTAGTGGTAGACACACACACATACATACACTATATATATATATATATACTATATACATATATATGTACATAGTATGTATAAAGTTCTATAACTTTTTAACTTAACATATTGTGAACATTTTCCCATGATATTTAAATTTTTGAAAGGATACTTCTAAAGAAAGCAAGCTCTCTCAATTGCGAATGGTACTCTCTGAGAGTCAGCAAAAGACTTGCTATGTTTGGAACCTGTATCAGGGATTGAAAAACAAGATTTTACCACTTGAATCACTTTGATAATGTCTTCAGAGCAAAAAGTTATTGTTTTGCTTAATATATAATCATTTCTCCAAATATTGGACATTAGTACAGAATTATCACAAAAAATTCATTCCAAAGCCAATTTTAAGTAGTTTTTGGATATTCTAGGGACCTTTTTCTCTCTGTGTTTCGTCATGCATGCATATTACATGTTGAGTATGTCCCATGTGTACAAATGGAAAAAGCTAGGTAGCACCAAGCTAAAAATTGTTCCATCTCAGCAAGATGTAATTTTGAGAATTTCACTCTCAAATTTTAACAAGTGAGACATCATTTTGAAAAATTCCCTCTCAAATGTTACCAAGCATCAGGATCACCTGAAGGACTTGTTAAAAGTCAAATTGCTGGGCCCCATACCCAGAGTTTCTGCCTTAGTAAGTCTAGGGTGGGGCTGGGGAATTTTCTTTCTAATCAGTTCCCAGGTGATGATTCTGCTGGTCTGGGGACTATCACCACTGCTTAGAGGGTATCTGGTTGAAGGGACTTGCTTAAGTTTACATGAACCCATTACTCAAGACTCATGAGGCCTAATCTTAAATTTGAGGCACTCTAGTTTATTGTATCTGGTAATTTGATGTCATGGGTATTTTCTCTTGGAGTCAAAGACCGTGATATCTTGGCTTTATTTTATTCATACAGGATTAATGCAGTATCAAATGGACAAGTCCGAGGTGATAGTTACAGTGAAGGTTGCCTGGGTCAAACAGGTAAACAGATGTAAAGCACATCTTACTATACATCCTTAAAAGTGAGAATTATACATGGAAGGGCCATGTGTCTAACTCCTTCAGATCAGAGATAGGATGGAAGTATATCTAGAGCAGAGGTTATAGGTTTCAAAGCATAAGGTACAAGTCACATTTAATCTAGCCTGGCCGTAGAGCCCAAGTACGCAGTCTTGAATTTATAGCCCCGTGCAGTAATACGTAGACATAAGTGTATACAGTATAAAGTAAAGGACAGTATGTAATAAAGAATCCATGTGCAAAATAGACTTTGCAGTACTTTAAGCTTTACCATATAAATTCTTTTCTTTTTTGCCAACTTTATTTGATTGGATTGGCATTTTGAAATAGTTAGAATCATAGTAATTTGGGTGTGTTTTGAAATATGCAACATAAAATTTACCAACTTAACCGTTTTTAAGTGTACAGTTCAGTAGTGTTAAGTGCATTCACATTACTGTGTAACCAACCTCCAGAATTCTTTTCATCTTGCAAAATTGAATAGAATAAAAGAATTCTGGTGCTTAGGTTCACCAAGGCCCTCCCTCCTCGACTGAGCAACTCCCGTCCCCTGGCCTCCATTGCCATGCACCTGAGTGAGGTAGGCTGAGTACAGGATGTGTGTGGCAAAGCTTCCTCGAGAGTCCAGCTTACACAAAGACTTGAGGGGACACTGATTAAACAATTTAAATAGTAAACTTACATTACATCCATAAAAAAATAAATAGGCAAAATTCAAGTGACTTTTTTCCTTTTTCTCCCCCCCCCCCTTTTTTTTTTAATGAAACAGGAGTCAGCCCTGATCTATACTTTCAGACTCTTTGGTTCACTCTCTTTATAGATGAACTGAAGTAGAAGAGATACAGAGACACTGATCTGCCATAATCATATACTATAAACAAATATATGAATGTTAGCAGTTGGTATTGATAATAATAAGCCAGTAATAGCGAGGGCTAGCACTAGAATATGGCCATCACATCTCTGACTAAAATTTGTTAGCTAGTACAGCTTTGGGGATCCAGAGCCAGTTGTATTTAATACCACATCTATGACTGTCAGCTTATTATTTCAAAACTATTGCTTGGTTTTATGTTTTGGAGATGAAATCAGAAATTAAATAGAGCATTCTATTTGCTTTGCTTTATTGAACAAGGCAGTGTTTTTATTAAAATGTAATTGAGCTAATTAAAGAAACTCATCTCAATTCATTTTAGGCAGTCTAAGGACTGTATTTTATAGCAAATCTTCATAAATATTTTATAAATGTGATTTAAAATTTGTCCTCCTCTGTTAACATAATTTTAATGTAGCTTTCCTAAGTGCCAGTCACAATAAGTTCGAATTTATTTCGCTGCCTGACTTACCTGAAAGTGAAGTATGGTAGTGTGTTTAGATTCATATATCACTGAATATGATTTTTTTGTTAAGCATACCTATGTTACTGCTTGGAAGTTCTCTTGGAGGAGTTTAAGTTTTGGAGTACAGTTTCTAAAAATATATCAAGAATGAGCCTGTAAATATGTTGAAACATATTTTGTGAGATTTTTATAAGATGGTTGAGGAATTTTTCTCAGTATATATATTTAAGGAGATTAATTATAGGCACTTAGAATATACAGACCAGCCAACAAGAAAAAGGCCAACGTCTGCACTGATGAAAGATACTCAACACATCTTCCATTTTTATTTTAGACTTTAAATGGCAACTACACATTTTTTCTGTTCTGGTTTTTGCTTTCCTTTTGAAAAGTTAATTAACTGCTGCCATATGAGAAACAATTCTGGTAAAATGTTATTTCTTTTAAGGTGCTCGCATTTGGCTGTTCATTGGTTTCATGCTGGCCTTTGGATCTCTGATTGCATCTATGTGGATTCTCTTTGGAGGTTATGTTGCTAAAGGTAAGGGAAAACAGTTTACATTTTACTTCAGTGAAATACTGAAGTTGTGCATTAGAGCTGGTTATTTTAGAGTAAAGGTGTTTTTCATACAGATGGGTCAGCGACTAGCTACTAGCATTTATACCTGGGAACTCCCTTCACCCTATCCGTATTTTGTTTTGTTTATTTGGTATGTTTTTACTATTCCTTTCTTCTGTATTTTTTCTTCTGATCTAGAGTCTGGAAGTAACGGTACACATCTCCAAACCTTGCTTCTCTTTGGCTTCCAAAAACCTCAAAACCAGGATATATATGTTCTGTAGCTGTTTGGCAAGTTTTGTCTTGCTGAATGATATCCATGCAAAGCTCTAACATCCTCGAATTAAAATTTGTTGAGCTAAGCCTCCCTGGTACTATGACATCATCTCCTTTTAGACAGAAAGTAAATTAACACTTCATGTGCATCTGCTGTATAAGGCCAGTGTAAAGCAAGGCCTGCTCTTGGACCCCTGTTTGAAATTTTACCTTGAGGGACCCCAGAAAAATACGAAAATCCCTTATTGTTCCAGGTAAAATTGACTATGCTTCTCACAGTAAAAATATGGTATTAAGGATTTGCAAAAACTGGACCAGCAGAGATCTAATCTAGCCCATATTTTAACCCTTTATTTCTTTAAACAAAATGTAATTCTTGGATTAAAATCATGGGTTTCCTGAATTTTTTATTAAGATCATTTAAGTCTTGTAGACAGGAATGATAGGCATTTTAAATATGTATTTTTGTTGTTGTTTATATAACTTATTACTAAAGCCATATTCCCAAAAATGTAGAGAAGAAAGAAACTATAATAATGTACTGTTTTTAAATGTTTTGGTATATTTCCTCTGGTCTCTTCTTTTATGTTTTTGTGTAGTTATAATCATAGTGTAAATATAATTTTGAACCTAGGTTTTTGCATTTTACATGATATCCTCAGTAGTTCTCTTGCTGCTACAAAATCTTTATCACCATCATATTTTAAAAACAAAAATTTACTTTTTTATCATGTGAATTCCATAGTACTCATTCATTATAGAATACTGATAACAGGGGCGCCTGGGTGGCTCAGTCATTAAACGTCTGCCTTCGGCTCAGGTCATGATCCCAGGATCCTGGGATCGAACCCCGCGTCGGGCTCCCTGCTCTGCAGGAAGCCTGCTTCTCCCTCTCCCTCTGCCCCTCCCCCCTGCTTGTGTTCCCTCTCTCGCTGTGTCTCTGTCAAATAAATAAATAAAATCTTTAGGAAAAAAAAATACGGATAATAGAGCTCAAAGAAGAAAATAAAATTATTGATAATTTTCCTCTCCCAGATGCAACTATTAATACAGAGCCCCTTTTTGTAGAAATGTGTTTATCTCACAGAATTTTTTTTAAACATTTTATTTATTTATTTGAGAGAGAGATAGAAAGTGAGAGAGAGCACAAGTGGGGTGAGGGGCAGAGGGAGAAGCAGACTCCCTGCTGAGTAGAGAGCCCAATGTGGGGCTCCATCCCAGTACCCTGGGATCATGACCTGAGCTGAAGGCAGACGTTTAACTGACTGAGCCATCCAGGCACCCCAATCTCACAGAATTTTTAGTTATTTTCCTAAAGACTTCTGGAGCCAGGTTATGCTTTGACAATTATTAGCAGGAGATCTGTAATTTTGTAAGTTGCCTTTCTGTAGGATCCTTAGGAGCCATTCTAGTGGTAGTAGTTCCAACTAATGTGGAATATTTAATCTGGCCTTAAAGTAGTGAAACCTATGCAAACCAGTTGTCACGGTAATCAGATTAATTGAAAACTATTCTGAGAAAAAGTTGATAATTCATCTACTTATCATGCTTGGTTTGTCAATTAATGAGTAATCATTGACAGCTCCAACAGTGGAAATTTATGAGGATTTCAACTTCAATCTGGGATAAATTGGAACAGAATGTTCCTCTGGCAGTCTTGCCCATCCTAGCTAATGGCTTCTCTGTCCCTCCAAATGTTCAGGTAAAAACTGGGTGATGAAGGCCTGTCAAAAATGATACTTCTCTTTCTCCCATGCCCCAGTCCATAGCAAATCCTGCTGATTCTGCTGCTAAAATATATCCTGAATCCTACCACTTTTTTTTTCTTTTAGAGAGAGGGAGGGAGAGAGAGAGAGCGCGTGCGCTTGTGCACAAGCATGCGCGAGCCGGGGAGGGGGCAGGGAGGAGGAGCAGAGGGACAGAGAGGATCTTAAGCAGGCTCTACACTCAGTGCAGATTCCAATGTGGGGTTCTGTCTCACTACCCTGAGATCATGACCTGAGCCAAAATCAAGAGTTGGACGCTTAACCGACTGAGCCACCCACGTGCCCCGCCACCATTTTTTTTTAATATAGATTTTTTTTTTTTAAGTAATCTCTACACCCAGTGTGGGGCTCGAACTTAAAACCCCTAGATCAAGGGTCACATGCTTTACCGACTGAGCCAGCCAGGCACCCCCTGAGTCCCACCACTTTTTACCATCTCCGTTGCTACCACCCTGGTTCAGTCTGTTAGTCTCCTGTCTGATTTCCTGAAACCACTTCCTCACTGATTTCTGTTTCTCCTCTTACCCCCTTTTGTCTACTCAGCTCAGCAGCCAGGGGAATCCTATTAAAATATGTCATTACTTTTCTGCTCAGAACCCTCCAGTGGCTTCTCATCTTCCTCAGAGTGAAAATCAAAGCCCTCACCGTGACTGCAAGGCTCCATATGATCTTCACCACCCCGCCACCCGCCCCTCATTCTTCTCTGATCTGTGTCTTGCTTTTCTCTCTTTTGCCCACATGGCCATTCCTCTCATGTGCCAGCCCGCCCCTACCTCCAGGCTTACTGTGCTTGCTCTTCTGCTGCTTCTGCATGGTCCTGCCCTCATGTACTTCCTGTCCTTTTGCCACTGTCACCTTCTCATGAGGTCTTCTTGGCCGCTTGGATAAAATGTAATCATTCACTGCACTTCCCTTACCTTTTCTCACTTTATTTTTTCTCCTCATTTACTTACTCTCTATGTTGTTTAGCTTCATGAAGATGAAAAAAATTTTGCCTGTTTTATTTACTTTCCACATTACAGTGCTGAACATGGTATGCACTCACTAAATATATGTTAAATGAAGGAAGGGAGCTATCACTTACTAAACCAGTGCTAGACTCTGTCACATGTATTATGTCATTTAATACTCAAACCAACCATGGTTACCAGAAAATTCAATTATGTAAGGCAGGAAACCTGCTATTCACCAGTATATCAGAAACTAAATGTTTTGAGACCATAAACCTTTAAATATTACAACTATTTTTACAGAAAAAGCCATCGTATACCCTGGAATTGCTGTATTTTTCCAAAATGCCTTCATCTTTTTTGGGTAAGTTTCTTTTGCATTCTTTATCCTATTTTTTGTAATTCTTTTTTTTTTTTTTAAGATTTTATTTATTAGAGAGTGAGAGAGAACATGAGTGGAGGGGAGGGGGAGATAAGGGGAGGGGCAGATGGAGAGGGAAAACCAGGCTCCCCGCTGAGCAGGGAACCCAATGCGGGGCTCTATTCCAGGACCCTGGGATCATGGCCTGAGCTGAAAGCAGACGCTTAACCGACTGAGCCCTCCAGGCGCCCCTGAATTCTTTTTTTATAATTGTTTCTTTTATGTTACTGTATTTAGCTGATTAATTTACCCTGGCCAGTGTCCCTCCCCCATGTTATGTCATAAAGTATGAAGAATGAGACTGAGAAAGATACCTTAATACAGGAGCTGGTTGTTAACCAACCTCAGGAACACACACTGACTTTATTAAAGCGCCACCACTTCCCCTTTAACGAAGAACTGTGATTCGTGTAGCTTTTGTTACAAAATACTGACCGTGTTCATTTTAAATCTGTATTTCTAATAGTTGCTTTCGGTGAATGCCTGCTTAAAACTTTTTCTCCTTAAAATTTTGTTTCTGAATGCATTTTATAGTTCGTTCTATCCTTGGTGTTATTAGAACTCATGCATGAGAATTGAGGTGTGGAGGAGAAGCCCTAACATTTTTTATCCTTCTGATGCAATGACAAAAGATTACTAAACCCCTAAAAACCTTAATATTTTCATCAATAATCTTCTCTAATGTTCATTCTTTCCTGGATACTAAGCCTTCCACCCTTGCCACCACCACCCCCACCAACCCGCACCCAAAATCTTCTTTATCCTCTGCATCAGGGATTCTTTTTTTTTTTTTTAAGATTTTATTTATTTATTTATTTAAAGAGAGAGATTGGGGGTGGTGGGCAGAGGGAGAGAGAATCTCAAGCAGACTCCACCCTGAGCCTGGAGCTCAAGCCCAGGATTCTGAGATCATGACCTGACCTGAAACCAAGAGTTGGACTCTTAACCGACTGCGTCACCCAGGTGCCCCTGCATCAGGGGTTCTTAACCATCATCCTATGGGTAGGGTTCTGAAGAGGGGAAAGCACCAGACATTTCTGTATGCAAGACACTGGGTGTTTCTAGGAAGAGAGTCTATGGCTTTCATGATTTTCAAAGAAGTCCCTAATCCAAAAAAAGGTTAAAAAACTGCTCTGTATTCTAGGACAGTCTATTGTAGGACTTCTTTTCTATCCCTTCTTACCGACCCCCCAAAACGAAATTGAAGCCCCATATCTACTTCAGCCACTCATGAAATGCTGATAGTTGCCTTTCAGTTACGTTCAGCAGTGGTATCCAAACTTTTCCTCCACCAGGAATTCTTGCAGTTTTATAAAATCAGTCTGGAAATAAGAAAAAAGTGAACTTAGATGGCAAGATGCACAACGTCTTTGGATCTTTCCTTGGGTCCTCAAACTAGTGGAGAAAACCCAAAGGGTTTAAACAACAACAACAAAAAGTTAAGCCACTGATTTTATGCAGAACATAATAATGACCAGAGTTTATTGAGCAATTACTATGTGCGAGGCACCATTCTTAGTATTTTACCTGTATGCTCTCAGTTAATTCCTGTAACAACTCTGAAGGCGGCCCCATTATTATCCCCATATTATATGTGAGAAAGTAAGCACAGAAAAAATAGGCCCCTTGATTGAGATCACGTGGCTAAAACTGAGGCTGTCTGACTACAGAGTTCAGGCTCTAGCTACTAGGAGGATGACGTTCCAGATTTGGGGGTGAATTCAGTTGATGTTTTCTCCTTTTGCTGTCCTCAGCCAGTTGTTTAGTATCAGTTCTCTTTCTCTCCTCCCCCCTCCTTTTTTGGGAGTATAACACTGTACTTCAAAAACATAGCACGAGTAAACCTCATTCCTCAGCTTTATGAAATAAAATTCCGGTACGTTTATTATTTTGTAGGCTAGTGTAGCATGTTCATGAGCAGGACGGTGTGGGTAGGTAGGATTTCTTTTCCTTTCAAGCTGCAGTGCTGAGGCTTGGGCCCCAAGCATCCTGAGCTCACTACCCCAGTGTCTCCACAGGGTGGGAGGCCCTTGGGAACTCAGGGCCCCACAACTTCAGCCAAGGGAGGTAGTGTGAGGGTGTGGAAGAAAAACTTCAGGATGGAGTTAGGGGAAGGGGATTTACTGAGAACCAGCCAGGGAGGGGCAAACAGCAGCCTTCTTTATCATTCTTTACTGTGGCAGAGAGAAGGGGTAAAGCAAGGTCCATCTTGAGATGCTGCCATAGCAGAGAAGTCACTGTGTCTCAGGAGGGAGGGACAGGGGATTGAGCGGGAAGATTTGCAGGAAATGTGTTGTCTCTTCCAGTGAGGGAAGAAACACATGAGTTCACATAGCAGTTTTCATGTCACAAAACCCTGGAAACCGATCATTGACTTGTCTCAAATTAGTTACGATAAATTCCTTTTATATGGAACAAGTTTGGTTAGTTTCTTATTTGGTACTAATGTCCCTATTATAAAGACTAAAAACCGTGTTGTTTTTTTTTTTAAAGATTTTATTTATTTATTCATGAGAGACAGAGAGAGAGAGAGAGAGAGAAGCAGAGGGAGAAGCAGGCTCCCCGCTGAGCAGGGAGCCCGATGCGGGACTCGATCCCAGGACTCTGGGATCATGACCTGAGCCAAAGGCAGACACTTAACCATCTGAGCCACCGAGGCGCCCCAAAACCATGTTTTTTTAAAATAACTATAAGCAAATTGGAATTAAATTCAACTAATAAACACTGTTACTAGAATAGTTGTAGCAGATTGCCTACCATTCTGATTTGTAACAGAACAATAATACTCAGCAGCAGCTGAGAAATTACTGTTTCAGAAATCAGACACAGATGTCAGTACCAAAGGTGACCATCTGACAGTGTAGGAGGGACTGGGTTTTGCCCAAGAAACTCTTCAGATTACAGTTTACATCTGTTGACTAGTCTTCATTCTGAAGTATGTCTCATCCAGGCTATCTGGAGGGTAGAGGCCTGCTATTAACCAGAAGATCAGAGATCAAATCCCCTTTTGGAGCTTTATGAAATCCTTTATAAAGAGAAATTAACATACTTGCAAGAGAGCATACAGACAGTTTCCTGGTTGCATTTTTATTTTCCTCAAAAAACACTCAAGGGTTTACCTCTAGAAAGGCTTATGAAAGCCTTTTTAAATTGATCATTACGATTGCAGGCTTAACCTTGAGTAGACACTGGGGCCTGGAAGACATGAGAAAACAAATGCAAACCAGCCCGTGCCACGTCTACCACCATCTTCAGTTTCTTCCTCCCACTTGCCCCCCACATCCAAGGCCTCTTGAACGGCCTCTGAAGGGTCTCAGACTTGCTCTCTTTCTGTCCGTTTCTGTTGTTGGGTCACCATCGTCCCTTCCTGAGCACTTCACATCCCTGATGGTTCCTCCCTTGGATCCAGTTTTCCTATGTCACTTTTTCTTCTAAAACATGGCTCTAATGCTGTCATTTCTCATCTTAAAATTTTTCAGAACTTGGAGCTGTCTACAGAAGAACTCAACACTAGTGGCCATCCAGCCAAATTCTGTCCATAGTTCTGTTTTATTTATCCTGTACAGTATTTTCTGTTTTATTGAGCCAACATTTAAAACCAAGAGATTTTTACGTTAAAATCTGAATTTTTGGCTTTTCCTCAAAAACTGGAAGATCTGACAATCCTGAGCCTTGCACAGCAACAATCAGCTGGAGGTAGATAGTTGTTCCTTTTAAACGGGGTGCATCTCTGCAAAACCCCATTTCATAAATTGCCTGGGAGTGAGTATCAGTTGCCCTCTGTAGTAGAACATACAGGCTGGCACCTGCCCTCTTGACTCATTTAAGGCATGTGCGGCCCCTGTGGGCAATTAGCCACCAATTAGTCAGTTGGTTTACCAAATCCTGGCCACCTCTGTTCCCTATCTTTCTTATCTCTTAAGCTATAATCCAGCCATATTGCCCTCCTCCCTTCTCTGCTACACTTCAGGTATCTTTACGTCTATCCAGAGATCTAGATCTAGACATAGACCCATAGCTCCTTATGCATACAATTGCCGTCTTGCCCCTCTTTAAGTCGAAACCTTGAGGACAGCTGTAGACAGTTGCCCACCTAAACCCTGGGTGGTAAGTTCTGTGTGGGTATATTCCTGACACAACAGTCTTTCGGGCTTCTCCTGAGGCCCTGTGGTCTTTTTTTCCTCTTTGCCTTTTGATATGTTGTTTCCTCTCCCTGAAACATCTTCCTTCGTCACACTAGCTCCTGTTCCTACCAGTCTCCCATTGAAACTGCTGCTTATCCTTCAAAGCCCATTCCAAATATTACCACTTCTGTAACTTCTTTCCTAACACATTCAGGCAGAATAAATTCTCTATGTTTCCGTGTTCTCTCAACATTTGATAAATACACCCCTTCTCCGCCCCCCCCACGCTCCCTCCACCATTACTACATTGTGTCACCAAGAATGTGAAATGTGAGCAGCTTGAGGGCAGGGACACCATATCTTTTGTATTTTTATAGCCTGAGCACCTAGCACATTATATTCAAAAAAGGTTTGTTGAATGAATATGATAAAATTAGACATATAATGGTTACATACTAAACATCGGTTAACTTTTTAAGAGTGGCATAGGTCTCCAGTACCCAGAAGTCAAGGACATGGGAAGCACATGATCAGTTTGTGTTCTGATGCATTCCATGGTTTTTTTCATACAACTCATCAATCCTTTGTTGCTAGTTTCCCACCATTCTCCCAATCTCACGTACTCTTTTTTTTCCCCCCAAACTCAACTAGATGTGATGTTTCTTATTTTATTTGCAGAGGACTGGTTTTTAAGTTTGGCCGCACTGAAGACTTATGGCAGTGAAAACATCCGGTTTGCTTCCGCACAGCAGTCCTGCATGGGTTTTTTACTACTCACTCCCCAGTTTTTTGTAATGCCATTTTCTAAACTCATTTTCGAGTGTAGTCTCAGCTTCAGTTTGTGTAATACTAAAATCATGAGAACTTCCTATGTAAACAACAACAAAAATCTATTGTGGTGTGCATCGGATTAACTTATAAAATGTTGAAAATAGGCCACATGAGTAATTTTTATTAAGTTTTATCATGGTATAACTTGTAAAAATAAATTACAAAAGGAATTATGGATACATCTTATATGAGCATTTGTCATATCCAAGGTCTAAAACTACAGATTAAAGTGCTCCAAAGATTTATTGTGTCTGTTTAAATGTGGCCTATTCTGTGTCAAATGTTAAATGAAACATAAACATTTCTTGTTTTTAAATCTATGCAGTGGTCAGAATTCTTTCTCACTATACTTTGTGTTTGGTTTATACAGTTTTGCCAAAAATTCTGGAAGCATTTCAGCGTAAGTAGCTGTTGAGGGTCTCCCAAGGGGTGAGTGACCGTGTTGGTGCCCCTAATGGGGGGGTGGGGAGTGGCAATCACTCAGCCATGACCCATGGTCCTGGGGGGATGCTGACAGTCACTCCACATCCACCACTGAAAGAAGGGAAAAGGACAGAGACTTGACACTGGGCTTTACTCGGGTGGCAAATTTTTTGTTGTTGGTTTGACAATAAATTGGATTCCAAGTTTCATCGTATCTCTGTACTGAACCACTAACCTCAAAATAGACCAGCAAGGTCAATTAAAATGACAGACATTAACTACTGAGAATTCTCATAGTTTGTTCCTTTTGTCAGGCTCTCCCCTTCCCCCCACCTTGGCAAAATGGGAATCTTGTAAATGAACTAGCAAACTATGGGGTACCTGTTCTTTAGAAATACAGCTCGAAATGTTTTCTTTCATAAAATTTGCTATAGTTAGCCCTGCCTGAAACACAGAATATCTCCTAGATGATTTAAATTTGTGGTGCTCTTGTCCACACCAGCCATGTGGTCTTTCACTGTGTACATATGGAATATCTCCTGGGCATCCAGACACACTCAAAAAATGGCCATGCTGCTGCCATCCCACAGCCGATCACTCACGGTGGGTTTTCAGAGAATTCGAGGGCATATGAGAGGTTGAAGGTCCACCTTCTCTTTTTACCAGATGAGGGAACCCAGACTGTGGAAACATTGATTTTCTCAAGGTCATAGAACCAGTTTTTTAATCTTGAGACACTGTATCTCCACACTTTACTATGTTTTTCCCTATAGTTAAATCCAGAATGTGCCCAGGTTATAAGAACTACTTTGTGAAAGTGCTGAAATAGAAACACAATGTGCACGTTATAGGACTAAATATAAGTGAATTCTTCATTTTTCCCTATTTTATTCTCTGCTCTGCTGATGTAGACAAGAGTTCACTGGGTAGCATAGCACACTTTGTTAAGCATGAGAAAGAATCTAGGAATTGTCAATAAAATTGAACCAATACCTTAATTACATGTCTGCACCCAAGAAAATACTGATGGCATTATTTTTAATGAAACCAAACATTTATTTTAAACTATTATGAAATTACCATTCAAATAAATTTTTAATCTTATTTTTTAATACCAAATTCATCTCTGACCTTGTTCCATTGTATATAAGGAGACTTTGCTGTAACGAGTGTGTCATCCACAAAAAAAGGGGGGCAACAGTGAAAGGAAGTTGTCTCATTTTCAGACAGGCCTTGTTTTTCTTGGATGCTTTTGCTTAAAATCCAGTAGCCAAATGAGGAAACTGTGAAAACAAAACAAGTAACTTTTATTACAGATGAACCCGTATCGTCTTAAAATTTGGACACATACTGATTCTGGCTTGAACTCTGGAAACTGACATGTTGACAAAAATGTCTTATCACAGACGTCTTAGAGGGTCTTTCACAAAATCTGAATTGAAGAACTCTTAGATCTCATTTCTTACAGCTCTTTACATGCATCATTGATAAATAGTGATCTGGCTTTTGTTTGCCCCCAGTGACGGGACGCAGTTCACCCAATGGGTAAATTCACCGCACTATGAATTACTTCGTAGTAATTTTGCAGACAAGTTCAAATTGTTGGCAGTTTATATAGCATCGCCCACTGGACTAGGTAAATCCTTTGGAGAAGCATAGGAACAAATATTTGTCCTTTTCTACATGACAATCTTTCAAGTGTTTGAAGATTGTTCTTAGGTCTCCTTTGGGTCTTCTCTTCTGCAAGCTGAGCATATCCTCAGTTCTTGGGTGGTGCCATGTCACACCCTGCCATAAATCTCTGCATGTCTGGTAACATGGACCACAGAATTGTAGAAGTGGGAATCAGAGTGGCTAACATTTATGGGTTGTTTTTTGAGGATCAGTGTGCTATCATTTCACACATTATCTCCTTTAAACCCTTACCACAACCTGGTGAGATATTACTATTCCTATCTCCACAGAGATGGGAACAATGAGGCTCTGAGAGGTCACAGAACAAGGGGTGGTAGAACCCAGATCCGTCTGACTCCAGAATGTGGAATTTGGTCTCATTTTACAAATGAAGAAACTGAGCCCCAGAGAAGTAAAGAGACGTGCCTGAAGGCACTACTAGCCTGCCAGTGGGTGAACTAGGACTCGAATTCAGATCCGCCTTCCAGAACAAGGCTCTTTTCAGGGGCCTCTCCAAGAGGGGAGGAGTCCATTGGCAGGCTCCTAATCTGTCTTACTACTTTGCTTTAGAAACCCGCTCTCCTCATTTTTGTTGAACAAGCATTTGTTGGATCCTTACTGTGTGTCTACAATGTGTATCTTAAATCAGAAGCAGGGGTAATACCAGTGTGATGAGGCTAGGTTTTGAGAATTTTGCCTAACACAGCAGGAGGGACTCAACAGATTCTGAGGTATTTATATGCTAAAACAGTGGTGGTGTTTATGTTTCTTGGCAATAAAATCATTTTAAAAATAAACTGCAAATACTTGTTCAGAAGCCAATGGATGATCTTCAGCATATTGCACTCATTTCAGAATCCATCCTACGAGCTTAGTCTTGCTCCACTTAACTCTAAAACTATCCTATCATTTCCCCACTTAAACTTTTGGGAGCTTCCAGTTGCCTGGAGGATGAGTCAAGTGGCTCTCGCCTACCTTTCATCTTTCCCTTCACCAACCATCCTGCTGAGCCAGGTTGCCTCCTGCTTCTCCAGTTCTTGCTCACAACCTTCCCCTTGCTTGGAATGTCTTTCACTTCCTGCCACTTAACCAAATCCAACACAGCTCCAAGTTCCATGTTTCCTGACCTCCCCAAACTCTACCTTCTCTCATTTGTCCAGCAGCTACTGCCAGGATTACTCACTCAGTGCTTAACACATAGAGCTGTGCACATAGAAAGATCCAGTCCTTCTACATGGTGAAAGCCCTAGTTTCTCTGAACCCCCACACAGTACCCAGGACAGGGGCTTGTCTGCGATAGACTCACAAAAAAAGCTATTTTCTTCAGAAAGGTTAACTGTGGAATTAGTTTTTAATAAGTGGATGTCAGTGAGTCCTTGTGCTTTGGAAAGCATGAAATAAAATCCATGGGTTATTAAATTGAAATAAAAGTTGAAGGAAGGAATTTATGAAAAATTGTGTCAGGAACTGAATTTTTGTAAACCAGTATCTGAGGTAGGATCGTTGTAATCTATAGGAAGACAGAGGCTTAGTAGATGCAGTTCCTTGAGCTGCATTATATTTAGATTTGTCTCTCCAGCTCTTCACACAAGAGTTCTGTCATATATTAGGGAATACATTAAATGGAATTAATTAGTGAATGAATGATTAATTAGTAATAGAACCACCCAAGGATGACATGGGTACCTTTGAGGAGTGGTGAATGCCCCATCCCAAGAACTGTCGGGCATGGTTTGGGCAACCAGTGAAGGAATGTCCTTTCCAACCCCAGGCGTCTGGTTCTCTGAAGTGCGTTAGGACATTCAGTGATTAAAATGTCTTTTCAGATGGTTTTAAAAAAAATTACCCCTGGATTTATCAGCTTTGGAAGTTTGAACTCTTGCCTCTTTAATGGATATTTGGCTTTTCAAATGAAAGCTGTGTTCTACTGCTGAATAAATGTTCTGCTCAGCTGTAAGAGGATAAATCAGAATAGTGGGGGGAGGAGTAACTATCCTCCAGGAGCAGCTGTGTCTTTCAAGCCAAACAGATACCAGTTCAAATTCCTCCTTTTCCATTTACTAGCTTTATCATTTTGGACAAGTTACTCCTTCTTCTCCTTCTTTTTCTTCCTCTTCTTCCTCCTCATTTATTTTAGAAAGAGAAAGAGTGTGGTGGGGAGGGACAGAGGGAGAGGGAGAGAGAGTCTTACGCAGACTCTGTGCTGAGCCCAGAGCCGAATGTGTGGCTCGATCTCACAACCCCAAGATCATGACCTGAGCCGAAACCAAGAGTCAGATGCTTCACTGACTGTGCCATCCAGGCGCCCCATTCTTCATCCTTAAGACAGGGATGCTTACTCTTGTACAGGGTTGTTGTAAGGATAAAATCAGATAATGCTGAAAAGCATCTAGCACAAAATCGGAAACTATCGGCTTTCGATAAATGATAACTATTATGCTTACGCATTCCTTCATGGTTGGCTAAACCCCCAGTAATAAGCTTTCCTGTTCATGTGGTGCTTTGCATTTTACAGTTTATAGAATGTAGTTACAGCCATTATTACCTCGTTTGGTCTTCGAAACAACCCAGTGAGGTAGAACAAAGATTACCATTCTTATTTTACCAGTAAGAGAGGTCAAGGAACTTGCCTCCATGAGAACTTGCAGAATGGCAACTGGAATTCAGGTCTTCTCATTCCAGGTCCGTACCCGTGGTTTCACTTCACCTGCTGCTGCAGTGCCCAGCATTGGTGGTGGTGGTGGTGGTGGGGGGTGTTCCTCAAATTTCCTTCCTTCATTCAGCAAATATTTATTGCAACTCAAATAATTGAGCTGGATATTGGTCCCATTTGTGGCATCCCTCGTTAATAGCAGAATGCTTGGCATATAGGGGTTGCTCAATAAATACTTGTGGAATGAATGGATGAGTTAAACCAGTTTCCTGAGTCCTTTCACTAGATTACCCTGCTACCACCAAAGGGGCAAGAACACTCGGCAGGGACTGAGAGAGACTGGCTGTAGGGAGAAGCTGGTACCAGATGAGACCGTTTATAAGCAACAACATAGATGACTCTCAGAATAATTATGCTGAATAAAAGAAGCCAGAAAAAGAATGTACTGTATGATTCATTTATATAAAATTATAGGAAATGTAAACCAATCTATTGGACAGAAGGCAGTTCAGTGGTTGTCTGGGGATGGAACGGGGTGGCCTAGGGAGGGAATAGTTTCAAAGAGGCACAAGGAAACATGGTGGCAATTAATATGTTCATTATCTTGACTGTAGTGATGGTTTCAGAGGCACATAAGTATGTTGAAATGCATCAAATTGTATATTTTAAATATGTGTGTTGTAGTCAGGTATACCTCCGTAAAGCCCTTTGGCAAGGGAAAGGAAGAAGAAGCGGAGTTAAGAGATAAAGAAGGAGGCAAAGGAGAAGAGGCAGGTTCTCTCTACAAACACTAACACCAAGGCCCATAATGAGGCTGGTCTCTGTCCCTTTAGTGATCAGTATGTAGACATGCCAGGTGGAGAAAGGATTGGCTTGGGACTCAGGAGGTGTAGTTCCTGGTCTTATCTCTGCTGCTCGTGAAGGTATGATGCTGGGCATTAGCCTGGCCTCTGTCAGCCTCCACATCCCATTTATAATTTTGCAGTGTTTGCCCAGCCAACCTCAGCATCAAATGGGAGTTACCCAAGGTGACACATCAGACTGCATGGTGAACTATGAGTGTTGGCCAAAGGGAGGGGTGCAGTGGGGTGACAGGGAATGAGCCTTGAGCCTCTTTCTAGACTAGTCATGACAACAAACACTACATGGAACACAGAGACCCTCAGCAGCAGCCGTGTTGTTTTGAGTTCTCTGTCCTTTAGCTAAATGAGCCCAGACTCCTACAGTACATGTGGTCTTGTGTCCACTAGCTACCATTTATCAAGAGTTGTGTTCTAGACCCAGCTCTGCCGCACACTCATTGTGAGAACCCAGATGGTCACGGCTCCGCTCAGTGTGTCTGTCAAATGAGACTGGACCTGCTGGCTCGTGCACTGCAGGATTCGATCACCTTTACGTCAAATCCTTTGCCTACGTTGATGACCCCAGATAAGGAAAGTGTGGCCAGCAGCTGTTCTCACATCTCTGACCCTCAGTGACTCTGAGGCATCAGGGGAATGGTAACCTTTACCACTTCCCTCCCCAGCTTTTACCAGCACACACACACACACACACAATTTTGTTTTTAGTTTGTTCTCACAAACACCAAGTCAACATATATACAGATGTAACAGGTACCGTTCTAAGTTCATTCACTCAACACCTATGACCTTAGGTTGAAAAAATCTTACCTCCCAGAAAACTTGGTCATCAAAATATTTAGCTGTATGAGGTCCCTTGCATATTTTGAGGTTTAAGACCAAACCTGTTAAAATTCATAATTATGTGTTAAACCTTTAGAGCACAGCATTTGTTATCTCCAAATTAATCAAAATATCCTAGGCCAGCTATGGTTATCTCAACAAAATCCCTTTTTCTTCTACAGCCAGGAGACAGCCAAATTGAAGCACTGGCCTTCCTGGACCAGCTTTAATTCTATAGACATCTTTTAAAAGAAACTGGCAGGAGCAATTATCTCCAAAGGATTTAGATGATACTGAGAGGTGTAGAGTAGCCCCCTATCTGACATGCTTCCCAAGGTGGAATAGAAGAGCCCTGTCAGACGGTGCTCCTACTTAAAAGCTGATCTATTTGGAACACGAGAGCTACCATGGACAGCAACTCCAATTAGGTGCTCCTGACTGTCCGGTGTCACTGGCTCCAATAAACTCCGTGACCTCAGCTCAAGACTCCACTTGTGTAGTTAGGAAAGTAGTTTATACCAACTTGATTTTGAGCTAGTTTTTTCACCCATCCAGCCTCTGCCCAGAGAGCTTGGCCCTGTGTATTCCTCCAGCTATGCAAAGCGAACAGAATTTCCCAGGATACATGAAGGGATTGCTCACCTTTCATATGAACCAGGGAAATGCCGTTGATAGATTTATCTGTGTATTTTTAATGGTGATCGGTCCCCATGTATTAAGTAGTAAGATTAACAAGAGTAGGCGTGTACTTATTCACATTTTCCTTTTGTATTGCACACCTCTAACTGATATTGGCATGTAGGGTATAACCAGCACACCTCATTTAGCTAGAATTATTCAGAAATCTCTAACACCTACACGAACTTTCCACATAGCTGAGGCTTACTCACCACTGACGAAAATCCACCCCAAATATATTATGTTTTCTTGTCTTATAAGACAACACTAAACACATTTAGATTGTTTTTTTTTTTTTAATCGGAACTGTTGCTAGGAACATCCATTTATGAAATGTGCTATCTAATGCAGAGAAAGTATGTAGCTGTTGAGGGTTGTTGGCTTCTCTTAGCAGCCCAAGTTTCATGTTCTAGTGTCTAGCTTTAAGAATTTCTTTTCTTCTGTTAGGCTGTCTTTTTTACCTCTCACTTCTACCAGTGTGCCTTACCTCTAGAAACCTCTCCCACTTCTAACCTGCCATTTCTGATCTGCCGGAACTGGGAAACCCAATAACCATGCTTGATGGGATTGTTTCTTATGTAAGTGTAGACAGGCCCAAATCGGGGGGGGGGGGGGGCTCTTGGCAAGCAAAATGCTCAGCTTTAGGGGGTCAATTTGGTGCTATCTTGGCTGCTTGGTGGCCTCTTTCCCCCTTCCATTGTTCATGTTCTTTTTATTTACCAGTGTTCTTATGTTCAAAGCCACATGTAAAGAGGAACACTCATTGGTCTTAACTCTTAAAGGAACAATATTTTATTCTCTTTCTTGACTCCAGGCAAGCATTAAAAAAGCCCTCCCAGGGGCTTTACAAGATGGTACAAATCAGTATCACTTTGTGAATACTAGTGACAATGGTGAATGGTGTCACAGTCCGGGGGAGGGTTGCCAGATAAAATACAGGATGCTCAGTTAATGCTGAACTTAAAAAAAAAAAAGGGCACCTTGGGTTTTCACGTGCTAAATCTGGTAACCCTACTCAGGATTAGACTGCCACCACGAACAGAATGTAAACTTACGGAGGGAGGCATTTGTCTCATCCGGTATTTAATCAATCACTTCGACTCTGCTGAAAGCTGAGGCCAGTGGGTATATTAGAGTAATTCTAGTCAGTCTCACTCTCTAAAATCACCTAGGCAATTCCAAAATATCTTCCTACATGTTTTGGAGCAGAAAAGAAGCCAAATGATTAGTTACCACTGTCCTTTCATTTTACAGAGAAGGTACCCAAGGACCAGTGAGAGTAAACTGAGGTGCCCAACGCCATACAACTCCTTTATGTCCGCTTATGCTATCTGGTCTCTTATTTGGCATTCATTCCCTGCTTAGGGACACAGTATATGAATGTCTAACGAATAAAGCTATTTGCTTGTAGAATAAAGGTGAGCAGTTCTAGACAGAAATCATACTTTCACATAGCATATAAATAAGACTGGCAGATTAGCAACTCCCTAAGGGTCTTGCTGTTCTGTCATATTGCAGGAGCAAAAGCATACTTCAATCCTCTGTTTAAAGATTTCCAATGGCTTCCCATCTCTCAGAATGATCTGGCTCCTTGTCACCGCTCTGTTCTCAACCCCTGCCACTCTCCCTTTCACTCTATCTATATCAGCCACACTGAGCATGTTTTGCTCTCGCCTCAGGGCCTTTGCACTTGGTATCTCTTTTCATGGAATGCTCTTCTGCCAAATAAACACATGGCATGTCTCCTTCCCTCTTTCCTTTCAGGTTTCTGCTTAAAGGTCAACTTATTAGATAGGCCTTCCCTTCCCACCATTCTAAAAGAGCTCCCCATCCTCACCCCGACTCTGTGTTCCTCTACCCTGAGTTATTTCTCTTCATAGCACTTACCATCTCTGACGTAGTAAATACTCCACTTATCTGTTTATTTATTATCCCCTCCCCCTTCACTAGAATATCAGCTCCATGAGATCAGGGAACGTGTTTGTTCACTCTTGTGTCCCTAGTGCCTAAGAATAGTGCCCTGGCTCATAGCAGATATTGAATAAATACTTGCTGAACAAAACAACAGTGTGAGTATTCTCAGGGAGTGAAGGTAAACTTTTTGGCATATGGGTTTCCTTGGCTTGCTGTACAAAATTGGGGGAAATCACCAGCCCTGAGCTCAGGAGACTGCAATGTTGCCACTCACTGCTACTTGTAACCTCCAGAAAGTCTCTTACTTTATCTGGCTGTCAGAGTCCACACCTCTGGCAGGTGACCTCTGAGGGCCCTTCTAATTCTGAAATCATGTGATTCTGTTTTTGTTGTTAATCAAGGTCTGAGCCCGTGTGCATCATTTAGGTTGAGCTGCGGGGGTTCACAGAGAAGGGGATGGGCACAGGCACAGACACATGTGGCCATGGGCCAGATGCCCTCTGGCCTCAGGACCTGTGCCCTGGGCCATGGGGGAAGGAGGGTCATCTCACACTTACCTGTCAAAACACCAGCTATCAGACCTGAAGCCATGGCCAAGCTGAGTGTCCCAATGCCAATGAACAACTGGTAGCCGATCCTAGAAATGACAAAGCGGGATGTAGTCACATTCAAGCATCAGACTGCAGAGGTCATTGGGATCAAGAAGGACTGTTTGCAACAGCAGTATTGCTGTCAGGAAGGGCTATCAGAAGAATAATTCCTCGGACGCCTGGGTGGCTCAGATGGTTAAGCGTCTGCCTTCGGCTCAGGTCATGATCCCAGGGTCCTGGGGGCGAGTCCTGCATCAGGCTCCCTGCTGAGCAGGGAGCCTGCTTCTCCCTCTGCTTCTCTCTCTCTCTCTGTCTGTCTCTCATGAATAAATAAATAAAATCTTTAAAAAAAAAAAGAATTCCTCTCCCCAGGTAACCCACTCCTCTGCCGTGTTCCTGCAAAGCCACACAGACATGGAGAGAAAGAGGGGATTCCAAGATCCTCTTTGGCTGACTTCAATTCTCAGAAACCATGGATGATGAACTTGACCAAGAGGCAGAAAACCAGGTTCAAGTCCAAGGACTGTAACTAGCTGCATGATCCTGGGCAAGTCACTTAACCTCTCTGAGCCCCAAGTTCCCTCATGAGGCAATTAATGATGAAAGTTCAATTTCCATCAGGGCAAGGTGGAGTAGAGCTTGGCTGTCAGGCTCATCTCCCCGGCCCACCCCTGTTGAACATACTTCCCTGTCCTCTCTCCTTCTAGGCGACCCCAGGAGCTCACTCTAAACTATGAAGTAGCCTGGGAGGACATCTATATGACCTTGCAGTAGGCAAAGATTTCTTTTTTTAAAGATTTTATTTATTTATTTAAGAGAGAGAGAAAGCAAGAGAGAGAGCGAGCATGATCGGGGAGCGGGGGAAGGACCGAGAGAAGCAGGCTCCCAGCTGAGCAGGGAGCCTGACATGGGGCTCAATGCCAGGACTCTGAGATCATGACCTGAGCCGAAGGCAGACGCTTAACCGACTGAGCCACCCAGGCACCCCTAGGCAAAAATTTCTTAAACAGGACTCACAAACATGAAGGGAACAATGATGAACTGAACTGTGTTAAAATTAAGAACTTCTGTCCATCAAAAGATACCATTAAGAAGGTGAAAGATAACCCACAAAATGGGAGAAGATATTTATGATACATTTATATAACAAAGGCTCTATATCCAAAATTCCTACAAATCTATAAGAAAAAGGCAGAACAATACAACAGAAAGATGGGCAAAAGAACTTGGACAGATATTTCACAAGAGAAGATGTTCAAATGTCCAGAAAGCCAATGAAAAGTGCTACACTTAATTGGTCATCAGGGAAATTAAAATTAAAGTGATGTTTGATGCCTAAGTGGATAAATTTAAAAAGAAGGAAAATATGGGGTGCTGGAGAATATATGGGGTAAATGGAACTCTTGGGTATCATGGGTGATTAGATTGGCACAGTGGAAAACTGGTACTATCCTCTCAAATGGATCATATGAATGCCATGATCCAACAGCTCTGCTTCTAGGCATTTACTCAACAGAAGAGCATTTGTATGTTCTAAAAAAAAAAAAAAAAAGTGCTAGAATGTTCATAGCAGCCATACTAGAATGTTCGTAATAGCTCCAAACCGGAAAGAACCCAAATGCTCATCAGTAATGGAGAAATTGTTTTGTATTCACACAATGGAACACTTACTTTAACTGTGTTTCTTAGATTCTATATTTGTCTACATGGCACTCATTTATCACAGGGCCCAACTAATGGCCGAAATTGTTTACTGCTCTCTCTCCACCAAGTCAGCTTTCATGGGAGTGCAAAATTCATATTATAAACCCCCTGACCACAAACTCTAACATATGCTTTCAATTCCTGCCCAAGAGGGGACTCCCGCCCCTCCCCCCCCTTACCCCACTGCCATCAAGCTGAAGGCATAGTCACAGTTCCCCTCTCTCTCTGCTGCCTGGTCCCTGGGTATAATAAGGTTTTGTGGGGCCCTACATGGTGTGTTGAGCCTCTCATTTCCAGGACAACAGTAACATTAAACTTTTCCTTCAATGACATTGACCTCTCCATGTCATCACTCAAGTCACCTTTAGGAAGTTAACCCAAGCACAATTCTATACTCTTCCCCAATGAAAATGAACAATCTACAGATATACTCAGCAATGTGGGAGAGTCTCACAACTACAAAGAGTCAAAGCCAGGCACACAAGAGCACGGACTTCCCGTAGGATTCCACGTACATGAAGGACAAAAGCAGGCAAAACTGACCGATGGTGTTAGAAGTCAGGTTCATGGTTGCCCTGGGATGGGACACGAAGGAGTTCTGGGTGCTGATTACATGGGCGTGTCAGAAAAATTCATCAAGTGGCGCCCTGAGGATATTTGCACTTCTCTGGATGTAGATTATACTACAAAAACGTTTTGTTTTTAAAAGTAATATTAAGGGGCGCCTCAGTGGCTCAGTCAGTTAAGCGTCTGCCCCCGGCTTAGGTCATGATCCCAGGGTCCTGGGATCGAGTCCCGCATCGGGCTCCTTGCTCAACGGGGAGCCTGCTTCTCCCTCTGCCTGCCACTCCCCCTGCTTGTGTTCCCTCCCACGCGCACGCTCTTTCTCTCTGACAAATAAATAAAATCTTTAAAAAAATAAAAGTAATATTAAGTGGTAGCATAGAAGCTAAATCTAAATCTGCTAACTGCCAGCCCCCCAGTTCACTCTTTCCTGATGCCATCTGAAAGCAGCAATGGATGACACAGAGCTAGCCATGACAGTCCCCACACAGGGTGGGCTCCCCTGCACCACGCCCTCTGCTCCCTGTGTTTACCATCTGATTTCATATGATGCTGGAGCAGCCCTCTGAGCAAGCTGTCAGTGTCCCTGTTCCACAAACAGGGAGATCCAGGTTAGGAAAGTGAACCAGGGTCTCCAACGTCACATGGCTTGGCATGGGTGGCTCTTGGGATTCAAACCCTATCTACCCACGAAGTCCAGACAGATCTTTCCCAAATTTCGGCATCTGTGAGTTACCTTCACAAATTTGGCCATATTGGCATTCCAAGGATACTATTTTTTTAAAATATTTTTCTTTAAATGGACTTTTTTTTTACATTTAAATAAATGTATTTAAAAGGAAACTTTGAGTCACCAGTGTAAATGGTAGAGAAATGGGAGGTAACTGTAAAAAGATACAGTGCAAAGTGTTGCTAAAATCTCCCCCAGATGCAGCCTGAGCACTGTCTCAGCCAGAGGCTGCCTCGCTAGCCTTCCAACCTGACCTGACGTCAGCATGTGTCAGAAGCACAGAGGCACTTAGCACCTGAGTGCAGGCTTTCTCCCTGATGCAATCCAAGGACTGAATAATTGAAAAACAGCATCTGCCCTGCATGATTCAATGTTATTTAAATGTGTCTCTACACCACTTAAATCCCACAGTTTATGGAAACCCTGCCCCATCCCAGCGGCAAGCACGTGACCCGTTCACATTTGCTCCCATGAATAGGAGCTCGGCAAACATTGTGGAATGAATGAAAAGCCAACCGTGTTGCCCAATGACACGAAGCTAATAAACAGTTGCTCCACGTGTCACATTAAGTGTTCTGCCTCCCAGCTAGTCCTTTGTCCCTCTTTCCATACACAGAGGTGCTTCTCCTGTAGAAGGAGCAATAGCAAGAATCATCATGAAGACAAGAGGGTGTTCACTCCATTCTGAATCTTCACAGCAGCCCTGGGACGCAGATCTTATTATCCCATCATGCAGATCAAAGCTGAGACTTGAAAAGAGTTTGAGTATACTGTGCCTAAGATCACACGGCTGGTAAATGGGACCCTCCCTGAAGCCTGTGCCCTTGACTTCCAGCTGACTGGAGGCCTCCCTAAGAGAGGTCATTGCTGTCGCTATGTCCTTCCCTTTGCTGGGTTCCTGCAGAGGAGAGAGGACAACTCCTTGGTACTCCACTGTCCCATCCTGGTGAGACCTGACTCGCAGAGGTGTGCAAGAGCCCACTCCCAGGGGCGGGTTGACCAACGCCTGTTCTCAACCCTTCCCAACCCTCAGTTCAGTGATAGCCCCTCCATGGTTACAGATGGGAGTATCTGCACCTCTGCAATCAGGACTTTGTTTTCCTGGAGAGCAGGTTGTTGGTCCTTTAGTAGCACACCATTGGTTGGCTGACCTTTGTTTTTTGTTTTGTTGTTCTTTGTTGTTGTTTGCTCTCGGCTCATAGTCTCAAACTAGTTTGCAGGAGAATCCCCTAGAGGGCTGGTTGACCCACAGATTGCTGGGGCCCCATCACTAGATTTCTAACAGTGCAGGTCTGGGTTAGGGTAGGATTTGCATTTCTAGCAAGTTCCCGGTGATGCTAGTGCTGTTGAGAACCACTGCTCTAGGAGAGCCACAGAAGCACAGAATTAAGGAACTAGAAGGGTAGGTGGTTCAGAAGTCACAGGATGGCCGCCCAGGAGCAGAATTTGGCCCACACAATGTTTCTAATGACTCTGAATCTTTTGCCAATGGTTGGCAGCGCAGGTGCATAACTCTGGATTTCTGGTTTCTCTTAAAAAGTCATTAGACCTGGGGACTCTGAGCCTGGGTCCCAGCACCGTCATGGTTGCCTGGTGCTGAATTCAGAGCAATTGCCCACGATTTCCCAGCCTCCTCTCACTGCTCTCTTTTTGTAACCTTACCTGCCTGGCCCCTACAGTCACCTGAGCTTTACAGAGAGGGACTCAGGGGCTCAGAGAGAGGCTGAGTTGCACAACTGTTAAAACAGTGGCGGACACGTCGTTGAAGCCCATCCCTATGGTGTCTTGCTTCACGCAGACCGTCTCTTCCCCACCTGGAGTGGGATCCCCCTTACCCCAAGCAGTTTAAGGAGGGATGTCTCGCATGCTGTATGTGATTCCTATAATGTGGGGCTGTGGCCATCTCTGTTGTTCGAGCTACAAGGGGCCCAGCCCTCCATGATTTCTCCGAGCTGCCTCCAAATGCGATGAGCTCCTCATCACCCACTTCAGGCGCTCATCACCTGTACAGCCGCATTCCAACCAAGTGACTTAGGGCAGGTAACTCCCCATATGTGTCATGTCTTAGTGTATGATAATAATACATCTTGGGTGGGGGTGCGAGGATTAAATGAGATGATGCATGTGATGCTTTTAGCACAGGCCTGTTAGTACCTAGAAAGCGGTCAATAAACAATGGTGATTGTCACCAGTACTATTATTATTGTTATCACTGTATCAGTTCACCTGGAAAAATCTATCCCTGTATCATGCCCAAGTCACTCTTTCATTTTATGTGAGCCACGCCCAGAAGATACTCACACAACCTCTGGGAGGTGATGGCCAGGTCTCCGGTATGTCAAATCAGTCACCGGCATCCATTGTCCAGAGGACATAGGATCTGACCCTAGTCCCAAGGCCCCCTTCCTGCCTCACAGCAAGACCTTGGCCAAGCTCCTTCTCTCTCTGGGCCTCAGGGATGGGCTGTTCCTACATTAAAGTATTAAATCCTTTTAACCACAAGGTGCCTGGCCTCAAGCAGTCTCCAACTACCCTATGAGGGGAGGCTCTGTCATTATCTGCGTTTACACCAGGCAACGAGGCTCAGAGAGACTAGGTAGCACACGCAGCTAGTAAGAGGTCAAGATGAGTCTGACTCCATGACACATTCTTCACCATGACCTAAACCACCAGGGGTTAAACAATGGACCCAGCTGGCTTGGGCCCAATTGACTTGCTCTGTCTACATTTGGGGGGCAGGACTCACAACTGTCTGCCTTTGCCCAGCATCTAAGCTGTCCTTTTTGGAAAGAAGACATGGTCTGGAGAGGTAGAGGTTAGGCAGAATGTAT
Organism: Zalophus californianus; assembly: GCF_009762305.2. NCBI lineage: Eukaryota > Metazoa > Chordata > Mammalia > Carnivora > Otariidae > Zalophus > Zalophus californianus. The sequence goes on from NC_045598.1 coordinate 18,842,884, forward strand.
TAATAAATCTGCCAACAAATATTTGTTAAGGCCTGCAGAGTGCCTGGCTCTGAATGCATGCACCTCAGCTGAGGGCTCTGGGCATATTTCTTCCTGAGTTGGACAGGGTGTGAAGGGGATAAGCCAAGTCACTTACATGGACTGCTTGGTCCAGCTGACCTCATAGATTATCAGCAGAATGTAGGCGATTCCTCCGAGCAGACCTGGAAAGCCAAAGGTGTAGTGCACGCCACAGGTGTCGTGGATCCCCAGCACGTGGTTAAAGTATTCCTGGAACAAACATCAGTTAAGCAGATGTACACGGAAGACTGATATCCCCTATCCAGGCTTTCCACAGATCCTTGGCATCCAGGGCCAGCCACATGGGGTAGGCTTTGGCGCTCACCTCCACAAGGGCTCCTCAGACCTGAATCACGTGGGGAGCTTATGAAGCTGCAGAGTCAGATTTAGTGGACCTAGGGCCTGGAATTCTGCATTTCTCACAAAGTTCCAGGTGATGTCAATGCTACTGGCCCCCTGACCACCCTTCCAGAACCATGGTCTAGCCCAGGTCCTACTCACACGTTGGGCTGATACTTCTGTGTTGTGCAAAGGCCGTAGGATGTTAAGCAGCATCCCTGGGCTCCACCCTCGAGATGCCAGGAGCAACCCTCACACTGTGTGTTAACCAAAAAAATGTCTCCAGGTATGGTCAAAACATCCCCGGAGGGTGATTGAGACCTGCTGGTCTAGCCCAAACGTAACTGCCATCCCAAAGACAACATGACTAATGAGAAGAAAAGAATCTGACCCACCCCCTCCGGACTCTCCTTTAGCACCCCTTCCCCTCCACCACTTGGCCTCCCAGGGGACCATGAGCCAACAAACGTGGATACGAATGCAAATAGGACAGGTGAGTTTCCCCCTTGGGACCCCCCACTGTCTTCAGAATAAAAACCCCGACTCCTCAAGCTGCCCAGGAGCCACACCTGGGTATCTCCCATCTCTCAAGACTGGTTCCACCACACTCCCAGGTGAACCCAGTGCTTCAGTGTCTATTTCCTGGCTGGGCCATCTGCTCTTCTCACCACTGAGCCTTTGAACACACTGTTCCTTCTCTCTGGAACACATTTCCCTTTATTTTGCCTGGCTAATATTAGTCATCTGTCAACACTCAGCTGAGACATCCTCTGCTCCAGGAAGCATTTTCTGATCTAACTCAGGCTGGCTTAGACGTGCTGTGTTATGTTTATTTGTCCATTGCTCTCACTACTCTATAGCTCGGGAAGCAGGATACATGTTAAAACATACGTGCTGAATGAAGGAAGGGACGGATGAATGAGTGAATCATCTCTGAATCGTTCCCCCACTGATGGAGTCAAGAGAACAGGCACAGAGAATGGACGCCCAGCCTGATGAGAATTTATGCAGGTTTCCCTGCGCACTTCGGCCTTTCATCATAGGGGCTCAGAGCAGAGGAGATAAAAGACATTCATTGCAATTCCAAAGATGAAAAGCAGACTACCCCATTGCTGGTCAGACGAGACTGTTGGTACATCTTCCCCTATTCTGGAGTGAAACTGCCTCCCTGAATATCCATTGTTCATCCAAATTCAGCTTCTTGAGCCATCCAAAAGTCTACTCCTTTCTCCTCTACCAAGGCTTCAAACCCACAAAGAGTTGCTGCTCTGAAATTATTTCTCTTAGAAGTGTATTATAACAAATTGGCTATCATGGGGTATGCTGGTATTATCAGCACCTGCTGGATGTTGAAGGAAGAAAAGCCCATCCACTTAGAAGAACTAAACAATCAGAAGTGGACATGGCCTGGGTTAGCCCAGCATCCCTCTTCCGGCTGCTGCCCCTCCCCCCCCATCCACATGGCTCATGGGCAGCAGCTGTGTACGTATGTTATGCTCAGGTCCCCCACACTCCCAGTCAAAGATAAGCACACTGTCCAAACTAAGCCCATGAGTCCCTTCTCCAGAGCACTTGGGAATGGGGCCGAGAAATTCCACCCAGCTGCTTTCCTGAAGAGCAAGACTACATCCCACCATGTGGAGCAGGAGAGGGAGAAAGGGAAGGAAGTCTACAGAGTGAGAATAAAGCAGATACTCATGAAAAGCAAAGAAAGAAGAAGAGCGGGTACTTCTTGGGTTCCTCACAACATTCCTGTCCCTGGTGTCAGCCATTCCTGGGTTCCCAGCAGCATCCCTGTCCTTGGGTTCTGTGACTGTCCAGGGCCACCCACAGGGGGTAGGCTTTGGTGCTCACCTCCACAAGGGCTCCTCAGACCTGAATCACGTGGGGAGCTTGTGAAGCTGCAGAGTCAGATTTAGTGGACCTAGGGCCTGGGATTCTGCATTTCTCACAAAGTTCCAGGTGATGTCAATGCTACTGGCCCCCTGACCACCTGTGCCTAAGCACCACCTGTGCCTAAGCACCACCTGTGCCTAAGCAAACATGAATGGGTTCTGTTACTTGCTCCCCCAGATCCTAACAAATACACAGTACAACCTGGGTGGGTCGCTCACCCAAGCTCTGAAGCCTGCCTGAGTAGGTGCCAATGCCTGCCTAGTGCAGCCCATGGAGCCACACGACGGCCCACCATGCTCCCAGGGCCCTGCTGGTCTAAGCCAGACCAGGTGGTAGCGGCCCAGCTCCTTACCGGCAGGCACAGGGCTCCCCAGATGGAGATCAGTCCAGCCATAAAGCCCAGCAGCATGGCGAGCCAAGGAGAAGCGATCAGATGACACGAAGGGCCCACAGCCACACCTCCAGCCAGTACCGCATTGTGGATATGAGTCTGCAAAGAAAGAGCTTGTGGACGAATGAAGTGAGGTGCACAGAGGACAGCGTCTTGCCCAGGGTTACTTGGTAAGCTGGTAGCAAGCAACACTGTCCTGTCTTCCCTGCTTCACTGACCCTGAAACCAGCCCCTCCTCTCTGCTGAGACTACAGGACCTTCATCAGCGGTTTTATCTTACTCCACTTCTCAGGCTCAGTGAGCAGTCACCCTGACTGGGAGGCACTGAACTTGAAAGTGTATCCTAGCCACCCTCAGACCTATTAGCGGTGTGTCCTTGGGCACTGAGCCATTCCTGCTTCAACTTTTGCACCAGAAGAACGGGGTTTTGATTGTACCTCCTTCATACGGTTACTGTAAGACTAAACGAGTTACCACATGGAAGACTCTGAGCCAGGGGCTCAAGAAATATAAGCCATTCTTATTGTTTTTACTTTTTTTTTATCATTATTATTGGCTATTTGGTGTTTACGCCCACCCTGTACGACTGCATCCAGCTTTCACCAGCCATCTCTCGTTCCTGGGTCACATCTCCGTGGTCCTTTGGTCCCCTAGAACTGGGGCCTTGCTTCGCTCTCATGCTACTTCCCTCTGCCCTCCCAACTCTAACCAGGTCTTGGAGCTCTGGGGCCTGGGACCAGCTTCTGGGCTTCCCTGACCTTCTGGCCACACATGCCTCCCTAGATGTCCCTACCTTGTCTGATCCTAGACTCCCTGTCACCATGGAGCTCCCCCAGAAAGACACCCACTCCCCTCAGTGCTTAACCTGTCATGCATGGCCACATTCTGTCCACTCTAGGTCCTGCTGTCTCTCTAGACTTTTTCCCACCACCTCTGGCTGGCTGGCCTCATGCCTGATCATCATGGAAACTTGTTCCATCTTTAGCTCTAGCCTTTCACTCGTCTCTCTCTTCCCCCCAAAAACTCACACACACAGTCTCCTGGCTACATTGGTAACATGGCTAGTGTTTGCCCCGCACTGTTTCCCCCACGGAGCACTTTATGTGCATGGCCTCTTAATTTCCACCTTACATATGAGCCAGTTGTGGCTCCAAAGGTTTAAGTGGCTTGACCAGGGTCACACGGCTAGGGTAGTAACATCCTTCTTTACCTCCAATTCCACTCATCCCATTCTTGAAATTTCTTAGGGGAAGGGGAGAGCCTGGCTGATTCTATTCTAGCTCTCCTCTGCTGACTTGCTCATGGTGGCTGGCTTTAGTAACTAGCAGAAACAGGGTTCACACGTGCGTCTGTTTGGTGTCAACACTGATAGACTTAATCATTCCCCTCAGAGAGCCTTTGATCATTTCATAGTCTCCAAATTCCACCTCCATTTTGATAAGCCAGTGCCCTTCCCCTTGCTCCAGGACACTGCAGACAAGTCTCTGTCACCCGGAATACTTTTTCCCACCCTGTGGGGCTGGTTCTGGAACAGGGGGCACGAATATGTGTCCAGCCTAGAAGACCTGAGTGCTGCCCAAGGGGCAACACCCTCCTTACCATGTTGATCTTCCCCTGGGGGTGAGCCAAAGCCGACACTGAGATGGCTGTCACCGCGCCGGCTGCGAGAGCATAGTAGGTGTTGAACACGGCATTCTTCCTTTCCTTTGGAATATCCAGCAGAGCAGAGTTGAAACTCGGCCAGAATATCCACAAGAAGAGGGTTCCTGGGGGCCAGAGAGGGTCAGTGGCCAGAGCCAGCACTGCTACTCCAAAGCCTGAGCCTGCGGGGGCTTCCTGGAGCAGGCAAGTCTCAGCTTTGTCCCTTTTTAGTTATGTGACTTTTTGGGCAAGTCATGTCTCCTCTGAATTCTCAAGTTGCTAGGGCTCATAACATACTTCACGGGCAAAAAAACAAAGGCTCAGAGAGTTTAAATCACCAACTCCCAGGCCTCCTGAGCCCGGCTTGTGATGGCCAAATGCTTATTCTGAAAATGTCATGTGCCACTTTGATTTTGGCCTCGCGGCTGCCTGTTGGGTCCCCTACTGCCCGATTTCCTCTCGGCTTCTCCCAGTCGGGCTTCTGCATTTCCGCTGCGGCTTTGCCAGATACGCCAGTATTACTGGTCTCTTCCCCACCCTCTCCCTTCTCCACTTGTGCAGTTCCCTCCCTTTGCTCGATGACAAAAGGATGAGGCAAACTGATTTAAACTCAAGGGTAACGCGTCTCCCCTCTCCTGTGGATATTAATGAAGAGCGTTGCCCTAGATGGGATTGTGAATCCCTCCAACACTAGCTGGGGAGCTGAGTCATCATGGAGGGGCTCCAAGCACCCTGGGCAGGTTGGTAAAGGAGGGAGATTTTTCCACAGAGCCATCGGAGAGCCTCTCACTCACTCCAGGGGTGAGACCCCCTCCACACACACCCCACCTTGTCCTCACCCAGCATGGTAAACAAACTGGAGCTCTTTGCTGTCTGATTCTTCTCCTCTGTCACTCTCTTATTCAGACACCCCGAGAGGAACCAGGCCACCATCAGCCCAAAATAGGTTGCAAACACATGGATGTGCATCATGCTTACGTGGTTGTCCATCTGCAACAAAGCCAGCAGGGTGGTGAATGCCCACAGCCCCTGCCCACAGGCCAACCCCCTGTTCCTGGGAGACAGGTCCAAACTTCACTCAAGTTCAGAAGGTGTGACTTGGAGTCATGACACTGGTGTTTGGAGCCTCCCCAATCCAGCAGTTCCCCTTTCAGAGAAGACCCAGGAGAGACCCGGGAGCAGCCATGGGTTTATCCCAAGGAAGTTGCTGGTTTGGCCTTATCAGTAGCTCTTAAATGCTTTTGGCTGAGATCTACTTAGGTGAGGCAAAAAGTCACATGGACATGCACCCCCACTGCTTCCTACTTTTCAGCAGAATTTATGAGTGATGAGTGATATAAACTCTGCGGCAGGAAGCAGCCAGACTTTTTATAATACGAAACTAAAGTCTTTAGTAAATTCTAGACATATGCTAATTTTGCTTTATGAATATCAAAGTTAGTAATCCTTAATAACTCACTTAGTGGACTACTGGTAAGTCCTGTCAACTCTGCCTCTAAAAAATATCCAGAATTGGCAGAATTTTTACCACCAGGTTTCACTGACCCCACCCTGATTTAAGCCCCACCATCACCACTACCTCCAAATTATTGCAGTAACCTTCTAGCAGGTACCCCCATTTCCACCCTTGTCCCTCTACTGACTACACTCCACACAGCTGCCAGAGTGACCCTACGAACATCTAAGTCAGTTCATGGCCATCTCTGCTCAGAATCTCCCAAGGGTTCCTCTCTCACTCAATTCAAAGTCCGCGTTCTGGCTATGACCTGCAGAACCCTGTGTGACCTGCTCTCCCCTAACCTCCCTGACTTCATTTCCTGCCCCACTCCTGACACACTCTCCTTGCTCTTCCTCCAACCCACAGGCATGCTCCCACATCAGTCCCACTTCACTCTGGCTTTTCCAATGCCTGGAATGCAAGGTGGAGGGAGTGGCCCACCCTGGGTGCAGGCAGTAAGGGGGTGCATTGGAGAATTTAAAACGATAATAAAAGCTATTAGAAGTCTGTCTGCTTTTTATTATTACCCTGTGCCAACAATTCTAAACAGTGTGGATGATAAAATACTCCTGGGAAGAGGCAGACCACTCCCCCACCCCCCCCCACCCCCGCCCTTGACCTGCCACTGTGCTCAGGCACCCACGTGGCTTGTGCACTCCCCGCCTTCATGTCTCTACTCAAAATTACTTGGGGAAGCCTTCCCTGGCCACCTTATCTAACATTATATCCCCCTCTCGATTCTTCATATCTCCTTTCTCATTTTATTTTCTCTCTACGTACTTAACGCCATCTAACATGCCGTGTCGTTTGCCTACGTTGATTGCTTATTGGCAGTCTTTCCCTCTGGAATGGAAGGTCCACCACAGTAGCATTTTCCCACTGCCGAAAAGATGCCTGGTACGTAATAGGCACGGAATAAATATTTGTGAAAGGAATGAGTGAATGGGAAGGATACATTCACATTCAGGCATACATGAAAATGAAGTCGCCTGAAAGAACTGAAAAGAGGTCTTGCGTTTTTAATGTCTGAGGTCTCCCAGGCATCCAGGAACCACACGTGGGGATTGGCGTGGAACCCTGCACTCATTTCTGGAGTTGCCGCCACCGAAGCAGCTCTGGTTGCTGACTCTGGTTTTCCCCGAGCCTTTCCATTCAATAAACCCAGGCTGAACTGACGTTTTTAGGTGAAGCAGCCAACTCTCAAAAATCAGTGCTGAATCCTCCCCGGCACCAACTAAACTAGAGTCAAAGCCATAAAGAGAGGAGATAGATGGCTTTGCATCCCTGCAGCCCTTTATAAGTAGGAAAACATTTACCACGCCCGGCCCGCAGGGAGCTTTCCATCTCTCGAAATTTACCTCTTTTTCTGGACCCGCCACGTGTTCACTGCGTGACCCGCCCTCCACGCTGGCTGCAGCTGATTGGGCCAAAGCAGACACGTGGCTGCGTGAGCCAATCAGGTTCTTTCTTACTGGACCCTAGAACTGGGACCGGTGAGAGAGGAGGGCAGGTTCCTGCAGGATCTGGGACTTCGGAGCCCGGAAAAGAAAGGGGTGGAGAGAACATGTTCTCCACTGAAGAGAATGCTGATGTGCACAGAAGTTAGACGTACAGAGAGGAACAGAACCAAAAGATGGAGAGCATGAACTACCTAGGATCTTAAAGGCTTCTCATATACAATTCCAGTCCTGAGTCTAACTGCTACTCCTGACCTCGGTGGTCCCCTCTTTCTGCCTAAAAAAAAGTTCCAGTGCAGTTTTCTTCCTTGAAACCAAGGAGTTGCAGTTAGTTCTTATGGTAAGCAGAGAGAAAAAAAAATGAGAGTATGTCTGGGTGACTCCGTGAGCCCATAGTGAAATGAATGAATGAATGAGTGTACGCCTGAATGGAGGAGAAAAGAAAGTTCTTTCTTACAGCGGAATGCTAACTAATGGTCGTGGAAGGGAAGATGGAATTAGAAAACCAATACTGGGGGCACCTGGTTGGCTCAGTCCTTAGAGCATGTGACTGTTGATTTGGTGGTTGTAGGTATGAGCCCTATTTTGGGTGTAGAGACTAATTAAAAATAACATCTTTTTTAAAAAAAGATTTTATCTATTTGTTTGAGAGAGAGAGATACAGAGCACGAGCAGGGGGGAGGGGCAGAGGGAGAAACTGACTCCCTGCTTAGTGGGAGCCCAATGCAGGGCTTGATCCCAGGACCCTGAGATCATGATTGAGCCAAAGTCGGATGCTTAACCAACTGAGCCACCCAGGCACCCCAAAAATAAAATATTTAAGGGGAAAAAAAAAAGAAAGAAAACCAATATTGATAGTCATCAGAGTGCTAATTGATTCAGGCAAAAAAAAAATCAATAGTTGCTAAAGACAGTGGGTTAGGGGCGCCTGGGTGGCTCAGTCCTTAAGCGTCTGCCTTCGGCTCAGGTCATGGTCCCGGGATCCTGGGATCGAGCCCCGCATGGGGCTCCCTGCTCTGTGGGAAGCCTGCTTCTCCTTCTCCCACTCCCCCTGCTTGTGTTCCCTCTCTCACTGTGTCTCTCTCTGTCAAATAAATAAATAAAATATGAAAAAAAAAGAAAGTGGGTGAAAGTTTGATAAGAAACAGGATTTTACAGAATATTATCTCCCCCACAAGATGCTTTTTAATTACAAAGGGGAAAATAGTAACTTTACAGTGGAAGAGCCTGGAAGACAAAATCTTAACAGGTGACCAGAGTTAACATCCTCAGTAATGGGACAAATTGACAGCATGTGTCTCTTGATATGATGCACTGAGAAGGGCACAACATCACTTCTTCTGTGTAATTCCTGCCAAAAATGCATACCCTCCAACTAATCATGAGGAAACTGTAGACAAACCCACATTGTACAAAATAACTGGCTTGTAACCTCAAAACATGTCAAGTTCATGAAATATCAAGAAAAACTAAGAAACTGTTCCAGATTGAAAAAGTTTAAGGAGACATGAGAACTGAATGAAAGTGTGACCCTGGACCAAAAAGAAAGAAAGAAAGAAAGAAAAAAAATATATATATATATATTTTTTGCTGTAACAGGATATTATTGGGGAAATTTGAATTAGATAATAATATGTCAACGTTAATTTCTAAAATTTGTTAACTGAACAATGGTTATGTAAAAGAATGCCCTTGTTTATAGGAAATACTACTACGCTGAAGTAGTTAGGGGTTAAAATAAAGTCATATAGAAAGATGAAGAGAACGAAAAATTAGTAAATAATAAGAACTTCAAATCTAAACTTCTAGACCATTGTTCATTTTCCCTCCCAAGTATCTCCAGCTCCCTTGAAGAACGTGCTGGTGGACTCTACACTCCTTGCTGATTGTCCACCTGCTTCTTGGTCTCTAAGGATTTCAGCACCTGCCTTACCACCTTTCTATCACTCCTCCAGGTCATCATCTTGATCCATCCAACTCCCTCTCTCTGTTCCTTGACGCTTTCTCTCCTAATAAATTTCCTACATTACACTTCCGCCACCCATATCCCCTGTGAAACCTTAGACCTTGTCATCACCAGTGACTGCGCCACCTCCAGTTAAAACCATTAGGTTGCTATATTTAAACACTTAGCATAGATCACAATTTTGGAACCCCATTTGGGTCTGTCTTTATAATTTTTAAATCCCAGAAACTCCACCAAATGGAGGCACTATCCACCCCCCTCCACCTCCAAACCCCTCCTCCCCAAAGTCCCCTCCTCACAGCATCATGACTCACACTGAGGTACTGCCTGTCAATCATCCTCATGGTGACAAAGACCGTCACCTCCACCAGTGCCATCAACGTCAGCTGCAACAGGTTGGCCTTCCCCAGCACGGCGCCCGCTGAGATGACCACAGACATAGCACTCATGGTGGCCAACTTAATACTGGGGGGAGAGAGAGAGAGACAGGGATGACTGAAAAGGATCCTCTCCTTCGTTATTCACTCATTCACTCATTCAGCAAGCCTGACGCTGTCCAAGAAATTAGGGACACAGTAGGAAAACAAGGAAACAAGATTCCATCCTCATGGGAACGGATGCAGCTCCATCTGCGGTCTCCGGGGGCTCCTTCCCCCATCAGGGTGGCATCAGGGTGAGCAATTGATCTGCACATACTCATTCCTACTGAAGCCATTCTGAATTTCTCGTAGGAATGTCATGGTGAGTTACAGAGGCTGATTGTTCCCTCAGGACCCCCTTCTAGGGTCTGACAACTGGGGTTCTGCCCACGGCTTCTCTTCTGCCTGCATCTCACAAAGATGCTCAATAGAGGGCGCTCTTCACCTGCTGGCCTGCCTGCCTTTCCGCAGCCCCCCACGGTCTCCTTGGTAATGGAAAGAGTCGGTTTAGAAGTAGGACAAGCCTGCTTCCAGTCCCAGCTTTTCCACTTGAGCAACTATTTAATCTCACTGGGCCTGTTTCTTCATCTGTAAAATAAGAGTGATGATAATATTTATCTTGTGGTAGTGCTGTGGGGATTAGAAGGAATATCTGTGCCTGTGTGTCTAGCACCATGATTGGCACAAAGAACTAACTGGGAAGTAGAAGCCCGCATTATTAGCACTACTACTGATTCCTTCCGTCCCTTGACCAATGAACTAGCTCAGGATGGGGATTCAGGAGAAGAAAACAATTTGTTTTCGAGGCACTTATGATCCAGCTGGGGAGATGGGGCTGACATCGTGAATCTGTCTACTAAGACTATCCATGATTATTACATGGCTAGAGGGGTTCACTGGAGGGAGAGAGCAGTGTGGACTGGACCCATCAGGGAGGGCTTCCTGGGGGAGGTGGCAATGAGCAGACTAATCCATGGTGGTTAAACCAACTCACCCTCTCTAGGCACCTTGCTCTGAGACCACCTCCCCTCTCTGATGCTACAACCACCACTACAAAATAACAATAATTTATTAAGCATTATGTATAATAGGCTTACAACTACCTCACCTCATTTAAATTTTAATCTTCTAAGTGGCCCTCTAGAAATGTGGCTAGGGTACCGTTCAGTACCTCTACGTTACAGAAAAGGACACTGAGACTAGAAGAGGTGACACTTTTGGCCGTAAAGTTAGTTAATGACAAATGTGAGGTTCAAACCCAGTTGGCCTGGATCTAAAGCCTGTGCTCTGAAGTCTGGACACAGCCTCCCTGGCATTTGCTGCCAACGTAGTACCTTGCTTAAGGCTCAAGGACTTCAGAGGGACCGTGAGAAGAGGGCCAAGGGCCTGGGGAAGGAGTCTCACAGGGATCGGGAATTATTTAGAATAGGAGTTACTCAAAGTTAGGCCGCGTTATGTCTTTTTGGTGAGTGTTCACTTAATTGGCAAGGGCCTAATTCAAGGGGATGTATGCCAGTGGTGGGATGTCAGACCCCGGGGGCCAGTTGGTGCTGGGGAGGTGTTGAGACAGTGAGGTGCAGTGTTCAGGAGTGCAGTCTCCAGTCCAGCCAGCCTAGGTTGGAATCCTGGCTCAGTCCCTTCCTGGCTGTGTGACCTTGGGAAAATTACTGAACCACTCTGTGCCTCAGTGTCCTCATCTGTAAGGTGGAGGCCGGGCCTGTGAAGCTGTCATAAGGGTAAAGTGAGTTAATATGTGTCAAGCACAGTAAGAGGGTTGGTTATTGCTATATCCTCCAGCAGAGCCCTCCTGAACCTCTCAAAATACAGCATTAAATATATCACAACTCTCAGGGTTGCTTTTCTTTTCATTTTGGTTCCAAAAACCCTTTAGTAAGTCTTTACTACAGGAGGAAAACAAAGGACAGAGCTGAGCAGGAGAGGCCCCTGCCCCGAAGGGACTGGTCATCGGTGACTCAAGGCAATTCAGTGCCAAGTCAGGCTGCACAGTGTGGGTGAGGCCAAGGGAGAAGGGAGGACCCTGTCCTGGAGGCAGGCCTGGGCACTGCCCCCTGAAGCAGCCAGGCCCTTGGAAAGGTCAGGAAGGAGCTCGTTATTCAAATCTGTGAGCCGGTCCCAGCAGGGGTCACAGCTGGGAGGATCCAGGCCGCCAGAGGTGGGGCAGGGGAGTCCACTCAGGCTGCAGATGGCCTCTTGTCTTCCTGGACTGAGTCAAGAACAAGTTGGCCCCCGTGGGCGCGGTACCTTAGAAGGAACAGCCCAGAGATGATGCCTGGACACTAAGGGGCAGGAGGCTGAAGGCAAGGCAGCAGAAACGCCAGACTAGGGCCACCACTGTCAGAATTCTTCCAGAGAGTACCCTTTGCCTCTTCCCAGGTGTTTCTTGGGGGTGGGGGTGGGTGGGTATCAAATCCGCATGGGGATTAGCTCTAAAACTTGTTAGAAGAAAAAATGTGGAGGGTTTTTTCAGGGCCAACAGGGCAGGAACTGACTGGGCTATGGCTCATGTCATAACCACCCTGGAGGGTGTGGGGAGGGTTGCAGATAGTGAAAAGCTAAAGCCGTTACCACCACTTAGCCCTGTGACTCTTGGCAAATGCCTTAAGCTCTCTGAGCCTCTATTTCCTTGGCTGTACCCCAGTTAGACCCCTACTGGAAGGGTTAAACAAAACAATGTTTGTGTCCTGCCTGGTACCATTTCTGGCTTGTGGGGAGATGGTCAACAGCAGCGCCCAGAGACTTAGCAGGGTTTCATCGGAGGGGAGGATGGAGTGGCCTGGAGAGGTGACCGGTTCCCCAAGATGCCTAAGATGGGATTGACCATCATCTGGGCAGAACAGAGATTCAGAGTTGGATAAGAGCAAAAAACAATGTACAGGGTAAATTTTACCAAGTTTCCCCTGTCAAGTGCTAATGCCTTTTTTATTATTTTGCAATTTTTTGTCTTTTTTTTTTTTTTTTTTTCCTAAGTAGGCTCCATGCCCAACATGAGGCTTGAACTCATGTTCTTTAGATCAAGGGTTGCATGCTCTACCTACTGAGCCAGCCAGGCGTCCCTTCCTGCCTTTTTTTTTTTTAAAAAAAAGTGTACAACTTGATGGATGTATATATCTACCCCCTTGTGTAACCGTTACCTGGGGTAACACAGAGAACATTCACTGTGTCTCATAATGTTTTTTATGCTCCTTCCTAATCAATAACCATCACCTTCCTCTTGTAAACATTATTCTGACTTCTAGCAACATGGGTAATTTTGCTAGTTTTTAGAATTTCATATACATGCATCTAAATGGTTCAAAGGTAATATTTAAAGGCATGGCTATTTCTTGTTCACCAACATTTGAGGACTAAGCGTACTTCTTTGTTTTCAAGAAACTGTGACATTTCTATTTCTTTTCTGTAACCTCTATTAACTTTTCTTTGAACCCATATTGCTTGTGTAACTTTATCAGATCATACTCAATAAATAAAGAACGAACTTGGGGAGGGCTGTAGATCTGGGCTCAGGGTTGTCAGATAAAATATAGGATTCCTGATGCAATTTGAATTTTAGATAAACAGTAAATAATTTGTTAGCGGATATCCTCAATATTGCATGGCTTCAAGGGGACATCCCAGCTCCTCTAGAACCAGCTCTCTTGGGCCCCATACCCTCAAGGACCCAAAAAATGATAACAGCTGTCGTCTGGTTACCTGGACAGTTTGATGACCACCTTCTTATGGAAGGGCCGTTCCAGGAAGCCATCCATCAAGACTGCCCACTGAACCCCCAGGGCCAGCAAAAAGAGGTTGAAGGCCACACTGCTCCAGCCATATCTCCGCAAAGACGAGTTGAGGAAGCCAAAGCCAAGGGCCACCATGATGGTCACATCCTGGAGGACTGCCCAGGAGCAGATATGGAGAAGGAGCAAGAGAAGCAGACAAGATGGAAAGATAGAAATTAGAATTTACAGAGCTTACAGAATTAGAATTTACATACATTCTGTATGAATTTATGGGATGGCAGCTGGAAGAGATCATTAAAGAGTGCTGGGACAAGTTAGTTTGCCTCTTTGAGCCTCAGTCTTGTCATCTGAATAATGGGGACAATACATACCCGGCAGGGTTGGGGTTAGGATATGATGAGCTGATGCTGGTGAAGCACAAAGGCAGGGCTTGCCCGTAGTGAGTGCTCGGTAACTGTGGCAATTACTGTTATTATTAAACTTAATGATTTGAACATGTGTAAAGCATCTGGACCAGTGCTTGGCACACAGTCGACATCCAGTAAAGGTAATTACTGTGGCTACTGAGGAGCAGATTCAACCTGATCCTGTGCATGACAAAGTAAGAGTGCAGAAGCCAATGACTTGGCCCAGAAAAGAGGGCCCAGAGGAAGCTCAGAGATCCTGTTGGTAAGAACCAAATTATCTTTTCAGAAAGCAGCTCTCTCCCTTCGTCACTTGCTGGGAGGGACCCAGTGGGCCGGCAGGAAGCACCAGGACCATCTGAGTGACCCTCACCTTTTCCAGCCTCAGACCCTGTTCAGGGGCTGCTGCAGCAGGTGAGTGCGAGAGACTTATCTGACGGCAGGGAGAGGTCCAGCAAAAGGAAAAGGGTGGACACTTTAATTCCAAGTTTGGGAAAAATGGGTAGCGGCTTGACAAACTTGGGTTCAAAATCAGGAATCTGGAACTTTCTAGCTGTGTGACTTCATCTAGTTATTTAACGTCTCTGAGCTTTAGTAACAGCCCACATTTATTAAGTGTTTCTCATGTAGCAACACTGTTGTTGTTGTTTTTTAAATAATCTCTACGCCCAACATGGGGCTTGAACTCACCACCCTGAGATCAAGAGTCACATGCTCTCTAGACTGAGCCAGCCAGGAGCCCCAGCAACACGGTTTTAATCACATCACACAGACCAGCCCGCTTCCTTCTCCCAACCCCCCTTCAAGGTGGGTGCTATTATCACCATTTCACAGATGTGAAAACTGAGCCACAGGGGAGTTAAGTAACTTGCCCCAGCTCTTCCAGTCAGATTTAAACCTAGATGATCTGCTCTGAAGCCTGTGCCTTCAACTACCACACTATCTGTTCTTTGTCTTCTCACCTGTTAAATGGGAAAAATAATCACACTCTTCGTCTGGTGGCCAGAATCCAATGATAAAATGCACCCAATTGCTCAGAATAGGAGGACTGTTTTATCAACAAACACCAACTATTTCCCATGTATAAATGCCTGGGGAGAGAACTTGAAAGAATTTGTCCCCCCATGATATTATCTCTGGGTTTGGGAGGGTTTTACTTGTTTTTTCTCGGTGTTTAAATTTTCTACAACCAGCATGCAGACAGTAAACAAAAACAAACAAAACAAAACACACAGAGACGAAAAATGGCATGGACTTCAAGTTTGGACAGTTCTGTTTGCTCCCAGCTCCGTCCTTTCCCATCAGGTTAAACCATATTAAAATTGCCAACATTTGAGCCTTTTGACCTATAAAAATGGCGTTTTATCTGCTTCAACCTCATAGCTGTGTGGCCTTCTAGGTTGCTTACTTTCCTCATCCGCTAAATAAGGGCAACTGTGCCCACCCCAGAGGGGGCCGGGAGAGCTGAAGGAGGTGGGGTTTTGCTCAAGGGCTTAGCACGGCGCCTGGCGCAGGGAGGACGCTCGGGAAATGGTGGTTCTCCCCCTCCTGCCACCACCATCCTCACCATCACAGTCATAAGAACAGACCTGGTCTCCACCTCCAGCCCTGGCTCTGATAACAATGAGGAAGCACCCCTTTCCAGAACTCTCCAGTCTCAGAAAGCCCCTTCAAGTCACATTTAAATTCACCTTCATTGAGAAACGCACAGGATCTTGCGTGTGAGATGTGGGTGGGTATTGATGCCTCCGGAACAATCTGATTACACCAGGACGTTGGAGACCCCCGAGGACCTCCAGAGGGTCTAGGAACTTGGGGAGCGGGTGAGAAATGGCGTTGACTCAACTTCTTGCCCCTTCTCCTCTGCCATGGGGCGAGAGAGGTGCAGGCAATGTTTCTGTCTCCTGCTTACATCCTCTTAGGAGTGGGGGTGACGGGGCACATTTTGTATAAGGATCACTCAAATTCTTTCAGGAACCAAGCAGGAAATTATGTGTATGAAAGGCGCAGTGCATCTTTGGGAGTGGTAAGGCCTGTGGCCAACTGGAGACAGCACACCCAACAATCGGTATTCCGATTCAATCTTGTATTAAGTCCCGCCGTTAAACCAAACACATCTGCCATCTCGCAGCCACACCACATGCGTAGGGTCTGGACTTATTGAAGATCCCATGAGTAGGGAGAGCCTTTCATTTTCCTCCCATTTTACAGAAGCAGACCAGAGAGAGCCTGTGACTTCCTCAAGGCCACACAGCATGCTAGCAGCAAAGCCCTGCTCTGAACTCCAGGTACAGTGCTCTTCCACCAGGCTAGGCTGTTTCTTGCTTTTCTTTGCCCCCACCTCACTAATGGAACCCAAGCAAGTCCCCTACCCTCTTGGGGCCTCAATTTCTCTCTCTGTAAACACATGTGAGTTGGACTTGCTACTCTCTAAGGCCCTTATGGCTCTGGCATATTCTGAGGAGAGACTCAGTGGGTGGGGAGAGGGGAGTAACCAGCATAGGGCAGAGAGTCGGAGGATCTGGGCTGGGGGGCTTTATCAGGCACAGCTGCCATGCCTGTCACTGCTGCCAGGCAGAGGAGCTCAGGGCCTTCCTCCCCAAGGCCCCACACTGTCCCTGAGGGAGGAGTTGTACTCCACCCCATGGGAGGAAGTCGGGGGGCAGTTTCTGGGAGCTGTTGACAGAGCCCAGTCACCCTAAATGGATGAGTCAATAACATTCGATGTCAGGCCTCTCTTCACTCTCTGCACACTCCTGCTTCCTCTCCCGGCCTCCCAGAACTCTAGGCCCCCCTCCAACTCCTCCTCAGTCTCAGGACTGGGACCCCCACTTCAGGGCCAGGTCCCAGCTCAGGGCATCCCCAGTGGTGCTAGCCTCCCCCTCGCAGATTCCGCGCTGCACCCCACATCAGCTGCTGGGCTGATAAGCTAATGGACTCTAAGGTGTCTGGAGGTGATAAGGAGTGGATGTGCTACAGGGGTCCCAATGACTGGGCCCCAGAGGGGAGTTCTACAGTCTAAGACAGGCCTTCGGGAGAATTTTATGAAAGCCCCACGACTCGCAGGAAGGGTCTAAGTTGAGAGTCCGCTGGTGTGAGAGGAGGCAATGATGACCAGCATTGGCAACAGCAGGCCCGTGCATGGTGCCCTCCACACACCAGGCACCATTCTAAGTGCCTTATGGCTTTACCTGCAACCACTTCCTGCAGCAGGTACTATTTATTATCCACCTTTTACAGATAGGAAAGGGAGGCCCAGAGAGGCGCTGTAACTAGCCCAGGTCACAGAGCTAGCAAACGGTGAGCGATCTGGATGCTGACCATCTGGGTTTAACCACGATGTATCATGCTTTTCCACACAGCACACAGGGTATAATGGTGAAGACTCTGAGTCAGGTTGTCAGGGTTTAGAGCCTGGCTCTACCTCTGTGTCCCAGCTTCCTAATCTGTAAAATGGGTATGAAACAATGGCACCTGCTCAGAGGATCCCTGTGAACATTTTCACTGGCTTGTGCAAACCACTTAGCCTGGCATTGGATACACAGTGTTAGACACTATTATCCTGTGTCTGCCACTTATTGGTTGTATGGCTTTGGGCAAGACCGTTCCCCCCTCCTCTGGCCTGGCTGCCCCTGTGTTTCCACCCACCTTTGTTCCTTCCTTTGGCCTGCAGACACTTCAGCACCAACAGCTTTGAAGCCAGAACCAGCTTCTGGCCCTTAGGCTCTAGGCTCGACTTCCACACTGTTCTCCCCACTGCTGACTGGGAAGACCTCTGCAGCCCCAGACTGGGACCAACCATAGACCCCTAGGCTGACTTCTGTTCCCCAATAGCCTCTACTCCCATCTTACCTGTACCCCTACAGCAGACAGGGAATAGAAAAAGGGATGTCCCAATCAAAGGGGATTGGAACATTGTAGGATTTGGGGGTACTGTATTTACATGTCAGCGGAAATGTCTTTTGGTAGCTCTCCTCCCTTTGGGGAGCAGGGGAGGGGACCTGGGTAGTACCCACAGTGCAGGGTCCAGGATGTTTCCCCAACGTGGCATTCCTAGAGCAGGCTCTGTGTGTAGATTGTTACAGTAATGGCTCCCGATGAATCACACCTTCCAGTATAGACCCCTCCTGCCTGGGTTGGGCCTTGTGATTTGCTTGGGCCAATGCGACATTAGTCAACATGTTACAAGCCAAGATTTGAAAAGCACCCACTCATTGGGGCTTATCCTCTTTTACTGCTATGACTCTTCTGCTGAACCACTTAATCACAATCATGAGCAAATTAAATGGTTGCTTTTTTCAGCCATTAAGTTTGGGGGTGGTTTGTTATGCAGCAATAGTTTAACTGCTACACTCTGCTTCTCCTAAGCGTCTCATAGGCGCCTCAACCCCAAGCCCAGAATGAATATATTGTTTATTTACCTCCCAAACTGCTCCTCCCCTTGTGCTTCTTGTCTCAGGAATTGGCACTTCCATATACCAAAGCTCATGTCTGAAGTCATCCTTAAAACCCTCCTTCACTTCCACCAGGTACAGCTCGTTTGATCTCCTAGCTGTCTCTTCAATATTTTGACACTTTGCATCTCCTTTGCTCTCCCTGCCCATATGGCCTCATCACTGGCTGTGGGACCAGTGGTCATCGGCGTAGGGAACACACACCTCAGAAGATGCTCCAGACAATCCACAGGGGCTGCTGGAAGAAGATATGAGCCCTTCTAGTTTTATTTGATTTTGTAAAAATATAAGAAATTGAAGTTTATTAATAATGAAAGTGAATAGTCTTAATCAGTCTGTATATGTATTCGTTCTTTCAAACCTTCCAACAACAAATTGAAAAAGTACTATTGTCCATGTGACTGTTGTCATGTGACCCATGTCATGTGACATGGTTGAAATGGAGGGCAAGAGAGGCAGAATAATTTGCCCAAGTTCTCGCAGCTAAGAAGGGGCAGAGGCAGGGTTTGAATCAGTCTGCCTCGAATGCTTCTCAAACTCTCATGTGCGTAAGAGTCACTTAGAGGGCTTGGTAAAACACAGTTTGCTAAACCCCACCCTGAATATTTCTGATCGGTGGGTATGGATCCGGGCCCGGGAATCTGCATTTCTAACACATTCCTGAGCTGTTAGTGGCTGAGGTGGTAGCCTGGGGACCACACTTTGAGAACCACTGATCTAGGCTATCCTACCTCCAAAGGGCCTTGGTGAAGTTTGCAGCTCTGCAAGTACTTAAGATCCACATTGACCCAGGAGCCTCCTCTGCTTGCTCAGGATGTCAGACAGTTTCTAGGCTCCTAGCTTTGGAAGGAGTCCTGAGGGAATATTGGGCCACTGGGAAGAGGGGGACGTGTTTCTCCGTATTCATCATGTTGCAGTGAATGGCAGGGTTTTGTTTTCTGTTTTTTGTTTTTTTTTGCTTTTCGTTTTAAATTTAATTCTTTATTATGGAAAACGTTAAGCATATACAAAAACAGAGAGTTGCATGGTGAATGTCATGTCCCATTCCCAGCTTTGATGACTGTCCCACACGGGGCTGATCTGGTTTTTATTATCCTTTCCACTTGTTTCCTTTTTTGTTTTTTTTTTTTTTTTTTTTGGTCTGGCATTAAGCAAGTCCTGGACATTGCTTCATTTCAATATACCTCTCTAGCAGATAGGGCCTTAAAAAAAAAAACCCACCATACTATTATCAGACTTAACAAAACAAACAACAATTCCTGTATGTCCTATAGGATTCATGCTGATTGCCTCAAAAATGTCTTTTTGGACTTGGCTGGTTTGAATAACATTGAGTTCACATGGACTAGATTAGATCAAGTGCATTGACTGATAAGGTAACCTAGTTTTAGCTCAACTAACCTTTACAAAATGGACTAATGGCTTGAACAATGCCTGCCTAAAACCACAGAATGAAGGCAGAACCATAATGGCAGCCAAGCGTAAGAAAAAAAAGGGCAGAGTGCTATTTCTTGTGTAAACTCTTCATCTGTCACATTGAAGGTTTTAAAAAAGTCAGTCTAATTAGATCTCACAGGAAGTCAACCCGGAGAATTTGAAGTTATCAAGAAGACTCTAGGAATGGATTTACATCCACTCTCAGTAATGGAAACAATGGACCTTGCCTTGAGATTGATTGGCACCATCACAATCAGTAATTTGAAAATATTATGTATTTCATTTGACCTCTTTCAGATTTTCTAATTTGTGTGTATTATTATAATGTACAAAATATATTCACGCAGCAGTACTTGATGATGACATGTAAGTATGGTACGTGCTTAAAAAATGGTGTGTGTGATCAGAAGCGTTTAAAGCCCTCTGGTCCATACTACACACAAGCCCCACACACTGGTCTCCCACCTCAAGTCATGGCCCTTTCCCCTACCCCTCCACTAGCCCTGGAAT
Source organism: Zalophus californianus (assembly GCF_009762305.2). Taxonomy (NCBI): domain Eukaryota; kingdom Metazoa; phylum Chordata; class Mammalia; order Carnivora; family Otariidae; genus Zalophus; species Zalophus californianus. The sequence goes on from NC_045598.1 coordinate 18,863,099, forward strand.
GGCTGTCTCCACAACCTGAACCCAAACTCACCACACCCCTGCTTCCTATCAGCTCAGCTGCGTGAAGGTCAAGCTCCTTACTCAACCCAGTGGGTCCACCATGCCCTACTGCCTTCTTTGGGCTCCGATGTTGCGATGTTAAACCCTAACCTGGTCCACTCCAGTGAGTGCACACACCAGCTCTTGCTGTCCTCTCACTCTGGCTGATGATCCATTTTCACATGGTTAACTCCTACCGAGCCTCCAGGATGTGGCTGGTCAGTCACTTCCTTCCAGAAGCCTTCCCTGACACCACCAACTGCCTTGCCTGATGGGCCCTCCTCTGTGCTTCCATGTAAAGTGAGTGTCTGAGGGCACTTCATTTCTGTGTTACCAGCATAGCAGAGGGGTAAAAAATGTGGACCCTGGCGCCAACATACAGAGTTGAAACACTGGCCCCTACACCCACTGGTTATATGACAGGTGACTCAAGTTCACCGTAAAACGGGGCAGTGAAGCATAGTGGTTACGTGCATGGAAACTAAAACCAGGCTGCACAAGTTTAAATTTGCTGTGTTATCACTGGTTGAGTGACTTTATGCAAATTATTCAACGTCCAATTGCCTCATTTCCTTATATGAGAAACAGAGATCATAATCATACCAACTCATGAGATTGTTGTGAGGGTTCAATATGAAGCATTTAAATAGTGCCTGGTACATAGGAAGAGAAAATAAATATTGGCTCTGATTAGCACGTGTCTAGATTCCCCACTGGATGTAATACAGGGTTGAATGAATACATGCGCGAATGAATGCATGCATTGAATTCCATTGTATTGGACTGAAAAGAATTAAAGTAAACTGAAATGAACTTAAATTTGTCTAGGCCTTGCTCGTCAGGCGCTAAGGGCCCCTCTCTGGCCCAGCCCCTGAAGTGGTGTAGAGCCTTCCCTCCCCAAGTCATTTCTTTGTCCGACTTACTGCTGATGAGGGCCCGGTGATGCTTTTCCTTTGCGCGCAGCTAACTAGTCAGTTCGTATCACTGAGGAAGAAGCAGGCACTCAACCAGACTAGAGCTTCAGCTTTGTCTCAGGGAGGGCACCCAAGGTGGCCCATCCATTATCATAGATAAGACGCCGGCCCAATGAGATGCTTGAAACTCATCTCAATTTTTTTTTAAAAAAAGCAAAAGCCACACCACTGTGGACATCTGTCTTGTTTACAGTTGTTCTCATCACCGTCTGTGAATATTTTTAGCTGCATATAAAATCACAACCATCCTACACTCCTCTTCAGCCATACCTTATGGCTCTGGATTTGCAGACAGAATGTAGACTTCCCAGCCAATGAGTGAGAAGGAGAAGGCTGGGGGTGGGGGAGGGGCAACAGACTCAAGCTACCAAAAGGAGGGTGGTACAGAAGTGAGCAAGAGAGACCAAAAAAAAAAAAAAAGGAAATAAAAACTAAAAGCCAAACAACGTGAAATTCCTTGCTGTTCAGGAGAAAGAGGGGGAAGGGACAGAGAAGCAGAGACTTATGAAGACCATTTGGCAAAGGAAATTCTAGAAATACAGAATAGGAGGCCCCTCACTGCCCTGACAAATCAAGGAAGGCTTCATGGAAGAGGAGATGTCCATGTTGGTCCTAAAGGGGGAGCCTACATTGTTGTCTGGGTCTCTGCGCAACCTATGGGAGAAGGTGTGGGAACCCATTTACTCAGAGACTTTGTGGAAAGGAACATGTCAGCCCCTGGAGGACCACAGACCTCCTCTTCCCTTGTTCCTGCTACTTGCCTCCGTGACCACCCCCCCACCCCCACCCCCTGGACACTCACCTCGAAAGTTCACCATGAGCTTCTTCGGATCCTGTGAGGAAGTGTCAGAGGAGGTGAAAAAGAAGAAGATGACAATGAGAGCCACCTCCAGCACTAGGGTCCACAGGGGCAGGCAGCCCCGCATAGATGGTGGGTACTTGGAGCCCATCCTGTGTCCTTGTCTGTGTCCGTGCGGCATCCAGCTCCAGGCATCACCCCTCTGCCCCCACCCCTCTGCCCCCACCCCCACTCCAGGGAGTGATAGGGGAGACACCCGCCAAAAGCCTTATCTCTGGCTGCAGGCTGGTTTTGCTGGCCTGTTGATGGAGTTAACATAGGAGCAAAGGGACTGTGACAGGGAGCAGAAGAGATGCATTTATTCCAACACAGTCATTCATTCAGTCCCTCACTTATTCGTTCATTCAACAAGTAGTTGCTGCATTCCTACTCTAGGACGGGCACTGTGCGCAGTTTCAAAGAGGGCATCCGTTCACTGGGCACCCACACATAAGAACCCTCCTTTGCTCGTGACTTCAGTTTACCCTCCCCATATCCTTGCAAGGCAGAGAATGGATCAGCACTCCTATTTTACAAATGGGGAAATGGAGTCTCAGAGGGGGCTTTGGATTGGCAAAATTTCTCTTTAAGACCTTACCCAGTGAGCTCTTAATAAGAATGTATTGAATGAGAACGAACGAACGAATGAATGAATGAATGAAAGCAAAGAACAACACTAAGCCCTGAGAAAGATCCAGACAAAGCCCCTGGGGAACTAACTCTTCAGAGTTACATTGTTGAAATTATTTATATTTGAATCTGTACTTAAATCTACAGATTTAAGGTGGGGAAAAGAAAGGAGGCTTGGGTCCAGCTCTAGTAAAAATCTGGTGGGGTCCTGCTCCAGCCCTAGGCTGTAGTTGTCTCCAGCTCTGGTCACCTCCTTACAGAGCAACCCAGGACTCTGCCTGGAGCATGAGTACTTGTAGCGTATCTGAGGCAGACCACCAGCTTCAGGACCCCTGTCCCACAGCAGGGGCAGTCCCCTGAAATGGGACTTAGGGCACCTGGGCTCCAGTTCCTACCCTGCAGCTAACTTCTGGAGCCCCAACCATGTGCCTAGCAGATGGTCTGATCTATAATAAGCATAAAGAAAGAGAGGGAGAAAGGAAGGAAGGGAAGGATTGGCCCCAGCCACTGGCCACTGGGTATAGACTGAATTTATCGGGCCTCAGATAATAAAACTAGACTAGGAGTTGCAGGGAGGCAGATTCTGGCCCAGCATGGTGGATACTTTATTGACCATTACAGCTGTCTGGTGAAATAGGCTGCTCGTGAGGTAGTGAGCACCCTGTCCCTAGCAGAATGCAAACAGAAGCTGATGGTTACTTGTCAGCGATGTCTTGGAAGTGATTCAATATGTAGTTTGCTGGAGATTTTAATCACCCAGAAGAATCCTTTCATTTTGTTTTTAGATGAAGAAACTCACACCAGAAGGTCATACCCAAGGTCATACAGCCAGCTGACATCAGTCACTTCTTGCTCAGCGCAGCTTTATTTGCAGAAGGAAAAAAAAAATTGAAAGTAACCTAAATGTCCAGTAGTAGGGGACTGGCAAATAAGCTACAGGACACACATCTTGCCACCAACATCATGGTCCTTAATATATGTGGGAAAAATCCAGAGGAAAATGCTTTTAAGTTTATCAAAATTGACACAGAGGATATACCATTGGGTGGAAAAGCAAGTTATAGTACAGTGTATACAGTATGTTCACTCTTGTGAAAAATAATAAAAACCCAATATGTTAATGCATGCATAGGGTAAAAATGGCCGCAAACCACCAACACCAGCTCCTTTTGCTTTAGATGCTGTCTGGAGCTAACACTTACCAAGCACTTACCATTGCTAGGCACTGTTCTAGGCACTTTACATGTATGAACTCAGTTAATGACCCTGGGAGGTGGGTACTATTAGCCTTTTATGACAAATGAGGCACCCGAGGTGCAGAAGGGTTTTACGTGACTTGTCCAAGGTGACAGGACTAATAAGTAGGAGAACCTGGATTTAACCCAGACCCAGAGCCCGGATTGAGCAACTGGGTGTTTAACCACACAACTGTGGCCCAGACGACTTCTAAGTCCTCTTCCGAGTCTAGGAACATAGGATTCCCAGCCCTCTGCCCTCTCAACAGTAGCAATAGAGAGAAGGTTCCCTGACCGCTAGAGATCAGAGATAGAAGTCTCCATCCCCTCATGGTCACCCCCTGGTTCTGATTTCTGGCCATCAGCACTTCTTATGAACTGGGTTTCTGTAAGGAGGGGCTCCCCTGTGTGGGGGATAAATAAACATGACCCTAGCTGGCCTGGGTCCTGTACCAGCACCTTGTAAACCAGGCAGCTGGACTCACCTGCCCAGGGGCACCAAAGGTCAGCCAGATGAACACTGAAGATTTTCAGTCTCTGCCAGCCCCTGTGCCTGGAGCCCCCTGATGGTTGTGTTCACCCTCGGGCCAACTTAGTGTGTGTGGCAGCTGGTTCCACACCCCGGAAACCCCTGTGCGGCCTGCTCCTACTCCAGTGAGGGACGGACTGCTTGACAAGAGGGCCAAGCTCCTTGCCAAACAGGCTCTCTTTAATAAGGGGAGGTGTCCCCCACACTTGGCCTCTCCCAACAGATTTGTCAAAAGGGGAATGTTCTTTCTTCCCCTCTGACTCTTGCAAAAGGTCCCTGTTTTTGCACTCCTGCTCCATTCTGTCTCCAAACCATCAAGGCAGCTCATCTGGTACAAGAAAGCACGGGGGGGGGGGGGGGGGACCGCCTGGGTGGCTCAGTCGTTAAGCGTCTGCCTTCGGCTCAAGTCATGGTCCCAGGGTCCTGGGATCGAGCCCCACATGGGCCTCCCTGCTCTGCGGGAAGCCTGCTTCTCCCTCTCCCACTCCCCCTGCTTGTGTTCCCTCTCCCGCTGTCTCTCTCTCTGTCAAATAAACAGATAAAATCTTTAGGAAAAAAAAAAAAAGAAAGCACAGGGATCTAGGGCAGATACGTCACAAAACAAATATAGTTAAATGTTCATTGTTGAGTCTACGCGGGAGATAAAGGGCTTTTCACTGTACAATTCTTTCAACTTCTTTGGCATCTGTTAGAAACTTTTCATAATAAAATGTTGGGGAAAGCACTGTGTGCACCTGCTTCTCCCTCTGCCTGAAAGCCTCCTCCTGTCAGATAACTGCCCCTGCCCTCTCCGCCTCAGAGCCAAGCACGGGGACTTCTGATTGTTGTATCTCAGTACCTACTGCTCATCCATAAGAGGTGATCAATAAATATTTGGTTTTTTAAAAGATTTTATTTATTTATTTGAGAGAGAGAAAGTGCACAGAGGGAGAGGGAGAAGCAGACTCCCCGCTGAGCCGGGAGCCCGACGCAATGTGGGGCTTGATCCCAGGACCCATGAGATCATGACCTGAGCCGAAGGCAGATGTTTAGCCGGCGGAGCCCCGCAGGCACCCCTAAATATTTGTTGAATAAATAACAACTGCCATTTCCGGAATGCCAAGCACTGGAGCAAGTATTTTGCGTACATTATTCCATCTACTTTTCCCCTCAAGCCTGTGAGTACAGGCGTGGTCATCCCATCTTACAGATGAGGAAGCTGCTACTCAGAGAGGTGATGTGAGCACTCAACGTCACACAGCTAATAAATGCTAGGGGTGGGACTCAACCCACATCCCTCTGATGCCACGGCTTATGCTGTCAACTACTTTGCATTTCTGCCTTCCATTTAGTAAACCACTCACAGTCTCAACTTCCTTAATGAGTCAAATAAGATGAGCTGCTCTACTTTCCTCACAGAATTATTACAAATGTGAGAATGAATACGTAAACATGAGTGGCGGCTGGGTTATAGAAAGGAAGGTGGGCAAGTGGTGCCATGCCTGTGACGTTCTGATCTAAGTGACCAGGATTCCTCCGGGTGTGACGAATCAAGTCAGAGAGACTACAGAATTCACATGTAATCATGCATTTTCTGTAAAAACAGGACTCCATGAGAATACTCACCATACTGTCCTCATCGGGCATTGTAAAGCTCAGTCATGGGCAGCGAGCAAGGACGTAGGTAAGTCCTCCATTCCCTCTCTGGAAGTTTGTCCATACCAAGGGTGTGATCCTGCTCTGGGCATGCCTGGGTAAACTGTGGCTAAGTCAATCATTCATTCATTTATTCATTCAACAAACATGAGCTTAGGAGTCAGGCAATCTGGGTTCAAATCCTGACTCCACAAATTATTGGCTGTGTGAACTTGCGTATGATGATCAATATCTGTTTCCTCATCTGTAAAGTAGGGAAAATCAGTGTCAATCTCATAGAGTGGTTGTGAAGATTTTTTTTTTAAGATTTATTTATTTGAGAGAGAGAGTGCATGCAAGTGGGGGCAGGGGCAGAGGGAGAGTATCTTCAGACTCCCTGCCAGTGCAGAGCCTAACGTGGGGCTTGATCCCACGAGCCACGAGATCATGATCTGAGCTGAAATCAAGAGTCAGACACCTAACCCACTGAGTCACCCAGAGAACCCCGGTCATGAAGAGTAAATGAGGAAGTGCATGTAAGTGTCAGATGTGTAGAAAATCCTCCATAAATGTTAGTAATTATTATTATTGCACAGGGTTGGCATATTTACTGTAGAAAACTCTGAAAATGCAGACGTGCATAAAGTTTACATAAAGCATCCGTGATTTCCATATCTCCAAAAACCGGTTCTTCTTCTTTTTGTATATTTTTCAGATTTTTTTCCTATTCACGTGAATTTAGGCCTTGTTTTCTCCCCTGCAAAAATGGGTGATTGCTTTTTCCGTGAATAGTATATCCTAAGTCATTTCCAAGCCGGAAATATCTTTCTACAACATTCTATCAGGGTGTCTAAGAACCCAGGCTCTGATGTCAGAATTTCTGAGTTTGAATTCACGCTTTCTGTGCGACCTTAGGCAAAGAACTGAGTTGCTCTGGGCTAGTTTTCTCGTCTGTGATATGGCACCGGTAACATCTCTACCTCATAGGGTTGTTGTGAGGTTGAGATCAAAGTGCATATGGTGCTTAGAGCAGTGACTGTATGTGGTAAGTGCTGCGTGTCACCATTCTCCATGCCACACGACTTCTGTGGGAAGAATGTGTGACCGTGTTTGACCAGCCCCCTTTGCAGGATTATCTGGGTTATTTCTCAACTGTTTCTGTTCTAAACATTACAATGAATATCCTCCGTTAACAGGGTTCTCTGGGGGACACAAATACGTGCATAAGAGGTGGCCACCCCAGCGTCTGGACTTTTCGGTGACTCCTGTGGCATGGGAACCAAGTTCAAGGCAGCTGGGCCAGCCCTGACTGGAGGGCTTGAGGGGATTGAAGCTACTGAAAGAGGGGGGGATGCAGTTTTCTTATTTGTGAAACAGGATGTGATGATCACTCTCCAGGCTCTTCTGAGCTATTCTGAGCTCAGGTGAAGCTCAAGGGCAAATCTCAACCCCTTGCCCATTGAACATCCCACGAGAAGAGGAGGGACAACCCTGAATTCTTGGCTGGGCCTTGGTCTTTTGAATACGAACAGATGACTTCCCTTCCCTGTCTTACTCATCTGTAAAATGGCTACTGCTCTCCCCTGGTTCCTGACTGATGGTGGAGGTATGGGGAGCTGGGGGGCTCTGTGGCGGGCAGGAGGCTACCCCACCTCTGCCCACGCCTGTGCCCTTAGGGTCCCAAAGAGCCATCTGAGGGCTCAGAGGGGAAAGACTGGCACTTGACTAGAGCCCAAAGGAGCTTGGGCTAGGGCGGCCCAGGAAAAGAGATGGTCTGGCTGGGGCAGAAGGAGGGAATGGAGAAGGGCAGTCTTACTGTGGGCTCTTGGCAAGGTGACAATTCCTGTCATCCTACTCCAGCCCATCACCAGATCGATAAACCTAATCATCAATAACCATCTCTAGGCCCCAGGTTTGGCCTATAGCATCACAGCTTGATCTCACTCAGCTGTACCTTGAGCTAAACTGCTCTCCCAAGCCAATTGCATAATTTTATTTTCTCCGAGCCTCAGTTTTCCCATCTGTAAAATGGAGCTAAAATGACCTGCTTCTAAACACAGGGCTTGAAGAGTCTCCAGAGGGGATCTTGGCACAGATGTATGCAGGTAACTCAACAGCAGGATGTTGGGACTGGAACCCAGACCTCCAGATTTTCTCTGTTCTTTTATTTTTTTTTAAAGATTTTATTTATTTATTTGAGAGAGAGAGAATGAGAGATAGAAAGCACGAGAGGGAAGAGGGTCAGAGGGAGAAGCAGACTCCTTGCTGAGCAGGAAGCCCGATGTGGGACTCGATCCCGGGACTCCAGGATCATGACCTGAGCCGAAGGCAGTCGCTTAACCAACTGAGCCACCCAGGTGCCCCAGATTTTCTCTGTTCTTTCTCTTTTCCCCATGTAGCCTTATGCCTGAGAGTAACTCCCAGTCACTCCACACTTCTGCCACAGCATGGAATGTCCTTATCAGGATGGTAGGCTAGACAGTGAGCTCCAGCGCCTCTGTCATCTTTTCCTGGATTACTCACCTATTCGTTCCACAGTGTGCCATGGCACTGTCCTAGATAACAGGGACATAAGGGGGAGTGGAAAAGACCATGGATATGGCCCTGTTAATAACCTTACTGAGCTGGCTGTTTGTCTCTGGCCCAGGTAATCTGGAACCTTGTAGTCATGGAGTTAACGGCTATATTTAGATCTGGGGCCTCATGGAGTCTAGAGCCAGAATCTTACCATGTAACATTCCTAACGCACTCAAGCCTCCAGAATATTGGTGTAGGTCCTGCCTGTATCCTCCTCCACGAACTAATTCACCTTGGCAGCCGAAGCCTTTTTCTGCTGCTCCAAGCGGAGCATTCCATTCAGACCCTTTTACAATGATGGGCAGCCTTGGTGAAAGTTTGAGCTCACGGAGTTTGTTATCCTTGGCCACCCAGTGCCACTTTATCAACATGCTGGAGAGAAGTGAGGGATGAAAAACAAGTATACTATTAACAGTAATTGCTTGCCGTTACCTACTGCATGCCTGGCCCTGAAAGTTCATTATTCTATAAGCCTTAAAACATACCTGAGTGGAAACAGAGGTTCTAAGATTCTGTAACTTGCCCAAGCTAGTAAGTGGCCAAGCTGGAATTTCAATCCTGGTCTGAAAAGATAGGTACTCTTGCAATTTTTCAAAACTGCATCTCTTCAGAATAAGGATCCAATCCCCCAAGAAGCTTTCATCATTGGTGAATGAACAAGACTCACCCAAGAAACCAGACTTAGGAGCAGCACTGCTGGAGATGCTCTGTGTGGGAGCAAAGGCAGAAAGGACGGAAGATAAGGTTGCAGTGGGTTTGAGGACAGTGAGTAGATAAGGCTTGCTGGCCTGGGTAGGCCTGGAAAAGGAGAGTGGGTCTCCAGTGTGACAGCTCTGGATGCCATAACAAAGAGAATGGTTTTCAGGCATTGGAGGATCTTTAAAGATTTGTGAGCGGATAAAATAAGGAAGAACAGCAGATGAGAATGATGACTTTGATACAAATTACAAGTTCCTCCTTGGGGTAGGTGTTGATTAAGGGGGTGATTATAGGGCAGGGAGAGGTCCACCCAACTCAGGACAAAACCAGATACCATCGACTTCCTGGAAGTTTTTAAAATGTGCTGGCAGACCACCTCACAGTCCCACTGTTGGTGTGTGGTTAAGTTGGTATGGCCACGTGACAGGAGATTCAGCAGCCATCAGAAATATTTAGGGAGGATGCATAATAACATGGGACAATGTTTACATTAAAGAACAGAATACAAAAAGACCAACCCTAAAGGCCCTCAGTGGCAACCCTGTCGGGACCCCTCTCACTTTGGAGAGCTTTTTCTGTATCTTCACTTAATAAACGTCTATCAATTTACTCACACACACACACACACACACACACACACACACAAAAGAACAGAATACAGAGTTGAATATCTAGTATGATCACAACTCTTCAGTAATAATAGCAGGAATAGTAAAAATGATATCACCCATGGGAGAAAATAGGAAAGAAAGAAAAAATTTAGAGTGCTAATAGTGGTCGTGTTAAGGTGATGAGATCCGTGGGTGCTTCTCCTCCCTTCTTCTCCCCCTCTCTACTTTTGACAGCTTCCCAGTTTTCATTAATGACATTCTTTTTAAAAGAATCTTTGCTGTCTTTTCTAATGTGATTTTGCCATACCCACGTTGCAAGGGATTAATGAGGAGTAAATGAGCAAGTAGATGCAAAGCACTCAGCACGGTGCCTGGCACAAAATCAGCGGCGCTCTAGGAGGGTCGGGTGAGAGTCGCTGGCCCGGTGTCCCAACATCTGAAAAGCCCGGCCCTCGCCGCCGAGCAGCCTCCCCTTAGTCCCCGCGGCATCGACCCCTCGCACAGCACAGACACGTCCCTGACGCTGACGCTCGCCGTGTCCAGCAGGCGCGGTGCCCGCGGAGCCACCCGCACAGCCCGTCCTGCGGACGTGGAGATAGGGTCGCACCACCCCACACACCCGCGGCAGCCCAGCGCGACGTCGCGCGCACCCACGGCCCCGCCCCCTGTGACGCGCCTCCAGGGGGCAGGACCGTAGCAGCCCCGCCCAGCGCCTCCTCCGATTGGCCGCCGCGCTGTCACCACGTCGCCAGGAGCTGGCAGGGTGTGTGTGTGTGTATGTGTGTGTGGGGTTTGCTTTGTCATTCGTACCCCCGTCGCGCGCTGACGCGGCCGGCCTGGCCGAACGCTCCAGGATCCGCAGAAAGGGCTCCCGGCGCTGACCCCGGAGGCTCCCGGAGGGGGAGGATGCTGCGAACCCCTTACATAATGACGCGACTGACTGGGGCACATGTCAGCGCAGAAAACAGCACATGCCGCAAACCCAGGCCTCCCGATTTCATACGGTGCTAGTGATAGCGGGCAATGAATATAGCACGGTATGCTCTAGCATGGATTATAATACAATGAAACGCAATCCAACAGTCATGAAGTGTGCCTTCGCAATAAGGCGTAATATAGGATGTTATATTTATAGGGCCTATTTATAAGCCTCTATTTAAATCTTTTCTGATAGGCCCAGGCACGCACACAGACACTATAATGATTGGCGTATTCTTCAGTCCTTCAAGGAGGCGGGTTCTCGAGTCCGTTTTGCCTCAGCTGGCCCTTGGATTGGCCGGCAGCGGCGTAGCGACGCCTTCGATTGGCCTCGGGGGCCGTCCGTTGGAGCCGAGGAGGCGGGGCAGGCGGCTGGCTGGTGCTGGGGCGGGTGGGCCCCGGAATTGTCATTTCTTTGTTTCCGAAGGCGGAGGAGGCTCTGAGCCCCCCCTCCCCGTCCCACCCCCTCCCCCCCGGGTGCTGGCTCCATGTCTGTGTGACCGGCCCCAGGGGTAGAGTCCAGGCCCGACGCGGGGCGGGCCGGCGGCGGCGGCGGCTGAGGTGAGAGACGGCGGCGGAGGCGGCGCGGGCACCCGGCCCCCCAGCGGGAGGATGAAGCGGCGGAACGCCGACTGCAGTAAGCTCCGCCGCCCCCTAAAGCGGAATCGGATCACCGAGGGCATCTACGGCAGGTGAGCGGCGGGGCGCCCCCGCCTCCGCCCGCGCGGGCTCCGCGGCCCCCGGTCGGCTGCAGAGGGGCCCGGCCCCGTTATGTAATCCCGACTAGGCCGCACGCCCGCGCCGGGGGCTCTCCGGAGGAGCGCGGCCCGGGGGGCTCCGGCCGGCCCGCAGGGGTGCGCCCCGGGGGCGCGGGGCGTGGCGAGGGCCGCCGTCCGGGCGGGGAGGGCGCGGCGGGCGCTGGCGGAGGAAGCTGCCGAGCAGCCGTTGGGAGCTCCCTGGACCCGCCGGGGGGAGGGGCGGCAAGCCCCCTCCCCTCCCGCGCCCCTAGCCCGAGCCGCCGGACCCCGAGGGCCGCTCCCGGGACCGCCGGGCCTCCGCTGGCCCCCCAGTTCCTCTCTGGCCTGGGAGTCGCCGGCCTGAATCGGGAGGCGCGTGGACCATATGCACTAGGGGGAAAGGCTGACAAACTTGGGAGCAGACGGTGGCCCCACGGTCCCCGGCAGACTGGGCAGGTGGCCACGTTGCCCCGTCTTCCGCCCTCTACTTCTCTTGCGGGATCTCAGACTTGGCACCGAGGGCTGAAGCCGATACCCCCTAATCATGCCCTGTGACCCCGCTCCAGACTCAGGAGCTGATGATCATTTTCTTAGCAAACATTATTTTGACCATTCTAAGCTGATAGTTTTCTTCGAACCTTTTAAAAGGGATTTTTTTCCAAACTCAAAATTTTCTTTTTCTTCTGGGAAAAAAAAAAAAAAAGAAGGCAGTGTCCCTTTAAATAGAAACTGAATTCGCTGCTCTGAGGGGGAGAAGGACAGCAGGTTCACGGGGCAACTTAGTGACAATCACAGCTTCCTAAGCAAAACTTGTGTACGACCTGTCGTTTTTCTGGTTCTTCTTAGAATGTTAGTTCTGAATGGTACTTGCCTTGATAAATGATTTCGGTGGAGAAATCATTAATTTACAAAGGAGAATTATCAGCATGTGTATATTGGCTTAATTGAGTCTTCCTGGTATTTTACAATTTAGCTCTTTGAGCTGTGGGACTTAGAGAAATATGTGAGGTAGCTGATAACACCCAAGTTGTCACCAAGCTAATGACCTAGTCTTAGCATAACTGTACACCTTGCACATGCAGTTGTTTACATATATGGAAGATTGCTTTTCACAGCAGCTGAGTGATGTAAACATCAGGAATTTCTTTTATTTCAAGTTTAAAAGCATTAGGAAGTCAAAGTAAAAAGTTCTTATGTATATTTATCCTTCTCTATAGATATATCCTTATGTAATGAGCCATAGGTCATAGGAATAATTCATTCATTCATTCAACAAATGTACATACTATGTGCCAGGCCCCGTTCTAGCTATGAGGGTACAGCAGTCAGTAAAACAGGCCAAAATCCAAGCTGAATTAATCAAACCTGACCATTTAAACTAAAAGTGAAAAAGCAAAAACCATTTTCCTACACATTTAATAGGTGGGGGAGAAATGTCTCTTTAAGTTGAAGACACTGTGATCCTTTAGGAAGGATTTTTTTCTGCCCATTGAAAAAGATTTGAACAACTTAATAGTGACGCAAGAATAGAAAAAGTGTATTAAACAGAATTGTAGACCAAGGACTTTGAATGGCTGCTAGTCACAGTAACATATGATATACCTTTATAGAAAGAAGACTGGGGATCCCATATTGTTTACATGTGTTGTATTTTGACATCTCTTTATATTTGAACAAATGCCCAATTTAATACCTGCCTGATAGTAACCACTCGGTCAATGTGAACAATGTGAATTCATTGTCTAATGAAGATCTATTATTTTAGTGGTGAGCTTTTGGAATTCACATGTTCTTACCCTAAAGTAAATATGCTATGCAAGTTATTCAGAGTTTTGCTGTAAATTTTAAAACCCAACAGCTCTCAAATCTGTTTGCCCTTCTCTGTTTGGCATTCTTTAAGTTAGATGTTAATCAAAGACCTACATATATTTCTACCTGTCTTTCCTTTTGGAGCATCATATATCAAATGAATGTTTTAATTCACTTACCTGTTTCTTAGTTTATAATATGGAGTATTGGACTAAAGAACAAGATCATAGTTTTGTTTTTTTCCAATTCTGTTTTTAAAAATATGTTTAGAAATTTTTCCTTTATTCCTAAAGCAAACAGAATGAGTGGGCTAGTTATAAATTATGGTGTTTGAGGATTTGTGAATATCAAATTGCTGTGATCATCGAATTTAACTCTATATTAAATTGTTCTTCATACCATCTGTTACCCATTTTGTTTCTCAACATCTGGCCAATTTTGGTCTCATTCAACAGAGAGCTTTTTTTCTGAGGCTCTGTTGACAGTTTTGATACCCACTGTCTACTGTTTCACAGCATAACCTTTCATGAACATTATTTTCATGTTCTCAGTCTGCACAACTTTTCGAGTCTGGGCATAGCAAGGAGGCAGCTGTGATGAAGAGAACACTGGACTGTGGGCGTTAGGAGACCTGGGTTTGGACTCAGAATCCCAGCTCTGCCACTTTGAGCCCCATTCTCTCATCTGTCAAATGAGTCTTGAGGACTAAAGGAGCTCATGTTCAGTTTGTGAAACTCTTATAAATTCTAGCAGGCTATCCAAATATTATTTACCCTGTTGTTATCACAGTTTAACATGTTTGGTTTATTTTTTAAGGAGGCAAGAGAGACTATAAGATTTGTTGCAGTTATAAACAGAAGTTGAGTAGTCAAAACAAAAGGTCAGTTGCTGCTTGGTCTTGCTGAAAAAAATCCTATTGCTGAGACGCTTTTAATCATGGGCTCCAATCCAGCAACTGTGACTGAGGTGATTGTCAAATGATATGATTATTGTCAGTATAATGACTGTGATAGAATTGTTTCAGGGGCAAGGTAAAAGGAAAATGGATTTTAGACATATCGGCATTATCTACACTTATATGTGTGCCCATTGTTTGAAAATTGAAATGTACATATATCTTATTCCAGTCAAATTAATAATCAAGAATAAGAGAAAAGAAACAGGAATGGTGATGATTTTCTTTTATGTTATTAAGGACTAAAATTTAAAACACATTTAAAAACAATCCGAGCCAGCACAGAGCCAGAGTAGAAATTGAGTATTCAATAAATGTTGAGTGTGTGAGTTAATAAATAAATGAATATAAACTAATTCATCCTGCTCAGTTAAGAACCTGTGTTCAGGGAATCGTGGAGGTTACAGGATTAGATATGGTTTCTTGTCTTCAAGGAGTTTACAGTCTAGTAGAGCATCATAATGCCCTCTTAAATTTGTACAGTGGTTTTCAGGTTCCAAAGAACTTTGCATTCTGTTCAAGGAAAAATATTTTTGTTGAATTACATTTTAGCTGGCTATTTTAGTTGTTCACCTGATGCATTAACAGCTTTATTTTGCCCTGTGCTATTTTATGGTGAAGTAGACAGTCGCCACTAAGTGAGGGAATATTTTCTAACTCGAATGAGATAAATGTGAAAGTACTTCGGAAATAATAAGGAACGGTTACTAATAAGAGAAAGTAAAATAAATAACTGCACTTAACTATGACATTCCAGACGTCCTCAGGTTTTATGGCAGTGATGCCCTGTCCATGTCTGCTCCTTCACACATGCACCAGACACTCCCAGCAGTAACGTCTAATTACATGCCATGATTCTCCAGGTGAGGTGGGGTTTAGCCACCTGTCACTTTGCCATGTTCCCCGCTTCCTTCCCCCTGAGAATTACTGACTTTATAATGGAAAGATGAGGAGATGAGGTGTGGTAGGGAGAAGAGGGGGCAGAGACGTTTATGTTGAAAGCTTCTGGAGTTGTTACTTGCCCAAGTAGGCATAATAAGCATTTTAAGTAAGGCGCATGTGTTAAGCTTCAGGAAACTTTTCTATATCTTTGTTACTGGTGGTTGAAGGAAGCACCCCTTCACTTGTGAATTTATGAATACTTCCTGTCATCATGTAGCACGCCACCTGCAGCTTCGAGGAGCAGGACCGTGCCTGCCTCGTAGATTCTTACAGCTTCACACCTTCAGACTAGAGCTGAGGACTCGGGACGTCCCTGGTAGGTAGAATACCTTGGCCCATCTTTTTTCAGAAAAGAGTTTCCTGGCCTCTGACTTTTGGAATGATCCAAGTTTGCATCCTTCTCAGCTTCCTAATTTCCTTTTTCAGACCCTAGTCGAAATAATCTGATCTCCAGAGATTTCACTTTTCTGCCGTTCCTGCCTCTTTAATTAATGATGTTTCCTAAGCCTAGTTTTAGCTCCTTTGGGCTATGCTTATTAAAGCCACTAGAGGCTGGTCTGACCCTTGGCTCCCTTGATTGTACATGTGTTCTGCAGCCGAGACCCCAGACACCCCAGTGTTGCAACCTCACAGCCTAAAAGCATTTTGGTAATCTTGGGAGGCTTTTTCAGCCGCACTGGACCTGACATGAAAGTGATAGATTCTGTATTGTTTTAGAGGGGTGTTGGGGAAGGGGGTAAGTTTTGACTAACCTTTCCAGGGAGGTGTTTACCTAATCCTTATATTTGCAGTTTGCATGAAATGCATTTGAACAAATCTGCCACACTGGAGTTTTGTACTTAGTTTTTGCCAGTAGTGTGTTACCTTAAAAGAAAGGTACTTTCCTCCAACTCTCATTTATGATTCTTCTTGTCTGAGTACTCTTGGCGGTTTAGTTTCATTAGATGTTTTGAAAACCCCTTTAAATTTCTGCTACGAGTTGAGGCAGGGGAAGGAGGGAACGTGATCTAGTTCAGATTATTTGCTTTAAAGCTTCCTGTTTCATTAGTGATATTCTCCTTTCTCTTTGATTCCTTGTGGCCTTTCTTGAACCTCACTAGATTTGGAGATTGATTTTAATGGTAGACTTAATAGCTTATTATTTTTACTTTCTTGTTCGTTATTTGCCAAATATCCTGGAGCCAGTTCCTGTTCTATAGGCACTTATATGTCCAGAGTCTTTTTCTTTGGCCATTTCTCCCAGATCTTCCCACTGATATTAACCCTTTGGGGTTTTGTGTGTATATATGTGTGTTTTGTTTTGTTCTGTCGTTTTCTAGGCTACCATCCAGGTGATACTTAAGGGAATATAATAAAATATAACATATACCTTGTGGAGTCTCGAGGGTCAGATAGAAATTTTAAACATGGTTAAGAGCTCAAAGTGAAATACTGTGATTAGGTTTCCTTCCTTCCTTCCTTCCTTCCTTCCTTCCTTCCTGTCATGGGGCTCAAACTCATAACCCTGAGATCAAGGGTCGTATGCTCTACCAACTGAGCCAGCCAGGCACTCCTGGGTTACTTTTCTTGATGAAATTTAGTGTGCTCTTCAAAGATACTGATTACTTTTATTCTCTAGGCTTACTAGATTTGGGTGTAATTATTTTACTTGGATCGTTTTCAAGAAATAGGTCCAGAAGAAAAAAGTTGTTTGCTCAACAAGCTACGTTAAGTATAATGGTACAGACCAACAGTAGAAACACATATCCTTTGCTAGATGTTTTTTTTTCCATCATGAATTTCTTCAAATACCCAAGGAGTGAATATTTCCTCAAGGTCTCTCACCTTTAGTCACATGGATCCTGGTATTGGAAACTTTAAAAAAAATAACTGTTAGAAGGTATTCTTTGAGGCTTTATATCTTTGACATTTAACTTAACTGATACCAAATTGGCCTCTGCTCATCAGCCTTCCAAAATGCCTATCATCCCCAGACTTGGAAGCCCCTTCATACCACTAACCTTCATTCCTTTGTTTTCCTCTGCTGCTTTTAAGGACAATGTATTTACATTAAGTCATGGGATTGTGACATCAGAAATAATTTATCTCTCATCCATCTCTTCTGTTGCCTTTTCTTTTTTAAAAAGAGGCTTTGCCTTTAGTGGATTGAAATAGTGCAGGTATATCTGTGGTATATCTGTAGACGTCACTAATAGATTTACACTGTTTGAGATCTCTTTCCTTACCTAGCACAGGGGAGGTGGCCAGAAACAGTCTAGCTCTGGTTTTAAATTATATTATTACTTTGTTCATTTTAAAGCACCTCTAAAAACCAAATAAGTTGCTCAGTATTAAAGTCAATATTTTGTCTATTTGTAGTGAGGCTGCTTGAGTTATAGAGAGAAGGAGTGCCATGTTCATGGTCAAACAAAAACTCCTGTCTCAGATGAGAGAAATACTAAGGCTAGAATCTTTTTTCTCAGATGTAATAAGCATTATTTTCTTGCCTTGCTGTAGGCTTGGCAAGCTATACCTCATGGTTTATTGTAATTATGACTTTTTAAAAAATGAATTATCTTTTTATTTTTGAATTACATGTTTCTCTATTACAATGATCATTCTAGGAGTGTGAATTTCGCTAGAAAGCAGTCTTGAGTTGTCCCATGTTTCGTGCCATAGTTATTTCTGTAAAGAATATTTGACTTTAGGGGGCGCCTGGGTGGCTCAGTTGATTAAGCATCTGCCTTTGGCTCAGGTCGTGATCCCAGGGTCCTGCATCGAGTCTGCTTCTCCCTCTCCCCCCGTCCCCGCTCCTGCTCTCTCTCTCTCTCTCAAATAAATAAAATCTTAAAGAAAAAGAATAATTGACTTAAAATTTTTTTCTGCCGCTCTTCATAGTGTGTTTACAAATCAAGTTTATAAATTCATAGTTTATGAATGAGATACTGAGGGTTTATTCTTCCATAAAGTACATCTGCTCATTTTTTTAAAACTTGGTTCTCTTGGAGAATTAAAGAATTATATAAGTTGAATGTGTATATAGGAAAGCATATAAAGAAGGAAAGTAATATTTATTGAATATCTAATGTGAGATGAGAAAGTCCAGTGTGATGGATAAGCATATGGGCTTTAAAGTCATTTGAACTCGACTTCAAAGAATGTCCCCGACACTAGTTGTGTCACTTTGAACAAGTCACTTACTTGCTTTAGCCCTCAGCTTTCTCATCTGTGAAAGGAGGATGGTAAATAATACCACCTACTTTATAGGACTGCTATAAGGATAATTGAGATAAGTCACGTAACAAACTTAGCATCGTGCCTGACACAGATAATTGCTCATAAAGTTATTTGCTGTTACTGCTATTATTATCTTTTCTTCATTGTCTTATTTTGTTCCAGTAAGGATATTAACTTCAGTTTCATATGTGAGGAAACCACAGTTGCCCCAGGTTTAGTTACTTGATAGAGGCCCGTATCTGTCTAACCCTAGAGTCTGTCCTCTCTCTGTTGTACAGTATGTTGCCACTTCATTGTTTCTGAGTGGTGTTTATGTGTAAGAACTCATATGATACTCTCAGACTTTCTGCTACATGGAGAGCAAGTGTCATTATCTTCATTTTCCAGGTGAAGCAACAGGTACCAGGAACCTTTTTTCCTTCTCAAAAAGAGAATCTCTATTAAATAATAATTTAAAAAAGAGTATAGGGCGCCTGGGTGGCTCAGTTGGTTAAGCGACTGCCTTCGGCTCAGGTCATGATCCTGGAGTCCCGGGATTGAGTCCCACATCGGGCTCCCTGCTCAGCGGGGAGTCTGCTTCTCCCTGTGACCCTCTTCCCTCTCGTGCTCTCTATCTCTCATTCTCTCTCTCTCAAATAAATAAATAAATAAAATCTTTAAAAAAATAAAAAAAATAAAAAAGAGTATAGATATGACAACAGTGCAAAATGTGATTGGACCGGGATCCTATTGATCGATCGAGCTCTATCTATTTATCTGTTGCTTTAAAGGACATTAGTGAGGGGCGCCTGGGTGGCTCAGTCAGTTGAATATCTCTCTTGGTTTCGGCTCAGGTCATGATCTCAGATCAAGCCCCGTGTCAGTCTCCATGCTGAGCAGGGGGTCTGCTTGAGATTCTCTCTTTCCCTCCCCCTCTGTCCTTCCCCCCCAAAATAAATAAATAAATCTTTTAAAAAAATAAAGGATGTTAGTGAAATAATTACTGAAATTTGAATAAGGTGTCTAGATTAAATAATAGTAACATATCAATGTTAATTTCCTGACTTTGATTTTAAAAAAAACAATAAAACATATATAGGGAGAGAATGATATCAAGAACGTGATAAAATGTTTTATCATTTGTGCATTCTGAGTGAAAAATATAAGGGAACTCTTTGTACTATTCATGCAACTTTTCTGTAAGTCCAAAGTTATTTCAAAATGAAGAGTTAAAAAAAATAAAAGTAACATACTTGGTATGCAAAAATTAACACGATAGTGTATTAGCATAATGCACCAGACCTTAGTACTCCTGCCCTGGGATGATCACTGTTACATAATTTTTAAGTATCATTTTTTTCTTTTTTTCTATATAAGCAAACGTGTGTATTTCTTCCTTAACCAAAGTACGATTCCAGTTTACATAAAAGTTTTTTGGCTTTTCTGCTCACTTAATCTCTTCTCCATTTCTTTCCATGGAAATGTATTCATTTGCTTTTTTAGCAGCAGCACAGCATTCCACGTAGGATTCATTTCTCTGCGGTCTCCAGACTCCTGTTTTTCTGTGCTTTTTCAGCAGTGCTCTGCAGCCTCTCACTTCCTGGTTCCTCAGGTTTCTTTCCTATGAAAGGGTAATAACTGCCCTGCCTATTTCACAGTTGTAAGGCTAAAATGAGATAATTAATATGAAAGCTTTTGGAAAAATTGCACATATGATGTAAGTGTAAGGTGTGATTAGGTAGATGATTAGTGCTGCTGAAAATATGAAGTATAATCCTGTGGGTGGTTCTCTTTCTCCTCATGTGCTTCTGCAGCCCCCCATCCCAAACCTCACAGAGTCCACACTGTCAAAAGTGGTGTGGTTTGTTTGGTTGTTTTAGATGAAAGTGTTTTTGAAGCAGAATTTCCAAAACTCTAAATTCTCCAATTGTGTTAAGTTACAGTACCTGTCCTTGATATCTCTGCAGTCTATGTGATCCTTCGTAAAAACACTATACCACACAATTCTTTTTTTGAAGATTTATTTATTTATTTTAGAGAGAGAGTGTGTGCATGGGAGGGGGGTCGTCGGGAGGGCCAGGGGGAGGGAAAATCCCAAGCAGACCTTGCACTGAGCCTTGCGCGGGGCACGGGGCTCGGGGCTTGATCTTACCACCCCCAGCTCATGACCCCAGCCGAAACCAAGAGTTGGTCCAAGAGTCGGTCGCTTCATGGACCGCGCCACCAGGCACCCCACCACACAATTCTTAAAAGCTTTTTTAAGTGATTTCTTATTCTAGGTTTTCTTTATTCTTTCTAAATTGGGCATATTTTACACTAGATTTGTCATTGCAGTGGCTGTGTGTGTGTGTGTGTGTGTAATTGACACTCAAAAGGTTCTCTTGACAGTCTGCAAGAGGCCTAGAATAGAAAAGAGAAATAAGGAGTAGCTTAGGTCTTCTCAGGCATCCTCCTCTCTGGATTGCACACCGAGAGGCAGGTGCAGAACCTAGCAGCGGGGGTGAGGCCATTTTATCTTGATGCTGTGCACAACTTTCTGTAGTCCACCATTTTTCAGTTATTTTTGTCTCAGGACCTCTGTCCACTCTGGGTTTATATGGGTTATAGCTATCAATATTTACTGTATTAGAAATTAAGACAGACACATTTTAAATAATAATGACAAGCTGATATAAAAATAATAAATCCATGAGAAGAGTGGTGTGGCTTTACATTTTTGCAGATTTCTTTAATGTTAGGCTAAATAGAAGACACTTTGAGAACCCCCACTGCAGGCCGAGCCAGTGGCAGGCAGGCCAAATGGAGTGATAGTCTGGTACACAGAGCAAGGCTGATTAGATTCATTTCTTCCTATTGAAGACCACAATAGATTGGGAGCAGGTACATGGTAATCTTCAGAGCAGAAGCTGTATTTGTTTCTTTTGTTGATGTTGCTTTGTTCAGATACCCTTCCCAGTCATCTGTGCATGATTTCTCTACCTTCATTTTAAGGGTGTACTCTGGTAAAGGCCTTACTGTCAATCCTAAATACTCTTGTGCATTGCAGGTCATTCATTCAACAAATATTTGTTGAGTTTTTGTAGTGTGCAGGGTGCTCTGCCGGGCAC
Organism: Zalophus californianus; assembly: GCF_009762305.2. Lineage (NCBI taxonomy): Eukaryota > Metazoa > Chordata > Mammalia > Carnivora > Otariidae > Zalophus > Zalophus californianus. Next base: position 18,884,568 of record NC_045598.1, read on the forward strand.
TGAGGATAAAGTAGGGAACAAAATCGGCAGCTCCTTTGTTCTTGTGGACTTTACATCTAAATAGTTAATTAAATAAAATACATTTATTTATAACCGTGATTAAATGTTTTTACAGTACAGGATGGTATGTGAGCATATAATGGGGTAATAGTCTTTACTTTGGGATCAGGGAGGCCTTTTTTAATGAAGTGATGTTTGTGTTGTGTGCTGAAGGATGAGTATAGTAGCAGAAGTGCTTCATTTGGTTAAATTGTACTTAGGTGGGGATCTTGTCTGTGACTCAGAAAAGTAAGAAAATGGAAGAATCAACCCTGAACAGTGTTCCCAGCTGAGGGAAGGAGAACTAAGGGTTTGGAGATAAGTATTGATTATTTAAGTAGATAGTTGTTTTCTTTCTGAGACACTGTGGAATTCAGAGGAGGTTCCATGACAATGAGAAGTTTATACCGTGGGCCAGTACTTCTCAAGTTTTAATGTACAGACAAATGGTCTAGGGATCTGGTGAAAATGCAGGCTTACATGAAATAGGTCTGGGATGGGCCCTGAAATACTGTTGTTCTAAAAACCTCATAGTGATGCTGATGATGCTGGTCCACAGACCACACTTTGAGTAGCAGGACTATAATTACACATAATCTGATTTCAGTAGGAATATGGGCTGGACAAGAGGCTAGATGAATATTCTAGAGGTGATGTGGAGTACAGAGAGGTATTTGATAACAGAGAAGACAGCAGTTTGGTGTAAGAAGTATCGTGCCACATACTGAAAGCTGAAAGCAAATTCACAGTTGCTATTCCAGAGAAGACAGGAAAGCTAGGGATTGAGATAGACGGCCGCTGGCACAGCCAGTGAAATCTACAGAGTCATTTCTGTGGTGAGGACCAAGTGAACTAAAAGGCCATTAGTCTGCCTAGGGAAAAGGTCAGGGACTGAGGATTGATGGCCACACTCCTGGTAATTATGTGGGCTCCAAAAAATGATCTACATGATAGCAGCTAGTGGTACTAGAAAGAAGGTGCACTTTACTTGGAAAAAGAAAAATGTTCAGTACTACTTCTCATTAATCACAAATGATTAATCCTTAATCCATAGGTGAAAAGTATTGCCAAATAGATTCAGGTTAAAAATGGTTGTAAATGGCAAGGGTAGAAATAGAATGGAGGAGGGGAAAGAAACATAGTTAATAACCACTTTGAAAGAATCACCACCATTAAGCCTAATAATCACACATGTCTCTTCTTAATTTCACTGGCATCCAGAACAGAAGCTTATATGACCATCAAAAGACATTATTGGTCTGCCCTCGTTCGATTATATTACTATGGAAAGTATCTTTTCATTGTAGTTACGCTTTAAATTTTTGTTTAAGATATTTTATAGTTATTCATAAATGTGTTTGGATCAGAGAAAGTAACATCAAGTTATGAACCATGTTGTGAACTGTATGTATAAAAATATTTTATATTTGATCACATTCTCTTCATGGTTTAAAAGAAATATTTTGGAATGCTATAATGGCTTAAAACCCAACTTTCTCTCCCCGGTAGAACGTCATCTCTTTGGATTTGGCAAAATCTTATGACCTTCAGAACATGGAAGGAAAGGAATTAGGGTACTGATAAGAAGTCATTTTAGGTTACTTGTCTTTTAACTTTTTTGCATGTACCTATAGAAGAATAATAAGCATAATTTACTGATACAGAGGACTAAGTGAATACTGAATCAGGCAACTGTTTTAAACTTTCTAAAACCATGAAGGCAGAAATGAATCAATAAAATTCAGTACTAGTCCTAAAGTAATATCAACTTTTTTTTAAAAGATGAGTAAAGAATTATTTATTTATATATATTTAAAAGTGCGGTCAAACACATAATGTAAAATTCAGCATCTTAGCCATTTTTAAGTGTACAGTTCAGGAACAATATATATATTCACATGATTGTGCGACTAAGCTCTAGAACTCTTTTTGCAAAACTTGTAAAATCTAATTTGTTAATTAGGTTGCCTCTTGATTTTTAGAGGCAGGCCCACCTAAAAGGGGAGCCTGAGGAAAGTTGAGGGTATGGCATATGTTTGTGAAAGGTCAAGTTTCCTTAGATATCTGTACTTCTAAACTGTGACTCAGTAAGAGCTGGGTGTCAAGGAACATGAAAATATGAAAGCAGTTTTTTTGAAAAGAACTGAAATATATAAAAAGGAACTCTTGAAGTCACAGACTTGAAAAAGAGTAGTCATTGTTACAAAGATGATCATTTCTGTATTGCCTTTGGTTTAAATGATTGGGCTATTAAAAGCTATTCAGTAGGCTGTCATTCTTTGGATAATGCTGTCTAAATAGTGCAACAGAACATTGCCTGCTAGACTGGGATCCTGCCATGCCTTGGGAGCATTTGCGGCAGAGACAGTTGGTAGTACTCTACCTTCTCCACCTGGGGAGTGGTGATGACTGCACACGATGATATACTCCCCACGTCTCATTCACCTCATCCAGAAGCAGCCCCATGGGGAAAAGTGTTCATTGGAGAGGTAAAAACATTTCCATATGTGCCTAGAAACAGTTCTAGAGACAAGAAAAAACCTTTCAGTTTTAAAGCCAAGCAGCTTGAAAATCTAGTTTGAAACTAGATTTGTGTTCCCAAATGCCGACATGACTCAGCTGTTCCTTCTAGTAAAATACGCCTTGCTCTCCACTGGGTCAGTGATGGATTTTTAATGGGTGAGAATGAGGGCCCCATCTTCATCTGGCTAATATGATTCTAGTGAAATGAAACTAAAAGGTGGGACTTGCCTGTTTTCTTCTGGTTTGCCTTGAGTTCCTTGAGTGTATAGCAAACCTCTTAATTAAAACTTATTATCAAGCCTTAAGAAGTTCTACCAAGAGTTAGTATTAGAAATTGCCCCTAGCTGCAGATAATGTCTCATTATGCTACTGTATCATCAAGGGTCATACCTCTCCGTTCTTGACATCTTTTTACCCTTGTGGCTTCAGAGGGCACAGAAAGAATCCTCAGTGCTGGATCTTGCTTTTGTTGTCTGCTGCCCCCCCCAAGTTTATAATTTTTTTGTAGCTTATTTTAATATACTTAAAAATGATTTATTAAAGTCTTGATTTTGTTGTTGATGGCGTATATTCAAACAGCTAATGTAATCACATCAGTATTGGAATGTTTGTATTACAAAGCAGCATACAAGGCTGTGGCCCAAATCAAAGTAAATTTTAGGTATTTCCAATCTATATCTAAGAAAACCTTTTTTTTTTAATGCCTAAACTTAACCTGCTCCAGAATTGACTGGGTTAAGGACATAGAATTAGGGGCTTATTAGTAAGGGGCTTATTAATCTGAAGGCTTCTATTATCTATTGTATAACTCATGAACTAGAAGAGTGGACTTTGAGATTTTAATCCATGTCCTTACCTTGTTTTGAGCCACTGCAGTGGTTAAATATGTGTCCTGCCTGGCTTATCAAAGTCTGCTTCTACTTAACATAAATCCAGAGGGAGCTGGAAGTGCACATTTACATCTTAGCTAGAGCAAGGCTAGGATACTTTAGGATTTTTTTCTTTAATGTACATTTTGTGTTCTCACAACCCATAGTAGTAATTGGCAACTGCTCCCTATGTTAGTTTCTTTCTTTTTTTTTTTTTTTAAGATTTTATTCATTCATTTGAGACACAGAGATACAGAGAGAGAGAGAGAGAGAGAGAGAGCATGAGCAAGGAGAAGGGCAGAAGGAGAGGGAGAAGCAGGCTCCCCGCTGAGCCAGGAGCCTGATGTGGGGCTCGATCCCAGGACCCCGGGATCATGACCTGAGCCGAAGGCAGACGCCCAACCATCTGAGCCACCCAGGCGCCCCTCCCTACGTTAGTTTCTATTTGGGGATGTCGTTTGGTTAATACAGGTGAATACTACATAGAAAGGCAAGAGGAGAAAAGAGGGAAAAAGACAGAATCCTTCAAGCATGTAGGGATGTGCATCAAGAATTTCAAAGACTCTTCAAACAGATGTAGAGGGGTGGGCAAACAGCAAATTCGAAGGCTTTCAACCATGACATTTTCTTCTAATGAAGAAGAGCTGGAAAGCTGTAATTTTGAGTGTTGCAGTATTTTAAATCAGACACTTAGCACATTTTAAAATAATGGTGAAATGTAAAGTTTTTTTCCATCTTAGATAGAATTAAACATTTTTGGTCATCATCTTACTTGGATAGTTGTGGGTCTCAGAGTGAATGGCAGAGCTTTTAAAATTTACGTGGGTCATAGCAACATTCCCCTCTGTCCTTTATCGCCGTTATTTTCATGGTATGTGAAGATATTTTTGTCTCTTAAAGAAAAGAGTGCATTTTCTTTTTCTAGTGCCTCACCAATGACCTTGAATTAATTCTTTATTTTTATGCTTTGCAGTACATTTTTATACCTGAAATTCCTGGTAGTGTGGGCACTTGTCCTCCTGGCAGATTTTGTCCTGGAGTTCAGATTTGAATACCTGTGGCCATTTTGGCTTTTCATCAGGAGCGTCTATGATTCCTTCAGATACCAGGGACTGGTATGTTTATTAATATGTTTTTCAAATATAAGGGGTTTACTTTTCTAAGAAAATCTTCAGTAACTGATGATAAAAAAACCCGCTATCAAATCATTATACCTTGCCCACCCTTCTCTACCATTCCAGTGAAAAGAAGGGGAGGGACAAAGACCTTGGGAGGGAAACAGAGTAGTGAAGGAAGCAATAATTACCCAGCCCTACTCTGAAGTATTTCTGGAGCCCTATCACCATGTTAGTGATTGGGATAGAGTTAGAGCAGTGGTTCTCAAACTTTGTGGTCTCAAGGCCCCGTTAAATTCTTAAAAACTATTGAGGATTCCGAGGAGCTTTTATTTATCTGGGTTAGATCTATCCATATTTACTATATTAGAAATCAAAACTGAAAACAAATTTAAATGCTTATTAATTCACTTAAAAATAATAACAAGCCCATCACATGTTAATGTAAATTACATTTTTAAATGAAAAATAACTATATTTTCCAAAACAAAACAGTTAGAAGATTGACTACATTTTTGCAAATGTTTTTAATGTCTGGCTTAATGGAAGGCAGCTGCATTTTCATATCTGTGTCTGAACTCAGTGGATTGCAATATCACATATCACGTAGCTTCTCGAAAAAGCTACCTTAGTCCTAAGTGAATGAGCATGAAAAAGGCAGATGCCATCTTAATATTGTTAGGAAAATGGTGTTGACCTGGAAGACCCACTGACAGGATCTCAGAGACACCCCCCACACCCCCCACCGACCCTAGGAATCCCCAGACTATGTTTTGAAAACTACTGGGTTAGAGCAGGGGCATTGGCCTGGGCTTATTCCCCTGGTTGATCTGCAGTTCTCTTGTGTCCTGTGGCTACACCTTATACCTGGAACTCTTCCACTCAGAAATCCGGAGCCTCAAAAAGATGGCTTTGGGCTCATGTCCTCTTGGGAATACCTAGTGGTGTGTCCAGAGAAAGGCTGCATTATTTAAATCCTTAACATCAGCATAATTCTTACTATCATGGTTCATTTGTGCTCCAACAGCCGGTTCTTCAAGAATGAGGCTCTTTAGGAATGTTTTAAGAGGAGAGAGGAGCCTTTTCTGTGTTAAAATTCTAGTTTTAGGTAATCCACCTTGAGTCCAAATGAACTCATTGGGACCCAACTCAGCTTGTTCTGGTCCAGTTCTTCTTGATTTGAGGACATAAATAGGATTACTTTTTAATATTGAATTAACCTCTACTTTTTACATAGTGGGTTTTATATGTTTAAAATTCCCTGTTGTTACTTGCTCTGTAGTTCTTGCATGGCAGTTTCAGAGATTTTGTTCAACATGCTTTTAATAATCTGTTTGAAAATAACAGGTTCTAAGATGAGTTTTTAATTTTGTTTTGTTTTTTCCTTTAGGCCTTCTCAGTATTTTTTGTTTGTGTAGCTTTCACATCAAATATAATATGTCTGCTGTTCATCCCCATACAGTGGCTTTTTTTTGCTGCTAGCACATATGTATGGGTTCAGTACGTATGGCACACAGGTAAGTCTTAATGGCTTCTTAGATGGATAGAAATCTTAGACTCAAACTTTTTTAATATAATGATTTCTTTGACTACATTATTTAGAGTTGAGTTTAATTTGGACATTTTTTTTAAGATTTATTTATTTATTTTTGCGTGCGCATGCACACACGAGAGAGAGAGAGAGAGCACGAGCGGGGGGGGGAGGGCCAGAGGGAGACTAAAACTCCCCGCTGAGCAGGGAGCCTGATGCGGGACTTAATCCCAGGACCCTGGGATCATGACCTGAGCTGAAGGCAGACACTTAACCCACTGAGCCACCCAGGTGCTCATGTGGACATTTTTTTCTTTTTTAAAGATTTTATTTATTTATTTGAGAGAGAGAGTGGAGAGAGAGTATGAGAGGGGGCAGAGTCAGAGGGAGAAGCAGACTCCCCACTGAGCCGGGAGCCCAACACGGGGGCTGATCCCCGGACTCCAGGATCATGACTTGAGCCAAAGGCAGAGGCCCAACCAACTGAGCCACCCAGGTGCCCACCATGTGGACATTTTTAAGTGGCCTTTTCCTAATAGATTATACCTCTAAAATATATTTTATATTTTTTTCATTATTAAATGAAAAGTTTAAGCCTTTATGATTTGACATCTCAATTGTAGGCATTTCAATGACCAATTCTTATTATGAAGATTTTTTTTTTTTTAACTTGAAGTTTAGGTAGACTCGTAAACAGTGATGTTCCACATAGGAAAAATGTTCCTGGAGTTTCAGCTTTTGAAAGGAATGTTTGAGGTCGTTTTGTTGAACCCTTATTTGGTATAAGAATTCCCACAGCATCCCTGACACATAGTGGTTTAGTCTCTGATTGAAAGGCCACAGTGACAAGGAACTCAGCTTTTGGGGCAGCTGTAATAGAAAGTTCTTCCTGATACTGAGCCAGAATTTTCCTCCTTACACTTTTGACCCAGTACATTTTGACTGTTTTTGGGGCTTGTTTATCTCTTAGAGGATATAAGGAGGCTTTCCCCCACAAGCATAGGGAAGTGTACAACACTTTGCCTTCAGATTCAAGGGGTCTGCAGACCATCCCCTCAAGCCCCAACACTGCATGCCTGCATTAGAGCCACACGAAAGGAGTATGGTCTCCCATCCATGGTTAACATTTTTGTAGAGATTTAAAGACACTGTCATATCCTCCCAGGCCTTCTTGTCTGTAGGCACAACATCTCTGGTTTCATCAGCTTTTCCTTGTATGTTATTTGAAGCATTTTCACCATCCTGATCTCCCTAGTTCTTTAGTGGTTCTCTTCACCAAAATGTGCTGTTTCTGGTATGTTCTGACTAGAGTGGAGCCACACAGTCCTCTCCCTTCTTCCTAAAGCTAACATGACAGTTCCTGAGTCTCCTTTCCTCTAATTAAAGTGATTTTTTCATACTTTAGTTTTTCCTTGTATTTTCTTGTCCTGGGTCTTAGTTTCAAGTGAGTTGCCATTTACACTTGTCATTCTGTCTAGGTCTCAGTTTCTTCTTTTTTTTAAAGATTTATTTATTTATTTGCGGGGGAGGAGCAGAGGGAGAGAGAGGATCTCCAGCAGACTCCCTGCTGAGCAAGGAGCCTGACATGGGGCTGGATCCCACAACCCTGAGATCATGACCTGAGCCCAAATAAAGAGTCGGCTGCCTAACCTGAGCCACCCAGGCACCCCATCAGTTTCTTCTTTGTCATAAGATGGTGGAATAATCTAGATAATGTTTAGGGGAGCCTTCCGGCTTAACAATCCATGACTCTGATGAGCTATAATGATTTCCTAAATTACTTTAATAATGTCTTAGTAGTTTGGAAACAACAACTCCTATAACTATTAACAGAACCTACTGGGAATGAGTTCAGTGGGTAACCCACAGGGCAGCAGTGAAGCTAATATCATAAGTGATAGTGGCCTCTCTTTAGCCCTAGGCTCAGAAATGTCGGAATAGCTAAGTTGTGAAGTATGTTTTAATTTGGAATGATTGATATTCAAATAAACAAAACAAAGCAAACTTTGTGTTCTTATTGGGCCAAAGAGATCTAAGTACAATTTATATAACTTGGGAATAATTTCTCTTATCATTTGTTAAAATTTAAAATTCTTAAGTTTATTAGGAATCGTTGATGCAATTATATATTGCCACAAAAGAATGATTATATTATATCATAAACTTCCTTGCTGCTGTTAAGAGGGAAAAAAACAGAATACAAAACTGTATGTACAACATGACTCACTTGCTTAAAAATATTTTCAACGTGATTTTGTTATTTGGTAAGTGTAGAAAATACAGGTATTTTGTCCAAAAATTTCTATTTTTTTCTGTAATGTGCTTATTATATATATGATAACTTCAGAAATTAATATAGGGAGTTAGAGAATATAAATTTTTGAAAATGCATTTTGCAATGAATTTGAAAATGCATTATCCTAAGAGTTGCTATTTGTCTTCGTACACTGTGAAAATGCCCCTTTTTTTGTATGTTAAATCTATAAGAATGGTTGAGGCCATTCGCTGCCTTCACAGAGCTTTTAGCGTTTTCTTACTGCACGGACTAGGTCTAAGAGGATTTAAGTTCTCCTTAGGAGCAGACCCAGGATTATCTCTGTGAACTTGGGCCCAATTTGTATAAACTCTGGCCTTACTTTACTCTTCAGTATGATAAGGAGGTTGGACTAAATGATCTTTGTAGTTCCAAGATGCTATGATTTTTCTTTTGTTTCATCCCAAAGATCCTTAGTAAAAAGCTATTTAGTCCTTCAGATCACTGATTTCCCTCTCCTGACTATTCTCTCGTCTATAACTCGCTTGCCTTAAATAGTCTCAAAGGAGCTCTTTCCAGAGTTATTGGACCTCATGCCTATGTAGTCCATCTTCATTAAAAAAAAAAAAATCCCATTATTAATCATGTCCTGACATAGATAGACCTAGCCTGCAGATTTTGATTCTAAAAATCAATGAAAATTACCTCATTATTTGTATCTTATTTATTCTATTGCAAGTTGCTTTTTACTCCCTTGAAAATTGTTTTTATATTTTATTTATTTATTTTTTAAAGATTTTATTTATTTGTCAGAGAGAGAGCGCGCGCGCACAAGCAGGGGGAGCGGCAGGCAGAGAGAGAAGCAGGCTCCCCACTGAGCAGGGAGCCCAATGTAGGGCTCGATCCCAGGACCCTGGGATCATGACCTGAGCCAAAGGCAGATGCTTAACCGACCAAACCACCTGGGCACTCCCAAAAACTGTTTTTAATTATAAAAGAAATATAAGCTTGTAGTTAAGAGAAAAAATTTGTAGAACAGGGGTGCCTGGGTGGCTCAGATGGTTAAGCGTCTGCCTTTGGCTCAGGTCATGTTCTCCAGGTCCTGGGATTGAGCCCCTTGTCTCTCTGTCTGTCTCCCAGGTCAGCAGGGAGTCTGCTTCTCCCTCTCCCTCTGCCTTTCCCCCTGCTTGTACTCTCTCTGTCTCTCTGTCTCTCTCTCTCTCAAATGAATAAATAAAATCTTTAAAAAAAACTGTAGAACAAAACTTAAAAATGTCAGAAACATTTCTTTGTGCAATAACTCATTCTTCAGAATTTATTTTTTTTACATGTTAGTACAGATCATTCTTTTGAAATGCTGCATCATATTTTATTATACAGATTATCATAAACAGTTCTCTGTTGATACACATTTAAAATAATTCTACATTTTTTTGCTATTGCAAATAATAATATAGTGAATATTCTTATATATTCATTCCAGGGCCTTTTTTTAATATTTCTATAGGGTCAATTCCTGGAATTGGAATTTCTGGGTCAAATGTATAATATTTTAAATTTAATTATACTGACAAACTGTCTTCTAAAAATGTTGCCCCAATTTATATTTTGGCCAAGTATGAGAATGACCCCTTTGCCTTACCCTCCCTATATTACCTGTCTTTTAAATTTTGCTTATCTGATAGGTTAAAAAAAATGGAATCTCATTTTTGAAACATTTGTATCTCCCTAATCAGTGGTGAAGTTGAGCATCTTTTCATATGTTTTTTAGCCATCTGTATTTTTCTTTTATAATTTGCAAATTCTTTTCTTCAGTTGTCTTTTTATTGATTTGTAGCCACTCTTTGTATGGTAGGACTGTGACTCCTTTCTTTTACATACTGTAAATATTTTTTGCCAGAATGGTTGTCTTTTATTTTTGTCTATGATTCCATCGCATCTTTTGTCACATAAAAGCTTTCAGTTTGAATCATATTCCTTTTTATTTTTAAAGGTATATTTATTTATTTTGAGAGAGAGAGAACATGAGCTAGAATGTAGGGAGGAGGGTAGAGGGAGAGGGAGAGAGAATCTCAACCAGACACTCTGCTGAGCGCAGAGCCCGACATGGGGTTTGATCTCACGGCCCTGAGATCGTTACCTGAGCCAAAATCAAGAGTCAGACACTTAACTGACTGAGCTACCCACGTGCCCCTGAATCATATTGCTTTTTCATTAGTTTGAAGTCTTAATGAAAGTTACTGTAGTTGAGAGAACAAAGTGATGGTTGCCAGAGGGAAGGAGCATGGGGGGAGGGGCAACATGGGTGAAGGGGAGTGGGAGGTACAGGATTCCAGTTATGGAATGAGTAAGTCACGGGAGTAAAAGGCACAGCATAAGGAATATAGTCAGTGATATTGTAATAGGGTTGTGTGGTGACAGATGGTAACTACACTTGTGGTGGTGAGCACAACATAACATATAGGGAGGTTGAATCACTATGTCTAATGTAACATTGTGTGTCAACTATACTCAAAAAAAAAAATAAGAAAGTTACTGTAGTTGAACTAGTCTCCCAAACAACCCATCTGTTATGTTAGTTTAATGTATCACTGATGCTTGTCTCTCTGCTGCTTTCCCACAGAAAGGGGAGTGTGTTTGCCCACAGTGTCCCTCTGGATACTCTTTGTTTACATTGAAGCAGCAATTAGATTTAAAGATCTCAAAAATTTTCATGTAGACCTTTGTCGTCCATTTGCTGCTCACTGGTGAGTATTATGTGTTTTCTTAATTTATAATTCAGTTCAATGTAGAATGGTAAGTTCAATTATAAATTTTTTTTTAGAGATTTTACATGAACCTAGAAGACAACATAACATAGTGGTAAAGAGCATGAGCCCTCTATTCAGGCAGATGAGTGTTTGAACCCCAGCTCTTTCCCCCAATAGCATTGTTGCCTTGGGCCTGTCACCCTCTCTAAGCCTGAGCTGTCTCACCTGTGTATTAGGGACCTGTCTTGTGGGGTCATGGGAAAGAGGAAATGTGGGGATATATGTAAAGTATTTAACTTAATTTCAAGCACAAAGGTGTCTGATAAATGTTATCTATTTTTATTATAATCAGATAATGATTCTAAAATGCCTTGATGAAATGTATGGCTGTTTCATGAAGCTTAAATGAACTGACTTAATTTTTGCTAATATTTAGCAAAATAAAAATAAACAGGTATCAACTAAAAAGATATATTTTCCAGTGAAGTCTTTTCACAAGCAAATGAATTAAATAAACTTGGTCAATAAAACTTGTCACTTTAAATTTGTAGTGAGATCACATTTAGACTAATTATAATTTATAAGTTTGAATGTTAATGAAGCTTAATATGAGTTTTGACAGTGTTTGCAGAGGCTTTGAAATGATATTAGACAGACTGATGAGTTGAATGAAAATCTTTCGACTTTTTATCCCAGAGGTTAGAGTTATAAGTGCAGCTGGTTTAACTTGGTAGTATAAAACAAATATTGGCACTGATAATATCAATAATCATTTAAATGATTCTTGAATTTATGTATGACAGAGTATTTATGAACTGATTTTTCAGGAACAGCTGGTTGACGTTACCCCTCAGGCAGCAAGAATAAAGTAGTCACCTGAATTTGACCCTGGCTGTGGTATTAAAAATGAATATGTGTCCGTTTTGATTTTCTAACACTTACAGTGTTTACTTATACCCACTCATAAAATCTCCACCCTGTTAGTTCTTAAAAGCATACAGATGCCCAAGTTCTAATAATGCACAAGGGACTTCAGTGTTAATCAAAGACATTAGCCACTATATCCAGCAGTCACTGGGTTAAGTTCTTGAGTTGGTTTGAAGAATGACAGAGTCTGGTGGGCAGCCTCTAATGGTCTAGCAGTCCTGCTGCTCCCTGGGGGTGTGTTCTGTGTGCCGGCTGCCTCTCATTTCCACAGCAGACATAAACACATATATTTATGTATTTACTAAGTGCTCTAATACCATCATCATCTAGAATTTATTTCTTAATTTCAGTCCTAGATGTCCTCATGTGCTTGATGCATGTGTTGTTTGTTTTTTACTGGCAGTAACTGGCTAGATTTTCTTCTTTCTAGCATTGGGTACCCTGTGGTGACTTTGGGCTTTGGCTTCAAAAGTTATGTAAGCTACAAAATGCGGTTAAGGAAGCAGAAGGAAGTGCAAAAAGAGAACGAATTTTACATGCAGCTTCTTCAACAAGCTCTCCCCCCAGAGCAACAGATGCTACAGAAGCAAGAAAAAGAGGCCGAGGAAGGTAGGTCTTTACCCTGAAGTTGTGTTGGCTCGGTAGATTAGTCATTATTTTGTTTATCGGTAGAATTTTTTTTTCCCCTGGCAACGTTGGTAGGACTTTGGAAGATGACCAAGGATTTTCCTGTTTTCTGGTGTTCCCTTTCAGGGCCATTACTTTGTTTGGTCATGAAATATAGGGTGTGGGGGTTTTCTGCCTAGTATCTGAAGACCATGTGCTTTTACTATGTTTATTTTATTTTATTATTTTTATATATTTTATTTTTAAAGCTTGTTTTATATTTCAATATTTTATCTGTTATAAACATTTTAAAATATTTATTCTCAGTAGCAATGTATATATAACTCTGTGAGGTTGTAGTTGAGGCAAGCCAAGAACCAAAGTATAAGCGAGATCGAGACGTAGACAGAAACAATTGTTTTATAAGTTAAAATTCTTCTGAATAAAGCAAAGGTAGGTAGGTCCCATTTTAAATGGCTCATATAATGCAATGTGGATCTTCAAGTGAACTTTTTCTAACAGGATCTCTCTAATGAGCATATATCCAATTCAGTAGATGAATTGACAGCAGTATCAGTTTTCTTTGATTTGAAGGTTGGAAGTTTGGAGTCATGTTTTTAGTTGATATATACCAAAATCTTATTCTCTGGTATGGTGCAAAAATCTCTTCCAGTCGACTTGGACAAACTGGACTGTGTAGACCTCATACAGAAAATTCTTTTCGAGTGGTCTAGTAAAGGACACAGACTTCTTATTACCTTAATGCTAGAGTCAAGAAAAGGATAATGCCCTATATCCTAACATCACGCCTCTTCTTTTGTTTCATTTAATTGCTGTTTTTTCAGTAAAGTTATTAACAGGTTGGTTAACATCTCTTAAAATATGGCCACTTAAGAGTCTGACCTGCCTATGTGCTCTTTCTTCATCCCAGTGATAGACAAGTTTGATTTGACTGAGAAGAATGATTTAATTATAAAAGCCTCATCTTCTTTTCAAGGCCCAAACTATATGGCTTGTTTATAAATGATGGTGATTTTCTACATGGGCAGCTTCTTTTTTTTTTTTTTTTAAAGATTTTATTTATTTATTTGAGAGACAGAGAATGAGAGACAGCACGAGGGGGAGGAGGGTCAGAGGGAGAAGCAGACTCCCCACTGAGCAGGGAGCCCGATGTCGGACTCGATCCCGGGACTCCAGGATCCTGACCCGAGCCGAAGGCAGTCGCTTAACCAACTGAGCCACCCAGGCGCCCTAAATGGGCAGCTTCTCAAATTTATCTGGATTTGCTTCTTGAAGTTAGCATAATGTGGTGTGGTTATTGCTTCTCAATGAGTTTGCAAATTGATCTAGTGAGTTTCTAAGCGTCGATAATGCAGTTTGTTGAATCAATCTGTGCTGTGTTTTTATACAACTAAATATTCCGGTGTGGGTTTTTTTGTTTGTTGGTTTGTTTTTGGTATCGTAGCAGCCAAAGGATTGCCTGACATGGACTCCTCGATCCTCATACACCACAACGGAGGCATCCCAGCCAACAAAAAGCTCTCCACAACGTTGCCAGAGATAGAATACCGAGACAAAGGAAAAGAAAAAGACAGGGATGCCAAAAAACACAACCTTGGAATAAACAACAACAATATCCTACAACCTGTGGACTCAAAAATACAAGAAATTGAGTACATGGAAAACCATATCAATAGTAAAAGATTAAATAATGATCTTGTGGGAAGTACAGAAAATCTCTTGAAAGAGGACTCATGCACTGCTTCCTCAAAAAATTACAAAAATGCCAGTGGGGTTGTGAACTCCTCACCTCGCAGTCATAGCGCCACAAATGGGAGCATTCCTTCCTCATCTAGTAAAAATGAGAAGAAGCAAAAATGCCCGAGCAAGACCCCAAGTACACACAAGGACTTAATGGAAAACTGTATTCCTAATAACCAGCTAAGCAAACCAGATGCACTGGTAAGGTAAGTGCGTGCTGTGTCCTCCCCACCGCTCTCCAGTAAAGCTGACTTGGGCCTTGAAAAACAGACACTTCCCCACAGGCCTATAGGCCTTGGTTGTGATCAGATACTGCGACTATTAACTCTGTGGGATTTGACATTTTAGTGTTTATCTCGCATGGCTTTGTTGACCCCCTGGTGCCATTGTCCTAAAGCATTGACTCCAGCTCTTTCCAGTGTCTGGAGTAAGAGGTGACCGTGATTTCTGTGCACATTTGACCAATTCACATGTAACTTGATTCCTCCGGTGGTGTTGAGAGACACACCTGTAGTGCTGGTCCTTTTCTGTTCGCATATCCAAAGTTCTTGTGGCTCAGACACAAAGCGAAGAGTCCATGTCCTGTTCGTGCGCAGCTCTTTTGTCAGAAAGGTACAGAAGATGGGGTGGGGCTGGTGTGGAGAAAGTTGTCCTTACCACCTTGTGCTTGCTTTTGTTATTCCACTTAAAATGTGAATTATGTCCCAGATAATTCTGGAAAAATTAGGTTTGAAAAGTGATTTCTAAAAATCCCATAGGTAAATACAATGTGAGATTTATTTTTTTATTTTTTTTAAGTTATTTATTTATTTATTTATTTGAGAGAGAGAATGAGAGAGAGAGAGCGCATGAGATGGGGGAGGGTCAGAGGGAGAAGCGGACTCCCCGCCAAGCAGGGAGCCCGATGCGAGACTTGATCCCGGGACTCCAGGATCATGACCCGAGCCGAAGGCAGTCGCTTAACCAACTGAGCCACCCAGGCGCCCTACAATGTGAGATTTAAATTTTAATCAGAAATGTCCTTTTCCCATCTTTAAGTAAAAGAATAACATTGTTGCATTACCTTGACTGGCTCAGCCTTAATTTTGCTGTGTTTTTTATATTTTCTAAAATACACATGTGTTCCTTTTACTTCATATCTTTCAATATGGAAACTGGGATCTGAACTGGAGCTTTTCTTATGTGTAACTTGAGAGGACACTTACAACTCCCTCCCTCCGCTAAGTTATCTTATATCCCTCTTCCTTTGGCTTAATTAAGAGCAGACAATGTATTCTAGGAGGGAAGGTTTCCAGCATTATAAATTATATGAACTAGATTATTCATTTGTCTGAATTTTCTGACTGGCAGCTAGATTAAGGGAAATATATTTGGGTTCTACCTACCGCTAAAGGCTGTAGAGGTTTCCAAGCCCCCAGCCACTTGTAGAAGTGTTCCATGCTGTTGATGTTGCCAGGCTGACATCCACCTCTGTTCGTTGTGACATTCTGCCCATGATGCCTTGCAAGAGAAAACACTCAGCAGAGAGCCCTCCTCCAGACACCCATGGGAGAAAGACCAATTAGTTGACCTTCTATTTCAAAGGAAATGTCCCACAAATTTACTATATGCTATAAACAAAACATGGGCCACAAGCTTTTTAACCTCCTTTCTCCTACACAGTTTTAATAATAGCAGTCAAGGCAAAGCAGCTTTCCTCTGTTGGGTTTTGCAGAGAGAGCAGACGAGGCTCAGGCTTGTGACAGTATCTCACGTGGGCCACGGTTCCAACGTTGATTGACTCTACCACCTAACCTGCCTTTGGTAAAGAAGTGCAAGGACTCAGATGGCCCGTTTTCCTGTGCATGGGTCCAGTGCCCCCACGTCTCATCCTGGGTTGTATGCCTCTTCCTGTGGTCACTAACGCACTCTGATGTGCCTGGATCTGGAGGGCCCCAGATATTACTCTGTTCTAGGGAATATCTGCTGTCAAACACATAAATAGAAAATATTATATTTAAATAGTGTTATAAGTTTCCACAGGATTATT
The DNA here is from genome assembly GCF_009762305.2 of Zalophus californianus. Classification (NCBI taxonomy): domain Eukaryota; kingdom Metazoa; phylum Chordata; class Mammalia; order Carnivora; family Otariidae; genus Zalophus; species Zalophus californianus. The sequence continues at coordinate 18,900,972 of NC_045598.1, forward strand.
TTCAACTTCTAATGTATTCTAAAAAATAGGGAGATGATATACCTGACAACAGAGGAGAAATTTAAATAAAATATGGTCCATCCATTTGATGGACTTTTAATATAGACATTACAAAAATCACATTTTGAGCCATATTAAACAATATAGGGAAGAGCTCATGACATAATAATGAAGAAAGTAAAAAGCAGTTTTATCAAAAACATCTTTTCCCCCCCCTAATAGACACAGAAAAATAATTTGGAGCGAAAGGAACTAAAATGATAACAATAGTTATTGCCTCATGATAGTATTGGGGCTTAATTTTTCTTTTTACTTTCATGCATTTTCCAGTTTTTCTAAGATGAACGACAATGGAAATTTATAAAAAGAAGAGTATGTGAGCAAATTACTCAGCTTGTAGGAGGCCTTATCACATTTCCTCTTGCCCTTCTTGGCTATCTCCCGTTTCCTCTTGTTTGACTTCATGTATGCTTTGATGGATATTAGTAAGACCATAACTGATCCAAACCTGACATGTTTGAGTTGTCAGCTAGAGAACGGGGTGGTTATCTTAAGATGGAGAGGGGCTGGAGCCAGCGCCCCATAAGGCTCCTTCTGATGCAAACATACACAGGCTAAGGGTGTGTACACGAGCCCTTTGCTACCGCAGACACGCCCAGGATTGTGTACGGGCCAGGCTGGCTGTTGGGAGAAGACTGATCGACTGCTTCCTGTTTTATGTTTTTAAAAAAATCATTTGAAAAACCAGTACTGTATTATTAATAGTAAATTAATTGCAAAACATTCTATAGGTATCATTCCGTAGGTATCGTGGTTGAGAAGTGCTGTATTTGAGGAACCAATTCTGTGACTTTTGGCGGAAAAATTCATCAGTACCACTTTCAAAGAGAATTCTGGTAGATTGGTGTGGCTGTGAAAAGGTTTGACAGCCATTCCTTAGAAGGAGCAAGTAGTACTTCAGGTCTTTTCTCCATCCCTCTGAGCCCCGTGGATGCTCTCCAGTGTGCTGTAGACCACAGGTTGGCAAATGACTGCACACAGGCCAAATCTGGCCCACTGCCTGTTTTTGTAAAAAATAGTTTTACTGGAACACAGCTACGCTCATTCATTTATGTAGCGTCTGTGGCTGCTTTTTTTTTTTTTTTAAGATTTATTTATTTGGGAGGGAGCATGCGTATGGGGCAAGGTAGGGAGGCGCGCAGTGGGAGGAGAGAGAGAATGTCAAGCTGACCCCCCACTGAGCTCTGAGCACGAAGTGGGGCTGGATCTCACGACCCTGACATCATGACCCGAGCCGAAACCAAGAGTTGGGAACCTTACCCCACTGAGCCACCCAGGCACCCCGCATCTGTGGCTGCTTTTGTTCTACAGTTGCAGTGGAGTAGCCGCGACAGAGGCCGTATGGCCTGTAAAGGTGAAGATATTAACCGTCTAGCCCTGCACAGAAAAGGATGCTGATAGCCTGCTAAGGTTAAGGAAGGTGGGGGAAAGTGGGAACCGGGAATAAGTGTTGCCTGTCAGATCCTGCCCAGGAGGAGTTTGGGAACTTGCGAAAGCCAGTCCAAAGTCCTCTTTTTGTTTGAAAAATACATCTTACAAAATGACCTGATTTCTGCCAGCTTGATTTTTAAGCTCTTTACCCAAGATATTTAGAAACAGATGTGTAATGTGGGTAGCCGAAATATTTTAAATTCTGACCTGAGAAAAATTCTAGATAAAAACAGAAAAAGCAATGAGGAAGATCAGTTATTTTACTAAGTGCTGGGAATAATGTAAATTAGAATGAGATTTGCTTACATTTTTTTCTTCAGTGGTCAATTTTAAAACATTTTAAATATCAAAAAAATTACAGAAAATTTAGGCAGGGAAAAGGGGGAATAGTCCCACCACGTGACACGAATCACTATTAAAATTTTGTTGTATGTTCTTTTCATCAACTGAACTTATATCGCTGTGGCCATAGCATTTGTATAGTTTTTGTATCTAGCTTTTTTCACTTAAATTATATTGAGGGGCGCCTGCGTGGCGCAGTTGGTTAAGCTCCTCACTCTTGGTTTTGGCTCAGGTTGTGATTCACAGCGGTCATGGGATCAAGCCAGAGTCAGACTCTGCACTCATTTTGGAGTCTGCTTCAGATTCTTTCTCCCTCCCCCTCGGCCCCTCCCTGCTCACGCTCTCTCTCTTCTCTCAAAGAAATAAATAAAATCTTTAAAAAATTATATCGAAATCATTTTGCCAACTTAGCTTCACCCTCTTTTCTCTTGATGTGGAATATTCCGTGGCACGGACTGTGAGCTCCTTCAGCCGTCACTGGAAGATGGGGCAGGTCAGGGTGACACCTGAGGTGCTTTCCCGCAATTTCAGGGCCTGCAAGCAGAAGAGGTGATAGTTCTGTGTGCACTTGGCATGAAGCTCCCTTTCAGATACAGCCCAAAACTGGAGGAGTTCTTCTTGCTGATTGTTGTTTCAGTTTCCTGGTCAAGGAAGAGAATTTAAAACTGACTACAAGATGTAAAGTGATCCATATTCTGTAGAAATGTTGAAACAAAAGTCTCTTCTTGATTCATTTCTAGTCTCTTTTTTGTATACCCAAGACAGAAGATTCATCTTTTTTATTTTTAGCTCTTGTTCTTAATAAGAGATCACCTTTGACTTTAATGTAGTTGCATAGTATCTGGTATGAAGATTCACAAAGGAAAAGTATCCACAGTTTGCTGAACAGAGATGCATTTAACAAAACTGAGTAGGATTTAGAATCGTGATTATTTTTTTGAAGGTGGAAGAGGTCTCAGAGGCATCTAGACCAGCCTCCCCAACCTTTTCTTTTTATCAGTGAAGTAAAGGAGCCCTGGAAGATTAAATGGCTAGTCCAGGTGACCAAGCTACAGTAGCAATGCCAGGACCAGACCGAAGTTTCTTCTTGACTTCTGCCTTTTTTGTTCTAATCACACTGCTTTAAAGAGGTTTATCAACCTGCTTTATTTTTCTACTTTATATTTTTGTTTGTTTCAAATGTACATACAACTAAAGCTGGCTCAAGGATTGGCACCAGACCTAGATTTTAAGCTCTCATGGCTAAAATCTATAGAAGAAATGCCTAGAACTTCAGAATTCATGTATTATTAGTTCATGAATTATTGAGAATTCATCCATTTCCTTTTTTATAGAGAGATGCTGTTCTAAGGTGTTCTTAAAATTCTTGTTCTTGCCCAAAGACACAAGGGTGTACTTAATCTCTGAACATAAAGGGGCTATCCACTCATACCCTTGAAAGCTTACAGAGTCTCTGAGACTTCAATTCTGATTAGAGCTAGCTTGGAAGTTACTCTGGTTCAGACAGCCCAGAACCACCGAGCATGGAATTTGCCCTTTCGGGAGGGGTAATTCTGGAGTAGGCTTAACTTGTCACCTGCAAACCTAAGGGCCCTGAACTGGAAGACTTGAGACCAGGGATGTAACCATCAACTTATCCTGAGGAGAGGCCACTAGTGACAGCTTGGGAGGCCTGGGACCCTGGGGTTTGGGCATTGCCATGAGAGTAAGTTCTGGAGAAAGTTTGAAGCAAGGGAGCCAGGGAGAGCCTTCTCTTCAGGGAAACATGGAAATCTGGGAAAAGCTATACTATATTGAATACTCTTTCATTCCTCTAAATTTATTTGGTTATTTTAAGCACACCAAAATATAGTCACTTATACTTTAGTTTGTTCGTATAATTCTGCTTATTTGGAGACTTGAAATCGGGGGTTGGGGGAGGGGGGAGATAGAGGAGAAAATGTGTATCAGGATTTTTCAGATAATCTCTAAGCAAGTGGTGGCCCTGCCTCAGAGGGAAGGGAGGAGACGGGAGGGATAGAGAAGCACTTTAAGAAATTCTAATTCATTCACTTATACTGAGGAGTATTGAACATTCATGCCCAGGGATTAACTTACATGACCAGATCTGGATCTTAGAGAAATCGTTTTGGAACATATAGATTGATAATAACATATTTTATTAAATGGGCTATATAATGTTCTAGTCCATCAGTGAGTACATCAATTAGTATTGTGTTTTAGCAGGCTGTCGTGTGTTTGTGACTCCTTTCTTTCTGGTTTAAGCTGGTGGGCAAGCAGAATGTCGTTGCTCTTCATTCCACTTTTAGCCCAAATAAACATGTATTTGTTTTTATGATTTTAGATTTCTCTTAAAAAGGGGGGATGAGGGGTGCCTGGGTGGCTCAGTTGGTTAGGCGACTGCCTTCGGCTCAGGTCATGATCCTGGAGCCCTGGGATCGAGTCCCGCATCAGGCTCCCTGCTCAGCGGGGAGTCTGCTTCTCCCTCTGACCCTCCCCCCTCTCATGTTCTCTCTCTCTATCTCATTCTCTCTCTCAAATAAATAAATAAAATCTTTTAAAAAAGGGGGGGGAATGAAAGTAGCCAAAGCTAAAAACAGCTAGCTTTCCCCTTTGACTGGACTTGCTGGTCGCACAGATTGCCCAAATTTGGTTTGACGAGCAGTTCACAGTATTTTGTATTTCTGAATTTAATCTTGTCTTCCAAATACTATCATTTGAGATTGTTGTATAACCTCTGACTTACATAAGCCTCTGTAGTGTGGTCTTGCTCTTCGGGGAAAAACAACAGAAGACAGTTTTTTGTTTGTTCTTTTTTTTTAAAGAGTCTGTGCATGGAGTCCAAGATCGTAGGCACAAAGCGAGAATACATGCCAAAGCTGAGACCTGACTATGGGGAAGAAACAAGACAGAGCAGTCAATTCAGGAGGTAGAGCCTATGAGCAGTCCCTGGGACAGGTGCCCCAGAGGAGATGGCATTTTTATGGACCATTGCAGCCCTCCCCAAAGGCCTGAAGAGTCCTGAGTGGGGACTCACAGTGGTGTGAAAAGGAAAGGTTACAAAGGATTCTCTTGAAAGATGGAAACCCATCTTAAATGAGGATAATGGAAGGACTCCGAGATTGATTGTTAAAGGGGCGGAAGTAGTAAAACAGATTATATATTATGGGGCCATTACAAAATAAGGGTGGATGTAGTTCTCGGTACACAGAAAATTATTTGAAATAGTATCTACCAGATGGTCAATTGTAGTTGATTGTAGAGGATATTTATTTCCTACATTGCCCATTTCTATATAGTATGAATTTTTACACAGGCTTGTTAAATCCATAATAGAATGTAAGCTCAGTGAGGTTAGGGACCTCCTTTTCTCTTATTTGCCATGGTACACAGAGTAGATAATAAATACTTGTTGAATGAATATTAGCTTTGTGCAGGGAAGATGTTAGAAAGAGAGGGGGGCAGAAAAAGCTGAGCCTCAGTATGTGCAGTGCAGTGTAGTTCAAAGTTGAATTGCCGTGCAGCTGAGAGAGGCTTTTGAAATTAGAAAGGCTAAATGTTACATCAGACCAGGCCAGGCACCAACATCCAGTGTCCCCTTATTTGTTGTTCCTGAGTAGGTTGTTATCAGTCTGATTTCTAAAAAATAGAATACTTTCCACCCTAAGCCCCTTTCCTTGGTATTTCCTGGGAAGTTTTGAAATTTGAGTATCTGTCAATACTCTTCTCTTCTTTAAAAATTTATTTTTTTAATTATTTTTGAGTATTATTATAGAGAGAAAGAGGGGGGTGTTGGGAGGGCAGAGGGAGAGTGAGAATCTCAAGCAGGCTCCCCACTGAGTGCAAAGCCCCACATGGGGCTCCATCTCACGACCCTGAGATCATGACCTGAGCCAAAATCAAGAGTCGGGACGCTTAACCGATTGAGCCACCCAGGCACCCAATACTATTTTCTAAGGCTGTGCAGGAGGTTCAAGAATTTCTGGACGTTACAAGGGACAAAGAGAAAACTCCTCCGAGGAACTGCTCTCAGCAGTGAGGGGTTCTAACTAAATTAAATATGTTGGCTATAGCTGCCATCAAATTATCTGGAAATTATTAAGTGGAAAAAATAAGTAGTAGAGCCATAGTTCTGTTTAGTAAGTTTAGCATGTTTGTTTTCTGTCTCTGTAGAAAAAAATGTTTTTGATTCATGTTTGGGTAGCATTGCCTCTGAGCAGAAATGATTTATTTCCATTTCTGCCATGCTCACAATATTTACGGCACCTATAGGTTTTACTTGGTTTGTTCTGTTTATATTAATTCACAATATATTCCAAGTTTATATTAACCATTGCAGTGATTTAAAACTATAATATTCTGAGATATAAATGTGGTAATAGAAGCATGATAATTTTATACTTAAACAGGGCTAGTTTGTGACTTGAAAACCATGTAGCTCTTGAGAAACTAGGCATCAGTGAATTTAAGTCAGCAGTTTACCTAATGTCTGCATATCCAGGTGATCAAAGAAGATAATTATATTGTATGGGTAACTGAACTATGAAATAACACAAATTATTTGGGGCAGGGAGTCCATGTTAGAAACATTTTTATGTTGAGTACTAAGAGTTTATTCTAACAAAACAGGGATTTCTAGTTAGACAATTGGAAAGTTTCCTCTCTAGAATTTAGAAGGAACTACTATAAAACCTTGTGTTAAATTCTGAGTCAGTACCCCTGCTGGCACATAATGAATTGAGATTTCCAGCAAGGGGGATTAGCGGTGGATTCCCTGAAGGGGGAGGTACTCCAGGGAAAAGGAACTATATTCTTTAAATGTTACTCACTCTATCATTTAGAAACTAGCTGTTTGAATCCTTTGACAGCCCATGTGGGCATTGAGTATTGGCAAATCTCTGAGACCTTTTTCCTAGCCAGCCAGGACGCTCAGAACTAGAACAAGTTTTAGTTTCTCTTTTCTGGGAAGAATGACAGCTCTTCTGTCTCATAAGGTACATTTCACCTCTCTTGGTAGAGCATTGTAACAGATTGGAAAAAGAAAGGCAGAATAATGAACTGGAAAAGACTGTTGCCCTTGTGAACCCCGCCCCACCCCCCCACCCAAGAGCTGGTGTTACAGACTTGACGCCTGCAGGAGCAGGACAGGGCACAGGCACGAACCGGGGCAGCCAGGGTGCCATCATTTGCATTCACTTCTGCACCTGGCCCCTGGGTGTCTGGGAGCACATACCCTTCCAGTGGGACAGCCAGTTGTCACCATGGAGAATGGCAGGCCTAGTGTTGCTAAATCTTCTGAGGTTTTGAAGAGATGCCAAAGATAGATATCTGTGTCAAATCTCCCAGTTATAAAGTCGAGGAGGGTCAAACAAAACAGGTTTCTGGGCCGAATTGACTTACAGTTTGGAACCTCTGCACCTGACCCTTCCTGTTATTCTTGTATTTTGTTCCCTCCCACCTCCTGGCCCCACCAATCAAAATTTGACTCCTAGAGGAAGGACTTTTCTGTTAGGAAATATCTGGTAAATCCCATGAACGAATCGCCATGTATTAATGGGACTTTTTTTGCCTTCTCCTTTCCTTCAGTTTGTGGCATTCCTGGAAAACATGCACCTGCTGACGATGTCCCCCCCCACCCCCACCCTAGTCAAAGACCACCCCAGTCTAATTGAATGCTCACACCTGACTGTGAGGCTTTCAGAGCACATAGAGGGAGAGGGGACAGCAAGCCTTGTGGTGAGAAGGCGGATGTGGATCTCCGGTATTCCTCAAACCATGCAGTAGAGAGCTGCCTAGCCCTCCAGTGCCTAGGACTGGTGACTTCTTCCACACCAAGATGTTCCTCTACTGTGTTTTGGGAGCATAAAATACACCAAAATTCAGGACCTGGATGCTGGTTACTCAGACTTCACAGGCCAGCTGGTTTTGAGTCTGACCTCCCAGCACCATCCCTTATGATGTGTGTATACCGTGAAGCCTGATGTCAGAACAATGTCTGCTCTCCCCTTTCCAGAGGGAGCCAGACCGGGGCAATAAATTGTAGCTCTAGAGTCTAGATTTAGAAAAACTATTGTTTTGATAGGAACTGATGAATGGGAAGTAGTTGATGTAGATTCAGGAAGGGAGGCATTCTCTACTCCAGAAGGTTAAATTCCCCCTTTTCTGGAGTGACCTAAAAAGTTTATAAAGTGAAAGAGTTGGACTTTCCCTAAGGCTTTCAGATTACTCTGAAACTGACCTATGACATGGGCAAATCTAAGAGTAACAGTGAACATTGAAAAACCATGGAAAGCAGATTACAGCCTCCTCTTTTATTTTATTTTTTTGAAGTTTTCATTTAAATTCCAGTCAGTTAACATACAGTGTAGTATTAGTTTCAGGTGTACAATATAGCGATTCAACACATCCATACAAGAGCTGGTGCTCCTCATGACTGGTGCACTCCTTGATCCCTATCACGTCTTTAGTCCCTCCCCCCAGCCCCCTTCCCTCTGGTAACCGTCAGTTTCTTCTCTTATAGTTAAGAGTCTGATTCTTGGTTTGCCCCTCTCTCATTCCCCCCACCTTGCTCATTTGTTTTGTTTCTTAAATTTCACATATGAATGAAATCATACGGTATTTGTCTTTCTCTGACTTATTTTGCTTAGCATAATACTCTTTAGCTCCATCCATGTGGTTGCAGATGGCAAGATTTCATTCTTTTGTGGCTGAGTAATATTCTATTGGGTATGTGTGTGTATAATAAAATGTTAAAAATAAGTTCTACATGTTGATTATATCCAGTTTTGAAGATCAAGAAGAGATAGCCACTATCTTAATATGTATCCTGTCAGTCTTTTTTCTCTTGCATACATACATATTCTTTTTACAAATGGAGCTCATACTATGTATAATGTTTTGTAACTTGCCTTATCACTGACTATATCGTGAGCATTCTCCTGTGTCATCAAATACTCTTCCTTAATGATTTCTTAATGGTTGTGTGTCAGACACGTGAATATACAATTAGCCAGTCTTCTGTTGAATATTTAAGTGTTTCTGATTTCTTTCTTATTAGAAATAATGCTGCAACAGACACACTGTTACATAAGTCTTTGTGTATGTCTCCAGTTCCCTGAATGAATGTCAGGGAGTGAGATGCATCAATAGATATGAACATTTTAAAGACTTTTGATACAAACTATCAAATCTGACCACATCCTTTAAGGACCTTATTAAAAATACTAGTCGTAGCACTCATAGCTTTATTCTTGAAGGGTTTCAAGAAGTCAGTTTCTCTATTTCCCTATATGACCAGTTATGTGAATCCCTCTAGGATTCCTTTTCTTTCTTTGCATTCTTGGTGAAAATGAATGTGTTTACCTTTTGTGTTTGACAGATTAAGGAGCAGAGACATAAGGTACTTTGTAATATGGTTTTACTTAGTAATCATCAAGCTGTTGCTTATTTTTTGAGTAGGTAATTTTGGGTGGTGTGTCTAGTAGCAAGTGTAGTGACCACAGTGAGACCTGAGGCAGCTTCATTTCACTGTTTCCAAAGATGTGGTCTGTAGAACATGCTGGGGCAGCTTCAAGTTAGTGTAAGCCTTACTGAAGATGAGATGCATTCGGGTTTTTATGTGCATGTCCCATGCTGCCCTTCCTGCCAGTGAGAACGACCTGGAAGTGGGGGAGGGGAAGGAGTTGGTGGAGAGGGTAAATACTATTTCTTCTGGGGACAGAGCTTTAATGTATGAGCTCGATGTTCTGCACAGACAGCTGGGTGGCCCTAAACAAGTCTTGTCTCGTATGATTAATGTATACCAGGGAATTTCCTAATGGAATTAGGTCCTTACCAAGATGAAGCAGTTGCTCTTCATTCATTCTTTTCATGTACACCTGCCTTCTTGATAAGCAGACACCCATTTACCCCTGTCTCCTTCAGCCACTATTAAACTAAGAATCTGACGGTCTGCTGTAGGTAGACCTCACCCTGTTCTTAGCACTGGGGAGATGGACAAAGAGTGAGGGTTGGAGACAGTGGCCTGTAAGGATTGGAAGAAACTTCAGAAGTACAGTTCCAGCTTCTAATTTTATAGCACAGTCAGTCCCTGGCTTCAAAGAATGTATAGTAGTTGTAGAAATAAGATACATACACAGGAAAAGGTTAAAAACCAAAACAAATTAAAAAACAGCCTAGGGCAGTGGTTTAGTGCCAAACGAAGCACCAACAGGAAGGGCTTTCATATTTTGTTTTTTTTTTTTCTTAAAGATTTTATTAATTTCTTTGACAGAGAGACACAGCGACAGCAGGAACACAAGCAGGGGGAGCAGGAGAGGGAGAAACAGGCTTCCCGCAGAGCAGGGAGCCCGATGCGGGGCTCCATCCCAGGACCCTGGGATCATGACCTGAGCCGAAGGCAGACGCTTAACGACTGAGCCACCCAGGCGCCCCTAGGGCTTTCATATTTTGGAGGGAGAGAGAACTTTGGGCCCTGGAGATCAGTACCTCATGGTGGAGAGTTTGTTTAGTTTTTGTTTTTATTTTTTCACTGGGCCTTGAAGAGTGCGATTTGAAAATTGGGGGCCATTCCTCCCCAACGGGGTGGTATAATTAAAGGCAGAAGATGTCTGGAAACAAGGAGTAGGTAATTTTGGGTGGTGTGACGGGTTTGTTAGAAGCATCCATCTTTCAGTCACTTGGCTGTATAATTTGGAGATGATCTCCCAAAGCCCCTTTTCTTACAGAGCAAGGAGCGTTGTAAGTTGTATTTTTTTAAGATTTTCTTTATTTGGGCGCCTGGGTGGCTCAGTCGTTAAGCGTCTGCCTTCGGCTCAGGTCATGATCCCAGGGTCCTGGGATCGAGCCCCACATCGGGCTCCCTGCTCTGCAGGAAGCCTGCTTCTCCCTCTCCCACTCCCCCTGCTCATGTTCCCTCTCTCGCTGTGTGTCTCTCTCTCAAATAAATAAAAGATTTTATTTATTTGAGAGAGAGAGAGAGGGAGATAACAGAGGGGGAGAGTAAGAGGGAGAAGCAGACTCCCCGCTGAGCAAGGAGCCCAGTGTGGGACTCCATCCCAGGACCCTGGGATCATAACCTGAGCTGAAGGCAGACAACTGAATGAGCCACCCAGGCATCCCAGGTTGTATTTTTTTTTATAATTGAAGTATAGTTGACATTAGTCTCAGGTGTACTACATAGTATATAATTATGAAATGCTCACTGTGATAAGTGTATTGTGGTATTATTGATTATATGCCCTGTGCTATACTTTTTATCCCTCTGACTTATTTATTTTATAACTGGAAGCGTGTACCTCTTAATCCCCTTCACCTATTTCACCCACCTTCTACCCTTTGGCAACCACCAGTTTGTGCTCAATATTATGAGTCTGTTTCTCTCTTTTTTGTTGCTTTTTGTTTGTTCATTTGTTTGTTTTTTAGATTCCACATATAAGTGAAATCATATGGTATTTGTCTTTGGCTTATTTCACTTAGCATAATACCTTCTAGGTCTATCCATGTTGTCGTGAGTGGCAAGATCTCATTCTTTTCTTATGGCTGATCAGTATTCCATTGTGTGTATATATACCAACCACATCTTTATCCTTTCATCTGTCGTCAGATAGACATTTAGGTTGCTTCTGTATCTTGGCTATTGTAAATAACACTGCAGTAAACATAGGGTGCATATATCTTTTCAAATTAGTGTTATCGTTTTCTTCAGATGAATATCCAAAGTGGAATTACTAGATCCTACGGTACTTCTGTTGTTAGTTTTTTGAGGAGCCTCCATACTGTTTTCCAGAGTGGCTGCACGAATTTACATTCCCAGCAACAGTGCATGAGGGTTGCCTTTTCTCCACATCCTTGCTGACACTTGTTATTTCCAGTTCTGTGTTGTCTTGCAGAGCCTATAGCCTCTTGGTCACTAGCTCTTTTTTTTTTTTTAAAGATTTATTTATTTATTTGAGAGAGAGAGAGAGAGCACATGAGAGGAGGGAGGGTCAGAGGGAGAAGCAGACTCCCTGCCGAGCAGGGAGCCCGATGCGGGACTCGATCCCGGGACTCCAGGATCATGACCTGAGCCGAAGGCAGTCGCTTAACCAACTGACCCACCCAGGCGCCCCTCGGTCACTAGCTCTTTAGGGTTCAGAGATAACCAGCAGAGCTGAGGCTCCTCATCTTTCTGATGGGTTCATGGGGTCAAACCAGCAGCTCTAGAAATATACACTTAGGTAGTTTTCTGGAGTGGGTATAGAGTGTGACTCATAGAGTATTTGGGGAACCTAGTCATCCCTAGGTGAAGTCCTGGCTGAAATAAGATCTCCTTCTTTTTTGCAGACTTAACTTCCTAGGGAAATTTACTGCCCCAAAGCCTTGAAGTTTTCTGAGCTATCAGTCAAGCCTCATAAAGCCTCAGGCTTTTATAAAACCCTGAAGTTATTGGCAGTACCCATTGATGAGACTTGTACACCTTCAGTGAAGTCATAGTACTGTGGGCTGTAATTCAAGTAATTCACAGAAGATATGGATTACAAACATTTAGACACAAATATCTCCCTACCTTTTCAGATACTTCAAAACAATACCCCTTTCAACTAAAAGCTGACACTTGAATACTGTACTTTGTTTTACTACCAGGTGTATGTACTTCAAGATACTCAGAGATACTTTTGCTCCTTAGCCTGCCTGGGAGACTAACATTTGAGCTTCATTCTTTTGGTCATCTAGGAGATTACCCCTTATTAAAATGTAAATCTTTCCTCTTGATATTAAATAATTATCAAACATTCATATGATTGCTTACCCTAGTTGAGTGGGATGAGGGAGAAAATGAGATAGAGTTCAGGTTTGGAGCAGGTAAGAGGGATCCTCACCTTGACAGTTAATTGGGCTTTGAAGGCTGTGATGGCTTGAGGAAGGGCTGCTCTGAATGACCCCACCCCCGTGAGTGAGGTAGTCTGCTGGGGGTCAGAGCTTGCTTCACAGGTTACAAGTAGGGTGCTGTCTTTTAAAATTATTAATAAAAGTGGCTAGGAAAGGTGTCTGGACCTCATAGGTAACATTTTGGGTTGGTTACAACCTTAGCTTGTCTAATTGGGCACAAGTGGACATATTGGTTAGGCACACAGACTCTAGCTTTGCCAGGGGCTCTGTCTGGATCCCAAGTGGTAACAGCATTGGGCAGACTTTGTAAGGGTGAAAACTGGTTCCACAGGAGTTGGGCAAGCAGGAAGTGCATTTACTTCCTTCCTGAGCCTTACCAAGTTGGTTAAGATCTGTCTGGCCCAATTTCTTTTTTCTTTTCTTTTTTTGGGGATGAGAGTGTAGTTCTTCTGGAGTAAAATTCCCTTTTATGCCTTCACCTTTTGTGTAGGGAAGAGAGTAGGATTTAGCTCTGATAAAAGGGGTCTGAGCTTGTGGATGCATTTTCTTTCCTCCTTCCTTTTGATCCCTGTTTACAGAAATCGGTTCTAAGGGTTATAAACTGTTACTTCTGCCTCATTTTCTTCCTGACCACTCGCTGCTGATTCAGATTATAGCTATTGACATTTTAATAAAATCCCGTGAATACATTTGAAGATTTTGCATTAACCTCTAACACCATTTAATCAGTACTTCTTGGTGCCTCACACCAATAGATTATATATCTGCATTTTATCTAGGAAGTATTGACCTTCAGCACCAAAGGGTTAAGTAATACCATTAAGACAAGCAGTAGTTATTTGTCTAATAAATGTTCCTGGCACTTTGACTGGCTTGGTTCAATTCAATTTACTAATTCACATAATTCTTTTTTTAAAACTTGTGTACATTTTTCTGTTGCACATATGCAAAAATTGAAATATATCTTAGAAAATAGGATTGTGTAGTGCATCCATACAGTGGAATATTACGCAGCAATTAAATTATTTATGAAAATTTTCTAGGGGCACCTGGCTGGCTCAGTCGTTAGTAAAGCACGCGGCTCTTGATCTCAGGGTTGTCAGTTCAAGCCCTGCATTGGCACGAAGCCTACTTAAGAAAACAAAACAGAACAATTTCTGATGGTGCGGAAAGGTGTGTACAATATGCAAACTGCATATGTGGTACTCTCTCACCAATATTAAAAAATACTGACACATACGAAGAAAGAGAAAGAAGACGCATGCAGAAGTAAACCAAATGTGACTAGTGAGTGCTTCTGTCTGAATGAGAGGATTAAGAATTACTGACCTTTTCTTTCCTTTTCTTTTTTTAGAGATTTCATATATTTATTTGACAGAGAGAGACACAGTGAAAGAGGGAACACAGCAGGGGGAGAGGGAGAGGGAGAAGCAGGCTTCCCGCAGAGCAGGGAGCCCGATGTGGGGCTTGATCCCAGGACCCCGGGACCATAACCTGAGCTGAAGGCAGATGCTTAACAACTGAGCCACCCAGGCACCCTGAATTACTGACATTTCCATTCTATATTTTTACTTTTCTGTTGTTTCTGTTGTTGTATGCAGTGTTTAACCTGGACTGGGTGTCATTTTTGCAATAAAAAATAGATCTAATAAGGGATTGTAAATCATTTTACCACCTACCTCCGGAAAGATTTAAAATATAGTGAACATGCAAGGTTAAATTAATGCTTTCTCTGGGAGACAATGCATAATTGCCCCTTATACGTTTTTAAAATTCCTGAGAGTTTTCCATTTAGCACTTGAAGTTATCTTGTGTGTCACCATGCAGTGTTCCCCCAGATTGGTGTTTCTTCAACTGGGGATGCCAGTGTTAGCTCCCCAGTTTGCCTCAGCTGTTTGGGGAACAGTAATTCAGAGTTTCACAAAATTAATGGCAGTTATGAAAATCCTGAAGCATTTTAATTTTACTTCTCTGTCTTGTGAAATTAGGTTATTTTATTTTTAAAATAAGCTTTTTATTGAAGTGTAACACACGTTCACGAAAGGGCACAAATCTTATGAATTTTCATAACCCTGGTAACCACGTCGTTCTATTTTTGTTGTATTGTCTTTGACAAAATTTCACAATCCTACCTAAGAAAGTATATTTTTGTTCAGGGTTCTGCGGTCTCCAGAAGTTACAGTCAAGATACTTTGTACTTTTTGTTCTCATAATTGCATTAAGTCTTTGAGTTTTTACATTTTTCAAGGAGCTCTAAAGTTTCATTCAGAATATTGTCATTATTCTTAGTTCAGGGTAGGAAAATTGGCCCTTATAGATTAAATAATAACTGCAAAATAATAACTGCAAAATTATTGACATCTAGCCTCTGCAGATTTCATTTTTCTTTCATTCCCAACTGTGGCAGTGTTTTGCCCCAGCCGGCTGGTTGTATGGAACTTGATTCCTGGGCCTCCGCATATGATACAGCTTAGGTTGCTAATCTGAGGAAGCAGATCAGCAGCCAGCAGTAAGTGTGTCAGGCCTAGAAACCCTAGACCGAGCTGGGAGGAACTTTAGAGGTCATTAGCCTACAATGGGGAAACTGAGTTTTGGAAGGTTACATGCCTTGCCCAGGGTCGTGGACTTGGCACCAGAGCTGAATCTAGAATCCTGGTCCTAAACCCCATTATAAACCATGCTAAGTCCCTATTCTCATCTTTAAGCTCACCCTTTCTACTAAAAATTCAACCCTCAGACTGTGAAATCAGCTTCTCCAGAAAGATAAATAACCTAACATGTTTTTCAGCCAAACTTCTTAATGGGGATAACCTAACAGCATCAACCTGCTTTGGAAAATATCCCTTGGGTTACTTCGGGTGAATGAGGGGTGGTGTGGGGATAGTACAAATGCCAGTCTGTAATTGTTTAGAGCAGTTCTGGGAGTGCATTCAACTGGAATAACCCTGGCAATAGGGAAAGTGTGGCGTGATGTCGACTTGTGACCCTTCCCTGGGGAGTGAGCTATGTCAGGAGACATGGCAGTGCTTCTGGAATACGGTCTCTTGTCTGTTCCTGGGCACTGGACAGGGAGGGGGACAGGCTACGGTGCCTGGGAAATGACCATCGACGTGTTATGCCTTTTTGTTTTTGAGATTTTGTTTCAGTTGACTAAAGGTAGATCAGTAAATAAAGCCTCTCTTTGATTTTCCAAGGGAGGCCAGACAACATATATTTAGTAAGTGTTGTTCACTGTGGTGGGCCCTGGGGACTTAGGGCTTAATAAAACATGTCTGTAAGGACTGAAGTCTATGGGGCTGGCAGTTCCAAGGAGGGGTGACCACTGCCCTCCAGAAATCTCGGTTCTGTTGGTATGTTGGATTCACGACATGCATAGGGTCTCATCAGAGCCTACTGACTTTTGCCTGCCTGTTTATCAGAAAGCATACCTCCTCAGGCCCACCTGCAGCCATCCTTGGCCTGACCTTCAGTGCTCTCCACAGTCGCATCCACCAGACCCATTCTGCCCTTTCTCATTCAGCTCCCGGAGGACACGGCTTCCTCAGAGGCCAGGCTGATTGTTCCGTGCCCAAATATCTGTGGCTGTCCTTACTTTTTTGAGCTTTTGAGCATGTTGTCACCTTGTTTAGATTGCCCCCTCCTCCCCTTCTTCTTCAAATCCTGCCCAACCTTACAGGCCCAACCTAATTCCCACCTTCTCTTGTCGGAGCTCCTGTGGCACCTCTCCCCCTCCCCCGCTGTGGGTGACATAGCCACGGCCCAGCCTGCTGGGGAAGAGAGTGGGCTCTGGAAGGCTGGAGCCTTTCCTGAATCTAGACCTCTTCATCTGTAAGAATGGGAGTAACCAATTGTTACCTGGCCCACAATTGTGCAGACTAAATGAGTTCATACCGTTGGCCTGTAGAACAAACAGTACGGGGCCCATAAGTCCTCATTAAGTATTAGTTGTTATTCCTTCTCACGTGTATTCGATCCGGTCTTCCTCGTGCTGCAGTCTCACCACTTTAAGTCGCCATTTGTGGGCCTCTAGTGAAATTATAAAGCCCTCTCATGAAGAGAGTCTGGATTTTATACTTTCTATTGACCCTTTTCAGTCCTACCTGTGCATATAATAGCTCCCCAAAACATAGCGCTTAAAATGGAGCTGTTACTGTTTTAAAAGAAAATAGATGGAACAGAGGTTAAGGAACTGAAGAGAAAAGATAGGCTTCAGTTCACAGATGGAGTTTTCTTACGATTCTCAGAGCATGTCATTTGTTCCTATTTGCACTGTTGTTGAGTCGAATGAGCTCTTCTGTCACAGTCACTAGAGGTGTGAACATCGTGTAGCAAGAATGCTAGCAATTTCCGAGCCTGCCTTAGACACTCCTCTTCTCCAGGCCGGCGATGGAAGGGAATCTTGAGACGGTAAACTCCGGTGTATCAGGATACCTCAGAGCCAGTGGGGCGTGAGCGGGCCGTTGCTAATACATCTCCCTTGCTGAGAGGCGTAGGAGAGTCACCGGGGTGGGGGTGTGTGGGGGTGTGTATGTGTTGGGGTTCCCACGCCTTTAGCCACCCTCTCTCTGCCTGTCCCTCCTTTATTAGCAGCTCAGGAATTCACAAGCACCTCAGCTGTTGGTGCTCACAACACGCGGAGGAAATCAGGTTACTCTCTGGCGGTGGGAAGAGGTGGGGACGCAGGCAGAAAGAAGCACTCAGTGAAAAGCCAGTTGCAGACAGGAGGGAGTCGTGGTGTTGGCCGGAGCTGCCAGAGGGGTCTTTTGCGGGGGCCCCCCCACCCCGCCCCCGGCAAGTCTTGGACTTCAGCCAGGGTCTCCCGCAGAGCCCTGTGGGTGTCCTTTCCCTGATGATGAAAATGCCACATTTCTCCTTCTCCTAGGCTGGAACAAGACATTAAAAAGTTAAAGGCCGACCTGCAGGCCAGCAGACAAGTCGAACAGGAGCTCCGCAGTCAGATCAGCTCCCTCTCCAGCACCGAGCGGGGGATCCGCTCTGAAATGGGCCAGCTCCGGCAGGAGAACGAGCTGCTGCAGAACAAGTACGTGCGCCTTGTGGGCCTTTGGTTGCGAGCCAAGTGACCTCACTGTTCCTGTGGCTTCCAGGGACTGGAGCAAAAGATGTGATGACAAAGGGACCTGGCAGAGGGGGTTTTAAATGAAATGTTTAAAATTTTTAATGTAGTACCAGATATTCAACATGTTACAAAAATCTATAAAAACTTGTTTCATCGCAACAGTTTATTAATATTACTGTTCTTTCTTTTTTCATTTATTGAGTTCTTCTCTTAGTTTAAAATAGTCATTGAGCTTTTGTGATACTATAAGTAAAACTGACGAGCAGTCGTTCTGCCACAATTTGAAAATCCTCCTTTGAATGAAAGTTTCCAGAGGAAAAGACTCTATTTATTGATATCTGGAACTAAAAACTGACATTGAACTTTGATTTTATTTGAAGAGGCAAGCCAAAAGCCAGCTCTTCCATGTGAATTTGTTTATGCTTCCCATTGATTCATCCTGGAATTACTTCTTGACTCAATATCGATCTTTTTTTTTTTTTTTTAATCTCTCAGCAGTGTGCGCCTGGGGTAATGATTACTATGATAGGCTCTGGGCTTTCCCCATTGAAAGAAGAGTCCTTCAACATGCTTGAGGAACACAACTCAAAGCTAGAGCATTATAAGCACGTAACTTCTCCATTGCTTCTGACGTGCACACGTGATGGCTCGCACTGACAGAGGGTATCTCACCTTACACTGATATTCTGAGATGAACTCACCTTGTACTGATATAGAAAGCTGGGGGTGGTAGTAGGCAGGGAAGGGAATATGGCTGAAATTTCTATCTGAAATTAAGCACCTTGTGACTCTTAACTCCGGGGTCTATTTTGGGGTACTTTGAGAAAACGTCTCACAGCTGGAAAAGGAAGGCTGCAGCATGACAGTATTCAGGCAAAGAGAAACCTTCCCCATCCCACCCTTTACCTTGGCTTCTGTGGGGCTGGTTCCATCGGTAGTTCTTTGATCTACTCTGGTTCTCTCACGGTGCTTTGGGGCACAACTAGAATTAGTTGTACAGCTGTCTTTCCCTCTGAGAGAAACTTGTTTTATCCTTTTTTCCTGGATCGCCTTCTGTAGATTGCTTACCATAGTAGGGCAAAGGCTAGGTCTTATTCTGTATGTTGTTAGGCAGCTTGTTGGTGTTTAGGAATTGTTAAATAACGACAATATGTTTCTCCCGGGCACTCTGGAAGCTGACATTTATGATTTGCTGTTCAAAAGAGGAGCCACGTTTCTCTAGGGTTTCTAGTGGGCATTTCTGATGATGAAACTCTGTATGATAATCATTTCCATATAGATTACATAATGCTGTGCAAATGAAGCAAAAAGACAAACAAAATATCAGCCAGTTGGAGAAAAAGCTAAAAGCTGAGCAGGAAGCCCGAAGTTTTGTAGAAAAGCAATTAATGGAGGAGAAAAAAAGGAAGAAGTTGGAAGAAGCTACTGCTGCCCGGGCCGTTGCATTTGCTGCCGCGTCTAGGTATGTCTGTGCTGTTCGTCCCACAACCCTCCCCCCCCCCCGACCCCCCACCCCGCTCCTGGCGCTGCATCTGAGGTGGGCCTGCCTTGCACCAAGACCCAAGACCAGCATGGGAGTTTGAGGCCTCGGGCAGGGTTGAAATACAACCATCACGCACTGATAGGTTGCCACCAAGTACTGTTTCCTGAGATGGCCAAAGCCGTTCAACTTGCGCGGTCTTGTAACAGCTTCGTCCCTCAGTGACCTCATCTAGGGAGCGGGATGAGGGCGTCACCATGCCTCCCACACCCAGGAGGCAAAGTGCTGCTCATAAAAGGGTTTCCGGTCACTTTCTGTGTGGCCAACAACTACTAAACACTTGGAGAGATTCCAGTCTGGAATTTCATGCCCTTTATAGAACTGTCTTTACTCTCTACTCTCAGGTGTATGTGTTTCTGAAGTTTTTATCTTAAAATAGAAGAAAGGAGAATCTTGGTTGCCCAAGTCCTTTGTATGGACTGACTGACTGCTCCTGTCTTTGTCAGGTATCAGCAGACTGTCACATGAGCTGGAAAAGATGAAAAAAACAAAACCATAAGTCATTATTAGACATCGTTGAATTTGTGGAGGGTTGGGAATTGGGGACTACTTCTATGCCATTGAAAAGTATTCAAGTATTCCAGAAACTGAATTCCAGCAAGGAGGGAAGATCCTTAAGAGGCTTAAGAGCCTTCACTTTATGGCTTTTTCTTTTCTTTGTGTTTTGTTTTGTTTTGTTTTGTTTTGTTTGACTAGCGAAGTCCATCTGTGTGGTGGGGGTCAGTTATGGTTTTATAGTTGCAGAGTGAGGTTACATTATGATTGATTTCATTTTAAATTTTTATCGTAATTTGTATCGATATAATATAATTCTTTTTAAAAAATACTTTATTTATTTGAGAGAGCACCTGAGCAGAGGGAGAAGCAGGCACCCTGCTGAGCAGGGAGCCCGATGTGGGACTCGATCCCAGGACCCTGGGATCATGACCTTAGCTGAAGGCAGATGCTTAACTGACTGAGCCACCCAGGCACCCTCGATATAATATAATTCTACTGTAATTCTTAAGTTTTGTTGTTTTGTTTTTTTTTGTATGTGGCATGTTAAAAGCCTTCTTTTGGGTTCTGGCATTGGTAGAAGAACTGGTGGATCATCATTTCACGTTTAAGGAAATAACAGCCAGAGAGAACTCTTTCTTCCTCTGGGCTCCTGCCTCCCCCAGCCAACTCTGGAGTGCAGATGGCTGAGCTCACTTGGCCCATCAGCATCCAGACAGACTCACAAGACACTTCACTAGCCTGCCTAGGATGTGGGGGTTTTGTTTGTTCATTCCTTTAAAGATTTGTAAGCACAGACCTCTTAGTAAAAAGCACATGTTTCTGAAGCACACTTAGGCTTGCAGGAGATTTTTCTGAACAGTCATCCGTGTGTGACCTGTGCTGTCCTTAATTCATCCAGCACCTCCTAACCTGAAAAAAAGTCCACTGAGGAGGATATGACAGTTCCTTAACCATATTGTTCAGTATCTTATGCCTGAGAATCAGTACATTGGTTTTAATCTCTTCCCTGACTCCCTTTGGCTTCCAGTCAAGCTTATTTGTTTTGATCTTATCCTTTGATGGTCCTTGTTTACCATCACTTAGGTAGAGGCAGTTTTTATTCTCAAGTAAATCTCAAGGTGTAAGTCCCTCACTGGACTTCCTTTTTGGTAGGCAGAAGACACCTACCTTCTCCATCTAGCTGTTTCTGAAACCTAAACGGTTAATCAGCTTTGGACTGGCTATTGCCATCATCTTTTTTAGTTTGTCCTTCTTACAGCCCTGAGAAGCAACCTAACGCTCTGGCAACTTCATGACTCAAGAAAGGTGAACTTTCCAAGGCATAGACCCTCAAAAGTGAAAAATGTTTTAGCTCACTGCCCCCTGCTGGAGATAGTACACATCCAGTTTCTTGCTCAGCTCCCGGGTACTGTCTCAGGTCATGTGGCCTGGGGGGAGTTTGCTGCATTGGGAAGCTGGAAAGCCTCAGTTCTTATCCCTGGAGTTCTGTGACCTACCAGCTAGGTGAGGCTGGACTGGTATTATATCTGTGTAGTCTTAGTTTTCTTCTCTGGAAAATGGGACAATATATCCTACCCTTGCAAAGAAGGCAGAATGGGTAAAGTACCTCACTTGGTGCCTGGTTCATATTAGATACCCAATTAATTGTTTCAGATCATTGTTGAAATTATCAAAGAACAGAGAATGAGCAGACTGAGCCAAAAGCTAAAACCGGACAGACTCTGGAGTATAAGAGAAATACCAATCTTGCAGCTTAAGTAAACCTCTGGTCTTTTAAATCCCTTTCTTTCCTTCTCTTCTTTTGCAAAAGGGGGGAGTGCACCGAAACCTTACGGAATCGGATCAGAGAATTAGAAGCAGAGGGCAAGAAGCTCACGATGGACATGAAGGTGAAAGAAGACCAGATCAGAGAACTAGAACTAAAAGTTCAGGTATGGGGAGCACAAAAAACTTTCTCCTACTTGGATTCTCCTTCTGTTAGCTGTGTGCTCAGTGTTGCGATGTGGAGATGGTGTCTTTTTGTTTTATGTAGATTTTGTTTTATTTATTTGAGAGAGAGAGAACACAAGTACACAGAGGGAAAGGGAGAAGCAGACTCCCCACTGAGCAGGGAACCTGACTCGGGGCTCCATCCCAGGACCCTGGGATCATGACCTGAGCTGAAGGCAGATGGTTTTGCTTAACCGACTGAGCCACCCAGGAGCCTTGAGTTGGTGCCTTTTGATAATAGGCCAAATCCCACTGCATCTGAAAATCTCTGTATGACAAAAAAAAAAGCTCTAGCCTTGTCCAGCTCATTCAAGTCGTATTTAATTAGCCAGATTCTAATACAACCAGAAATGTTGACAGTCTTTTGACACAGTTTATACCAGAATTTGACCTACTGTAGATTCATTTCACTTTTTCAGGTTATAGGCTAGATTAGTATGCTTTGGAGCTTTTGCATCTCTTCTTAGCCCTAACCCTCTGTCCATCGCCAGGGAATTGACTGTTCTGAATGGCTCTCAGTCTTGTAGATTGCAATTCTGAGCAGTGCATGATGGGGAAAGCGGCCAGTGCTGGGGACACAACTGCTGGGCGGTGTGTATCTTAGCCCGGTATTTGGCATTGGTTCTCCAAAGGGACATTTAAAAGTGATGTCACATACCATGAAGTTACAGTAATTTGAATCACATGGAACTGGTAGGGAATTATGGGCAAGTCGGTGGGGTAGGACAGAGCCAGAGACAGAACCTGAAGTCCGCAGTAAAAGTAGCAGCACAAATGGATGGGAACAGTGAGGACTGGTCAGAAAAAGGCTTCAGAACAGTTAGATAACTAGAAAAAAAGAATAAAATTAGAAGCTCATCTCATGGGGCGCCTGGGTATCTCAGTTGGTTGAGCGTCTGCCTTCGGCTCAGGTCATGGTCCCAGGGTCCTGGGATCGAGCCCCGCCTCAGGCTCCCTGCTCCGCGGGGAGCCTGCTTCTCCCTCTGCCTCCTGCTCGTGCTCTCTTGCTATCCCTCTCTCTCAAATAAGTAAATAAATCTTAAAAAAGAAAGAAGCTCATCTCATACCATACAAAAAGAAATTTCAGATGGAGTTGAATATAGGCAGAAAAGAGAAGCATTTTACTTTAAACTAGAATTTTATCTTGAAACCAGGAAAGACTTTCTTTTAAGATTTTATTTATTTATTTGACAGAGAGAGCACAAGCAGGGAGAGCTGCAGGCAGAGGGAGAGGGAGAAGCAGGCTCCCCGCTGAGCCAGGAGCCCGATGTGGGGCTTGATCCCAGGACCCCGGGATCATGACCCGAGCCGAAGGCAGTTGCTTAACCAACTGAGCCACCCGGGCACCCCAACCAGGAAAGACTTTCTAAACAAAAATAATGGAAGAAATCATAAAGCAAAAAAAAAAAAAAAGAAAAGAAAAAAAAAATCAGTGGCAGAGCGTACAGATATTGAACAAATATAAGGAATTAATACTCTTGATAGGTAGGTAGCTCATAAAATTTGTTTAGTAAAGCTCAGATATTCAGAAAAATATGTAAAGAATATGAAAAAATAATTCACAGAAGAAAAATAAACGGCTGATAAGAATATATCCTCATCAATCACCAAAGACCTGTAGATTAAAATCAGACATCATTTATCTCCTGTGAAATTTCTGTTTCTTTTTTTTTAATTGCAGTAAATTTGGCACACAATGCTACATTAGTTGCAAGTGTACAACATAGTAATTCCACAGCTCTGTATGTCATGCTCTGCTCCGAGCGAGTCTGTCACCCTACAACCCTAGGGTGCTCCGGTACCATTGACTCTGTGCCCTATTCTGTACCTTTATCCCCTTGACTTATTTATTCTGTAACTGGAAGCCTGTACCTCCCACTCCCCCTCACCCATTTTGCCCACCCCACCAACTCTCTGTATCTTTGAGTCTGTCTCTGCTTTTGTTTGTTTGTTTGTTCCTTTGTTTTGTTTTGTAGATTCCACATATCAGTGAAATCGTATCTTTGTTTTTCTCTGTCTGGCTTATTTCACTTAGCATAGTATCTTCTAGGTCCATCCATGTTGTCACAAATAGCAAGATCTTATTCTTTTTTATGGCTGAGTAATATTGTGTGTGTGTGTGTGTGTGTGTGTGTGTGTGTGTGTGTGTGTGTGTGTATTCATTTTCTTTATCCATTCATCTCTCAATGGACACTTAGGTTGCTTCCATATCTTGGTTATTGTAAATAATGCTACAATAGACATGGGGATGCATATCTCTTTTGGAATTAGTGTTTTTGTTTTCTTTGGGTAAATACCCAGTAATGGAATTACTGGATCATATGGTATTTCTACTTTTAATTTTTTGAGGAGCCTCTGTGGCCGCACCAGCTTGCAATCCCACCAGTAATGCACAAGGGTTCCCTTTTCTCCACATCCTCACCAACACTTGTTAGTTCTTGTCTTTTTGATAATAGCCATTCTAACAGGTGTGAGATGATTTTGTGGTTTTGATTTGCATTTTTCTGATTAGTGTTATTGAACATCTTTTCATGTGTTGGCCATCTTATGTCTTCTTTGGGAAAATGTCTGTTCAGATCCTCTGCCCATTTTTAATCAGATTATTTGTTTTTTTTGGTGTTGGGTTGTATAAGTTCTTTATATATTTTGGATATTAATCCTTTGCAGAATATATCATTTGCAAATATCTTCTTCCATTCAGTAGGTTGCCTTTCCATTTTGTAAAAGTTTTTTATTTTGGTATAGTCCCAGTAGCTTATTTTTGCTTTTGTTTCCCTTTTCTCTTGTGAAATTAGCAAAGAGTTTTTAAATAATAATATCAGCCTGGGTGAGGATGAATGAAACAGGCCTCATAATTGCTGGTGGAAGTATAACTTTCTGGAAAGGGTCATATACTTTTTAAGTATTTCCCATTTTACAACTCGTGCTTAAGATAAATATTTAAAAATCTCATCAATGATTGATATACGAAGATGTTCATCATAATGGTATATAAATGAAAAAAAAAAACCTTAACAAAGGGAGATTTGTTTCATAAATTATGATACATGTAAGTAGGAATATTATACAGCCATTAAAAATTACATTTCCAAAGAACCGTTGAGATTATATGAGTTTTTTAAAAACTGTATACAAAACTACATATAGTATGATTTCATTTATGCTAAAAGATACACATATGCTTATAAAATACTAAAGGGAAATATATGGTTTTTCACAGTGTCAGGATATTGAGTGATTTTCATTTTCTTCCTTGAACTTTAATATATTTCTAAATTCTCTATAATATGTTTGGATTTCTCTCTTAAAAAATTAAAATACCTGTATGTGTATATATATATATATACATATACATATATACACACACACATATAATATGTATTAAAATATATATTAAATGTATATTTTATATATTAAATAAATATATTATATACCATATGTTACATATGATATATAATATGAAATAAATATATGATATATATTATATATATGGGCTACATTACCAGACGTTTTAAGTGGGCTTATTCTGCGGTACGTCCTGTCAAAATAATGAACACTTTTATAATTTTTAGTGCAGGTTGAGAGTAGAGTTTTGGCAAATTTGATCACAGCAACATTTGCATCTGGGAGCATGGAACAAGTTCTCTGTGGTTCTTCTGAATTAGGCTTGTAAGAAGTGTTTCATTTGGAGACAGTCTGTTGTTACTAGAAACAGCCCAACATAGTCAAATTTATCTACTAAAATATTTTTGTATGTCATACCATTATATAAATACATTTTGCACTTAGAGGGATCTAAGTGGTGAGGTCTTAACCCATGAAACACCAGGATTCTGTATTCTAGGGGCCAGGTCAGTAATAGCGGGATTTTATTTGTGATTTCAGGCTAATTTGTAGACATCGATGCCAAAACTATCTTGTAACATCTTGCTGCTTTGATGATGTTGATAGGAGCTTCGGAAGTATAAGGAAAACGAGAAGGACACGGAGGTGTTAATGTCAGCCCTCTCGGCCATGCAAGATAAAACACAGCACCTGGAGAACAGTCTGAGTGCAGAGACGAGAATCAAGCTGGACCTGTTCTCTGCACTGGGGGATGCAAAGCGACAGCTCGAGATTGCCCAAGGTAGGAGAGCTGCGGGCCCCAGATGAAGTGGTATGGCTAAGAATGCACAGGGGCGCAGGGAGCAGAGATCCCTTAGAGCTCAGAGCCAAAGGCATTCAGTTTTCTTTTTAAGTGGTTTGAGAAGTGCCCAACATTGATATTTAGGAATCATCACATTAATTCATCTTGCAGACATATTTTGAGGTGAGAATATGTCAAGTGCAGGGCATCCAGAGAAGAGTATGAGTTTCTGTGCTCAAGGAGCTCATGGTGTTGTTGAAGAAAGAGAGCGCTGCAGAGCCACCAAAAGGTGCTGGTGCTGCGGTATGTACGAGGTTGTGGGAACAGAGGGAGAAGCAGAGACCAAGCCCGTGTGGGAGTTCGACAGGGCTGTTTCCCAGGGGAACTGATGTCTGAGCTGGGTTTTGGATGAGCAAGGGTCAGCCCAGTGAAGAAGCAGTGTAGGGGGGAAAGGGGCAGAGAGGCCTGGAAGCAGAAGAAACCACTTGGGCCAGGCCACGGAAGCTGTGTTCCGAGCCGCAGCTGGCTCCGCGTGGTTACAAATGAGCAGCCTCTAGAGAGCCGGCTGTTCACTCAGCAGGTCTTTCCTGAGGCCTACTGTGTGCCAGGCACTGTGAGGTCCCCTGAGGGGACAGGCAGCCACAAGCAAGCACAGAGTGGAGCAGATGCTGATGGGTGCGGGGATGGAAGTGAAGCAGTGTCAGGCAGGATGCGTGAGCGTGTCCCCGTGGGGGCGCGGGTTCCACATGGTGATGGTGGAAGAGCCTTTGAATAGGGAGCATTTGAGCAGAGGCTGAAAGTAAGAGAGTGAGTGAGCCATGTCAGTCTGGCGGGGAAAGCCCTTCAGGGGGAAGGAGCACCTGGCAGCTGGTGGGGCTACAGCCTGAGGGATGGGCAGAGTTGTTGGAAGTCAGCAAGTCAAGACTGGCGGGAGCCACGTTCCGCCAGACTTGGTAGCCCATGGGAGGAACTTTGGATTTTACTCTGAGGGACTCGGAAAGCTTTGGAAGGTTTCTGAACAGAGGCATGACACAGTCTGATGAAAAGCAATTTGGATTTTGTCCAAGAAATTGATTAGCCAGCCATAGATTACTGAAAATATTTTCAAACACTTGGACTTAGTAAAAGGAGAAGAATATTTCAACAGGTACTTAAAGAGCATTTGAAGCATTGTACTAGAAGCTAAAGGGGAGACAAAGATGAACAAGATGCAGTCTAGTGGGGGGATTGACTACGGCAGTGGGGCTCAAACTTTTTGGTCTTAGGGACCCCTTTACACTGTTAAAGTTACCGAGTTCCCCAAGGAGATTTTTTCCAAGTGGGTTATATCTATCACTATTTACCTATTAGAAATTAAAACTTTAAAACATGTATTAATTTATCTTTAAAATAACATAATAAACATATAACTCAACATATTTTTTATGAAAAATAACTATATTTTCCAAAACCAAAAAAATTTGAGAAAAATGGCATTGTTTTACATTGAGCAAATCTCTCTAATTTCTGACTCAATAGAAGATACTTCAGTTCTCATCTCTGTTTCTACATTCAGTCTGTTGTAATTTTACTTGCATGTTGTTTTTGGAAGACTCCACTTACCCCCGGGAGGGAATGAGTGTGAAGAAGGCAAATGATGTGTTAGTATTATCATGAAGCTGGTTTGGACCCTGCGGACCCTGTAAGAATTACTGCACTTGGGCAAGCCAAGCAGAAAGGCCTGCTGCCTTTAGGTAGAAGTAGGAGGGCTTGAAAGGCCAGAGCAGAGATCAAGGGTGGCTTCATGAGGGAGGGGACATGGAGTGGGCTTTGAAGGATGAATTCTGAGAACAGAGAGTGGCAGGGAAGAACGTTGTCACCTGAGGGAATCCTTAAGCCACGGCAAGAAATGCTGGGAATGTCCAGGTGAGCAGTCCAGTGGCTTCCAGCTGGAGGACATGGGAGATTAGGAGAACCATAAATGAAGCCATGCTAGAGAATGTATTCCCTAGATTTTCAGGAGGAAGGGGTAACGTGTTCTGGCCATCATTTTGGAATAGCAATGTGAAAGATGGATTTGAAGGTGAGATTGGGTGGACGAAGAGGGGCCTGTGAGGAAGCGGTCACTGGCTTTTGTCTAAGAGGTGAGGCTTGGGGGTGGGGGGGAGATGGTCTGGGCAGGGCGTGAAGGGAAGTGCAGGCACCCGAGGGGTGTGGGAGGATAGAGTTCCCAGGAGCAAAGGGAAAAAACAGCAGGACAGATTCGAAGGATGAGAAGAGAGAAGGAGTTTGGTTGGAGATGTTCTGATTTGGAGTGGCTTCCTGACGGCCAGGTGGAAGATTGTCATCAGTCAGTGGGAATTTAGGGTCTAAACCCCAGAGAGAGGCCCAAACCCCGGGAGAGGGGAGAAATATAGAAGTTGTGAGAAGTGAACGGAACCGTAGGAGTGGCTTGGGTTGGCGCCGGGGTAGAGCAAGAAGAAGAGCAGGCTGAGGGTCAGGCGGATTACTGTGGACTCAGGGGAAAGCATTTAAAAAGAAGGTTCCTGGGAATTCTGCTTTCAAGCTGAACTCCTGACCATACACTGGCTTTTTTGCCCTCCTGGCTCAGCTTGCTGAGAAGTAGCCACCCCTCTCTGACTCGTTTCATTGACTTGGATTTGTCCACTTGGAGGAGCTAGCCCCCGGAGTGAGGAGCACCTGGTTGCGGGCTAGCCGAGGGGAGTTTGGCTCACCAGCGCAGCCTGCCCTTCCTTGTCAGCTCAGGAATTCCTGTAAAGCGACAAAAAAAGCAAAGAGAACTGCCTTTTCCAAAGCTCTGGGAATGTTTGCATGTTGCTGATTAAAAAAATCAAACTCAAATCTGCCTGAAAAAAAAAAAAAGATACGGTGGCTCATCTCTCAGACGCTGTTAGGTATTTTATTCATCTGAGGCTTATTTTGTTCAAAGGGAAGGAGGCTATTTGATGCTTACTTGTAGCCGAGGGGACATGAAGGCAGTCAGGGGGCAGTTCCTTTCCATGGCTCTGCTGCCTTCCCCACTACTTCCCTCCACTGTCAAGCTCAGAATATTCTAATAAGGATCCAACTTTGTAATTCAAATCAAACCCCTTGTTGCTTTTCTGCTTCCTACTTTCAATATCATTTGCTTCATCCCAGTTCCAAAATGACTTTCATCTCTCTTACATTCTTTTTAAAAACGTGCCACCGTGCTCTCTTAACATTTCAGATACATTACCCTCTTCCATAGGAATCAAAATGAGTGCAACTCAAATGCAACCTCTTTTTTTTTTTTTAAGCATTTAAATTTCTGAGGGGCTACTCCTAAGTGTTCTTCCCCAGGTAGACCAGGGAACTTCAAAGCATGATGGAAATGACACGGGCTTTGGAACACTGGTGCTGGGTTTAAGTCTTGCTCTACCTCTTAATAACTGAATGACTTTGGGCAAGATACATAACTTGCAGAGCCTCAGCTTTCTACTGGGACGGGCACTAGGGATCTAGCAGTGAATAAAGATGTAGACACGGTTTCTGCCCTCATGGAGCTCATAAACCACTGGAGAAATGAGGGACATGAGTCATCACCAGATGAGTAGTTACAAGAGACGGAAGAAGGCCGTACAAAGGAGTGAGGACTCTGGAGCCAGACCGCATAGAGCCGGATCCTGGCTCTGTCATTCAACCTCTCTCTGCCTCAGTTTCCTCCTCTATAAAATGGATGATGATGATGATAATTCCCATGTCATATAGGGTCATTGTGCTGAATAAATAAGTCTATGTAAACACTTAGAATGGTACCTGGCTTCATGTGTGTTAGCTACTGTAATTATTTTTTTTTAAAGGTCTTATTTATTTATTTGACAGAGAGAAACACAGCTAGAGAGGGAACACAAGCAGGGGGAGCGGGAGAGGGAGAAGCAGGCTTCCTGCAGAGCAGAGAGCCCGATGCGGGGCTTGATCCCAGGACCCTGGGATCATGACCTGAGCCGAAGGCAGACACTTAATGACTGAGCCACCCAGGCGCCCCAGCTACTGTAATTATTATCCTTATTAGAAGAAAGTGACAAAAAGGCAAGTGTAGGGTGTGTTGAGAATCTAGGAATTGGGGTGCAGGGTGGGGTCTGATTTAGAAGGGAGGGTCAGGGAAAGCCACATGAGTAAGTGGAAACCTCAAGAGTGAACACAGAGAGAGCAGGAGAAGCATGGAAAGGGAAGCGGCCCAAGGCAGGCAAGAGTTGGTCGGATCTAGAAACTAAGCATAGCGAGGGAGGGTGTGCTGCAATGTTGTGCAAGCATCCAGCCGGGGCACGATGCCAAGAGGCAGGGGCGAGTACGTTGAGTCGGGGGGGGCCCCCGGTGCAGCCGCTGTAGAGCCTCGTGTATCTTCTGTCAGAGCACCTGGAGGCGGAGGCTGCTGGGACTGACTGCAGCCTCAGTTGTTCTCTGTGCCTGGGGCTGACACTCAGATATCCAGCCTCCCAGAAAAATAGTCCAGCTCAAGAGGTGCAGCCATAAGTGCAAAATCACCACCTTCTCAGGCTGCCGTAGGCCGCTGCCGTGCTCAGAACGTGGCTCCTGGAAGTGACCTGTTTGCTTGTCACACCTACATAAACAAGAGTCCCTTTTCAAAAACCT
Organism: Zalophus californianus; assembly: GCF_009762305.2. Lineage (NCBI taxonomy): Eukaryota > Metazoa > Chordata > Mammalia > Carnivora > Otariidae > Zalophus > Zalophus californianus. The sequence goes on from NC_045598.1 coordinate 18,931,518, forward strand.
GCAAAACCATGGCCCACAGGCCAAATGTGGCCTGCTGCCTGTTCTTGCACCACCCATGGGCTAAGAATGGTTTTTGTATTTCTCCAAGTTAAAAAAAAAAAAAACAACAAAGACAGTCTGTGGCTCATAATGCGTAAAATATTTACTATTTGGCCCTTAACAGGAAAAGTTCCTACCCTTACAGACCGGCAGAGCTGGAGCGGAATGCACTTGGGACTGGCCCACGACAAGGGCATCGTGTTAGAGGAGCCCTCCCTTCTCACTAATGGTGGCTCTTTGATCTTCCAGGACAAATTCTTCAGAAAGACCAGGAAATCAAGGACCTTAAACAGAAGATAGCTGAAGTCATGGCCGTCATGCCCAGCATAACGTACAGTGCCGCCACCAGCCCCCTGAGCCCCGTTTCCCCCCACTACTCTTCCAAATTTGTGGAGACCAGCCCCTCTGGACTCGATCCCAATGCCTCTGTTTACCAGCCCCTGAAGAAATGAAGACCAGCTGTGGGTTTTGCCCAACCATTTGGTTACCAGAAGGCACCACAAAGGAACGTCTCTGGCAGTCAAGATAAAAAAAAAAAAAAAAAAAAAAAGTTTATATTGTATTTTGTGGGACTGTATATGTTGTCGTTTTTAAAAAGGGGGGGAAGATAACATCCAAGTCTGATTAGAACTGCCCATCAGTTTTTCTTGTAAATTTTTAGAAGACCTCACAGAACTTTGCAGTTTATTTTTCTCGGCCAATACATTAAAACCACTCTTGGATTTCAAGTAGCCAATTTTGCCTTTTATGTATTCTTACAGTTTCCTCTTGAAGAAAAAAAAAAGGCAGGGTTTTTGCTTCTCAATCCTTTCTTTTGGTTTTGTTCTTAAATAAGCAAGCAAAACCTGCACATTGGATTCACATGGGATGCTAATGAAAACGTTTCCTTTCTAGAGAAGGGTTAATAACCTCACACGGCTTTGATTTTATAGCTGCATCACAGAAGATGATTCTTGATATTACAGAAAACAAAAGTTGATTACCCCTCCAAGGACCAAACAAATTCCGGGAGTGTCATTTAAGCCGAGGGGAGCAAGGTGATGAGACTAGCTGTGAGAGTGTCACCAGGGTTGTGTCGGAAACATTCCTGTTCCCCTCGGGTGTGCAGTCCTAGAAAATTGCTAGCAGTGCCTTGGGAAAAGACATTTCAAGAGGAAACTTGCTGATTTTAAACTACTTTCCCCCTTTACCATCATCTGTTTTCTGTCTGTGTCGAGCTCCCTGCGGATCCTGCTGGAAACTGGTGGGTAACGGGGCTCTTCGTGACCGCCGCCGCTCCAGCCCCTGTGCCCTTTCCAGAGAAGGCACCAAGGCGTTCTGGACACGTCCTGAGGCAAGCACCTCGGGGCGGGGAGCTGGGCGGTGTTTGTGTGCCAGAGACTGCGATGACAGCTAATTAACAAGCTGCCTTCTAAGTTCGGGGTTTGTTTGTTTTTTATTTCATTTCATTTAACTGCTTTCCTCTCTTCATCATCTTGTGTTTGATGATTTAAAAGAAACTTGACTATTCCTCAGTTCTTGTGCCAAGGAGGGTTTTTTTTTTTTAAGAGTTTTAAACTCAAAACTCTGCACAAAGATTTCAGTATCAAGTGTATATCAGACACTTGTAGAAAAGTGTTTGGCAACTTTTGGAAGTGTTTAAGAATCAGGGTGGGGGCGGGGGGAGGGGCTGGGAGAGGGAGGGGCAAAGCAAAATTGTATTGGGAAACTAGGAAAATTAAGAAACCAAATAGATTGGTTTTGCTTCCTTGCCATGGATTCTGGAAGGACACAGTTCTTCTCAAATTTCCTATTAATTGGCATGTGCGTCATATTTAAAGCAGATTAAGTAGGACAAGCAAGTCAGCAAAATAGAAGTATTAAAAAGAATCATCCTTTTAATCACAGATCTTATTTTGGGGTTAAAAAAAACTTCTAGCTTTAGCCAGGTGTGCATGTTGCTGCCATTTTGCATTTTTGAATCATCTTGTGTAATTGTTGCCATGGAAGTGTTACTCAGAATTGTCATAGGTTTTTTTCATCTTTGTGCAAAAACATGGAAAATTGTCCCTGACTCTGTGTTGAGGTTTCCCCCATTTTGCTGCCTTTGGGGACACTATTTCGTTAAACACGTGGTCTTGGCTGCATTCTTTTTTTTTTTTTTTTTCCTGTGGGGTTCAAAAGAATAAACATTTTCTTACAGATAAAACTAGTTTTCTGCCTTTTTAAACTTTGCAGGAGGGACAACAAGGTAGATTGTTCTGAACGGGCCCTCGATGGTCGCTCTTGCTCTCTCCTCATCTCGGTGCCCTGTTGGGGGGCAGTGCCCCATGTGGGGGGCAGAAACAGGATTTGAGATGAATCCATGCAGGGTCTCAAGTTGGTTTTGGTTCTAGTCCAACTTAAGACGTATGCATTCTCATTCTCTCTCCCTCATGCTTCCCTCTCCTCCCCTCCCTCCCTCCCTCTTGTTCTCCCTCCCCCCCCCCCCAACTTTCTCCCTCACATATGGTTAGAACCACAGCTGACTTGTTTTCTGGTACAACCCTCCTTTCCTGAAAAAGCAAGTTAGGGGTGGGGTTGGAAGGTAGTTGGCAAGAAAATCTTTTGAGAGCAAATTTCCTTCCCATTTTCCAGAATCTTTTGGGGCCACTTGGTGACCAGTAGCCTGTTGGGTTTCCTATCTGCTCTAGATCCTGAACTGACCTCTGAGATCGCCACTTCTAAGTCCTCCTGTGTTTCTAGAGGCTTTGTCTGTTTTCATCTTCTGAGAAGCAGCTGCCTCCCTTGGTCCTTGCTTTCCTCTCTTGGCCATTGTTAGAATTGATCTTGGCTCCGGTTTTGGAAAATTCTGCTCTTGGCACCTCACCCTCTGTCCCTGTTGCTGGATAGCCTTCCCGAGTCTCAGCCACTTCGGCTCTCGCAGACACGCCACACGTAATACCATGAGCGGAGCCCCTGCCCCGGGGAAGCACCTTGGCTTGGCTTTTGCCTTCACCTTCCCCGGAGGAACGTGTCTGCCCACAGCATTCTCACTGGCACGTTCTTTTCCCCCAAGAAAATCTCCTGTTGTTGTTTTTGTTGTTTTAGGTCCATGACGAAGGGGTTCCACTTCTTAGTACACGAGAATTTATGACCTGCCAGAAAGCCGTGTTTGCCATTCTGTATGGTTAAATACTGACAGAAGAAGCGGGCTGGGTGTGTTTTCACTGGCTGAATAAACCTCTCTTCATTGACATCCCCCAACTTGACAAGGAAGTAGCTGTCATGTGTCCATTCTCTGTGATAATCTTTTCTATAAAGTGAGAACGAACAATTCCTCAGGGCTCTGGGCCTGAAGGAAGGGACTAGTCCTCTCTCCTCCCATCGCAGCTCGCGTGCTCACTTGGCGCTCTTCAAGGGGGTGATGCCAGCCCCCCGGGAGGGCCGAACCTTCTCAAGGCAGCTCTCAGATGGCTTCTTGCGAAATTCACGTCGCTCTAGAGGGAGCCGAAGAGGGACACCGGAAGCCTACCCAGAAGCCAATTCAGTGAAGCCCATCTAGTAAAGTGTTGTCAGGCGGGCCAGGCTGTGGCGGCTACACCCAGCTGGGTAAGTGCCTGGCCTTGTTTCTCTCAGTGCTTACCCCTCTGAGCAGGCTTCCTCACGGGCCTGTGGCGCTTGCCCAAGGGCACCCTGCTGTCAGGGCTCCGGTCCGCCCGAAGCCTGGTGGCTTAGGCAAGCCCTCTAGACACAGATGGGAGTCTGCTCCCAGCTTTGCAGCCACCAGCTCCATGACCTCCCTTAACCTCTCTGGGGGGTGTGGTTTCCTCACCTTTAAGGAGCTTTGTTCTTGCTGCCCTGCCTCCTGGAAGGAGTTGCTATGAGAACTAGATGAGCTGACACAAGTGTTCTGCAAACTATCCAGGACCTCCCAGATGCAAGTCCAGAACTGTAGCAAGGAGTCATGGAGGGGCAGGGACCTGGCTGAATTCCATTTTCCTAGGGCTAGCTCCCTCCCCCACAGCCTGACTCCCCTGAGAGCTCTCCCCAGCAACCCCCATGGGAATCTGCATTTTAACAAGATCCCTAGAGGATTCCCTTGCTTTGCAGTGTTAATTGCTTAGAAGCCCCATCCTGAGCTGACCCAACCTGAAGATGAAACACTGTCACTCTCTCTCTTCTAGATCAAAAAGAGCCAACTGCTCAGTCTTTAAAAGTTCAGAGTTAAGAGCTTGGTAGAGGGTGGAGGGGCAAACTGGAGATGAAGAGCCCTAAGCTTTAAACATTTTGCTTATTTTGTTTATTGTCCCCCTCCCCCATTGGAGTGCAAGCTCTGTGAGGGCAGGGGTGTCTGTTTGTTTACTGCTGGAACCCTCGAACCCAGGGCAGTGACTGCTACATAGTAGGTGCTCAGGAAACATTTACTGAGTGAATAAGGTTACCAGGTTAGACATGTAATCTGAACTCCTGTGTCTTAACAGAGCGCCTCCGGAACAGTGCTGTTAGAATGACAGTGTATACAGAACTGTTTCTAGAAAGAGATGGGAAGATTTGAAGTGGCATATTTACCATGACATCTTCCATCTGCCTGTCTCTGGTTTCTGCCGAAACTTTGTTTTCTTGTCAGATTTTCTCTACAAATGCCTGCTTGACTTAGCCAGGTGCAAAGATTTCCTAAACAGCTGGATGCACGGAGAACACTCACTTCTCTGTCAGGGAAACCTCACTGCAGGGAACCTGCTGGGCCCATCCATCCATCCATCCATCCATCCGTCACCCAGTTGGAGCCTTAGACCCGATTTCCCCAAGTGCTGGCCCCACTGCATCTTGAGTCAGTGTAGGGATTTTTCATTTTGACAGTAATCGAATTATAGAGCATTTCCTCCAGGAAGGTTAAATGAATGTCTCGAAGATGTCCTTCCGTCTGGTTACAGAGGCTACACTTCTCTTGCCTCCCTCATTCCTTGGGCTTACTCTGGTCCTGCTTTATTCCTGTCTCAGTGCTTGCTTTTCACTCGTCTGCCTTTGCCCAAGGTTCAAATCTTACATCCCCCGCAGGATGGGCTCACTGGGTTCTGGAACCACCCTGCCGGTGTACCTCTGACCTCTGTTCTAAGAATCCCAGGCACAGCCTCACACACTGCACTGTGGCCTTTTAAGCCCCACCCAAGAAGCCTGATGGGTTTGTTTACTCTGGAGACAGCCCAGCCTACCCCTCTTCCCTAGCTCTGCAGCGCCAAGAGCCTTAGGGTCGAGCGGGAGGCCAGACAGCGTGCCAGTGACCTTTATGAGATGCGTCTGGCCTCCCTCTTGTCCTCGGATGCCTGTGCTGTTGTGACACGCTATCTGGGACAAGACCCGTGCTTACCTAGAACAATGGTTCTCAAACTTCAGGGTTCATCAGAACCACCGGAATGGCTTGGTAAAACCCAAATTGCTGGGTCCCACCCCCAGTGGTTCTGATTCAGGAAGTCTAGGATGGCGCCCGGGAAAATGTGTTTCTTACAAGTTCCCAAGTGAGGCTGGGTCCTGGGACCCCACTCTGGGAACCACTGCCCTGGGGCCCAGCCTGGGTTGAAGCCTTCCCCTCCGGCTGCCACCAGAGGGCACCTGCGGCCTTAGCCAGGGGTCCTTTCTCACCTCCGATGGCTGCACTGCTGCACAGCAGAGGTTCTCCCCTAAAGATTTCTAATTGTAATCTTTGTTATTATGTATTAGGAAGAAGAAATGTTGATCCAAAAAAGGAGGTAGGTTCTCAAAATCGGTCTGACAAGTATCAAAGGTCTGACGGACAAGGCTTTTGAAGGTGTTGAATAGCCCAGTTTTCGAGAACTGGAGCTCTGTACCCCTGAGAGGGGACCCTCCTCAGCACACTGACGTATGGACTTGCTTTCAGAACATCCTGCAGTCATTCCATATTCAGAGCCCAAGGGGCAGTTAAGATTATAGGGGATTTTCATTTTCTTCTTTACACTTTATATTCCAAATTTTCTACAATAAATTTAGTATTACTTTTATAATAAAAAGCTTTTAAAAAATACATTTTAAATGTAATTAAAAGCCAAAAAACAACTCAAAAAAAAAAAAAGCCAACAACAACCCAAGGGGGATCTTAGGGTGAGCAGCTTAGGGTAAAGAGAACCCCCAACTGGGACTTGCCCCCCTCTCCTCCTAGTTGGTTCTGTCCAGGTGTCTACCTGAGTGGGGGTGGGGGGGTGGAACCCAGGAGGCCATGTGCTCAGGGGGGGCCCAACTGGGACCAAGGGATGACGTGTGAGGGCTCTGTCACCTCTGTAGTGGTCTGATGCCCAGCCCAAGCACAGCCCCGGGTCCCATTCGGTGCTGCTATTCTCAGGCTCCAGGGCTTCCCTGGGGCCAAGCAGATGGGAGCAGGCCAGAGATGTTAAAACATAGAGACTTTATGGCCCAGGGCTTCCTATTTCGTGGTCTGAAGACCTCTTTTGTCTGGCCTGCATAGAACTGAGTAAGTTTGAGCTAACATTTAAAAAAATTGGGAGGTTTCATACTATCCAGATTTTTTTGTTTTCTGCTGAAATACCGGAAGATCTGAAATCCTAGGGCTGGTGCCCCTCCCCATGCACTGTGGAGCTTGGGAGAAATAGGCCTTGGTGTCAATCCTGGTTATTCATTACGATCACCTGGAGCTCTTAAAAATGCCCATCTCCAGGGCTGGCCCCCGAGGAGCCTGATTTAACAAGGCTGGGGAGCAAGAATTTGGTGGTGGTGGTGGTGGTGGTGGTGGTGGTGATGGTGGTGGTGGTGGTGGTGGTGGTGGTGGTGGTGGTGGTGGTGGTGGTGGTGGTGGTGGTGGTGGTGGTGGTGGAATTCCCTAGAGATTTCTAATATGCAGCCAAGGTGGAGAGACTGGGAACTGGAGTGTAATAATAAGAGGAAGCCTCAGTCCTGGCTGGGACCTGGGGCCTCAGAGAGCATCTGTGGGCCAGGACTTAAGGTGTTGAACTGGCCAAACGGAGATGTGAGGGAAGGGGGTCTGTCTTCCCACCTTCCCCGTGGAGACCCTTGTCAGCTCTCGTCAGCCTTGCGACTCCTGGGCTTCCCTCCAGGCCCTTGTCCTGGTTCCCCTTGACACCCACATTTATCCCACTGATCTTTACCAATTTAAATAGTTGGCCCTCGGGTCTCCAAAAAGAAATTCTGCTAGCATCATTTCAAATTTGTTGTTATTATGTGTTCTCTTCTTATCTGAGGTATTTTATATTGCATGTCATACAAACAGATTGTGGCCAGTATAAATCCAAAAGGGAATTAAGTGGAAAGGGGGGTGAGCACATACAGGGTTGTCTGGAAACTGAGAAGCCAGCTGGGAGAGACAGCAGTCCGCCAGCTTAGGCTCTCAGAGGCAGAAGCTGCTCAGCGGGCCAGGGCCCTGCCCCTGGACTGAATGAGTCCATGACCCAGCCTCTCTTGAGCAAGAGTCAGGAGACTGTGGTAGACTTGTACCATTGTTCTCAATGATCCACTCCATCCCCACTGAGAGGGTTATACACCCACCCTCCCGAGGGTCAGAATTGGCTTATGGAATGTGAGTGGACATCGCCTGTGCCCGATCTGAGCAGAAGTTTTAAATGCACCTGAGTGGTTCAGGTTAGCTTCCCGTTCACTCTGCCAGGAGAACAGTATTTCCCAGACAGGGGCCATGCCTGGCTGAGAGTTGAGCAGGGTCAAAGCCAGCCCTCGTGCCCATGAGCCAAAAACAAAACAAAACAAAAACAGGGGCACCTGGGTGGCTTGGTCAGTTAAGCGGTTGACTCTTGATTTCGGCTCAGGTCACGATCTTGGGGTCCGGGGATCGAGCCCTGCATCAGGCTACATCCTTAGTGGAGTGTCTGCTTGAGATTCTCTCTTCCTCTCCCTTTGCCCCTCCTCTTGCTCGTGCTCTCTCTCTCTTTCAAAGAAATAAATCTTAAAAAACAAACAAACGCTGAGATTTGGGGGCTGTTTGTTACCACAGCAAACCTGACCGATCCAGAGAAAGAGTCCAAGCTTGGGTCCTATGCCCTGCCCTTGGCTGAGCCCCAGGATGGAGAGCAAGAGCCTGTGGGAGGAGGCACGGGACCCTCAGCTTCACGTGGGAGACAGAGCTTGGGCCCGCCACAGGCTGCACACATAAACGGGTTGTTACAGAAGAGAAGCCCAGCGTGCTGCTGGGCTGGAGGGCGAGAAGCCCACAGTCGGCCGCCACACCGATCGCTCTGGTAGCCAGAGCCCAAGGCAGCGAGTCCTAGCCTTCCACCACCCTGGCCCCTTGGATGTCTTCCTCTCCCGTGAGCTCCGTGTTTGAAGGGTTTTGCCAGCAAACACAAGTAACTACATGTATTAATGCCTCACTGTGTTGTGTTAGTGTTAGTTCAGAAGGCCGCCGCTCGGAGAAGTTCCAGGGCAGCTGAAAAGCAAGAGAATTCAGCCTTTCCGGGGCACGTGTGCAGCCTTTCTGCAAGACCAGAACTAGCTTCGGGAACGCATGCTGCAGCTTGCCAGGCCTCTGGATATCCGGGCCCCCAGGTGGCAACTGGCAGCCTCATCCGCTCCCTCTCCGGAGAGTGTGTCCTTCCAGCTGCTGCCGCTGGAAGCCACAAATGTCCCAAGCACCACAGGAACTGGCCCCCGGGGGCATTTCGGGCACCGCGCAGGCTGGCACAGCAGGTGCTGGTGGCCCTCTCTGGGGAGGCCCTGTGGGTGAGGCTGCTCCACCCACTGATCAGCCCTGACGTCGAATAAACTGAATTCCTTATGAGAACCGAGGGCTTCGATGTGACCCCCACGGCCAGGATGCTTTCTGCTGGAAAGAGGGGGGCCACATCCCCTAAACTCTCTGTGCCTCACTCTCCTTGCCCGTCAAATGGGGTGATGAAAAAGGCCCCAGCCACTGGGTTGCTGGGGGAGCTCGGAGGGCCCGCCCCTGCCAGGCCCCGCGCGCTTGTTCGCCCTTGACCTCCCCCGCCATGTCCCTAGTCCTCACCACTGATGCAGGAGGAACGTCCAAAAAGTGGGCTGGGGAGGCGGCTGCAAGGATGAGAGCAGCCATGCGTGTTAAGTGACCATGTGTGCGTGCGCGGTGCCACCATTTACCCTGCCTCGCCCCAGGGGATCTCCCCTCCCTGGCTTCCAGGGTTTTCCCTTCTGTTTATTTGCTGACAACTCCCACACTCATAATCTACAGCTTAAATCTTCCTCCTCAGCTCCAGACTTGTATTTCCAGATGCCTCTTGACATCTCTGGGATGTCTCATGGCACCTCTGACTCAATATGTTTAAACTGAGCTCCTAACTTGACCCAAACCTGTCTTCCTCCATCCTTCCAGTGGCTCAGGCTGTCCCAGAATCCTCCCCGACTCCCCTCTTTCTCTCACACCCCACATCTGATATCCAGTCAGCTCTAGCTCCCGCAAAATATTTCCAGGACCTAACCCATTCTCACCTCCTCCACCCACCATCGTCTCCGACCTGGACTTCTGCAGGAACCTCCTCACTGGTCTTTCTGCTTCAGCTTCTGCCCCGCATGGTCCATTTTCAACAAAGCAGCTGGAAGGATGCTGTTAGAACACAAGTCCAAAGATGTCAGAGCCCTCCAGTGGTTCTGTAGCCACCTCGGAGCAAACGATAGAGTCCTTAGAATGTCCCACAATCCTGCACACAACTAACTCTCTGACCTCCTCACCTCCCACTCTCCCTTAAGCAATGCCTCCTTGCTAATCCCACCAGGCGGCACACTCCTGCCTCAGGGCCTTTGCACTTGCTGCCCCCCTTTTTGATCAACGTTTTATTTTGGAATAGTTTTAGAAGGACAGAAAAACTCATAGTACAGAAGTTCTTGTATCCCCCACTTGTAGTTTCCCTATCATTAATATATTACATTAATATGGTACATGTGTTACAAATAACAAGCCAATATTAATACATTATTATTAACTAAATCCATACTTAGTTCAGATTTCCTCAGTTTTTACCTAGTGTCCTTTTTCTGTTCCAGGATCCCATCCAGGATATCACATTACATTTAGTCATTACATCTCTTTAGACTCCTCTTGCCTGTGACAGTTCTATTTTTTTCTTTCTAGAATGTTCTAGATTCGTTTTCTTACCTCCTTCTGATCTTTACTCAAATATGATCTTCTAAGAGCCCTTCCCTAACCAGCTAACCAATAGTCTCTATCTGTCTTCTCTGCTTTATTCTTCTCAGTATTTATTGCTATCTATCATATTTAAATTTTTTAAACTGATTTTGTGGTGTGTCTGTCTCTCCTGACAGAAATGCCAGTTCCATGAAGGCAGGGATTTTTGTCTGTTTTGTTTACTGCTGTAGCCCTCGTGCTCTGTATCATGCCTGGCACATAGTAGGTGCTCAATAAATGTTTGCTGGTCATCCAGAGAATGAGCACTAGAATCTGACTGAGAGCCTCCTGATGCTCTTTCCACCCTGATCCTGCATGTCCTCCCAACAAGTAGAGAAAATCTCTCTGAGAGACTCCCTCAAGCCAGGCCCCATGTCCATATCCGCTCCTTTACTCCCACAACAATCTGGGGATGTTGGTGGTTATCTAGTCCTCATGGGTGAGGAAACTGAGGCTCAGCGAAGCAGGGTCACAGGCAGGAAGAGGAGAAGTGTTCGACCCCCAGTTTCCCAGCGTCCCTGAGCCCCACTCTGGGTCCCACCTGGGACTCGTCCTGCAGTCAGAACGAGGGGCGGTGTGCACAGATTCACAGAGGGAGTGTGATTCAGCCCTCTCAGAACATGCACCTGCAGGGAAGGGTCTAGTGGGCAAGGTGCCTTCCTGGGCCTCGCCTCCACTGGACCTTCAGCACAGCACTGTGCAGGTGAGCACACTGAGGCCCCGTCTGAGCTCGAGCACCCACAGCCAACAAGAGGAGGAACGGGGCGGGGAGGCCACTTTCCCTGACTTGGAGGGTCCAGCCGCTCCCTTGAGAGACGTGGGGATCTGTCCCTAAGTTCTCAGCTTCAGGCAACAGGAGTGAGTGGGCAGGTGTGGCCACCTCCCGGCATCTACCTGCCTTCTTCCACCCAGACCCTGCCTTTTGTTTAGGCGGTTCACCTCTCTTACCTTCTTAACTGCACCCAGGTCTGGAATTAACACCTGCCCACTTCTGGGGGCGGAGTCAACCCACCAATGGCATCCTGACTGGTTCAGGGATGGCATCTCAACACAAGGAGGGCCAAAGATATGCAAGGAAACATTATTCATCTTCTGAGAAAGAGCGCTTCCTCTCCCTCCCACCCAAACTGCCACTGGGTGTGAGGATATGAAGTTCAAGGCCACAGGAGCCATTTTTGGTAGGCTGTCACAGGTTGTACCCCAGGCGTTGGGTGAAGAGCCTCATGCAAGGGCTGGCCAGGGTAAAGAGGGGACATGGGGCGGTGCTTCCCTGGTGCTCACTGACCACAGGGCCTAGCATGGACCAGGCATCCCATAGACATCCAGCGTCTAGCTGCAGCAAAATCTTCCTAGATAAATGGATGGATAGACGGATGATGCCTGCTCTCAGCTCCCCCTCCCAAATGTCTCTAAGCCCCTGTTCCCTAACGTATAAGTGTAATGCAAGGATCTACCTTCCAGAATTATTGTGGGAACTACATGAATTAATACATGTCTGGCACATAGTAGGTACATAACAAATATCAGTTATAATTATCATCATCATCATTTCCCTCTGGAGCCTCAGTTTTCTCATCTGTGAAATGGGAATTCATTTATTCGACAAACTGCTGGTCATCATCCATGTGCCAGGTATTATGGTTAAGATCTGGGGCAAGTACAGAGATGAATGGGCCATGGTCTCTGCCTGGAGGAATCCACCTTCTGATGTGGCAGGCGGTCAAGTGTTAAAACCCAGTGGGAGGAGAGCCACGGTGTACGGAAGGTCTGCGTACAGATGTGAGGTGGTCAGCAGCTACCTCCGGAGTTGGGCTAATTGAGGTGAGGGATGTTAGCTGACTCCATGCCCTCTGATCTTTCCAGTATGTTGAGTTGGCATGAAAACATTAGGGATGGGCTCTAGTTGTTGACCCAAGTCAGACAGAAGATTTAGAGTAGGTAGATAGATAAAAGTTAAAGGTCAAGGAAGAAAGAACCAACTTGTATTCAGGTGTTTTTCTCCTCAAATATCATCTTCGTTTTAAAAAATTATGTGACGGGCGCCTGGGTGGCTCAGATGGTTAAGCGTCTGCCTTCGGCTCAGGTCATGATCCCAGGGTCCTGGGATCGAGTCCCGCATCAGGCTCCCTGCTCCTTGGGAGACTGCTTCTCCCTCTGCTTCTCTCTCTTTCTCTCTCCCTCTCTCTCTCCCTCTGTCTCTCATGAATAAATAAATAAAATATTAAAAAAACTGTTTAAAAAATAAAAATAAAATAAAAATAAAAAAATAAAAAATTATGTGACATCAGTATAAATCTAATTCTTTAGACTTTTATCTTTTTTCAAAAATGAGTGAAATTTTAATTTTAATGGCAGTTAATGTTATGAGCAGCCAAGTTACACCACCACCTGATGGCAGCATACTGAAATCCCAGGTTTGTTTCGTTTGCCATGAACAAAACACCGCAAGCTCAATTTCTGGACCTGGCTAGCGATATCAAAGCCATTCCTCACTCTCCCCTTCTCCCTACCCTTTTGCTACAACCCAACCTCCATAGTTGAAGCTCCCAAGCTCCCAGCTTTTGGCCCGAGCCGTGCCTGCTCCAGTTTCCCAGCAAGGAAGTCCGCCTGCCCCTCTTCCCTGTATCTTGCTCTCGGGCAGCCCTAGGCAGCCTCGGGCCCGCCATATGCCCTTCAGCTGCACATTGGTGCTAACACCTCCCCGAGCCCTCAGCCCTGCCCCCAAGGGGAAAGTGGGAATAGGGAGAGAACCTAGCCCAATGGTACCAGTTAGGAGTACAGATGCTACAGACTGATGTGGGTCCAAATCCCTGCTGACCACTTGCTGGTTGTGGGTCTGTGGACCTCTCTAAGGCCTCTATGAGCCTCACTTTCCCACCAGAGAAATGGGATGGAATCTGGATTCAAGAGACTTCTTATTCTTTCTACTCTATGTCTTTCTCCTTCTCCTCATACAGAGCTGGAGTGAGCGGAGACCAAGAAATGAAGGGGAGGAACAGGTGGAGAGGAGCAGAGAGGCAGAATGCCCCCGCATTGCACTCCCACCTCTTGGGGCCCCTCTCCAAGAATGGCCAAGCCCTCGCTGCCTGGAGCTCCCTCCCAGGCTCTCCTCCTCATCGTAGTCCATCCACTTGCTCCTCCAGCCTCTTCCCGAGCCTGGTTCCCGACGCCCTGCACCATCTCATAATCCGCTTGGGTCTAAAGGGGCAGTGACTGAGCACAGGGCCATTGGCCCCTCCTTGGCGTCCAGAGAGGGCAATGTTTCACCCTCTCAAATGGCTCAAGTGCACTTGGGAAGGGAAGGGGTTCAGAGCTGGGTTTCCCCAGTCTTGGCAGCCTGAGAGCCCTGTCCTGCAGATTAGGAAACCGGCCTTCCGGCCCGTTGCTGATGCTGCCTGGATCCTGTCCTGTGGCCTTGAACGAGTCGCTTACTCCCGTGAGCTTCGCATCCCCCATTGGTAAAAGGGAGCTCTCCAATCCACTCCAGCTCCCACGATGTGGCTGCCAGGGCCGCTGAAGAGGTGGGCAGGATTGGGGAGGGGTCCTCTCCCCTCCGTGCCTCCTTGGGGAGCCCCAGGACCCTGCTCAGAGGGGGAGGCTGTTCCCCTGGGGAAGTAAGTCCCGGGGCAACTCTGTGAGGCTTCCCACACTCGCTGTGAGCAGCAGTGCTAAGTGCTGTATTAATTATTACCCACGCCCCCTGGGAAGCAAATTCAAAGTGAGGTCACCATGGTAACCCAGACGGTGGCAATGTCATCAAATATTTTAAGTGCTCAACGTGTTCCAGGCAAATTACCTTCCAGTGGAAGAGAAAAGAACGGGGCCTCAGTCCCACACTTCAGTGGCCTGGGGAAGAAAAGCCCAGGAGCTCAGGTGGGGGCTCCCTCCTTTCTTCAGGAGGGAGCGAGGTGGGGGCGGGGCTAGCAGATTAGACTCCCTGCCTTGCGGGGCCAGAGCAGAGCTGCAGATGACGTCCAGGGTTCTAAACGAGGCCTGGCCGGGGAGCCAGGGGCCCTCGGTGGCAGTCCCCGCTCCCGTCCCGTCTTGTCTGCAGCCCCGGGCTGGTGCTTTGACCTCTGTGGGCCTCCGGGGAAGCTTCATCCAGCAGCATCTCGTAAAGCACCAAAGAGGAGCCGGTGGGTCATTAACCTCACTTGTTGCGGGTGGGGGTCCAAAGGGGGGGTGACTGGGGGTTTTGCTAGTCAGACCTTCAAGGCAGAGAGACTTGGATTCAAATCCCACCTCTGCCACCCAGCAACTGTGTGACTTGGGCCAGTGACTTCACCCCTCTGAGCTCTGGCTCCCTTACCTATGAGAGGAGGCTTGACAATAGTCCCTGCCCCTTGGTGTGACTGCAAAGTGTAAGTTAAGACAAGCGTGGAAAGTGCTCAGGACAGCACCCTGCACAGCGGAGGTACCAGTGTCCGCGCTGTTGCTGCCGCTTACTAAGTATCCATGTGCCCGGCTCTGAGGTGAGGAAGTTACACAGGATCTACCATCAAATCCTCACCACGTTGCTCCCACGAGTTGGGTGTTATTATTAACCACATTTCACCCACGTGGAAGCTAAGGTTAGCCAGCGGAGGAGGTAGACGGACGCCCACGGGGTGGGGCCTGCATTCTGACCCAGGTCCCTCGGCCTCCAGAACTCAAGCCCTCACCCCTCCCCACATGGCCTGAGGATGAAACGGGTCATATGTTGAGTGCCCAGCACAAGTGTGTTGCACACAGCAGGTGCTCACTAGATAGTGAAGTAGTGGGCCCCCATGGGCACATCCAAGTTTATGTCACGGCCACAATTTTGCCCTTGACTCCTATCTTCTGGGGTTTGGGATCCTGGGTGTGCGGGGCTCAGGCAGTGAGGGGGAATTAATTAGAGGCAGGGACCCCCAAGAAGGCCCCCTCTTCAGGTCGTTGCCTGAGGGGGTTGCCAGTGGCCATCTGCATTACAACCGTTCTGCCTGTCCCTGGGCCCCTGGCTGTCCTCACACTGACTGGACACAGACAGCCAGGAGCTGTCTCTGACCTCCTCCTACCCGGGCTACTCTGGCCTTGCAGGCCCCCACCCACCCTTTCCTGCTGGGTCAGCATCCCACCCCACCCTCCCCTCACAGCCGCCCCCGGGCAAAACTGGCTTTCCCAGGACAGAATGAGGTCAGGCCTGCAGAGTGATGGATGGATTTAATAACTGGCCATTCCTACCACCAGTCCATTTGCCCTTCACAGTCCCAGGGCCATGTAGGGGCCAGAGGCAGCCTCATCCGCCAGGGGAGAGGAGTCAGAGGGGTAGAGACCACCCTTCCAGCCAGCTCAGGGCCCTCCAGGAGCCCGGAGCAGCTCAAAGCCAACAACTTGAACATGGACACCCTCGTTTTAGCCCTTCTCCTTGATGGTGGTCTGTCCTTGAGCAAATCACTTCTCTTCTCTGAGCCTCAGTGTCTCCATCTGCAAAATGGAGTGGATAATCCCCCTTGTTTGCCTCTTGGGGTTTCTGTAGGGATGGAGCCAGCAGCAGATGTGATCTCACTGTGTAAACCTCCATGCACATAGAGAGTTGATTCCAGTTATTGATCATCTTGGCTGCTCTCTGGATTGGGCTCCCCCAGAAGCAGACCCTGAGACAAGGATGGGAGAAGTTTCTTTGGGTGGTGATCCCAAGAAGCACTGGTAGGGAAGAGGGAAACTGAGGCAGGGAAGGAGGACTCCAAGTCAGGAAACGCTGGTGAACAGGCTGCAGGGGGGACAGGTGAGGCTCAGCCCCTCTGGAGACTTCCAGGAGACAGGGTAGAATGGGCCTCAGATGTATCCTAATGAAGAGGTGAGAAGGCTGGGCTCTTTGCCCACCAGCTCCCATCCACCCTTGGCTGAGGACTGCTCCCAAAGACATTAAGGTGCCAGCACTCCCAGCCTGCCCTGTGTCAGCGAACCGGCCCTGTGTTGGCAAGCATGCCCTCCGGCCAGGGAAAGCTCCCAGAAGGTCACAGGTACTTCTCGGAGGCTGTCCTATGCACGGGAATGGTGATCCGGAGGAGATGCCGGTAGGACTCCACATACGTGATCTCATTCACTGTTGTCCGCAAGCAGCCTTGTGAAGGGCATATGATCAGTAGCCCCATTATGCAGATGAGGAATCTGAGACTCAAAGGTGACATTCACTTGCCCCAGGCCACTCAATTCAGCAGGGCAAGGATTAGACCTGGCTGCAGGGTCTCTGGTCCTTCCACTGCCTCTCAGATGGGCAGGACCCATTTGCATGTGGGTTGCAGTCAGTAGCATGCTGATAACTGTGTAACAATAGGAGAAAAAAGCCCTGGATTATAGCGTTTGCTGGTTGCCATGGTGTAAGTACTCCCACCATGGCCAATTTCATGCTACCAAAGTGATGGCTGTCACTGAGCACAGATGCTAACGGTCAGCTCTCCCAAGCTGGTGTGAGCTGGCCCCAGCACACCAGCGTGGCCCTCAGTACCAATCCCGGATCTCTCTCTAGCGTGCAAACACGTCGCCCTGGTCCAGCTCCCACCCACTTGCTACCACTGTTCCTTCCCTCTGGAAGGTCCGTGTGTCCAAACCTTACCCGCCCTCTAAGAGCCTGCTCTGGTCCCACTTCCTCCAGGCTGTAGCAGGCTAAGTACCACTAGCTGCTGTTACAACAAACAACGCCATCGGCTCCGTCCTTCAGCACAGCCTGAGTCCGTCCTGCCTCATCCTGACGCCCACTGCACGTCGTAGTGGGCTGGGGGTGCTTCTCCGCCCCCCTGGAGTCCAGCTTCCTTCCACCGCCTCTGACACTTCATGTCCAAGTTCACCACAGAATGGGGAGGAAGCATGCAGGGTCCTGTGAGTTTTAGGGCCAGGCCTGGAACTGATGCCCATCACTTCTACCTCCTTTGTTGGCCAGGACCACCCCTCCTAACTGCAAGGGGGGCAGGAAGGATCATTTCACTGGAAATGTGATTTTTTTCCGAGGAGAAAATGAAACCATGAAAACGGACTAAAGCCAGCTTCTGCTTCTACTTCCCTCCCACCGCAACATCCACGGTCCAACCGACTTCCTTTAGTATCTTCCACAACATACTTTCCAGAAAGTGTTTCCTTTGGGCTTTGACTCAGACTGCCCAGCATTGTTACTGGGTTGGTCTCTTCTGCCTCCATAAACTCACAGAGGCTGAGCTATGGAAGGTCCCTAGAAGCAGGGTTCCCAGTGCTTACTTCGGGTGTGAATCACCTATGGATTTGGGGTTCCCAGACCTGATAATGCAGGTCTGGGGAAGGGCCCATCAATCAGTATCTTTAACCAGCTTAGGTAGTTTGGATGTACAGCTAACATGGGAACCGCTGATCTAGTCAAAATGTCCCATTTCATGGATGTGAACACTGAGGCCCAGGGAGGGGGAGGAATTTGTCCTAAGCCATGGAGTAAGCTAAAGCTGGATATGAAACTTGAACCCAGGGTTCCTGACCTTTAACCCTGTGCTCTGTCTATATACTATGGTGCTGTTTCTCCTGGAAGACCTGATGGTAAATTCCAGCATAAGACACTGGTAGATGCTGAGTTGCTCATAGGTCATCAAGAGGGCCTTAGTGGTCAAAAGACAATGAGTTGAATGTGAGCTCTAGAAGTCGGCAGACCTAGGTTTAAACCCTACCTTTCCCACCTATTTGTTTTGGGATCTTGGGCAAGTCTCTTTACTTCTCTGAGTCTCAAGTTTCCTCATCTGGAAAATGGGGGTGATAATGGTACCTATCCCAGAGGGTGGCTAGGAGCTTAACATATATGAATAGTGCTCGATGATGTACCTGGTAAATTCTCCATTGGTACTTATTTTGGCTCTGATTATCTGCCAAGGTGAGTGGTGAGTGGTTGTTCTCGAGAGCACAAGGGGCATATGGAAACAAGCTCAAGGGAGAGCCTTATCCACAATTGAGAGCCTCATCTGGGTAAAGTTTCAGCCACTGTGCAGACAGAATTTTCATGAAAATCAGCTCCCAAAATGTACTTGCCAAGCCTTTGGAAATTCAAGCCACACTGCCTGACCTTGGTTTTTATCCGGTTTGGTGCATAACTCATTGTTTCAAAAATATACCCAAGCTGTGCGTGTGCATGTGCGAGCCTGGACGTTGCTTCTGTGCACAGAGACGGCGTGGGTCCCAGCCCACGGAAGCGCCAGGTCCGTCAGGGAAGGCTGGGCTCTGCTGCAGTCACAAGTGACCCCCAATCTCAGGGCCTTCCAACAGCAAAGGCTCCTTTGCCAGTCATTGTCCCCGTCCTTCGTGGCTCAGCGGGAGCTCTGCCCCAGGTAGGCACTCGGGCACAGAGGCTGAAGGAGCAGCCACCAACTCAACTGACTCAGTGGTTTCTGTGCCCGGAGCCAAGGGAAAGAGGGCTCCGGGGGTCTCGCTCTGGCCTGGAAGGGATTCATGTCCTCTCCGAGTCTGAACACGGACAGAGCCACACTGAGACAAATCCTGGCTCCCGGCTCCTCCCCTGTCTGCACAGAGGGGACTAGAACAGTACCCACCTCAAAGGACTGGAGTGAGGGGCCACGTGGGACGACGCTGAGGAACTCTTGAAACAGCGCCTGGGACCAGGGAGAAAGAACTTGATAAATGATGGGTTATAATAGCCAAAAAGTGGAAACCACGCAAACATCCGTCAGCGGATGAATGGCTAAACAACCCGTGGTGAATCCACACAATGGGGTACTGGCCGGCCGTGAAAAAGAGCGAAGTACCAATATATGATCATGGATGAACCTTAAAAACACTTATGCCAAGTGAAAAAGCCAGTCATAAAAGGTCTCGGGCTCTAGGATTCCGCTTCTGTGAACTGTCCGGAATAGGCAAATCCAGAGAGACAGAAAGTAAATTGGTGGCTGCCAGGGGCAACGGGAGGAAGGAACTAAGAGCGACTACTAAGAGGTACAGTGTTTCACTTGGGGGTGATGGAAATGTTCTGGGATTAGTGGGGACCATTTCATGACATTGTGACTGCACTAAAAACCCGCTGAATTGCACACTTTAAAATGGTGACGTTTATGTTATATGGATTCTATCTCAATATTATAAAAAATTAAAATAAATAAAACAAATAATGATAAATAAACAATGGGTAAACAATGGTCAGGGCCCCCCCCAGCCCCCTGCAGAGTTGTTCGCCTCCACCCCAAAACCGCAAGTCCCCATTATAATGCCTTTCTCTGTTTTGTCGTTCCTGCGGGCTGGTCTGGCTCCCTGGCCCAGGGGACCCTCCAGGGCCATGTATGTCTTGGATCCGGAGCCTGCAGGAAACTGGGCTCGTGTCTGCTCTTGCCACAGGGAGACCCCTCTCCGGTCTCCCCAGTCGCTCCTCCTGCTGCCCCCAGGACCCTATGGGATGCCTGGGAGGGAAGAGCCCTTGGCCATCAGACACCAAGCCCCTTCCATTCAGTAATGCAGAAATCCAGGTCCGGGGAGGTGGTTTGCCCGGTGTGCCACACTGAGAGGATTGCAGGGCTGGGCCAGGCACCCCGGGCACCCCACGGCAGACCTGGTGCCCCCCCGTGGTGCTGGTGCATCCGAGGGTGGGCTGTGGGGCTGGTCCAATGCGGAGAGGCTCTTGGGACTTCTCAGAAGCCCTCACACCAGACAGGTGTCCAGCCTGGTGTGTGAGGATATGGAGGAGACAGAGGGCTGGTGGGATGGAGGAAGGCTGAAGTCAGACGAGGAAGGTCTCAGCTGCTTGATACTTCCTGTTTTTATCACCGCTGTAGTCGTGGGAAACAGTTGTCACCACAAAACTAACACCAAACCCACAAGCTTCCCTTGTGCACACACCCATCGCTCCCAGTGGCCTCTCTCTGGGACCATGTCTGCCCCAACCCTCTCACTCCAGGCCCACACAACCGGGGTCCCCCATGTCAGGGATGAGGCTGGACCCTGAGATGAACCAGCCCCTCTGGGAGCCCCCACCAGAGCCAAGCGCCCAGCCCCCCGGGGTCTGACCCGTCCCTCTTCCAAGAGCTCTGCATTCACGCATTGACAGAGCACCTACTACTGCATACCAGCTCCCTCATGACTGAGATTAAAGGGTGTCGAAACCAGCCTGTTCAAGACTCACTTGAGACAGGAGTAACCAGGCTGAGCTGGGGTATAGCTCAGGGCCCAGCCCTTTCCCAGAACCAGAGGCCCCAGCAACTCCCACCCCAACTCTGAAAGGTCACTCTTGTCATGTCCCTAGGAGCCGTTTTTTACAGGGAGGGGACATGTTCGTCGTGAAATGGGGTAGGCGGCCACAGATGCCGCATTAAAGGACTCAGACGTACGGTGGGTGAATATGGTTCCATTTCTGACGTGAAAGGGGAGTCTCAGGTGGATACTATCTGTCTTCCTGACCTTTCTGACCTTGGCTAACCTCCCTTTGAACGCAAAGACTGGCCCTCAGATTCAGAACAGTCGGGGCACCAGAATCCAGCTAGCATTTCAGATCTCTACTTGATTAACATTGTCCTCATGCGATTGCATAGCTTCTATTTATGGTGATCCTGCAAGTTTCCCATTTACATAGTTTCCTTTGGAAAATAAATTATTTAAGTGGAGATGAGTTGATTTTTCTAAAAACACCAAATAGCTATCCGCACAGGCGGAAGGGAAAGTGGGTTTGAATGTTTGGGAAGTTCGGGAGGCAATCCGAGGTTTTCCGGGGCTGGGAGTCCTGGCTTCCCCTGCTGGAGGGACCCTGGCCCAGACATGTCCTAACTGACTCAAGGTGGCCCGAGTCTGTGACTTGCAAAAAAGCATCTGAGTGTCAGGCTCCCTGCCTCCAGAGCCACACTGGGGTGGACCTTGGAGGTCCTGAAGGCAGATGGCTAAGTGGAGGCCACCCTCCCTTGGAGGCTGCCTCCTCGTGGGTGTGGGAGCTGCTCTGTCACCTGTGACTCAGGACCTGGAAGCGTCGCCCTCCTCTCTTCCCTACCCCTTCCCCATAGCTTTTCCTACAGACCTCTCAAATCACAAGCAAGGGGTCTGATTACTTGGCCTTCCCCCTCGCTCCCTACCGTTCTAGGTGAAGTTGAGGTTCCCTGGCACAGAGCCTCTCCTGGCACCCCATTCCCTGGACCACAGTCCACCTTCCCTGTGCCTCCTCTTCTGGGTGCAGTCTCCTCCGTGGTTCCTGGCTGCAGAGAGAAGCTGCCCTCAGAGGGTCTGAGGTGGTTTTCCAGCACCTTCCTTTGAAACGCTACCACCACCACCACCACTCAGATTTGTGGGAATCCTGTAGAACAGGGCTAGGGCTAGGGTGAGGGAGGTGAGGTGCCTCAGGTGCAAAATTTATGGAGGCACCCATTTTCAGTGGTCACCCCGACCCCGATGGAGAGTGTCTCCTTAACCACGTGCTCTAGGTGCCTAGCTTGCCCCACAGGAGCCCTCCACCTGTTGCAGAGTCCAGGAGAAAGGAAATCTACTGGTGAGAAGGGTGCTCCAGGGATTACTGGGGTTCTGGGGAATTTTCACAGCAGTTACCCTCTTGGGATCACACAGCATCTCAGGAGATGATCTGCAAGGCTGCTGCCTACACACGGCTGTGTGGGCTGTGCACTGAACAAGGGTGGGAAGCCAAGGGGGAAGGGTGGCTGAAATCTACGTGTCTCCACGTGTGTCCGAGCGTGGGGCCCACGTCAACCTGGAGAAGGGGTCACCTTCTTGTATTTTGTCCATCGGCGACTGAGCCTTTCAGTACTTCCTCCGAGAGCATGGACGGTGCCTGCGGTGGCCCAGCACGCAGCATGAAGCGCAGGTGATTAGAGAGGGACAGGGACTTGCCCTAGGACAGACAACAGCAGGGCCAGGACCTGAGTTTCTAGAATCTTTACTTCATCTTCTATCCTTTACTTTCCATCACTCGAGTACAGTGTGTTAGACCATGGAGTGTTTCCCACAAGCAGAGGTAAATCTAGCACATGATGTCCCTTTTGTGTCCCTTCTTGCCCGCCCCTCCCCCACCCCGCCAAGCCCGAGTTAATTCCCTCCCCGTCTTTTCAGCAGCTTGGACTTGCCTCTAATCCCGAATCTGTCTTCCCCACTGGACTAGATCCCTGGAGGCCAGAGACCGTGTCCCGTGTCCTCAGTCTCAGCACAGGGTCTGGGAGATTGTAAGTGCACTGTGCATGCGTCACCCACATTTCCGGGGACCTCTGGGGGCCCAGTCTCCGCACCACGAGGCCAGAGCACTTAAGAAGACACAGCCCAGTAAGCAGAAGTAATTTAAGGATAATCCCAGCCGTGACTTGTGTCCCTCTAATACCCTTAACATCGTCTTCCCTCCACGGCCCTGTCCCTTTTCCTCTCCCTCTCTGTAACACAAAACCTGGAAACCAGATTGTCCAAAAGCCAGAGTCACCCTACAGGGAGAGAGCCGGCTGTCCTCCCAGCCCTGGGCCCCTCCTGCTCCCAGGCACAGGGCTGCTCTGCTGGGCGTGCCGATTCCCGGCCTCCCTCGCAGGAGGGGCCCCGGGGACCAAGTCGCAGCCCCTGGAAGGTCACTGCAGTGATGGAAGCCACTTTCAGCCCTAGGCCTCCGGTCACCGCGTGCCTTCTTCTCCCTCCCCGCTGGCTGAGGCCAGACATGGCAACAACCCAGGGAGGTGCCGACGGAGCCCGCGGCATGGAAGGGCTGTACGGTGGAAGGAAGTGGCTCTCGGAATGGGCCGCGCGCGGGCGGCCTCCAGCCGGGCACACTCACCGGGCCTGCTGTGTGAGAGAGGGACACGCTCCTGTCCTCCTTACGGTGCTCTGTTTGGGGGGTTCTCTGCCTCCACAAAGAGCAGTTTAGTCTTCCTGGTAAATAAGAGGGCTGGGAAGGGAGAGAGCCTGGCTGAGGAGTCCCAGCCAGAATTCTCGTTAGGAGAAAGGGGGAGCAGAGTCGGGACCCCCGCACGTCGGGCTCTGTCGCCTCACACGTCTGCGGCATGACTGAATGGCCAGGGGTGCTCGCAGCGGCAATGAAGCAGGACGGTTTCTTGTGTAACTAAAGGGGAAAGGGAAAGAATGGGGTCAGCCGGCATCCGGGTTCAGTGCCAACACTCAAACGTAACAGAAGCAACCCCCACTCTTCTCCTAAAGGGCTCTGCTCCTGCCGTCCTTCCCTGGGCGGGGGGCAAGAGCAGCCCCCCTCATCTCACAGGGGCCTCCGCAGAGGACAGTGGGAGGCTTGCCCAAGGTCACCCTGGCCATTAGAGGCGGAAGGGCCAGGGAAACCCCAAGAAAGGATTTGGAGCCAAAAAGGATTTGGACCTGGAAGCAGCTGGGGAAACCAGCAAGGGAACCTTGCCGAGGTGGAAAGACTAACTCAAGAAGCTGTAGCCAAAGACAATGGATGGAAATGACCTAAGGAATTCCAGGAAGGAGAGAAGCCTCTGGTCCAGGCACCTGGTGGGCTCCTCACAGCCTGCAGAGCCACCACCATTCACGCCGACAGAGCTGGGGCTGGTGGGAGACTCAAAAGCTCAAGCACTGAGCTCTGAAAAGGAAATGCCAGAACCACAAAGTTCTAACGTGAATGGTCTCAGCCAAAACAGACAAAACTGGCCTTGGGGAGGGAGGGAGAGGAAAGACCTGGACGGGCCTGTCTTCCCAGGTAACATCCTTTCATTCAACATTCCTTGAACATTTCTGGAGCTCCTACCACGTCCTGGGCACCTCTGCAGCCTAGGGATACAGCCATGAACCAAACAGAAAAAAACCCCCACCGTCCGTGGGCCCCACATGCTGGTGGGGGAAGCAGACCTTAAAAGACAACCACAAGAAATAAGTCAGTTCCGTCGTGCCAAGATGCAGCGTGGGCTATTAAAGCAAAACAAAACAACAGGACCAGGAGTGATGGAGATGAGGCTGACTACATAATCTGTGGAGGCCAGTGCAAAATGAGAACGTGGGGCCCTGTTCTAAAAGCAGAGAAAACGAGCTGTTAAAGGTACACAGGAAATTTTTCCTTCTTTCTGCAGTCTCTCCTCTCTCTCTCTCTCTCTCTCTCTCGACTTGTCACTGTTTTCTATTTGCTATTTAATGTCATGTGAAGTAAAGAAAAAAATTAAATTTAAATTATCAGCATGCGCTTTACCGTGCATTTTTATATTGTGCGATGCCAGCCTTGAAATGAAAATATTAGGGCATTCAACTTGTATGTGGAATCACAGAAGTTACACAATTTCTATTTCATCGTTTGTCCCCAAGGGTGCCCCAAACCTGCCAGAAGAGGCCAAACAGAAAGACTGGAAAGAGGAAGAGCTGATCCACCCAGCCAAAGAGTAAGGGAGCCCTCCTGGGCACAGAGAGACCCTCAGGGTAAAAACTCCCTGGGTTCCCAGGGGCCCTGCCCCATTATGGGGGACACGCCCACTCTCCAGAACCTGCTGGCTGCCAAGTTCCCCTACCAAATCGTCCCTCCCACCAGATGCAGGACTGATGCTTAGCACCCCGGATGAAGGTGGGGCCTTGTGGAACTCAGCTCCTCTCCATGGGTCCACCGCTCCAACCCTTGGCAGATGGGCAACCCCCAAGGGTCTTGAAACTTCCATTCTAGGATGTGCTCAGTACCTGGATCAAGGTCTTACCCCCACTGAGATGTGGCCTCTGGCCGGTCACCTACCAGATGTGCCCTGGCGCTGCCAGTGCAGGGCGGGGTTGGCCATGCCCCGCCCCAAGACGCTGTGGGGTGCGTGCCCCCTGACCTCCCCACCCCTGTCCTGTGCCTGTGATCAGGGTCCTGCCAGGCGCCCAAGACAGCCACAGTCATTGGGTGGGGCCAGAGAGAGGAGGCTGGCTGGGGCCAGAGGGACCAGTGGGCAGGGGAGCAGGCAACGTGTGGGAGCTGAGGCCAAGTTCCTGGCACCCACTCCCTTGTCCCTCCAGACTTCACTTACGACACACAAATCCAAAGATAAAATTATCAAGAACCTCAAGACAGCAATGGTGGAACATAAAGTGCAAAGCACGGGGCCCTTCTGAGCACAGGGTCCTGCGCCAGGGGGCTGATGGCGCTCCCAGAATCCAGCCCTGGAGGGAGGAACGGTTGTCATGCTGAACAAATGTTCAGAGAAGGCTTTTGTGAGAAGATGGGGTTTGAGCAAAGATGAAGAATGAGAAGGAACGGGCCACTCAGATTCCAGAGGGAAGGGTGTTATGGGCAGAGGGAACAGCACGTACAAAGGCCCTGTGGCTTGGGCATGTGCCTAATGCATCCATGGGGTGGCAAGGAGGCCCGTGTGGTTGGAGTGGAGGGAGAAGGGGCCAGTACAGCAAGGCCCTGGGGGACAGTTTAGGGACTGGGACTTTTGGTGTGAGAGAAAGGGGGAGTCAAGGAAGGGTTTTCAGTAGAGGAGTGACATGGTCAGACTTAGCGGGGGCTCCTGAGGGGTTAAGAGGAGACTGTAGGAGGCAGGGAGACAAGCAGAGGGCCACTGCCATCATCCAGGAGAGGGATGAGGGTGGCACGGACCAGCCTTGAAGGATTCGTGGTCAGATTCTGGATATTTAGGAACAACCTAACATATATTTATTCAAGCCCCAGGATGCCGCCTAGGGTTCAAGGCTCAGGGAGTTAAGCAGGAGACCCGAGGTTCCAGCTGCGGTGGAGCCGGCATTCTGGTAAGGTGGGAGCAGGGCCCCTCTGACATGTCATTTCAGCTGAAATCTGGGAGACATAAGGAGCCACTGTGAGATAGGGGAAATCATTCCAAGCACAGCGCACAGCATGGGCCTCAGTTGGCTCAGGCTGCCAGAACAGAACACTGCAGACTGGCTGGCTGAAATGGAACTGTGGTTTTTTTTCACAGATTTGAAGGCTGGGAAGTGTAAGATCAAGGTGCCCGCCAATTCGGTTCTGGAGAGAGCTCTCCTCCTGACTTGCAGACAGGCACCTTTTTTTGTGACAGTCTTCACCTAGCCTTGCCACAGCGCCCCGCAAGCGATCTCTCCCTCTCTCTCTTTCCTCTCCTTGCAGAGGCCACCAGTTCTGTCAGATTAGGCCCCCCACACTCTTGACTTCACTTAACCCTCATTACCTCCTGAGAGCCCCACCTCCGCACACAACCACACTGGGGAGCTTCAACGTATGAATTGTTGGGGCGGTGGGGAGACACAATTCAGTCCAAAGCTCACCAGCTGCGCGGTGCTCAGCCCCCCAGGGGAGGAGTACAGAGCAACCCTTAGCTGGGCCCAGAGGATGGGCCCTCCAGGCTGGGTGACCTCAGCAGCAGACACCGGATTCCATCCCACAGAGGCATATTGAGCAGGTGGTCCTGGTGGGGGGTTAGAGGCCTCCGTGTGAATCAGCCACAGCCCTGGTGAGTTAGGATAGGGTTTCTCAGCGTCAGGTTCTCAGTCCCCTATATCCAAAGGTCCTGGGGCAGGGCACAGATTCCCGCCCTGCCTGTAGCTAGGAGGGCTCAGAGGGTATTTTAAAAAAGGATCCCAAGGAGAACTGCTGCTGCAGGGGGAGGGGCAGGGCAGCTGGGCAAGCAGCTACTGCACCTGCAGAGGGGGCTCCGGAGACTTCTGCTGGTGAATGACTTCTTGATGTACTGTTGCAGCTGGGCATTGTAGGGAGAGAGGGGGAGGGCATTCCAAACGGAGGGGACTGAAGAGGCAAAGACTTGGAGGCTGGGCACGACCAGAGGAGAGGAGGGGGTGGAGAGGTGAGATGAGATTGTGCACAAGTTGTCTTTCCTCCCCACTGTGACCGAGGGGACGAGGTGTTCAGTGTTACCTGCAACGGCGGTGGGGACAGCATTATTGTGAAGAGGCCCCTGTTGGCTGCACAGGTAGCCCCCCTTTGCCCAGGCCCCCAGGAGTCACTGATGGATCATCTGGGTCCATTGGTTCCTCCTGCTGAGGGAGGA
The DNA here is from genome assembly GCF_009762305.2 of Zalophus californianus. Classification (NCBI taxonomy): domain Eukaryota; kingdom Metazoa; phylum Chordata; class Mammalia; order Carnivora; family Otariidae; genus Zalophus; species Zalophus californianus. The sequence goes on from NC_045598.1 coordinate 18,958,548, forward strand.
GATGGATGGGCGATTTCACAGAGAACAAAGGGGCTGGAGGCCTGGGGGAGGGGATGATTGAGGACGTCTGTGGAGCTTCGCGACCTTATGGCCCTTCCCTGGGTGGCCCTCAATGGGTTGGCTGGGCAGAGGGCACGGGAAACAGCCTGTCTTTCAACTACGGGCCCCAGCCTATTTTGGCTGCCCTTCTGCTCCGAGCAATCACACCCAGAGGGGTGCTGGAGCTGGGTGCTAGAGCTGAGTGCTGGAGCTGAGTGCTGGAGCTGGGTGCTGGAGCTGAGTGCTGGTGCTGAGTGCTGGAGCTGGGTGCTGGAGCTGGGTGCTAGAGCTGGGTGCTGGAGCTGGGTGGCTTACAGGAACAGACTGTTAAAATATTCAGGAACTTTTTAAGCTGGTTGTTAAACTTTTGGTCTCTTGAAATTGGCCTTGGTGGGTGTTTTTACTGCATGGAAATTGGCAAAAAATAAAAAATCAAGGGTCTTTTTCTTTTTAATTCTTCCCCAGAGCTGGTGAATTAGCACTCCACTGACAAGGAGCCACAGCCACCGGGACGTGGGAAACAAAGACAAAAGAAAAACTGGGTTTCCTTACCACCTACAGCCCACGGACAAGTCCTTCAAACAGGCAGGGTGACATTCCTCTAGGGACTCAGCTGCCTGGATGTTAATACTTTGCTAAGGGCAAAAGACAACCCTAGCCTGACACAACCCCCCCCCACCCCCCCCCCCGCCCGCCAGGATCCTGTAAGTCTGCTTCAACATAAGAATTCCTTTGGAAACTTCCTTTATCTCTACCTGCCACCCCCCGCAAGATACATGTTGGCAATCACCCCCCAAGCATATGGCCCCCTGATATACACCTGAAGGGTCTCATGACTCAGGTTTTATTAGACGGTAATAAATGACCTTTCCCCAACAATAGCTGGCCCCCTCAAGGTCCTGGAAACCTGGCTTCCACATTCCTTAGAGACTTACGCTATCCCTGACCCCCTCCCAACTTGAAAGCATATAATGGGCCACTTCTCATGACCCCGATGCCGAGGCCACTCTTCCTGCCCACAGATACTGTCCCCGTGCTTTGATAAAACCACCTTTTTGCACCAAAAGATGTCTCAAGAATTCTTTCTTGGCTGTGGGCTTCGAACCCTCACTCCTCCCTACACCGCTGTCACCATGGGGCAGGCAGCAGCCAGAGACCCTTCTCCAAAACACACCCTCTGCGCAAAAAGCCCCGCACAGAGCCCAGGAAACATCCAGGTACATCAGACACTCTCAAGTGTCCCTGCTCTCAAGGAGCAACCAGTCTGTTGGGAGACAGAGAAAACAACCTGGGACGTCATCAACCAGAGAAATAAAGCTAACAAGAGCCGCTGTATCTCGAGTCTCTCCCATGTGTCATGGTGCTGGGAACTTTTCACACACCACCTCTACTCCTCACAGTAGATGCCCCTGTATAGATGGGAAAAATGAAGCTCAACAGTACAAAGGCACCTGCCCAGGATCACACAGCCGGCACCGTCAGGTCCAAATCGCACATTGTTCTGACTCTGGAGCTTGCATGTAGCCTTCACCTCTGCAAGTCCTGCCTCCCCGTAGCATGCTGTGCTACAGAGCCTGGGGCAGGGAGCAACTAGCCCTGCCTGGGGCAGGTGCAGGGGTGGCACTGGAAAAGTCTTCCCAAGAGTGGGGACATTTGGTCTGGGTCTTGAAGGATGAATAGGAGTTTGCCGGTTCAAGGGCAAAGTGAGGAAGGGCATTCCAGATGGAAGGAGGAGCATAGGAAAAAGACATGGAGGAGTGAAAGGCATGGGAGGTTCAGGAGGCGAGGAGGCGGGGGGAGAGCACAGGGTTGTATTACAAGGCTGTGTCATGGGGAAGGAGGCAAGATGAGAAGGCAGGTTGGGACTTTAGTCAGGAGGACTTTGAAACCAGGCTAAGAGATTTGGTCTTGATCCTGAAGGCTTGGGAGCCACGGAAGTGGAAGGTCCCTGGAAATTACACCCTAGAACTATGAAAATGTGGCAAGATTGTTACCACATCTGTTTTACAAGGTTCTCTAAAGCAATGCTTCTCAAACCATCCGTGGAGAAGGACCATCCTTTTAAAAAATTTCTAATCTGTCACAGACCAATACTTTTATAAAATACAAGGAAAATGAATTACTTAAAAAATAAAATGAAAAAAATACAAGCCTTTTTTCTATTATGACATTAAAGACATACAATTGTTCAATCAAGTTACACTACAAGTTTTCAACCCTTAATTTCTGTGTTCACTTTGATAGAGATGCGCTTGTCCAGAGAGTCTCTGTTACACGCACACATCTAGGACAAATGAGGGTTCTCCTAGTAAGAGCTAAGTGCTGTCAAACAAATCCCATTTTGATGATGAGGAATCTGTTGTTCAGAGAAGGTAAGCAGCCTGCCCGGGATCACACAGCAGGTGAGAGGCGGGGCTAGGACTTAAACCCAGGGCTGTCTGCCTTATTGAGGCTGTCTGCCTCAACCCACCTGGTAGGTGCAGCCCAGTCCCTCCGCAGAGCCCTTTGGCCTGGCCCCGTAACCTTGTCCCTGCTCTTAACACAAGGTCAGGAGCCCTGCAGATGGGGAAACAGAGCCAACGTAATGGAGGCCGGGGTCCCACGCCAGAGGGTGGCAGAAGCAGCCAGCCTCCAAGTCTCCTGATACTAGTCTGTGCTCCATTTTGCCACTCTGCCTGCCTCCGGGCCAGGCCTCCAGGCCAGACAGTGCCAAGGAGGGCAAAGGGAAGGAGGGGCAGGAAGAGGCAGGGGACTCATCAATTGCTGGCAATTACATGGTGCTTTGTCATTCTTCATTAGCTCTGCAGCTCCATAAGCAAAGAGTTCCCTGTGGAAGCAGGAGACAGCTGCTGGTCCTACCCAGGTGGGCAGTCTGGGTGGGTAGGGGCCCCTCAGGAGCACTTTCCCCAGCCCCTTTAGGTGCTGCTGCTTCTCCAGCTGCAGGGGGTCACCTGCTTGCTGGGCACATGCTGAGAACCAGAGGATAGAACTTAAGTGGAGTCCCTGGATGTGTACTGGGCACTTCCTCACTGCCAGGCACTGGTCAGCTGCTCCAGGGAACCCTGGGGTGAAGGCTGATTCCCAGCTCCCATGCTTGGGGCATGCTCAGCTGCTGGAGGAGGTAAACAGGTTCACCAAGAACCATAAAACATGAATGTAGCCAGACTTACCATTTACTGAGCACTTGCCACTTGGCAGGCACTAGGTCAAGCATTTCCCCCCGTATTATCCAACAGAAGCCTTACAAAGCTCTCTAAAGCAGGTATTATGCCCACTATACAGATGGGGAAACTGAAGCCCAGTTGGCTAAGATTGCACACGTATAGACGGAGGATTTGGTTTCAGGGCCCAAATATGTAGAACTCCAAGGTCAAACAGTTGTTGTCGTCGCTTGCCAGGGAAGACAAGTGTGTAGGTAGCTGTGACTGGGTCTTAGGGAGGAGGCCAACTAGATCTTTGGGGCAAAGGTGGGTAGTCTGGAAAAGTTGAGGAGGCAATCTGGCTGGATGTTTCTGAAAGAGGAAGCAGCCTGGGAAGGGTCTGAGGAGGGAAGGGTTCAGAAGCAAATGGTTGGAGCAGTTGGATCAATGGGACACAGAAGGCAGGAGAGGTCTGTGGGTCGGGCAAAAGGTCAAGTCTAAGCAGTAATCCCTGGGCTTCTGACTCACCAGTAACCCAGGTTCCCTCTGATTCCCTGAGAGAGTGCTGAGCAGCCGGGCGTGGGGATGGGAACTCTGGGAGGCTGGACTACCCGCAGCTCAGACTGGGCCAGGCTGGTTCCAATCGCAAGAGAGCTCCCTTCCCTGAGGGCCAGTCAAGAATTATGATAATAATAGCCATTCCACCTTTACTGTTCATCCACTCAGAAAAGTGATTCTATATATATATACACACACATATATATATATCACTTACTATAGGCCAGGCATAATTCTAAACACGTTCTAAACGTTAACTCTTTTAATTCTTGCAACCATCCATGACATATAATCCCCATTTTACAGATGAGGAAACTGAGGTCTGTGGAATTTAAGTGACCAACCTAAGGTCATGAAGTAAAGGAGTAGGGGAGACAGGATCTCGGGCTCCAGTATCCACGTGTTTAAGCCCTGTGCTCTGCTGATGGGGGGCAAGAAAACACACTCTGCTGTAAAAACTCCCATTTTACAGATGGAAAAACTAAGGCCAACCCAGGTAAAGGGACTGGCTCAGGCAAGTAGGGAGGACAGATCGCTTGAGGAAGTCAGGGCTCGTGGTCCTAGGCTAGGCTTCTGTCTTGGTCCCACTACAAGCCCAAGTGATAGCTGGAGAGAAGCCGAGAGCCCTCCCAACCTGCTGGCACCCACTCTTTAACTGGGGTCTCATGAGGGTCCCGTGGGGGAGAAAACAGTAAAATTACAATTCTGGCACCATTTTCCTAAAGACAAAAGCCACTTATAACCAGAGGTAGCTTCTCCCTCTCTTTTATTTTTCTTTCTGATTACTAAAGGCTATATGATCATTGCAAATTTTTTTTTACAAAGTTAGATCAGATGAGAAAAATAAAAGAGAGAGAGAGAGAGAAAAGAAAAAAAAATCACCTTAAAACTCTTCCTTGAATACTGGTGTATTTTCAAGATTTCTCTGCTCTCTGTCTGTTTTTATAAGCATCCAAGATGAGAGGCAAGAGATTTGGCTCCCTGTCCTGGCTTGCGGTGTGACCTTGGGCAAGTCCCTGCCCTTCCCTGGGCCTCAGGCTCCTCACTTGTGAAAGGAGGCTTTGGACATGGTGACCTCAGAGGAGGCCCCTTGCAGCTCTGACCTTCTGTTTCTGCTTCTGTTCCTGGATTGGCAGAAGGGGCACAGGCAGGCCGCCCCTCTGTGGGGGACGCATGGCTGACAGCTCCCAGCAAGTCACCTCCGGGACGATGTGATGGGCCTGGAAACAGCCTTCACTGCAGGCTTAGCGTTCCCAGGCCTGCCTGCTCACTAGGCCCATATGGTGCCCCCTGCCAGCCGGACACCACCAGCTGCCCTTCACCTGCCAGCCCTGGGTGATTGCTTTTCCTTTGGGCTCCAGAATGCTCTCTCTCTACTGCCCCAGGACCCAGAAGGCTCAGGCTAAGAGAGCTGGGGGGCTCAGCCCTGAGGACCTACCTACCCAACGCCACAGCCCTTTGTGGGAGAAGACAGCCTCATACGGCAAAAAGCTAGAGAGAGGAAAGGAACATTGACTATATTCCAACTCCATTTGGACCCCTTGCTAGGCGTTCAGAAATGAATCAGAAAAACTTATTGCCGTTGAAGGACCCAAAGTCTAGTGGAGGCAATCAGAGTAGAAATAGGCAGCAGCAACACTCACAATGCTGAGAGCTCAGGTCTGTGAGATCCCAAAGACAGAAGCCTAACAGATGGGTGGCAGTCAGGGAAGGCTTTCTGGAGGAGGCAACTTCATAGGTGAGTTCTCAAGGACTGCTCTCTGCCTTTCCAACTCAAGAACTCATGTTTTTAATTCTTATAGAGAGCCTGCTGGAATAGGTGTTGTCGCTGCTTTTACAGATGAGGCTCAGAAAAGTGAGTTCACAACCGCCAAAAAGGAGTCAGGTTCACATCCCCAGCATTCCACTCTGGCCTATAAGCCTGGGTTTGAGCTTGATCCCAACCTCTGGCTTGCAGAGACCCTTCTTGAGTGCTTCTCTCCCAGACTTTGGAATCTTATCTGTAAAGTGGGTGTATTGCGGGCTGCAGGGTTTTGGAGGAGCAAAGGACAGATGGCCGAGAAAGCACTTAGTTTATAAACCGAGAAAGGAATGTCAGTGGGGCCTCACTACCCAGCTGGGGACAGCACAACCCCATCTTTCCCCCAACACAAGAACAGGACTCCTGTCTTCTGAGCTAGCAGCAATCCTAGAGGCTGAAGTTCACCTTGCCGAAGCTCCCCCATCTAGAAGAAGCCAGACTGTGGCACGGAGGCATGTGCTCTTTTGACTGCAAAGCCTAACGGGAGGGTATAGGATCCTAGAGAGAATTCTAAATCCTGGACTTAGACTATCTGTGCTGGAGGATTTCTAGAATCCAGACCCCCCCCCCCTCAAAATGCCTCCTACAAAGCTTGGGAGGCTCTGGGTCAAGGTCATGCAGCACCTGACCACCAGCAGACGCCAGTAATAGGATCCCATCTCCTTTGACAGATAAAGATTAAGACCTAGTGGGGGGCAGCAATTGCCTAAGGTAACAGAGCAAGTCAGTGTTAGAGCATAACACCCGGGCCATATCACTACATGGGGAGTGGGGTGGGGTGGGGCAGCCCAGGTGCCCAGGTGCTGCCAGCGAGCAGCCTGGGTGCTGTTGGATGAGCAAAATGCCCAGCTGCTCTTACTAAGGAAAACTGTTATGGTCCTGCCCGGCTCCCAGCAAAGTTCTACTACTCCCACCTCTTCTCAGCCTCCCCTTGCCCTGGGCAGCGCCCTTCTCTCCGACCCTGAGTCTGGACCGTCTGTAAAATGGCCCCCAAGTACCTTACAGCTGGGCTGTCTAGAAATCCTAGGAATAAGGGGATTGGGAACTGGAGGAAAAGAAGGGGCTTCTAGGGCTTTCGGCCCTCTACCTTAGGGGTGCCCTTTGTGGGGACCTCCTGGGGAGCAAGAGCAGGAGCCCGGGCTGGGCGGGGCGAGGCCGGGCGGCCGGGGGCGGGGCCGGGGGCGGGGCCTGGCCGGCCATCATCCCGCCCCGTCGGACGTCGGCGTGGAGCTCGCGCCGCGGGGGGAGGAGCGCGGAGTCCGCGCGTCGCGCGGCCCCGGCGGAAAGTTTTTCCTGACGGAGTTTTGGCGGCGGCAGCCGGAGCGGCCATGGACGCGCTCAAGTCCGCCGGGCGGGCGCTGATCCGGAGCCCCAGCCTCGCCAAGCAGAGCTGGGGGGGCGGCGGCCGGCATCGGAGTGAGTGTGTGCGCGTCCGCCGGGCCGGGCGGGGGTCGGGCGGAGCGGACCGGCCTCCCGCGGGCGCCGGGGGCAGAGGCGCGGTCTGCCCGGTGCCCTGCGGCCCTGCCCGGTCCTGCGGGGTTGGGGGTCGCCCGCGGTCAAGTCGGGCTCCCACTCCCGTCCCGGCTCCGTGCGGCTGGGGAGGAGGGGCAGAGCTGGGGGAGGGGGAGAGCGGGGCTCGGGCTCCCCAGGTGCAGGCGGCTGTCGGAGGGGCCGCAGGTGAGGGGAAGAGACCTGCGCGAACCCCGGCACCTGGCCACCTCGCCGCGCTGGGCAGCTTAGGGGAGACAGGAGCTCAGCGGGAGGGGAGGCAGTGCCCGGGGGAGGAGGAGTGGGCACCGGGGTTTGGGGAGATGCCCGCAGCCCTGCGCCCTAGCCGCGAGGTCCGCGGCCGGTGGGAGCCCGCGTGCCCCCCGCCCCACCGCCAGCCCTTGAGGTCGTCTTTTGACCCCCAGGCGTCCAGGAACCGACTCAGGTGTGAGCGGGCTTCCCAGGTACCTACTTGAGGTTGGGGGCGAGGCTCAGCCTGGGGTCTCAGAAGGTACCACACCCCGAGCCTTCCAGACCCCTGCGTCCCCTCCTCTTCCCACGTCTAGGTGGCGAGGTTGGCGTTCTGGCTAATTTTGAAACCTGTTTTCTCTCGCACTTTCCCCCTCGGGCTTCCGAAGTCCCGGGGCGCCCAGGCGAATGGCAGACTCGCTGCCACCTCTCCCTTCTCCCGGGGACGTCTGGGAGGCTGGGAGGGGGCCCCCCCCTTCTCTCCCCGTCTCAGATTACTCTCAGTGATCCGTCACCTGGCACTTTCCCCTGAGGCCTGAGAAACCCAGCCCAAGTCCCTCTTTTTTTCTCCAGAAGAAAGGGAGTGGATTGCCTGGGGTCACACAGGCCTTCCTGGTAGATGTGGAGCCTGAGCCAAGACTTCTGTACACTCCCACCCTCCTATCAAACACCTGGGACCTCCAGGGGATGACTCCCCTCCCCCCCACCTCGCTCCCCTCCCCCTCCAAGAAACCCCTGACAGTACAGTCACACCCCACCCCCCCTTCCTTCTTTCCAGGGCTCCGCCAGGGGAGCCCGAGTTCCCAGTGCCAGCGTGTCTGGGCCTAGAAAGCCCGCCCTTCCCCTCCCTCTTGCCCCACTCTGCTGTTCCAGCTGTGGCCACCTCCTAAACCAAGACTGGCACTGGGAACATGGGCTGGTGCCTGCTGGTGGGGGTGGGGTCAGAGACCCATTAGGGCTGGTCTGGGCTGGCCCAGGGATGCACTGTCTCCCACACTTATTGGCCCCTAAATAGCCCCTTTAAATAAATACTTAAGGGATTTGACTAGGACTTCTGAGAATAACGGTTTGTTACAGTGGTGGAACCCTGCAGTTCTTTTGGGGTGGGGGAGGAAGGGGGTGCGGGGTAAGGGAAGAAAGCTTAAAAGCCTCTTTGATTCTGGGGAAGGGGGAGAGGTAGCCACCTTGGATGGTGGAAAAGAGTTTCTTGTGCTGCTCTGATCTTGACAAGTCATTTTCCTTTCTGACCCTCAGTTTCCTCACCAGAAAAATGGGGATAAAAATTCTAACCTGATGGAGGTGTTGGGAAAATTCTTGATAATGCTTCCTACTGGCACCTCATTGGTGGTTTCCTCCTGTCCCACTCCCCCTTCATGTCATGTGGACCTTCAACATGACTGTTACTGTGGGAGAACAAGTTTTGGGGGCTCAGAGCCTATCTACACCTGCAGAGAAAAGGAGAGGAGAACCCCCCTTCCCTGCAGACCCCCAGAGTGTTGTCCTGAGCCTTCTGGACCCAGAATGAACTGGGTGGAACCTTCACCTGTCCCTCCTTATTGTCAGTTTCCTTATCTGTAAATTGTAAATAACGGTAGTACCAGGCTGGGGGGGTGGGGGAGGGGGGTGGGTGTTTGGTGTGGATTAAATGAAATAGTGTTTTGCCTGGAATAGCAAAGGGATTCAATAAATAGTAACTACTGCTTTTGTCACTTTATGTTTTACACAGTTTTTGCTTCTGTTATTTCATTTGCTCCTGTGAGGTGACAGAGCAGGGATTCTTAACAGACCCGTGTCAGAGATAAAAGACCGGAGGCTCAGGCTCCAGCACAGCTTCCTAGAGGTAGCACTCCGAATCCCCAGCCCAGGGGGTCTTATCACCGTGCCTCCTGGACTCTGGCCACGGAATGAGCTGGGGCAGGCCCCATCCCAGGATGGGCTGACGGCTGACAGCCCCTGAGAACAGAAGTGGCCACAAGGTAGAGAGGGACGCTGTGGGGTGTGTCTGGGGTAGAGGTGCTGGGGTAACTTGGTCTGAGGTGGTGTTCCGGCCAACTGGAACTGAGCCTGGTGGTTGACTTTTGGGGCCAAAATGAAGCCAGGGGAGTTAAGGTTAGACTTGACACCTGCTATCAGCTGTGACTTGCTCCTCACCAAACCACTCAAGATCCTCAGCTGGGATTAGCATGATCACTGTTTCATTTGTGGAAAAACTGAAACCCAAAGAAGGGAGGCAGCTTGCCTGAGGTCACACAGTAAGCTAGAACCCCACGCTTTTTAACACTGAACCTCACGGCCCCCTGTCTCCCAGCTGGTCCTGAGTTTGAAGAACTATCTCCCTCTCCCACACATGGCCTTTTTCCCATCTCAATAAATATTCACATAAAATAAATATTTAATCTCAGTCACTAGCCAGGGATTTTCCTTTCTTCCAGCTGCCTGAAAAGTGGCTCACCCTGGCCCCTCAGTACCCTTCTTTCCAAGAGGGGTCCCTCTGATCTTCAGGCTCCCTACAAGCTGTCAGAGAACTCAGAGCAGGTAAAGAAATACAAGATACAGGTTCCAGAAAAGCTAGAGTATGGTGGTATGTGGGAGACAGAGAATCTATTTGTACTTACTTATAGTATTTACAATAAAAGATACTATAAATAAACCCCCAAGTCATAATACTTATTGATCACAGACTATGTGACATGCCCTGATAGGTACTGGAGAGTCTGGTGAACAAGTCCGTCTTTCTCCCAGCAGTGCTCACGGTCTGGTGGAGGAAGCAGAATGACCAGGGTGCAAATGAGTGGTTTGGTGATAAGTAGTGGTGACACCATGCAGAGGGATAAAGTGGGCTGAGGAAATGGCGGGGACCACTTCCTTAGAGTGGTATCTTCCTTTGGGTTCTTCTAGAAAGCAGATGCTGAGAGAAGGATCTGAGTGTGAGTCATCTATTTGGGAAAAGATCCCGGGAAATACCTTCAGGAGAAGTGGGAAGGGAAGAAAGTCCAAAACGTGGACAATATGAAGCCACTCACCAGCGTGGGTGACTGGAGCGCCATCCCGTGGGGAGTTTTGGGGGGCAGTGGAGAATGTGCTCTTCAGTTATTCTGTTTGAGGGGCAGTTCCTGGCAGCGGTGGGTTCGGGGATGGGAGCCCTGAATACCCTAGTGTGCATGGGCATTGGCCCCTCCGGTAGCCAGAGAGCTGCAGGCAGAGAGGTGGCTTGTCAGGTGGCGTGTGTGGAAATGGTGTCCAGGGAGGGGATGAAGGTGAGGCTCTGATGGCGTCAGTGCGGGCAGTCAGGGAAGGCCTCTCCAGGAAGATGACATGGAGCACATGTGAGAATACAGGAGGGAGGAATCTGGGAACAGCCTTCCAGCCAGAGGGAGCAGCAGGTGCAGGGGACATTTAACTGGAGGCTGGGGCCCTGCTTCTCACGGGTCTGGTGGCTGGGGGAGGCATATGTGCCTTGAAGGAGTTAGGTCATCCCCTGCTCACTGAGGGGCACTCTGTTCAGGCAGCCGTGCAGGACAGCATGCCCACCCCTCTGGGTGAGCCTGCGCGTGACCCCTGCCTCACGTGGGAAGGGGCTTGGTGGGCTGTGGGCATGGGTGAACAGCAGGGGCTGCGGGAGGCAAAGACGAGCATGTCTTAATGCTTAACGCCTTAAATGACTCTGTCAATTAAGAGTCATGGCCAGACTCCTCTGAGCCTCTTTATCCTGGAAAGTGGGAATCCTAATATATCCTTGCCTCTCCTCGCAAAACACTGCAAATGGCTGTGTGTGCACATTCAAGCTCTTAGCCCTGGGCCCTTGGTAATGACAGTAGCTCACACTTCAGTGGCCCTCAGCATGTGCCAGGCATGGTTCTAAGCCCACCTGGTATGTGAACTCACTTCATCCTCACAGCAACCCCGTGGGGTGGACATGCTTCTTGTCCCAGTTTTTAAGTGAGGAAACTGAGGACCAGGGAGGTGGAGTGACTGAATCCCACAGCCCATCTCCAGACCCCATGGTTTTAACCTTGACAGCACGTTTTTCTCTTACAAGAGTAAGTAGGTACCCAGGAAATGAGAGCTTATGCTGTGATCATTTTTTAAATTATTTTCTTTTGATAATCTTAACAACTTCTGAAATTTGCTGGCACTTTTTACATGCTGAGCCTATTTCTGATGATGCTCTTGAGGAACTGAACCTATTTGTCAGATGAAGAGACTGTGGCCTTAGAGAAGCAGCTATATTCCGGGTCATGGCAGAGCTTGAGTCCCTTTCCGAGACATTAGTGGCTTCTGAGGCCACCTTCCCACCAGGCTGGAGGAGTCTGGAGGCCAGGGCCCTTGGAGGTTCCCCCTGGTCCATGGGTTTGGCTATCACTCTGATGTTCCAGACACCAGCCAGGCTGGGTCTCCTGGGCAGCAAGAGGGGCACAGGGGCCCCCTGCCCAGCTCTGAGTCCTGGGCAGGGGGCTTAATGATGAGAGAGCACATGTTTGCAGCCATGAGTTAAACTGGGCATATGGTCCGTCCCCAGCTAACTCTGACGGCAGGTCATCTGTAAAATTGCAAAGTTAAAATAGCGCAGTCATTATGCACCACAGGGCCAAAAATAACCAGGACCGGAACAGGGCTGTGGACTCAGGCCTGTATTTGCCTGAGGGCCTCTGGGAGCTCTTCCTGAAGGCCCCGGGCTCCTCCTAGAAAGGAGCATGTGGCCTCCAGCCTGAGGTGGCTGGCTGGTGAGTAGGCACCAACTCTGCGTTTGCCTTATTGAGTGCTCTTAGGTGTGGGTTTCTTCAGGGAGGGTGTGGGGCCTGAGAGACCTTCCACCTCATTGAAGAGATGAGTCATGCCCAGAAGGACAGTATAGGAGCAGAGGCAGGGTTCCCTCCCTCGAGGGGAAGGAGGATCTCGCTGGGCCTGGGAGGACGGCGTAATGGGAAGGGGGAAAAGGACACGGCAGAGCTGCAACACTGGACAGGAATGTACCTTCTCCGGTTCCGGGGGGAGACACACGTGAATGGAAGTCCTTCAAGAGGAAGACACACGGTAGACAGCTGCTGGCTGTGAGTGATGTGGTTGGAGAAGGAAGAGAAGGAAATCCACGCCCAAGAGAGGCACAGGCGACCTGCTCACAGAGGGACGAGGCCCCATCAAGAGGCGAGACCATGGGCGGGGTTCTGTGCTAATAAGCACATTGCGTTTATTATCTCATTATCTAATTTTATTATCTCATCAAAGGGTCAAAACAGTAGCCCTGTGAGCGGGGGACAGTTGTTTCCCCCATCTTATGGATGAGAAAACTGAGTCTGAGGGAAGGTAATTAATTTGCTCAAGATCACTCAATGTCAGAACTGGGTTTCTAGGATTAGGCTTTTGCTCTTAACTGCCAGGCAGTCCTGCCTTCAAGAAGGCTTCCTGGATGAGGCTGGATGCCAGGGGTTTCAATCAAATAAAGGGAAGGGCATTTCTGAGAGAAGGAACTCCTTGAGCAAAAGCATAGAAGTGGGAAAGAAAATGTTGCATCACGAGGAAGAAGCTCTGCATGGTTGGAGCTTCCGTTGTGTGTGCATGTGCGTGTGAATGAGTGTGTGCATGTAGGGAGATTGTGGGAGAGGACACTGGGACACCTGTGATTCCCCAGTAGTCATTGTGGGAATTGCCTGTAGTGGATCGGGAGCTGGTTGGGGCGGGGTGGCGGGGTGAAGCTCTGACTTGCTGTGTGATCTTGCACAAGTCCCATCCCTCTCTGGGCCTCGTCATCTGTCATGTGAGGAGTTTGGGCAGAGGGTCTCCAAGGATGAGTGGCAGCTGGTCTACCAGGGCCCTCATGAAGGAGGCCATGGAGTGGGGTAAGGGTCAGGCCAGGGAAGGAAGAATGCAGAATATGCCAAGCATTTCAGAGGTCAGGGAGGACTGGGGAATGTTTTGACAACAAAAAGGTCATCTGTGACCTTGGCAAGCTTTGGCCCTTTGGAATGGAAAGAGCGGAAGTGGTTTTGGAGATGGGCCAGGAAAGCCTGAGCCGAAGGAAATGGGAGAGTGGGGACGTGAAAATGGCGGGGAGGAAGGTTGTTCGCTGTGGGGCAGGTATGGATAGTGAGATGGACGAGGCCACCCTCGATCGATTGGTGTTGCCTCCCGGGAGCCTTGTATTGAGAAATAGTCCAAAGCCTGTAAATCAGGGGGAATAGAGCTGCAGTTGATTAGCCATGTCTGTCAAGGGCACCAGTGATAGGCATGGTAGCACATAGTTGGCCATCCTTGCTCAGATGCATCTCAGGTTGAAAGCAGTAGTCTGAGTACCTGCTCAGGGGAGGCCTCAGGAATTAGGAAGTGTGGGCGGAAATACCTCTGGCTCTGGGTACTTCTTCCTGACCTTTTGCCAAAATCAAGGTCGTTTGCCTCATGAGAGGGTAGTATGGGCTACTGGTCAGGAGCTTGGAGCTTGGGCTTTAGAGTCAGATAGACAACTAATGTGACAAATCACATGTCCTTTGAGCCTCCCTTTCCTCCTCTGAAAGGGGAATGAGAATGCCAGGCCGCCAGGTAGCTGTGAATGTTAGAAGTAATGGTCGGAGCTGCTCTTTTGTTATTGTTGTCTGTGTTACTTGACAGCTCTGTTCTGCGCTGATGACGTGGTGGTGGTCTTGGTTTCTTTGAGAGAAAGGCTCAGGTCTGATGGGACGTCCATCACCCAACCCAGGACTGGGTCACCTCAGGGACTTTCTGATTCTTTTTGGGGGATCAAATGAAACAGGCTCATGATTGATACAGCAGAGGATAGGGTCCCTTGGGGGGGGGTCTTCTCAGCGGGGGTTGGGCCTCTTCTTGGGGTGGTGGCCCAGGTGCAAGGGCTGGAGGGCAGTGGGCTGGAGACCGGAGCTGAGGATGGGGTTTGAGACATTGCAGACCTGAAAGAAGCCTTGGAGTTGTCCGGGTCATTTCTTCACTCAGCAGATATTGAGTGCCAACTGCATGCCAGGCTCTGAATAACCAGCCAACACGTCCCTGCTCACCTGGACGTCAGACAGGGGGACTGGGTACACCTGTAAGTTCTTGTAAGACACCTCGCTGCCCAACACACATGCATTCTTTCTCAGATGAAGAAGCAGTCTCAGAGACAGTGGCTTGCTCAAGTCAAAACCAGAGAGGTGTGGGTGTACAAGGCTCCTTCTGGCTGGTGGAGAGGGAGGCCGAGCCCCTGGAGAAGTAGAACTCCAAGACAGTTGCTGGGAGGGGCAGCATGGGCCAGACAGGGCGGAGGGCCCAGTACTACCACCTGGGCCTGATAGCGTGGGAACCCCCGAACCAGGCTGTGCCTTGTAGGCGGGGCCCACAGCCCTGCCAGGGCCTCAGCTGTCCTGGCACTAGTAATGCCCAGTCTGAAGCTTTCTTCCCGTGGCTCTTCCATTAGAGCCCCCCAGGATCCCTGGAGGAGCAGGGAGAGTACAGGATTCTCCCAGCTCCTCTCCCAGAAAGTGGTCCAGGGAAGTGGTCCTGGCCATCTCCATGCTGGCCCCTGGAAACTGATTTCTCTGTGGATCCTGCCCCATCCAAGATGGTATGTGACGCTGAAGAGCTGTCTCCTCCTCTTTAAATGTGGCTACAATCATAATAACCTACTACACTGCAGCATTGTCGGAGAAAGGATCATAAGGGACAGGCAAAGGGCCTTGACAGGCAGGAGCGTGGGGTGCTCATTCGTCTTGGTGATCGGGCTTGGAAGGATCCCTAGATACCTTCCTTCCACTTTCTGGCTTCATTGCTTCCAGCTGAGTGATCTGGGGAGGAACCTTGGGATTGTTCAAACCGCTGATGAGGTCCACACTTGCCCTCCTGTCCCTCTGCCTGCTCAGGGCCCTCTCTCGCGTGGGTGGGGTGAGGTGGGGGCTTTCCAGCTCTCTCTCCCGCGGTCTGTTTCCCTACCCAGCGAGCTGGGCTCATTTCCCCCATCTCCCAACCTTCCTGATCTCAGTCTTGGGCAGGGTTTTCAGAGGACCCTTGCTCCGTACCATGGCCTCAGCATTACTAGGCTTAGAGAGGAGAGGGGACTTGCCCAACACATGCAGGTGGTGGGAAGCAGAGCTGGGACTTGAACCCCCTGGATTCCAGCAGCCTTCATAGGATGTCATTTGAGCAGTCACCTCTCCCATTCCCTGCCCCCTGCCTCTCTCCTGGTCCCTCTCCTCCCTGCCTCTTCGTCTCCATGGCTGTGCGGATGGAGCCCAGCAGAGCAGGCTGGGGCCTTGGGAATTGCCCAGGTTTGAGTTCTGACTCCCAACCCTTTCCTCACCGTATGTGATGCCTCTCTCAGCCTGTTTCCTAATCTGTAAAGTAAGGATAACATCCACCTCACAGGATCGTGTAGAAGATTCAGCAAGAAAATAGCATGGTTTGCTCTCAGCAGGTATTAGCTTTGAAGTGTAGAGTTTGGGTTTTGAACTTGAAAGTATGGGTTCAGATCTTGGCTCTTATATTTGCTGGCTCTGTGGACTTGGTTGTGTGATTTCACCTCCCGGGGCCTCAATGTCTTTGTAAGTGCATGTGATAAAAGTGTCTACCTCATAGGTTGTCATAAGGATTAATGAGAATATTTTATGGAAGGCTTCTTACCGTGGTGCTTGGTAGGTACTGGAAAATGTTGGCCCTTTATTATAGGTAAAAATAATGGTAGATGGACGACCCCATGCCCCTTGCTTGGTCTTCCTAGGAAATGGGGGCTGGGAGGACAGGGTCTGAAGGCCTCTCCTTCTGCACAGAGCTGCCGGAGAACTGGACAGACACTCGGGAGACGCTGCTCGAGGGAATGCTCTTCAGCCTCAAGTACCTGGGCATGACGCTGGTGGAGCAGCCCAAGGGTGAGGAGCTGTCAGCTGCTGCTGTCAAGAGGATTGTGGCCACGGTGAGCCCCAGTCAGGGTGGGGGAGCCATGAGCCAAAGGCCATCTTCTTCCTGGGGTACCACTCATCCTCTGCTTATTACCCTGATTGGATATTCCAATCTGAGCTGTTCCCATCCCCTAGCATCCAGCTTAGGGACTCTGGTAGAGGGGAGCCACTGGGCTTGTGGGGTCAGGGTCAATGTCCTCCTCCCCAGCTGTTGTGGCCATGGCCTCTCCCAGTCTCCCCTCCCCCAACTCAGGTCTCCTGTCTCAGGGTTGGTGACTTAGTGCCAAGGAGTAGTGGGGAGGTTGCTGTCATGCAACCACTTGTCCTCTGGTCTGAGGGACAGGGTAACCCACCAGAGACAGATCTGCACCCTCCCCAGCTGGCCATCCTGAGTAAGCATGGCCCTATAAAGGCACCTCCCTTGGTGGCCTTGGACCCCTCGGCTCAGACCCTCGCCGTGTAGTGGGTGGAGTGGAGAGTCCCCGGGAGTGACCCTGCTGGGTTGTGATAGCCCACTCGGTGCTCGGATGCTGCAGTCCCTCCTAGCTGTGTGTCCTTGGGCAGCTCCCTTAACCTCTGAGTCCCCGGGAGTGACCCTGCTGGGTTGTGATAGCCCACTCGGTGCTCGGATGCTGCAGTCCCTCCTAGCTGTGTGTCCTTGGGCAGCTCCCTTAACCTCTGAGTCCCCGGGAGTGACCCTGCTGGGTTGTGATAGCCCACTCGGTGCTCGGATGCTGCAGTCCCTCCTAGCTGTGTGTCCTTGGGCAGCTCCCTTAACCTCTGAGTCCCCGGGAGTGACCCTGCTGGGTTGTGATAGCCCACTCGGTGCTCGGATGCTGCAGTCCCTCCTAGCTGTGTGTCCTTGGGCAGCTCCCTTAACCTCTGAGTCCCATTTCCTCCTCGGGAGAAGCTCTGTTGCCTCTCAGGACGACTCGAGGTCCAGGGCCTGGCAGACAGCAGGCGCTCCGTGGGCAGTGGTTGTCCCTGGGTTTATCACAGGAGTGGGCTGACGGCTGTCTTCCCCAGCGTGTCTGCGTCTCTACGCTGAGGCCTCCCGGGGGCCTTGAGTCTGGGGCTTAGACTAGCTAGGTGTAGCCCATGAGAGTAGGTCCCAAGTGGGGCAGGCAGGTTCTCTGACCCACATCTACCCCAAGGCCAAGGCCAGCGGGAAGAAGCTGCAGAAAGTGACCCTCAAGGTGTCGCCACGGGGGATTATCCTGACTGACAACATCACCAACCAGCTCATTGAGAATGTGTCCATTTACAGGTATGCTCAGTGTCGCCCACATTCACTCTGCCACTTGGGGGCAGTGGGTGGGGCGCCCCTTCTGAATCCAGGCTCCACCACTTTCTGTCTCCGTGACCTTGGAGCCTCAGTTTCCTCGTGTGTGTGGGGGGGGGGGGGTGGAAACAAACCCTGCCTCTCAGTGCTGTTAGAAAGTGCTGGGTGCACAGTGCCTGGCTCACAGTGGGCACTTGGTTAAAGGGCAGTTGCTGCTGTCATTATTCCGAGTTGCAGGAGGCAGCTGAGGCCTACTCAGGGCTAGGACCCCCTCCCTGCCACCCCTCCCCAGGCATGCTGCTGAGTCAGGCTTGGTGCCGAGAGCTGTGAACGTAGCAGCTCAGCTCTGGACATCTGGCCAGGCATTCAGGGAGGTCTTAGGGCAGAGTCGGAGGCCAGAGCGTAGATGGTATGGGGGGGGCAGGGGGGAGGGCACTGTTCTCAGGGAGGCAGAGCCCAGCCCTTGGAACCTTAAATTCTCCCCATTCCCTCTCTTGGCTGGTCAGTTGTAGGATTTCAGTGCTGGAAGGGACAGTCCATTTTACAGATGGAGAAGCTGAGGCCTGGGGAGTTGCCCAAGTCCCCACAGTGAAGTAGTGGCTGAGCTGGGACCAGGGCACGGAGGCTAGAGCTCTGTCCAGCAGGCACTCAGCTGCCGGGCGCTCCTCCACCCTCTTGCTTTTTCTCCAGGCACATGGCTCAATCCCCTGGAGCACAAGCCAGTCCTGGGGGGTGGGGTGGGGGGTTGGTTTTAGAGTTTTTGGCTGGTGTCTTCCCCTCACCTTCCTGATTCTGCCTGCCTCCTTTGACTAGGGGAGGCCTCAGACCCAGCCCCTGCCAGCAAGGAGGGCAGAGAAGGAGGGGCCTGTCTTGGGGAGACCTGGCAAGGCCTCCCCGGGGAGGTGGCAGGAGGCTGGATCCACTGGGGTGGAGAAGAGGTAGCTGCTGGCCTGGGGGTCCTAAGTGGTGCCGATCCCTGTGTCAGTGGCTGTGAGGGAAGCCGGGAGCACTGGGGGAGGAGTTTGCTGAGCTCCTTTCCCATCCCAGTTCCTCTGCTGATGGAGATTCCCGGGCTGAGTAGCTGGCAGGGAGGGAACAGACGAGGAGGGGTGTGGGGGCAAGTGTTCCAAGAGGAGGGAACTGCTGTGTATTCCTCCTGGACCCGCTGGGGCTCCCGGGCTGGTCATCTTCACACATCCTCACCTGACTCCCAGCTCCTCGACCTCTGACCACACCCTGGGAGAGAGGGCCTGGGGCTCCTCCAACCTCTGGGCAGGGGCATGACTGGAGGTCGGGGAGGGAAGGCCGGTGAAGGGCATCGGTGGGCGGGGCGGTGCCCTGCTCCCCCTTCCGTGTGGTCAGCACAGACCCGGAAGGGTAGCATGGCAGTGCTTACAGCCTCTGGAATCTGCAGGTGAGTGCAGGTCTCAGGTCTGCCACTCTCCTGGTGATCTGACCATTAGCTTCGGTTTTCTCACCTGAAAAGTGGGAATAATAATAGAACCCATCTCAGGGCAACTCTGAGAATTAAGTCATATCTAGAGGAGGCAGAGCCCAGCCCTTGGAACCTTAAGCTCGGGGAGGCATAGCTATTACCATTTTGGGATATGACTCAGTAGAGGGGGGGAGTACCCTCCACTCCTTCCTGCCTAGCTTGGGTGCCCCCCATTGATGGCCCAGAATGCCAGGTCCAGAGGCCAAAGCCAGAGTCTCCCCCTGGTAGAGTAGGATAGCTGGCTCTCGGGGACTCAGGGGAGATGCCCTGTGGGGCACCCCGGATGTGGGCAGGCCCCTGTGCCGGGTTTGGTGACACTTCCCACTTGCCTTTCAGGATCTCCTATTGCACAGCAGACAAGATGCACGACAAAGTGTTTGCCTACATTGCACAGAGCCAGCACAACGAGAATCTTGAGTGCCATGCCTTCCTCTGCACCAAGCGGAAACTGGTCAGTGGGAAGAGGCTGGGGCCCAGGCAGGCTCTGGCCTTGGCAGCCCTGCCTTTGCGGGGGGGAGGCAGGACCCAGAGGTGACATCACTTACTATGAAGTATGAAATTCCTGGGAATCCCACGTGGATGCTGAGAGCACCGAGTAAGCCTGGCCTGTGGGCGGTGACAAGCCCATGTCACCAGTGAGTGCCCTGGTCCCTTCCTCTCTAACATGCTTGATTGGATTTGAATGGGGGGGCACTCTCCTGTCAGTAGGACAGTCTGGGGGTTCAGGGCCTTGTAGGAATTAGTCCTTGGAGACTGGTGATCAGAGGGCCCAGGGGAAAGGCAAGGCGACCTGGCTCGCTGTAGCCAGAGTGGAGAGGGAAATGGCCATTTTTTGGCACCTCCCATGCGCCTCTTTCAGTGGTGGACTTTAGTCCTCATAGCTCTGTGAGGCAGCAGCTGCTTCTGGCTTCACTGTTTTTATTTTCAGTGAGGAAGCAGATTCACAGAGGTCAGCTGTCTTGCTGAAGATGACACAGCCGGCCGGGCAGAGCGAGGGTTTAAACCCATGTTTCTTCCCCTCCCCGCATGGCCGCAAGGAGCCCTGAGCTCCTTGTCCCATTTCCAGGCTAACCCCCTTGCCCCATCCAGCTGAGACGAGGGGGGACCTCTGTGGTCTCTGGGCTTTGTCTTGAACTTTGGGACAAGCAGGCAGAGTGAGTCCACCTTTGGTGTTGATGCTTTTGTTTCGGAGGCCTGGAGATCTGAACATCTGCTCTGTGAGGAGATTTCTGACGTTTATTGGTTTAGTGTTGGCCTCTGTTGACCTGCGTATGGAGCCCAGAGCCCTCCTCCCCATACCTTGTGGTCCTTGGAACCAAGGAGACAAGATCCTCTCCCCTGCTCCTCTCCTCACGAACACATCAAGGACAGCACAGTCTTTAAGTGGCCCCCAGGCTTCCTGCCACCCATCAGGGCCTGTTTGAGATACGGTATTAGTTTCCAATAGCTGCTGTAAGAAGTTGCCACAAACTTAGTGGTTTAAAACAACCCAAATTTATTCTCTTAACAGTTCTGGAGGTCAGAAGTCTAAAGTGGGTCAGCAGAGTTGTCCTTTTGGAGGTTCCAGGGGAGAATACGTTTCCTTGCCCTTTTTAAATTTTCTAGAGGCCACCGTTCCCTGGTTCCTGGCGCCTTCTTCAACCCGAGGGCCAGCAGTGCAGCACCTCCCAGACTTCCTCCTGCTTCCGTTGTCACAGTCCATTGTCACTGGCTCTGACCCTCCTGCCTCCCTCTTAGAAGGCCTGTTGTGATTGGGCCCCCTGGATAATCCAGGATAACCTCCCATCTCAAAATCCTTAACTTAATCATGTCTGTGAAGTCCCCTTTGCCATTCCAGCTAACCCTCACAGGTTCCAGGGGTTAGGATGTGGACATCTTTGGGGGCCACGGTTCAGCCTCCCACAGGTCTTTTGGAGGAAACACTGCAGGATGAGACAGATTAGGGGTTTGGTCCTGGCTCCTGTGCTGTGTGACTGTGGATAAGACCCTGCCCTTCTCTGGGCTGCTTGCCCATCAGCAGAATGAAGGTCACCTCAGTGACCTCCAGGATTGCTCTGAAAGGCCCCTTTTCTTTTGTGTACCTTGTTTCTTTCCTGCAGACTCAGTGTCGCCAGCCACTCACCCAGGGCCTCGTGATGCCCCGGGTCCCCGGGCTGCAGTGGCTTCTCCCATGACGGCTTTGTTCTCACAGACAGTGACTCTTGGCTTTGTCTCTTATGAGGCCACAGAGACTTAAAAATACAGGCTCATTATGTCCCCATTGTTTGTCTCTTCCTCCCACTGACCAGAGCAGGCACTGGGCAGGGGCAGCGGTGGCCCACAGCCACTGCTGCCAGGTGCGGACCCTGGGCAGGAGGGGTGCCACGCTCCAGAGGCTTCCTCTGGGAAGAGGAGCTAGGGGGTAAAAGAAAGCGGATGCTGGCCCAGTGGCTGAAGGGAGGCCTGGTCTGGGGCCAGAGGACTTTAGACAAGCTTGAACAAAATCAGCCTGGCCCAGGCCGAGAGGTCAGTTATTGAGGAAAACAGCCTGCCTGCTGCTTGGCGCTGGCAGCTGAACCCTGGTCCGGCAGGGGGCATGGCTACTGCTGGACACCTGGGCCCAGGCTCTTCACTTTTCCTCACACACTTTGCCCTGTGTCAGGAGCTGACTAGCTCGATTACCGGCTTATCCACCCTTTCTCAGCTGGCTTTCCCCCTTCAGACAGCCCAGGGCAGGACATGGTCAATAGGCCACCCGATGTGAGAGTGGTATTCTCGTCCCTCCCCCGGGCCTCTGCTCAGCCCAAGTTGGCAGTAGGAAATCCTGGCCATGTTGGAAATCCTGAGATTCTCAGGGCTTAGTGGACATTTCTGAGAAGGAGGCAGAAGGTGAGATGGGGGCCTCAGGTTCAGGTGCCTCCACAGATGTCCGCTGCTGCCTGTCCCGGGCTAAGCCCTGTGTTGGGCACCAGGGACCCAGGGAATCGGCCGTGGAGATACCAACGAGATGGTGGGGGAGAAGGGCCAGGATTTGGTAACTGGAACACGGTGGGCTCAGTTCTAGGGTGGAGGTCAGTAAGGCTTCCCAGAGAAGGAGACATTTTGAATCAAGCTTTGAGGGCTGAGTAATAAGTAAGAGTTTGCTGGCCGAGAGAAGGGGTGGGGCAGTGAAAGAGCGCATGCACCCCAGCATAGGAGTCAGCACACGCAAAGACACAGGTGCAGAATTAAATGGTATGATTGGTGGTTGAGGACCCAGATGTGACTGGAGCTGGGGTGGGTGGCAAAGTAGAGTCAGCCTGCAGGGGAAACTTGAATTTGCATGCTGACCTAGCCCTCGTTGCCTTTGGCTGGGGGCCCACAGTCTCCACACATCCCCACCCTTTCTCTGGGCGAGAAGTCGGTGACCACCCAGGGTGGAGGGGAAGGGGTTCCTTTCTGGGTCGCCCACCCGTCCAGCTCAGCTCGGGCAGCACAGCCACCAGGCCTCCCTCCCCTGGTGACTTCTACTGGGCATGGCCAGGATGAGTTCCTCCAGAAAGAAATGCTTCTATCTGCCCAACCGGGAGGCCTCCACCAGCACTGCAGCCTCAGGGTTCTGAAGTGAAGGTGGGGTTGCCGGCTTTGATGGGGGGCCCAGGGTTGCAGTGCAGGTGGACTGACAGGAAACAAAGTGACGCCCCTGATTCTACCCCGGGCACGCTGGGGCAGGGCTATTATCCCGTACATGGCCATCGGCATTCCTCAGGTAATCCTTCTGTGCAGGATTTGTGCTTCTGGGGCAGCAGGGCCATAAGGGACCCGCGGCCAGACTTGGTCTATGTACTAGGCTGGGATCTGGAATCCTGGGGGGTCCTGAGCTAGACCTGGCCCCTTGAAGGAACTCACAGCCTGGTTACTGGGAACAAGCCAGAGACATGAAAAACTGGGTGAAGTAGAACCCAGTTCAGGTGCTGAGAGACTCACAGGCCAGAGTCACTCCTGGGAAGGATAAGCATTTAGCCTGTGGGATCAGGGAAGGAAGACCTCCCCGTGGGCCGACTCGAGCAGTCCTTTCTTGTAATGCTGCCCAGATTCCTGCAGCCGCCCCAGAGAGCAGGGCCCACCCCACCCCCAGTCCCTGCCCAGCCTGGGCTTGCAGCCACCTGCGCACATGTGCATCTTGGGTTATATTTGGTTTACTTGCAGCTTGGGATTTCGGGGCGAAAGGGCAGAAATGTATGCAAATGAACAAGTAGATATATGCAAAAACAGTATCAGGTTCATGCCCCAGATATTCTGGAGGCAAAAATAATGGTATTTCCATCTCCCTGCCACGTTAGGTGACCAGCCCTGTCTTGGGTGTATAGTGAGCTGACTCTGGCTGGTAATCAGCCCATATTTTTAGTTCATGGGCAATTCTCAATGGTAACTGGGTCTATTAAACTTGATTCAGACGTGACAGCTTAAATTGTAAACAGCTGTGAAGAGTTTCATACTTAATTACCATATTTAAGTTTTGCTATAAAGCACCCGTACTTGCATCAAAAATGTAAATGACGGAGAGATTCAAATGAGATTTTTATACTTCATGAAGTTTAATTGGCATGGATCAGTCAGCTTGTTTAAGGATTTTAAATTTTAGAAAAAAGAGTTTTAAAGGCAGTAGCCACAGATTCATTTCTCAATTAAATCAAGTCGTCTGGTGGAGGGAAAGGGAGTGGGTCTGAGGCTGGTTAGGCCTGAACTTATTGTGCACTTGGAAGAATCTCGTGCTTTCCTCCCTAGGCTTGGGCTGTCAGAGGGAAGCTGGATGTCGCTTCCGGCTACAGCTGAGCTCTGGGACTCCCACAGCCCAGCAGCTGAGCTGTGATTAACCCTGAACTGGAAGCAGAGCGAGGAAGAGGCTGCGATGAATGTGGGCTGGGGTGAGGTCCTGGCTGAGGGAGGCCTCAGGAGGCTGGCCCCTTAGGCAGATGCAGCGTTGCACCTCTGGAGGGCGTGGCCTGCTCTGGAGGGTCAGGGTGTTTAGACCAGGTTCTTGCCTTTAGGGAGCACCCAGATGGGGTGTCACAGGCATGTGAGCTGCTGACACTTTGATAGGCATGATGCCAGAGAGAGGTAGGTGGGCCTGTGGGGCCCCAGTGCAGGTGACTTGAGAGAGCTGGTGACATCTGAGATGGGTGTGAAGGGGTGCATGGGAGTTCCTCAGGGGTAAAGGGCCAAGGGGTGACCCCCTCTTCCCGGTGAGTTATGTCACTGAATGGTTTTGGTCCCCTGCCACAGGCACGCATTGCCATAGTGGATCCAGTTAGAAGTCCCTCCGACCTGGCATAGGGCTAACCAGAGTCGAACCTTTGCCTCTGGCTGTTGGTCATTCAGGCAGTGGCCAGGCCCTTTCCAGTTCTGGCTTTTCTGCTCTCTCATTCCAAGGGCTAAGTTATTGTGTGAAGTACTCGGGTAATTAGAGGGGGGCTTCTTGGAAGAAGCCAGCCCCTAGTTATTTGAATATAGAGAAGCCCAAAGGAAAGGGGGGAAAAGTGGAGGTGAACAGCCATTGCAAACGTGGGGGCTGGAACAGAGGCAGGAATCTTGGCTGGGCTGCTGGTGCTGAGGATGTGGCCCCATCTGTCTGGAGAGGGCGTGGCCTTGTTACACTGCAGGGCTGCTTGGTGACCAGGGAGGGGCCGGGACTCTGCCTTCACCCACCTGCCGGTTCGGTTCGGAGCCTTGGCGGAGCAGAGCCTCAGGCCCGCATTTCAGACTTGCTGTTACCTGCCTAACAGGCACCCCCCCCCCCACCCTGTTTCCTGTTTTTCAGGCCCAGGCTGTCACCCTCACAGTAGCCCAGGCCTTCAAAGTCGCCTTTGAGTTTTGGCAGGCGTCCAAGGAAGGTGAGTCTTGTTCAGGGACACTGTGGGGGGTGGAGGTGGAACGGGAGAAGACTGGCAGAGAGGGAGGAGTGGGGAATGGGTGGTAAAGGCCCTGGAGTCCAGGCCCAACTCCCCTCTTCCTTGCCTACCTGGGGTGTGACTTTGGAGAGCTCACTTCACCTGCCTGAGTCTCATTGTCCCCCTGCAAAGAAATGGGAACAGCTGTCTCCCTCCCCCAGGGTGCTTGTGAGGGTCAAATCTGCAGTTTCCTTCCTCCCTGCTGGAGACCTAATGCCTGCCCCCCGCCCCCACGTTGGCTGCTGGCTGCCCCTGTCCAGCGATTGCTGGGGGCGGGGCCTGCAACGCTCTGTGCCTTGGTCCCACAGAGAAGGAGAAGAGGGACAAAGCCAGCCAAGAGGGAGGGGACATCCTGGGCGGGGGCCTCCGAGACAGCACCCCGTCGTTGAAGAGCCGTGAGTCTTGGGCAGGGGGTGGGGCCAGAATCAGCTGCATGATCCAGGTCTGCCCTTTATCCAGAGGGCCCTACTCACTCCCTCCTGGGCTGGGGCAAACCCTTGGCATTTTATTTTTGTTTTGTTGTTAAATAAATAATACATGCTCATCATAGATAAATTAGAAAATGTAGATAAAGGGAAAGATTGCTCATTTTGGTGCATGTTCTTCCAAATATGTCTCTATGCAACTATATAAATATATGTATACATCTCTTTCTGTACATCTAACATTTTATTATGTGAACAGGTGTTAAAAACTTAACACCTGTTGTGAATGTAAAAATTTCAGCCTAAAACATTAGTTGGGGTGAGATTCTCACCCTGTGGGCTGCTGTCCAGCTGCTTCAGGAGGTGCTCAGGTGGGGCTCGGGTGGGGCTCTGGGTGGTCTGGTCGATAGGCCTGGGAAGGCCATGCCTGAGGACAGAGTCAGGACCAGGATAGCCTGGGAGCCTCCGGGACAGGGCTGGGAGATGAGGCCTGGAACCAGGAGGCTCCTCCTACTGACACACCTGACCGGACCCCTCATAGTGGTTGCCACTGGGAACCTGCTGGACTTGGAAGAGACGGCCAAGGCCCCGCTGTCCACAGTCAGCTCTAATACCACTAACATGGACGAGGCACCGAGGCCTCAAGCCTTGAACAATAGCAGTGTTGTCTGGGTGAGTGGTCATGTGGCTTGGGGACCCCACCGGGATCCAGCAAGCCTCCGCCTGATCCCTGGTTGAGGCCTAAGGCTTCTCTAGGGCCCAGGCCCTGGCACCCATGACTTCAGTCCTTTGGGAGGGCCAGACTCAGCCCAGCAGCGCCCAGGCCCAGGGTGGGGGGCAAACAATGTCCCTTTGAACTCAGGGCTGCCTCCCCAGCAGGCTTGGCTCCCAGCACAGCTGTCTCCTCACAATGCACAGCCTCTTGGTCTGAGCGCCCACGGCTCGGCCCACCACAGGACCAGGCAAAGGCTCCCTTGTTCTTGGCGTGGGCACAGTTTGCTCCCAACACCCTCCCTGCTCCGCCATCTGAAGGAGGAGGCTGAGGCCTGGCGGTCAGCGGTTGGGCCCTGACTCGCTCTGTGACTCGAGGCAAGCCCCCGACCTCTCTGTGTCTCAGCTTTTTCATCCCCTCAACAAGGATGTTGACCTCTGCCTGCAGAATCTCCCAGAGGAAACTGGGTTTTTTTAATTAAAAATTTAAAAAGTTTTTTCACTTGAAAATAATTTCAGACTTACAAAAACATTATAAAAACAGTACAAAGCATTCCTGTTCACCTCTCATCCAAATTCTCCACATATCAGCATCTCACACAAGCACGTTACAGTGATGGAAATCATTACCATCAATCCGATGCCTTTAGATCATCACAGGCCATAGTCACATTTCCCCACGTGTCCACTGCACGTCCCTTTTCTGCTCTCGGATCACTTGCAGAATCACACATTTCTAATTGTAAAATATCTGGAATGGTGATGGACTCGGGAAACTCAAATCCCGTTCAATATGGCCCCCTCGAGTAGGCATCAGGAGCCCGTTCTCTGCTGCTTGGGAAACTCCCTTAGCACCCACCCATCTGCTCAGGGAGGCTGCAGGGAGCCCCGCCCATTGTTTTCCCACCTAAGCTGCGGGGTTCCTGCTATCGGTTATCCCTCCGGAGCTTGGAAGTGGATGAAAGCAAGAAAACCTTCCCTACCCTCTTTGCTCTTGGAACTTACAAGCCATCTACCTCATCCAGTCCAACCCCCTCATTTTACGGAAGGACAAGCTGAGTCCCAGAGAGGAGCAGCAGCTTGCCCAAGGTGTCCCTTGAGTGGTGGCTGAGCTGGGAATTCTACC
This sequence comes from Zalophus californianus, assembly GCF_009762305.2. NCBI lineage: Eukaryota > Metazoa > Chordata > Mammalia > Carnivora > Otariidae > Zalophus > Zalophus californianus. The sequence goes on from NC_045598.1 coordinate 18,985,647, forward strand.
CACCCGGATCCTTTCTCCTGTTCCACACCCCAGGTTTGGGCCCGCGGGTTGAGACGTGTGTGCCTGTTCACCAGGCACTCACCAGACTCCTACGCTTGTGTCCCGAGTCCCCAAAGCTTACCCAGGGCTGGGCTAGCCCCTGGCTGTGAGCACGGGCTCCCCGACTGAGGGTTCGTATCTCCTGCTTTGTTTTTCCCCCAAGGAGCTGGATGACGGCCTGGATGAAGCATTTTCAAGGTAACATTAGCTGGGCTCCTTGTGCTGGGGAAGAGGGCCTGGCATTTGTGGGCTGGTCTCTGGGGTCCTTTGCCATATCTGAGAACATGAACTCTGACCTTTTCCAGAGCAAAAAATCTCAACTTGAATACCTCCTGGGTTGGGGAACTCACTTTCTGGGGTTGGCCAGGTCTGCTAAAAGGCTCTTGCTGTTGAATCAAAAACTATTCCTAGTGGCTTCTCTACCACAATCTGAGATGAACTAAATACTCTGCCCCTCAGGTTGATTCCCTCTTCCTACACCTGGTGGAGCCTTCCAAACCTGGCTTTTTGCTGGTTTTGTTCCCTCCAGAGGTTTTGCAGTTGTGGAAAGGGGCAGGGAGGAGGTAATGCTTGATGAAACCGTGGAGCGATACATAGAGGAGGAATGTCAGGCACAGCAAGGAGATATTTTGGTCTTGTCTGAGGGTAGTGGCCTTTCCCCATCTTCCCAGGGGCCAGCCCGGTAGCAATGGCTACCGTGGGGCTAGCTTGGGGACATGGCCCCGAGAAGGCTGGGCTGGAGAAAGCCCTGGGCAGCCCAAGGTTCTGAGCACTGGGCCTGGTCAGTCAGGTGCCCCTGTCTCCCTGGGGACCTTGGGCAGCCCCCTGCAGCCCTCTCCTTCCTCCCCAACCCCTCCCTGCCGGAACCTGCTAGAAACCCCTGGGCCCAGCCTGGGAAGGTGGGGAGTCAGCATAGATGGCCCTTTCAGGGAGGCAAAGACATTCTTTTTATTGTCTTCCTGCTGACTGCAACCCCCTCATTTTAAGAAAATCTTCCATTTGCTTTTTCCAGATTACTTAAGTATCCTATGCCCTTTATTAACAACTTTGAAAATCAGCAAAGCATTAAACAGGAAATAACACCATCCTATAATCCCACAGCCCAGACTTTTGGGCTTAATTCACGCCAATCCTATACATATACATTTTTTTTTTCTTTTTGCCTTGATCACTCATGATGGTATTTGCATTTGGGAATCCTGATTTTCACTGAACACTGACCTATCAGGAGCATTCCCCCAGGCTGTTAAAAACTCCTTATAAACACCTCATTTATTGACTGCCTCACCTTCTTCTAAGGACCTGGGCTGTAATTTACTTACCTCTCCCCTAGTCTTTGGATCCTTAGGTTGTCTTCCTTCCTGTAACAGGTCTGGTCGGTGATCCGCTCCTGGTTGCACCGCCCCCACCACGCGTGTGCCCCTCACTGCCACACGAGCGCTGCCCTTCCCCCTCTTTCTGGGTGGAGTTGGGGTAGGGGTGGCTCCCCTGTACCCTCTCTCCATGGTGGGAATGCCCCTGCCTGCCCCACAGTTTTCTGAGCCGTTTGGTCCTCAAGGGTAGACTCTGGTCAGAGGGGCCACCCGTCCTGACATCCAGGACTGTCTTCTCTGGCCCCTGAGTCCTGGCCTTCTCCCACCCATGCCCTCTCACTTCCGCCCCAGGACTGGCTGCTCAGGCCCCCACCAGCCCCCTTTGGGGGCCCCGGGCTCACAGAGCTCTGCTTTCCAGGCTTGCGCAGTCTCGGACAAACCCTCAGGTCCTGGACACTGGATTGACAGCACAGGACATCCGTTACGCGCAGTGCCACTCACCTGTCGACTGGGACAAGCCTGACAGCAGCGGCGCTGAGCAGGATGATCTCTTCAGCTTCTGAGCGCCCCGGGCCTGGTGGGACACGTGACACAGACCAAAGCCAATGGTGGCAGCGTGGGGCCGGCGCCAGGACCCCCAGCCACCCTCTGCTGGGTGATGGCACCGTCATCCTGCGAATCACAGCTGCATCCAGTCAAGCAGGGGAGGAAGGAGAAAATTCTCTTTTAGCCCCACTCTTTCTGTAAGAACTGAAGGATGCCTTGGATATTTATTCAGTGACTCCTGGTTCAGCTCAGAAGCTGGATTTGCGTCAGGCACGAGCGCATGTTTTAACCAGCTTTCTGCCCTCTCTTGAGCAAGCTCTGCTCTGCTGCGGGTGTCAGGACGGTGACCAAAGCATTTCTTGTCCCTTCTCTCTTTCTAAGGACCCAGATTTCCCTGGCGGCGCCCCCACTCCTTAGCACAGGAGGGTCCCGCAGCCTCAGCAGAACGCTGCGTCCTCAAGTGTGCCTTCGGCCGGGGCCCCGCGGGCCTGGGCTTGCGCCCCCGCCCCGGGGCTCCCAGCAGAGGGGCAGCCGCTGACCAAAGACAATGTGTAGCTGGCACTTTAAAGCGCACACGGCAGGTGCGGCCCCCAGGGGCTCCTCGATGGTGCTGCATTACATAGAGCTTTCTGTCTGCCCTTCCACAAGATGGTCCCCGTCGGGGCTCGGAACCAGTGGACCTGGCTGCCTACAGGTCCCCAGAGTCTCTCCGTCAGGATTCCCCAACCCACTCTCCTCCCCGAGTTGGACGGGCACGTGCCCGCTCTTCCTGTCTCGTCCGCGTGGGTGTCTCTGAGCCCCGATTCCCCACGCCTCCGGGGACAGTGTGTAGCGCCGAACACCGAGCCTTGGTCAGGACTCTTGTCGCCATTTTACAGAGGAGACAGGCCCCGAGCGTGGAAGGGGTGGATGGCAGAGTAGAACCAGATCTGATGCCAAAGTTGCCTCTCCCGGCTCATACCTCCCTTCTTTCTGGCTTTGTTGTCCTCCCAGGAACCAAAAACCCCAGCTCTTTTCTGACCAAAATGTGTTTCATAACAAACCATCTGGTGCCTTTCCACAGACAACTGGCTTGAGCCTCCGCGCCCTGCTCGCTGGCTGGCTGCCGATTTGCGTGGAATGAAAGTTGATGCTAATTTGGAGGGTGAAACCAAACTAGACGCCGAAGCATCACACTCTTCTTCGTTCCCGACCCTGACCCCTGGGTCGGCGCATGGCAGCTGAGTCTGTCTCTTGTCTCCTGTCCTTCTCCCGCTCCCTCCCTCCCAACCCCCCCCCCCCCGCCCCGCCCCCGGGGCTCCCAGCAAAGCTGCCAGTGCCCTCTCCCCCTGGGGGTGGCTCCCGGGCCTGGCTTTACTGAGCTCAAGGCACTGATGGTAGCAGGTTTCACCAGCCCAGGAAAAACACACACCCTTTCTCAGAATCTACTTCTCTACGCACTTGAATCAGAGCACAGAGACAGAAGTGCCTGGCCAAGGGGTGGGGTGGCATCTGTAGAGTGTCTGTCAGAATACGGGGATCAGTTCCTTTCCTTGCCCAGCCCCCGCACCTTGCTGCCCACCCCAGACCTTGGTACCGGCCCCTGGATTTATTACGAGGCAGCAAGGTTAGGGCCCGACACCGGCTGTCCCTGGCACAAGGGTCCAGAAGCCCCAAGAGGCCGTGCTGTGTGTGTGTGTGTGTGTGTGTGAGTGTGAGAACCGGACTTGGCCTTTGTGTGGGTCCCTGGCTGACAGGCTGTCTGTGCTCCCATGTGTCTGCACATGAGTCTTGTGCTTTGCTTTGTGTTGCTGCAAAAGACATTCTAATGAGGAAAAGACTAAGTAATAAAGGTTCTCTTTTTGAAATACAAAGAGCACTTGGAGGGAGTGGCCTGTGGCCGGGTGGGAGCGCTCCTGCCTTTAGGGGCTGCAGTGGCAGTGACCACAGGCCAAGGCATGGCAGGGGTAATGGTCTGTGGTCCCCTGGTAGAAGCCCAGTGGGACCCCTTCGCACCCAGCAGATGTGGGTGTGTGGCGAGGTCATCCCTGGAGAGCTCGGGGCTGCACCAGCAATCCAGGGCAGTGGAAACGTAGGGTGGGGCCTCCTGGCCAGGAGTCTGTGAACCCATGGAATGTGCATATGATTATGTGTGGGTCCACGTGTGCATTTTTCTTGGGGAGGATGCCCATCATCTCCGTCACATTCTTACGTGGGTCCTCGACATGCGTTCATTTAGCCAACTCTGTGCTGAACACAACCCAGGCCTGGGGGTCAAGTGCTGGGGCTGGCAGTTCAGACAGGGTCCAAGTGGACTCCAGACTGCGGCTTTGGTGTGAGTGGGGACCAGGGTGGGGGATGGTGGAAAGTGTCTTAGTGACGTGGGAGACCCAAGGCCTCACTCAGGCTGTGACACTGGATCGGTCCCTTCTTTCCTTAAGCTTCGGCTTCCCCATTTGGGAAAAGGCTGCCGCAAGCTCCACCCCTCCCACCTCCCTGGTTTCTGTGACTCGGGTAACCATTATGTCATTGGTGGCTATTGAGAAGGCTCAAAAGTTTATCTCAGAGCAAAAGGCCTTTGGACCCAATACATTTGAGGAAGTCAAAGTACAACCGACAGCAGGTCACTGAGCTCTTCCTGTGTGCCTGGGGCCGTGCTGAACTTGATCTCCTCCGGGCCCAGTGCTTTTAGCTCCTTTTACTGCTGTAGCACCCAGGCTAGGGAGGAAGGCAGTCGTGCGCCCAGCACTTTAGAGCCATAGGCCAGACTCAGATCTGTGTGCCCCTGACCCCACCGCATCCTGACCTCCCTGGAGCCACACCTGTAGTCGTGCTGCCCGTGGCCTCCTGTGAGCCCCACGGTGCCGGCCACAGAAAGACCCCTCTCTTCGGGCTCCAGTGGGGGTCTCCTCCAACACGTATCTCTTTGTCCCTTTCAAACAGTGATATGTAAAATGTCCGGAACCCAGAGGCGGGGCCCTCTGATGTCAGGCCGACTCACTGTGAATTCTGAGTGGATCATAGATGACTAAGAAATTCTCTCCTTTCTTCTCCCATAATCTGAAAAGACACCCAACAAGTTCATCTTTCGGTTTAAATTTGGCCAATGTCTTTAGTCTCCGGATGTCTCAAATTATGAATCCTGAGCACCCGCCGTCTGCTCTTTCATGCGTAACGGATGAAGCCAGGAAGAACAAAGTCGCCTTTCAGATTTGATGGGACCTTCAGCTTCACCGGGTGGATGTCGAGGTCTCCTCTCCCAGGAGGAGATGCCATCCCAGTTAAATCTCTCCAAGGACTTCTCAACAAGCCCAGATGGGGAATCGGGGTAGATTCTGTGCCCTTGGCTCTGGCCTTCCTCCTCCTGCCACCCCATGTGTACAGATCACAACAGGTGGCCTGCTTACCTGTTAGGACGGGAGCCTTTCTCCAGTGCTTTATACATGCCGGGCCCCGTTAGGTCCTTTACACCGACATCTGATGCTGTGATACTAGTTCTGACAACCGTGCAGTGAGGTGGGTGGTCCTAGTCCCATTTTCAAGATGAGACAACGGAGCCTCAGGGAAGATACGTGAATTGACCAAAGTCTCACAGCCAGTAAGGAGTCTGTCTGACTCCAGTGCTTATTTCCATAGCACTACCCACCCCGTGGAGTGGAGGGCAAAGCTGAGCCGAGCGGCCCATGCCCAGAAATGGGCAGCCTCTCCCATGGGGCAGATGGGAGCTGCTGGCCTATGGGTGTCTCCATGGGCAGAGTAGTGGGGCCTGGGCCAGGCTAGGCGCCCAAAGCAGGGGCCGTCTTCCAGACGGGTCCAAACACATCCTTCCTGCTCTCACTAGGTAGCTGCCCTTCGGGGCTGTTGCTCTGGACATGCCCGGTCTAGGACTTGGCATCGGCACCATGTATTGCCCCCAGTAGGCATTGCCCAGCCTGGGGCAGGCAGGGAAGGGGGGTGGCCAGAGTGAGCTTTGGGGTCCCTCAGAGGGGGAAGGTGTCCTCTGGGGGCAGACTCAGTGTGTGGCTAGTGGTGAACGGCGGCCTCAGAGGCGCCAGGGAGGGGAACACCTTTCCGGAACACTGGCTGCACCTGCACACGTTAGCTAATCAAAGCTGCTGCACAATGACTGTGCTAGCAAGCGTTATAAGCCCATTTTAAAGACAATGAAACTGAGGCTCACAGAGCTTATGTGACCTGCCAGCCTCCCACAGATGGTAAGAGGCAGGCCTGGGATTCAAAGCCTGTGTGTTCACTGTCCCGGTGTGGCTCTGCCTCTCTCTGTGGGTCACTTGGAACATTTGGACAATACCTTGCTTGCTTATTAGGAGCTTCTGAGCTGAGCCCCCAGCACACAGGTGCTGGATCAGGTTGGTGTCTTTGCTTCCAGCCAGGACAGATGTGAGCTGTGTCACAAGTCTTGGTTGCCAAGCAACAATTCTGACAGCACCTGCTGAGCCCCCGCATGGGGTGGGGCTTCGAGGGCCTGCCCTGATCTCTTCGCAGTCCAGGGGTTGTGGGTCACGGTGCCCTGGAGAGCTGGGCATGACGTAGGTTTGCCTCACACCATGGGGACGTGGGAAGTCAGAGCTGAGGAAGCCAGCAAGGGCTTCTGGAAGAGGGGAGTGTTCCTACTGGGCCTTGAAGGAGCGTACAGAGGTTGGAGATTGCCTTGGTTACCCTGAGCTCTGGGCAGCCAAGGCCTGTGTTTGAGACACCTGTGGTCCCAGTGCCCAGCATAGCACCTGGCAGCGAGTGGCCGTCAGTGACCAAAAAGGGGACGGCCAGCTGGCTTCCTGTGAGATCCCGCTCAGAGAGGGGGCGAGACCAGCCTCTGTGGCACCATGGTGCACTTCGCAGGCTATCTGTCTGGAGGTAGACCTGTCCTACGGCAAACTCCCCCAGTTCCGCTGGGCCTGGCGCTCTAGGTCTCCGCCACACACAGCCCCGCCTGGTTTGGTAAAATGTGTGGTCTCCTCCTCCGCCCTGACCAAAGATCTTGGTTTTCAAAATGCCTTTAAAGCAGGATTCTAGAATGTCAGTGCCAGAAGAGCCCCTAATGGTCCTCCGGGCCACCCCCTTTGTTTATACCTGGGACGCTGAGGCCCACAGAGGGAAAGGACTCCCCCCAGGTTGTGTGGGCAGTTAGTCACGCAGAGCTGCAATTCCAGCCATAGATTTTTCTGCGGGCCCCATGCTCAGTCCTCCACCCCAGAGGGAGAAGTCCCTTCCTCACACTTGGGCTCGAGGTCCGAGGGCTTGTGGGGAAGTGGAAAGGATTATAAGAAGGGCTGGAGAAAGTGCCTGGTGAATTCCAAGGCATGGAACGAGTGTCTGTTCATCATCTCCCTCTTCAGCCCCCTCCTCGAGCCCCAAGGTCTGCTCTGCAGCCAGAGGGGCTGGCACAAGGCCTAAGAAAACCAAGAGCTGTGCTGACCAGCACGCCCCTCTAGCAGCCTGCGCCGGGATCTCAGCTTGGCCGCTTCTTAGCCGTGTGAACGACTTCCTAGTCCGGGTCTGGGTCTTCTCTCCGGTGAAGTGGACAAGAGCAGTACTGTCCAAGTTGGGGTGTTGTGAGGAGAGAATGAGTTAACGAATACTTCATATTTGTAAGGTGCTGAAAACACCACCCGCTGGGGCTGTCCCTCTGTCCTTGTTGCTGTGAGGCCTGCTCTGTGGGGGGGGGGCGGGGGGGACCAGTCTCCCCCCCAGGGGAGACCCCCCCACCTTTCCTGGTGGCAAATGTCCCACCAGCTTCTACCCTGATGCCACTCAAGTGCACATGCTGGCTTGTCCCCACCATCGAAACATGCCCTCTGCGAAAACTCGAGAGACTTTCTTGTCCATTTGGGATTCAGTTAAGAAAACGTTCTACCCTAGCTGTTTCAAGTAGGAAATGAATCTCTTAATAAAGAGATTCAGCTCACAAAACCACTGGCAGGGCTAGGGGAGTGAAGGAGGCCCCTGAAAAGGTTCAGGGAATCAGGGAAGGCTGGGGTGGGGCAATTTGCTGCCAGGGATCCCAGGGCCCACTCACCTCCAGCTCTCATGTGATCTGGTCTCACGGGCAGAAGCCGCTCGGAGTCTGCCCACAAAGGGAAGTGGGAAAGTGGTTTATAGGAGTCTAGCCCTGAGATACAAGAGGGCATCTAGAAGGGAAGGGAGGCAGTGCCGAGCAGCCAGCAGACCACCTGGCACCCCCCCACCCTGCACTCCGGTGCAGGCGGTGTGGTCCAGGGCGAACCTCCCTGCCCCACCCACCACCTGTCAGGTGCTACACTGAAACTCACACCCCATCTTAATCCTCAGGACAGCCCCGTGAGAGCTGAGACTGAGGAGAGTGACCTGATAAATGACAGAACCAGGACTGTACCCCAGGCCTGTCTGGAGATAAGCCTGCCCCTGGATGCTTTCAGGGATCAGGAGTCACTCCTTTAACACCCATTGACTGATCACCCACCACACAACAGGCAGGGTTCCAGGTGGTTGGAACATGGCAGGAAACAAAATGACCCAAGTCCCATCCTCGTGGAGTTGATGTTCCGCTATGGGTGGTACTGAGACCACCGCCCCCCCCCCCCCCCCCGCCGCCCAATTATGAATCAGTCACCTATGGTGCTCAGTCCCATGAAGGAGAAAAAGCAGGGAAAGAGGCTAGACCACCTGGTGGGCAGTGTTGTTTTACCCAGGGTGGGCAGGGACTCTTGAGCAGAGACCCCACAGGAAGTAGGGAGGCCAACACATGGCTATTGGAGGAAAGAGCGTTGGAGCACGTGCAAAGCCCCCCAGGCAGACAGAAGCAGAATGTGGCAGGAACAGGAGGGGCAAGATCCGTGTGGCTGGAGAGGAGAGCTGGGAAGTGGGGTCTGAGAGCAGGTCAAGCACGTGGGACCTCCAGGCCATGGCAGGGGCCTTGGGCTGGCTTCTGAGTGAGACGGTCATCGGAAGGTCCTGTGCGGACAGAGACAAGAGTGCAGAGAGGCGGTATGCGAGGGTGGATGCCGAGATCTCTGGGGTCCAGGGTTGCGGGCCAGCCGGAGAGGAAGCCCGCTCAGGGCTAGGAAAGGGGCAGCAGCAGCTTAAAAGCGAAACAGCATTTCCTCCCTCTCTGTTTTCCAACCGAGGACAGCACCATGTGCCTGGTCAGGGACCCAAATCTGTGCACCAGGGACACTGTGGGTTTCTATGGGGCTGGGTCCAGAGTTTGTGCATCCTTATCCGGTGTGCAGGGCTGGCGTCTCTGAGTGCCTGCCAGCCCCAAGGCCGTGGTACCACAAGCATCTCCAGGCACGCCGTGTCATCACTTTGGGTGTGCGGAGCAAGCCCATGTTGGCCAAGTGGGTCTGTGTGCGGGGTCCCAGGCGCGCACACCTGAATGTGAGCCTGGGAACATGTGAGTTCGGGGCGGGGGGCGCGGGGGCATACGTATTCCTTTGTGCGTTACATGTGGGTCCCTGCTTGTCTGTAGGGGGCAGCAGTGGGGAATGTCTTAGATTTTGGCTCAGTCACTGGGGCCCCTGCTTGCTTGACATTCCACAGAGTTCAGCTCGAGTTTTTATAGTGAATCAAAACAGATGGCCCCTGGGACCCAGCGGAGTTGATGTGCGCTTCCTGAGGACTTGGGTGGAAGGTCTGCTCCCTGGGGGTCTCTGACAGCTTAGGGAGGACTCCCCATCCCTCCCCAGTGACCAAGTTGGATCAGGGCTCCCTCCACCCAGGTAGGAAGACTGTCTGATGCTTGGGCCCTGCCAGCCTTAAGTAACAGCCAGATTCCTGAACCAGAGGGCCTTCTGGAAAGGCCAGGTCTTTAGTACTGTGGAAAGGGCACAGAGCTAGGGATCGGAGGGACCCGGGTTCAAAGTCCTTCTCTACCATTTCCTCCTTCCTCACCTCGGTCTGATGACTGCAGTTTCCCCATCTGCAGAGTGGGGACCTACCATGGAGCTGAGGTGAGCACTCACCATGTGCCAGGCACTGTGCTGGGGGCTTTATACGGAGCACCTCATTTGGTCTGTACACTAACCCTCTGCAATGGCTACTGTCCCCATTTTACAGAAGGGGAAAGTGAGGCCTGGGGAGGTGGAGTTACTTGCCCCGTCACTCAGCTGGGAATGGGCAGAGCCTGGGTTTGGGCCAGGTAGTCCGGCTGCAAAAGCAGGAGTGTGAGACAGTGAATAGAAAGCAGGGTGCCTGACTCCTGGTCGGTGTTTGGTCCATGGTGGTGTTATTGATGCCAAATGGCTATTCAGGGTCAAACTCCTGACCCCGAAGGATCGCTCTGGGCTCTCCTCTCGTTTTAAATTTAAAGAGGGTAGTGGAAAATCACCAGAGTCGGGGGACCGAAGTTCAAACCCCGGCTCCATGACTCCCTCGCTGTGTGACCTTGTACGGGTCACGCAGCCTCCCCGAGTGAGGAGGGGCCCGCCCGTCAGGATCATTCAGGCACAAAAGAGCTTTGCATCCTGTTATGAGTTGTGTCCTCCCAAAAAGCTATGTGGAAGTTCCAACCCCCTCTTCAGAATCTGGCCTGATTAGGAAATAGGGTCTTCACAGAAGTCATCAAGTTTAAACGAGGTCCCTCAGGTGGGCTCTAATCGGATGCGACGGATAGCCTTGTACAAGGGGGAGTTTGGACAGGGCAGATGCGCACCGAGGAGGGACTGAGGAGACAGGGAGAGCGTCATGTGGAGACGGGAGCGATGCTGCCATACCCTGGGGACTTCTGGGGTGGTCAGTGGCTGGCAGAGGCCAGGCACAATCCTTCCCCTGCGGGTGACAGAGGGAGCACAGTCTTCTGGCGTCCGGAACTGTGAGACAATACATTTCCTGTTGTTTTAGCACCTGAGTTTGTGGTGCTTTGCTACAGCAGCCCCAGGGAGCTAATACACAGGCTGTGACAGAATATCCACAATGCCCTCCATTTTTTCCGGGGGTACAAACACCCTACCCCCCCACCTCCACTAACCCTGTGAAGAAACCCAGGCTCCCAGAGGTGCCGTCAGTGGTCCTATGACCCAACAAGTGAGTGCAGCATCAGCACTTGAACCCAGGTCTGCCTGACTCCGAAGTCAGTGTTGCTGTGCCCGGCCCCAGAGCCCGAGGCTGGGTGAGCCTGGGGCAGCCCAGGAACCAGGGCCCCCTACCCCCGCTCTTCAGCTTTGCTCTGTGGACTCTCCCCACCCTCGGTACCCCTGCCCGCCTCCAGGGCTGTTGGGTCTGTCTCACAGCCTGGGCCATGAAGCACTTGGAGGGGGAGATGGCAGTTAGCGGCTCATTGGTGTCGGAGCCAGAGGTCCCAGGTTCAGGCCTGACTCCTGCTGTCTAGCTGTGTGACTTGAGCAAGTCCCCACCCCCTTTCTGAGCCTGTTTCTTTGTCCGCGAAATGGGACCACGAATGGGTCTCTACCTTCCCTGCAGGGGGGTGGTGAGATCAGGCATGGGAGGAAGCTCCCCAGGGTTGTCACGGGCTGTCACGGGGGGCTGCTGCCTGGGCAGGGCCTGTGAGTGAGGCTATAAAGTCCTGCCTGAGGCCACCAGGGCACTGTGTCCCTACACTGGCTAATGGCTCTGGTCTACCCCAGAGTGGGAAGGCAGGTGCATCCGGTCTGGACGATACCAAAAGCTGTTAACTCCCCCACCTCAGCTCTCAGTCCCCAGGGTTGCCATGGCAAAGGGGCCAGGGATTGGGATAATTCGTGGTCATCATTTATTGAGCACTTAGTCTGTGCCTTATTTTTGTTTGAATGTCATTTCCACGACGGCTCTGCAGAGCAGGTGATGTTGGTCCCATTTTATAGATGAGGAAACAGGCTCAGAGAAGTGAAGTGACTGGCCCCAGGCCACAGAGGCAGAAAGGGCCAGGGCCAGGATTTGAGGTCAGGCCCAACTCAACATCCCGGGGCTCTTTCTCTGCCACAGCGGCTCCCTCGTGCCCAGATCAGCCTGATGTTTGGCAGAGACTGGGCTGGGGCCCAGAGGAGGGATGGAACTCGTCGGAGGCCACGCTAGAGATGGGGGCCAGACGCAGGTCCAGGCCTCTCTTCCTCCGCAGAGAGCAGGGCTGGAGGGCAGCGACAGACGCCTGTGTGCTTAGCGAACCCCAATTAAATAGGTCTGGAGTCTTCAGCTGCCCCTCCTGGTGTGGAGAAGGCCATGCGGGGCCATCAGGCAGAGAGGCCTTGGGGCTGGCCTGAGGCACAGGCCTGAAGAGGGCCCAACGGTGAGGTCCAGGCCGGTGCTTGGTCTCTCTGAACAGACAGACCTCTGCGCTAAGCGTGGTGCCCCCGGGTGGCTCAGTCAGGGGAGGCCTCAGCTGGGCTGGAGGTGCCAGGCCAGTGGTTCGGGCCCCAGGTGATGTCCTATGAGCAGGGCGCTCAGTCCTAGCACTGCCGGTCCCCACCCCCTTCCCGGCAGTAAAGGCCCCATGCCATCCCGCTTCCACTGCCGAAGAAAGAGCAGGGGAGAAAATGTCTCGAATGCTGTTCTATCGCAGTAAGTTTGTCGATTCAGCTCATTACATTTCATTAGAATTATTTAATTAGAATCTTAATAAAAGAGTAAAGCAGGAAGGAGGCTGAGGAGCTGAGGTGGGGAAATCCGTGCTGAGCGTGTGAAGTAGACCCAGCTGGGGAGGTGGAGTGGCGGAGGGGCTGCTGGGACATTTGCCTGCAAAGAGGCAGGGGTTTGCACGCACCGGGCTGCTAGGGCAGGGCCTGGCAGCGGGGGAGGGGAGCGCACGGAGGACCCAGGGCTGGGCTCTCACCAGGTGGCCCCTACGTGCCAGGCTGCACTGAGGACACTGGGCATGTGGGGGGGGGGGTAGGACCCATTTCCTGCCCTCCAGAGAGACAAGAAGCCAGACAGTTACAACGCCCGGTGCTCGGGGCTCCGATGGGGGAGGCAGAGCGCGCTGTGCCAGCCATGGAGAGGGCGTTAGCCTGGCATGCGGTTAGAGAACAGGGATGCCTTTGGTGACACCTGAACACTGACTTGGAGTTGACGAGGAGGGGAAGGGCTTTAAGCAGGTTTGGAGAGAAGGCAATGAGTTTGAGGCTCCTATGGGGGCCGGGGTGGGGGCAGGGTGGAGTAGAGTTTCAGAGCCAGGACCTGGAGCCGGGTAGCTGGTTCCCCATCCTGGTGCCACCACTGTGGCCTCTGGCAAGTTATGCTCCCCCTCTGAGCCTCGTTTTCCTCATCTGTGGATGGGGGCAACAACAGCACCCACCTCGTACGGGCTCTTCTGTGGTTAGATGCGCTGATACATGTAAAGCACTGGGAACAGCAGCTGGTACAAGGCCAATGCTCTGTGCTCTAGCTGTTAGCTCTGTCTTTCTTACCGCCCAAGTGCAGATGTCCGGTCGTGATCAGTTACACGAGGCTGGGCGGGGCCTAGCTCTGGTGGTGGTCAGGGAAGCCACGGGTGCCACTGGGCATCCTAAGAGGGTGTGGTGGGTACCCATCCTGCCACTCATCCTCTACATTCCCTCTTTTCCTCCTTCCCTGAAGGACCCATTTTGTTCAGAGATCTGCCCTCAACACAGCCCATGCTCTTCAGGGCAGCTGACCCCGCACTCCAGCTCCAGAGAGGGATCTGGAGAGACTCAGCCAGTCTGGTCATAGCATTCCGCCTGGTGCAGGTGCTCAGTGAGGCCGAAAAGCCGACCTGGTTCCACGGTCAGGGGAGAGAGATCCTCCCTCCCTCCCTCCGTCACTCCCCCTCTCCCTCTCTGGTACAAACACAAAGAAACCAGTGGCCCCCTTGCCACCCCTCAGGACACCAGACCTAGCAGGAAGCCAGTCGTGGGCTGCTATACCACCTCTCCCCCTTACAGAAAAGAAGGTGCTGTTGGGTAGCGTTTGCGGATTTCCAGGGTGTAAATATCCCCTCCGCGGCCACTTTCAAGCTGTGACAGGACATCACCGAACGCAGACACGGAGTGCATACAATCAGCTCTGCTAGCCAGCATAAGCGAGCTCCAGCCCTGCCAGATGAAGCCAACCCCGAGGAAGGCAGAGCTGAGAGAACAGCAGTGGCCTCTCTGACAGCTCTGGGAGCCGCTGGGAACCACTGGGAGCTGCTGGGAGCCGGGCTGTGCCCAGGGGCCCACCTGCCCCGGGCCTGCACTTTCCCAGGGTGTTCAGCCACTTGTGGCCAAATGCACCCCACACGCTGCAGGACATGGAGCGGGAAGAGAAGAGGTCCCAGGAGCAGCCGTGACCCATCCGCATCCGTGCAGCTGAGGAAGAGGAGGCTGGGTGCTTAGCTGCCAGTGCATCTGGGCAAAATGCAAAGGATCACGTTTGCATGTAGTTTTCCTCCAACTTCATTCTGCTGCAGTAAAAGATAAGAGAATTTCTAGCCCAGCTGTAAAAGAAGTTCCTAGGCTCCAGTCCATGCCTTGAGCCAAGAATGTAGGGATTAAAGCTGTTATTCTTTTAATTGTCCAGTGTCATGGAAGCAGCCAACCGATCTTTAAAATCTTCATGCCATTCATGTGCTCAATGGCAGTAGCAAATCTGGCCCCTCCAAGCTCTGCCTTCAATGGCACTTTTTTCCAGATGGCCACAGGCCATAATGTAATTCATTAATTTAATTTAATTAGCTGTTTCACCACTACATACCACAGCCTGCTAGATTCCCATCCCTGGATACTAACTGGATTTTTGCTACCTTCAGTCCCAGCTAGACCAGATCATTATTTCCCCCATTTCCCTGAGGGTATGTTGTCTGAAACCCACCCCCTCACACCAATTTCCAAACCAGTCAAGTTCCCCAGGGGAAAACAGTGGAGACTGACGCTCACTAATTGAAGCAGGACAGGAATTTGTTGGAAGGACACCAACCTGGCTCAGGGAAAGGGCAGATGTGGAAGGAGGCGGGCAGCTCAGGATGCATCAAGGGGCCCCGAGAGGAGATGCGTGGTTTCGGTGCTGTGGGCCACGATCGCCGGACGTCACAGCCTGGGCGTGGCTGCCGTGCCCCATGAATGATCTGCACTGTCCTCCGCACCACCTTAGTCGTCCCTGAATTCAGGGCCGGCTCCTGCCTGATGGAGTCCAGTCCCATGCCTGCTCCTGGCTGACCCAGCGAGGCTCAGCCTCTGCACTGGGAGGACAGCTGCCTCCCATGAGATAGTCCTGCAAACAAGAAAGGGGTTTGAATGCTGAGCAAGGGGGAGAAAACCCCATAAAACAGCAAATGTTACCCTCAGCTAGGCAACATGCTAACATTTTTGCCTGCCTTTCCTCAATGAAATCTTTCACAATTATCTTTTGAAGGGTGTTACTTTTATCAACCTCATTTTGTAGCTGGGGAAACAAGCTCTGAGTTTCTTCATCAGTAAGAAACCCAGACTTTTGAGGGGTCCTGTGAGGACCAGGCTGTGCACCATGGATGCCAGATGTTTCAGAGCTAGGCTCCTGGAGGGGTTGTCCTGAATTTAGGCCAGCCTGGGTCTTTGGGTCTCGCACAGGTGGAAGGAGCCTGTCTGGTCTGAGCACTTCCCAATTCTAGACCCCCCTGCTCTTGGCTTGCCTGGACCAAGGTGGCACCATCCCGGGGACTGTGACGGACACAGATGAGCCAGAGAGCTTCTCTCTCAAAGCAAACAGTGTATCAGGAACATGTGCTTTCTGTCAGGCCGCAGCAGGGGCCGTCTGTCGTGAAGTGGCATCTACTGCTGTGTAAACTGAGAGAGATGCTGCTTTCTGAGAAACAGGTGTGAGCCCCTAAGCCTGTGAGTGGGAAGAGGAGAGCTGTATCTGAAAAATAGAGAGAAGGGGCGCCTGGGGGGCTTGGTCGGTTAAACCTCCGACTCTTGATTTCAGCTCAGGTTCTGATCTCAGGGTCGTGAGACCGAGCCCCACATCGGGCTCTGCGCTCAGCGTGGAGTCTGCTTGAGATTCTCTCTCTCCTTCTCCCTCTGCCTCTCCCCCTACTTGCACGCTAAATCAATCAATCTCCAAAAAGATAGAGAGAAGCCAGCCAGAGCCCAAGCATTGGCACAGGCCTCCTGCTGGTGGCCCAGGTCTCCCCCATCGGACTAGGAGTTTCTGAACCTGAGGTGCTCGCCCTCCTTAGATTGGGGGATCCTTCAAGTGGCCTGACATCTCTTTCAGCTCTCGGGAGGTTGTGTGTGCAGGGTTGGACTAGGGCATCTAAGGGTAGGATGTCACTTCCCTCAGACTAGGCAGGGCTGAGTGTTCTAAGAGGTCAGTGTCAGCAAAGCCAGATTGGAACTAACAGAACTGGATGGAAGCTGATCCCCTGGAAGGGGAAGTTGAGACCCAGAGAGGGGCAGGGACCTGCTGAGTTCATCCCCCAGAGAGCAGCTGACCAGGACGGTATCCCAGGGCTCCTGCCTCCCAGCCAGGAGGGATTAGAGTGACAGTGTGACGTGTGGCCTGGGGAACGCAGCTCCCAGAGTCAGGTAGGAGGAGGCAGGCCTATGGGGACCCAGGCTTAGTGCTGGGCTGCCAACCCCCCCCATTGGAAGTGCCTTCTGTTGTTCTGTCCTGTAGGTTTGAGTCCTTGGCCAGCCTCCTGGGAGATTGCCTCCTCCCACTGAGGCCAACAGATGTACACAGCTGGAGAGGCACTGTCCGTGGAGTTCAGCTCTGCCTGTCAGGGGCCTGCACTGCAGGAGATGGAAATCTGAGTTTGGGTCCTGGCCACCCCCTTTCCCTGGTTGTGTGGCCCTTCGCAGGGCCATGGCCTCCCTGGGCCTCAGTTTCTTCTCTAATGGGGGAGGCTCTTCATTCTTTCCCCAGATGTTGACTGAGGACCTCTGATGTGTTCGGCTCTGTGCTGGGCCCCAGGCGACAGCCAGACCCAGTGGTCCCTGCCGTCAAGGAGTTTATGCTCCATGGGGAGCTGACACTGAGCATCTGTAGCCAGTTTGATGAGCTCCCTGATTATAGGGGTATTAACAGGAAACCGTTTCATTTTTCTCCAGTCACGGGCCCCAACTGTTTAGTGGCAGATCCCAGGGTGTCGTGGTCACACTGTTATTTCACGACCATCTGTCGGAGATCCTCATCCCAGGGGCAATTCAAAGCTTTCCCTTCCTTTGTCTCCAGATGACAGACTTGTGGGACTTGGAGTGTGGGTGTGAGTGTGTGTGAGTGTGAGTGTATGTGAGTGAGTGTGAGTGTGTGTGTGTGTGTGTGCAGCATGGGTTCTTCTTTGGTCCCCAGTATCTTGGAGTATTTGGAAGTACGTACTCTTGTTCGGGATACTTACCTCCCCTGCCATTTTTTTCAAATTTAAATTTAAATTTTTATTTGTTTGAAATTGGCGGTAAAATGTACCTAACATAAAATCTATCATTTTGGCCATGTGGAAGTGTACCGGCCCCCTGGCATTAAGCACACTCGGCCTTGTGTAGCCATCACCCCCGTTCATCTCCAGAACTTTAGCATCACCCCCAAAGAAATCCACCTCCATTTTTAAATAACAGCAGTATTGAGATATAATTCACATAACATACAATTCACCCGTTTAAAGTGCACACATGAATTTTAGTATAGTCACAGAGTTGTGCAATCAGCATCACAATCCACTTTCGAACCTTTTCATCCCCCCCAAAATATCCCCTCTCCACTGGAAGCCCTCCACTACCGGCCCCCCACCTTAGCCAACTGCCAATCTACATTCTATCTGTGGATCTACCTGTTCTGGACATTTCATATATATGGAATCATCTGAAATGTGGCCTTTTGCGTCTGGCTGTTTGCACTGAGCACTATGGTTCCGACGTGCATCCACATGGTAACAGGGGCTTCATTCCCCCCTCTCTGTTGTTAAGGCACAGATGCAGAGGCTGAGGGAATCAGGGCTCAGGAGACAACATCTCCTTGTTACCCACCGTGGCCGGGCTCCTCCCTGTGCAGTGATCCTGCCAGCTGCCGGTGCCCTCAGCGGGGCAGGTGTCTGAATGCTGGCTCTCTGCTGGGCACGCGAGTGTGCTCTTTGGGGGTCCTGGGAGCCCCGGCCTCCACAGTCCCCTGATGTGGATATCTGGCTCCTCCATCACCTCCTCTCCCCAGCTCCTGCCTGCAGCAGTCTGCCCCATGGTTCCTGTTTTGGGACCCTTGTGTGGGGGGATGCCTTCTTGGATGGGTACCAAAGATGATGCAAGCCTGGCTCTTTTCTGTAGCATCTACTGACCCTCAGCAAGGGGCAGGCATGCAGGCTGCCCCCTCGCCAGTTCTTTCCAACCTGCTGTTCCTCTCTGCTTCTCTCCTGCCCTGCTCAGGTGGGCCCAGAACAAATCTGCCCCACCAACGACTATTCCCAGGAGGGAGATGCCAACGTCACCTCCTAGCAGGGACCTTCTTACTTCCAAGATAACGCAGGATAATGTGGCATCTCTCCCACAGGCTTAGGAGGGGTCCCTGTGTGAAAAGAGAGACCCAAGTGGGGTGTCTGTACTGCACCCTATCCATTCTTTCTCTTATACTGCCTTTCCCTGGGAGCCTGCATGGGGTGGGATAGGAGCAGACTGTTGGCCGCTCTCAGAGACAAAAGAGGCTGGCAAGAGCAATAAGGACTGTGGGGCTGGAAGGCCTGGGTTCTGGCCCCCACGCAGTCCCTCGCTGGGCTGTGAGCCAGGATCAGTCCCCGCCCTTTGATTGTCAGTTTCCTCCTTTGTCAAATACTCACCCTTCTTCATTTATTTAATCTCCATTTTATAGATGGCTCAGAGACAGGAAGCAAGGCAGTGGTACCCAGGCCCCCCAGATCCAGCCCAGGGCTCTTTCCTCTATCCTGGTGGTCATCCTCCCAGGGGTCTGGGCAGGGCCAGTCCCGAGGGACTCACAGCAGGCAGTCGAGGCAGAGGCCCAGATTTCTGTAGGCTGGTGGCCCTGGGGCTCTCATGATAGGCTGGGGGGGGGTGCAGCCTGCACCACCCCCCCTTCCCTGCACCCACCTCTGTGCCTTCCTGGGAGCTAACTCTGATTTCCCCGGGGTCCCATCTGATCTGTGCAGACCATTCCCTGCAAACACCAGACTTTAGCAGTGCCACAGCATTCCCAAGGGCCTCATACCTGGATCCCTCCTTCCCACATACTGCGTACCCACATGTGCTTGCAAATGCTGGGCCAAGGGAGGCGAGAGGGAGGGGGATGAGTTAGGTGATCGGGAGCACCGCACTGCAGCAGGGGTGGAGCCTCAGCTGGGCTGAGGGCAGGGTGTGTCTCTCTCCACCAGGCTTCTCCTGCCTCCTGCACCCTGGGCAGGTCTCAGGCTGAGAGGCTGGGAAGTCAGAGGCCTGCCGGTCCTCAGTCCATCCCAGACAGATTCCCATCCCTGAGCCCCAGCCGGAGGCTTAACCCTGACTCTGTTTCCAGGCCAAGACCCAAACCAGCCCCCAGACAGAGCCTTGCCCGGATCTTTGTGCTAAGCCCTGATCATAGTCCCTAGACTGAGCCCTGGTCCTGGTTCCAGACTGGGCCCTGGCCTTATTCTAAGACTGAGCCCCGATCTTTTTTCGAGACTGTTCTTTGACCCCAGTTCTAGGCTGAGTTCTGACCCAATTCCAGACCATTCCCTGACCCTGGTTCCATGTTGAGCTCTTATTATAGATGAAGCTCTAAACCTAATCCCTAACTAAATCTTGGCTCTGGTCAGAAATTCAATCATTATCCAGCCCTAACTTCAGTCCTGATCTCTGTCCTTGGCTGAACTGTGACCATGGCCACAGACTGATCTCAAATTTCCAAACAACAAGTCAACCCTTGACCTGAAACCTAACCCAAGCGGGAGCCAGGATCCCTTCAGATGGCAGAATCGGTGCTGGAACAAGAGGGAATGTTTGAGTTTCCCCAGGCAGAGCTTTAGGCACAGTGTGCGCAGGCGCCGAGGGGAGACCAGAGACTGACAGCGGCCACCTCACCGAAGAGACTGACAAGGACTGGCATCCGAATGGGGGTGGGGTGTGGGAGGGCTCTGGAATTGGGGTGCGCAGCCCAGATTCTAATCCGGACTCTCTCGTTGGCTGTAATCTTTTTTTTTTTTAAGATTTTATTTATTTATTCATGAGAGACAGAGAGAGAGAGGCAGAGGGAGAAGCAGGCTCCCCACTGAGCAGGGAGCCCGATGCGGGACTCGATCCCAGGACCCTGGGATCATGACCTGAGCCGAAGGCAGACGCTTAACCATCTGAGCCACCCAGGCACCCCTCGTTTGCTGTAATCTTGCTTTGTTTTTTTGGGGTGTGTGTGTGTGTGTGTGTGTGTGTGTGTGTGTTTTAAGATTTTATTTATTTATTTGACAGAGAGAGACACAGAGAGAGACGCAGCGAGAGAGGGAACACAAGCAGGGGGAGTGGGAGAGGGAGAAGCAGGCTCCCCGCTGAACCAGGAGCCGATGTGGGGCTCGATCCCAGGACCCCACAATCATGACCTGAGCCGAAGGCAGACGCTTAACGACTGAGCCACCCAGGTGCTCCTGTAACCTTACTTTGGGCGAGTCCACTGGCCTTGGTGAGGTGGTTTCTTCACCTTAAAATGGACTGACTGCTTTCCTCATGGGATGTGTAGCTCCTTGAGAACACTGTTGTCCATCTTGCCTTTCGATTTTTCTTAGGTACTGTCTCCTTTGCCTGAACAGCTATTCTTTCCTTGCTCACCCCTGCATCCCCAAGGTGGAATGCCCCTTCCTCTAGGAAGTCATCCTGAAGCTCCTTGTGGTGGACATAAGATGCACCATGCAGATCGCCCCTCAATGAAAGACTCAGTGTTCTGGGTCCGGGGTGCTTCCCGCAGACAGCCTGCACCCTTTGGCCACCATCCCGTTCAGGGCTGCCTGTGTCTGGGGACTGCTCGGTGACCACTGGCAGGAGGGAGAATCAAAGAACTCCTCCCAGACATCCCAACCAACTCAGGATGAATCTGAAGGGCTGTTCTCACTCCACGGCTCCCGTAGGGGTAGCTGAGGTCCTTGGACCAGTACTGGGGTCTCCCCTTTCCTCCCACCCAGTTTCTGTCCCCTCCCTTCCACGGGTGTTGATCTCCGAACACTCCCTAATAAGCACCTACATGCTGACCTCCGTCTAAACTTCTGCCTCCAGAGAACCCAGCCTGTGACACCCCTAGTCCAAGTCCTAAGTCACTCCCACGGCGCCTGGTCATCTCCTGTGTAACACTCGTAATAATTTAGGGCACTTGCCCATTTCCTGCCTACTTCCACTAGAGTTCTTGTGCAAGGGGGCATGCACACACAGCACTAGCACCCCTCGGGGCAGGTTGAGATCACCAGGGAGGAACTGAGAGGCAGAGAAGTAGTAGAGTGTCCACAGCCCCTGGAACTCTCAAGATCCTCAGCGTGGTCCTCAACATGGCCAGTGTTCCAGCAGAGAGGGTCCCACCAGTAGCCAGTGGGCCGGACGTGCAACGGTCTCCAGGAGAAGACCTACCTGTCACTCTTGGGCTAAGAGGGAGGAGAGGACATGCAATTTCTCTAAGTAATAAGAAATACATCGAGGGATGTGTGGCCATGAGCAGCTCCCCGAGGATTTGGGGAGAGCCTCGAAGGTCTCGGCATGCAGGAACACCAACATTTGCCAAAGCAGACGTGGACGGCTCCTGGCAGACCGGCCTGGTCCAGCCAAGGCAGCCCTCTGCTGAGCCACCAAAAGTGAGAGGCCCCCCCCCAGGCTTGTCTCTCATAAGAGTACACACCTCATGAGGGTAGGAGCTGAGTTGGTCTGGTTCCCTGCTTAATAAATTGTATGGGTGCCATATGGATAAATACACAGATCAGTAAATAAGGGACAGAAAAGCCATTTACAAACCTGAAGCATTATTCAAGATAGAGGATACTTGGGGGGAAAAAATGCTTCTTCCAGGAGTTATTCCTTAGGAATAGCAAAGGAAAAAAAAGGTCTATTAATAGACCCGATTAATAAACATTCAGCCAAGGTAAATGTTAACAGGAAGTACGTCTACAAATGTTGGCGGTCTCCCTGGCAGGGCTCAGGGTAGGCTGGCGTGCAGGCAAAGAAGGCATCCTCCCTTCTGTTTGCTCAAGGCAGCCTCATTCCTAGGGCAGCCTGCTCCCTGAGTCCCAGAGTGGGGGCCACTGTCCAGGCTTGCTGCTTCCTGGAAGCTCACGCTGCTCCCAGCTACTCCTACCCCTTAGATGTTCCCTAAACATGCCAAATTAGGCGAACACACCTCAAAGCCTCCCCCCTTCCATTGTCCTTCTTTCCCTCACTTCCTTCAGGTTTCTGTACAAATGTCACCTCCTCAGACAGGACTTTCCTGGCCCCAATCTAAAATAGCAGTCGCTGTCCCCATCACTGCTCATCTCTCTCTCTCTCTCTCTTTTAGTTCCCTAACTCCGTTTTAATTTATTGAAGGGACTTCGTACAACCTGAAATTGTATATATAATAGATATGGCTTTTAAAAAAACAATTCTTTGTGTCCAACTCCCCCTCTAAAATGAGGATAGCGACTTTTTCTGTCCCATTTACTGCTGTATCTGCTAGAAGAGTGCCTGGCACTTGAGTAGGCTCTCGGTAAAATGGACAAATAAGGGAGGGGTGACCTGGACAGAGTCCCTGTCCTCAACCAGCTCCCCTTCTAACAGGCAGCGCTGATAGCTAACCAGGCAGTTTCTCCACTGCAGGCTGGCTGGCGCAATGGGGGCACGCAGGATGCTCTGGGGGCAGTGAGGACAGCATATAACCCTGCTGGGAGGATGAGCAAAGGCTTCCTGCATGAGGCTGCCTCTCACTAAGACCTGAGCGCTGAGTGGGAATCCTCCAAGTGCCGGGGAGGACTGAGTTCTGGGCAGAGGGATATACAGGTTCAAAAGCCTGAAAGCGAGAGAGAACCTAGCAAGTTGGAAGAAGGTAAAGAAATTGTGTGGGACTGGACCAGAATGGCGAGGGGTGAAGGGATGCAGTAGAGGCTGGGTGGTGGGCTGGGCAGGGGTCCCCTCATGAAGGATCAGGAGCAGATGCTGAGCTTGGAATAACATAACCAGATTGCACTTCTGCACACCAGTGTTTTCTCACCATATCCAGCATCTCTTGTCCCAGTGATCAAGACTGTTCACAGAATATTTTACATGTAACTGACTCACTTTGTGTATATGCATTCATTTAAAAGGGAAACTCTTTGTAATACGATCCTAATTTGTGTCAAATATACAAAGTGACAGTAAAATGAAACCTAATGAAAATGAAATATTGTTACATCCCATTGCCTGCCTAAGGCTCTGATCTTTTCTTGTTAAAAAGGGAGATTAAAGTATCAGCAAGGTGCTAAAGACACAATAGCACCAGGTGGGACTTTCTCCTTGACGTAATCATCAGAAAGATGGAAAGAGGAGTCAAAGGGAATATCTTCCTTGCTGTGTGATTCAGGTTACTTCAAGCTGTGTCTGGATTTCTTCTAAGAATCTTTTATAACTACATAAAATAATTTTATGCACGACCACTGGTACAATTTCCACACATTGAGAAACTCGCTGTAAATGTTTCGGGTGTCTGTGACTGAATGGGAGTAGAGTATGGAAGAGGAAATGGAGTAAATGGCCAAGAAAACTGAACAAACCAATCAATCAAATTTTATCCCCTAAGCCTTCCTACATTGGAAAACCCACCCACCCATCCAACCACCTGGGCATCTACCTGCCTGTCCCTGTGCCCACCCACCTTTTTGCATGTCTGCTCACCCACTCACAGATCCCATTTACTTACCCATTTGCTCACATGCCTTCCATTTACCTGAATATATGCACCTGTCTCATCTACCAAATATGTGCACTCACTCCCTCCACCCAAATACTCTAGTGAACCTTCCCCATCCATTCCTTTGTCTACCTATCCATCCATCCATCCATCCATCTACCCTTCCATCTATCTATCCATCCCACACATTAAATTCCACACTTACTGTCTTAACGCCTGGTTGTGTTCTTCCTAAAATAGAAGCCGTGACCATGACCTCTTTTACTGAGCTCTGACTTGGGGTTCATTGCCTCTTACAAGCTTCAGTTCTCTCTGAGCTGCCCTTGTCCCTAAACGGAAGCTCTGAAAATCACCTTATTCTTGTTGTTCGTGACCTCTTCCCCTCACACCCTCCTCCCCACCGTGGGTTTTATTTACCATAACCTTACCAGATTGTCAAAACTGGAAGGGACTGCAGAGACCCCTGGAAGGGACTGCAGAGACCATCTGAGCTTTCAGCTTCTAGATGGGAAAGCTGGGGTCCAGAGTGGGCAAAGTCACAGTGTGAACCAGTCACAGTACTAGGAAACTTCTCTTTCCCAAGCTAAATCCCTTAGTCCCCACAAACTACTCACGGATTTCCAAATGGCAGGACTTGAGGCATCCTAAGACATCATTTCCTTGAGTGGCTTTTCACTCAAGGATATGGGCTTCACAGAAGAGGGGGTTGTAAGTGGTCTGGTCTCTTAGTTCCTACAACCCTATTTCCTAGAGGATGGGACATGTAAGACTTCTTTTTTTTTTAAGCGGGGCTTGAACTCACAACCCTGAGATCGAGACCTGAGCTGAGATCAAGAATCGGACATTTAACCGACTGAGCCACCTAGGCACCCTGTAAGATTTTTTTTTTCTTTTTTGAACAAAGGTTTCTGGTGCTAAGAAGCAAAGTTTAAATCCTTTGCTCTCATCCAACACCCTCATTTCGTGGACAAGGAATAGGTTCAGAGAGAGAAGGTTCTTGCCCAAAGTCATACAGCAGGTGAGTGGCAGAGCAGGTTTGCTAACCAGGGTTTTCCGGTCTTGTCTTTTTCCTCTGCTGAGCATCTGCTGACCTTAGAGGACCTTGAGCTGTGGTGGCTGGGGAAGAGGGAATGCCATTCTTTTACCCTGAGGCATCCCAGGCCTAGCTTAGGGAGGGCAAGCGATCCCATTCACTGCTTATGGACTGAGGACATACTACATTTTCAAAAATCAGATGTGGTCCTCTGGACTCCTGGACTCCCTTCACTGGGCCCTGGCGGCCAAGGGGAGGCAAGCAGGGGCACCAGTTATACCCCAAGCCCTTCCTTTATGATGGCTCTCTCTCCTTAACAGCTGTCTCTTTGCTCTACAAAATTCTGCCTGTTAAAGTTATGAGAACTGAGCACACTTTGTTCACTGTGATTGTGGGTTTTGCTGTTGAAATTGATAATCCCTCTTGGGAGAGGCATGAGAGGCCGACCTTGATACACAGTGCAAATTGCTCTCTGCTTCCTAGTGGAGGGTAGAAGTGTCAGGGTTCTGTGGAAATCTAGCTCAGGTGTATTTGAAACTCAAGCCTATCGATGTTCTCTGGGGATAGGGGCCAAGCTCCACAGCACCTGACCCTGTCCTGAGACCTTCCACCTGCACCGCCTGTCACTCTCAGAGTTCTCTGGGCTTATCAACATTTGCTGAAGCATCACCCTTGTTTCTTTATAGGTTGGCTGTAGGCCTTTTAACACAGGTGAACTTGTCTTTGCATGACATAATGCAGTTGTTAAGAGCAGACTCTGGAGTCAGGCTGCCTGAGTTCAAATTCCAGCCACCCTGTTTACTGGTAGTGTATTCTTGGGCAAATTACTTAACCTCACTGGGCCTCAGTTTCCTCATCCATAAAATGGAGATATAAACTAATAGGAAGAGGACGTAGAGCAATTCCTAGGGCCTGGAAGAAGGCCCAGGAGGGTGGAGATACTGTAGCTTGGCTTGATCAGCATCTTTTGTAGTGTGCTTTCCTGTACTAGAAAGACCAAGAAGCTAGACTTCTGAAGCCAGGCCTCCAGATGTGAATTAGGTCCTATCACCACGGATGCACCACAGACATTAACACTGTAGGGCAAAGTCATGCCTCTCTGATCCTGGGGCAAGGAGACTTAGAGGTGAGGAGACTTTGTTTTTCTGCAGCAGCTAGTGCACAGGGCCCAGTGTCTAGACCCTCGTCTGCAAAGAGTTTGGGGCCCCCATTCTCTCAGAGAGGGGATCAGGGTAGAGTTTAGTCCTGGAACCAGCAGCGGTGGTGCCAACATCCCGATTTCCCAGCTGCTTGATCATGGCAGAGGCTGCAGTGTCATCTGGGGATCATTTCCAGAAGCTCAGCCAAGAACCCGCCTCTCCAACCCTCCCTACAGTGCTGTAGGTACTTTCCCCTGGATTAAATTCCTTTCTGCTTTAATGAACTGGAGCGGTTTCTGTGATCAGAAGCTGAGACCAGCTGCGGTGGATCAAAGAGGGCCACCAATTCTTCCCCAGCAAGCAATGGAGCTGCTTTTCCTCCCCTTCAACCTGGGCTGGACCTGTGACTTCTTAACCAAAAGATAGCGGCACACATGGTACTCTATTTCAGGCCTAGCCTTGAAGTTAAGAGCTAGACGTTGCTGCTTTTTACCTTCTGGAATGCTCACTTTTGAGACATTCCAGCTGGCATGCTGTGAGAATCCCAAGCCACATGGAGAGGCCATATGTAGCCTCTGGTCCACAGCGCCAGTCAAACTCCTAGGGAACAGCCAGTTTCCATCACCAGACTGGTGAGTGAGCATCTTGGAGGCCACACCTCCAGATGACGTCAGTCTCAGAAGAACCACACAGCTGAGCCTAGTCAAGCCCAAGAAGCACAAGAGGTAACAAACAGGTGTGGTTTTAAGGCACTACATCTCAGGGTGATTTGTTATGCAGCAACAGATAACCAAAATACCGACTGATGCAGGCAGAGGGAGTAAGAGGAAGCGAGATGAAGCTGGGCAGGTCAGCAGGAGTAGATTACATGGAACCTGGTTGGCCATGATCAGGAGTTTTGTTATCATCCCAGAGCAGAGGAAAACTGTGGAAACGTATTAGGCAGGAAGGTGACATGTTAGCATTTACCTTTCACACGGACCATCCTGCCTGCTGTGTGGAGAACAGACTGGAGAGGTGAGCCAGCCTGACTCACCTATTGTTGAGGTTGTGGTTTGGGCTGGGGGAGAGGGGTAGTAATTCAAAGGGAGCAAAACGGGTGGCTCAGAGATACTTAGGAGATAAAACTGTAATGCTGGGTGATGGCTCAGGGTCATCTAGGTGGGCTTTACCCAATCTGTTCCTGCTACTCTCAGGGCCCCTGATACTCAGTGCTTCATACCTCTACGGAGGCATAAAGGGGAAGGAGCAAGGGCTCAGGTGTCAGATACATTGGGTGTGAGTCCCCCATTCCTCCCCTACCTGCTGTGTTACTTTGGGCAAGTCACCTAAATGCTCTAGACTTCACTTTCCCTCTTCAATCAAATGGAGGTAATAAGAAGATGATCATAGTAATAACATTGGTTTATTGAACAGTGCCTGGCACACAGTAGGGTGTGCATGCAATAAATAGTTTTTGCAATGAATGAATGTAATAGACTGGAACCAATGGGGTATGAGGAAAAAATGGCCTTATTTTTCTTCTCCACCTGCAAACTTCTTCTGTCAAAGGCACTTTTTCCTTCCTTGACTCTTGATGACAGTCAGGCAGATCCATGACTTTCTGGTCTCTTTGGGTTAAATAACAGTTTCATTTTGGTAATTAAAACTCACTTCCAGTGACTGGAAAGTCCACTCTGACCCAGTGAGATAGAACATTGTGATTTCCCATCCAGCTCAAAGCTCAAACAAATCCCTCCTTCATGGAGCACTGCTATGTGCTAGGCCCTGTGCTAGGGGCAGGTAGAGTTGCCAGATCAAATACAGGAAGTCCCATTAAATGCGAACTCCAGACATAATTACTGAGTAATCTGTTAGTATATGTATGTCCCAAATATTGCACAGAGCACACTTATAGTAGAAATTATCTGTTAGGGGCACCTGGCTGGCTCAGTTGGAGGAGTGTGCAGCTCTTGATCTCAAGGTCATGAGTTTGAGCCCCATGTTGGGTGTAGAGATTACTTAAATGAATAAACTTAAAAAAAAAAAAGGAATCAGTGTTGCTTATCGGAAATTCAAATGTAATTGGACTTACTGTGTTTTTATTTGCTAAATCGCAGCCCTTGTCCACCTTGCCCCTATCCTGGGGGGCATATGAGCCCTCCCTGCCTCTGCCAAAGGCATTTGACTTGAGGTGAGCAGACAGGTCAAGGAATACCTTTCCCTCTATTTTCCCCTTAGCCCATTTGACATGACTATCTACAAGTATGGTTTGAGCGGCGCTCCTCTGTCCACCTGATCGGCCCCACTGCCTCTAGGTTTCCACCATTATAGCTACAATCCTTTGGTCTTTGGAAACTTGTTTCTTTTCAGATGGTTAGGAAAGCACGTCTCCCTCCGGGAGGGTTAAACCATATGTGCCATCGGATTGGGAATAGGAGTTTCTGAGAAGAGCACTCAGTGGTGATTTCCCAGAAGGGATGGGGGCGGTACTGCCAGGAGGGTGGGAGTGGCCTGATGGAGGAGCGAGAGGGACCCAAACTGGGGATCCTGGGCCCAGCGACTGGCTGAGCAGGATACTCCCTACCCTTATCTGAGCAACAGGCTGAAGAGAAAGCACCTGGAGAAGAACTGGAGGAGGCCACTGTCTGCCTGGGTGGCAAAAGGGAAGCGCAGGGAGAGCTGGGCTGGGGACATGGGCAGGGACAGGCTAAAGGGTGTGCGTTTGGGGCAAGGCCCTTCCTCTTGGGCTTCAGAGCCCCCATCTTAACATGGGCAGTTGGGGCAGCCCACCAGACCCATGTCCCACCCCGCTTTGATCTCTATCTCTGACTCGCCAGAGCAAGTTGGCCTTTCTGCTAGGTCCTGCAGAGCCCCCCTCCCAGGAGAGTCTGCTTCTGTGTCTGCCGTCCTCTGCCGCCACGGGCACGTGGGGCCTGGCACAGGGTGGGCTGCACATGCCCACGGGAGGGACAGCCTTTCTCCCACCTGTCCTCAGGCCCTGACCCTGGTTGTCTGTCCAGAAGCAGGAACCGGGTACAGGGCAGGGCAAGGAAGGGAAGGGACCACTCTCCTGTTTAGCTCCTCCTTCTGTTGGCCTCTGTAGGTAACTACTGAGCCTTTGGGGGCTCCTATCATGTAAGTGGGGTTACTTCCAGCTTTCCCCACTGGTCCTTGGTTCCTCTAAGCTACAATCCATTGATCTGCTTTTCTGCCTTCCAAATTTTGTTAACGTTATCTCTTTGTGCTAATTATCCTTGCGGTTTTTTGCCTTGAACAAAATCCATTTTGCCTCTGTGTTAGTGGAGCGTCAGGAGGGAGCCGAGTTGGGTGTGCGCATGCTCCATCTGTCTTATTTAACCAGATTTCATAGTCAGTCTGATTTAATCTTTGCAACAATACCAAGGGGCCACTTATTACCCTCGTTTTCCCAGTGAGGGAACTGAGGCTCAGTGACGGTGTCCACAGAGCAATGAAGTAGGCAGGACCTGGGACCTCTCACAACCCTCTGTCTCCAACACTCTTTTCATCTTGCACAGCTCTCCTGGCAGTGTCCCGAGAAGGCCGTGCCCTCCTCACCACCCCTCCAGAAGTTGGCCTCCTATGTGGTAAAACCCCAGTTTGCCAGAAGGACGACTTGGGATGATCATGCCTTCTTCCATCTGCATGTGTCCTCTGCCTGTGCCTTCTGCAGGAGCTGAGGCATTTATGAGAGCAATGAGCTATTGTCGAACGCAATTAACAATTGGAAATGACCTTAATGTCCAACAATAGCAGATTGGGTAAATAAATTATGGTATACCCATTTAAGTAATACTATCTGGCTGTCAGAATGATGAGGTAGAAGAATATTTAATTTCATGGAAAAATGCTCCTGACATATTGGTAAATCGCAAAAAGCACATTTTCCAAGCAGCAGGTGCTGTATATAGCAACAATAGCACGCATATAGTAACAAATGAATAAAAAAGCAATTAACACTTACCTGCAACCCTTGATCCTTGAGTATAAGTTCCAAGACAATATCCAAAGTCAGAAGGAATTCTCTCTGTCCCAGGATATGACATCAAGTCCTAATGCCTTAGTTCCACCCTTCTTGCACCCCTCCCTCCCCTCCCTCATGATCCTGAAGCCCACAGTTCACATCCCATGGAGAAGAATGTGCACTGACCGTCCCTCACCCTTACCCGGGGCTTAGTGAATTTCTACTCCTGGAATACCATGGGTACTGAGAACATTTTAAATAGTCAAGTTTTCTCTTTACCATCAAGCTGGGCCACTTGAAAACACCCTTGTCTTTTTTTTTTTTCCCCCTTTGAGGGAGAGTAGGGGTGAGTGAATGAGTGAAAGGGAGGGAAGTGGCAGGGAGTTGTAACACTGGAAGGAAAATACCCCACCTCACACTAATGAGGAAAAATGTACCAGAAATGTAGCCACAGCCTACTTTATGAAACACTGGATTTCCTTTTCCAAAGCTCCTCTGGACTAGGATAAAGATTTATGTATTCAGGATGCCTTAGAATAGTGTGCTTCAAAATGAGGATCATTAGCCATTCCGGCTGTGCTGTCCAGGCCGGTAGCACCAGGCACACGGGGCTTGTGGCGCAACTGAAATGTGCTGTAAATGTAAAAAACACACTAGACCATGAAGACTTGGTATGTAAAAAAGAATGTAACTTATCTTATTACTGATTTTAAAATAATTGAAATGATAATATTTTAGCTATTTTGGATTAAGTAAAATAGATTATTAAAGTTAACTTCACCTTAAAAGATTATTGAATTTAAAAAATCCTTTTAAAGCCCTGTGGTCTCAGTGGCTTGATACAACACGTATTAATTTTTCATCTAAGCTTCATGCCAGTGCAGCCAATGCAGATGTGCAGAAGGTTCTGCTCATCATAGTCATGCAGGGACTCTGGCTGATGGAGCAGCTGCTGGCTGGAGCGCTCTAAGTCACCTTGCTAGAGGGAAAGCCGTAGCTCTGGAGAAGACGGCTCTGGCAATTAAATACTCTGGCCTAGAAGTGACACCTGACATTCTGCTTACAACTCACTGGCCAGAATTAGTCACGTGGCTCCATTCAACCACAAGGGGGTGGGGCAATTCTACCACGTGCTCCAAAGGCGGACATCCAGAAATAATTGGCAATGGGGGCAAATGACCCACTCGGTTTCTATCAGCTTTTTAATTTTTTTAAAAATATAGAGAATAGAATACTAGAAAAAGTAGAATGGAACAAAATAGGAAAGAGAGGGACTGGCAAAGCTTTTAAATTATGGTGAGGGCCATAAGTATTTGCAGAATGGTGAAAATTCTTTCTAAAAAGGGATGGTAGCCACAACAAACACGTCCCTTTTGCTTTCTTTCTTTTTTTTTTTAAGATTTTATTTATTTATTTGACACAGAGAGAGAGACAGTGAGAGAGGGAACACAAGCAGGGGGAGCCAGATAGGGAGAAGCAGGCTTCTGGCTGAGCAGGGAGCCCGATGCAGGGCTCGATCTCAGGACCCTGGAATCATGACCAGAGCGGAAGCGACTGAGCCACCCAGACGCCCCTCCCTTTTGCTTTCTTACTAACAAAGTAAGTGCTTGCCCCCTGGTGATCTCAGTTGGGTGTTACGGGTCTCCTTTATAGATGAAGAAACTGGTTCACAATCAAATGGCAGAGCTAGGGCTTGGGACAAAGAAGATAACTGGTGGGTTTCCGTCTTCAAACCTGTTTTTCTTTTTTGTTTATCAACCTTAAATCCTAAACTTGCTATTTTCTATTTCTTTGAATAATGCAAATGTTTAACATGTACTGAATTTAGTACTAACATCATTGTTAGTTTGTAGCCAAGGAAACTGAGACAGAAATAGATGAGATAACCTGTTCAAAGTTACATAGTCAGTAAGGAGCAGGACCTGGACTCATATGTGGGTCTATAAGATTCAAGGCTGTAACCACAATTCCGCCTTATTGATCTGGTTTTAGAAAACACTTGAATGGCTTCATGGATAAGGCTTGAGGATACTTCCCAAGATTGTTTGGTCCATGTGGTCTTCACCCAGCAACACCTGTTTTTTGCCTTGGGCCCTTCTTATCATCCTAACACCATAAGGGCAGATACTTTGAGATCCTGCCTGGAATCTGGAGCCTCAATAAGCAACCTATGGACATTAGAAAACAGAGAGACAGACAAACAAACAAATTAAAACTCTCTAATATTAGCAAATAGAACCAGATGACTACATTATGCCAGGGTTACATTTTAAAGATACTATTTCATTTCTAGCTTTATGGGATTTGATGTAGGCTTTTGGAACTTGTACTTTTTTTTGTACTTTTATGAGACTCAGATATTTATTTTACATGATCTTTAAAAAGTGCCAGTACCATAAATAATAGCTAACATTTAGTTCCTGCTATATGCCCTGCACTTTGCCAAGGAATTAACGTGGATTATTTCATTAATCCTCACAATGTTAATGAGGTAAATGTCACCCTGAATTTCAGGAGTGAGAAGAACCTCGACCCCTTACTGTGCTTGTGAAAGTGGCCTCCGCTGGTATTCTCAAGTACTGAGACCCGGCATGTGCTCTGCCTCTAACTACAAGTTACTTACTTACATGTTTTGATCCTTAGATTCCACATCTACTATTGAGATGGATGCTCTAGAAACTCCTAAAGAGGACGGGCTTGCCTGACTAGTACTTAGCACAGTAGGACTTTCATCTGAAATGAAAAATCCCTGTCTAATTTAATCTTCACCTTACCAATGAGAGTTCTCATAGGGACCATGGACAGAGTATTTGAGAATGGAGCTTCCCTCCTGGAAACTTTGTTGCAAAGTTTCAGTTTGGGTTGCTAGCTTGCTTGCCACTAGGAAATGAAGCAGCAGTGATTCTTTTTGTCTTTTGTAAGATTGGTTCACATTGATCAAGTGCTCACTATGTGCCAAACTCCCGTGCTCAGACATTTACAAGGATTAATTCTGGTAGTCCTCATAACCACCATATGTGGTGGGTACTGTGAACATGCCCATTTCACAGATGAGGAAACGGGGGATTCAAGAGGTGGGCAATTTGCCCAAGGTTTCAATGCTGGTAGGAGACTGAGTCCAGACTCAGAACTGGTACTCTGACTCCAGGGTTCTTGTTCTTAACCACTCTGCTTTCCCTTCTCCAGCATACTGAGGACTTGGGTTTGGGAGGTAGGTCAAGAACAAGCCCAGCTCAGTTCCTGCTCACTTGGAGGATGAGCCTGACATTTGCTTCAGGCTTTTTATGGTCAGCTATCCCATTTAATTCTCACATCATCTTCCTGAGGTATGTATTACCATTGACACCCCCTTTGACAGATGGAAAAATCAAGGCTCAGAGAGGTCAGACAAGTTGCCCAAGATCAACCGGTCAATGTGTGGCAAAGCCAGGCCTCTCTGACTTCAAAGCCTTGGCATCAAGCCAAGGTTTCTCACCCTTGACATTGTTGACATTTGTGGCTGGACAGTTCTTTTTTTTAAGATTGTATTTATTTGACACAGAGAGAGTGTGTGCACAAGCAGGGGGAGCAGGAGAGGGAGAAGCAGGCTGAGCAGGGAGCCCGACATGGGGCTTGATCCCAGGACCCTGGGATCATGACCTGAGCCGAAGGCAGACGCTTAAAGGCTAAGCCAACCAGGCACCCCTGGACAGTTCTTTATTGTGGGGGGCTGCCCTGTGCATTGTAAGGTGTTTAATAGCATCCTTGACCTGTATCCACTAGATGCCAGTAGCACTCCTCTCCCAGTTGTGACAACCAAAATTCTCTCCAGACTTTGCCAAAAGTTCCCTGGGGTCAACATTGCTCCCAGTTGAGAATTCTTGCTCCTGGCTGACTGGGTGACTTCTGATGCAGGGTTGGGGACTCAGGTAAAATGAGGTGAAAGGGAATTTCATGACTTTCTTTTAAGATCCATGAGGGCAGGGGCACCAGGGTGGCTCAGTCAGTTAAGCATCTGCCTTTGGCTCAGGTCATGATCCCGGGGTCCTGGGATCGAGCCCCGCATAGGGCTCCCTGCTCAGCAGGGAGTCTGCTTCTCCCTCTCCCTCTGTGTGCTCTCTCTCTCTCAAATAAATAAATAAAATCTTTTAAAAAATCCATGTGGGCAGGTGTTCAGGGCTCTGTGGCTCTGAAATCAGCCCCCACTGCGCAGCGAGGTATTGACTAGGTCTTGTAGCCTGCTGGAGTGAGCCCAGCTCTAGCGCCTTTTATCTCAAAACTGACAGGGTGTGCTCTCACTGAGCAGGGCTCCAGTCATCAGTGTCTCTCCTGCCCAGGGTTCAGTTTATCTGGTGCCATTAAGGAACCTGCCTGATGATTATCTCTTGGCTTGAACTTGGCTTTATCTCTGGTCTTTGATTCTAAGTGGGACTAATGACCACTTGAGATTCATATTCTGCACCAACTGCCCAGCACCTTCTTGATGAACCGAAGGGAAGCCCCTCACAGCCCGGTTCACTGCTCCCATCTCAACAAATGCCCTCACCTCCGGGACAAGTTAGAGAGCTGGGAATCGGGGCAGATGTCTCCCTCTCGATCAATGTCCTATCTGAAGTATTCACCAAGTCCTATCGATTTTGGATTCTAAAAATGATTTGGATCTTGCAGTCCTGGTGACTCGTACTTCCCCAGGCCAAGACACCATAGACTATTGCAATATCCTCTGAAAGGCACCCACTTTGTTCACTCCTGCCTTCCATTCTGTCGCCCACACAGCAGCTAGAGTAGCCTTTTTAAAATGCTAATCTGAATCTAACCACCCACCTACCTCTATACACACATTCCTACTCCTGCCCTAAATCATTCAGTGATGCTACCTGTCTTTCCCCCATCACTCTCTCTACTCTACTCCACACTTACTGGCTTTTCTGTTCTCAAAAGCACCATGTTCTCTCCACTCCAGGGCCTTTGCACATGTTGTCCCCTTAAGCTGTCTTCCTACAGCAGCATTTCTCTCTTTCCTCACTGTCATCTCAGCCTGTGTACATATTTGGGGGATTGCTTATTTGTTGAAACTCCCCTTCCCCTTGAGACTGGAAGCTCCACAAATGGGAACAATGTGTCTATTTTTGCTCACCATTATATCCCTGAAGCCTTGTATATTGCCTGGAACATAGCAGGCACTTTATAGGTACTTGTTGAATGATGGTAATGAGCTCATACAATCCTCCCAAGTGAGAATTTTACCTAAGGCCAGTGCTCTGCTCTGACCCCCTATAGTACCTGCTTTCATGTCATTATAAGATGGAGAGCAATAGGCTTGAAAGACATAAAGGGCTCTGGAGCCTGACTGACTGGGTTCATATCCTCCCTCTGCCACTTCCCAGATATGGGACATGGGGCAAATTCTTTAATATCTGTGTTTTGGTTTCCTCTTCTGTAAAATGTCAGTAATAATAGTACCTGTCTCGTGGGGTGATTGTAAGGATCCAATAAGTGGACTTCTAGAACATGCTATTGGAAGGGCTTGGTGGTTAGCAAGTGCCCCATTAATCTTAGTTATTATTAATATTATTAACAGAAGGAGCATAGATTCTGGGAGTAGATGAATCTGGTTTTCTGTCATATTTGCAAATCATTCCCTGTGGGACTTTGGATAAGTCGTGTCACACCCCTGAGCCTCAGTTTCTCCATCTGTTAAAGTGGGATCTCAAGACCTACTTCAGAGAGAGCCATCATGAGGGCCTGATAAGATATGAAACATGCAGACCAGTGCCCTGTGGTCCTTCCTGATGGACTAAATTGGTCCCTGTTGCCTTTTAGACAAGAAGCTTCCTGAAGATAGGCTTCACATCTGCCTTATTTAGGGCTGTTATCCCCAGCCCCTCTGTACTTGGTTATTGTAAGTGTTCACTAAATAGTTCTATTTTTAAAAAAATATTTTATTTATTTATTTGAGAGAGAGTGAGAGAGAGAGCACGAGTCAGGGGGAGGGGCAGAGGGAGAAACAAACTTCCCATTGAGCAGGGAGCCCGATGTAGGGCTCCATCCCAGGATCTGGGATCATGACCTGAGCCAAAGGCAGACTACTTAACCATCCAGGTTAAGTGGGTGGCTGAGCCACTCAGGCACCCCTCAATAAATAGTTCTTTACTAAATGAATGAATCAATAATGGCAGGGACCATGCTTTGTTCGTCTTTGTGTCCAACCTGAGACTAGTGAAATACCTAGCATCTAAGTTCAATAAATGCTTGTTGACAGAATAGATTTTTAAATAGCTATTCATTTCTGTTCCCTGCCCCATTTGAGTTTCTAAATTAAACTGAGAAAGATACTTGTTAACTTATCCTATACCTCTCTAGCCTTAGTCTTCTTATCTATAAAATGAGGCTATAAATAAAATCCACCACATAAGAGTGTTCCGAAAAGTAAACAAAGCAATACGTATTTGGCACATAGAAAATGTTAGTTCGTTAGTATTCCTTTCCCTGAGTTTCAATTTCCTCATCTGTGAAATGGGCATCCACTCACTCATTTATTCATTGGTTATTCAACAAACAACAGTGCCCACACGCAAGGCATTGTAATTAAGACCTAGGGCAGTTAGAGAGGTGAACAAGCCATGGTCCCCGTCGGGAGGAAGTGTCTGCTGTGGGACAACATACGGATAGCAAAACCCAGTGATAAAAGAGCCACGATATGTGTGAGGTCTATGGAAGTTGGGCTGGGCACCTGCAGGGTTTCAGTGAGCTCTTTAGGGCGCGTGTAAAAGGTCACCAACTCAGTGTAACCACCAACATGACATCAATCTGAAATGGAGTTGTCCTCTCTGGGCTCTGGTTTTTGTAGCCTGGGTCTGTGGGATGTGCCAGTTTTGCTGCCGTCCCACTTTCTACCCTGGCTCACCAGCATATGAGAGGCTGATCCAGGTGTCACAATCCCACTGAGCATCCAGTTCAAACAGACATATCCTTCCAAGATTCAGCCTTGCCTTCCTCCCCTTCCCCCTGGATCCTACCTTCCCAGGGGACTGAACAGTGATTCACTCACAACGTGGAACAATGGGGTGCCTCCAATGAATGCTGGGCTCCTGGTTCTCCAAAGACAAGTCTCCATCTTCCTGCAGTGGGACCTAGGGAAGGGATCGTTGGGCACTGGGCATGGGGACAGGCCAGGCTGGGTGTCTGGGCTCCTGCATCTAAGGGGATCACATGTTTGTCTCTGATGTTCACAGCTGGTTCCAGGAAACTGACTCCTGCCAATCAAACTCATGGGAGATTGAAACATCTGAATTAGAATTTTACATTTAAGCTAGGTGCAACTTGTGGGGTTGGGAGGGACTATTTGTCTCCAATCACCAACATATTTGCACCTGTTACCCAGAGCAGTCTTTTACTTTCAAGTGAAAGAAATTTACATGCCAAGGGTATTTAAATATCAGGGGAGGGTCTGCCGTCAGTGGCCTGCCAGAGGGAGAAGGATGTCTGAGTCCCGATGGCCCATCCTAGCAGGCCTCAGGGAAGAAGCAAGATTTATGACGTGAGAGCCCGCCTGGGCCGTTTCTTCTAACCATAAAGGCCTCCCTGCAGTATTTTCTGTCTCGTCAACGCTGCATTTCATTTTAAATTGCAGCTGAAAGCAGATATTTTCCCTCTTGCCTATTACACCTCTTAATTTGTCTCTCCCTCTGCTGTTATTTGTTTCTATAAAGTGTTTTGCATGAAAGACCCACACCGCACAATGTTGCTTTGCCCTGGGTTGAGTTTAACAGGAAGGGAAGGCACAGAGAGACTTAAGTCCAAGGAGGAAGGTGTGAGGGAGGGCCTTGGGGTGGAGACACACACGGGTCTGGGAATATACGCCTGGCAGTGTGTCCATGTGCATGTTTTTGGACCTGTCTATTGTGCGTCAGTGGGTATGTGTGCACACATGTCAATGTTTGTACTGATATGTATAGATGTCTATGTATGCTCCGGCATAATCACGTGGTGTCCGTCCATACCTAAATTAAGTGTATGTGTGCAGGTACTCCCTCACATGCAATCCCTGAGCGCATGGGTATCTATGCATAGGAGCACACATGTGCACATAAACACACACAGGCATGAAGGTACGCATGTCACATTATGTGTGTGGTCTGTACACACGACCAGGGTTTTCTCTTTCCTGCCCTCCCCTCGCATCTCTCCCTTCCCGACCTGGGGGCCCTAGTCGGGTTTGGGGCTGCGGCAGAGCAGTGGTCGGTGGGGGCCCAGTGGAAACACTGCCTTAGCCTGGTCCAGCCGCGGCCGCAGCCCTCCGGCTTGGCTCCAGCCACCTTTTCCTTGGAGCCTGCCCCAGCAGCACCACCACGGCTCCTGCAGAAGCTCTGGGGACCCCTGGGCAGGCCCCCAGCTCCCTGCCAATCCTGGACTGGCACGGAGGGGTGACAACGGCTCCCGAACAATGGCCAGAGCCCTTCAGACTGTCCGCGTCTCCTGCCCCCACCCGGAGGCCAACAACCCGAGCGGCGCGGGCGGGGGCGGCCAGGGGGCCTCGCTGTCGCTCCCAGGCCAGCGAACGCCGGCCACTAACCAATGGGCTACTGCAGCCCAACGGGGATCCCTCCGAGGCGGCCAATGACCTCGCTCCGCTCTCCACCCCGCCCTCGCCAACTCCGCGCAGCTGGACCGTTGGTGCTGGATGGCGGGGGGGTGGGGGGGAGTGTGCGCGGCGCTGGCCACTTGAGGGAGGGGGCGTGGCTTGGAGTCCCGTCGCCTCTCCCCACCCGCGCTTACGCCCCGCGCTCCCTACCCACGGATGCGAGGCCATCGGCCTGGCGGCGACGCCGCGGGGGTGGACCGCGGGGCGCGCGCAGTGGGCGTGGCCCGAGGGCGTGGCCCGAAGGGAGGCGGGGCCGCGGGCGCTGTCTCAGTGAAAGCGGAGCTGCGGCGGCGGCGGAGGCGTCCGGGCGGGTGTGCGCGCGTGTGGAGCGCAGGCTCGGCAGCGGCGGCGGCGGCGGCGGCGGCTCAGCCTGCGGCGGCAGCGGCCCGTCTGGAGCGGCCGCTGCGAGGACGCCAGCTGCAGCGGGAGAGGTGCAGCCGGGGCTGAGCGCTCCGCGGAGCCGGCGGGGGACGGGAACAGGTGATCCCAGCGTGTTGCTGAGCCCTATCGAGTTGGCGGGGCGGGAGTCCGCACTCCCGGGCGCAGCTGCGGCCGCCCCGCCGCGGCTGGTCGCGGACGGCGCCCGGCTCCGGACTGCGGCTCGGGCATCCCTCCGCTCCCGGGGGCCCAGGAAGCCTCCTGCCCAGCGGGCTCAGAAGTGCCTAGTGCCGCTGCCCGGCGTCCGCTCCGCGGCGGAGCAAAGTTGTGGACGTGTCCCGATAGCCGAGCCGGGCGCTGTCGCGACCCGGCCGGGTCGGCGCGTTCTCGCAGCGGCGCTGACACGCCGGCCCCGCCACCGCCTCGCCCCCTGAGCCGGCCCCCTCTGGAAACTGCTTCTGAGGCTGAAACTTTGAGCCGAGGGGCTGCGGGCGGCTCGGCGCGGGGACGAGGCCTGCCGGCGCCCCTCCGCGCGGACGGCCTGGAAGCCGCGGACGGCATGTGACGGCCCCGGCGGCGGCCGCAGCGCGGGAAGGCGCGGGCCCCGCGGGCTCCGGCCGCTGCGAGGAGGGGCTGCGCGGCGGCCGGAGAGAAGGCTGTGGCGCGCGGCCGACCCTTGCGGGCCCGGGCCCCGAGCCGTGCCGCCCGGCGCGCCCGGGCCCCGCCGAGGTCGTTGCGTCCCCGCCTCAGCGCGGGGACACTCGCCCCAAACTCCCTGAACTTCAGGGGCAGCCCCCGAAGCGGCAAAACTCTCACGGACCCCCACCCCGGCGGCGCCCCTCGACGACCTCCCCGCGCCGAGCCCCTTGCTGGCCAGGGCCTGCACTGAGAGGGCCTGGGGGCGAGGCCGGAGCTGACCGGCCTCAGCCCCGTGCCAGGCCACGATGCTCGTGAGGAAAGTGCCCGTCTTCGTCCCGGCCTCCCCGTGGGGGCTGCGGCTGCCGCAGAAGTTCCTCTTCCTTCTCTTCCTCTCGGGCCTCGTCACCCTGTGCTTCGGGGCCCTCTTCCTGCTGCCCAACTCCTCTCGGCTCAAGCGCCTCTTCCTGGCCCACCGGACCCAGCAGCCCGGCCTGGAGGTAGTGGCCGAAGTCGCTGGCCACCCCCTGGCCCGCGAGCAGGAGTCGCCTCCCAACCCGGCCCCCGCTGTGCCAGCCCCCGGGGAGGGCGACGCCAGCAGCCAAGCCAGTACCCGCCGCCGGAAAGTGTGGCTGCGGCGCACCCACCCCACCGGGACACGGGAAATGGCCACGGTGGCCCGGAGCAGCGGCAGCACGGCCCTCAGACCCCAGGAGGGGGGCATCCCGTTTAGCTTTGACTTCAACGCGTTCCGGAGCCGCCTCCGCCACCCGGTCCTGGGGACCAGGGCAGATGAGAGTAAGGAGCCCCAGAGCCTAGTTCGAGCCCAGCGGGAGAAAATCAAGGAGGTAAGGACTCTCCTCTCCCGGAAAAGGAAAAGACTCTCTGTGCTTCCGTCTGTTTCCCCTGGCCCCAGTCACTTCTGGTCCCTGGACTACTGCTCTAGGTCCTCCCTGCACACTGCACCCTCCTCTCAAACTTTCCACCTTCTCCTCAGTGAGCACTTTCCCCACTGCTGGGTTCAGTTAATCGTCCCCACCTCTGACAGATGGGAGCTGAACCCACTGGATCGACTCTCCCCTACCCCGACTCTGGTCTTTTCAGTCAAGTCCCCAACCCAGGTGGGTTGCACTTTGTCCCTTTGTGGAGTTGCTAGTTAGGTTCATTAATGGACACCCTCTCTGCTTGCATGGGGCCAAGGGCCACACTCTTTCTCACCGTGTGTTCTTGAGTCCTGACTTCCCCCAAACCTAGGATCTGCTACCTGCAAATCCAGGATATGGGGGTGGGGAGTGGTATTTAGTGTTCTGCAAGTATTTTGTAATCTAGCCAGCAACCTACAAACCAGAGGGTGTTGTGTATTCTTGCTATTTCTATTGAGCTTTGAAACAATTGTGCATAATCGCGTCTGATGCAGGAAGGAGTGATCAACAGGGCAGTTGGTAATGTTACAGAAGCTCCGAGGTTATTGGCTTAATGAAGCAGGTCTTGGACTTGCTCCCTGCAGGGACTGTACCAGGGAGGGGTTTAGAAGGATCACTTGGAGTGTCAATCTTGGTCCTAGTTTAAGAAACCAAAAACAAACACAGCCTCACCATGGCTTGAAGACTGTTGCCAAGCTGCCTCTGGTCACCAAATATTCTGCTCTACCACTGTCAGAGCTGCCTCCCTGAGGTTTTTGCCCAGCAATGCAGAGGGGGCTGCAGTGACACCCCTGGGCCACGAGGGGGCTCTGGGCAAGCTGTGGGCCAGGGTCTCCTTCCTAGAAATGAGAGGATGCATCCCCCACTCCCTGTGGACCCAGAAGGAAAGGGCTGTTTCTGCCTGGACTTCTTGGTTTGCTGCAAAGGAGTCAGCAGGTCTGACTTCCAAGGGGAGCCAACAGCAGTGGTCAGGACCTGCCCTGCCGGATCTACCCGGAGCCAGTAGAGGGCTTAGCTATCCCTCTCTCCTTGTCTGGACTGTCCTCCATCCCAGTGTCCACCTCTGCCCTACTTCTTACCTCCGCTGGTCCCCAGCCCTTCTGCAATAAGCCCTGTTGGGAGACTATCTTAACTCGCAACCACAGGACATTCTGTGACGTCAACATAGGAAGTCACAGAGATAAGTCCTTGTTTTGTGCGTGTGTGCACGAGTGCACTCTCAGTTTCCAAATTCTTGTTGAAATTTCAAAGGCTAATTGAAGGCTGGAACTTGCAGTAGCTAAGGAAGGGACATCATTTCTCCCTTTTTGGTTAAGAACTGTGTTTTTGACTACTTACCTGAACCACCCATAGCTCCTTTGCTCAAAGCTGGCTCTGAGCACGTTAGCCTTTTCTGCCTTTTTATACCTCCCCGGAGGCTAACCACCCCCAGTGAAATTACATATAAACTGCATGCTTGCAGTTTCTCATGGTGTGTCCAGAGCTGCCATCAGATCTTCAAAAGGATCCCCCAAACAATTAAGAATTAACTATT
This sequence comes from Zalophus californianus, assembly GCF_009762305.2. Taxonomy (NCBI): domain Eukaryota; kingdom Metazoa; phylum Chordata; class Mammalia; order Carnivora; family Otariidae; genus Zalophus; species Zalophus californianus. Next base: position 19,027,453 of record NC_045598.1, read on the forward strand.
GTCCTCTTCAGAAGAGGTGCTTTCTGCATTTGCATCTGGATCTGTGACCTATTTCTGAAAGCCTGGAGTTGGGAGCCCTGGTAAAAAGAGTGGGCTGGCTAGTGGGGACTTGGTTCTGCCCCTCTGTACATAGACAGCCTCCCTTGCTGGCTGAGGCTGCAGGCTGCAGCAGCTAGGGGGTGGTAGGAGGTGTGGAGGCTCTGCTCTGCAGGTGGGTGTAAAATAATATGGTGGGTGAAGGTCTGTGTTGGTTGCCAGATGTCTGGATCATTCAGTCTGGCATCTCTGAGCCCCCGTGGTAGTAGCTGGACGCTTGTTTGTATATACCTGCAGTTGGTGTTTAGTGAGCCCTCTCTTACTATCTTGGAGACCTTAAACTCCTCAGAATGGAGGAGGCTGAACTATATACACTATTATATTTTGAAGCCTGTTGTCTCTTCAGGCTTCTTGAGTTTGGACCCCCTTTCCAAACAACCTGAAAAATGGGAGGCAGAGTTTTTGGTTTAGCTGTCAACACAGAGTCACCTTCCATGGTGTCCTGCCTGATAAGGAATGCATAGGACTATGGCTGGAGGATGTCTTTATTTCCTTCTCATTTAAATTTCTATCTGTGCCCTGCTCAGGGGTAGATCATTTTAGAAAGGTGCCTGTTTTCATAAAAGGGACTGTTGCTTCCTTCTCTGGCTTGTTTATTTCCAGACTTGGATTGATTAGACCCCAGGAGCAGAGGGGGCGCTAGCATCAGATAAAAAGGGCTCTGTTCTTATAAGATGAGGTTTTTAAAGTGAAAGTAAACGTCAAGAGAGACCCAGAGAGGGTGATAAATGAGAGTGAATGAAGACTGGACACCCAGGCTCTAGATCAATGAAGTATATTTATAAACATTCTGGTTTGAGAGATGAACATAGGCATGAGGTCTGTGCTGATAAGATGGGTTGAAGCTGCATGTTCTGGGTGTACACACATCAGGAAACAATCTGTCTATTTTCGCTTTGCAGCCTTAGAACCTTAGAGGAGGCAATGTGGTGGAAGGGGGAAAGCTGGAGACTGTGGGTTCAAGTCCCAGCTCAATTATCAGCTGTCTGACTTTGGGCAAGCCACCTGCTCTCATTCCTGGACCTTATTTTTCCTTCTGTAAAATGGAGTAAGGGAGGGGAGAGTAGGCTGGTCACGTACACTCTTGCTTCCAGACCTGGCCCCAAGCAGGCTGCCAGTCTGGTCAAGGACTCCTTAGCAATTGGGCTTTTCCCAGCTCTGTAGTCAACATGCTAGTTCCATGAAGTCGGAGACAATGTTGTGTTGTTGTTGACAAGGGTGGTGGTATTCACTGTTTTATCCCTGGCACTTAGTCAAGAGTAGATATTCATATAGTGGTTAAGTTAATTATTCCCATTGTCCATATGGAACTTTAGAGATGGGATTGAACAATGACAGATCCTCAGCTTGGGATCATGAGGAGTAAAGGAGTTGGTGAGAATGTAAAATAGCTTGCTAGCAGCCTTCCCTTTCAGATCTGATGATAATATAGGAAATTATTGTCATGATTATTAATTATTGGGGACCTTCACCACTGGTGGATTTCTTAACAGATTCAAGTTCAACAGACTTTTCTTACTCATGACAAGAGCTGGGAGTATATAACTTGTCAGGGTTACATCCCGTGAAAGGACTCAAACTCTCCTGGGTCCTGCTAATGATGGTTGGTTGCCGATCTGGGGAACCTGAGTTCTCCCTTCCAGTGAAGGGGGGCTTTTGTTAAAGGGAATTGGACAGTCTGGGACAGTGAGAATATAGTACTGGAATGAGGCTGCTCCTGGGTTGCAGAACATAGGCTGAATTTCGTCTTCATCCCCTGTGCACCACTGTATGTGGCAGTCCTGCTAAGGATCCAACCTGGGTTCAAGTCCTTGCCACACCATCAACTCTGGCCTCAAAGAAAAATTCCTATCACTGGGCCTATTTTCCCGGTAAAATAAAGGGACTGGCATTTAGGGAGCTCTTCTCTTTCCCTCACTCCCAACTATTTACTTGTTTGTTTATGGATCTCCCAAGCACCTAGAAGATAGGGTCGGACACCTAGTTGGAGCTCAGTTACTTGAATGAGTGCCTACAGTAAAGATCTATAAACTAACGGCTAAGGTTGCTGGTGGCAGAGGCTGGGTCTTCTTTCTGAGGGTACCTGGAATTCTAAGAGTGTCAGAGGAGGGGCCATAGCAAGGTTGGGGACTTGGCAGCTCTGTGACCCAAGAGGCCTTTTAGAAGTTGCGGTATTTTTCCAAGTGCAAGTCTACCTTGAAGAGAGTGGGGAGGTGGCAGCCATGAATAAAATCTTCTTGTGCCTGGATAGCAGGCATCTGGAGGATGCCCCAGTCGCCCTGGAGTGCCCGAGACTTGGCAGGGAGTGCCCCAGCTCTTGCTTTCTATGCCTGCTGCGTTAAGTCTCCAGGATATTGCTGGTTATGATATGTGACTATGTCTGAATAAGTCATCTTGGCAAATGATCTTTGCTCGCCATTAATGGGTTGGTTTGTTAGTCATGTGTGGTTTCTCTGAATATCTGATTTATCACCTCTAGTGCCATGGACAGGTAGGAAAATTAAAAGGCTTTGTGTTCTTTGTAGCATGTGAATCTGAGCCTGTGAGATGTTCAGGATAATTAATATTAGGAACACTTTAGATTTAAATAGCTTTCCTTTGAAGAGCTCTGTTTAAGTTGCCGATTCATCGAAGATCTTTTTCTCCCCCTGTCCTTCAGTTTCACTCTTGTCCTGCTCTATGATACATTTAATGTAGATAGGAAGACTGGCCTCCAATAACTGGACTGGTCCCTTGGGAGACCCTTACATCCTGAGCCCAGCCGCACTTCATCCTTCCTCCTTGGAAATGAGTACTGTGTGTAAAGCTTAGAATTTTGTTCCCCTGCCCCCCCCCCCCACCCCGCTGGTGTACAACTTAATACCTGCAGGTTGGGTGGATCTCTTCTTTCATTTTGAGTTGTATTGTCATTTTGGGGAATTAGGTGCAGACATTCCAGGAACAATTGCTTTTTGGGCCTCACATCCTTAACTCAGTTGTTAGTGTTAGGTCTAGAAACAGTGACTTTTAAAAGTCAGTGTTTATTGCACACTGTAGTTAGCAGAGGGGTAAGAATTATAGATTCCTCTGCGATTTTCAGAGTGACTGATTTACATCTGAGCTCAAGAAATGCTTTTTCTCTAGCTTTCCCCGAAGACTGATCCATTACTCTACCAAAAATAAATATTGTGATACATATCAGGCATACTTTGCTCAAAGGGACTTACATCTTTTCTCTTACTGAAAAAAATAAATCAGGCTCACAAATTGGAAAGTCCCATTCAGGGAAGCAGTTTGATTATCTCAGTGGGCACCCGGTCTTGTAGATACTGCCTCTGGTCTTCCTGTATCTTAACTTGAGTCTGTGTTAAGGGAGGTGGTGGGAGCTTTAGGAAATTCTCTCCCTGCCTTGCTTTCATTGGCCAGTCGGGAAAGCCTTAGCAAGGGAATGACGGACAGGATTCAGGAGAGTAGTTGCCTCTGGTGAATTCGTGGGTATCTATTACATTACTTTAAAAGAGAGACCAGGGGCACCTGGGTGGCTCAGTTGGTTAAGCATCCGACTCTTGATTTCAGCTCAGGTCATGATCTCAACATGGTGAGATGGAGCCCCGCATCAGGCTCCACACTGGGCGTGGAGCCTGCCTGGGATTCTCTCTCTCCCCCTCTTCCTCTGCCCCTCCCCCCCAAATAAATAAATAAGAAATAAAAATAAAATAAAAGAGGGACCATGCATGGAGCAGGGATGAGTGTCGTGAATCAAAGATTATTATTATTATTCCAGTCTGTATACCTGCAGGCCAGAAAGACCAGGCTCATTCAAATAGCAAGCTCTGATTTTTGACTTCCAACTACCCCATGACCAAGTCCTTAAACACAACAGTTTATATGATTTGGGGGAAAGAAACAGTGGGATTTCTTAGTTCTGCATTCTCATAGCAGATGATGACAAGACACCAAATTGGAGACTCATCAAAAGAATTCTGAGTCAAGAGCCTAAGTCCCTCTTCTTTTCCCCCACTCATCTCTAGGGGCTAGTTAATAGCTTAGGCAGCATAGTTTTGGTTATTTTTTAATTTTAATTTTTTTTAAGTAGGCTCCACCCGCAATGTGGGGCTTGAGCTCAGGACCCTGAGATCAGAAGTCACATGCTCCCCTGACTGAGCCAGCCAGGTGCCCCAGTTTTGGTTCTTTTAAATGCAGAGTTGATGTGGCTGTGATCACTGTAAGTCACAGTTACAGATCACTGTAAGTTACACAGTTTTGGCACCTCGACCCCCAAAGAGAACAGAAGCTGTGGAGACCACAGCTATAGGCTGTGGACTCAGCATGTGTGGTGGCCCAGTTGAAGGATTTTCTTCCCTGAAAATGCTGTTTTCTAAGATTTGGGCTGAGAGCTCCCCAAACTTGGCAGGCAGGCAGTCGGAATAGCTCTTTCTCACAGGGAGGTCTGAGTATGTCTCTTAACTCTGCATTTTCATTAATTAAAGGATAAGACCAGGGCAGTTGTCTGTCTCTTTTAGGGCAACACCGTTAGTGGTAACTTTTACAGAAGAAACTTTGGCATATGATTCGTGTTCTCCTCAATCGATGAGCAATAATTTTGCTTTTATCTGGCATGCTCTGGGTATCAACTGCTCCACAGGTGAACATTACAGGCAAATAGTTTTCACTAAATAGCAGCCATTTTCAGTGGCTGAATAATAGGAGATTTCTCTCCCCTCCTTCCACCTCCACCATGATTTGGTGGTTGTCAGAAAATCCACTGTGCGGTACAGCTGTGTTCTGTAGGGTCTGCTGAGTTGTCTAGATAAGTCTGTTGGCCTCTCAATGCCTGTCCCTTGTGTTCTTGTCTTGTTTTTTTACAACAATCCTGCAATGCAGGCACTGTCTCTTTATTTAAGTATAGTTTACATATAGCAAAATATACAGATCTTAAACATACAGTTTGCTGAATTTTAACAAATGCAGAAAACTACGTAAACCACACGTGGAAATATGGAACATTTCTATCCCCTCAGAAAGATCCCTCTGCTCCTTCCCAGGCAATCCCCCATCATCCACCTCCCATCTACTATTTCAGTTTGTCACTAGAGATTCTGATTCTGTTCTGAAACTTCAAATAAATGGAGTAGTACAACATATGCCCTTTTGTGCAAGGCTTCTTTCACCAAGGATGTTTTTGAAATTCATCCATGTGTGTATTCATACTTCATTCCTCTTTATTGTCAAGATACGTTCTGTTGCATGAATATGCTACAGTTTGTTTATCACTTGTTGTGGACTTTTTGGTTGTTTCCAGTGTTTGGCTATTATGAACTAAGCTGCTATGAATATTTTAGGTACAAGTCTTTGTATAGACATGTTTCCATTTCTTTTATGTAAATACATAGGAGTAGAATTGCTGGTTAATAGAGTAGACATATGTTTAACTTTATAAGAAAACTGGAAACACTTTCCCCAAGTAGTTAAGGCCATTTTATACTTCCATCAGCAGTGTGTGAGAATTCTGCATTTTTGTCAACACTTGCTATTTTCCACCTTTTCAAGTTTAGCCATTCTATGTGATATGCAGTAATATTTCATTGTTTTAATTTTTGATTCCCTGTTAACTATTGGTATTGAACATCTTTTCATGTGTTTATTTACTGTTTCTGTATCTTCCTTTAAGTGTCCAAATCTTACACCCTTTTTTAATTAAAAAATTGGGCTCTTTATCATCTTATTGAATATAGAAATTCTTTATATATTCTGGATATAAGTCCTTTGTCAGATATACATTTTGTAAATATTTGCTCCCAGTCTGTGGTTTGTCCTTGCATTTTCTTAGTGGTAGGATTCAAAGAGCAGAAGTTTTAAATTTTGATGAGATCAGTGTATCAATATTTTCTTTTATGGTTAGTGCTTTCTGTGTCTACTTAGAAAAAAAATTCTTGCCTTCCCCATGGTTATGAAAATAGTCTCCTATTAATTCCAGAAGCTTGATCATTTTAGTTTTTACATTGAATTCTCCCATCTACTTCAAATGAATTTTTGTATGTGGTATGAGGTAGGAATCCAGAGTCATTATTTTACATTTAGATGTCCAGTTGTTTAGTATTTCTTGTTGAAAAGTCTTTCCTTTTCCCATTGAATTGCTTTGAAGCCATGTTAGATTTATCGACCATATATATACACCATATATATTCTGTTCTGTTTCTGGACTCTTCTTCTACTGATTTATCTTCATGCCAATTCATACTGTCTTGATGCTATCTTTATAATAAGTCCTAAAAGCAGGTCCTCTATCTTTGAGCCGCTTTTGCAAAATTGCTTTGGCTATTATAGGTACTTTGCATTTCTGCATACATTTGAGAACAAGCTTGTCAGTTCCTGTGAAAAATCCTGCTGGGAGTTTGATTGGGTTTGCTTTGAACCTGTAAGTCAAATTGGGGAGGACTGATACCTTAACAGTATTGGGCTTTTTATCCATGAAAGTGGTATCTCTTTGCATTTATTTAGATTTTCTTTTACTTCTCTGAACAATGTTTTGTAGTTTTCAATGTGGAGAACTTGAAGATCTTTTATTAACTGTATTTCTAAGTATTTTATAATTTTTATGCTGTGGTAAATGGTAATCTTTAAATTTTTGTATTTTAAAATAAAAATTTTTATTTTTTAAATTTTTGTTGCCAATACATAGAAATACAAGAGATTTTTGTATATTGACTTTATATCATGTGACCTTATTGAATTCATTTAATTTTTTTTTTTTGTAGCTTCTTAAGGATCTGTTAGGTATACAATAATGTTGTCTGTGAGTCAAGATACTTTTACTTCTTCCTTTCCAATGTTTATGCCTTTTATTTTTCTGTCTTCCTTGGTTGCACTGGTTAGGACTTCCAGTTCAAGGTTAAATAGAAGTGGTGAGAACTGACATCTTTGCTCTTTTTTTTTTAAGATTTTATTTATTTATTCATGAGAGACAGACAGAGAGAGAGAGAGAGAGAGAGAGGCAGAGGGAGAAGCAGGATCCCCTCTGAGCAGGGAGCCCGATGCGGGACCCGATCCCAGGACCCTGGGGTCATGACCTGAGCTGAAGGCAGGTGCTTAACCTGAGCTGAAGGCAGGCGCTTAACCATCTGAGCCACCCAGGCGCCCCTGACATCTTTGTTCTTGATCTCAAGGGAGGAGCATTCAGTCTTCTACATTAAGTATGATGTTAGGTGTAGGTTTTGGTAGATGCCTTTTATCAGGTTGAAGTTCCCTCCCATTCCTAGTTTGCTGAGAGTTTTTATCAGAAATAGGATCAAATTTTGTCAAAGGCTTTTTCTGCATCTATGGAGATAACCATATTGTTTTTCTGTCTAATTCTGTTAATATGGTGAATCATATTGATTTTAAAAGAATGTTAAACTTGCATTTGATTTTCTAATATTTTGTTAAGAATTTTTGCATCTGTGTTCATGAGGCATATTGGTCTGTAGTTTTCTTATAAGGGCTTTGTCTGGGTTTTGGCACAGCATTATGTTACTTCATAAAATGAACTGGAAAATGTTCTCTTCTATTTTCTGAACAAGCTTGTGGGACGGTAATATTATGTCTTCTTAAATGTTTGGTAGAATTCACCACCAAAGCCATCTAGGCCTAGAGAGAGAGAGAGTGTGTGTGTGTGAGAGAGAAAGAGAGGGTGAGAGAGAGAGAGGGAGGGAAGGAGAGAGAGAGGGAGGGAGAGGGAGGGATGGAGGGAGGGAGAGAGAGAGAGGGAGAGGTTTTAAATTATCAGTTCAATTACTTCAACAGATATAGAGCTATTCAGAATTTCTGTCTCGTGTTGGTTTTGTCAATTTTGCTTTCAAGAAATTTGTCAGTTTCATCCAAGTTGTAGAATTTATTGGCATAAAATTGTTCCTAAGATTCTCATTTTCCTTTTAACATTTGTAGGACCTGTAGTGGTGTTCCCTCTTTTATTCCCAATGTTGGTAATCGCTTTCTCTGTTTCATTCTCAAAAATAGTTCAGCTAGGGGCGCCTGGGTGGCTCAGATGGTTAAGCATCTGCCTTCAGCTCAGGTCATGATCCCAGGGTCCTGGGATTGAGTCCCGCATCGGGCTCCTTGCTCGGCAGGGAGTCTGCTTCTCCCTCTCCCTCTGCCTCTCCCCCTGCTTGTGCTCTCTCTGTCTCTCTCGCAAATGAATAAATAAAATCTTAAAAAAAAAAAAGTAGTTTATCTAGTAGTTTACCAGTTTTACTGATCTTTTTCTGGAACCAACTTTTGATCTTTCTAAAAAAAAATATCCATAGATGGGGTGGCTGGGTGATAGACATTGAGGAGGGTATGTGCTATGGTGAGCACTGTGAATTGTGCAAGACTGTTGAATCACAGATCTGTACCTCTGAAACAAATAATACATTATATGTTAAAAAAAAAAAAGAAGAAGATAGCAGGAGGGGAAGAATGAAGGGGGGTGAAATCGGAGGGAGAGGTGAACCATGAGAGATGATGGACTCTGAAAAACAACCTGAGGGTTCTAGAGGGGAGGGGGTGGGGGGATGGGTTAGCCTGGTGATGGGTATTAAAGAGGGCACGTTCTGCATGGAGCCCTGGGTGTTATGCTCAAACAATGAGTCATGGAACACTACATCAAAAACTAATGATGTAATGTATGGTGATTAACATAACAATAAAAAATTTAAAGAAAAAAATATCCATTAAAGGGGCACCTGGGTGGCTCAGGTCATGATCCTGGGATTGGCCCTGGCATTGGGCTCCCTACTCAGTGGGGAGTCTGCTTCTCCCTCTCCCTCTGCCTGCCCCTCACCCAGCTTGTGCTTTCTCTCTCTCAAATGAATAAATAAAATCTTAAAAAAATATATCCATTAAACATTTTTTAATATTTACATTTGTCTTTATTTTCTTCTTTCTCCTTACTTTGGGCTTAATTCACTGTTTTCTTATAATTTCTTTATCTAGTCTGACAATCTGCTTATGTCCACTTCCCCTCTTGTCGGTCTTCATTCTGTTGTTGTCATATAGTTTGCTTCTACATATATTACAAACCTCATAATACATTAGTAATTTTTTTGCTTCAATTTTCTTAAATAAATTAATCAGAGTCTTTTTATTCACACACATACTTACCATTTATAATGTTCTTTACTCCTTCTTGCATGTCTCAGTTTCTGTCTGGTACCATTTTCCCTTCAGCCTGAAAAACTACTCTTAATATTTCTCGTAGTGTAGGTTTGCTGATAACAAATTCTTGTAGCTTTTGTCTATTTTGCCTTCATTTTAAAAGGATATTTTTGCTGGATATAGAATTTTAAGTTGACTTTTATTTTTCTTTAATGAAAGACTCATTGTCTTATAGCTTTCATTGTTTTTGATGAGAACTTAGAGTATATTCCCCTGCATATAATGTATTTCCCCTCCCTTTGCATGCTACTAAGATGTTATCTTTCATATTCAGCAATTTATGATGTGCCTAGATGTGGATGTCATTGTTATTTTTCTTGGGGTTTATTGAGCTTCTTGTGTCTGTGAGTTGATATTTTTTCATCAGGTTTGGAAAAATTTTGGCTTATATTTCTTCAGTATTTTTTTCTGCCCCAATCTATCTCCTTTTCTTTTAGAGCTCCAGTTACGTATGAGTTAGATTGCTGGATGTTTTTTTTACAGTCACTGAATTTCTTTATTTTCTTTTCAGGCTTTCTCTCTATGCCTTGATGTAGATAGTTTATATGAACATATCTTCCAGTTCACTGCACTTTTCTGTAGTGTCCAATCGATTGTTAAGCCTACCCAGTGAATTTTTTATTTCAGGTATTTTCTTACATCTAGAATTTCCATCTGGACCTTTTCCATTGTTTTTGTTTCTCTGATATTTCCCATCTCTTCATTTATTGTCTCCATATTTTTCTTTAAGTTCTAAGGCATATTTATAATATTTTTTCAAAAAGTCTTTTTGGCTATTTCCAAATTCTTTCTCGTCATTGGGTCTGTACTTATTGACTGTTTTATCTCCTGGTTCACATTTTTTTTTTAAATACATCTTCATGTGTCTACTCATTTAAAAAAAAATCTGTGCAAAACATTGTGAATCCTACTTTTTTAAGATTCTAGCTTCATCTGCTTTTATGCAGTCTTTCTCCCCTCTTTCTGTAGTTATCAGGCTACCTGTTCTGGCTGCTTTATTTTCTACTTTTCCTATTTTGTGATGTTCTAAACTGTACTTGGCCAGGAAACCATTCAATCTAGCTTCTATAAGTTAGTGTTATATGTAACGTACAAATGAACACTTTGAGTAGGTTTCTAAAGACTCCTGAATCAACTGCGTGAACTTTAATGTACATATTTTAGTGCAGTTTAGATATTTAAAGATTCTTATTTATTTTTGGTGATTGATGTTGGGTACATGAAATATAATTTTGTATTGAATCTATATCTTAAGACAACAGTTCTCAAAGGGCTCCTAATTTTTGGCTGATGTGATCTTAAACTATTTGTGCATTTTTTTGCTCCTCTGTTTTTAGATGTTACAAGAAACATTTGTTAGTATCTTCATGTTCCAGCAGCCTCCATTAGTGTCCCTTTCTTCCCAGGATTTGACCTGTCAAATATTTTCTCTGGGCTCCTTACCTTAAGTCTAATGACTACTTCTTAAACCTTGTTTTGTAAATGCCCACATTAAAAAAAAAAAAAAAAAAAAAGAACTGTTCACATAGACCACATTACTGAATTACTGAAAAGAAGAAAGCTAAATACACATGGATGAAGGATTTCCAAAGTGCATTCTGTGAGATCTGATCTCTTATTTCCCCTTATTCAATAAAGTTAATGTGGAGTAAAGATAGTATTTTATAGCAAAGGCTACCCTTAACTTTATTTGTCTCCTTTTGAATGAGTGGGGTGTTGAATAAAAGTTATAAATCACTTATTTAAGATCCGTCTCCCCCATTTTCACTCCTGGAGCGAGCTTTTCAGAGGTTAAACCAAAACTTTGCCAAGTAAATGCTGATCTCCTGGGAAGACATTTCAGCACCATTTTTGTTTTTTCTGTACTTGTGTTCTTGACCTAAATCAGCAAATCTTTCTCCTTTCCAGCTCTCCCAGAAGCCATTCTCCATGTCTGTCACATACCTTACAGAGCTCTGGAGTAGTCTTGGTTTTTAATTATAAGAATCGATGGGGAGGGGCGCCTGGGTAGCTCAGTCGTTAAGCGTCTGCCTTCGGCTCAGGTCATGATCCCGGGGTCCTGGGATGGAGCCCTGTGTAGGGCTCCCTTCTCGCCCGGCAGGGAGCCTGCTTCTCCCTCTCCCACTCCCCCTGCTTGTGTTTCCTCTCTCACTGTCTCTGTCAAATAAATAAATAAAATCTTTAAAAAAAAAAAAGAATCAACGAGGAAAGAAGATTTTGGTTTCTTTCAGAGCTGGACCTTTTAGAGAGCAGCCTATAAAATATAACCAATGTTGTTACTTTGGAGTATGAGAAAACCCTTTGTAGAGAAAGTTTCATCTTTAGACAGAAAAATAGCAGCTCAGTCTAGAGACTTCTCTAGCAGTTTCAGATACAGGAGTTCTTGGATGTATAATTATGTAAGGGGCAGAGACTTCACACTGATGTACTTTCAGAGGTAATAGCCTCCTTATAATCATGCTAGGAGGTCTGTCTGGTTATTGATCCTTCAGTAACTAAGAATGGTACCAGAGTAGTGTCTGTCCAGATGGGGCTGAGGGAGACAAACAATATTAGACATTTTCTGTGATTAGGCACTGAATTAGATTAAAGCATAATAAGATTCTCTGTGCTCTGAATAAAGTGCTCTTAAACTCAGCACCAGTGGGAACAGAGTTCCAGGTTTCCAGCCCTGGTATTTGAAGTCATCTTGCATGTTATAAAAAGGGTTTCTGACTCTGGCCTCTGTACCACCCACTGGCATTTAAATCCTGAGGGAGAATCCACAGGGGGTCTGCTTTGGAGGGGAGTGGGGGTTGGGCTGGGATGATGCCCGCTTCCTCCTGGAGAGATGAGATCAAAAACTCCTTCTGGGAGTTTCGCCCATTAAGAGTTTAGCTGATCCCCAGCACAGCCTGTGGCAGACAGGGCATGGACTATAATCCCATTTTATAGCTGAGAGAATAGAGACACTGAAAAGACAGGCCACCACCTCCAGGCCCAGCCAGTTTAAACGCTGATATACAATATAAACCTACTCTCCTGCCACTTTCGTTGACATTTGTTCTATTACATCATCTAAAGCCTTGTGGGTGATAATTTAGAGGAAGAGCTTTCACTTTGGGGTGGAATGAAGTAGAAATTGTCAGTCTTGGTAGGTATCAAAAGAAGTGGTGTAGTGAATCTTTAGAACAGGGATTCTAACCTTAATTACAGTCTGGAACCCCATCGGGGATTTTAGTAAATACCGACACCCGAGTTCCTCTTCCAGAGAGTTTGATTTAATTGGTCTTGGGTGCAGCCTGAGCATTGGGATGTTTAAAAACTTCCAGGGGCTCTAATGTGCAGCCATGCTTTCGAACACATCTATGACAGTTTTGTCTTCATGTAGGCTGTGTCTCCTTTCTGGCTTTATTTCCCTTTTACCCACTTATGGGAGAGGTTGGAAATTTTCTGTATTTATTCAGACTTCGGCCAGGATCAGATAAGGAAAAAATGAGCTGGGGAAAGGACTCAATTAAAACTGACTTTTCCAGTTTATACTGTTAATATGATCAAGAGGAGCCATGAATTTATTAAAACTTTAAGAAAAAACATTGAAAACACCAACTATCTATTGAGCTTCAGTTATACACTGAAGAGGCTATATAAGCTGAAGAAAAGGCAACGATGAATCTCTGGCTTTTGGGAATTTTATGGTGTAATATTGTTATGGGTCTGAATCACTTCCCACCATATATGGATGCATAGAAGGGAGGAAACATTCGTTAGCTGCGTAATATTTGCCTGGCCCACCTAAATCCTTTTTTTGGGAAGCTGGTAGGACATAAACATCTGGGATGAAAATATTTGCTTGTCCAGAAGTAGATTTCCCAAAAGACCGTCGCCCTCCTGCCTATGGCTCCTCTTCCGCTTTCCAGTTAACAGAGCCGCCTTTTCACCTTGCTGTTTGGGCCTTAACATCGAGTAACAGATGCTCAGGAAAAAGAAGATATTGAAGAAGTGAAAAGCTGAACCCAGCCCCCAGCGTTCAGTCTCCCAGCAGCCGGGTCTGCAATTTCGGACCCTCTCTGCCCTGCCAGGTGCTAGATGTGACTTAACCTGAGAATTGCTGTCCTGGGTTATCAGATCGACTCTACCCAGGCCTCCTCTGGTGGAAGCTGCACAAGGTGAGAATAGCTACAAAGCAGTGTGAGTGTCCTCCCCACGGCTCCCTGACAGTCCTCTTGCAAGCTCTGTTTCCACGCAAGAAACCTTGGAATCCTCCACCTGTGCCAGATTGCCCCGTTTCTTCAATCTGTCCCAACTATTTCTAGCAAATTCTTTGGCTGAAGCGGCATCTAAAACAAGTCCCATTTGCCCCAGTCTTATTTCATTCCAGCTTCCAGAAGTGGACGTTCAGCACAGGAGCATTAATGGAGACGCAGACTTCAGAGAAGACATTTCCTTCTGTTGTTAGATCTTCTGTTAAAGCCGTGCTTACTCAGAGGCCTCTGGCTACAGGAAGCGGTGACGGGGATGGAACTTGGCAGATAGCTGTGGCTGTGGCTTTGTGGAGGCCTGTGTGGGGACATGATTGTTTGTATATTGGTTTGCATTTATGTATTGGTCTAATTTTCATCTTCCTGAGGTACCCAGATGCTATGGTGATAGATTGGTTGGAAACGACTCATTTGTCAGGGTTCCGTGGGGGACGTAGGTTTCCTTCTCGTGTGCAGTGGAGTCTAAAATGTTTAATTAGATGCTGAGGCATTTCTGCATGGGTCCATCTCTGCCAGTTCTCCTGGTGAATGCCGTTCCTAGGTTGGAGAGGGACTGGGCATTTCTGGGCCTGACCTACCCTCCCCTCTTGATGCAATTCTCAGTCCTCCCTTTTTATTAGCTGCTGGGTTCCCCCCCCCCCCGTTTTTGTTCTAGAAACTGCCTTTATGTGACTGCTGGAATTTGCAGAGCTGATTCGTGTTGGAAATCTAGTTGTCAAACAGGTCCAACCCAGACTTTATGAAATAATGTAGTTGAACTGATATGCAGTGAGAGGAATATTAACTACCTGCTGCTGATCTGTTTTGTTCAGTGCAACTTTTTCAGAGAACTTACCTTGTTCTTACTGCATGCCAAGCGGTGCCTGGGATGCTGAGGATGCAGAGATGTGGCTCTGCTCTCGGGAGTAGAACATCTAGCCAGGGTGCAGTGGATGTGTACACTGTTATAGCACCATGGAGGTGTCCAAATAAAGGGGTGAACAAAGGACTGGGGAGTCCCATCAATTTGACATCAGCTTAGGGAAAAGGAGAGCATTTCAGGCAAATGTGGAGAATACCAGGAGTAGTGGGCTTGTGGGATAGCAGGCTGCTCCGTGTGCTGGACCTGGGGAGGGGTTGGAGGTATGAATGTAGGTGAAATGTGGAATGCCTAGGGTTTCTACCTGGGGTAGATGGGGACATTGGGGAGTGGGGACAGTGAGAAATCCTGGGAGGGGAGAGAAGTTGAATTCTAGGCATGATAAAATGATATGCTTGTGAAATTGAGGTGGACACATCCAGTGGGTGGTTGGAAATACGGGTTTGGGACTGGGGGTGGTGGCACAGGAGATGCTGATTTCGAAGTCACAGCGTGGTGTGGCAGGGGTCGAAAGCTGGAGTGCAAAGCCATTCAAGGAAAACTTGGAGAGCACCTGTGTTTAAAGAAGAAACCGAGATTTGGAGAGAAGGTAGAGTCAGGTGGTAGAGGGACCAAGAAAGCCACACCCAGCCTTCCTTTTCCAGCTGGTTCTGCCATACCTGGCTGCCCACCAAGCCCTGGGAGCAGCTCCCAGGCCTTGCTGGGCTGTGTCCTCTCCTGAGGGGCCAGCCCTTCATTTCCTCTCCTCCTCACCCCTGCCCGGCTACAGAGGACTGTCTTTACTGGCTACAAACTCTTCGGCTGGCCTTCCTTGCTGGAATCAAGGATTAGTCTGTTTCTCCCCTTTGTTTTCTCACAGTTTATCAGGACTCACCTTCAGACCTCTGTTAAGAAGAGCTGGGTGCTCTGAGTGGACTCTTCTGCTGGCCTGGTGCTGAGTGAGCCCAGCCCTGTAGCTTACTCCTTGTCCCGGAAGAGCAGGCAGAGGCACTCCTCCACCTCCTTTCTGGAAATAGGGTGTGTGCGTCTCTGGCCTGGCCCTGTGCTAAAGATTCTCAGGCCAGCTCATCAGTAGGAGGAGGCCAAGCGTGGAGGGAGAAGGCATAGTTTAATCTTCAACGCAGAGGAAGAAGGTGTAGTTTAATCTTCATTGCTGTCCAGGAAAGGAAGACACTGTGGAGTAGTGAAGATACATTTTGTCTTTTCTCAGTGACCACAAGCAGGCAGTAGCCAAAGAGATACATTCTTCTCAACTTGTGGCCCGAAGCCTCCCCTCCAGAGGAAAGGTTCTCTTGAAACCGAGCCACTGGCCATAGAACGGGGAGGGTCCCTAATGAAACTGCCATCCAAGGAACCTCTGTGTGGCTTTGTCACCCTGGACACCCTTCCAGATTTTCTCATGACGTGTGAGCTGCCGAAGCTGCCCTGCTTTCTGGCCGCAGCCCAGGACTGAAAACAGGCTCCTCAGCCAGACTGTGTCTAGAAGAAATCCGAAAGCTCAAGGGCCAAATCAGCCCCTACCTTGAGGCCACGAGGTAGCCATGACTTTTTCTGTCTTGCCCGAATTGCTCTAAGTTTTCCTGTAGTGGTTTGAGCATCTTGAAATTGGAATATGTAGGTCTGTTCGCCCCCTGGGGTAACAGGTGAGATGTGGCCAGTGCTAGTCCATTCCAGTTTTTCATCGCAGGACTGGAAAGCATGTGGTGTCTTTCTCCCCTGTGTCACTGTATTTTCAGTGACAGTCTCTGTTGGGTTGCTCAGCCTCCTCAGGGAGGTGATGAAAGCTAAAATGAGTTCCTGTTCATCCCTGCTCGTCCTTACAGGGTTTATTGATGTTGGAGCAGCCCCACCAGCTAAGTTGAAAAGCGTCCAACTTCCTGGCTCTGTACCTCCGTGCAGTGCCGGCCCCTATTGGGCCTGGACCTTCTGCCCCAAGCCAGCACCCCCTCTCCAGTCCCGGAGCTCTGGAGACTACAGTCTTGCATTAGCAAGGCTACAGAGCCTACTGCATGGCACCAAGGAATTGCACAGACTATTATATGAGGTGACTTTTTAAAAAATTGTGTGTAAAGTACACATAACATAAAACTTATTATTTTAAGCATGTTAAAGTGTACAATTCAGTAGCATTAAGTACATTCACAATATTATGTGATTATCACCACTGGCTAGTTCCAGAAGTTTTTCATCACTCCAAGTGGAAACCCTCTACCCTTTGAGCAGCCATTTCCCACTTCCTTCCTGACCTCAGCCCCTGGAGACCACTAACCCACTTTCTGTTTCTATGGATTTTTCTAGTCTGGATATTTTATGTAAGTGGAATCATGCACTGTGTGGTCTTATGACGTCAAGGTTCATCCATGTGGTAGCACGCGTCAGTTTCATTTCTTTTATTCATTTCGGAATAATGTTCCCTTGTATGAGTATACCACATTTTGTTTATCCATTCACCTGTCAATGGACATTGAGATAGTTCTACCTTTTGGCTATTATGAATAATGCTTCTATGAACATCTGTGTACATATTTTTGGGTGGACCTCTGTTTTCAGTTCTTTTGGGAACCTACCTAGGAGTAGAATTACTGGGTCACATGACAGTTCTATGTTGAACTTAATGAGGAACTTCCACAGACTTCCATGGTGGCTATACCATCTTACATTCTTACCAGAGGCATGAGGGGCAGTGACTTGGGCAGGGAAGGACCATGTGGTCAACTTGGGAGGGCTGATCTGGGAGGTGTTTGTGGGCTGAGCCTGGGATGGTGGCAGAGGATGGCCTCACTGCGGGAGGGTGGGGGGGTGGGGAGGGGAGCCTGGTTTGAGAACCAAGCCCAGCCCACAGATGAGGCTGTTGGGGGAAGGAGTGTATGATGGCGGATGGGAGTATTTCACTGGGTTCCAGCATGGAGGCACCATGTTTTACCCTAAAGCAATGCCCCTTTCCTGAGGCAGAGGCAGCTGGTTGCCCTCTACGTGGGGTTGGGTTTTGAATAAAACATGTGAGGTGAAATCACTTATGGTCAAAAGTATCCTTGAAAATCTCTCATTACCAGGACCTTGGCCCTCGGAAATTCAAAAGCCAAAATTTAGCTTCCTTTGTTTGCTCTTCAGTGGTGGCTTCTCTTTCCTTGGGGCAATGGAGGTCAAGGCGTAGTTTGCTTGAGAAAAGAATAATAGGGAAAATAAAGACATTGGGGGAAGAGGTAGCAGATAGATAGAATCAAATATCTGCAAGTTAAATGTATATATGATGCGACGCTCAGGCCTTCTGGCCTCTGTACTGATTGGCTTAGGACCAAGAGTAGGTGTGGTGGGGCTGGGGAGGACCAGAAAAGCCAATAGCAGCCCCAACTCAGCATAGGCAGGGTTGGGGTGGCCCCTTCAGCATACCCAAACTCCGGGAGCCCAGACTGCATCTTGGCCTACCTGGGCCAAGTCAGTGCCACCTTACAGTGTTATGATTTATCAGTGTTACAGTTTCATTGTGATGCTTCTACATTCACTGCCTCCTAGAAGCATCTGGTAATCGGGAAGCGTATTCCCAGTTTACAGATTGAGGCTTAGAAAAAGAATGGCTTTCAGAGTGGCATGATTAGGAAGAGACAGAGCTAGGACACACACCTGGGACTTCTGGCTATAGATTCAGCATTCTTTTTCTTGTGTTCCACTTCTTGTGGGGAACTATCTGATATTGGTGCTAATCTTTTCCAACGTGCTCTTTGTTAGGACAGATGATAGTCTTGGGGGTCACGTGGTGGTGCTGAGAACCTGGGAAGCGATCAGGGTCATGTCTGTTTCTTACACACGCAGCTTTCATTCTCCCCAGGCTCTGGTCAGACGTGAGCTAGATCTGTTTACTCTGTCTCTGCCAAGGCCATCTTGGCCCCCGGCTGTGCCCCCATCTGTCTGAGCCCCTTTCTGGGCAGCAGCCTCCCAAAGAAACAGCCCTCAGCTCAAGTCGGCTGAGATTTTTGGGTCGAGCCCCAATTCTGATGAGGCAGAGTTAGCATCTCCTGCTGCAGCTCTGGCTTTCAGCAAATGGTAAACTCTGCTTGAGGGCAACATTCAATTATGAAAATCTATTTCTCTTGCCACATTCAAAAAGTCTCCTAATGTGCCTTTGTGCACATACACATTTAGTGACACATCACTAAATGTGTATGAGGTTGCCATGGAAATGTCTCTCCTCTAACATGGCATTCCAAGAGCAAAGAGAAGGGAAGTTTTCTTTGTAAAGAGAAGCAGAGCAGAACTTGGCTAATTGTCATCACATGGATCCCCAAACTGTCATTCTTCCCTGACTACCTATCTCCTACTTCCTGTCAACAACCTAGTGCTGGAAGCCAAATCAGCACGCTGCGTTTCCTCAGGAATTCCACAAGCATTGTTCTTAACCTCTATGCCAGGCACATCCCAGGAAGGATGCCAGGATTCCTGATTTGAGTTTTCACCCAGCTTAGAAAGTGCACCTTCCTGGACCGTCTAGCACATGCCACTCATAAACACTCAAGTCTCAGAAGAGCTCTTGGCACCAGCCTCTTTGTAGACGGTGCAGGCTGCGCAGGTCTTCAGAAGATACTAGACATTTTCCACCAGAGACCCTGAGCTTCAGTTTTTGTCTTTGTGACAAGTGCACGGTATGACAGCATACAGAGAGTGCTAATACTAAAGCACCTTTTGAATGTCAAAAATCCCCCAAATTTTCCCAGTAGTGGTGTGAATCCACAAAGATGGAGAAGAACCTCAGAGACCTAAATCTGACTGAATATCTTCCGGTTTCTGACTCATCTTGCCCTGTTTTCATCTCTGTCCTGTCAACTTTCTTTCCTTTTTTTTTTTTTTAAAGATTTTATTTATTTATTTGACAGAGATAGAGAACACAAGCAGGGGAGGTGGCAGGCAGAGGGAGAAGCTGACTCCTCATTGAGCAAGGAGCCTGATGCAGGACTCGATCCCAGGACCCTGGGATCATGACCTGAGCCGAAGGCAGCCGCTTAACTGACTGAGTCACCCAGGCGCCCCTATCCTGTCAACTTTCTTTATTGATCCTATCTGTGAACAAAGAAGTCATTGTATTTCTGGACTTTACTGGCAATTTTGGAGGTTATCCTTTATCCGTATTGGCCGATCCTTTGACTAGGTCATGGGGTTCACTGGCTTTCCCAGTTTTGGAGTTGGGTTGCTGTTCTTATTGGTTCTGAAGTCAAAGCTGATGGGTCTACTGTAGTTCACCAGTGGCAAGCTCTAACGTGGGGACCTTAGCATCTTGCCCTGCACACCTGCCCTAGGAACCTGTCATTTCTATTCTCAGTTGCTCTGGATTTCTCCGCAGTCCCCTTTGGCCTGTGAGGCTTTGCTATCATTTCACAGGTAAGAGATGGTTTCAGGGCTCAGAGACCAGTTCACCCATATGCATGTTTCTGTTTCTGGCATCCAACACACATGTGGCTCTTGGGCTGGAGGGTTCCAGAATGCTGGACTCCAAGGGGACTTCTTGGTTCCTTGGGTTCTGAGAGCCTGCTTGTTGCTGTGCTCCAGCTGCCCTGCATCTGATAGAAGCATCTGGTTCCTGTCCAGTATCATAAGGTGAACTCCAGAGGTTGAACATATTCCAGCCTTGTTGCTTTTAATGTTGAAAATCCTGGGATGCTCCATCTTGCTCATGGCCATACTAGCTTCCCAAAGACTGTTTGCCACTAGCCAAGCCGCATTGCCAAAGTGGTGGGACTGAACCAGCTTCTGACTTAAAAGAGCAGAGGGTATGTGTGCTGCCGGCCCCCCACATACTCAAATCTCCATTCCTGACGGGATCTTATTGGGTCTCCACTTACCTTGGGTGTGAAGCAGGTCTTTCCTGCCATGAGACAGATTGATCTTCTTGCTTTTATAAATGAGGTTCTCAGCATTGTTTCTTAACCAACATTTATTTCTCCTGCTGTCAAGGGATGGATGACGAGTCAAGCAGCTCATTGCTGACTGTGACCTTGTCGATGATATGTAAGCCAGACCATGAGCTGAGGGTTTGGTTCTGGTTCCAACCAGAAACTCTGTAGGGGTTTGGAGCCTTTTGTTACCAAGTCAGTGGCCAGTGCTCACCACTCTGGGGCCTCTGAGGAACCTGCCCAGCTCCTCAGGCAGCCGCTGCTCCGGGCTACTTCTGTGGTTGCTTCTGAGCTTATTTTGGGGCCTATATTGGGAGCTCATGACCTCTCCCTTGAGAGACCAGGTCAGACATTGCCTGCTTTAACTCTATGGCCTAACCAAATCTCCCCTCCAGCAAGGGACAGGGACTTTTAACAATAGAAAACTCTATTTGGGACCATATAGAACTTACTCTGATGCAGAATGTTCTGAATTTTCCTTCTGCCATTTTAGGCTCTGATAAATCTGCCACATTTGAATGGTTAAATGTCTGTTAGGAGAGCTCACTGCCCCTTTTTGCTCTTGGCTTGTGCAAGTAAATATCAATTTAGTTCTTATAGAAGAAAAATAAAGGAGACTCGGTTGTCTTCCTAATCCACAAACCCTGTAATTCTCACCTGGAAAATCTGGCTCTCCTATTTCAGATCAGTTCTAACAGCACAGGCTAAAAGGAGGCTTTATTGCTCTTAACCGAGCTTATTTCTAAACTTATTTTTCAGCTTGTTCGTTTAGTAAATAAGAACCCCTCAGAAGAGACGTGGAGGGGATTGGCTTAGGAGAAAGGGAGAAAGGCAATGATGCCCGCAGGATGAGTTGGGGAGGGAAACTTGGTTCTGGAGAGAGTCCCACCTACTGCATACTCAGAGTGGAGTCCACCAATTAATGAGCAAACATTCTAGAAATCAGTGGATGCCAAGAACCAAGGGCCTGGCCACTGCTGAGTCTTCTAGAGTGTCCCACAGGAAAGCACAGACTAGCCCTTGCCAGAGACTTCTATTGGTAACCGGGCCCAGCTGGCCAGAAAGACAGACTGCCCAGTTGGAGGGGTCAGAGGGTTTTTGGTTCTTCCAGGCCCGGACCCTGAGCGTGCTGGGCTCTTCAGCTGTACTTTAAGCTTCTCGCCGAGCTCACTGCCTTCGTGGGGCCAGGAGGGGCCAGCTCCAGGCTGCTCGTTGCCCTATAAGTCCTTTGAATTGGACAGATTCCTGTTCCTGTTCTGCCCTTGTCACTTGTGAGCAGCCTCCCAGCAGATGGAAAGGGCAGCCCATGCCCAGCACTGTGGACACGGCTCCTGAAGGCAGTGCCTGACCCTTCTGTGTCTGTGGGACCGTGACCCAAGGCAAAACTCCATATCTTCAAGTAAGGTGCTCTCTGCAGGGAGAGACTAATGTGTGTTCCTCTGGCTCTTGTCACTGAGCAGGTTGCCCAGAATTAACATGCTCACCCTTTAACCGCAAGCTGATCCTTCTGGCCTGGTAGAGTGCATTCTTATTCCCACCCTGGCAGGGGCCTGAGGTCAACTGTCCGTAAAAGAGAGATGTTCCCCATGGGGAAAATCTGTGCTTTGGGGGGCTATATCAGGTTTATTTCAGGTGTTTCCTTAGACTACTGGATTGTGGGATTTAGAAAAGCAATGAAGTCCTGTTCCATCTGAGACGTGTTAGCGACGTGGTCCCACATTAGTGCTATGGGAGTTCCTGAGGGGGAGGGAAGACACTGCTGCCTGCCTGCTGTGGCCTGAGCAGGGATCACAGAGTAGTTTGGAGACCTGGAGGGCCCGTCCTGCTTCCCAGCAATGGCTACCCAAAGCCAAGTGCTTTATCTTTCCGATTTGCCCTGTCAGCAGCTCCCGAAGCCTGAGTCTGAGTGGCTGACCCCCAGGCCTCCAGGCACTTCCCAAGGACACTGGTAGCCGCTCTGCTCCCAGAGGAGTCAGGGCTGGAAGGCCCGTGTGGCCCCTGGCAAGAGGTTCGGGCAGCGCCAAAGGCTCCTGCTGCAGGACAGCTGTTGCCTTCCTGGTGGCTGAGGGGAAACAAATGGCTTCTCTAAGTGACACTGGGGCTTTTGCGAGTACTGCTTGCTGCCAAAGAAGTCTGTTCAGTGTGGCGGAGTCGTGCTCTCCTGGGAAGTGAGACTCTGCTAATGTGTTCTCAAGTTCTGTTCCAGCTGGCGGCCGCCTGTCCTGCCCCATAGGCTGGAAGGCCCCCTGCGCCCGCCCCGGCACGGGCCTCGGGGGCCGGCAGCGCCTGGCGTGTGGCTGGGCAGCAAAGACCGAGGCTGCTGCCGGCCCCGAGCCGTGCAATCTTTTCCCCGGTGGGCCTTGGGAGCTAGGGCCAGGGCCTCGTGAGGAGCTGTCGTGAAGCAGAGTTTGGGTGTGTCCTCCCAGAGACATGCGGGGGCAGCCGGGCGCCTCAAGCAAGTCACGGAACTGCTGCCTCAGTTTCTTTTTCCTCACAACGAGCGATAATGGAAACCACCCTTGAGGTTGGAATACGCGTGAAGTGCTTAGCCCAGTGCCTGGCACATAGTAGGTGTTTCATCAGTATTAGCTCCTATTGTAACTTCTCTGCTGAGACCCCTGAAAATTACCCAGCTCTCTAAGGGGCTTTTATAGGAAACCATCTTTTTTGTGTTGTGATGTGACTACTGTGTGCCCTTCCTTCAAATGCCTTCTGATCAGATGTCTTGTCCCCTGCCCTGGATGCAGTCCTCTGGCTTCTAAGATGGGAATTCCACAGATGTCCGAATTTTTCTGAACTCTCTTGGAACCAACAGCTGTCAGTGTCCTGGGCTAGGGGCCATGTTGGAGAGAGTAAGCAGCTAAGCTGCTTTCTCCAGAACTAGGCTCCTGTGGCTGGCCTCAGTTTCCCTCAAGTCTGGCTCTAGCAGGAAATTTGCTGAGTGGCCCAGCTCTTGCCTGGGAGGCAAGGGATGAGGAATATTTGGGATGACAGTGTGGGGACTGCCCCTGAAACTCACCATCTGTCTGCTGTAGTGGTTCTCAACTGGGGTGATTTTGTACCACATGCCCCTCCCTGCCTTGGCCAATTGCAGGTGACGTTTGGCAATGTCTGGGGATATTTTTGGTTGTCACAACTGGGGATGATTTTGCAGTGGGTAGAGGCCAGGGATATTGCTAAACATTTGACAATGCACAGGACAGCCCCCCACAATGAAGAATTATCCAGCCCAAAGTGTCAGTAGTGCTGAGGCTGAGAAACCCTGATCTGTTCCCTTCTGGATGAGGACACAAGGATTGTAGGGGGCAGCATCACCCAGAGAGATCAACCTGAGGCCTTTATCCCTTCCTGCCCTGCAGCCCAGAACCTAGGCTCACTTACCTCTTACTGATACGCTGTGCAACTGTGGACAGATTAGCCCCTCTGAACCTTCGTTTTCATTCCTTGTACTCAGGGATACTAGAGGTTGCCTTTCCAAATGAGGGCCTATCCAAGGCTTTCAGGTCTAATGTAGAGATTATTATCTTAGGGGATCCCAGGCTGTTACACCGATTCATGAGGCACCTGACTCCTTCCAGAGGGTAAGGCTTTGTAAAAAAACAACTCTGACTTTTATCTGGGGGGAACTGTTGAGCTGGATCTAGACTGCATTAAGGAAGCTCTGCCCCATGCGGTGGGTGGATACTCACCCCCAACCTCTCCCACGTCCCAGGACATAGCCACTGCTGAAGCAGCTTTTCTTGCCTCCAAGTAAGCAAGCTTTTAATCTGTGTGTGGCCGCACTGGGAAACCTGACTTTATGGCAGATGCTGTGGAATGTAATCTGCTCACGTTTAGGCTGTAAATTTTCTGTGGTTCCAAAGTGCTGTGGAGTTCACCAGAACACATGCTGTCCTCTGATAATTGAAGTGCCTTAAAACAAAGCAAGGCCTTCTTGGTTTGAAATAAACTGTCTTGCGAGCTAGGCTATTTTAAAAAGAAAACAAAACTTAGAGCATATCTCTAATGGAGGGCTCCAACCTACTTCATCCCCAAAGGTCATGGATTAAGGAATTAATCCACTCTGTGATCTTGGGCAAGTCCTTTAACTTCTCTGGTCTGAGTTTCATCTGTAAAATGTGGGGCCCAAACTAGATCCCCAAGTCTCCCTCCTACTGCAGCCTCTCACTCAGCTCCTGTGTTTCATGGAACTTAGGGAGGGAACCTAATGCTGCTCTTCCAGGGCGAAAATCACCCCTTCTGAAAGGTGTGGGCCAGCTGAGGAAATGACCCTCTCCTCCCCTCCATAATTATGATTCTCAGATGCTCTCCAAATACTAAATGACTAGTTTAGTTACATGGAGCTGACTGATACTCATAGTTTAAATCTCTTTTCTTGACTTCAAGGGAGTGAACTGAGTTTGACAAATACAAATGGAAAACCATTCTCTGGCTCTTTCCTCTGACCCTTGGGGACAGAAGATGACTGATGTGTGGGGCAGAGGGTGGCTGGTTAAAAAGTGGGCTCTTCCTCCCACATCCCTCTTCAACCCCTGGTTTGTCTCGTTGGGTCTGTTGTCATCCTCACACCAGGGGTATTGATTTCCAAGTCTATTGGTTGAAATCTTTTCCTTTTTAAAACCCTCTGGAAAATGCCAGTTTTCCCTCAAGGACTTGTGCCAGGGGTTAATAGGACAATGTAAAGAAATTCACTCTTACCCTGAAACCTCAGTTTTTCCTGTTGCAGTTTGACCTAAACAAACAAACAAACAAAACTCTTGTCCTTGAGCCTGACAATATGAAATAGCTCCCCTGGAGCTGGGGTGGGAGAGCAAGCCCAGGGCCTGGACTGGGGGTCCTCATGAGCTGCTTCCTGTTTCGGAGGGGAGGGAGTGGTGGGGTGTGTCTCCGAAGGATTGTCTACAAAGCCAGTGTGGGTCTTAGGATGGTATTATCATGTCCTTCTAAAAGATATCATTTCATAATATAGCTGCGGGTATATTTGGCACCTTTTCCAGGTCTAGAGACTCCCAGTTTAGTAGTCCTTCACCAAAGTATTAGCTGAAATACTTGCCCAGTTTGATACGGTCAGCTTCATATTTGGAATAAACAGACCTGAGTGTTAAATTCCTTCTGGGTCTCTACCTTCTGCAGGTGATTCCATGTGTGTTTCTCTGCTTACGTCAGGCTGTGCTTCTGTCTGCTTTATTGTAGTGCTTCCTTTGAAGGTGCTGGTGGAAGTGGAAAATGGAAGGAGAAGACACTTGTTTGGTCATGCCCATGCTGGCGTCTTGCTCTTCACATTCATTGATCACAAAGGAGTCAAAGAGGTGGCAGTGGTGGGGGGCGTAGTGAATCGAGAGGCCAGCCTGGGTGGTAACCAAGCAGAGGAAAGGTCTTTCTTGGATCCAGAAGGAAAATGGATCCCAGGACCTTCAACCTTCTAAGTGAGAGCCTGACATGGTCCTGTGTATCATGACGTAGCTGGATAGTTCTGTGTCCTGAAACCGTTTTCTAGGAGTGAAGGAACATTCAGACTGAGAAAGCCACCCTCAACATGTACCTTTGTCCAGAGGTTGGGGAGAAGGAGAAGCAACAGTTACAGGGGCAGGGGTAAAGATGGGGGGATGCTGCTCAAAGTATAAGAACAAAGTGATGAAGCAAGGCCCCGAGGCTTGAAGTGGTGGCGCCTTCTGTGTTTGGTTGGAGGTGCTTACCTTCTGGTGAATCATCCATACACACAGCAGTTTATGGTCTTCATTATTCTTTAGCAAGAAATAATTTCCTACTCATATGTCACTTTAAGGCTAAGGACCTTACACTCCCGGTGCTGAGAATATAGTAGCTCATTGTACATCAGTCCTATTTATGTCCCATTTGGGGACTTGGGGGCTGCCCTTTGACAAACACACAGAAAGGAGATTGATACAGCAAAAGCCATAGAAGAACGAGAAGGCAGGACCAGGGAGCTTGGTAACCTCATGTTAGGCCCTGTTACCCATGGGGGCTTTGATCTCAGTAAGTTATCACCAGCTAACCACTGTCTTTTAGATGTCATCCTTACTAGAATAAATACACCCATGTAACTTGCATGGTGAATCACCTGCCCTGTAGTGTGATCAGGGACATGAGTTCTGGGCTGTGGATGACCACACATGGAGCCTGACCCACCGACTGGACACCTGCCCACTTTGAGGGCTTGCCCCCTTTTAGAGCATTACAGCCAGGCCCCTGCTGTGCTCCTCCCTGTTCTCTATGCCCACTTCCCAGCCCCCCAGGCCTTGATGGTCTAAGCAAGAACATACCCCTGCTTTCTACGAACATCTGGTCTCCCTCTGGGTGGCCTGGCAGGTATTAGTCATCTAAAGCCACAACTCGGTGACCACTACCAGAGTGTGTGTGTGTGTGGGGGGGGGGGATCCTTTCCTATAGGTTATTCATCTTCATGATGGTTCCAGGAGACAGAGATGATAGTTCTCCTGTGTTACAGTTGAGGAAGCTGAGGCTCAGAGATGTGAAGCAACATGCCCAGTGTTATACAGCCGGAAAGTGACAGAAGCAGAGTGTGAATCTAGAGTGGGACCCTTGGTTATCCCGTTCTGCCCTAATCATAGGATACACAAACTATAGGCTGTAAGGGCTCTGTGAATGGGGAGGATTCATGGGAGTGAAGGAGATTGGCCCAAGGGTTGGTGTGAGCCCAGTAAAGAGACAGCCTGCTGCTCCTCCAAACCTGCCTCTGAAAATTCTTCCTCTTCTCTGAGCTCCCTCCCATCTACTCAGCCCCTTACAGCTTCTGTAGCCCCTTCTCTTTCTCTCTTTTGATCTTGGGAATTGTTCTCATAGTTGCCATCTCTCCGGATGAAAAAAACGAGGCCCACAGGGAGGGCTTGTGCAAGATGGTGTGGCAAACAGGAGAGTTAGCGGGACTTGGGGTCCTGAGTTGTGCTCTCTACTTTCTGTGCCAGCCCCAGCCCTGCCATTCCCACCATGCTGGTGTTTTCTAAACCCCAGGTGTGACTGTCCCTGCAGAAGGACGCTGGGCTGGGCCCTCTGAGCCCCTCCCCAGACCCTCGCAGCCCCTCCTTTCCCCGGCTCACCCCAGCCTACTCATTCCATCAGACTGACTCTCCACAGACCGTGAAGAAGCTGAGAGCAGCTGCACTGATTCCATGTGTTACCGGCATCTTCCAGGCCTGGCCAGCAGCATCACCAACAACGCTGGCCCTCCCTGCCTCTCCCCTGCATGCCTTACGTTGTTCCTGAGCCCACTGCCCAGGGGAGGAATGTCAAGAAAAGCAGGAGGCTGTGGCAGGGTCAAGGGTGCTTATTCCCAGCACCTGACAAGGGACTTGAGCTATGAAGTCACCCACTTGCCTGAATGGTCCCTGGTTTCATCACAACCGCTACCAGATGGAGCTCAGATGTGATTCAGGAAGTTGGAGTTGGGGATTTTCTTGTCTCGGGCAGCTTTCAAAGTCAGGACCATTTTGTTCTTCCCTTGTCTTCTGGGACCTTTCCCCACTCCCCATGCCCCCTGGTGTCAACAAAGCGTATGGTTCTACTTCTTCAGCACACCCGGCTCTGTCCTCCTACCCCTGCCTCAGACCCAGAATTATCTCTTCTCTGGCTGACCTGCCAGAGCTTCTGCTTGATCCTCAGGCCACAGTTGTCTATAATATGGACTTCACTACCTAAAAAGCACAGTATCAACTACATCTTTTTTGAGGCCTCCAAGAGGCAGCACCCTTCCCTCCAGGGAACTGAGTAGGCCCCGGGGTGGGGCTGCAGCATAGTTCTTAGAAACCCTAAATCCAGGGAGATTAGCGGGCCCAAAATATAATTCAAAAGAATTGTGTGTTTTTGGTGGTGCTTTTTTTTTTAATGACAAAACTTACATGTTGTATAAACATGGTTGCACAGTCCTGGGTGAGTCCCTCGCAGCTGAATCACCTATGATCCCAAAGCAGGGTTTGGTCTGCCTGTGGGGTGCACCCAGAGATGTGCCAGAGCTGAAACAGGAGAGCCACTGTTAAATTTTCAGAAATTTTTAGAGTGAATTGTTCAAAACAGCCATTACTTAAAAATTAATTATATAAATTTACAATTAAGGTATATTAAAAGCAAAGGTAGCCAATATTCAAAACTCCTCACTTCCTAATTAATTTACTACATTATTACTCACCTGTGCTCATGAGGTAACATGCATCCTCTCTGTCTGTATATAATGGTGCTCTGCACATCTCTTCCTAACATCATGTTGGTAGCTTGAAATAGACAGTGGTAGGAAGAATGTTTACACCACAGAAACTAGCAAAGGCTATAAATCAGGATCTGATTTATTGTTCAGATGATTGTCTAGACGTAGGAAAGTGGTGGAGAAAATGTTAATGCAGAGTAAACTTAAAGTGTATCATTGTAAATAGCGTGAAAAATTGAAAATAACCTTTTTCCAGTTTTCAAAAACTGCTGTCAAATTCAGCAAAGAATCTGCTACTGTCTTGACAGACAAATGGAATTCTGGTCTGTTTTCTGTTACTTCATTTTTGTCTTACTCTTAAAGGTAAGCGAAAATATCCAGCAGAGCTGGTTAATTTGGTAATGTGGTAATGACACATTTGCCAAAACACCATTGGTACAGCTCTGCCACATGTCCTGTATATTTTGCCACCTGCCTGCCTCTGACTGGCATGTCCAGTCCCCTTTCATTCACTGGCTCATTTAGCAAATAAGGATTGAGTGTGAACTATGTGGCAGCAGTCAACAAAACAGACAGTAAACAAAATCAATGTCAACTCCATAGTATGCATTTTCAAACTCTTCCCTGCTTTGAGGCACAAGCTCCCCCTTCTCTGTGTCCTGCTCTTCCCCACGGAGGGTGAGCTCTGTCTTTTCAACCTTTCACAGAGTGTGAGCAGAGTCATGTGTGAACAGCTAAGAACTTGAACCAAGGCCCAGAATTGAATATTGAAGTAGCTTTGTGGGAGAAAGCCAGTAAGAGGGAAGCAAAATCCGTTTCTTGAGGGTTTGTGAGATGGGATGCATCCTCCGAGTTGGATGATTTTTTAGCTGCTTTCTGTGCTGTGGGCTTGAAGGAGATCTCAGATGAGACCTGTGTGCCTGAAAGGTCTGAAAAATATTTAATAAAAAAAACAGCACAGGATAGCCTGCTGATCCACTCATCTGTTTGTTCAGCAAATACACGTGCTCCCCAGTGCCAGGTGCTTGCAAGCTCTGTGAGCTGCCACGCCTAATGATCCGTGGTCTCTCGCCTTGAGCATTTTCAAACTTGTGGGGCAGTTTATAATCCAGATTGCTGGCCAGTGAGTGCAGAAGTCTTGCCCATCTCTCTGGAATCCGGCCCCCACAGGCAACAATTCTCTTTCTCCGTTCTCCCCCTACTTAGCACTGATCTCAGTTTGTAATGATATATCTGGATATTTGATTGATGTCTGTCTATCTTAACAAGAATGTCAGCTCCAGGAGGGTAGGGACCCATGTCTATCTTGCTCACAGGGCCCTGCATAAGTAGGTGCTCGGGAAAAACTTGAGTAAGTGGATGAAGGGAGCATGGAGGAGGGGGATTGGTGTGGGTGAGGGGCCCGGAGGGCATCTGGAGGAAGAGGCTTGAGCTGGCAGGATGCAACCTTCATTCTTTGACTCCAGGCAGGCGAAGCCAAGCCCTTGCATTTGCCAAGACCTTGCCCAAACATCACCTCCATTGCATAACCTGTCCTTACCCCTTCTCTGTGGGTGGATCTTGGTGACAGAACACAGCAGTTTGCGTTATAGCTTTTCTGTGATCCTTAACTTGTCTTGAGTCACAGACCCCTATGCTTATCTGATAAAAAGCATAAACCCTCCTCCCCCAGAATAATGCTAATGGTATGTGCACACATGCACAGTTTTATGTACAGTTTCAAGGGATTCATGGATTCCAATTCCATCCATAAACCCCAAATCAAGAATGTGCCTTAAAAAATGATTCCTCATAATAACCATTCATCCTGTTCCTCTGAGCCTCCAATATCTAGCACGGTTCATGGCATATAGACCGTACTTAATGTGGAATATTATGTGGGTGAATGGGTATGTTAAAAAGTGTCCTGATCTGCCATGACCTGTTTAGAATTGAGCTAATAATTCCATTGAAGTATTGGGGGAGAAGGGGCAGCTTGAGCAGAGGACGGTAGCACTCTTGACATCATTGCTCTGTCCTGGCACTGGGAGTATGGTTCTGCCCACATCAGGAGGCCCACCAATGCTGTAAAACCATTTTCCAACTAAAAACTTAGAACATGGTGTCTGACACATTGTCTAATAATGGGACAGAATATTTGAAATTGGGCCTGTCTCAGAGAATCAGAGATTGTGTGATTCTATAGGAACATAACCTAATCCGAGGCTGATTGGGTTGTTCTTAGAGCTTCTTTAATCCTCAGAAAGGGATGGTCAGGGAGTAGGCTGCACTCCGCCTGGAGTCTAAATTAGTCCTCCAGCTCTGGGTAGAGGGTCCCAGCATTGCAGGCTATCTGTCCTCCACATTCTTCTCCATAGTCACCTGTGCTGAGTAACTAAGTGAACCCTAGTGGTACCTCTCAATGCTGCCCATCTTCTGCTCATTACTCTCTCCCCCCACCCACCCACCTACCCACACACAAAAGGTAGTGTGAATCCCTGGCCTTTAAAATGTTCAGCTCTGGAGGCTTAATTTTTTTTTTCTTTGCTTCTGTTTTGATCCCTATTTTTCACATTAGGGCCTTTGACAATGTTGATTTTTAGACACCAGAATATTTCAAAATCATGGGGAAAAAAATCCTACAGTACTAACATTTGTTTGGAAAACAGTTGCCAAGGAAATAGATTTTGCAAAACACTTCCTCCCAGGAGAGCTCTCTCTTTCCATGTATCCCCACATTGAACATTATTCTCTTGTGCAATAGTGGTAGGCAAAGGTACCATTGGCAGGTAATTTGTCTAGCCAACATCTAATTATGAATTAAAGCCCTTGCTGGCAGGTTCTCAGGTCGGCAGCCGATGGTGGATGAAGTTCAAGTGTAGTTTATAGTGCATCTGAAACGTTCTTGGACTTACAGGAATGATGGAGGATTTCTTGGCTCTGGCTATAGACTGGGGAATAGGATTCTGTAAACTCTATCAGCAGACAATGGAAGCACTTGATAGATGGAGCTGAAATTGCAAAACGTTGTTAGATTAAAAGAAAAGGTGAAGGCTCATGGGGCAGGGGCTGTGACTCAAGGCACTCACATAAGGAGATACTTATCTGATGATTAGAGTGATGGCAGCCCAGGCACCAGCCAGTGGTTCTTTGAGAATCCATAACTGTTAGACATGCCAACATATGTACGTACTGCTCAGTTGTGATCAGGCCTCACAAGCAAGGCTGGTGGGTTTAATTATCACTTGTAAGAACTTAGTGAAGAAAGTGCTGGCCTGGTTAGACTTACGGCCACCAACACTGGCAGGTGGTTAATTACAGACTTGGCCCATGCCATGGAAGCGTAGGGTCCACGTGTAGGCAGGAGGACAGTTGCTGACAAAGAGGCAGAGAGATGGCTGTGTCTCCATTATTCCCATTTGTGTTAGAATCTATTGTACTAGCAGTAATCTTCAATTATAAAAGCTATTACTATGGGATTGATTATCAATATTATTCATTTCTGTCATGTTGCCTGGTAACGTCACTTTGTGCCCAAGACACACATGTTTCTGTAGTTACAGGTTGAAGAATTGAAATCTTCCTCTCAGCCACTTTGCCATCACCAAATTATAAAAAGCTATTTTGAGAGATAGTGGAGCCCAGTCTATGGCGTGATAAATGGACCCGATCTGACGACAGCCCGAATCTTCAAAAAGACTCCATTTTAACCAGAGTAGTTCTTCACGATGCGGCATGCCTCCGTAGCAAGACAGAAGGATGTTCCTAAACAGCTGACTGTTCTCCTCTTTTGGATAACGTTCTATCCAATTACAGACCAATCTCTACTGAGGGACCCATTTTGTACATCCCTACAGATGGCGTGAGATGTGAGATGTTGTGAATCTTTAAGTTTTTGACGATGTCCAACCCAAGAAGAGATCACTGATGGAGAAAATAGGGCATTAGATACTGCAGGTAATCTGTTTGTACCTCTGTGATGTCAAGTTATCTCCATCACCCTGCTGTTTTTGAAAATGCCCCATTAGTGGAAGAAATGGTGGAGCATTATCACCAGAAGTACTCAAAATCCTTCTCCTTAAAGGTCACACTGGTGGGATTTTCAGATAACCCTTGGCATTGCTATTTTTTTTTTTTTTTAAGTGGGAAAGCAGCTGCTCCGGGTCTGGGGAGAGGTCATGTGTTGGGTTTCAGATCTCCAGTTAAGGCTGTAACCCCACAAAAGTGGTTATCGCTTAAAGATAATTACATTCCACGTTGTTTCTGCTAAACTCTTGAGATGGACTGATTGGCATATTTAAATCTCATCTCCCAGGCATTTGCTAATTATCATAGCCTCGTTGGAGAAAAGAAAAAAACACCTAATCAAATAGCTGTTTAGAGATGCTTTGCGTTTTAAAATTTTGCTGGGTTTATCATAAGAAGAGAAGAAATGTGCCTCTGATTTTCCTCTGGTTCTTTCCCTGACCTCAAGAGGGTTTAAACTTTTAATGGCTTAAATAGCCACAGCTTATCACTCAAAAAGCATTTTTGCATTGACACATTCTCTGTCTCTTTGGCATCATTTCCATCCCTGCCCTCCTCTGTCTCCTCCAATGAAGCTTTCTCACTTAGTGACTTCCTATCTGTGAGGGGGCCCTTGGATTCCAAATAATGAGGCTCATCCTTTTTATTCATTTTAAGTGGCACCAGGCAGGCCCGGAGTCAGATCTGAGCGTGAACAGTTACTCACATCTTTCTCAGGTGCATAAATAGAACACCAAATCCACAGTGAAAATAAGAGGCATTTCTTCCTCTTGCCCAGAAAGAGACACAAAGAGAGCAGCTTCTGAGGTCAGCAGGTTGAGTAGAAGCCACCCTCCTTAGAAAAGGCACCCAAGACGTTTGATTTTATTAACAGCAGCTGGAGAAGACCCCTCACCCCGCCCCCACCCCTGCCTCTGCCTGCTGAACTGATACCATTTTATGTAACTTTTTTTTTCGGCCATTGTGCTCAGAGTTGGGCAAACATGATGGTTTTTCCTTTATACAGAATACATGGCTGTCAGTGACAGAAATCTCACCAAGGCCTTTCTTTTGTAGGGAATGCCTGAAAGGGCCTGTCTTTGAGATTTATGAAAGAGCCCCAGTGAGCCACCATCACCTAGAGTTGTACCTCCAAAGCAAATACAGGGAAGAGGGATTCTGTGAAGGTTTCATCAGATCCCCTGTCACGGGCCATCAGTCTGCTTGTCTCCCTCCTGTGAAAGGGTCTGTTTTGCCCGCTGGTTTACCAGGCCCCAGCAGGAAGCCCAGATCTGAGGCAGCTCAGGTGACAGAAAATCCTGGTCCTGTTAGATGCCAGAGCAGCAGAGCAGGGGCAGGTGAATCCAGTTATTTAGGATGTGTGGACTTGAGGGAGGAGAGAGCTACAAATCCAGCCAGCTGAAGACCTGCTGTGAACTTGGACGCTGATCGTTCAAACCATTCAAGAATCTGTGAAACTCTATAAAGATCTGAGTTTTCTCTCTCTCCTAGTCTGTCCCATTAGCTCATCAAGATTAGTGTCTTTTGGTTTTCATAGTTAATTATTCTTTGGTATTCTCTTTCAGGGTTTTGAAATCAAATCACTCCCTCCCGTGTGATTAGGTTATCTTTTATAACAGGACTGCAATAATCCTTTCGAGAACACAGGGTTTCAGATCAGTGCTGTCAAGGAAAATGTCCTGTGTCCCATGAATTTCAGTCTTGTGGGAGTGAGAAAACACCACCAACCCCTTATTATGTATCCAGAAGTGCCACCCTACGTCGTCCATCATCACAGACCTAGAGAAATGAAAAGAAAACTTATGTTGAGCTGATTAATGCAAACTCAAAGAGAGCTTTTGGGGTGGCAGCTACTTGGCTTGGTAGGATGAATGAGCTCCAACTCCCGAATCATCTTATACCGTGTTTATAAGGCTGAGCGGGTCTGTTTACTGCTTTGGAATTTTCTCTCCTGAGGTGAACAGGTAACCTTATCAGTGGGTTTTGCAAGTCTTTCTAGCCAAAAAAAGAAACTATGTACTTTGTAATCTGCTGATGGAGACCTAAGAGGAAAAAAAGTCAAGTGCGTTTCTCAGGCTACACATGGAAAACAGAAGGAGCTTTGTTTTTCAGATACTAAGTCAGATCTCAGCTTAGTTACCATCTTGGGGGCTTTCCTCCACCATCCCCACCCACTCAGTCACCCTCTATTCCCTCACCTTGCTCGGTTTTTCTTCATAGTGCTTATCACCATTCAGAATTACCCTGCTTGCTTGTTTCCCTCTTATTATCTGTTTCCCCACACAGGTGTAGGAGCTGTGGTGTCAGGAACACAGGGTACATAGTAGGGGCTCGATACGTATTTTCTGAATGGTGTCAGGGGAGGGGAGGTTGAGGAAAGAACAGGAAGAGGCAGAGGTTGGAATCAGACCTGGGTTTGGCTGTGTACCCTTGGAATAATTACTGAACCTCAGTTTTCTTGTCCGTAAAATGGGCATGATACCTGCTTCCCAGAGTAGCCATGGAGGATTAAATGAGATAAAGTATACGATAACATCTGGTGCAGGGACTGGCACATGGAGGTACGTAGTAAATACTGGTTCATTCTCCAAGCCTTGATTGAAACTTTTACTGGACAAGAAACAAGGCCCTTCACAATCTCTGAGTGTCCAGTGGTTCTCAGGCCTCCTTCTTGAGTCCAGGACTGGGATCTCTGAGAACAGTACTGGATCCTCTTTGGGCCCCAAGAAGAATCATCAGAGAATGAAGGTGGCCCCACGTGGTTCTACATGGGTGTGTTAAGGAGGGGGGCCCAGGGATTCTACACCCGGAGCTTGTCCTCAAGAAATGGTGTCACCAACTAGAAAACAAGACTCCTGCCCTCCTGGAGCTTTTGTTGTCCTCCTTGGCTGAGGGCCTTCCTGTGAACCCCAAAGGCCCTGAAATAGGTCACCTGCGTTCCTTGCTGTCACTGAGGTGCCACTAGCAGTCTTTAGAAGGTGGTTATCTAGGCCGAACCTCCAGATTTCAGGTCGCGTCACCTCCCTCGGAGACATGGCAGCAGGATTATTTCTCTCCACACTCGAGTCAAGATCTGTGCAGGGCTCATGCAGGTATTTTCCTTGTTTTCACTTAAATCTGTTTTTCTTCCCCTTTCTTTTTACAAAACTCTTAACATTTAGGCAAAAGAACGGATTCTGCCTCTTTCATGTTTCCAGAGGCTCTAGCCTCTGCTGGAACAGCTTTAAAGCAGGTCATCCATTTCTTCTAGCAGCCTGAGCCTTCAGGAACTGGGAATGTGAACGTTTCTTGTTTTCAAAGAGAAACCTTAGGATGGGCCATTCGGCTCAGGCACTAGGCAGCAGGCTGGTCCTTGGTTTGATTCTCTGCGTGCTGCACGCCGTCCGGAGGTGCCGGGTCAACTTTGTGTTCCTTTACTCTTTAGACAGCGGAGCAGCCTGGGGGGGATGGAAGGGACACACAGACTTTTGAATCAGCCAGACCCCCGCTTCAAACACCAGCTCTGCCACTCTGCATAGCACAGGTGTTGGGAAAAGGAGCCGCTGATCTCATCTGGGAGGGTTTTTGGGTGGGATGTGGTGTGCTGTTGTGGTTAAGAGTGCAGGCTTCCAAGTTGTCCTGTTGCGTCCATGGCCTGGCTCTGTCGCTCTTTGCTCTGTGTCCTTAGGCAAGGTAGCTAACCCTCCAGGACTTGACTGCATCATCCTGTAAGACAGGGGTACTAACAGTAGCCCACCTTGCAGGGCTGGTGTTGGATGAAATGCCTGT
This sequence comes from Zalophus californianus, assembly GCF_009762305.2. NCBI lineage: Eukaryota > Metazoa > Chordata > Mammalia > Carnivora > Otariidae > Zalophus > Zalophus californianus. Next base: position 19,063,636 of record NC_045598.1, read on the forward strand.
GAAGGGCCTAGACCCGCGCTCGTCACACAGTAAATGCTCAGCTCATGTCTGCTCCTGGATGACAGAGGTAATGCATACAGCCATTGTTATTACTCATGAGCTGTGTTGATTTCCTCTGTTTGGCCAGCCCCTGGGCTAGGGGTTGGGGATGTTTTGATGAACAGGTCACAGAGTTCAAGGGCAGGGGAGACAGACTCAAAAGAAATTATGACCATGCTGAAGTGTTAAGTATTACCATTGATGGATAGCCAGGGGCTGCAGGAGAATAGTGAATTCCAGAATGCTGGTACCCATGCTCCAGAATATCAGAAGTCCTTATGCAGAAAAAGAGCCATGATGGAGAGGGAAGTGCATTTGGAGATTTGGTGGTTTGTTCATTCACTTCTTCATTGGGAAGTGCAAAGGCCCTGAGGTAGTGGATTAGTCGCCTATACAGTACCAAATCATACAAACTCAGTGACTTGAAACAATACAAATTTATTCTCTTACAGTTCTGGAGGTCTGAAGTTGAAAATGTGTCTCATTGTTATACTACATTCCTTTCTGGAGGCTCTGGGGGACCATCCCCTTGCCTTTTCCAGCTTCCGGAGGCACCTACATTCCATGGCTCGTGGCGCCTTCCGCCATCTTCAAAGCCAGCAAAGGCCAGTGGAGTCTTTTTCACATTTCACCGCTTGGACACTGACTCTCCTGCCTTCCTCCTTCCTTTCTAAGGACCCTTGTGAGTACATTGACCCACCTGGATAATCCAGGCTAATCTCCCCCATCTCAAGGTCAGCTGATTAGCAAGCTCAGTTTCATCTGAAACCTTGATTCCATTTTACCATACATACTCACAGGCTCTGGGGATTAGGACATGGCACCTCAGGGGCCATTATCTGCCTACCCCAGGCAGGACGGGGCTGTATGCGTCTGAGGCATTGTCCAGAGGCCCCTGTGGTGGACACACAGAGATTGAGAAGGGGTCTGGGGAGAGGCCAGAGCAGGCCTTTCAAGCCTGGAGCCTTGGGAGGCTCTCCGAGGCACTCACACAGAAGAATAGCATTTAATGATTTACATTTGTAAAGGATCAGCTCCAGCAGTTGGAGAGAGGGGGGAAGTGGGGTGAGAGAGAAAGCAGGGAGGCTGGCTGATGTTCAGGGACAGGGGACTGGGAGGGGGGTGGGGAAGGAGGTGAATTACAGGAGTGTGTCAGAGATCTCAGTGACAGTATTGCTGGGTGTGAGGTGTGGAGAAGGCGACTCTGGTCCTGCTTCCTGATGGGAGGAAAATGATGCCCTTGGACCCCGCGGCTTGCAGTCCCAGGTGCTAACGCTGACCCGGAGTTTTCCATGTGCCGGGCACTGCACTGAGTGCCTCGTGTTGTGATTCATCCGTGTGGCACCCATTTGAGGCAGTTATGCAATTGCTCCACTCTCTGAGAGGCGGTGGAGGACTGTGGCCAAGAGCACAGACTGCCCGGGTTTGAATCCTGGCTCTGCCACTGACTTGCCATGACGCTGGGGCGTGTGCCTCGGGTTCCTTATATGAGAATAGGGGTAATGATATACTAATGTTATAAGGTTAACGTGAGGATTAAATGAATTAATATATGTGTAGATCACTGGTGACTCATGGGAAACACTGGGTAATCATAACAGTGTCAGTATTTTTAAACAGATGAGCTCATTGAGGCACAGAGAGGTTAAGTATCTTGTCTAAGGACACACAGCTGGGGAGAGCTGGGATCCAAAGCCAGGCTCTTAGCTCCTATACCTTGTCGCCACCTCCTCGAAAGTGCCTGTCAGAGCCGTGGTGAAAACTGTATGTGCTCATACACACAAAAGCCCTTATCATGTTTGGCACATGGTATATGTTCCATAAATGTATGTATGTGGAAGTGCAGGGTTTTTTTCTGTAAAATGGGGGTGATGACACCCACCCTGTCTCACTCACAGGTGACCATAAGGCTCAAATGAGGAAGGGAAAGCACTTTGGAAATGGCAGAGCTACCTGCACATAGGTGGGTTTTGTACTAAAATCCTTCAGAGGGCCTTGTTGAACCGTTTCCCCCTGGCAGTTCACTCACAAATGAGCTGGGGTCTTCCCTGCTGTCATTCATCTCTGTCCTCCACACCCCATCTCCTGGTCTTCCCCCCACACCCAGTCAAGGACAGAATAGAGGAGCGGGGAGGAGCCTTCACTTTGCAGGCAGGGAACCAATCGCAGTGCAGTGGCAGACCTCAGACTTGCTTGTGATCTTCCCCATCAGCTCCTTTTGTCCAGCTGCAGACTCTGTACCAAGATCAAAAAGGTATCTCATAGGAGAGTGTCTTGCTCATTCTTGCTATCCCTTGTGGCCTCACATTTGGAGCTCTTCTGTTGTTGGGCCTTTGGTAAATCCTTGCTGAGTCAAAGCCACTGGGCAGTCGGTGTTTCTGTCCCAGCATTGCCCTTTCTTCATGATCCTCGTGACATGAGCAGCCCAGGGGAGCTTCCCTGCGTTGTCACCATCCTTAGGCATTTATTCAACATGTATTCATGGAGGGCCTCTATGTCCCAGGCACTCTGCTAGGGGATGGGGAGCAATAGTGAGCAATGGAGACTACGTTCTGGTGGGGAGAAATAGATACTAATTAACCAGTCACACAACTAATGTAAAATTCTGGCTTTGATGATCTTCCATAATAGGGGAATTTGCCTTGATCCAGGAGGCTAGGATTCTCTAGGACCGAGATGTGAAAGATGAGTGGAATTTGCCAGGCAAAAAGAAGAGAGGGGCGTGGTCCAAGGAGCGGTGCTATCATGTGCGAAGGCCCTGTGGTAGGAAGAGGTGTGGTTCTTTGAGGAACCGAAAAGGAAAGCTGGTGTGGTTAAGGGCAGAGACAGGGAGGATAAGCTGAGGCTGGAGGCATGAGTGGGTGGGACTCTGCAGGGCTTGATGAGCTTGATGAGTTTGATCTTTATACCTGATAGAAGTGTTGAAGTGTGTGTTGGGGGTGGAGAAGAGGTATGAGTACTTTTGCATTTCGAATAATCACCCTGACTACAGTGTAGACAACAGTGTAGGAGGCGGGAGAGGACCCCAGCTGTAGGCCAGTTAGGAGGCTGCTGCAGGAGTCCCATGAGAGATGGGAGTGCTTCAGATTAGTGTGGTGGTGTGGGGAGAAAAGAATGGAGGGATACTTAGTCAGTAAATTAATAGGGTAGTGAAGATCCTATGGCTGCTTTTTATTGAGCACATATTATGTACCAGCTGCTATGCTAAACACTTTTCATAGATTATTTTATTTACTCTCAGGATTATTATAAGGATTATATTCCTGTCCTTATTTTACAGATGAGGAAACTGAGGCTCAAAGAGGTTAAGTCACTCACTCAAGGCCCCACAGCCAGTAGGTGACAGAGCCCCATAGCAGCTTCTCAAAATTTAATGTGTAATTGGATCCCTTGAGGGTCTTGTTAAAATTTAGCTGGTTCTGATTCAGCACGTCTGGGATGGGGCCCAGGATGCTACATTCTTAATATGCTCACTGGGTATGCCCAGCTTCTAGTCCCTGGACCACACTTCGAGGAGCAAAGGGCCTATCTCCAGGGCCCAGACTCTCAACTGTGGTGCTTTAGAACAGCTACAGATGAGGGAAGATTTCTGAGACTGCTCGCGTCTGCAACCCCATGGGCAGGATGTGGGAGAGCTGTCTGGACCTCGGATAGGTAGGGAGTGATATCACATTTTTATTTCCTACATTTGCCTTTCAATATCTCAAGCAAACCCAAAAGTGAAAGGGTTGGGGGCAGCACCTCCCCCTTCTACTCTCCACCCCACCCCTCCACCGCTCCACCCCTCAGCACAACCAAATCCCACCTCTGTCCAGCTTCTGAACTAGACCAGGGACTATGTGTATTCACGGGTGTCTCATTAGCGGTCACCAATCAGATCATGCTGTGAGGCGCTGATAGATGGAGGTAGATTGAGGAATCTAATACTGATGGTTTTTAGGGACCAAGCTGTCAGCTGTCTCCCTGAACTGTGCTGAAGGGGACGGAAAAGAAAACCCAACATTCTCATCTCTGTGTGGTCATTAGATCCCAAGATCATCAGAGACCAAAATCGTTTCCCTCTCAGCCCCTGTAGATGGGTCCAGGCGTCACTGCTGGGAGACGCCAATAAGGCTGAGAGTCATGGTGCGAGCACTTGTCTCTTAATGACTGGGAAAATCCATTTCCCATCTTGGCAGCTTTGAGAAGTTGTGACGATGGTTCTGGGTCACTGCCAGGCCTGATCCTGTCTGTGTGGGTTTTCTTGACCATTTCAGTGATTACTCCTTCCTCCCTAGTTGCCCCCAAAGAACTTTCCAACACAAACTCTCTCTTAGTTTTCCAGTCCGGAGGCAGGCTGCCAGTTAGCCCATTTCCTCCCCTCCTCGAATGCGTTCTTTTTCTCCTGGTTCCATTGTTCTGGGGCCCTTGAGCCAGGCTGGGTGTCCGTGCCTGGGCCATGCAGTGGATTCCAGTAGCTTTTCTCCGGAGAGAATTCTAGAGCTCTGAGACAGGTAGAAAGAACATCTTAAACAAAATAATAATGTCTACCTCAGACAAGTAAATATTTTTCGTTTTAATATTTTGTGTCCGTGTAATTTGTTCAGGTGGACAAGAACGTCTTTTGTCTGAGAAGAAACGGAAGGGATGTCTTAGGATTCCGCTCCCATTTGCTCTGCCCGTGCCTATCATTGCAGCTTTGTTTTCTACCTTTGCAGGACTCAGCAAAAGGAAGGCTTTGTGGTCTATTGTTAGGTTTTCTTTGAATCTATAAATCACAGACTGCTGGAAGGAGGGGCTTCTAGAGACCATCTAGAGCCGCCTTCTGTCTCCAGCATGGACACGCACAACGACTGCCTGTTGTGTATTTCTGGAACCCATTGGGGGCAGAGGTATAATTTCTCTTGGTATTTGGTTCTCATGTCTCTTGGTTCTTGTAGTCATGTTCTTGAGTCCATCCCAGATCCCTGTCGCCATGGCTCAGGCTGTCCCTGCTCCAGTCAGCTGCGTCACTGTCCTGGCCCACGTTCTTGGAGACAGGACCGTCCCCATGCTGTGAACTTCTGTGTCCTGGCCATGGCAAATCACTTCCCCCATCTGAGCCTCACGTAGTTCTTGTAAAATGTGGCTTTGGGAATAGAGAATGTCTTTGACACTCAGATTCCGTTTGACTCTGAGATTCTGGCTCTGTGCTTCTGTTTACGTTGTTTTTCTTGCTGGTTGGCCTTCTTCTCCCTGACTCCCAGCTATAAAAAGCCTTCTTCTCTTTTGTCAAACCTGGCTCCATCCTGTCCACTCCATGGCCAACCACCCAAGCACACTCCCTTCTGACTTAGGAGTAGCACCATATCATTTCCTCCTTACGCTTTTCATTCTACCAACCTTTAATTTTCACATTACAAGTATTTCTAGATACTCATTATAGAAAATCCAGAAAATGTAAGTCAACTAAAAGGAAAAAATAACAACCACTAAACTTCTTACTATCAGAGATAATCACTGTCAGCATTTTGGTGTATTTCCTTCCCATCGTTCTTTTTTTTTTTTTCTTTCTTTCCTTCTTCTTCTTTAAAATACTCATACATGGGGGGCGCCTGGGTGGCTCAGTCATTAAGCGTCCGCCTTTGGCTCAGGTCATGATCCCAGGGGGCTGGACTCGAGCCCCACATCGGGCTCCTTGCTTGGCAGGAAGCCTGCTTCTCCCTCTCCAACTCCCCCTGCTTGTGTTCCTGCTCTCACTATCTCTCTGTGTCAAATAAATAAATAAAATCTTTTAAAAATAAATAAATAAATAAAAGACTCATACATGGTCCAGTAGGTTTCACACTATATAATTTGGTGCCCTGCTTTTTCACTTAATATTATACAAATAGCATTTCGTATATCACTATGCACTTGGGAACAGGTTTTATCATCTATTTATTACTTTACATCTCATACTTTATTGAGCTCTTGCATGATTATTTCTAAATGACAATAATACCTATCCTGTCAAGACCACTGAACTACCCAAACCAAATGGGATAAAGTGTGCAAAGAGCTACACAAATATAAATGACTATTATTTAGTTTTATCTCCCCAAGTGCACTACATTACTGTATTGTATAACAAGCTTGTTATATATTTTTCCATTCACCAAGTTGTGCATATTGATGGGCAAAACAAGCTGTCTGGATTTACTCTTTAAAAGGGAACATACATATTAATAACTTCTAATTTTTTCCCAGCAATTTCTTGGAGACTCTGGCCTAAATAACTTATTTGAAGTGCAGAAAAGGGAGTGTGCACAGAGATGTTCATTGTGGCATTATTTACAATAGCTGCGAAGTAGAAATCACGGAAATGTTGGATTGTATGGGAGGAAGGTTAAGTAAATGATGCTGAACCTATGTGCTAGGCTATTGTATAGCTCTTGAAAATGATGTTTGCAAAGACTTTGTAATAAAATGGAAAATGTTTATGTCAACATCCCTGGAAGAAGCAAAGATGAAAGGGAAAAGAGTAGAAAGAAAGACACCAAAATGGGAATGGTGGTTATAGTATTTGAATAATGGGTGGTGGTTTTCTTTCTGCTTTTCTACAGTGAGCATCTATATGTTAGATACATTAAAAGAGAGAGATCTACTTTATTTTTAAAACTATTGTAAAGGTCAAATTCAGAAGAGGGAAGTAGAGGGCACAGAACATAGCTCAGGCGAGAGGAGTGACCCAGACATGGGAGAATGGGCAGGGGGCTGAGGCCTGGACTGAGCTGAGACTTCTGGAAAATACCCAGAACCATGAAAGGGAACTTTATTTTTGTAGTGGGAAGAACAGAGTAAGGATGGGCACCTCATTTAAACATGGTAATGTAATTATAAAAGGAGAAACCAAAATTGCTAATTCCTCATTTGCTCTATCTTCTGAGGAGAGCCTGCAGGACAGGCCTGGAGAGGGGGCTGTGAACGCCCAGCAGGGCGTTTGTGGAAGGGTGGCTGTGGGAGGACCTACGGGGAGACCGGCAACAGGCGCATTCTGACATAATTTATAGAAGTGGAGGGAAGCAGAACCTTGTAATATAGAAATGTGGGTAAAAATGGCATCAACTTCCAGCAAAGTTCCCTATTGGATTTTTTAACTTTTTTTAAAAAAGTAGGCTCTACCCCCAGAGTGGGGCTCCAACTCACAACCCTGAGAACAAACATTGCATGTTCTACCAACTGAGCCAGCCGGGTGCCCCTTCAATGGGTTTTTTTTAAAAAATGATTTCAGATTTGTAGAAAAGTTGCAAAAATCTAACAAAGGTTTCACATTTACCTTTTACCCAGATTCCTCAAATGTTAACATTTTACCCTTTGCTTTTTTCCTCTCTTGCCACACACACACACACATGCACACATGCACACACTGTTTTCTGAACCATTTGAGAGTAAGTTGCCAACATAATGCCTCTAACCCTTAAATATTTCATTGTGTATTTTCAAAAACTTAGTGCCACTTTTCTACATAACCACAGTAAAACCCTTAAAAGAAAAAATTAACACTGATGCAATACTACCATCTGATTCCTACACCCCATTCAAATTTTGTCAGTTGTCTTGACAGTTGTCTTCATAAAAATAGTAATTGTTGGGCGCCTGGGTGGCTCAGTCGTTAAGCGTCTGCCTTCGGCTCAGGTCATGATCCCAGGGTCCTGGGATCGAGCCCCGCATCGGGCTCCCTGCTCCGCGGGAAGCCTGCTTCTCCCTCTCCCACTCTCCCTGCTTGTGTTCCCTCTCTCGCTGTCTCTCTCTCTGTCAAATAAATAAAATCTTTTAAAATAATAATAATAATAATAATAATAATAATTGTTATTGTTATTTCTGCTCCAGGATCACATTCAAGTTCACGTGTGGCATTTAGTTCATGTCTCTCTAGTCTCCTTCGATCTGGAAGAGTCCCTCAGTCTTTCCTTTTCTTTCATGACCTTGATGTTTTTGAAGCGTGAAGGTCAGTTGTGTTGTACATGGTCTCCCAATCTCAGAGATCCTTCCTCATGATTCAGTTTAGGTTTGCATTTTTGGCAGGAATACAACTGAAATGAAGGGGAGTGCCCTCCGCGTGTCATATCAAGCGGCATATGACATCGATTTGTCCCTGCTAATAGTTTTTTAAAAATATAATTAACTTTAGGGCGCCTGGGTGGCTCAGTCAGTTAAGCGTCTGCCTTCAGTTCAGGTCACGATCCCTGGGCCCTGGGATTGAGCCCCGCATCGGGCTCCCTGCTCCGCGGGGAGCCTGCTTCTCCCTCTGCTCCTCCCCCCTGCTCATGCTCTCTTTCTCTCTCTCTCAAATAAATAAAATCTTTAAAAAAAGATTTATGTATTTTTAAAAAGATTTATGTATTTTTAAAAATATATATAAATAACTATTGAGATCTAGTTCATGTACCATAAAACTCACCTTTTTTGAAAGTGTAAAATTCAGTGGCTTTTAGTATATTCCCAGAGTTGTGCAGTCCCCAGCATAATTATAGAACACTTTTCCTCATCCCAAAAGGCCTCATTCCCGCTAGCAGTCATTTCCCATGTCTTCTTTTCCCCAGTCCCTGGTGATCACTAACCTACTTTCCGTCTGCATGAATTTGCCTGTTCTGGGCATTGCATAGAAATGGGATCCTACACTGTGTGACCTTTTGTGTCTGACTTTCGAGGTTCCTCCCTGCTATAGCATGTGGTAGTATTTCATTTCTTTTTATAGCTGAGTACTATTCCATTGCATGCATATGTATTCTACATTTTGTTGATGCATTTATCAGTCAATGGACATTTGGGTTGTTTCTCACTTTTCAGCTATTACAAATAGTATTGCTATGCATATGTGTGTACAAGTTTTTGTGTAGACTTATGTTTTTTATTTTCTAGGAGATGTGTCAGGGGACCCCTAGGTTCAGTGATTCACCAGGAGGGCTCACAAGACTCAGCATTCTTGATTTGTACTGTAGGGAAAGGACACAGAAAGAAATCAGCAGAGGGAAAAGGGGCATGCAGGGAAGCCCAGAGGAAATGAGGCCAGCTCCCAAGAGTTCTCTCCCAGCGGGATCACACAGGGTACGCCGAATTCTTCCAGCACTGAATCGTGACAACATGTGTGAGGTGTTATTTATCAGGGAAACCCATTAGAGACTCAGTGCTAGAGGTTTTTACTGGGGACTGGTCACATGGGTACCATTTTAGCACATACCAAAATCCTAGACTCCCAGAAGGAGAGCAGGTAGGTGCTCAGCATCACAGATTGTACAGGAAACCACCCTCACCAGTTAGAGGATGATGGGGGACACCCGTGAAATCCTCCTTCCCAGACACCAGCCAAGGACCAACCTTGCAGGCAGGCCTTTTCTAGGGATGGAAGTCTCTGGCCAGCTGTTAGTTCTTTTCTGCACAGGTCCATAGGAGTGGAGTTGCTGGGTCCCATGGGAACTTTTTATTTAACTTTTTTTGCCAAACTGTTTTCCAGAGTGACTGTACCATTATCATTCCCACCAGCAACGTATGAGGGTTCCAATTTCTCCCCATTGTGGCCAACACTAGTTATTGTCCATCTTTTTTATTATAGCCTCCCAGGAGGCACTAATAGGTTTTTAAGTTAGTGATTTGCAAGCATTTGGAACAAAAAATGATGATGTGTAGGAGCCAAAATGGGTTCTCTAAGAATAAATCGTGCCCGTCTAACCCCTGATTTTCCTTTTAAAAAAATGCAGCAATTTATCTTTTTCTGTACTAGCTATGGTAGGGGAGTATTTTTGTGTTTCAGCCCTGTCCTTCACAGTATCTTCATGTACAAAAATGGAGACACGGGGGTTGTATTGATTGGTGGGTTCCTCACTTGATGACAGGTGACACTTAAAATGCAACATCCAGGAGGAAAGCCTCTGCTGCAATTTCTCCAACGCTGTTCTCAGGCCCCCTGTTTAGTGTGTCTGTCCAAAACTCCAGGGGGCGGGGGGAGGAGACACAGATGGCTGTCCTATCAAGTTTGCAGATTACCCAAAGCAGGCAGACACACGCACATTGAATTATAAGATCTGGTTCCAGAAAGATCCTGACAGCACAGAATGGTAGGCAGAGTCCTACAGGATAAAATTATTAGGGACAAATGGCAAGTCCACGCCCACAGGATCTGGTCCAGATGTAACCAGGGAGTGTCTGCACTTTGGTTTCTGCTCATTAACAAAAGTATAGCCAACCATAACAAATGGGCAACAAAGTCTCGGGGCACCCCGGAAAAACATGATGATGTGTGGGTCTGCGGTTTCAGGGAATTCAGAGATCTGCCAGGAGGGGAACTGTTGAAGGAGCTGGGCTGCTCAGTGGGCCAACGGACAGCCTAAGGTGACTGGAGAGTTGGTTCCCCCTGTCTGAAGGTCTCTGGTATAAAGGCAGTATGAACTGTCTTCTCCATGGCCCATAGGGGAAAACAGATTTGGACCGATTAAGGAAGAATTTTGTGAAACTGCAGTGAAATGGGCTGCTGGGTAAGGTGGTGAGCACCCCATCACTGGGGGTGTTCAAAGAGGCATTACTTAATCTTTTATTAAGGAACTTGCATGGGGCAGGAGGTTGTCTGGATGACCTTTGAGGTCTTAGAACTGCCTAACACAAAGCGAGGGTCTGTCCACCTCTAAAGCCCAGTCCAGGGGTCACCTAAGGCACGTATCGCCAGCTCCAGAGTGAGATAGCTTTTCTGTGGGTCCTCCTCTTCCTGTGCCCCTCCCAGTCCTCTGTGTCCATCAGGACGCTTGGGTACCCACTTGAGACACACTTGCCCTCTTCTTAGTGCCCCTGTTGCCCAGAAGCCTCTCCCCTCTGACCCATTACCTATCCTACCCAGGATGTGTGTGGTCTACCAGTCTGCCAACCATCTGTTAAACTCTACAGCCATTTTCTTGTTTTTTGTGGGTTTTTTTTAAGATTTTATTTATTTATTTGACGGAGAGAGACACAGTGAGAACAGGAACACAAACAGGGAGCAGGGAGGAGGGAGAAGCAGGCTTCCCGCAGAGCAGGGAGCCCGATGCGGGGCTTGATCCCAGGACCCTGGGATCATGACCCGAGCCGAAGGCAGACGCTCAACAACTGAGCCACCCAGGTGCCCCCATTTTCCTGTTCTTATAGCCATTCAGCAAATATTTAGTGAGCACCTAGTATGTGCCAGTCCCTGGTTGAGTTGCAAGACATGCAGCAATGACTAGGGGCTGGGGGTGGGGGGCGACTGTATAAAAGCTTGACTGCAGGCTGCTGTGGGCTGTGGCATCAGGAATGTGGGGAAGGAGTGGGGGCCTGACTCAGGCGTGGCGGGGGAGGTGGCCTCCTGCAAAAGTGCTGTTTCAACTGGGATCTGAAAGAAGATAAGCAGTGGGCAAGGAGGTAGAAGGCGGGGCCAGAGTAGCCTTCCCACTGGGGCTCTAGCCCAAACTGTAGCTGACACAGGACAGGACACCGGGTCGGTGCTTGCTTAGGGTGCTTTAGGAAGAGAAGTAAGGACTGCCTGGCTGGGGGTCTTTTCCTGTCTTCTGCTCATCCAGTGCCCAGGTTGAGCCACTTGTGACCCGAGATGGGAGACACAAGTGTGTCCGGGCGGAGGCGGGGGGGGGCGGTTTGAGAGCCACTCTGGCTGCCTTCTGAATCCAGTCCCAGGTGGCAGAGGGATTATTGGTGCCTTCGTTCCCCTCCGCTGATGTGGATGACTGAGGTAACGGGCCCCGTTCCAAACGTCTCCACGTCCCTGCAGTGGGAGCTCCTCTGGGAACATGTAGATAACCTACGATTCTCCTAATTACTCAGGTACACCCACTTCTCTCTCTCTTTCTCTTAAGCAGGACAGGTTTGGAGGGGAGGGTGCTGTCCTCCCCCTTCCAGACCTCTCCTGCTGCTTTCCTGCTGTCATTTATGTTTTACCAGCCTCCTGCTGTTCTCCCCCACACACCGCAACTCACATTGACTTAACTGAGGGGGACTCCAGATAAGAGAGACTGAGGGAGGAGGCCAGTCCCCCTTAAGCACTCATACCCGGCAATTAGTTTCTGTTATTGCCAATTCAGGATAAGTAGAAAATAACAGAGGAATGGAACTAGGACTCAAAGCCCGTGCCAAGTGCTTGGCATGCGTTACCATGACATTTGCATGTGTGTCACATGGGAAGCCACATACCAGGCCGAGCACGAGGGTAGGGTCGGCCAGCCTGGGAGTTGAAAGAGCCTGGTTCCAGCCCTGCTGGCTGTGCCGTCCTGATCACTTCCACGTCTGAGCCTCAGTTTGAACATCTGTGAAGTGGACAGGTGCTGCTGGATCATTCTGCCATTTCACGGGGGGCGTGGGCCGTAGATTTGTCACATCTGCCCTCCTGGCCTGTGTATTTGGGCCGCAGCGGCAAGCACAGCAGAAGTTACGGTCCAGATGTGCCTGGAAGAGACTGCTCCTAAGCCTTGGCGCCCAGAACGGCAGAGCATGGAGGATGAGGGTGGAGATGTCCAGAAGGAGGGGGAAGAGGCATGGAAGGCAGGCCAGGAGATAGAAGGAGAAAAGTAGAGTGCCAGACAGTGTCTGGAGGTGAGGTGAGAAATAGAAATAAACACGTGTACCAGATCCGCGGTTCTCAGGGGTGGCCTGTGGACCAGCAGCATCATGTGGGAGCTCGTTAGAAGGCACGTTCTTGGGCCCACCCCAGACCTGCTGAATCAGAAATTCAAGGATGGGGCTGACAGTCTGATTCAGTAAGCTCTCCAGGTGATTCTCACGCCTACAAAGTTTGAGAACCCAAGGATGGATGGAAGGAGGAGTGGTGGCTGTGGCTTGGGGGACCAGACGGGGATTTTAGAGGCTGAGGAGGGCAGAGGACTAGTGCTTTTCAATCACATGCTGTGGCAGGTCAGAAACTGAGTGTTTCCAGCTACTTTCTTTCACGGAAACCTTTCAGGACTGGGGGCTGAACCTTTCAGCAAAACAGCCCCTATTATTATCTCATTTCAAAGAGAAGTCCACTGAGGCTCAGAGATGTTCAGTCACTTGCCAAGGTCAAAGCAGAGGTGAGATGAGAACACAGACGGCTCTGGCCGCGAAGCCTGAGTCCTTTACATGACACCAGCTGCCTCCCTGGGCACCAGGCCCCCAGCTGTGCCTCAGCTGCCTGCCCTGCTGTCACCCAAGCAGCCTGCCAGGCAGAGGCAACAAGGCAGCACCCTAGAGAGGTGAGCCCCGGGGGCTGGGAGAGCAGGGCTGAGCTCACGTGTCAGCTTGCATTCCTCTGGCCTCCAGGCTAAGTGCGACTGGGGGACCAAGGTGCCTGCGTGATGTTCCCTAGGGACTGACATAGTTGCCTTAGTGTATGTAGTAAGCACTCGTGCACGGACTGGGGCACAAAGTTGATAAATAACTCATTGCTGCCTACATGTGCCAAGCCCTGTGCTGGATGCTGTGGGGGAAACTGAGGCAGGCGTAGTTTCTGGCTTTGAGGAGCTTATCGTTTATAGCTCGGGAAACAAAAACTGGTAAGTGAGCAGCTGGGGTGCTAGGGAAGCTGGGATGGCCAGGTAGGTCAAGGCAAGTGTCGGAAAAGTTTGGAGAGACTTGTGGTGACTTTAGGGGACAGAAAAGAGGCTTTGGGGACAGACTTAAGGTTTCGGAGCCACAGGGCATGGGTTCGGTTCCCAGCACTCTCACGGACTCTGGGTAACCTTGGACAGATTACCTCAGGTCTCTGCCTCGTCTCCTTATCTGCAGAACGGAGCCAATAATCCCTAGCCCAGGGGATTGCTTTATTAGATTATACCAGGCATCATTCAGTGAGGTGTTTCCTTCCTTTTAGAAGACCACTTTAGGCCAGAGCAAAGCAGGAAGGCTTCATGGAAGAGGTGGCTTTTCACTGTGGCACTGAAGGATGTCTAGAATATATTTAGTGCTTTCTGTGTCTTCTCTCAGGCCTCTGTGGGTAGACTCTGGGCTCGTGGGGTCGTCACCATGAATAGAACTATGTGAGAGGAAGTCGTCTTCCTCAGTTTGGAAGACTATTTTTTAAATGTGGTTTCAAATCCTGTTGCGGAGGGCAAAGCCAGGTGGCCAGTGCACATGGTTGGGAATTGCCATCTCAGGTTCGGTTTCCTGCTTTTTCTTGCAGATGATGCAGTTCGCCTGGCAGAGCTACAAGCTTTATGCAATGGGGAAAAACGAGCTCCGGCCACTCACAAAAGACGGCTATGAGGGCAACATGTTTGGTGAGTTGGTGTTGGGGAGAACCACTGCCCCTCTGGTGGCTGAGTGGAATTCAATTTTGGCTCTTCTCCGCCCCCGCCCCCCCCCCCCCCCACCGCTGAGTTGTGTCCCTGTTTCCCCATACCTGGGAGGCTCCCAAGTGTGAGTTCCTTCTGGACTATTGAGGCTTCTGAGCCTTCTAGATTTGGGGAAGCCAACACGCTTCCCTCTCACTTTACACTCTTTGTACGCACTTAGCATCTGTGTTTTAGAGCAAACACACTTGGACGTGTGACTGGGGATGGTGAGGAACGGAGACCTGTTTCCAAGGAGCAGGTTTGGAGTTCTGAAGGACACAGACGACTGGGTTTAAATCCACTCCCCCAAGCATAGCTCTTAGACAATCTCGGGTGAGTTCGTGGAGAAACGGAACACGTTTCTGATGAGGTGGGCGCGTGTGCCGCCTTTAGGGTCCTGTGGATGCGTCTTGCGTGCTCAGCTGGTGGACGGACAGAACCGTCACTCATCAGGGAGCGGCACGGGTGCTGCCTCGTGTCGGCAGCTCCTGTGTGACCTGCCGCCTCACTTGCTCGTGTCTCTTCCCTTTCCAGCCACGGGTTCTCCTAACTCGAAAGCCTGTCTCCGCTGGAGAGTCTGCAGAGTGCCTTATTGTGGGCACGGCCTCACATTCCAAATTTAACACCCTTCCAAGTCACCAGCTCTCCTCTCGGCAGGCCTTTCTCCAGAAAAGATGCCGGAGGCGGCCTGGCTTGCTTCCTCCCTGAGAGACAGGAGTTGTCCGGGCCTGGAGACAGAGATTCACCTGCTATGTTCCTCACTACTTAGAGACACAGGCTCCTGAGGTCCAGAACCAAAGAACCAAGCCAGACGAAAAGTCCCAGGAAGATCTTCGAGGCAGATTTAAAGGGATGGCCCCCACATGTATGGTCTTGGGGAAAGTGCTTGTGTTATGGGAAGAGGTACACGGGACCTGCCTTCCTCCCTCTAACCAGTCAGCATCACATCATTTCTGGATGTTCAGATAACTCACTCCCCTTGGGGTGTGTGTGTGTGTGTGGGTGGGTGTGTGGGTGTGGGGGTGTGTGTGTATGTCTATGAGAGAGAGAGAGAATTTTGGGTAGCTTCTTTCATTTTTCTGATTATCATAGGAACAGGGGAAAAGAAAAAATATCAAAAAATGGAAAACAGACAAAAAATAACTCATTCTGCCACATAGATGCAGCCTCTGTTGAATCTTGTTCATTTCCTTCCAATCTTCTCTGCTTTTTTCCCTTCGATATATAATTTTATGTCCTCTCTCTCTCTGGCTTAATGTTACATCATAAGTGTTTCCCTAACTTACTCAAATTTTGTCATAAAGAATGTTTTTAATGGTTGCAGTTATTGCATGGATATGCCATAATTCATTTAACCATCCTGCTAATGTTGGACAGAAGTCGTTTCCAATTTTTTGTTATTAAAAATAATTCAGCAGTTGTCATCTTTGTGTATAAAATATTGTCTTAGGATAGATTCCTAGGGAGGACTCCTGAATCAGAAGAGAGGAAGACAGATGTTTCTTTAACCTCAAACATGAAATGTGTGGATTTCTGTCCAGGAGCCTGCCTGTCTTCTCTGTCTTGGAACACAGACGTTCCCCAACGACCCTCATCAGACCTGGGGAAAGGGGGCCCATGTGGGCCTCACCACAGTCTTTGGAGCTTTGGCTACTAGTGTAAATCTGGGATGGAACCATGGAGGCTTCCCCCGCCTTCTAACAGTTTGCAGATATTCAGGGAATTAGTGGAAGTCAGGGGAGCTGATTTCTGAAACTGCACGGCATGGGCATAGCTGTTGCTCAGACCATCCACAGGGACAGAGGGAGCACCATGGGGAGCATTATAAGTAGGCCTGGGCTAAGCCACGTCCTGTTGTGTAAAATTCCTCAGGGCTGTCCTTTGCATCTCAACTCTTCAGTCCCTTTCAATCACCAAACCTGATGGAGAAAGTGGGCAGCTAGAATGATGGAAAGAAACTTGGACCTTGGATCAGAAGACCTGGGTGCAAGTCCTCACTCTGTCCTGAGCTGTCTGTGTGGCCAAGTCTGAGTCACTTAACCTCTATGGCCGCCTGCTCATTTGTCCTTCATACTGGACTGCTGTGAGAGTACGTATGAACACGCAAAGGGCCAAGTATGTGTGAGTGATTTGCAATTTACAGTATAATACATGCAGTCAGCAGTTGCCCAGGTGAGCCCATGGGAAGTCCTGAGGTCCCCTGGGTGTCTGTCTCCCAGAGCAGCTACTCCCTTGGGTGCCCATTATCCAGTGCCTGCAACAGTCCCGACAGTGAGACAGCATCTTTCCTCTGCAGATAGGAAAGGGGTCACAGTGGGCGTCTGGCCCCTGGGAAAGGAGGATGTGCAGGGACCCGGGGAACTGGGCAGGGAGAGCTGGTCTCAGTTTTGTCTTTCACTCAACAAATGCTTATGTACCACTTCCCAGCTGTGTGACCTTAGGCAAGTCATTTCTTTGGGAGCCTGAGTTTTTCTGCACAGTGGTACTAATGAAAATATCAGAACCCCAGCCTAGGGCCTGCCTGACACAGAACCTACTTAATTGATAGTGGCTATGACCGTGGTTACCTACAAATGTGTCTTATGAGACAGAGGCTTATGGGAAAGCACCCAGACGAGGGGGTTCTAGTTTGGGGTAGATCCATGAGGGGCTTCAAAGCCATACTATTCCCAAAGATAGAAGTAGGTGAACTGGCCTGAGTTAAGCTGCTTGTCACCCTCCCCCTTCTTTTTCCAGACTCATGTGGGCTGGTAGGTGGCATATGGCTGGGCTCTGGCCACTGCCATCCTCAGTGACTTCACTGTAAACTGAGCCCTGCCGGGAAGGCCAGATGACAGCAATGCCCCCCACACCTGGCTAAGCTGTTTGGACATGGGCTTTAGCAAACCCCTGCCCAGGCCTGCAGGGCCCAGAGGGCTGCATACGGGGAAGAGTCACGAGTTCATACTGGTGCCTGACTTTGCAGTGAGAACATCAGGTGCCAAGCCTGGTCTCCTGTGCAGCATTTCACTAAATTGAATTCCCCTCCCAGCTGCCCATGAACCCCTTCTTGAATCTGTTCTCACTCTGGGAGCAAGACTGCCGAGTAAGGTATCTCTCAAGCCAGTTTTTGTATCCTTAATGATTCAGAGTCAAAGTGGCTTCCTTTTTCCTAACCTCTGGCTCAGCAGACCCTGTCATAAAATGTTCCCAAGACCCCAGGCCTGCGAGCAAGGCCACAGCCTGCTCCTTGCCTTGTGGCCCAGGCCATGGCAGATCCCTGCCTCGTTCCCCTTCCTCTGAGACGTCACTCAAATGTCCCTGTTAGCATCCAGCCAGGTGTGGTGGGCAGAGTGTGGACTTTGGATCTAAGCAGGCCTGAGGAGAACCTCTGTGTTGCCACTTAGTAGCTGTGTAGCTTCAGACTGGGGGGTGGGGCAGGGCCCATGGTGACAGACTGGAGATGGACGAAGGCCTCGCCCGGAGCCAGGCCCAGAGCGGGCACTCGATGGCAGCGTTCTGATCACTCATAAGTTCCAGGGGCAAGTCTGCCACTTGAAGAACGCATTTGGGGGTGGGGGGCTGGGGGGGAGGAGAGGAGGCAGCCGTGACACAGCCGGAAATGCCACAAAGCACAGTGGCTCGGTACACAAAGGCCCAGCTTCCTTACCTGTAGGAAGGGCTGCTGCTGGGACTTGGAAGGACAATAAGTCCAATAAGTCTCAGTAAGCCGGCTGAGGAGCATGGACTCAGGGGCCAGATGGCTTGCATTTGCATGCTGCTGTGCCACTTCTTAGCTGTGTGAACCTGGGCAAGTTTCCTAACCTTTCTGGGCCTCGGGGTCCCAGCTGTAAAGTTGGGACCACAGTACTGCCTGCTCACAGGACTGTTTGGAGAACTAAATGAGTTAAGACATGAGAAGTGCTCATATTCACATATCCACGACTGGCATTCTTAAAGTCAGCGGCTATGAGGATGATGTAAGGCTCTTAGGACAGTGTGGGCCTCTCCCATGTTGACTGGAGCGTGTCCAAGACCCCAGGACCCAGGAACCCGCCAAAGGGCTCCAGGGCTTTCCAAGCCCCGATCCCTCCTGCCCTATTTCCCTAGCCCTGGAGTGCCCATGGCAGAGCTCGTGGGTGGGCAGCCCACTGGCGGGCAGTGTCCTGTTCACTCCCTCATTTAAGCAGCTTACAGAGGAATTTTTAGGCAGCGGAAGGTTAAGGTTCAAGGCCATGGAATAAATCAGCCTCCCGCCGGATAAGAGTTTCCGGGCAGGTGGTAAGTGACACCTTGCACTGGTGTCAGCTTCCAGCCCTGAAGCACTTAATGAGCATTAATCCTTGCAGGAAGCCAGAGTGAGCCATGCTAACTTCATCTTCCCTTAGCAGGAGGGAAGGTCAGCATGGGCACAGAGTCCTGGGAGGGTGCCACCAGAGAGGCCCTTTGAAGGCAAGTCCCACTCCTTCATCTGAGTTGGGTGGGGGCAGGGGGGGAACCAAGGTCAGAGAGGGGAGGGGACTTGCCCAAGGAGACACAGCACATTACAGGACTGGGGACTTGGACTCTGGTGGCCTGAGTCCCAGCCCTCTGCTCTTGCACCACCCACTCTGAGATTAGCTAAACTGACCAAGGCCAGATTGTTGAAATGCAAGCCTATGGTCATGGCCAGATCACCACCAGGAAGTAGAAATTTGCGGAGCTTTAGTAGGAGCAGACTGTCAGGAGGTGTATGATTTGGGGGTAAAGAGCCCACCTGCCCCCTGCACATGCATCACACCAGCCACTGTAGCTACATTCTCTTGTGTCCTACTCACAGCCCTTGTAAGGAATATATCACCCATTTTATCCCCATTTCACAGATGAGGACACTGAGGCTAGGCAAGTTTTAGGACTTGTTTAGTCACACAGTTATCAAGCAGAGCCTTGATTACAAGGCTGTCAAGCTCCAAAACCCAGTCCATAAGCCACTGTGCTGCCCTGTCCCCCCAGTGACCACATATGGTGGCCACAGAAAAGGGAACAGGGCAGAGGGATGGTCTCAGGGTTGGTGAGGCTGCATCTTCTACTGCCCTGCCCTGATGGGAACTGGGGAGGACACGCACTTCATGGCCAGGGTCTGCAGCCACCCATCTCCACACATCACTAGTTAGTTAGCTGAGTATTCAGGGCTTGGAAAAAAGATTCAGATGTTCCTCTTTTCTCCCAACATAGCCCAATAACCCAAAAACACAGGATTGCAAAGCATGCCTTTGGCCGTCAGCACGATGAGTTGAGGGTAGTATGGCTTTGAGAACCATGCCTGCCTGAGTTTGAATCCTGGCTCTGCCACTTATGAGTCATGTGACTGTGGGCAAGTTTCGTAATCTCTCTGCACCTCATTTTCTCCATCTGTACAATGAGGATAATACCTCCTTCACCCAGCAGTTGTGGAGATTAGATAAAGTTCATGTGCAGCACCTGCCCGCGTGCCTACATGTTCCCGTCCATGTATACTTGTTAACGGTAAGCTGCTGCCATTGTTCTTTTTGTTAAAAAAATACTTGGGAAAATAATTATATTCCAAGGAAAGAAACAGTGCCTGGCACATAACATGTAGTGGGCTCTCAATAAATGTTTTGGAATGAATGAATTGCCCGCTGCAGTCTCTCCCTGCCCTGTTTTCCCTTAGCCCTTTGTCCTAGGTTTGGCTGGGGGCGGCTGGATCCTGCTTTGCTCTCTTCCTCTTATTCTCTTCAGCCACCTTGACTTCCTCCTCTGTCACAAAGTGCATTTAGAATCAGCAGACTAACCCCGTAAGAGCAAGGGTCCTGCTCACTCAGCAGATCTGCTGCTTGGGGGTCTTCTCTGGGGAGCATGGAGATGCTCGCGTCGCCTAGCCGGCTCAGGACGACCGTGAGAGCGCCAAATTGGATTCCGCCTCTGCCTTGTGAGTCCCCGATAGAACTGCCAACCAAATCCGCATTTCCAGGGATGATTTATGGACTTGGGTGAGTTAAGAGGCAAAATGAACACAGCATGATTTTCAGATCACAGGCTGGGAATGTTCGGCCTTGGCAGAGAGAAAAATTATCTTTGCCTTGTAAACGGAGCAAATATGATGTTGAAGAGGGAATAAATCCAGGTCCCAAGATGTCACTTTTACAATTGCTTTTTGGCGTGTGACTTCGTAGTGCCTTCTGCAAAATGCTCACAGTCTCCTACACATACACCCCAGTCTCACTGGATCTTTCTGTGGGGGTGAGAGTTACTCTACCAGCATAGCTGCCTAGGGAACTGCACACTTTGCCAGAGAGACCTTTGCGAAAACCACCTGCTTCTGCAGTTTTCCACAGAACTCCATGTTTCCACAGATCTCTGAGCTTGTTTCTGGGAGGCAGCATTTTGATGTTAGAGGTACGCCTGGATTCAAATCCTCAGCACTTACCAACTGAATGAAATTGGGCACGTCACAAAATTCTCCGAACCTCAGTTTACTCACCTGTGAAGGTGGGGCAGGGTTAGGTCGCCCCAGTACCCTGCCTGGCATGCATGTACACCCTTCCCGGTCCCCCTCCCACCTTCCCTGCTGTTGGGTAGCAGAACACGTTGATTTATCTGGCTGAAAATACCATATCCACTTTTATGAGTTTTTTTTTTTTTTTTTTTTTCTGAAAAGCTAAAACACCCAGTATCCATCCATAGTTCTTGGAAAATCATTGTCAGGCCATGTTGCTCACTGATTCTTAGCAGGCTGTGGTGCACATTCCTGACCCAGGCTTTGAGTTTGTTTTGAGAAAGGGCTGTCATCTGCGTCGGAAGTGGTGATGTTGCAATTCCTTGCATAGAACGGGTCAGGCGTAAGGGCAGCAAGCAAACCTTCGGGGGAGTCACATGTTTTGGGAGCCGTGGCTGCTCCATCCGGAGGCTGGTGGCTGTCAAAGTGCAGAGGAAATGGATTAGAAGCGCTGGTCACTGGCAGATGGGCTTTTTAGCACAAGGAGGGTAATGGGATGAAAATATTAACCCCACATGTGAAGGACAGGCAGAACTGGCAGCTGCAGGTCAGATGCTGCAGTCCTGTGGGGAGGGCGTCTCCCTGTGGCCTTGAATGACACATCCATGATTTTGCCGCTACCTCCTAAAGACTAAAAAGTACCTCAGGTCACACTGGGTAATTATCAGAGCAAAACGCTCACCTCTGAGGTAGCCTGCTGGAGTTTCACTCTCTTAGGCTGCAGACCATTCGTGGCATGGTGCTCTCTGCACCCTCCTCCCTCAAAGATTTTTTTCCCAAGCACTTTCTAATTAAGATGCATCTTGGCTGTTTTCTTTTTCTTTTTGTTTAAAAGGCTTCCCACCAGCACAGAGCATAATTTATTTCTCTCAAAACTATAGTAGCAGGTTGTTGTAAAAAGAAAACTCGAGGTCAGGAGCCTCGGGTCCCCGTCCCAGCCCTGGCGCCAGCAGCCATGTGAGCCGGCGGCCTCCTTTGGGCCTCGTCCGGTCTTCAGTACAAAGACGCCCATCCCCTCTGTGATTCCTGGTTGGTTACTAGGCTGATTTCCTCTTCTTCTTTTTTTTTTTTTCCGCCTCTGAGAGGCTATTTGGGCTGTGCTGGTTCTCTTGAAATCTGAAATTTTAGTAGCAAGTCTTGTTCCTGTCAGGGAGAAGTGAGTCAGGGTATCTATTCCCAGAGCAAGTTGCTGGATGCCAAAGATGATTCATATTGAAAGTGACATTCCCTCCTGGAGGCAGGGTGTTCCCACCCACTTTCCAAAGACCTTGCCTTCCTTGGAAACAAGGCTGAGCCCACAGCAGCCAACCAGCCCCCTTTTTCTTCACACCGCATTGATGGCAAGCACTTGCCAGATTTCCCAACAAACTCAGTGACAAATAGGTATGTGAATTCGCAGAATCTCAGACTGTCAGTGCCAGTTGGATTCTTTGAAACCATCTGGTCCGATGTCTGGAGGATGGAGAACGAGGCACACCGAGGGACAGGGACTCTCACAAAGGCCTGACAGCCAGGACTTGAGCCTTGGTCTTTTCACTTGAGCCTCTTTTTTTTTTTTTTTTTAATTACTTTTTAAACACTGAGGTGGGACTTATACCTTACATACAGTAGAAGGCACAATCCCAGTGAGTTTTACGTACAGGTGCAGCATGTAACTACGCCGCAGATCAAGGGGGGCATTTCCCGTACCTCACGAGGTCCCCTCGGGCCCCTCCCAGTCAGCAGCCCCCAGAGCCGCCGCTATTCTGACTTCTGTCGTCTTAGATTAGTTTTGTCTGCTTTAAAATTTCATACCAGACTGTCTGTACTCTTTCATGGTTTGCTGCTTTGCACTCATAATTATATCATAAACAGTGGTTCACTCCTTTACAAGTTTACCCACCCATTCTGTTGTTGGACATTTTTGTTTCCAGTTTGTGGCAACTGCAAGCAAACCCCGTACCCATCAGCAGTCACTCTCTCCAGCTCCCCCTCCCCTGCCATCCCTCGGCAACCACTAATCTACTTTCTTTCCCTACATAGATTTGCCTATTCTGGACATTTCATATGACAGGGATCATATGATATCTGGTCTCTTGTGACTGACTTCTTTCACTGGGCCTCATTTTTCGCCATTCATCCACACAGTGGCATGTACCGGTTCCTCATTTCCCCTACTGCCAAATAATATCCCATCGTGTGAGTAGACCATATTTTATTTATCCTTTTAGCAGTTGATGGACATTTGGATTGTGTCTACTTTTTATTTTTTATTTTTTGGCTATTCTGAATAATGCTGCTATGAACATTCATGTGCACGTTTTTGGGTGGACGTGGGTTTTCATTTCTCTTGGGTATCTGTCTAGGAGGAGACTTGCCGGATCACATGGTAACTCTGTGTATAAACTTCTGAGGAGCTGCCAGACTGTTTTGCACAGTGGCTGCACCATTTTACGTTCCCATCAGAAGTATTTGAGGGTTATAAACGCTTTTGTACATGCTTTTTGGTGGAAACAAGCAGTCACTTATGTTGGGATCTACCCAGGATTTGAATTGCTGGGTCATACCGTATTAGTATGTTGAGCTTTAGTCGGATGCTGCCGGTTTGCAAAGTGGATAAACGGATCAGTAGTCATACCAGCCATGTGTGAGAGTTCTAGTCACTTCATTATCCTCACCAATGCTTGTTGTTGTCAGTATACTTAATTGTCGCCTCCTACTAAGTATTTCCCTCTTAATCAAGATGATACACCGGGGGCGCCTGGGTGGCTCAGTCAGTTGAGCATCTGCCTTCGGCTCAGGCCATGATCCCAGGGTTCTGGGATTGAGCCCCACATTGGGCTCCCTGCTCAGTGGGGAGTCTACTTCTCCCTCTCCCTCTGCTGCTCCCCCCCCCCCGCTCATGCTCTCTTTCTCCCTCTTTCTCTCAAATCAATAAATAAAATCCTAAAAAAAAGATGCCACACCCTTTGTTCAAAGCCCAAACTTCCCAGGCATGTGCTCCCTGGAGCAGAGCTGCCCTGCACTGCCTGCTCAGCCCTGGTCTGGAAGGGTCCCTGTTCTTCCTGCCTTAACCTAGGAGTGAATTGGGGCTCCCAGGCTGGCTGCCTCAAGTGCTCCTTGTAGCAGAGGGAATGATTAGCAAAGTCTTCCTTCATTACCCCCTCCCCACGTTGTCTTCCAGTGCTATGGGGTGACTTCTCTACTCGCCAGCCCACCCCAGTTGTAACGCACAGGTCCAAAATGGTGTGAACTGGAACTTTTTTAGTTCAGTTATTACGCCAGGAAGGGGGTCGTAATAAAGAAAATGTTGACCTGGGGTCAGAAGACTTGGATTCTCCAAATCCTGGCTCTACCAGCTCAGTGGGCAGGGGTCACAATGGGCAGGGCTCTTTTCTGAGCCTCAGTTTTCTCTTCTGTGGAATGGGGAGGTTGACATCTCATAGGATTGTTACTGGGATCATATGAGACTACTTCTTTATCTGTCTATGATTGTTCATAGCCTATAGTGTGCCAGACCGTATTCTAGACACAGAGGGAAGCAGCAGGAAGCAAGACAGAGACACCGATGTAGACCTCCCAGGCTAGTGGGGAAACAAATACATGAACTTGTAGTTTCAACTAAGGTAGTACGAGTACAGTGAGGTGCTCACACCGAGGACTGTTCAATTCATTCTTGGAGTGATGGGCTTGAAAAGTTGAAGCATTAGCATAAGAGAGGGGTCATGGGCACAGAAACACAAGTGCAGCAACCTAGAGAGGAGATTGAACGAGACCATGGCCCCTCGAGGTCTAAAAGATAATCTGGTGCGGCCAGAGCAGGTGGGGGTGTGGTAAGAGACCATACGCAAGCAGTGCTAGCCTAAAAATGGGGTCCCCTGAATGTAGCTCCCCAGTGTTTTCTCCCCATCCTGAACCTCAGGAACCAGGAGACCTGGCTTCTAATTGCTTCTCAGCCACCAATCTGCTCTATGACCCAGGCAAGGCCCATTCTCTCTCTGAGCTCGTTTCCCCATCATACAGTGTGGGCGTCTGGCATACCGACTCTCCTGTGACTTCTAGGTCCTAAAATAGTAGGTGATTGGGCTACTGGCTGATGAAGGTCTGGTGTGGCCGAGCGGGCCGCGGGCTCAGTGATGGGAGAGGAGGTGCAGCACCGGTTGATGTGGGAAACAAAGGCAGAAGAAAAATTATTAAATTTCCTAACTACCTACAGCCCATTGACAAGTCCTTGAAACAGGCAGAGTGGCATTCCTCTAGGGACTTAACTGCCCCAACGTTAATACTTTGCTAAGGTCAAAAGGCAGTCCTAGCCTGACCACCCGCCCCCCGCCCCAGGATCCTGTAAGTCTACTTTAACGTATAAGAATTCCTTTGGAAATTTCCTTTATCTCTAAACCCTCCAAGATACATGTTGGCAATCACCCCCCAAGCATATGGCCCACCGATATACATCTGAAGGGTCTCGTGCCTCAGGTTTTATTAGATGGTAGTAAATGACCTTTCCCCAACAATAGCTGGCCCCCTCAAGGTCCTGGAAACCTTGCTTCCAAAATTCCTTAGAGACCTACGCTATCCCTGACCCCCTCCCAACTTGAAAGCATACAATGGGCCACTTCTCATGACCCCGGATGCCGAGGCCACTCTTCCTGCCCACAGATACTGTCCCCGTGCTTTAATAAAACCACCTTTTTGCACCAAAGACATCTCAAGAATCCCTTCTTGGCCGTCGGCTTCAAGCCCTAATAATGTCTTTCCTACATCACGGTCACCGGTGAGGACCCAGCAAGGGTCGCTCCTCTGGGCTGGGGGAGCAGGGACATCACTCTCCCCCCACCCCGCCCCGCACCCTCCCCTTCCCGGGGCCCCTCAGGCTGGCAGATCAGTTCCCTGCTCCCCAGACATGCTCTCCCCTGGCCTGAGAACCAGGCAGGGATCAGTAGGAATGGCTGAAAACTTCTGAAGCAAGCAGGGAGGAGGACAAAGGGACCCGGAAGTGTGTTGTCAGCAAAATTTGGGGCTAATACTCAAGTTTGTTTTTCTTTTCATCAAATCTGAAAGGCAGTTTGAAATCCACGGCTCCTGTTTTGTTTTGTTTTTTTAAATGACTGGATAAAAGCACAATTGCATTTTCTCCTCCAATAACTTTGAATTCTGGGAATAGACCATGTGGGGATAATTGCTGTTGTCTAATCCTGCCGATGGCCAAGCAAATGATTAGGAGAGGGAGGAAGGGAGCCACCGTGGCAGAGGCCCTCGGCCTGCTCCGTACCCAGCCAGCGTGGCTCGGCTTCCCAAATAACCCTGTTCCTGAAATAGCAGTTGCCCAGAAATGCATCTGGATGTTGTTTTGCAGCAAGTAACTGATAATGCTGTTGGGGACATGCAGAGTTGGGGTTATTTAAGTTTTAATCCAATCTGCAATTTTGTGTTGAGGACCTACTGTGTGCCAGGCTCCCAGCTGGGGATGGAGTGGGGAAGAGGGTGCAAAATGAACAAGATGCCAATGAGCTCGTTGGAGGGAAGACCAAGGTCATCTGCCTGTGCTGCCAGGAAGGACCCATGCCTGAGTTACGTGGGTGTAGGAGAGGGTGACAGTACCCAAAGAGAGCTGCCCAGCAAGTTCCTGAAACTATTCGAAAAGTTCTCATAAAGTTCCCCACATTTCACTGCTGGCAGATCACAAAGCTGGTGCATCTGAGAGGAGTTGTATGGGAGGGGGCAGATTCTTGGGTGCCAGAGTTGCTCAGTGGGTAGATTTTGTCAAACGTCAATGAAGTCTCTGTTATGGGGGTCAACAGCATGGGCCAAGCCTAGGAGGTCATGCTGGGTAGAGCGTGGGCGCTGAGACAGAGGTGGGGGCAGCGGGTGGGGTGGGAGGAAGCAGGTTTGGAGGGAAAAGACCTGGTCCCAGCATCCAGCACCCAGCACCCAAGATGCCCCCGTACAGGACTGACTTCTTCATTAGACACAGTGCCTACAGCTCACAGAAGTATTGTAATTTTCATTTCTCTTAAAATCAGAAGACAAAAATGAATATAATGGGGCGCCTGGGTGGCTCAGTTGGTTAAGCGACTGCCTTAGGCTCGGGTCATGATCCTGGAGTCCCAGGATCGAGTCCCACATCGGGCTCCCTGCTCGGCGGGGAGTCTGCTTCTCCCTCTGACCCTCTTCCCTCTCGTGCTCTCTATCTCTCATTCTCGCTCTCTTAAATAAATAAATAAATCTTTACAAAAAAATGAATAATGAATCTAGCCTGGGTTATATTCATTTTTATACAAATGCAATTGTAAAAGATCTTTTTTTTAAAGATTTTTATTTATTTATTTGAGAGAGATACCAGAGAGAATACGAGCTGGGTGGGGGGAGGAGAGAGAGAAACAGACTGTCCGCAGAGCCAGGAGCCCGAAGCAGGACTCCATCCCAGGACCTGGAGATCATGACCTGAGCCAAAGGCAGACGCTTAATCGACTGAGCCACCCAGGCGTCCCTAAAAGATCATTTTTTAATATATTTTTTTATGAAGGTAGGGCCAACAAAAGTCATGATGCAGCCCTGCTTCTGTGTCCTTTGCCAGGGGCGTTCCCGAAAGTTTGCTACCACTCTGACTCCGGGGGAAGAATTCCTTCCTTCTCATTGTTGTCTTGAAAGCTGGCGCCTAAACAACTCAGGGTCTTTGTCTCCGTTAGTGTGGGGCAGGGAGGGCGTGTCCCCAGGTGCCCACCTGCTTGTGCAGCTACCTTCTCCTGAGTTTCCTGTCTTCCCCTCGGTACCTCTTTGAAGTAGGTGTTGTGATGACAAGCACACTGAGACTTTGAGAGAAGTCACTTGTCCAAGCCTGCCAAGAGCCAGAGTGGCAGTTCAAACCCAGGCATGCCTACCTCCGAAGCCCACATGTCCTGTTTCCTCTGCCTCTGGAACTATGAACCCCCCCCGAGGGCCAGGACTTCCCGCGTAATCTGCCTTGTGCGTCCCTGGTATGGCGCAGACCCAGATGGTGCTTTTGGGGTCTCCAGTGGTAACGGTGAATGGCAAAGAAGGGTCCGTGTGTGTGCATTGATTAGAAGTGATGAGGGAGCAGAAGGCTAGCTGAGGACAAAGCACAAGCTGACACCCCACTCCTGGGTGGGATCTGTGTGACATTCCTCCAGGAGGTTCCCAACTGTCTGAATGTTAATGCCTTACTAGAGGGAAAAACAACCTTAGCTTGATAACAGCAAGGCCTGCAGTATCCCGGAGGTCCTCCTTAGTATGTGAAAGTTCTTTTGAAAACTTCCCCTTTTCCTTACCTCCCCCAGCTCCAAAGTATATAGTCAGCCATTCCTCATGACCCCATTGCAGCTTTTTCTGCCCATGGGTCCTGCCCTGTGCTTTAATAAAACTACCGTTTTTTAAAAAAAGATTTTATTTATTTATTTGAGAGAGAGAATGAGCAGGGAGGAGAGGGAAAAGCAGGCTCTCTGCTGAGCAAGGAGACCGAAGCGGGACTTGATTCCAGAACCCCAGGATCATGACCTGAGCTGAAGGCAAACGCTTAACCAACCAAGCCACCCAGGGGCCCCTAATAAAACCACTTTTTAAAAAAAGATTTTATTTATTTGTCAGAGAGAGAGAACGCAAGCAGGGGGAGCAGCAGAGGGAGAGGAAGAAGCAAGCTCCCCTGCTGAGCAAGGAGCCCAATGTGGGGCTCGATCCCAGGGCCCCGGGATCATGACCTGAGCCAAAGGCAGACACTTAACCAACCGAGCCACCCAGGCATCCCTAAAACCACCTTTTTGCACCAAAGATGTCTCAAGAATTCTTTCTTGGTCATTGGTTCCAGACCCCACCCCACCAAACCTCACCTATATTCTGAAACCACATCAGGAGGCTGTGACATTCTTCTTTTGACACTGCTCAGCCTTTGTCCATTACATCCCTCTTCCCTGCATTAAAAGGAAAGCCAATGTAGTTACTTATCTTCCCCAAACCAAGGAGGACAAAATCCCAGATACCCCAGGTGACTCTGACACTAACCAGAGTCTAAGAGGGTGTCACAGGAGTCTGGCTGGACTGGGAAAGGCTGAATCTCCTGTTATTGCCCACATCCAGCAGTGGGTCCTTCTTGCCACCGGCAGCATGGCTTTATCTGAAGGACCTTGAACTCCAGAGACATAAACCATGCCCAGACCAGGGTATACATGCAAAAGTAGGTCCCTTAGCGAATGAGATATACCTTCTGGGCTCCCCCAGACTCCAGAGGTCAGGATGCAAAGCTGAGCAGAGACCATTCCCCAGAAACATCCCCGACCCTGCAGCTCAACCCACGAACTGGAGAGGAACAAAACCCCTCAATCAGGGTCCTGGTGATTTGAGGCAGGTTTGCCAATTGGATAGGAACATAGGGCTTTGACTCCATTTCCTAGTTGTGTGACCTTGGGGAAGTGAATTAACTTCTCTGAGTTTTTTCCTCTCCTGGAAAAAACAGGAATAACAGTACCTATTTCATAGAGCGATTGTGAGAATTCAGTTAGTTAATACGTGTGCAGGGCTTAGGGTAGCACCAATAAATGGTAAAGGCTGCCATCATCTTTACCATCAGTGTTGTCAAAGCTGTCCAGGGAAACAGTGCTTGTCTGTGTAACCTTGGATAGTGCATTTTTCCCACCCCTCCCTGGGATAGTCTCACTATCTCTGAAATGAGCGGCTTGGGCCAAGTTATGGCTCTTCAGCAGGGGAAGACATCAAAACTACCTCCTGGACATTTGCAAACATGGATTTCCAGGTTCCATCCCTAGGAATTCTGATTCAGTAGTCTGTAGCTGGCCCAGGGATCTGTGTTAAAAATAGAATTTGTCAGTGGTTCTGATAGACAGCCTGGGTTAGGATCCGCAGGACCCTCCTAGGCCTAAAGTCTGTCATTCCTGAAGTGGTTGGTCCCCCACCCACAGCCCTGTTAGCCCAGGTAATGCCTTTGGCGAGAGTGAGCCCCCTTGGGGGTTGAGTCTGCCACGTAGGTGGGCTCCCACCTTGTCGGATGCGGCAGGCCCCCAGTTCAACAGGAGGGCTGCGGGGGCCTGGGCCGCTGTGGGAGTGACCAGCATGTCTAGGGGTTTTCAGTCAGCAGATGTTTGATGAACATGGCATTTGCAAATGGCAGGCAGAGCAGTTGTGTAAAGGGGGTGCCTTCCAGCCCTGTAGTGCTTGGGGCTAATCCTACCCTCAGGTAACACAGGCTATTCTTGGTGTAACTTTGAACTGTTTCTGAAGTGTGGTTGAGAAGGGGCTGGGAGTGTGGTTGTATGTCACCCCAAATCCCTGAATCGCCAGGGAGAGGATTTTAGATGCTTTTAATAAGAAAGCCTCAAAGGAGCTTTATTATCACACATGGCCCATCTTCTTGGGCGCTGGTGGGTCCCAAATCCCCAATCCCCACCTTCCCCTGCTGGAGCTCACTGTAATGCCCAGCTGCAAAACCCACCCACCCCCCCCCCCCCGCCCCGCACACTGACCTTGTTCCTTACCCTTCAGCATACCCCAGCTCCCTTCTCTGACAAGTACGATGCAGCCAGGAAAGTAGGAAATCTCAGCCCCTTTCTGTCTCCCACAGCCTCTAGATCAACCTTCCCCTTTATCTTTCTTCCTGCCTCCAATCCCCCACTTTCCCTTTGTGAGGTGAATTGGATTCCTGTTTTCCTCTTTGAAGAACATGCTCTGCAGTAGAAGCTGCTTCCTGAAGGCAGGCACAGACCCTCACATCCAGCACTGGCACCGGCCACAGAACAGGTACTGGGAATGGGCTGGTGAATTAATCAATCCGACTCCTGTCCTGAGACCCCCATCCCAGGGCAACAGGGCTGTGCAGCCAGCCTCTGGGTACCAGCTTGCTAAAGAATCTCAGTAGTTAGGATAGCTTACACATTCAGCTACTTCAGTTTGGTACATGTCTTGGGGTGCTGAGTAAGCATCTTGTCAACTTCAGCACAGCTGACAAAGTTATGACATGAAAAATGTTTAGACTTTGCAGTTTTCCCTGACCTGCAGCTGATCCTGTGAAAATGTCTCTCCTCCTTCCAGAAAAGCTGATTTGTGCCCTGCATTTTCTCATCTCAGCAGGAAGCGTCTCTTGTCGAGGTAAAACAAATTTGTTGTCATTCTGATACCCTGATTTTGTGTTCCCTAAGAGGAAGGCATGTTTCACGTCTGGTTTGTTGCTGTCAAGGTCCGTGTCCCACAGGATGGAGTGATGGGGAAGGGCTGCTGGAGTCACTTTCATTTTTAAGCTACTCTTCTCCGACACTAAACCTTGAAACGTGGGATTTTCCCTCTTCCTAAGGCTGCCATTCCAGGTGTCTCTTCTTAGTTGGAAAGTGATGAAGTTTGAACAAATCCCTTTATCCATGTTGGAATTACCTGGGTGTGAAAATCCTTCTCTACCCTTACAGTTACTCCATCTATCTTTTTCCAAAAATGGTAAACATAATACATGCCCATTGTAGAGAAATGAGAAATTACAAGTAAGAACTACAAAGAAAAGCTCCTAAAGTCCCACCACCCAGACATCCTGTAGTTCCATGCATCTCTCCAGATACGTCCCCATGAAAATAAATAGATATAAATATGTATTTTTACGTAAATAGAATCATACGATAAATACTGTCTTGTGATCTTTTCTCACTTCGTATTTTGTGATTACCTTTTTAAGCTGTTAAACACGAAACACCTATGTTGTCATATTTAATGGCTACATGGTATTGTTGTATGAATGGACTTGATATGTATGTGTGTGTGTATTCACACACATTTTATATATATATACACATACATTTTATATATATATATATTTTTTTATTCCTCTTACCAGGCATTTAGGTTATTTCTGATTTTTTGCCATTCTAAGCACTGGTAAGATGAATTTCCTAATTCAGCTCACTAATCTTTACATACATGTCCTAATGTTTTCTTAAGATTAGTTTTTAGAACAGGACTAGCTACCATGTTCAAGCATTGACCACGTGCCACTCTGCTGAGCACTTTACATATATTATTTATTGAATTCTACAAATGATCCTATGCAGAAATATCCCCATTTTACAGATGAGGACACTAAGGCCAGGAGAGGTTATACACCTTGGTCAGGATCACGCAGCAGGCACACTGCAGAGCCAGGATTGGAACCCAAGCTCTCTGACCCCAGAAGTTTCTGATACAAAACATTAGGTCCGCTTAGCCTCCCACTGTGTGGTGTAAGAGTGCCTGTCCCCTACTTCCTTTCCCGCAGCTCCATGACTGCCTTGCCTGAGGCCTGGCCTCTCAGAATTCCCTCACACCCCCAATCCTGTAATAGGAACAGGAAAAGAAGAATTGGTGGTGCCACTGTGACCTAGATGTGGTTCTCAGTCCCTGGGAAGTGCCTTCTAGGGAACCGTCCAGAGCCAGGCAGTTGAAGCAACTAGAGGCTCATGTTAGGGAAGAAGGGAGTGTCTCTGCACAGCTCAGCAAGCTTGGCCAGCCTGTGGGCTCTTCTGAGAGCAGGTTCCTCTCGGGAGCTGGGCTCTGGCTGGGGGGAATCCTCACAGGCCACTCTGGGGACAGGTGGGCGACGTAAGGCAGCCTGAGCCCTCAACAGTGAGTACAGTGGGAAAAGAAGGCTGTGAGCAAGAGGCAGATTCCAGACTGGGGGCCATAGAGGTTTGCTTCTAGATTGGGCAAGTCCAAGGCCAGACCCCAGAAGGTGCAGCCTGTTTTGCAGGACTCACCAGTGAGCACTAAGACAAACTGATGGCTCTGAGGTGAGACCGGGGTGCTCTTTTCATGACCCTCACTTTGCCTAACTCATCCCTTTGGGGATAATGAGATTCTAGCTGCCTCAGTCCTTGAGGCTCTGCCCTGGAGCCGGGGCACAGGATGTGGCTGGTCATGTCACATAGGCAGATCAAGGCACAGCATCTCCAAGGAGCAGAGGTTCAAGGATTCCCGCCTTGGCCGCCTACAGGGCAAGGGTGTCTTGGCCCAGGGTAAGAGCCTGACGGGGAGGGTTTGCCCTCCCCTCAGCCCAGCTAGCTCTTCTTGATTTATCCATACACTGAGCTTGATGATGCAGACTCATATTCATTCAAATAATCACACGAGTTATTTCTGCAATTTAGGTCTTCGAATAAGTGTACTTGGTTGCTGAATATGTGATCAGCCACAGATTTCTCATTCTTTAAAACCCAAGGAGCGGAAATGCCAATATAGAAAAGCCATCCTACAACGGCAGAGATTTCCATAGCACGAAAATCAGGCTGCTCAACCTCAGGCCCCTGAACCTCCCATCCAGCTGCCACTGGGCCCATCAGCGTTCCTTGCGGAGCCCAGATTGGGGGGCTGTATCTGCGAAGCCCCTGGGGGGATGACAAACAATGGAAAATCGGCTCACATCCTTTTTACTTAACCAGAGAATTGGTTTGCCTCTGAAGTAACAGGATCTGGAGGAGAAAATGCATTTGAGGGCTTAGGTCGACCGGGAAAAACCACTGCAGGCTTTGAGGTTGAAAAGGTCAGTGTCTGCTCTTGCTGCCCAGGCTCCGATATAACCTTGAACAGGTTCACATCTTCCTCGTCCTCCTCGTCCTCAGCACACCTGTCCCCATCGGGGCCCCTGACAAGGAAGCAGTCAGTGGACAGGACTTACAATTCATTCATTCTTTCACTTATTTATTCAATGAGCCATCGTTGAACTCCTGCAGAGTTCCAAGTATTGGGTTAGACACGGAGATTTCAGAGAGAACGCAGACCTGGGCCCTGCCCTTACATTGCTCATAATCTCACAGGAAAGACAGCTGCAAACAGTTAGGATGTGGGTGTGGGGAAACGGGGGTCGGGAGGAGAAAGGAGGCGCCTCCAGCCCCTGCCCCAGTGTGGGCGTCTGGTTCCCATCTGCAGGTGACTGGGACGGGCCATGTCAGAAGTCTCCAACCGGCTGTGGAGAAGAGGCTGTTCTTGTTCCTTTCTCTGTGAGCTGCTCAGAAGCTGCAAACTGCACTGGGCCAGGGCTCCATTGATGGAAAAGGCGTTCGCTTGACAGCTACACTCTGTACCCCAGTTAGATTCTTCCTGTTTCCCCAGGGCCAGGAACACTAACTCATACCCCTAAGCACAGAGGGGATGAAGTTCTCCAGCCAAAATAAGTATTTGGGGACAGAATCCCCCACAGTGGCCTGGGATAGTAAGACATACTAGAGCCGTAAATCCAGGACAGCCTTGCATCCTTCTAGAGTGACAGTCTCATCTTATTTGACCTCAAAACTTACATTGTTAAAACAAAACAAAACCACTAGAGTGACACAAGTGACTCTTTATCACCGTGGCCCTTTTGACAAGCTAGCTCACATTCCCTGATCTGAGAGCGGCTTTCAGGAACCAGCGCCTGAACCACGCAGTATCATGTCCTACTGCTTTGTTGTCTCTCACCAGACTGGGGCCCCAGTAAACTCTGTTTCTAGAAAGTTGGGTCTCTGCTTGCTGCTGTGGAGATTCAAAACATGAGTTTGAATTTTGCTTTGCCGTTCGTTATTATCATTACACTGGGCAAATCACCCGGCTTCTGTGGATTTGTTTCTTCACCTGTAAAATGGGCACAGTACCATCTCATCTAGTTGTGGGGAGATGACACACAAAAGCTCCCACCACACCATATTTATGAGAGGATATGAGATATGTAGTGGAAAGAGCACTGGACTGAGTCAGGCGGGAAGCCTGTGTGAGCCTACGCCAGATATTCACCTTTCAGACCTCAGTGGACTATTTCCTAAGTCTGGCCAGCCTCAAAGGATTAGGGTTAGAAGGATTAAATAACAAGGGTCATAGGACAGTATTTTTTAAATATAAAATGTTGGACAAGTGCTTATAGGATCTTAGAACCTGAGGTGGTGGGAGTCTCAAAGGGCCACTGTCTTGGAAAGTATCAGAAAGTCCCAGATGAACTTCATATTCAGTTCCAAATGGGGCTTGGGCATTTGCATTTTCCTGAGCCTAGGAGAGTGAGAGTCTGTAGGTCTGCCCAGCTGAAACCCAGCCAGTGACCACCGGACTGAGTAACCCCAGGGCACTAAGCAAGGGAGATGGATGGAAGATCATTTTGCCCCCACCAGATGGCACCTGCCTTAGTCAGTTGGAGTTGCTAGAGCAAAAATATCACAGACTGGGTAGCTTAAAGAGCAAACATTTATTTCTCACAGTTTTGGAGGCTGG
The DNA here is from genome assembly GCF_009762305.2 of Zalophus californianus. Lineage (NCBI taxonomy): Eukaryota > Metazoa > Chordata > Mammalia > Carnivora > Otariidae > Zalophus > Zalophus californianus. The sequence continues at coordinate 19,098,604 of NC_045598.1, forward strand.
GAGTCCAAGATTAAAGTGTCGGTAGATTCATTGTCTGCTTGATGGCTGGCTTCTTGGTTCATAAACAGCTGTCTTCTCTCTGTGTCTTCACATGGTAGAAAGGGCAAGAGCTCTCCAGGGGCCCCTTTCTAAGGACACTAATCCCATTCATGAGGGCTCCACCCTCATGACCTAATCACTTTCCAAAGGCCTCACCTCCTAATACCATCACATTGAGAGTTAGGATTTCAACCTATGAAATTTGGGGGGACACAAACATTCAGTCTGTTAATAGGGAAAATCCCTAGGCTTCTATGGGCCAAGGAGGGAATGGACTTTCCCACTTGAGAAACGAAGGTCAGATATAATGGCAGTCCCTGTAGCTTCGGTTATTCTAAGATGGTGAGACTTGGATGGTAAGTGACATTTTCTGCTCTCAAAGAGCGGGGACACCTGGGGACCTGGTGAAGCCTTTAGAGGCCACGACCGAAGACCAGGCAGGCTGGTTGAGTTTAGAAAATTCCAATAGGACCATCTACTTACATTGCAGCCCTAACACAGCAGCTCCAGGGTCTCAATGCTAACATATAGCAGGTGCTCAGTGAAGTCTGCAGAAGCCATGAATGAGTCCTCTAGAAAGTAACAGTGCTGGATCAGACTAGTGCGCTAAAGGCTCACAGATAGTTCTTGTTCACTCTGCCTCTAAAATCCATGCTTATAAACCACAGCTCTGTAAGGCCTCTTCAGTTGTGTTCATCAGTCAGACATGGTTGCTGGCCCTACCCTCTTGGTTACAACAAATGTCCTTTCAAGTACAAGAGCCTGGGATCTGGTGAGAGGGTAGAGGGTGGGGGAGACAGTGCGTGAGAGTTCCAGTTGCTCCACATCCTTACCAATGCTTAGTATTGTCAGTCTTCTAGGGACGCCTGGGTGGCTCAGTCAGTTAAACGTCTGCTTTCAGCTCAGGTCATGATCCCAGGGTCCTGGAATCAAGACCCACATCTGGCTCCCTGCTTGGCGGAGAGCCTGCTTCTCTCTCTGCCTCTGCCACTCCTCCTGCTTGTGCTCTCTCTCTCTCTTTCTCTCTGATAAATAAATAAATAAAATATTTTAAAAAAAATACATTGTCAGTCTTCTAAATTTTAGCCCCTCTGGCAGGGGGTGGGGGACAAACCCTAGCCTCTCTGAACCTCACTTGGGATTTATGCATTTGTTAATTCTGCACTTTTGTTCAATCTGCACTCTGGGCTAAGCAGAAGAGAGAATGAAGAGGAGTGATCATGGTCTGTGCTCCCCACAGGCTTGCATCAGACGGCTGGGGTGACCCCTGCGCCACCGCTCCCCAGCTTCACTAACCAGGGGCAGATCCATCCCGCCAAGTCTCAGTTTCCTCATCTGTAAGATGGGGTTGGTTAACTGCAGTGATGTATGTAACAGGCCTGGCCTACAGAGGTACTCAATAGATGTTAATGCTGCCTGTTATTATTCAATCCCCTGCCTGCGGGCTGACAAAGGGCAGCAGGCACCAAAGGTTTAAGAACAATTTGTGAGAGGAGAATTTAATAATAATAGCTAATGTTCATTGAACATTGAAATTTACTATGTGCCAAATGCTGTTCTAAGTGCCTTTCAGAGATTACTTTTAATATCTACAATCTTACTGGTTTCCGTAATTTTTTGCAAATTGAGAAAAAGCCCTCGTGGTTTGATTTTCATGGCAGAATACACGGTTACAATGCACGGGAACCCAGTGGCTTTCTAGGAACATGATGCTAGAACCTCAGAGGTATGACATCTGCTTTGCCTCTACATGGGTGCTGATGACTTACGTGTACCTGCTCCTGCCCTCTGTTTGGATCCTGAGGGTTAGTGACTTAGAAAGATGGAAGATATGGCTTCTTGAGGAAAGATCAGTGTTCAGGAGAATTGAAAGGCCCTGGGTGAGTGGTTCCCATACTTGGATTCTTGTCACAGGCAGATGTGGTTGTAGGGAAGGTCTCTTCTCTGGGCCTCAGGGTACCCACCTGTTTGGAATGTCGAACTCAGTGTATCAGTTAGCTAATGCTGTGTAATGAACCATCCCACAACTCAGTGATTTCAAACAAAAACCATTTATTATTTCTCACATGTCTGCAGGCATCTGGTAGGTCACCTGGGGGCCAGCTGGTCTAGGATGGCCTTGGTGGGGTGACCTGGCTTTGCTCCATGTGGCCCCAGACTTCTTCTCATGACAGGGACAGGGTCTGAAAGAACAGGTGGAAGTATGCATATCCTCTTAAGACCCGGGCTCAGAACTAGCACACTGTCACTTTCTTCACATTCTGTTGGTCAAGCAAGTTAAAAGCCCAGCCTAGATCAAGGGCCGAGGAAATAGGACTCCACATCTCTTGATGGGAGCAGCTGCTAAGTCACAGTGCCGAAGACGTGGGAACAGGGAAGGGTGGAGAATCGGGAGTGCTTTTGCAATCCACCACACTGGGATTCCTTCCTACTCTAACACCTCTGAAATCAAACAGCTCCTGGGTCACCATGGGAGAAAAAAAAGGTAGGGTCCCCATCATCTCAGGCCCAGGCTAGACGCACCTTTCCTGGATTTGGGATAAATTGACCAGGCACCCAGTCACTGTTGGTGTGGAGCTCAGATCCAAATGGACAGAATTAAAGACACGGTTTTACTCAGCTACCCATTCTGCATTTATTGAGCACTACGTATGTGCCAGCTACCGAGCTAAGCCCCAAGGAGGTAGGTTAGCCCCTGCTTTCAAGACACACTCAGGCCTTGAGCGTAACAGACAGAGCATTATGATGCAGCAGACACGGGTGTTAACGGAGTCATAGAGAAGGCCCCTCTGGATTTGTTTTAACACAAACTGCAGAGAGCTCCCTGCAGTTTGGACTTCCTTCAGCCCAATTCCGAGACACATCCATGGGCCTCTTTTTAGACCACATACAAATCAGTGGCCCTTAGGGCCCAACAGTTCCATTTAAACTCCATGACTTGGAGTTAGACAGCCCCATCCAAACCCCTCCAGCACTGGGCAGGCAGGAAATGGAAAAATAGAACAAGGTGTCCTGGGTCTGCATGTGAATTTGATTAGTCCCCTCCTGTGCTCTAGGACTGTCTCCGTCTGCTATTTGCAGCCGCAAACCAAGGCTACAGGTTACTCAGCACTTGCAAGTAACTGAGCTTCAGAGGGAGTTATATAAACCTTTGTGTTTCCCATAGCCCCTCCTCAAATATGTATACCCAGCTGGCATTTTTCCTTAAATACCGCTTATTTTTAAAAGGGGAAAAATGTTGGTGGTGCTGAAATAGATCACATTTTAAAATGCAGAGTAGCAGAAGAGTCCATTCAAATTATTCTCTTAATAGAGTTCTTCAGAGGAAGTGATGGGGGAGCATAATCACTTCTTTTGTCGTTGGAGCAAAATCTAAGGACTGCAATCCATTTGTCTGCAAATGTGTCTCTTCAGTACAAATTGCAGCAAGCAATCCATTCCCAGGGTAAATGGTCTTTAATTAAAGTCAGTCAGTTGTCTCGGGTGGTTGGAAGGAAAGAGGGTTGTTTGAAACCCAAACCAATATAAATCTCCTTCCCCTTAAAAAAGAGTGTATTTTTTTAATTACTTTTTTCCCCTGATTTGATAATTAGGGAAACGCTTTGTTGATAAGTAAAACTATTCTGGCTCTATTCATGAATCAAAATTTTGATAGTAAGGCCTCAGAAAAGCAGTATAAGAATTTCTGTAGCAATCCTGGTAAAAACACGTCCTCGAGCATTGATTTTTGTAGCTGAAGTGCATTATGTGTTTTGCATGAGCTTTTGAAAGCTTAGATAAATGAGATGGCTCAGAAAGCAGATAAAGAAAATGGAAGGAAATTATACTGATCCAAAAGAAGATAAATGTCCACTAATTCCCAGATTAACATTTTAGACTCCTGTATTTTTATAGGGGAATTTTTGCAATGCTGATAATGTGAGATTGGTTTACAATGTCACATACCAGATAAATCAAGAAGGCCTTGTTTGAGTTCCTAGAGTCAGCTATATGCAAAAGGAAGTAGAGTTAATGCAACAACCTGGTGGTGCCCTGGTACCTATATCAGAATACAATACTATACCCAAGATGATGTATTTTAGGGGTGACATTGACCCTCAAGGTCAACTGTATTAGTTTGCACTCTCTGAGTTGCAAAAACAAAACAAAACAAAAACAAAAAACAAAGACTCAAGCCCATTTGGTTTAAGCCCAAAGGAATTTACTAGATCACTTGATTGAAATCACTAGGATCGTACTTCAGGCACAGCTTGATCCAGGGATCAGATGAAGTCACTAAGACTCAGTTTTTCTTTCTCTGCCCCTGTGATCCACTTTCTCAGTTTGGCTGCAGCTACTCTAGCTTCCGTCCACCCAATTTGTGCATGGCATAAACATGCCATTTTCTTAACTGTTTCAGAAAGTCCCAAGATTAGCTCTGATAAGCTTTAGTTGGGCCCATGGCTTTGTCTGTCCCTGACTAATCCTTATTTCCAGAGAAATGAAAGGTGTGGATTGGCTGAAGTCTGGATCACATGATCATCCCCATTTCTCAGGGTCTGGACGGTCCCACCCCAAGAAGGACATAGACTAGGAGTGAAGGAGGGGAAGAAGTACCCAGAAGGCGATTTAAAGAAGGATGTGTGGATACTGACCTTTGAAACCTCAGGCTTTTCATTCTTTCAGCTACATCAGCTTTTCATTCTTTCCTTCCACAAATACCTGAGATCCCACAGCACATCTTCTGGAGCTAGGTACAAGGGTTACAGTGGTGACCAGGAGGGTGGAGGCCCTGCCCACAGAGAGCAAGCTCAGTCCGTCTTGTGTATGTTAGTTAACTTAGGCTGCTGTAACAACATACCATAGACTGGTGGCTTAAACAACAGAAATTTATTTCTCATAGTTCTGGAGTCTAGAAGTCCAAGATCAAGGTGCCCACAACGTGAGCTTCATTCTGATACCTCTTCTCTTGGGTTGTAGGCTGGTGCAATCATGCTGTGTGCTCTGTGTTACTTGTGTGCTCTTTGTATACATGCTGACTTCTTTGTATACATGTCAGGGGAGGGAGAGAGACAGAAGGACAGCATGCTCTCTGGCATCTCTTCTTATGGGGACACTAATCCCATCAGAGGGTCCCACCTTCATGACCTGTCTAACCCTAATTATCTCCCAGTGGCCTCATCTCCAAATGCCATCATTTAGGGGTTAGGGTTTCAACATATGAATTTTGGGGAGACACAGATGTTCAGTCTATAATATCATGCTGGAACTTGAATCATGGTCTTCCAGCCAACTCGATGTTTTTCCTGAGAACCTGTTGTGTGCCAGCCCTGAAAGCAGAAAGATGGGGAGCACCAGGGCCCAGTCCCCAAGCAGTGTAGACAAATCCTGCTGGTGGTGTCTGGGAGAGCCTAAACACTGGGAGAAGAGCACTTCACTCTTATGCCTCTGCTCATTTTCTTACTTAGGATGGGATCCTACTGGAACTAAAAGAAAACCCAAGGGCGCCTGGGTGGCTCAGTTGGTTAAGCGACTGCCTTCGGCTCAGGTCATGATCCTGGAGTCCCGGGATCGAGTCCCGCATCGGGCTCCCTGCTCGGCAGGGAGTCTGCTTCTCCATCAGCCCGCCCCACTCTCATGTACTCTCTCTCTCAAGTAAATAAATAAAATCTTTAAAAAAAAAAGGAGGGGGGATGATACACCCTCCCCGCCCCCAAAAAAAGAAAACCCAAAATAGCAGTGGCCTAAACAGAATAGAAGTTATTTCCCTCTTACAAGTCTGGGTAGTCAGTCTAGTACCGGTATGGTAGCTCCACTCTCAACAGCAACTCCCATTCATCTCTTCCTCCTTAGTGATGCCTTCTACCTTGTGATCCCAGGTGGCTGCTGGGGCTCTAGTCATCACGTCCACGTCCCAGCAAGCAGGAAGGGAAAACAGGGATGAGAAGGAATGTTGCCGCCCTTCAAACATGTTCACCACTCCCACTGACATCCCGTTGACTGAAACATGCTCATGTGCCTGTACCTAACTGCAAGGGAGGCTGAAGACAGAGCCTCTCTTCTCATGGCCCTGTGCTCAGCCAAAGCTGTGGCTTCTGTTTCTGTGGAAATCCAGAGAGAATGGACATTAGGGAACAGCTAACAGACTCAGCCACACTTGTTTGTTCCTCTGTTCTGCACACAGGTCCCTGCCCTTTCTTCTGTATGTCTCTCAAATTCATTTTTAAAAACCAAGCTGACACACGACCTCCTCCATGAAGTCTCCCTGGTTTGAACCCCAATCAAATAGCTCTATCCCTTTTTTCCCCACTTACTAATCAATTATATTGAGGTATAATTTCGTACAGTAAAATGTGTACATTTTAAGCATATGGTTCAGTGCCTTTTGACAGATGCTTTTAACCACTGCCAACATTAAGATATGGAACTTTTTTTTTTCTTACCTCTGAAAGTTCCCCCATGCCCCATTGCAGTTCATATCTCCTTGATTTCTGTCTCAGGCAGTCACTGATCTCTTTCCTGTCCATCTAGATTAGTTTGAACCTTCTGGCATTTCTTAAAAATAAAATCATAATATAATAAACATAATAAAATGAGTGTATACTCTTATGTCTTGCTCTTTCACTTAACAATATTTTTGAGGTTTATCCACATTGTTGTATGTATCAGTAGTTTGCTCCTTTTTATTGCTCACTAGTGTTCCATCGTGTGGGTGGACCCCAGTTGGTTTATCCGGTCACCAGCTGGTGGGCATTTGGGTTGTTTCACTCTGAGGCTCTTACAAATAAGGCTGCTTTGTATCCTCGTGTACAGATCGCTGTGCAGATGTATATTTTCATTTCTCTTCTGCATGTACCCAGGAGCAGAATTGCTGGGCATTATATGAAGTGTCTGCTTAACTTTGTAAGGAACTGCCAAACTCTTTTTCAAAGTAACTGTACCGTTTTCCATCCCCCGCCCCCAGTTCCAGTTGCTCCACATCCTCACCAACACTTGGTATTGTTGGCCTTTTTTGTTTTTTAATTTTAGCTATTCTGGTGGATAAATATTGATATCTCATTGTAGCTTTATTTACTTTATACATTCATCCCTCTCCCTCTCTGTCTGTCTCTGTCTCTGTCTCTGTCTCTCTCTCACACACACACACACACACACCCCATTCTCCATTCCTTCTATTACCAAATATTGACGAACTATTGATTATTGGGTGTTGAACATCATCATAGCAGCTCTTCATGGCTGATCCTGATACAGTGTGACTCCCTTCTCTTTCCTACATACCTGTTCTCTGCAGTTTGTAGTTGTCCTACTTGTTTGCTGCTTGTTTGTAACCGTTACCACCACATCTCCACACTCTCCCTGCTGTGTAGACTCCTCTCAGCATGTTCAAGTGCATTAGGTGTGGCATCGATTTCTTCCTCTTGAAGAAGTCTCTCCTTAAACCTCTGACCTGCTCTGTTCTGAAGACTTGACCTGCAGGCCTGCTGCACAGCGGCTCTTCTCTGGGGATCTTTTGGCCTCTCTTGATTTTATTTTATTTTTTTTTTAAGATTTTATTTATTTGAGAGAGAGAATGAGAGAGAGAGAGAGAGCATGAGAGAGGGGAAGGTCAGAGGGAGAAGCAGACTCCCTGCTGAGCAGGGAGCCCGATGCGGGACTCGATCCCGGGACTCCAGGATCATGACCTGAGCCGAAGGCAGTCGCTTAACCAACTGAGCCACCCAGGCACCCCGATTTTATTTTTTAATAGTTAATGTTGACATATAAGTTACATGCCATAAAATTCACCCATTTTTAGGTATGCGATTCTGTGAATTTTAGTATATTTACAGAGCTGTATAAATAGCACCACAATCTAATTTTACATTTTCGGTACCTAAAAAGAAACCTTGTGCCCATTCCCACCCCCGGCCACAGGCAACTACCAGTTTACTCTGTCTCTGTACCTTTGCCTTTTCTGGACATTTCATAAAAATGGAACGATACAGTCTGTGGTCTTTTGCATCAGGCTTCTTTCACTGAGCATCATGTTTTCAAGGTTCATCTGTGTTGTAGCATGCATCACTTTCTCTTTATTGCTGAATAATATTTCATTAAGGATCTACTGCGTTTTATGTATGCATTCATCAGCTGATGGACATTTGGGTTGTTTCCACTTTTTGGCTACCATGAATAATACTGCTGTGAACATTCATGTACAAAGTTTTGTGTCAACGAATGCTTTTATTTCTTTTGGGTATGGATGCCCAGGAGTGGAATTGCTGGGTCATGGGAGGCCTCTTTTTTGAACTTTTTGAGAAACTGCCAAATGGAACCTGCACCATTTTACATTGCCACGAGCAGTGTGTGAGAGTTCTGATTTCTCCACATCCTGTCCAACACCTGTGGTAGTCCGTCACCCTTTTTATTATAGTGATCCTAGTAGGAATGAAGTGATCTCATCATGGTTTTGATTTTCTTTCCCCTAACACTTAATGATGTTGAGCATCTTTTTCTGTGCTTATTGATCATTTGTATATCTTCTTTGGAGAAATGTATATTCAAATCCTTTGCCCATATATTTTTTTAATTTTTTATTGTTATGTTAATCACCGTACATTACATCATTAGTTTTTAATGTAGTGTTCCATGATTCATTGCTTGTGTATTACACCCAGTGCTCCATGCAGAACATGCCCTCTTTAATACCCATCACCAGGCTAACCCATCCCCCCACCCACCTCCCCTCTAGAACCCTCAGTTTGTTTTTCAGAGTCCATCGTCTCTCATGGTTCGTCTCCCCCTCCGATTTCCCCCCCTTCATTCTTCCCCTCCTGCTATCATCTTCTTTTTTTTTTAAACATATATTGTATTATTTGTTTCAGAGGTACAGATCTGTGATTCAACAGTCTTGCACAATTCACAGTGCTCACCATAGCACATACCCTCCCCAGTGTCTATCACCCAGCCACCCATCCCTCCCACCCCCACACCACTCCAGCAACACTCAGTTTGTTTTCTGAGATTAAGAATTCCTCACATCAATGAGGTCATATGATACATGTCTTTCTCTGATTGACTTATTTCGCTCAGCATAACACCCTCCAGTTCCATCCACGTCGTTGCAAATGGCAGGATCTCATTCCTTTGGATGGCTGCATAATATTTTAATTGGGTAATATATTTTTTTTTATTGTTGAGTTATAAGAGTTCTTTCTGTATTCCAGATACCAGTCCCGTTTGGATATATAGTTTGTAAATATTTCCTTCCATTTTGTGGGTTGTCTTTCACTTTCTTGATGGTATAGTTTTCTTTTCTTTTTTTTTTTAAGCTTTTATTTATTTATTTGAGAGAGAGAGAGACAGAGATCGCGACCAAGATAGTGAGAGAGAGCACAAGCAGGGAGGAGAAGGAGAAGCAGGCTCCCTGACGCAGGGCTCGACCCCAGGACTCTGAGACCATGACCTGAGCCAAAGGCAGATGCTTAACCGACTGTGCCACCCAGACGCCCCTTGATGGTCTAGTTTTCAACAAAAATTTTAAATTGGTTGTAATCCAATTATCTGTTTTTTCTTTGGTTACTTGTACTTTTGAGGTGTCATATCTAAGAAACCATTGCCCAACCCAAGGTCATGAACTCCTGTGTTTTCTTCTAAAAGCGTTTCAGTTTTAGCCCTTATTTTAGAACTGTGATCTGTTTTGAGTTGCTTGATGTGTATGGCGTGAGGTAGGAGTCCAACTTCATTCTTTTATGTGTGGATATCTAGTTGTCCCAGCACTGTTTTTTGAAAAGACTATTCTTTCTCCATCGAGTGGTGTTAGCGTCCTTGTCAAAAAGCAGTTGACTGTAAGGTAAGATTTTATTTCTGGACCATCAGCTCTATTCCACTGATCTCCAGGCCCGTCTTTATGCTAATATCACACTGTCTTGATTATTACAGCTTTGTAGTTTTTGGGTTTTTTTTTAAAGATTTTCTTTATTTATTTGACAGAGAGAGACACAGCAAAAGAGGGAACACAAGCAGGGGGAGCGGGAGAGGGAGAAGCAGGCTTCCCACGGAGCAGGGAGCCCAATGTGGGGCCGATCCCAGGACCCTGAGATCATGACCTGAGCTGAAGGCAGATGCTTAACGACTGAGCCACCCAGGCGCCCCCAGCTTTGTAGTTTTTAAAACAGGAAGTGAGTCTTCCAACTTTGTTCTCCTTGTTCAAGGTTGTTTGGGCTATTGTTTGGCTGTTCCTTGTATGAGTGCTTATACTTCCTTATGAGCTTTAAGATCAGCTTGTCAGCTTCCACCAAAAAAGCCAGCTGGGATTTTGATAGGCATTTACATTGAATTAATTTGGGGAGTATTGCCATTATTAAAGTCTTCTAGTCCACAAATATGGAACATCTTTCCATTTGTTTAGATCTTCTTTAATTTCTCTCAACAGTGTTTTCTAGATTTCGGTGTACAGGTCTTAAAATTCTTTGATTAAGTATATACCTGAGTATTTTATTCTTTTTGGTACTATTGTAAATAGAATCATTATTATTAACTCTAATAGTGTTTTAGGATTTTTTAATTTTTAGGCTTTTAAAATTCCTTGGGATTTTTAAAAAGATTTATTTATTTATTTGGGTGGGGGAGGGGTAGGGGGAGAGGGAGAGACAGTCCCAAGCAGATTCTGTAATGAGTGCAGACCCCAACGCAGGGCTCAATCTCACCACCCTGAGATCTCAACCCGAGCTGAAACCAAGAGTCAGGTGCTTAACTGATTGTGCCACCCCGGTGCCCCAATTCCTTAGGGTTTTTATGTGTAAGATTATGTCCTCTGTGGAAACAAACCGTAAGAGACTCTTAATCATAGGAAACAAACTGAGGGTTGCTGGAGGGGCGGGGGGTGAGGGAATGGCGTAGCTGGGTGATGGACATTAAGGAGGGCACGTGATGTAATGAGCACTGGGTAGTATATAAGACTGATGAATCACTGAACCCTATCTCTAAAACTAATAATACTCTATAGGTTAATTAACTGAATTTAAAAAAACAAACAAAAAGATTATGTCTTCTGCAACCAGATAGTTTTACTCCTTCCTTTCCAATGTGGATGCCTTTTGTTTCTCTCTCCTGCCTAACTGCCCTGTCTAGAATTTTCAGTACAATGTTAAGTAGAAGTGGATGTCCTTGTTTGTTCCTGATCCTAGGGGGGAAGCTTTCAGCCTTTCACTAGTAAGTATGATGTTAGCTATGAGTCCCTCTTGTTTTAAAGCCCCAATTTTCTGGATCTCTTATCTTTCTTTTTCTTGGTTTACACCATCCAGTAGTTTCCTGGAAAAGAGTGCAATGAGGAGAATTGAGGGGATAAAATATTTGAAACTTTTAAAATCAGGAAATCTTTCTATTCTACTCTCATGCTTAATTGCTAATGGGCTAAATAAAGAATTCTAAGATGAAAGTCATTTTTACTCAGAATTTTGAAATCGGTTCATTGTTTCTAGTTTCTGGCATTCCTGATGAGAAGCCTGATGCCATTCTGATACCGGATGACTTGTATGTGGCCTGTGTCTTTTCTCTGGAAGCTTATAGGATCTAACCTTTGTTGATGAGATTTTGAAATTTTATGATAATGTGTCTTAGTGTGAATCTCTTTTTAGCCACTATGCTGGGAAATCAGTGGACCTTCTCAGTATGCAAACCTATGTCTGGTTCTGGGAAGTTTTCTTGAATTATTTTTTTGATTATTTTCTTCCCTCCATTTTTCTCCATTTCTGAAATTCCTATAGTTTGGATGTTAGACTTCCTGAGTTGGTCCTCTAAGTTTCTTATTTCTCTTCTATTTTCTCTCTCTCTGCCCCTTTACCATTTGAAAAAAATTTTTTTTGGTTCCACTCTGGGAAATTTCCTCAAATTTATATTCCAGTTCTTCTATTGAGTTTCTTATTTCTGTCAAACTGTGTATTAATTCCAAGAATTCTGTTTTATTTTGTGAATGTTCTATTTTGAGCATCCCTTTCTTATTTAATGGATGCAATATGTCCCTCTGAGGATATTATTCTATGTAACTTCCTTCCTCCTGCAGAGCCTCTGTGTCCTCTAAATTCACTTTTCCTATGTGTGTGTAGGTATGTCTAGCTCACACATTAGTTTTTCCACAAATGTTTGAGGATCCTTGGTTGTGTGCTCATCTTAAATGTGGGGCAAAAGACAAGATGGTTGGAGCTCCAGTGTGGTGACTGGGCTTTATTGGCTGATGCCTCACTGTAGGGTGATCTGACAGCAGACTTCTTGGTATAGGTTCTTGCTTTCTAGGGATAGTCCAGAAACCTTCACCTAACCCTCATGCTCTCAGGATGAGTCTCTGTGCCTCTTCCAGGTATCCCACAGTCCAGAGGACCTGTCTTACTCCCTCTCATGATTCAAGCTCTAATCTTCTGTTGGCATGAGAGGGGGACATATTCTTGGCTGAAGAAGGGTAAGGAGGAGATCTAGGGGTCTTACTGCCTTTAATCTGACTTTAAATAAATCCTCCTATTATTCCACTTCCAGAGATGCCTGGTATTGTCGCCAATTCCAGAGCCATTGGATTTGCTGATGGAGACCTGGTGCGTGTTTGCTCTCAGCATCAGGGCTTATATTCTGCTTTCTTGGCTTTGTGAAGTCAGTGTTACACATCTGTCTCCTTTCCAGCTGCCAAACCTTTCTTGCTGCTGTCTTTTCCTCTGTTTGCTTTGTCCTTGTGGATTGATGCCTTTGAAAAATAATTCTCACATTGTTGTTTTAGTGGAGTGTCAGGGGAGAAACAGAGGTTAATGCATTTACCCAGCCCACTGTCTTTACCCACAATCTCTTGCACTTCACATTGTTTGGTTCCCTGAGCCTCAGTGTCATCAGTGTATCGGTTATGTATTGCCACAATGATGCTGCCTAACAAATACCCACAAACCTCACGGGCCTGCGACAAAAAGTGTTTATTTAGCATGAGGGTCTTCAGGGTTCAGCTTCTACTGGCTGAGTCAGCTCAGTGACTGCTGATCTTGAATGGGCTCACCCTCGTGTCTGGGGAAAGCTGAGTGTGGGCTGATCTAGGAGACCCTTGCCTGGGACAGCTGGGCGACTCAGCTTTGCTCCATGTGTCTTCCATTTTCAGCAGGCTAGTCCAGCAATGTTCTCATGGCAATGGCAAAGGGGCAAGAAAGCAAGGAAAACGTGCAAGTGCTTTTTCAAGCCTCTGCTCATATCACGTTTGCTGTCATTGGTTAAAGTTAGTGGCATGGCCGAGTCCAGAGTAAAAGGAGAGGGTCAGACACCCCGCTCAGAGTGGCGAAGGGTGCGGACGCAGGGAGGGGTGAGGAACTGGGGCTATTTATGCAGCCTCTTTACCATGGGTGCCCAGGCGTGGCTCTGGAGCAGAGTGCCCCCACCCTTGAGTTTTCTTCTACTAAACTCAGAGTACGTCGCCTAAAGCAGGAACCTGGGGTCCTGCCACCCTGATCTGTATTCAGTCGACAGAGTCATTCCTTTGCTTACTACTTGGGAGCAATGCTCTCCATCTCTACAATCAGAAATGATCTCTCCGATAGAGAAGTGTACTCCCCAGGCACAGGCTGGGGCCGTAGATCACAGGCAACCAGTTTAATCTGCTTAATTATTTGATTCAATCAGAAGTTGGCTTAATTATTTTCTTGCTTCTCACCTCTTTTTAATCCATTCTGGAAACTGATTATGTCTTTAACAGAACCCAGAGATAAGCGTTTCAATTGGGAAACGTAATTAGCCAAGGAAAATTAACATGGGTGTTGCCTTTTGTCAAAGCACCATTAAAACCCAACTCTGGTCAATACCAATGTAGTGTGAAGACAAACAGCACAGTTTGCACCTCTTTGTGACTGAAGAGGGGAGGTCCGCAGGAGGTAAGGAATTAGGTCTCTTGGGTCTTAGCAAAAGAGGCCCACTCATTCATTCATTCATTCATTTGGCATTTCTAGGCCAGTTCTGGGCTACTGCTAGAGGTGCAAAGGTGAACCGGCCATGTCCCTTGCCCCCCAAGAGTGTAGGGGGAAGAGTCTACACATGATTGTGATGTACAGAGTGTGGGGAACACAAAGGAAGGAGGCCCAGATTCTACCTCCAGAGCTTCCTGGAGCCGGTAACATTGAGCTGGGCCTGGAAGGCAGAGAAGAATAAAATGGCATATTCCAGGGAGAAGGTGCAGCGTGTGCAAGGAGCATGGCAGTGTGAGAGCCAGGCACGCACGTGGAGGCCGCTAGAGCAGGGCTGCCGAGGGCCTCCTGGGCCAAGCTCAGGCCTCTGAGAGCACAGGTGTGTGGTGTGGCTTTGGGCCATTTCACTTTTCAGCTCCTCTCTCCCTGCTAGGAGTACTAGGATTCTCCTAAAGTGTTTGTTTTAATAGAAGTTTGAAATATATGCCTTTTGCGGGAGACTCTGAATAATCTGGAACCTGAGGGATGGATTCAGGGCAATTGAGAACCACAGATGTGCATTCTAAAGCTTGAGAATAGGAGGGCAGGGGAAGGGAAGGCGTTCTGGACAGAAGGTCCAGCCCGGGCAAAGGCTCAGTGGTCTCGCACATTGAACTGAGTTATGACTGCAGCATGAACCGAAACGTGGGTAATGAGCCACCTGGGTAGGCAGGACCGGGGCCACCAAGGGCCTTTTAGAGAGCAATTGGAGGCCAGCGGCTTCACCTGAGCGTCTACAGTGTGGGGACTGCAGACACGGGGGCCTTCCTAATGCTGCTTGGGCTATAACTGTGGCTTCGGGCCCCCTCCTATGAGTCTTTACTTTTTCAAAAGCTCTAAGTGCTCACATCAGTGGTCAGTGGTTTGCTTGGACCTCTGCCCGAGACTGAAGCATGTCTGGAATGTGGTGAGGTGGAGAGGTTCCCTGGCCAGGTGGCTCTTGCACCTGGAGAAAGGGAGGGAGGACCCTCTGCCACCAGGGCCAAGGAAAGGTCGAGCCACCACACCTGCACCTACCTGGTTTCTATGTACCTGAACCCTCAGCCGTCCTTACAGAGAAGAATTCAGCCAAGGGAGACCGTGAGCTAACAGAAGTTGCCAGGCCGCACCTCACTCAGAGGCACACACCCACTGTCTACCACCCCATCTGATCCACGCGCACTCGTGTGTGGAATGGAATGGTGACTGACATGGGTGCAGCTGTCTGTCCCGCTTTGTCGCTTGGTAGGACCTTGCAGCCTCATTCCCTGCCTTTCCCAGGTGGGACCCTTCGCACCGGGGAGACAACTGGTGTAGGAAAGACCACCAACCCTGTAGCATGGAGGCTGTGATTCCAGCTTCCTTGCTGTGTGACCTTGGACAAAGTTGCTCGGCCTCACTAAGCCTCAGCCTTGTCATCTGGCAATGGAGGTAACATAGCCTCCTAAGCCGTGGAGCTGAATAAAATCCTCGGCATAGTGCTTGGCATGCAGGGTGTCCCGGAGGTGGGGGGGGGGGGCGTCCCGTGGGGAGAGCATCCTGGTGTGGGGGCGCAGCAGGACCCAGCACAGACTGCTGCCTAGGGGACTAGCTGAGTGGCCTTGGGTGCCAGTTGCTAATCTCCATGAACCTCAGTTTCCTCCTCAGTGAAATAGGGGTGACAGCACCCCTCAGGTGTAAGGATCAAACAGGTGCATTGCTGTGTGTGAAAAGACTTTGGAAACGGATGCTTTTTGTGCTTGTTGTTTCTCCTCTGTCTCTCCAGGGAGCTTAGTCCAGGGTGGGGAGGGTCCTTATTCCGTCAGGTGATTTGAGAGCTCCTTAGAGCCCCCAGCCAGGGCTGGAGAGCGGCAGTGGGAGAAGGTGAGAGCTCGGGAAGTAGAGAAGGTGGAGAAGGTCTGCTCTGCACCCGCCCAAGAACCAGGCAGCAGGGCTTCTGACTCCAGGCCCTGGAGGCTGGGAGAGGGGCATTCCCCACCCCTTCCCCCAGGCTGTGGGAGAGGAGGCCCCCTCAGCAAAAGGGACGGGTAATAACCAGGGTCCTGTTAAAGTTGGGGATGGCCAAATCCAGCTCATCACATTGCATATTGCTCAGGCCTTTCTCCTGTCTCCCTGTGGGTCTCAGCATCAGACCTGGGCTGGGAGTGCAGCACTGCTTCGGAGCGGGGTGCAGGGGGAGCCTCAGCCACCCAGGCGGGCTTCCATCCTGAGCCTTGGGTCCTAGCCAGACTGGCTGGCAGAACTCTCAGCCACACGAGGTTCTCAGATCTTCAAAGGCAGCAGTCGTGTGTCCTGAGCACAGAGCCTGGCAGGAGGACACCAGAGCAGGAGAATGTGGCGGCCGTGTAGAGAATTGATAAGCTTTTGATAACAGTGTCTACCTGACATGTCTGAAAAATCAGGAGTGCATCTTCTTGGCAGGGCTTGCAATTTCCTGCTAATGAGTTGTGAGAGGCTGGAACAAGTCATCAGAAGGCTGGGCTGACTCCTTACCAGGGGAGCTGCCAGGAGATGGAACCAGGCGCCAGCTCCCCCCACGCCCTGGGAGGGGGCTCAGCTATGTGGGGATCATCTCTGTTGAGGGACAGAACTAAAACCTGGAGTGAGGTTAGGATCTGCTGGTGGACCTTGACCCCTTGCCTAGAGCTTCCTCAAGACCCCGGCTACATATGTCCTGCCTCAGCAGGGTCTATGCCAAGTCCGCTCTCCTTCAGGCTCCATCCAAGCCAGGAGCACCGGCAATGAATGGCACCTCTCTGGTACCCCCCTGCTTGCAAAGCAGCACTCATTTGTCGTCTTATTGGACCTTCATGACAATCCGCATGAGAGAAACTGAGGCTCAGAGAGGCAAAATAACATGCTCAAGATCATTCCATTGAGTGGGTATATTTATTTAAGGTAACACTAGCTGCTATAACAGATAAACCCAGAGAGCTCAATGGATTGAGACAAGAGACATTTATTTCTTGCTCATGTAAAGTCAAACTGATGGGACGAGGAGGGGGACTCTGTTCCTCATGGCCACATAGGGACCCAAGGTGATGGAGGCTCCATCGTCTTCAGATTGTGACTCCCAAGGTTACCTGGGCCTTGGAGCATCCCACAGGTTGATCAGGCTTCAGAGTGGTGTATGTACTTTATGTCCACATTACATTGGCCAGAACTTGGTCATAGGGCCCCACCTAAATGCAAAGGGGTGGGACATACAGTTCCTGACTGGGCAGCAGTTTTCCCATGATGGCTCTGCCCCAATGAAGGGGGGTGGGATTGTTGCGGGGCCTAGGACAAAGTGTTTTCCTGGAACAAAGGTTGGGAACACTGGATCAGAGTTTGATGGGGGGGTGGTCACTTAGAGGTCAGCAGTGCCAGATGTGGACTAAGACCTAGAAGAAGGCACAGGATGTTCCTGACCCTGTGAGGAGCCTGGACCGCACACTGTCCCAGCCTTTCCCACGACCTCTTTGTGGCCCCTCAGTCAGCTTCTAGCCCACACAGCTGCTGCAGGCCTGCCCTGCTGACACACCTCGTGGCTCCCCATGGCCCTCTCGACAGAGTCCAAACCCTTTAGTCTGGCATTCACAGACCTTCACAGAAGGGCGCCAAGTTAGCTTGCAGCATCCCCCTCTCCTCACCGCCCCCCACCTCCACATATGCTGTGTTCCTCCCTGACCAGCCTCTTCCTGTGGGGTCTTTGCACATGCTGTGTGCTCTGCCTGGGTGTCTTTCCTCCAGTTCCTCAGCCTGCAGACTTCTGCTCATCCTTCCTGATCCAAATCAAAGGTTGTCTATGAGGCCCCCTTCAGCAGTGAGCCGCTTAGCCAGCTTTGACTGACAGTGTACTGTGTACCAGGCACTGTACGAAAGGCTTTATGTGAATTAACTCCTTCACAGCCTGCCAAGCCTCTGAGATGAGCATCCCGTTTTATAGAGGAGGAGCCGAGTCTGAGAGACAAGAACCTGTGTGAGGTCACACAGCTAGTGAGCGGCAGACAGTTCCCAAAGCCAGGTACGTATGCTCACAGCTGAGACAACCACTGGCTAAACTCCTGCCTTTTATTAGCACCTGTCACAATACATCATTATTATTCATTTGCTTAATAGTTTGCCTTGAATGTGCTGTCTTTCTGAGAGATCAGCTGCAGACTTCCTGTGGGCAGAAGTCACAGCAGATCCATTCTGGAATCTCCCTCACCACTGTCCCTACCACTGCCTTGCCAAGCTCTGGGTGGCGATTTTCTCTGAAATCAATCCCTCACCCTCCGCTGAGAAGCAGAACCAGAAATTCCTCAAGTTATCGTCTGTCATAATCCCCTCCCTGCTTGCCTGTCAGTTTTTGAAAGTTAACCTGAAACCATTTGAAAATGATCTGAGAGGCATAGACCAGCCTTCTCTTTGCATGATTAAGTACGATGGCTTTTTAATGATTTGAGCTGTGCCTTCTGCGGTTTGACAAAAATGGATTACCATATATTTCTGAAAACTGTGCCGCTGAAATCAGATTTTTTTCCATTTTCTCGGTCATCCTCACAAACCTTTGCTGAGAATGACAAATACTCGGGGCTTTAATTGTTCAGTCGCACAGGGGTGGTGCCTCCCGAGTTCCAAGAACTGCTGTCTTCGGGGAAAGCCTTGAAAGGCTCCTGGGGTTCGATCTTTAGGAAATTGAACTGTGTGTTTTCTCCGAAGCAGGGAGAGCTGTCTTCTGGGCTTGGCATATTTGCTGCATTTGTGAATTGCTTTGGCCCCAAGATCCAAAACAGAGGCAGTTCTTACCCAGGAAGCATGCTCAGGGTTGTCATACCAGGCATGTGGAGTGGGTGGGTGTGGGCAAGTGGGGTGAGAGGCCTCTCCCTGCTCAGCCCATCCACAGACCTGCCACCTCCTGTTCCCCCTCCTGCCAGACTCTATGCCTCATCCAAGCTGCCCACACCTTCAAGGGGGGTGTTATCAGTTCCCTTTGACAGATACAGACTCATGGCTCAGAGAGGTTAAGTAACTTGGTTATGGCCACACAGCTGGTAATATACAGAGCCAAGGCTTGAACATTTTGACCAGAAGCCTATGCTTTTTCCACTCTTGCTCCTGCCTCTAAAAACACCAAATTTAATCAAATGAAAGGTGACTCACAGGCACCCCCTGCAGCCCATTTATATTTAAAGAAAAGAAAAAAAATTCACTGTACACCTACTAATCGGTCTCTCTAGTGATGTGCGTTATCTGACATTATCCCCATTTCACAGATGAGGATGTTGAGGCTCATGTGGGTGAAGTAGCTAACCAGAGGTCACACAGCTAGGAATAGCCATGGTAAGGTTTGACTCTATGCCTGCCTGACTCCAAAATAATTTCCTCACCCCATCCTTTGTAGGAAATAAAAATCTGTCCCCCTCACCTCAGTTAGGTGGTTAATGTAGATAAGTCTGGCTGGGGGAAGCCTGCATTACTTTCTGTGTAAAATGTGTACAAGTATCTTTTCAGTTAAGGAGAAGGGGTGGTGTGATTTCTGTTAGATTCTAGAAGGAGCCTATGGACAAAAGAAAGGGAGGGTCCCTGGTCAGTGGAGTGAGGTGAGTTGTTCCCCTCCTCTTCCTTGGATGCTGAGAGTGTATCAGGTGGGCCCCTCAAAGGCTCGAGGGGGCAAGGACCACCTGGTCTGGGTTCTGGTCATGCTCTCTCTGCCTCCTTCTCAGGTCTCCAGGTTAACTCAGTACACACTTCCTCAGAACCTCCTGAGTGCCCAGCGTTATACTGTGTGGTCAGGATCTCTGCCTTCTGGGGCTTCGGCCTGTCAGAGAGATAGACCAACATAGATCCTCCTGTGAATCAGCCTGGGCCAGGTGATTGATTAGCAGTGGGACCCAAAATGGGGCAGGGAGGAAGCATCACCCCTAGAGGGGATCTGGGAAGGCTTCGTGGAGGAAGGAGGGCCAGGCTGGTCTGTGTGTCATGGCAGGGCTCCTGCAGGGGGAGGCACCCAGCTCTCCGTGCATGGTCAGTGCCTACACCCCAGGGGCATTGCCCCAGCCCACAGGTGAGGAGGGGGCCTGGGAGTCTTGTGCCTGTGGGCACCTCCCCAGGATCCTCTCAGGCCCTCTGAGTCTAGCCGGGGTGGCACAGCAATAAAATGCAGAGTCTCTGTAGCAGACGGCCCGAGTTGAATCCTGATTCCACCCCTCATCAACCTCGGGAAATGTTCGTGACCACTCGCAGCCTCAGTTTCCCCATCTGTGGAACAAGGACATGAATTGTGCCGTCCTCATAGCATTGTTGGAGGCTTAAAAGAGGTGCTGTCTGTGGGTACCCAGCAGCTCAGTGTCCATCTCCACACAGGCTGCCGGCTATTGCTTTGTCTCCGCCAAGGCCCCTGTGGCCAGCTGCATGTCCAGTATTTTACACGCACTGTGTGATCGGTCACCCCCAGGATGGTTCTGCAAGGCAGAGTACAGATGGGGAAACCGAAGCAGCTAGTAAGTGTGGCTCCAAGCTCACCCCTTTCTTCTAGCCCATTCCCTGCAGCCTGGCCATCCCAGCAAGTGGCAGGACGCTGCCCTGGGGCGTAGCTCCATACTAGGCTCTCCCGGCACTGCCTCTGCCATGTGTCTATTTCTTGGGGTGAATAGGGCCTCTTTGATTTCCTTTCTTTCCCCCTTTCCAAAAATCAACCTTCATCTTGTTATCAGAGCCACGCATCTGTGTCTCTTGGCTCTGGTCCACAGGCTATGTTTGCCACGATCAATGCATAGCTCTGTGTGGCCACGATGTATATCCAAGATGGCATTGTGACCCTGTGCCCATGGACCTGGGAGGACAGCTGGAGGCTCCCCGGATGGGGCTGAGGTGAGGCTGACATTGCCCTGCGCTTGGGGTTAATTCTTCTTGTTCCCGGACTGGTGAACGGCTGCCCCCCAGCTTGGGGGCATCACCAGTGGTCCTCAGGTGGTCTCAGAGCACGGGCCCAGGTGCCCCCGCCACTCTCCTGCCCAGCCACAAGTGATGAGTGGGTCCTCGCCAACCAAGAGGCTTAGCTCCCTGATTTACTCCACATGGAGTCCCCGCTGGGTCCCCCTCCCAGCCACTCTTCCCACAGCAGCCAGAGGATTGGGTCCCTAAGCTGTCCAGGCCTCTCCCTGAGTCCCCAGGGCTGTGTGGCCCTGCCCCAGCCCCTCGCTCCCACCACTGTCCTTCCTCCCTGCATGCGACCTCTCTCTTCCTTTATCACGTGCATTACTTTGTACCTAGAGGTTGTCTGTGTGACACCCGGTTGGTGTCATTCTCTCCCACCAGACCTGCCGCTCTTTGAGGGTGGGAGCCGGGACTGTCCGCTCCCCGTCGTGCTTCAGCACCAGACACGTCCTGAGCACTCAGAAATGTGGTTTGGGGTAAAGAAATAAATCTTGAGCGATCGACTTAATTCCTTGAAGCCTCAACCTTCATGTGTAAAGGAGGGACAATAACAGAGTTGTCAGGAGGTTTAAAAAAGCAGCGTGTGAAACCTATAGCATGGTGCCTGGCACAAAGCCAGGGCTCAGCCGGTGCTCCCTGCGGTTATTTCTGTTAACCTCTGATGAGGAAGGGGTTGGTGGTTGGCACTGAGGAGAACTCCACATTCCACAAGCAAACCTTTGTGGAGGGCCAGCCCTTGGCCAAAACCTCGGGGTGTCATGGGGTTGGTCTCTGTCCCCCAGCGCCTCACACTACACAGGAACAACCTCTGGCAAGGGGCGCTGGCTGTCAGGGAGGCTTCCTCACCTGGGAACAAGGCAGTGGGAGGATGGCATCCATTCCTTCTTTCGGCAAATCCCAGAGATGCCTTGCCTCTGCAGGGCCTGTCCCAGCTTAGATGAACCAGGCTTACGTTCAGCCCCCGAAGACACTCTCTGCCCACCATGGACTTGAGAAAAGGACACAGATGACACAGATTACCATACTGAAAGTTGAAAGAAACTCTTTTATTAAAAGAGTTCAGAGGAGGAAGACCCCAGGTCCAGGTGGGGAAATCAGGGATGTCTTCATGGAAGCAGCAGCATTTTCTCCAGGACTTAGAGTAGCCGTTGGATTGGGAGATAGGTAGAGACATTTGGGATAAAAGGAGGGCATTCCACGCAGAGGTAACAGCTTGAGTAATGGGGCTGGAAGCCGAGAAAGACAGGGCCAGAGAATCAGTAGTCTAGCTGGAGTGTGGAGAACATAAAAAGACTAGTAAGAAATAAGGTAGAAGGGTGTTGTATCAGTCAGCCTCTTCCAAAATAACGCTGTGGAACAAATTATTCTGCAACGAGTGGCCGACAACAATGAACATTTATTTCTAACTCGTGTGGTTGCACAAAGGCTGGACTTGATTTTATTTTATCTAGTCTGTGCTCAGCTGGGTCGTCTGCTCCACCTATCTCTCACCGTCCTTGGACCAGTGGCTGTTTGAGATTCGTTCTTGTCACGGTGGAAGGCGGGAGCACGGGAGGACAAGCCCAACCAGGCAGGCTTGGTTCAAACTGCCATTCAAGTCACGTCCACCAATCCCATGGGCAAGTCTCACAGCCAAGCCCCAAATCAAGGGCACAGTTTAATTCCCCACCCACCGTGAAGCCAAAGCAAATTACATGGGCACGACCAAGGTTGATGGGCCGGAGATGTTTGCTTCTCCCATGGAGGTAGAGGGAGGGTACTGAGCAATCCTCTAACTTGCAGGTAAAAGCCAGGTAGATGCCAGTGTATGGAGGGACTTAGGAGCTGCCCAGGGCTGCAGCTGGACTCTAATATCTCTTGGGGTGAGCAGCAGAAGACTCTGGCTTTTGTTTTACCCTCAACGAGGCAAGAAATGTGTTTAGAATGCCACAAAGCCTGCCCAGCGCCTTCGTGCCTTCCTGAGGGAGGGCTCATGCCTCCTGCCTGTCTGGCTTGAAAGCCATGCTATTCTTTCCTGCGGGGCTAAGGAGGCCAAGGGTCTGCAAGGGATCCTAGCTTTGCCAGCCCCATTGTGGCTTCCTCTGCTGGAGCTGAGCCTCATGATAACAGGCCCATGCACTGAACACCTAAGATGTGGTATGCTGGGTATATCAAATTCTCTTGTATTGAATGCCTGCTGAATGCTCTTTGTATACATTTGTCTGAATTGGCCACCCCATTTTTCTGAGCTCAGGTCGGTTGCCCAAGATCACACAGCTAGGAAGGGACGAAGCTCGGATTAGAACCAAGCCTCTAAGATCACATGGTCTGGAAGGTGGTGCCCGGCTACAGCTCTGCCCTGAGCTGCTGAGCCACTGTGTGACTTTGGAGATACCGCTGTAGCGTCCTGGACTCCAATTCCTCCATCTGCCTTTTCTTCTCTCAGAGATGCTCTGAGATAAAAAGCAGTTCCAAATTGGATCCCCAGGACTGTCAGAAGGAGTTTTTCTTTTTATTATTTTTCAAGATTTTATTTATTTATTTGACAGAGAGAGACACAGTGAGAGAGGGAGGACAAGCAGGGGGAGTGGGAGAGGGAGAAGCAGGCTTCCCGCTGAGCAGGGAGCCCGAGGCGGGGCTCGATCCCAGGACCCTGGGACCATGACCTGAGCCGAAGGCAGACGCTTAACGACTGCGCCACCCAGGCGCCCCATCAGAAGTTTTAAAATACACGTTTCCCGATCAGACAGCACCCTGAGCTCTGACTTTAAAACAAACAAATACCACATTAACGTTTTTGAAACACACCCTCTTTTCCCCAGAGGTGCCCTGTCCAGCAGACTGCTTCAGCGAACCGGGCCTGGTCGTGGGGCGCACTGAGCCCCCCTCAGCCGCCGGCCACAGCAAACATTCTGCAGCCGCTGTAGCAGCGAAGCATGGCACCTGTCTGGGAAGGCAGGAGGCCGCGCCATCTGCGGCAACCCATTTTGTCCCGGCCACAGTGTTTTCCTTGGATAGCTGGCCACTGCTGCGGAGAGTGTTTTCTCTGAGGCCAAGACGCCTTGTCAAGTGTCTGGGGATCTCCAAGAAAGCGCCGTCCGTGTTTCCACGAGCCGTTCATTCCTTCAGCAGCCCTCTGTTCTCACCTTCCCTGTGCCTGGCCCCGGGGTGGATCCAGGCCACTGGGAAGAGTCAGAAGCAGCCACTGCCCCTGGGGTTCACAGGCGTGTGTGGTGTGGTGGGGGCAGTGCTGTGACCAAGGCACCTGCAGTGGAGCCGGGCGGGCCGGCCCAGGAGGGAGAAGTCAGGTCTGCTGGGTGGCTCAGGAATTCTTGAGAGAAGACTCAACACTCAAGCCCAGGCCAGGACAAAGTAGCCAACTCAGAAAAGGATGGCATCCCAGGCCTAGGGACCCATGTCAGCAGTCACCCCAAGGCATTTGGGGAGCTCGTGGTGAGATCATGTGGATGGAGCCTCACCCGCACAGAGAGGCAGCAGAGCGCGGCAGAGGCTCCCAAGGCCTGGACCACAGGCACCCTGCACACAGGGCCCTGGGGACTTTGAATGTGGTCGGGGCACTGGGGCCTTAATAAAGGGCAGGAGCATCATAGGATCTGACCATCTTTTATCGATTCACCTCTAGTAAGAGCATTCTGTCGAGTGCCAGGAAGAGTTCCTAAAAAATATCTTTAGTCCTTCCAGAGGCTCCAGGAAACCTTTGCCTGGAAACACACATCCTCTGGACACGACTTGATGTGATCAGGAAATAGCCATCATGGGAAGATTTAAGAAAAATGTTATTACTGGAGGGAAAAAAACCCCGCCCCAGACCTGACAGAGTGCAGAGGTCCTGATCCCTGAAAGGATTTCGCGAGGCCAGACGACCTCGCCAGACAAGACGGTGTGGTTTTAAACAATGCCCTTTGGGGTGGTGGGGATATCACTTTAATCATCCTAGAAACCCACATGACAGAACATTCCAGTTGCTACTCCTGCATAACAAATTACTCTGAAACTTAGCAGCTTAAAACAATTATTATGCTCAGAGATTCAGTGGGTCAGGAATTCAGAAAGGGCACAGTGGGGACATCTTTACCACCCTCAGCTGGAAAGGCTTGAAGGGGAACTTGACAGCTGGAGCCATCTGGAAGCTTCTTAATTCACGTGTGTGGAATTGATGCTGGCTTTTGGCGGGGAGCTCAGAAGGGGCTGCCGGTCAGAAAACATACACATGGCCTCTCCCTGTGTTCTCTCGTTATGGGCTACCTTGCGCTTCCTCACAGTATGGTGACTGCTTCTAAGCGCCAGTGTTCCAAGAGACAGGAAGTGGAGACTGCCCGGTTCTTAAGGTCTGGGTCTAGAAACTCCCTTGTGGTTTGTTCTGTTGTTCCTGGTAGTCACAAAGGTCCACCTCGATTCAAGGAGAGGAACGGTGGGAGGAGTCCCTCTCCTGGGGTGGGGTACACTGTGGCGCCCTGTTTGGAAAGAAGACCTGCCACACAGCCACACTGGCTTCTTTGGAAGCTGAGAAAGAAACACTTGTGTTGTTTCTTTACAGATTAAGGAAAGTCTCTGAGGATTATGTCATCAAATTAAATGCAACCGTTAAGAGTATGGCTCTGGGGATAGTGCAGTAATAGGCTATGCTTTGGGTGATTTTTTTTTTTTTTCCTTCTGAATGTTCTTCCTGCAGTTTATGTTCCCCAGCCTGACTGCTTTCTCTTTGCTAATGTAACATCCCCTAAAAACCTCACTGTCATTAGTACGGCAGAGTCAGGAGAAGGGGTACAAGCCTCAGTCCAGCAGAGCAGGGCTCCTGCCCAGGCAGCCCCAGGGGGAGGAGGTGACAGGAGTGGAGGTCTAGTTCCTTGTAGAAACTGACCTACACATGACAAACAGCTTCACACAGGACAATGGTGCACACACACTTAGCCCCTCTGGCTGATCTGGTCTCAGCCTGGTGGCAGGGTCTCCCCTGTCTACTGGCACCAGCCCCTGAAATAGCTAGCTAGCCTGCCCTGGGTGCGGTCCCCACAGATGCCTCCTTGGTGGGCTCAGTCTGTTCAACCCAACACGTTTACCCTTAACACTTCCGGGTGCCAGACTGTAGCCAGGCGCCGAAAAATGTGAATGAGCCACAGCCCGCTCCAAACCTTCCCCACCCAGGGTCAGGGGCCATTTATTCTCGAATGCTGGAAAGTGTTCTAGGCGGTGGAGGACAGCAGTGGACAAAACAGGGCTCTCCCCCCAGAAGCCTATGCTCCCTTAGGAGAAGCCAGTAATGGGGAGCCATCCACATGTAGTATCCCTGGGACGAAGGTGCTGAGGAGAATAAAGAGATGAGGGAGAAGCGATGGGGGTGCTGTTCTGGCAGAGTGATGGGAACTGCCGAGGCCTAACACGGAGCAGGCTTGGAGTTCTCCATGAGCAGCAGGAGCGTAGTGCGAGAAGTGGGAGGGGAGCGGGGGACGAGGCCGAGAGGGTCACAGGGCCTCCGGGTCCAATGGGAGCCATGAGAGGATTTTGGGAAGAGTAGCACTCTAGGACTGGCATTTTCAAACGGCCCTTCTGGCTGCCGTGTTGAGGACAGATAGGTGGAGGGGTGGGGGGTGGGGAGCGCAAGGGGAGAAGCCCAGGGGCCAGTTAGGAAGCTCTTGGAATAAATCCAAGAGAGAAGAAGGCGACTGGACCAAGGTGGGAGCACAGAGGAGGTGAGAAGTGCGTGGAGTCTGGAAATCTTGTGAAGAGAGCCACCAGGATTTGCCGCGGGATGGGATATGGGGAAGAGAAATGCAGAGTCAAGGGCTGGGGCACAGCTTTTGGAAGGAGGGGCTTGGCGTTAACCACTGTGGTTGGGGAACGGATTTGGAGGAACGGGTTAAAGGTGAAATGCCTGTGACCTCCCAGTGGTGATAGGAGTGGAGGCTACTGGATAGAGGAAGTTGGGGTTCAAGGACAGGTCCTGGGAGTGGACATCTGGGAGCCCTCAGCATGCGGGTGGTACTGAATCACTAAGCGAATGAAGGAGGGCAGAGAAGAGAAAAGCCCCAACAACGGAGTCTGTCCACAGAGTTCTGGAGAAGAGGAGGGAGCCACAGACGGCACTGGGCAGGCCCAGTCACAGGGTTAGGAGGAAAGGCTAGAGGAAGAGTGGCATCCTGAAAGCCAAGGTCAGCTGAGAGCAAGCGCGATGCCAGGGAGAGTATGTGCGGCGTCGGAGATGGACCAGCCTGCTCCCGGCCCTTCCCCTGCCCACTTTCACTGGGAGCTGTTGCTGGAGCCTGGAGAGCGGTCTGACGCAGACCAGAGCCCTGCTCTTACTCAGGGACAGACTGACAATTCCTCTGTGGTGTGAGGAGAGGGGAGCAGCCCTTGTTCTGGAGATGGGGGTGCACAGAACAGGGGCCTGCGGTGAGGGCCTGGAGGAGCTGGTGGAGATTTCTCAGGAGAGGAGGGTCAGGGAGGCAGAACCTCATGTAGGCCGCAGGGTGGTGATCTCAGTGGGTTCCTGGGCAGGGAGACACCAGGTGGGCTCTAGATGGCCCAGGAGAAGGTGGGATGGGGGAGGCAGTTGCTAGCAGTCTGCAGAGAGTCACGGAAGTTGGGGCTTTAACGAAGCCCCAGGGGATGGCGAGTGGCCCACGTGGGCTGAGGGCTCTGGCCTTTGGGGCTGCTTGGGGACAAGGTGCAGAAGAGGGGCAGAGAGGCAGTGGGGACCCTTGACCTGAAGGAGCTCACGGTTAGTTAGAAGGTGAGCCAAGCCCCACAGTGCAGGCAGGGCAGGAGTGGTAGGCACATGATTTGGGAGCTCCCTCAGCAAGAGGGGGTTATATGGGTGGAATCAGGGAAGGCTGCCAGGGGGAGGCAGACCTTGGAGAACATGGGGGCTTTGAGTATGCCCCGACGCACAGAACAGCGCTCTTGGCAGAGGAGAGTGCACATGCCAAGGTACGGAGGCAGGAGGGTGCGGCACGGCACGTGTCCAGGAAGCACAGCTCGATGGGAGATGAGATTAGCCAGGTCCTTTAGCATCAGACCCAGGAGCTTCCCCCCTCCCTCCCCTTTTGCACGGGTACTCGAAAGCCATTGCAGCTTCTGAGCTGAGGAGGGACACGATTGGATCTGGTTTCAGGAAGGCAGGTCAGGTAACAGTGTGCAGGGTGAATTTGAGGGGAAGGGCAGGGGTCCAGGAGGTAAGAATACCTTTTGAGAGGCTAGGTGCACACCCAGATTAGGGGCGTTAATGGCCTCAGCAGCAGACACAGGTGGGACCCATGTGACACTTTTAAGTAGGGCCAAAGGTTTTGCAAGCTGCAGTCAGGCCACACTGACCTGGGAGGGGCCAGAGATGGAAGAGATGCAGAGATGCAAGAGCACTCCCAAGGCCTGGGTGACCCCAGAAGACTGTGGAGGGGCTGCCCAGGGCCAGTTGGGGGCAAGGAAGGCCACGCAGTTGGGTTAAGCTCACAGGTACCCAGCGCTGCACCAGCTCCTTTCCGTCCCTCGCCCCATTTAGGCCTCCCTGCGGCCTTATGAAGTAGGTCCCACTGTCATGCCCATTTTGAAGACGAGGATCATGAGACTCAGCAAGGTACAGTGACTTACCTTGGCACACAGCTAGTATGTGATGGAATCAGAATTTGAACCCACGTCTCTTTGAAAGGGCCAATGTTTCAAGATAAGCTACAGGGCCTCAGGAAGGAGAACAGTGAACTGATTGATCAAGCACTTATTCTGTGCAAGGCGCAAACAGGTGTCTTTGTCAGAAAGGCCAGGCACACATGTGATGCATTTATCCCAGCTCAGAAACCTGCAGTGGCTCCCCAGTACCTAACCCAGTGGTCTTCCCTCACTTAACAGAAGAGAACTTTGACACTGGGAGTAGATGTGTTGCTGGCCCAAGCTGGGGTTTGAACTGAGGGCTGTGTTCTTTTAACTCACCTCACGGCCTCCTGCCTGGCAGGCAGGGGCAGGGGCGGTCCTTTGTGAACAGCAAGGGTTCAGAGCTGGAGGTGGGAGAGTGAGCCAACCTGGAGCCTGCCTCAGGGCCAAGCCCAGTGGAGCTTCCAAGCCGGGCTGCCTGACTTTTTGTCCCCCTTTGGCTCTGTGCATAGAAATCCTGTGCCTGTTCACTGAATAGGTGTGTGTGTTTCCCCCCATCTCCCCCCCGGGGAGCCGCCCCAGGCCAGCTGCAGGTACAGATAGAGTTGAATTCGGGATTGGACCTCCTCTCTTGCCCAGCCTAGCCGCTGGGTAACCTCTGGCCTAGAATGAAAGGCTTTCCAAGTGCCTAACTGGCCCGCAGCCTGGCTGCACAATAGGTGTGGGCCGGGGTGAGAGATATCCAAGGGAAGATGCAGGAACCTGAGAGCAGGGTGGAGCCTTGCCAATAAATCCCTCAGTGAGCTGCCTTCTCAGCTGGTGCCTCTGGAGCACTTGGGCAGGAGAACCGGTCACCAGGAGCCCTGGCTGCCTTCCTGGCCCAGCCTAGGCCCTTGGGCCTCCAGGCTCAGGCTCAGCCCAGGGAAGGAGGGCCCGTGGGGTGAAAACACCAGGCAGCCCAGGGCAGGATTCGGAAATCAGATACTCTGGGCCGCGTCTCCCTTGGCCTTGAGCTTCTCTCTTCAAGCCTTCACGGGTCACAGTGGCCTCCTGCCCCCGTTGGGGGGTGGGGCACGGTTACCAATCAGATCCGACTGTTTTCACAGGGAAACAAGAGAACTTGGGTTCTTCTCCTCCTTTGGTCAATCCTAGGCATGTCCCACCCCTTCTCTGGGGCTCCTCCATGAAATTTAGGGGCAAGGTAGTGGGATTTTAAAAATCCCTTCAGGCCCTTAAAAAATCAGGCGTGAGGCCCTGTGGCATAAGCTTCGGAGCCGAGAGGATGGACACCCGGCGGGCGCTTCCCAGCAACTGTGGCGTCTGGGGTAAATCAGTGCTTTCATGCCTCACTACCTCTCTACCTCACGGTAAAGCGTCCCCGCGAGCTGTGTTTGGCCTTTGGCACCCGCAGGGGAAGCAGCCAGCACCAACCAGGAAAGATCAACTTTGTTTGGCTTTGGGTGTTTTCCTACCAATCCTTCAGCATAGGAGGGGTTGACATTCTGGAAATTCACTTCCACCCCAGTACTGAAGCCAACCTGGGATGCCTGACTCTGAATCGGGAAGCCCCTGCTTCTGGAAGTGGATTCTGAGACCTCCAGCCTGATCCTTCTCCCAGTTTCTCCTGATCTCCCTCCCATCCTGTTCTAGGCCATGCCCTTTATCAGACCTTGCCCAGCCTAGAGAGGTGGTGGTTTGAGTTTCAGGAGTCTCTGCCTGCAAAGTCAACACAAGCGAGCAGTTAGGGAAGCACTAATGAAGGAGGTTAGATGCTAACTCTGAATTCAGGTGTGCCGGCAAAGCCCGTGCTCATGCTTCAGACTCTAGAGAGGCTCAGCCTGCTGGGGGAAGTGGAGCTTGTGCTTCTCACTGCTTTTTGAGCCTCTGCAAGGACACTGAAGGAACCATCAGTCCTCTTAAGCTAAATGAAGGAAATTGCTCCTACTTGTGGTTTTAAGGAGTTGCTGGGAGGGAGCTACCTCTTCCAGGAAGCCCTCCTGATGGCCCCAGGCACATCTCTTTCTCCCTCCTTTCCTCCTTCACAGTACTCTGCACTCAGGCTCTGGTTGTGCCACATGCGAAGGCCTTCCTCATCACTCTCCTGTCCAGTCCGTGGTGTGAAAAGCTGTGATATTTTACACCATTATCTCAGCCTTTACTCCCAAGAGTCTAAGGCCTGGTGGCAGGGGCCTGGTCTCATAGCTCGTGCTACAGTGTAGTCACTGTCCTAGAGCGACCACAAAATCTTTGCTTTGTGCATTTGTGTGGTTTCTTTGCCCAAACTTTTTTTTTTCAAATGGAAATACATTTCTGGTTATAAAAAATAATCCATGAGCAGAAGAAATCAAAAAGTACCTGTAATCCCAGCACTTGGAGATAACCATTGATCACATCCTGCCAGACTTAGTTCTGCAAAAGCTCATCCACATTTGGCATACAACAAAGAAATTAAACTGTGCTTCTTTCCTTTTTTTTGCAACCTACGTTTTTTAACTTAACAGATCCCATGGGTATTTCTCCAGTAAACACAGGTCTGCGTCACCTGCAGGGAGGGCTGCATCATGTCCGATTTTATATTTGAGCCACAATTTATATAACTAATCCCCTATCGTTGGATTTGGAGTTTTTTTCCCAACTTTTCTCCATTGTATATGGTACTTCCCAACTTTTCTCCATTGTATATGATACATGTATATGTAAATACCCTCCTGGATAAATATTTGTGAACATCTTTTTTTTTTTTTTTTTTTGGTCTTAGAATAAAATGAAGAATGAAATTGAAAAGTCAGAGGACTGGCATGTTTGTTAAGATAGAGTAAACCCAATACCGATTCGCCCTCTCCCCCGTGTCACAGAAAAGTGGTGGGTGCCTGGCTGGTACTGATGGTTGACTTTCGGGTGGATATGCATGGACCCTGAAGGTCTGGGAAGCAGTTCGGCCTGTGAACTCGGTTTCCCAGCCCGCTGCCCACTGCCCAGGAAGCAGCCTAGGGTGGGCGGGAGAAGGGATGCTTGCTCCTGGACTCCCCCCTTTCGAAGACTGGTGGAGTCTCCCTGGATCGTGCTTGGGCCAGCCTTGGCCTTGGAGCTTGCCCAGGCACTTAGAAGGGGAATGGGTGCTTATGTGGCTGAGGATGGAAAGGATGGGAACAAGCCTGGGTCATGCCTTCAATCTCTCTGCCTACAGGAGGTCTCAGTGGGGCAACCATCATTGACTCCCTTGACACTCTCTACCTCATGGAGCTGCAGGAGGAGTTCCAGGAGGCCAAGGCCTGGGTTGAAGAGAACTTCCACCTGAACGTGGTGAGTCAGAGACCCTTGGGGTGTTAGAGCCAAAAGGGGCCTGGAAGGTCAGTGGCCAGCTCCACCCTATCACTTCAGAGACCCAGAGACCCTGGGCCCAAGCTGCCCAGCAGAGCAGTGCTGGAAATGGGGCTCCAGGCACTCTCTACTTTGTCCTCTCCTAAGACCAGCCTCAAGGTGGGGGATCCCTCCAGCCCTGGCCAGCCCATGAGTATTTACCAGCCTGTTCTCCTCTGGTAGGGAAGACAGCCGACGACCCCTCCTTCCCCTCCCTGCTGTGCCAGGCACCCAGGAAGTCCCTCCTAGGGCTGAATCTGTAGAGCAGAACAGCGGCAACCGAAGGGGCTTATCTGCTCAGAGCTGCTCTAACCTGGAGCCCCCACCCCACCCTCTGCTGCCCTCAGGAGATAGGTGAGAGAATTGGGAGCCATCTGGATGGCCGAGACAATGACAATGCCCAATTCACAGGCTTGTTGTGAGGTGAACTCCCGCGGAGGGTTGTAACAAGCATCATAACAGGATCAAGCCCCATCTGCATGTAGGGTGGTATCCTTCTCCTCCTCATCATTACCACTATTTTGAGGCATGTTATGCCTTCTGGTAGTCTGTGTGAGGAAGCTTAGAATCCTTCCATTTCCTACCGTACTGAATGGGAGAAAGGCCGAGGTGGGGGAAGGAAGGGGTATCTTCACAGGCCCACCTTGCCTCTGTGCATATGGTGGAGAGAGAATGGGCATTAGGCAGCTACCTAGGGTGCCAGGTGCTGGCAGGCCCGGGGAGCCTGGGGACATTCAAGCAAGCTGGGGCAGGTTAGGGAGGGTCCTCGGAAGCAAGCAAGATAGGGTCACACCCCCTCTCTGAGCCTTGGCTTTCTCATCTGGAAAATGGGAATGGTGACCTCGCTGAGCACAGGGAGGCTAAAAGAGGGAACGGCTTTGCGGTTTTCTGTTTCACGAGGCTCGCCCACATGAAGGGATGGTCACTGCGTGTTGTCAGCAGTAAAAGACTGTGATGTGGGGAGCACTGGGCACAGGGGAGGTCAGAGCGGGCACCTTTAGGAAGCCACACGGGGCGCCGGGCGGGTGTCTCACCTGTACCCCGCAGCACCTCAGAGCCACCCTGCTCCCGATGAAGAACCTCGGGCAGAGAAAAGCTAAATCTCTTGCCCGACGTCCCAAAGCCAAGTAAGAGACTGAGGTGGGATTTTAACCTAGAGCTGGTCCTTGGCATGATGCCCCAACACCCCGGATTTGCAGTCCAGACCCAAGAAAGAAAGCACTGATTAAGGCAAGTGTGGACATGCCCTGCAGGCCGCAGACCTGAGGCTGAGAATTGCTGCTTACCTGCAAGTGTCTGCCTGGCACCCTTGCCTCTCAGCCTCGGCTTTGTCCCCTTTGCCCCAGAACCTCCTCAGAGAACCTTCCCCTCACCCTGTCTCACCTCCCTCCTGCTAAGCTGGAAAGTTCCCACAGGAAGGGGAGGTGGCTGGACTAGAGAATTTGCCTCCCCTCAGGCTAAGCTTCAGCCCTAGCTCCCCCACCAAGTTCTTGAGCTGCCTGGAGAGCAGCCAGGCATAACTTTGCTCCTACGGCCTCGGGCAAGGGCTGGGGAAGGAAGCCAAACCCAGTGTTTATTTGTAATGCTGTCAACGTGCTGTAGTGGCCTGCCAAGCAGGTGCTGATCCCTCTCAACTTTTGCTCTGAAAACCACTGCCCAGCATAGCCCGGCCTGCCAGGCAAGGCCCCGGAGCTCAGCACAAGGGTGGCCAGGCCAATGGGCTTGGGGGCGGGGGGGGGGGGGGGGGGGGAGGCTGGGGCCGGAGGGACTTGTCTCAAGGGCCTGGCTGTCCCTGGGAGCCCTGCAGGCGGCTCACAAGTGTTATCCCCCACCCCGGGTTCCCCCTCCCCCACACCCCTCTTTCATGCGGCCCTGCAGAGTGGAGAAGCATCCTTGTTTGAGGTGAACATCCGGTACATCGGAGGACTTCTCTCAGCCTTCTACCTGACGGGAGAAGAGGTAAGTTGGCCCTTTGAGGCCCCTGGACCCTTCAGGTGTGAGAAGACTTCGGAGAACATCCAATCCCACTCCCTCGTTTCACCAGTGAGGAAACAGGGATGCAAGGGGATTTGACCGGTGCTGCCCACATCCACCCAACCTCCACGGAGCCACCTGCTGACTCTCCTTGCCCTCTGTCTGACGCTTCCTTTCTGCTGCCCAGGTGAGCCCCACGGGCTCCCACGTTTATAGTAAATTCTCTCAGGAGCACGACTAGTCTCTTCACACCATCCACGCAGCTCCCCACACAGCACCCAGCAGGCTCTGGGCTCAGCTCGGGCTTGTAGAGCTGCTGGACTGGTTTTTGCAGGTGTTGGTTTTCAGGAGAGATGAGGCCAAGACCACTGTTTCACCATTTCCACCGCTAGGGGCCCTTGGCCTTGTCCTGCTCCACAGCCACCCCCGTCTGTTCCCCTCCTGGGCCAGCCACCAGCCAGCCACTGCTCCAGGTCTCCAGCGGCCACAGGAGATGGGACAGCCGCTGCTGGTCACATGCCCTAAGTGCAAGGCCTCAGCCCCAGGCTTCAGCTTCCAGCAGAAGGGCTGTGAGAAGGGTGGGGAGAAGGCAGAGCCCTGGGCACAGAGTCAGAAAACCTGGGTCTTATCTAACCCACACCACACCTGCCTGTGACCTTGAGCAAGTCCTCTCCCACTCCGGGGCCTCGCTTCCTTCCCCACGGTGGGGATCGGCTCCCAGAGCTCTTGTGAAATGGGACATGAGGGACAAGCTTTGACCCCGAGCTGACCAGCTCCAAAGCCTATACTCTCCGCGCTGCAGGAGAATTTTGAAAACCACAGAGCTCTGTAGAAATGGGAGGCTCTTCATCCCCTCGTCAGCTCCCATGAAAGTGCAGCCCAAGTATCTGGGCATGAGGTTGGCCAAGTCCCCAGGACATGGGTCATCCATCGTTGTGCTCCGCCTTAGCCAGAGGGCCGCACTGCTCAGCGCAACCGCTGCTCTAGGGCTGGATGCCTTGGCTTTGGCCTTTCCCTTCCCTGCACTTCTCCCTGCTCTGTCCACCCTGAGGCAAATATCATCCCTACCCCCTGCCACCCGGGGACGCAGAAAATTCCCTGCTAAGCCCCAGTGCTGTTGTCTGAGGAGGTCATTTCTGCAACCAGGGGTTCGAAGCAACAGGTGCATGCGCTCCCGCCCCAGCCGCTTCGGGCCTCTCCCTCAAGCCTCATCTCCTCAGCAGAGATTACCACTTGTACCAGTTCGTCCCCAAATAATTGTAGCTGGGAGCCCTTGGCTTTGAGCCACACAAAGCCTGAATTTTATTTGAAAGGCCGAGGACAGGAAAGCGCATGGAGCGGAGAAAGGCACCCTGTTCTTCCAGGTACTTGCCCATGTCTGCTGTTCATGGCTCTGGGAGGCAGCCACAGAACGTGGGGACAGGAGAGGGAGCCATGCAGCTCCGGGCTCACAGGGGTCAATTTGGGGGCCAGTGATTGAGGGAGGAGCTGATGCCCCTCAGTCCTGATGCTCGACTTCTTAGGGTGTCTGTGATTCTGAGAACTTATTTGAGGCCTTGGCTCCCTAGTGATATAGTCTGGCTGTGTCTGAGGACCCAGAGGACGGGAGGTCCCCCAGGGAGGTCGTTGGCTTCATGCAGGATAGAAATGGAACATGAGCCAAGAGGAAGTGAGAGCAGAGTTTATTGAAGACAGAGTGCGGGCACAGACAGAGCATCTAGGAGACTCGGAAAGGAAAAGGAGAATGAGTCTCTTTGCTTGGGATCTGGGGTTTTTATTGAAAATTGTGGTCTGATGTCCTTGTCCTCTCAGGCATCCAGGAACTGGTCAGAACAAGGACAGGGGTCCAGGTGCCTCCATACGTCACTTACTGCTTGGAGCCAGGGGGTCTTGGCATCAAGATATCTAGTGTCAGTGTCTAGGATATACACAGGGCCGTCTTGCCTGGTCATTCTTGCCTGGGCAGTCCTTAGATGGTACCTATCGTGCTGGAAGACTCCAAAGAAATCATTAACTCCTTGATCCTTACAAGGAGGGCTACATGATTTATACTGAGGCAGGTGTAAGGCAGGGTGCT
Source organism: Zalophus californianus (assembly GCF_009762305.2). Lineage (NCBI taxonomy): Eukaryota > Metazoa > Chordata > Mammalia > Carnivora > Otariidae > Zalophus > Zalophus californianus. The sequence goes on from NC_045598.1 coordinate 19,134,439, forward strand.
AGCAAGGATAGAGGCAGGAAAGGGAGCATAAAAAGCAGTCCTTCATAGGCTCACTTCAGTTCCCCTATGTCACTAGAAGGATCATCAGTCTGAGTCTCTAGGATGCAGACTGGACAGTGGGGTGTGGACAGGAGTGCCTGTGATTTAGAACTAGTTCACAAAGCCCAGGGAGCCCCACATGGCTCAGAATCCCTGAGCAGGCCGACTCCTGAGGTTGTGGGCACAGCCCTGTCCTCTAGCCACACCCTGCTGATCCCCCTCTGTCCCCAGCACCTCCACATGGCAGAGACCGTGCCCCATGTGCCCTGTCTCATCGGCCCCCAAACACCCCATGAGGTGGGGGTCTTCGCCTACTTGCAGATGCGGGAACTGAGACTTAGAAGGAACTTGCTCAGGTCAAGGTCCCTGAGGGCTGTGGTGGGTCGGCTCCTGACCCCGTGGCCTTTCTGCCACAGGCCGGGGTTACAGCCCCCATGCAGCTTGGCCCGGCATCACCGCTTGTCACCAGAGCTCGGCCGCACTGGACTGGGGCCTCCCTTCTCTCTGTGCTCCGTCTCGCACAGAGTGGGTGCCCGTGGCTGGGTCTTCCCATTCTTCAGATTTCCCACGAGTATTTGTGGAATGGTGGCAGAGACCCCAGCCCCCTCCCGGCCTGAGGCCTTTCTTTGCTGCAGGGGGAACCTAAGGGAGGCAAATCCCCTGCTGGGTAGGCCAGCCCTACAAGACGCCCCTGAGAATGGCCAGCGTGATGACAGCCACGCCAGGTGACATTTGCACAGCTCTGTACGGTTCTTGCAGCACATTCACTTATATACATCCTCTTACTTGAGTTCTAAAAGAACCCCGTGAAGCATCCAGGGCACGTGAGCAGTTCCACTGTGCAGACGAGGGTCAGAGACAGTACGCGGCTCACCTGAGGTCACACAGCTGCCAAGTGGGAACATCTGAAGCTGGGCTCTGCCTCCCAGCCTGGAGACCTTTCCACTCTACAGAATAGGATTCTTGCTGGTTTCTCTCACCTCTGTTCCGGAACCACTGGGCCCCTGACTGTGGCTTACCATGGCTGCCTGCCTTGCTCTGTGTTGGAAAAGCAGCTGATAGCACTTACAGGCTCCACAACCTTGGGCAGATTGCTTCATCCTCAAAGTGCTCAACACCCTCCCCACCAGGCTGTTGCAGGGATTGAAGGTCGTGTAGATAAGACACCTGGCACAGTGATACATTGTGATTTCTAATAAGTAATATATATTTGGTCTTCATCCCATTTCTGGCAGAGCTCCTAAAACCCTTGGAATTTCCTAAGCACTGAGAGCAATAAATGTGTCTTTTGTTTTTGTAAATTGGGTGACTCTTGGACCCCACCTGAGGATAGAGGCTGGTTGCCAGGAGAACCAGCCACAAGGTGAGAGGGTTATTATATTCAGTCCCACCACCCTGACTTCCAGGGATGGGAGAGGGGCTGGAGGTTGAATCAGGAGCCAATTAGCAGTGGTTTAATTAGTTGTGCCCATGTAATGAATCCTCCATAAGGAACTGGGCCATGGAGCTTCCGGGGTGGCTGAGCACCGGGAGATTTGGGGAAAGCACCACTCCTGGAGAAGGCATGGAAGCTCTGTGCCCTCTCCCCATACTTCGCCTTAAGCATCTCTTCCATCTGGCTGGTTCCTGAGCTACATCCTTTTTATAATAAACCAGTTAAGTAAAATGTTTCCTGAGTTCTGTGAATCACTCTAGAAAATTAATCAAACCCACAGAGGGGTTCGTGAGAACCTCTGATTTAGAGACCGTGGGTCAGAAGCACAGGTAACAGGCTGGACTTGGGACTGGTGTCTGAAGTAGGGGGGCGGTGGGGGGAGCAGTCTCATAAGGACTGAATCCTCAAACTGGAATCTGATGCTGTCTCCAGGAAGATAGTGTCAGAACTGGGTTGAATTATAGGGCACCCAGCTGGTGTCTGGCGAATTGCTTGGTGGTATAGGGAAACACCCCCCCCCACACACATAGTGGAATTGGGTTCAGAATCTGTTCCACACCTACTCACGTCCAAGAGAATAAGTAGGACTCATGTTTTTCTGTTCCCAGTGGTACCCCTCTGGTCCACACACACTCACTCAGCATCCTTCCTGGTGTGGTTGAGACCCTGCAGTGCCCACCAGCCATAGGGCTTTCCAAAGGTGGAGACGTGGAAATTCCTAAGAGCATTTAAGAAGATTGAGCTCAGAGTCCTCAGGGCAGAGGGCAGCCAGCCAGCTGCCTGGAGCCTCACCACTGGGGTCAGACGTTGAGTTCAGTTCCTCTGCGCCTCACTGCTCAGCCTCTTGGGGGGCAAGTGACACTATCAGGAGCCTCAGATGAGATCCCTTTGTTGTTGCTAAACCAGTGGCTTCTGGGCCAAGGCTTTGGGATCTGGGTTCTAGACACACTCCCGCAGGGACTCCGATGTGGGTGGCCCCCATGCCCACTTCTGGGACCCACTGTCTGGCGCTGGACACTGTCCTCTCCTCTCGCCCGTCCCTGCCAGGCCCCAGGTGCGGTTCTTCCCTTCCCCCCTCTCCCCTCCCGAGCAAGAGCCACAGCTGCCCTCGGAGGCCTTGCTGCCACATCACAGCTAGTCCGGCTAACTCCCCACCACTGCAGGCCCTCCGCAGCTGCCTCAGCTGTTCAGTGGCCCATACTGGGGCCAGGGTACTCAAGAGGACTTGGTTTTGCAGCACACGGGAGGTCGGCAAACCGGATCAGCCTCGAGCTCGGAAGCAAAAGGAAACGTGTGTTGTTCCACTCAGAACGGTTGCTAAGTGACTTACATCTCGCGTTTTAAAAAATAAATAATACTGTGGGCTTGCTTTTATTATAAAACAGGACAAAAAGAGAGATAAGCCAGATGAAGAAAACAAAATTCCTCTGTGAGCCCACCCCGCACCCCTAGGAGAGCATTGTTAATATTTTGGTGTATTTCCTTCTCATCTGTTCCTCACGCATCCGTGTGCATATAATTACTAAAGTTGAATTACACTATTTCAAAATACACTTTTAATAAACTACAAACCCTTTCTTTGCTATTAAGTAATTGTCTACATCATTCCAGTGGCTGTCTGGTATTCCGTTGCATGGATAAGTCCTAATTTAACCACTTCTGTATTGTTTGATGTTTAGAATACCTTCGTTTTTCCACTCTTATAAACAATGCTGGAATAGCCCTAAAGTTCAGTCTTCACAACATCCTTGATTACTTACTTCCTTAGAATAGATTCCTAAGAGGGAAACCGAGGCATCAGAAGGGTCACAGGTGCTTCTGAATTAGGAGAACGGTGTGAGGGGGTCAGAGCCTCCAGCAGGGCCCTGAGGCCAGAGGGCCTCCTTACGGCTCCTTGGCCATCATGTCAGGGGCTTAACTGTTCACCTTCTCTGCTCACTCCCGTCTGTAGAATGGGAATGGTGGGAAGATCCAGAATGTCCGGCCCTTCCCCTGGTTTTGCACACGGGCTGGCGTGGCTTTGCTGAGAAGCTCACAGCAGCCGAGCTGCAAGGCAAGGACTAGAACGCGGGGCGGGGCAGGGCTCCCAGTCCAGTGCTCCTCACACTCTGTCAGATGTGCTCCCACACGCCCCACCTGTGGTGTCCCGGCCCCGCTGTGCGGGCAGGCACTGGCCGTTGGTGACCACCGCCCTGGCAGCTTCATCCCCTCGGCGGCCACCCGAAGCACAGCTGGAATCACCGAGCCCTCGTCACAGTCCTGACGCTGTCCTGCGGGCTTTACAACGATGACCTAATCGTCATTCCTCCCGACAGCCTCTGTGGAAGGCCATTTTGGCCTCGTTTTATGATTGAAGAGGGAAATTGAGGGCGCCTGGGTGGCTCAGTTGGTTAAGCGACTGCCTTCGGCTCAGGTCATGATCCTGGAGTCCCGGGATCGAGTCCCGCATCGGGCTCCCTGCTCAGCGGGGAGTCTGCTTCTCCCTCTGACCCTCTTCCCTCTCGTGCTCTCTATCTCTCATTCTCTCTCTCTCAAATAAATAAATAAAATCTTTAAAAAAAAAAATAAAAAAAAAGAGGGAAATTGAGGCTCAGAGGAGGTGCCTCAACTAAGGCATGTCGCCAGAAATGCAGAGTCAGGTTCACATCCGGGCCCAGCTGACTCCGGAGCCGGACGCAGCGCCCCCTCCCACTCCACGCCCGCAGCTCCTGGGTCCATCCGCCGCCGGCAGGAGCGGGGCTTGGGGCAGGGATGGCACCCACCCAGCGCCATTCATGATGCCCCATGCTTCTTCCTTTACAGGTGTTCCGAATAAAGGCCATCAAGCTGGGAGAGAAGCTTCTGCCGGCCTTCAACACTCCCACGGGAATCCCAAAAGGTGTTGTGAACTTCAAAAGGTAGGACATCTTCTGGTTGCCCTCTTGTGGCTTTGGCTGCATCTGTGAAGAAATTGAAGCATGGAGAGGACAGGACCTGCCTTGGGAATCCCAGCCAGTCAGTGGCACAGTGGAGACTAGCCTTAGCCGAGGGCTCTCCACGGCTGATCTTCCCTAGGTGGGGAGGGAGCAGCTGGTCTGTAATCGCTCCCTAATACTGCCTTGACTCACAGCCCTACTAGTGTGCCCAGCTAGGGTCAGGCGCCAGTAGGCACATCACACCCACCTGCCATGAGGTACCCCAAACTGCTAGAGGGTCTCGAGACCCTGAGCAGAGGGACCCCTGGGCTGGGCCTCAGGAACCCATTGTCAGAACCCAGAGGGGCTTCTGGGGGCATCAAGCCCACGGAGGCTTGGACTCCAAGGAATAAGGGCCTAGTCAGGTCACATAAGCCAGTAACTGACCATTCCTGGACACAAACCCGGGACTTCCAACTCCATTTTTAATAATACTTGTTGGAATTTCCCCCTCTTGAAAAATAATAAGTTCTCATTGCAGAAAATGTGAATTATACCAAAAATGTTAGGTAAGACCAGAAAACTCCCATGTGGTTCCACTAATCAAAAAAACCACCAGTAATGCTTCTTTCTACTGGCTTGGTTTTAAAACATTGATTTTTATTGGCTGCTTCCATAATTTTCCTTCCTGATCTTTTGCTTAATTCAGTGTGTGAACTAGAGACTTTCTGGGTAGTCACTAAGTCACAGAATGTCAACATGGAAGGGACCCTGGGTGGTGCAAAGGGAGAAAGGTAGAGCCGGGGCTGCCGCTGGGTCCAGCTCCAACGCCTGGGGGTGGGGTGTGCCTACCTGCCCCCCTCAAAGCTGCCCTTCCCTCTCGTGGGGATAGGAGTGTGTTTATATCCACTCGTTTTCCAGATGTGGCAACTGAGACCCAGAGAGGGGAAGGGATGGGCTCAGAGTCAAGAGAACTAATGGCCAGCCAGCTGGATGCTGGATGAATCTTCATGAGCACGAGTCTTGCTCCTGCCGGTCCCCAGTGCCCCATTGTCTTGCCTCGCCTCACGCTGTTCTTGCACCAGTCGACTTACTCTCACAGCTCCCCTGGCCCGCAGAGGCCAGCTCGCCTGCCACCTGTGCCTTTAGGGCCAGAAGCGTTTTAGCCTCTCCTGGCCTCCGGGCACTTTTTCTCCCTCCTTATGGCCCCGTCACATGCCTCTTCATGTTCGCCGCTGGCCTGGGAGCTTCTTGAGGGCAGGATCCGTGTCCGATTCTTTGCTCATCCCTTCCACAAATATCCGTGCTGGGGACTGTGTGCGGGATGAGAGATGAACCGTGGCGCTGTGCCGACCGTTTCTGAGCAATTCCATGTGCCCGGCATTGTGCTGAGGCTTTCTGTACATGGCCTCACCAAGGATTCCTCACAGCCACCCTTTATTCAAACAGTCTCGGAGAGGTGAAGTAACTTGCCCAAAGTCTTCAGCTACTAGGTAATTGGGGATACGATTTCAGCCCGTTTGGTCAGAGATGGAAAGCTCTGCTCTTGAGGCCTGCCTGGCCCTCCCTCAGGCGGGAGCCCTGCTGTCCCTGTGCTGCAGGAGCAGCCCCCCGGGAGACATTGTAGAAGGCACCAGGGGCTCCCTGGGGCCGTTCTTGAGGCTCTCCCCCAACCCCGAGTCTGGGAGGAAGGCTATAATATTTCCATCTCACCACACTTCCCCGTTCCATATCCTGAGGCGATGTCTTACCTCAGGAGCTGCCTGGGAGGGAGGCAGGGGCCGTGGGCTCTGGTCGAGTGACTCCCTGCCTCGGCTTCCTCTCTGTCCTGGGGAGGGCCCACTCTTCGGGTCATCCTGCCCGGGGCCTCGCAGAGGAGAGGGGACTCGCCTGCTCAGCCCCTTCGCTTACTGTCTCTGGTCCAAGAGCATTCCTGGGGTGTGACCTCACATAAACCTCACCAGAGGCCACAAAGGGGCCCCCAGGGCCAATCGAATCCCGTTCTCGGTGCCAGGGTTGACTTCTCGGAGCCAGACGTTTGGATCACTGCTCAGATTCCTTTCCCACAAACACTGATCCTGGAGAAACACAGCCCCGCTATCATGGAGCCGAGACACAAACACAGTATCTTTGTGGCTCTCTTGTCCTAGGGCTAGCCCCTTGGGCCTCACTGCCTGGAGGCTGGGATAGGACCTTAGCTCCGTCATCCTTCCCTCGTCTGTGCATGGCACTGCCCTGGCTGTCTGCCTTACCCCTGTCCCTCAGAGCCCGGACAGGATGCGACACAGATCCTGACATTTCTGATTAAGAAAACGCATTTGTTTTTAGGCCATTTGCATGCTGCCGGTGCTGTAGACATATGTATATGCATATTTCCTGGCAACACCTCCCTTTCATTTTGTGGGTAAGAGTCTGTTGCTAAAAAAATGCCTCCCTGTTCCAGCCGGGGGAATGTCAGGATGTTTACGGCCCATGGGGTGCTGAGTTTGCTCTTTGGAGAGGGCCTGCTGGTGGGGGCTGGGCCGCACACTGCCGCCCCCAGCCTGGGCAGGGCTTGCTCTGGGCAGCTCCAGGAGGAAGGGCCAGACCGGATCCCCGTGGGAGGGGTAGATAACTAAGCCCTGCCCCAAAGTGAGCCTGACTACTCTTCCTGTTTGGGAGGCAGAGGCGTGGACCCTTGTGACCCGTGACCCCCAAGGACCACTGAGTCCGAGAGAGTGGCAGTGGCCAGTCCAAGGACTAAGCTCTCACACACGCGGACACACTTGGCTGCCACCCACCCAAATCATGCAGGCTGAGATACATAAGTTCACCTGTGTCACACGCCCTGCATCCACACACACACAAACATGCATTTACATAGACACGCTCCCCCCGCACAGATATGTGCATCTTAGTAATTGCTGATGTTTATCGAGCATTCACTATGCGCCACACACAATGTGAACACATGATCTGGGTTCTCTCTCTTCAACCTCACGATGACCACAAGACCCCATTTCACCCGTGAAGACACTGAGGCGGAGAGAGGTGAGGTAACTTACCCAAGGTCACACAGCAGTAGAGTGAAGTTAGAGTTAGCAACCAGGTCTGTCTGGCTCTAAAGTTCACAGTTATACCATACACACGCGTGCACATACAGACACACAGATACACATGGGGGCTTCTGCCGCGCTGGGGAGGGGCACTGGGGAGCAGACAGGGAGGGAGGCAGAGGGCAGAGCTTCGTTAGCCCATTGCCTTGCAGGGCTGATGAAAAGCCCTCCTGGTCTCTGGATGCCGCCCAGAACAGGTGCATTCGGGGCACAGAATACCTAGGGTTTTGGATTTGGATTCAGCTCTACCAGTTCTGTCCCATGCTGTGTGACCTTGAAGAAGTGTCTCCCCCTCTCGGAGTCTGAGCATCCTCACCTATGAAATAAGAATTGTGGTATCTACCTCCGAAGCTGGGTGTGAAGATAAAATAAGACACTACAGCTGTCTAGCACCCTTCAGGAACTCAATAGCTCAAATAATAATTTTAATATGCTATAAACACATGATTTATATGTGTATAATTACATAACGTGAAAAATGACAGTAATTACATGCCTAATTTATACATCACAATAGCTCTATGAGGTGTGGGTTCAGTCATTTAACAGACGAGGAAACAGGGTGAGAGAGATCAGCCGACCTGCCCGGCCGGGCGCTGCAGGAGCCGGCACTTGAAGACAAACAGGAGAGGGAAGGTGCCCGCCCACTGCCCACCTCTGCCCAGTCCTGGTCTGCCTTTCTGCCAGGCTGGCTCCACTGCAGGGTGCCCACTCCGGAGCGAGGGGAGAGGAAGGAGAGGCTCATGTGGGGGAAAACAAGAACAAAAGACAGCTGGGTGACCGGTGGCTATTTTGACCTTGAATTTCTCTGTGAGGGCAGGAAGCATCCATTATTCAGGAAACCCTCGGTGGGTACCCGCATGTCCCACTGAGATAGCTGGAGAGAGAAGTCTCACTTGGCCTGAGGGGAAGAGGGACAGAGAGGGGACACCTTCCCCTTCCCTCTGGGTGGATGCGGGGCCATCTGGGTGGGAGACCGTTAGGGGATGCACAGAGCCCAGGCTGAATCTGGCCTCTGCCACCTACCAGCTCCGACCTTCCAATAGCTTACTTTCCCTCTCTGAGCCTCAGTTTCCTCTTCCTCTTCGTATATGGGGATGGATGATGTGTTACCTTGTACTCTTTAAATGAAGTCAAGAAGCAAACAGCTTGACCCAGTGCCTGGTATCTGTAGTGGCTCAATACACAGAAGCTGTTTTATTTATTATCCATGAGCCAAGTCTCCCCTCTCTTTGCAGCCCATCCCTCTCTACCTGCCCCCAAGTCAGGGAAATACCCAAAGAGGTGGACACAGGAAGAAGGGGCCAGTGGTCATCTCTGTTTATTGAGACCACCTGCTCCGTCAGATCCTAAAACTTGAGTCCTCCACCTGTTTCTGGAAGTTGAGACTGATGAGTTTGATTTCAGAAACTATATTTAGGCCGGATAATGGAGTTTGGAGAGGAGAGGGGCAGCCTCAGGAGAGCCCCAGCCCACCCCAGGAAAAGGGTGACCCTCAGATGGCACACTGTGACCTCCCAGACCCACCTTCTCCCACACCTGCCTCCCTATGTCCTGTCCTGGGGAGACAGACAGACAGAGGCCAGTTCCTAGAGAGGCAGAGCTATCCCAGCAAGGAAGTGGAAGGGCTTCCCAGAGGCCAGGGCAGAGCCAGCCCCTTAGCCTACTCCTTGGAGCCTCTACAGATAGGGGCACGCACTCCACCCTGCTCTGTCCTGACCCTGGCCCCCTGGTTGTCCTAAATGTCCCACAGGAAAGATCATCATGGTACATATGAGGAAACTGAGGCACGGGGAGAGGAATCAGAAAGGACACCCCCCTTCTGCACTTTTCTTTTCCCTCTTCACCCCTCAAAAGCCTGAGGAACAGAGACCAGAACCAATGACCCTTGCCCAGTTTGATGATGCAGGAACTCAGGTGCATAAGGTGGGGATGGTTTGCCCAAGGCCTGTCAGCTAACAAACTTGATCCTGGCCCCCTGGCTACAGAGATTTAAGTGAAAACACCTGGAAAGGCAGCGTCCTTGCTTATTACATAATTTAAGGAGAGGCAGGCCACACAGTGGTTCGGACCAGCTCTGGTGTCAGGCCAGCCTTGAGTCCCAGCTGCTCCACGCGCTGTGTGATGGCGAGTGGGTGACATCACCAGGCCTTGTTTTCCTCATCCGTGAGAGGGGCAGGTGGGAGGATTGCCCGAGACCCCACCTCTGCGCTCTTCCTCCTTGGAAGCACCCCGGACCTGGAAGCGTGACTGAGACAGCCTTCTCCAGCTAGGATCTGTCTGAGGTGTTCATGAGACACACGTGATTAACAGCTGAGGAGACCTTTACTCCGAGAGCCCCTGTTCGTTTCATTCCCAACCTCGGGCCTCCCAGGGAGCCTGCAGCTCGGGGCACGTAGTCGTACCAGGGTCACCTGCCCGTCAGGCGTAGAGTCCACAAAATTCCAGGAGGGGCCACTGTGTGTCCTTGGGCAGCCCTGACAGTGTGAGGAGAGGGAAAGAGCCAGGTAGGGTCCCCGCTTTTCATCTGCCCCGTTCCGACCTCAGCCACAGCGGTGTACCCCGCGCACACGGCGCCACAGACTGTGAGGCAGCCGGATTGCCTTCAGCCAGAGGACAGAAAGCATTCTGCAGTGTCCTTGTGGTCCCTGACAGCACTGTCCATATCACCTGTAAATTTAGCGTAACTTGGATGCCACCAAGGTCTTGGCCACCAAGGCAGCTCTGCTACCGTCCTTGAGCCCACACATCTCCCAGGGGCTGCTTGACGACAGAAACAAAGAATAGTGCAGGTGACCTCTGTGTCCTCCTCAGCAATTGGGGCTGTTACTGGTACTGACTCCCAGGGAGGAGCAACGGAAACCAGGTGGCCAGAGCGCCCAGGACGGGACCTGGCAGGAGTGGGTGCTCCCCCACTGTGCAATCTCCCCCCACCCTCAACCGGTTACTCTCAGCAGGGGAGCCAGCCCCACAGCAGCAGGGTGACAGGGGGTGCTTCCGTCTCTTTACAGCGGCTCCAACAGGAGCTGGGGCTGGGCCATGGCCGGGAGCAGCAGCATCCTGGCTGAGTTTGGATCCCTGCACCTGGAGTTCTTACACCTCACGGAGCTCTCTGGCAACCAGGTCTTCGCAGAAAAGGCAAGTGTTCTCCCTGCTCCCCCCACCCCCGAATGGCTCCTCCCTTTTCTCCGCACTCAGCAGGTCCCCCCTCAGCGGGGGGGGGGGGGGGTGAGCGCATCTGGCCACCGCTAATACAGCTGTGGGGGCCCTGAGCGTGCCTGAAGCCAGGTGGCAGGAGGGTGCGCACAGGGGGTAATCGGGGTTCTGCCGGGGCAAGGAGGAGAGGAGGCTGCCAGCGAGGTTTTCACCGGGGCAGCCACGCATACGTGGAATCTGGAGAGAGCGAAGGAACTGAAATCCAGGCACCCGTGGGCGTTGGCAGGAATTGGCCACTGGGTGCAAAAGTCCCCTTTCCAGAGCCAGTTCCTTCCAGATGCCCGCCTAGCTCATGTTGTCAGCAGGCTGGCAAAGCAATTTCACTCTATGACGGCAGAGGCACATGTCTCTTCATCCTCATTGTTACCGGGCTGGCTCAGGCCGCAGCGGGTGCTGAGAGCTAGCATCCAGGCTGTCGGCCAGCCTTACGGCTGCCCGTTCCTGCCCCTCTGTGGAGCCCTCCAGAAGAAACAGTTCCTTCATGTCGATAGCCCTCAGCAGTCCCACTGTCTGGAAGTGCCTCTGGGCGGGTCTAACCCTAAACGCAAGGAAGGCAAGGGTACACACACCACCCTCAGAGGGCACTCGGGCTGCATCAGCAATTGTCCCTTCCTGAGTCCTGCCTGGGGAGATGAAGTCCCGCCTCCAAGAATATCCCTTTGGAGGCACCTCCACTCCCAAAACCTTCCCTTCTCTGAGGGTTAGACTCTTGGGGTGCCAAGGGAGCTGGGAGATCATAGATTCACACCTCCACCCAGCCTCAAAGCATCACCCGGCGTGCCTGTAGGAAACACATCTCTGGGCATCACCCAGGTCTGGGAATCTGCATTTTTAATAAGCACCCAAGTGCTTTTCGATGCCAGATTTAAGAGCACTGCTTATTCAGTGTGGGTATCCCCCCCGAGCATTCTTGGGAAGCTCAAGAAGAGCTTTTCAGCCCCTTGATCACTTCCTCTGGGTTGGGGCTCACTACCCCCCCCCTTAAATAGCCTGTCATATCAGACCTACCTTCAGAGCCTGTACTGGGAGGACTCTGCCACCCTGTGACACCCCACCTTGCAAGTTCATGGAAGAAATTCCATCCCACTTCCTGATGGGTCTTATTTACTGATCCGTTTTCCTACCTCCCAAGCCCTCCTTCCCCCAGCCTCCCTGTTTCCTTTGCTCTTGAGTCAAACTCCTCTGGGAAGGTTGTGACTGGCTCACACTGGAGTGGAACAGGGAGCTCACTCTAGTCCCTGGCTAGTCTGGACAAACTAGCTACCACTGCCCGAGCACCTACTATGTGTTGGGTACCTTATAGTGCCCCTAACCACCCCTCCAAACCCTGAGGTGGCTCTTATTGTTATCCGCATTTTACAGAGGAGGAAACTGAGACTCAGGGGTTTGGTCTCTTGTCCTGGGTCATTCAGCTGGTAAGTGATAAAGCTAGAATTCAAGCCCAGGACTTTCTGACTCCGAAGCCCACATTCTTTCAGGACCAGATTAGTATAGCAGGCTTCAGGCTTTTCCTCTCGAGTCCATCTGCCTGTCTCTCTGTCTCCCTCTACATTTATATTCTCCGGCTATTTTCAGCCCCCAATCATGCCTCCCACAGAGGCGATTATTGGCAGTCAACAAATTGGCCCAAATTCTAGAAGCACCCGTACCCTCCAGGGGAGCTAATTTAGCCTGCTTCACTGCTCACCACCAGGGCAGTCGAGAATAACTCAGGTACAAGCACATTCCTGTCCCCTATAATGGACTCCGTTAACATAAATGGATATGAAATCTCATGTGGTAAAGCAAAGTGCCATCCCCTAGAAAGAAAGGTCTAACAGCGAAAAGGCTCCTCTCCCTGCTCCTTGCCTTGTAGATAAATCTACAAGCATGATATAGTACCGTCTCTGAGGGCCTTGCTGTTCTGGTGGATTCTGTGCTGGAAGCATTTCATGTACTGCCAGAGAGCAGACCCCAAGGGATAAAGCCTTCCTGCTTCTCAGCCTTTGTAGCCCCAAGGGTTGCAAATCTAGCCTCTTCTTGCTCCATGCGGGCAGCCTCTGTGACATGTGACTGCACAGCCTGCCCTGACCCCTGTTGGACACAAGGGCTACTCCGTGTGGCCAGCCGAGCCCTGCCTCATGTCCTGGCTCTGCCACCTATGAACTGAGTGGCCACGGGCACGCCACTGAAAGTCTGGGGTTCGGGTTTGTCACCTGTTACACAGAGATAATACCAGATGGGTTGTTCTAAGGGTCCGAGGTGGTGTATGTAATGGGTCTGGCCCAGAAGGACTGAGAAATGTTAACAGCTGTTGTTGTTGGGGCAGGGGTGTTAGGATCCCAGGCCTTTCCTCTGGAATGGCTCCTATGGTGTCCGATACAATAACATGTTTCTAGGCTGAATGTTATGAAATTGCCAGTATTGACCATTTCTGACCTATTAAAGAGGCAGTGTTACCTAGCACTTACAAATGAGCTACTATCGCTTATAGGAACCGCCCCCTCTCCTGAAAAGGCCCATGCCCCAAAGCAAGGCCCTGTGAGGAAGGGGTGAAGTGAGGGGAGCATGGGGACCTTGCAGGGCCCCAAGGCGGTGGCCAGGCTCCCCCGTGGCCATGTCCTGCAGTGCCCCACCCGTGGGCCCGGGCTAGGGCCTGCTGCTGTCAGCTCTCCCTCCTGCCTCGTCTGAGTGGTGTCCTCTTTGGATCGAAACAAGCTGCCTCCTTCGGCGGCGGCGGCTAAGAGCTGCTGGCTCCTTCCAGAAAGTGAAGGTGCGTCTGGTGTCCGTTTCTTGGCAGGTCAGGAACATCCGAAAAGTCCTCAGGAAGATCAACAAGCCCTTCGGCCTCTACCCCAACTTCCTCAGCCCAGTGAGCGGGAACTGGATGCAACGTGAGTACGGAGATGCCGCCGCCCTGCCTTCTACTGATTGCAGTCAGCATCCCATGCGAGGCGTGCGGGCCAAGTGAGGAGGGTCACATTTCTCAGAGCCACAGGCCAGTGAGGCCTTTGCTCTGTGCTCCCAGATGCCACCCGCCCTGCCAGGCGTCCTGGGGTCTTCACTGTCCTTGTGTTGGGTGGGCTGTTGTGACAGGTATGGTGGCTGCCCCCTCACGAGGCCTGCCCTCTGCATCCCCTGCACACTCCCTGTCTCCAGGCTTCCATCTCTTAAGGCACCACTGAAGCGTCTCTGGCCATCCTCCAGACTTGTGGGGGTGTTCCACATAGAACCGTCTGTCCACTCCAGAAATGGCCCCGGGAAAGACCACGCATCCTCTTCCAGGCCTTGGATCGGGTGCCCCACCTCCAACTTTAATCCTTTTTTTTTTTTTAATTTTTAAGCAGAGCCTAACTATATAGCAATACAAAAATCATGAATTTACCGCTGTATCTTGCACCTGCCAGAATGGGTCCTGGGCATTCTGTCCTCTGTTCAGAGGCTTGTGCCTCAACCAGACGGGTGTGGGTCACTGGGGAGCCTCAGTTACAGTCCCCAGCTCCACCCACTGAAACAGAATGGGGTCTGGGGGACTTGCAGGCTGGAGGGTGCGGAGAAGTCTCCCAGGACCCTGAGATTGCACCCCTGTCGAGAGGCCCTGATCATGAGGTCACAGCGGGAATTGGTGGCCGCAGGTTTCTTGGGCGCTGCTTCCAGGGGCTCCCTCCCCCACCTCCACCACTTCTGCTGAAACAAGGAGTCCTCTCCCTTTCCTCTGCCTCCAGCCCTAGTTGTTACGACACCAGCACAGGGCTCAGAAGCAAAGTACTTGAGACTAATTATTGCCTGACTGCGGGAAATGTACTTTATCTCCTCAAGCCTTGGTTTTGTCTCCTGCAAATGGGAGAAGACCCTGAGATAGCTTTTTTGTGCACCACGGAGGGATGTGGGAGTAATGGTCAGAAGCTGTAGGAAACGGATTTCAGTTCATCTTCCAAAGGTGACGTGTTGTGCCAAAACGTAATGAGTGCCCATCAGTAAAAGTAGGCAAGCAGGGCCTGGGGGCCGGGCCGGCCTGCAGGGACACGGGGGAGAAGCTGCAGAAGCCCATTCTTGCCACCCTGGGCCTCTCTGACTGCAGATCCAGGAGGCCCAGAAAATGTGACCCAGGAATTTTCCCCGGTGATGACCTCATCCCCAAGTGGCCTCCTGCAGGAACCACTTACAGAAATACAAAGTATTTTTAACCAAAGCACACTGCCAAATCCAAAAGTGCAGGGAGAAAATGAAGGTTTGAATTACAGATTATGGCCACGGGAAGACAGTTCAATAACCGTTACTGCTTTTAATTGCAAGACCTGACTGGGTAAAGAGATAAACTACCCGGCTGCTGGCCTTAGCCGCTCCGCCCTTGGAGAATTCCAAGGAGCCGCCCCACCCCCCACCCCCCTGAGAAGCAGAACTTTCTTTTCAGGTTGCGCCAGGCGTCGCGGGCCTGGGTAAGGTCAGTCACATAAGGAAAATTGTTTCATATTAATAAAATATGAATCTGAGGCCTGCTAAAGAACAGAGGGAAAGCTAGAAAGTCCTGCTCATCTGGGCACCTGCCTGCCTCCCCTCCCAACCCCCCTGATCTGGCACCCCAGCCCATCTCAGGTTCTCTGTGGTTTCACTGGGATTTTTTGGTAATTGTGTGTTTTTCCAACAGGCGATAACAGTCCCAACTTACATACGCTAAGTATGTTCACCTTCTTTCCTCCTTTTGAATCCTTGGTTAGCCCATTTGCAACCACAGAAACTGCAGCTTGGGGAGGGAGAGTTGGGCCTGTGTCCTGGTGTTAGGCCCCTGTTCCTGCTGCTCCCCACTCCTGCTGGAAGCTGAGCTGCTGGGTAACAGAGGAGGCCAAGACCCTCCTGCCACTAGGACTAACAGCCAGGACAAGTCCACCAGGTTTCTGCTGGTACCTAGCACAGACGAGACCCATCCTCATAGAGCCACTTAGAGCTCAGAGGGCGGCCTGCCCGTCAGCGTGACCCCCGGAGTGGCTTGTCTGCCTGGTCCGCTGCCTGAATCCCACACTTTCCTCAGTGGGAGGGTGTGGCAAGTCCACCTTCTCCCCAGTGAGGACAGCAGTGTGAGCTGCCCTTCAGCCCCAGCCTGGCAGCCTCCCCCCGGGTTCATGGTACTTTCCTACCGGCCACTTCCCCAGGCTGTACGGTGACCACCTCTTGCTGCCAAGTGTGATGACAGTATTGACATGGTCAGGAAGCAGCAGGGCCCATCTCTGCTCAGGCTCATGGACACCAATTCACGCTCCTCTTTTGCATTTTATTGACCAAAAGCTAGAGGCCCAGAGAGGAGAATGGCTTGCCCTGAGCTAATGGCAGATCTGTGTCTTCCAGTTCCCGCTCTGGGCTCTCTGTGTACCACACGCTGCAGGGGGTAGACACCGCAGACACACACTAGCCAGGAAGCAGTGGAACCTCCAAAGGAGAATCATTCACATAGCCCCAAGAGGGTGTCCTGTCGCAAACACCCATGGAGCTCCCGGGGGCCTGGCTCCCCTCTCCTGCACACCTGCCAGGCCGCACCCTCAACCACGTCATGCACACACTGCGGTCACATGATGAAGTCCCAACTCTTTGGCTTGGCATTCGAGGCCCTTCCCAGCACAGCTCAAACCTCCCTTTCTTCCATTCAGGACTTACTGGGTGTCCACAGTGGGCATAAAATGTGAATCCTACACGGCCCCTCCCCATAGAGAGCCCACAGCCTGGTGGGGGGTGGGCCCATAAGCAGATACCGATACCACTGCTTTGGGAGCCGCCAAGGGCAAGGCTCAGAAGGATCTGCTGCCACGGAGATCTGCTGCCACGGAGCGCTTCCCACGTGAGGCGCCGTGGGGCCAGATTTATGTGCACCTTGTCTCACTCGCTCCTCATGTAAGGAAGGATGGCGAGCAGACTTATGAGAACCCTGAGAAAGGCCTTTCTGCGGAGGGGATGCCTGAGCTGGGGTGTAGCAGTGAGGAAGTGCTAGCCATGCAAGGCGGGGGAAGGGGTGTTCCTGGCGGAGGGGTCACCACAGGTGAGAGATACGTGGGAAGGCAGGGGGCTAGGAGTGTCTGGGGTGGCAGAGAAAACGGTGACAGGCGGCAGGCCCGGAAGAGTATGGAGATGGCAGGGCCCCTGACTGCATGCCTGTGTGCTTCTTCTGTGGGCTGTGGGATGTCCCCTCAGCGGAGGCTGGCCTTGACTTGCAGCCTTCCCCAGCCCCTGCTCGGCATAGACCTCCTGCTGCAGCTTCAGACACGCCATCAGCACGCTGGGCCTGGCATGCCCCTGCGCCTCCCTTTGTGCTATGTCCTCCATGTAGCAATGGGGTGGCGGGGGGTATGCTGTGCTGGTGAGTGTCTCTTCACACAGCAGGGTCCAGCCTGCACAGACCGCCCTCCCACGCCTCTCCAAGGCTCAGGATTTCTCTGGTCTGTTCCAATTTTTGCAAGTCCTGAGCCCTTGCTGGGCCATGATTTATTTATGGGGCTGGAGGGAGCTGTAAGGGCTGGTTTACCCTGGGTATTCCTCTCAGCCCACGTTCCTGGTCCTCACCTGCCTTTACCCTCTGACTTCGGGTCCCGCTCTCTTCACACTTGGCCTTTCTATCTCTAGGCATAGAAGAAGGATGTTTTCATGCTCTGGTTGGCTGTAAAGTGGCAGAAAGCGAGGGCTCTGCCGCTTTGGTGGCCTTGGAGGAGCTATGTGGGCCCACCCACAGTTTTCCCATCAGGGAAAGGGATCGGCAGTGCCTACCTTGCGGGTTCTTGGGAGGTGGTTATAGATAGTACCGTAAAGCTCCTGGCCCAGAGTAGACCCTGGAGAAATGGTAGCTTTTGATGGATTCTCTGTTTCTTTCTCTTTTCCCCCCCACCTACCTTCCCTCCCTTCTCTTCCCATCCCCACTTTCTCCAGAGGAGCTGGAAGTACCCTCCGCACCGACCCTACCCCGCCTTAACCTGCCCCCATTTTCCTTCCTCTCTGTCTCTCTGCTTAAGTGCATCTTAACAGGGAACGGAAGTTGCTCCTTGTTATATTTTTAAATGCCTTTGTGTTTCCCTGTTGCTAATTTGTACAGCATGTGAGGGAAGTGTTTTCCATGTCTTGCTTCTCTGGTTAAGTGATCCTGGTTGACCCGTCTCTCTCCAGGGATAGGGCTGGGTGGAGTCACTCGGTTCTGCTCCATGGGCGACTCTAGGCAGATGCCACCAGGGCAAAGACGGGCTCCTCAGACCCAATTCTTCCCAACCCCCTGCTCCTTGGAAACTCCATTTATCCTAGTCTGCTCAACAGAAGCTCAGTTTGTCCAAGTGGCTCTGTATTCCGACTAAATTAAACCTCCTGTTCCTCCTTCCCGTGGCCTTTTATGAACCTGCCCAGCATTAATTACCATGTTTGTCACCGGGTAATAAAAATCTCTGAACTCCCTGCCACCAGATTATCTTTTTAAAGAAATGCAACTCATTTACAGTTAATAACCAGAGGCCCTGCCATGCTCGGCCTGCTGAAGCGACATGATTTATACACCCGGGTGAGTCGTGCACTCATGCGCCAGATGATCATGCTCAGGATGGCCCTGGGTTCCCCGAGTCTCAGCCTGGGGCTTCCTTTCTGCCCCTGTTCCTGCAGGGCTCAGAGGCTGCTGGTTAAAGGCTTGCTCCCCACCCGCACGTGGCCCTGGGGGGGGGCCACTGAGGCCGGCAGAGGAGACTCGCTGCCCGGGTGCCTTCCCTCGGGGAGGCCTGCCCGGCAGCCTCAGCAATAGGAGATAATGCTTCTGCCCTCTCTCTCTTCACAGACCACGTCTCGGTTGGAGGCCTCGGGGACAGTTTTTATGAATATTTGATCAAATCCTGGTTGATGTCGGCCAAGACAGATGTGGAGGCTAAAGATATGTACTACGAAGCCTTGGAGGTAAGACAAGTGCCTACTTCTTCGTGGGCAGTTGGTCATTCACCACCAGCTCTGGCACTGACCCCTGAGTGCCAGGGTCTTCCTTGCCCACCCCTCCTCCATGGCGAGCTGGCTGGAAGAACAAGAAAGTCTCCCTCCCAGCCACGTGCTTTGCACACACAGCTTGTGACTGTACTCAAATGCCTTGAAATTAGGGCCATGCTAGCATCCTTGTTTTAGAGATGCAAAACCCATGCTCAGGGAGGTAAAGCCATTTGTCCAAGGTCTCACAGGAAGCGGCAGTCAGTCTGATTTGGAAACCATGGTGTCTGGGCTTCCGTGAATGTGTCAGAGCCCAGAACACAGCCAGACACTGGCCCGGGAGCCCCCAGATGAGGCTGCCAAAGCAAGACCCTCAGCCATCTCCCTGCAGAGCCAAGGGTGATGTAATCAGCATGTGCAGGCAGGGAGGGGCCTCCCTCAGTGGAGCATCCGGTTCTGCTCCTTCTCTTTATGTGGATGGAAACCAAGGCCCAGAGAGGGGAAGGCGCTTGCTCAAAGCCACACAGGACGGAGCTGGCGGAGCTGGAGCTAGAGCCAGATCTAAGTCCGTCCCGTGTTCCCCCCACTGCCCCTCACCACTGCTGGTCTGTCCACAGGGTGTGAACTCTCAACAAGGGATGATAGGCTGAGATGAATCTCTCCAAAGAGAGGGAGACTTCAGGATGGAAGAGGAAGGTGGTTAGCTTGAGCTATTTGCAAGGGGTTTATGGAATCCCATCAGCCCATCACTAGATACTTCTGAGCCCAACTAAGGAAAAGGCACTGGGTAGGCTCCAGGCCTTAGTTTCCCTATAAAGTAAGTTACAGCTTGGATCTACTCTGCCACCACCTTGGTCTGAGGTCTTGTGTCCCCTAAAGTAGAATTCTTGCTCCTGTCCCCTTCGGAGTCGGTTCTCCCTCCACACAGCAGCCAGGAGCACTGGAAATTCATGTCCCTACCTCATTGGCTCCCCATTTGCACTTGGAAGAAGCTAGACTCCTCCCCTTTGCCCACCTGATCTAGACCTGCCGATCACCTTGAACTCTTACCCCTTTACTCCCAGCTCTGGTCTCCAGCCTTCCTCAGACACACCAGACTCATTCCCACCTCGGGGCTTGTGTACTTGCTGTCCTTTCCACCTGGAATAGCATTTAAATGGCTGGGCCCCATTTATTGGTCAAGTCAAATGTCACTGGAAACTGGCCTTTCACAGCCTCTCTCTGTCATATACACCAGATTTATTCTCTTCTTCGCCTTCATCAGCATCAAAAATTACCCCATGCATATGTTTGTTTACTTGTTCATTGTCTGTCTTCCCCAAGTAGAATGTGAGCTCTCTGGGAGGAAGGATCTCGTCTAGTCATTCACCCTCTCTGCCTCATTCTAAAACAGTGCCCAATACATAGGAGGTGTACAAGAGCTATTTTGTGAATGAATGAACACACAATTGCTGAAGGGATGGGTTGGTAGAAGGATGGATGGATGGATGGATGGATGCATAGATGGATGGATGAGTGGTTGGTAGATCAGTGGGTGGAAGGATTGATGGGTGGATGGATGGGTTGGTGGAAGGATGGATGGATGGATGGATGGATGCATAGATGGATGAGTGGATGGTAGATCAGTGGGTGGAAGAATTGATGGGTGGATGGATGGGTTGGTAGGAGGATGGATGGATGGATGAGTGGATGGATGGATGAGTGGATGGTAGATCAGTGGGTGGAAGGATTGATGGGTGGATGGATGGGTTGGTAGGAGGATGGATGGATGGATGAGTGGATGGATGGATGAGTGGATGGTAGATCAGTGGGTGGAAGGATTGATGGGTGGATGGATGGGTTGGTAGGAGGATGGATGGATGGATGCATGCATAGATGGATGGATGAGTGGATGGTAGATCAGTGGGTGGAAGGATTGATGGGTGGATGGATGGGTTGGTAGGAGGATGGATGGATGGATGGATGCATAGATGGATGGATGAGTGGATGGATGGATGAGTGGATGGTAGATCAGTGGGTGGAAGGATTGATGGGTGGATGGATGGGTTGGTAGGAGGATGGATGGATGGATGGATGCATAGATGGATGGATGAGTGGATGGATGGATGAGTGGATGGTAGATCAGTGGGTGGAAGGATTGATGGGTGGATGGATGGGTTGGTGGAAGGATGGATGGATGGATGGATAGATGGATGGGCAGATGGACGGATGGGTGGGTGGGTGGATGTGTGGGTGGAAGGACGGACTGGTAGGTAGGTAGAGGACAGATGGGTGAGTAGGTGGATAGGCGGGTGGAAAGATGGTTAGGTGGGTAGATATGGTGGATGGATGAGTATGAACCGTTGGATAGATGGATGAATGAGCTCTAACTCCCCTCTGATTGCATGAATCTGGCCAGGAATGGTAGTGCTTAAAGGAAGCCTATTGAAACAGGTCTCCTCAGTCATGGACCTTTTAACCTGTGGGCTTGATGATGAGTTTTCCCTGCCCAGGTCCCCAGCACCAAGACCTTGGTCATGAAGCCGCTACTGGGACTCCAGTCCCATCTCTGTCTGCATCTCAGCCCCAGCTTCAGCTTCGGCTGAGCTCAGACCACAGCCTGTGTCTGCTGTCAGGGGATCAGTGTTCAGCCTACACAGAGTGGGCTGCCTGCAAAGGCCTTTCTGCACTTTCCTCCATTCCTTGCGGGGTAAACATGAAGTTAGCGAGCAGCCTGGTTCCCTGCCCTTAGGGCACACTGTGGTTGAGCCTTCAAGGGAAGAAACGGCCGTGAATTATTTAAGCAAACTGGGAGCTTTATGGAAAGCCCTTGATTGAACAGGAGAGAACTTGGCTTTGCTCCCCTCATTTGATATCCCCAGTGAATAGCCTGGAGTATCTCTGATCCTGGGTAAAGACTGGGCCTCTGGCAAGTTTGGGGCTTTGAAGAATATTCTGGTAATTCTCAACCTTGTCCACACATTAAAAATCACTGGGGGAGCTGTAAAATCCCATTGCTCAGGCTGCACCCTGACAAGGCTACATCAGAACCTCTGGGCCAGGGCCCAGGAAACAGTCTGGAAAGCTGCCCTGGGCGGGGGGCGTGGTGAGACCACTGTCCAGCTGGGGTGAGTGGGGATGATTTAGACGGGCCCACGGGGCACACCCCTGAAGGTCATGGGGAGGGGCAAAAGAAGAACGGGGA
This sequence comes from Zalophus californianus, assembly GCF_009762305.2. Classification (NCBI taxonomy): domain Eukaryota; kingdom Metazoa; phylum Chordata; class Mammalia; order Carnivora; family Otariidae; genus Zalophus; species Zalophus californianus. The sequence goes on from NC_045598.1 coordinate 19,156,210, forward strand.
GAGTATCTGTCACGGTGGCATCCTCCAGGCAGGTGCCCTGACTGCCTTGTCTTATTTAGCCCCATCTTACAGATGAGAAACTGAGGTCACGTGGCAGCCAGTGTCAAAGTCAGGGTGCAAACACAGATCCGACTGATTTCAGATCCAGTGCTCCTGCCAACCACAAAGGAGCCTGGCTTGCCCGAGATGCCTCTGGGGAGTGGGGCAGGTGGGGTCCCCTCCAAGAGGCAAAGGAAGCCAGAGTCTTTGAATAACCTCATGGCCATCCCAGGAATTATTCCCATGTTACAGATGAGGAGAGGGAGTCTTCAGAAAAGGGAAATAATTTGCCCAGAATGGCCCAAGGCTCACATTGCAGAGCTGGGATCCAAGCCCTGGTCTCTGTATTCCCCCTCAGCTCTGCTCGTCTCCTGGATGATTTAAGCCTCACTGGTCAGTTCCCAGCCTGTGCTATCTTGTGTTTTGCTTAGAGTCTGAGAAAGCCTTGTTTTTAATCTTCACACCTATCTGCTTGTCTCAGCTGTGTCCTCACAGAGAGACTCGTCTGTCATTTCCTCTTTATCACGATTACTTAGCTTGGGGTTAACCCCAAATGGAAATAACCCATGGGAGCCAGTCTTGAAGGGGCAGTTTCTGGGCTATCATGCAAGGCTTCATGGGATCTCCCCAGGATGTCTGTGTTCTACCCCAAGTGTCCACGACGGGTGACTGAACTGGATTTCTGCACCCTGGACTAGCCTACCACCCCTCCTCCCCACCTGCGTGGACCCGGCTCTGCCCAGGAGCGGGGGCCCAACGCAGAGCAGACCCAGCCCAGGAGTGGGCGGCTCCCCAGGCCCCTCGGTGCTCCGCCCCCCATGGCACAGGTGCTCTGGCACGTCACGCCATCAGAGCCTCCCCACCTGCTACTCAGTGAGGGTCCTGCAGCCAGCCCACCAGCCAGGACCTTGCAGGAGGGGGAAAAGGAACAAAGAGATCCAAGAGCGAATGTTGTTTGAGCACCTTCTGTATGCCTGCCCCTGGCTGGAGAGTGGGGGTGGTAGCTTCTGCTGTCAGGCGGCACTCAGAGTCCTGGGAGAGAGACAGGGTTGCCACAGAACACACAGAGAAGGATGCACAAGGTGGGGACAGCACCATGTAGAAAGGCAACGGGGGACGAGTACCAGGGCAGCAGTGGCCTGGAAGGGGGCGCCGTCTCCAGCGCCACGCATGGTGGAGCATTGCACAAAGGCAAGCTGGGGCGGCGCAGTCGAGGCGGAGCATGTTTCTTTCAAAATGCTGATCACAAATCATAATTCCCGCGTGTGTTTGATTTTGTTGGAAATCTCTATTAACAGGTGAGCTCCCTGAGGCAGGGTCCAGGCTGTGTGTCTTTGGGGGCTTCATCCCCTGCCCCGAGCCCCCGCTAATGGAAAACTCGAATACTTGTTGGAAGGAGAGGGGTGTGACTGGAAAGAGCCTGGGGCAGGGGACAGACTGGAGAGGAACTGTGGTGGCCAACGTGCACTGAGGATGCTGCGCCAGCAAGTATGCTGAGCTCTGCACACACAGCCCGTTGATCCTCACAACCCTGTGACGTGGTTTATGCTCATATCCCCATTTCATGCATTTACTTGGCAATCAAGGCACAGAGAGCCCATAGGACCCGCCCAATGTCACACAGCTTGGAACTGACAGAGGTGGGATTTGAACCCGAGGAATCTGCTCCTGGGAGCCATGTCTCTGGCGTCACGTTAAACTGGTCTGTTATTTACAGAGAGCAGAGGTCCAGGACCAGCCCTGGAGAATAGATTGGAGGGACAAGAATGCAGGAAGAGGTCTGGCCAGGGCCCCAGAGGCCCGGCCCTGGACCAGGAGCCACAGGCACTGCCATCACCCCTGTCTCCACGGCTCCTGGGGACTAACGGCAGGGAGTGGGGGCGGGGGGGGGGCACCGTGGCCTGACACCTGTATCCCCCAACTTCCTTGGAGTCTTTACCAGCAGTATCATCTCCCATGGAAGCTGGGGACGGGGGGGGGCTCTCAAAGCCCCTTGCTACCAGCAGGAGCCGCCGTCAGGTAGTAGATGCCCAGTTTGGGCATGTGGGGGTCCCTGTCAAAATCCCAGCGTGGCTGGGTGACCTGGGATGAGCCACTCGGCCCTTTTGTCTGTAGAGGGCGTGGGCCTGGCTTGTCATGGGCATTAAATGAGAAGGTGTATGATAAGGGCTTGTAGAGAGCAGCTCTTAACTTTCTGTGGGTCCTTTTTAAGGACCAGATAAAATATATGGACCCTCTTCCCATGGAAATGCACATACAGGAGAGTGTCACATACAATTTGAGTGGGCTCTGGACCCCGTGGAGCCCGTCCACAGGCCAGCTGGGCTCCAGGTTAAGATTCCCTAACAGAGGACATCGTGGAGGATGGATAAGATTTAATAAAGATTTTTTAAAAATCTTTATACATAGGGCGCCTGGGTGGCTCAGTTGGTTAAGCGACTGCCTTCGGCTCAGGTCATGATCCTGGAGTCCCGGGATCGAGTCCCGCATCGGGATCCCTGCTCAGCAGGGAGTCTGCTTCTCCCTCTGACCCTCTTCCCTCTCGTGCTCTCTCTCTCTCTATATCTCATTCTCTCTCTCAAATAAATAAATAAAATCTTAAAAAAAATCTTTATACATAAAAGACACAAAAGCTTAAATAAGAGGGGCGCCTGGCTGGCTCAGTTGGGAGAGAGTGTATCTCTCGTTGATCTCAGGGTTGTGAGTTTGAGCCTCACACTGGGTGCAGAAATTACTTAAAAATAAAATACTTTTTAAAAAAGTCTAAATAAGAGACTCACTCCGGGGAGCTGCCTTGTGTCCAAGCCCCCAGCAGGCATCTGGCTTCAGCCAGGTGAGTGGCAGAACCTCCTAGCGGCCCCATCAGGGACCACCACCAGCCACCAGTGGAGGCCGAGGACCTCCTTTGCCTGGGATGGAGGGCTCAGCAGAGCTGTGTTCGCTGCTGTCTGCAAAATGTTCATTTTTCCATCCTCTCCCCCTCCCTTCTCTGTCCCCCTCCTACGCCCCTCCCCCCTGCCCAACTCCCACCTTGCTCCCAGGCAATAGAGACCTACTTGCTGAATGTCTCTCCTGGGGGGCTGACCTACATTGCCGAGTGGCGAGGGGGGATTCTGGACCACAAGATGGGGCACCTGGCCTGTTTCTCTGGGGGCATGATCGCCCTCGGCGCTGAGGATGCCAAGGAAGAAAAGAGGGCCCACTACCGAGAGCTCGCAGCCCAGATCACCAAGACGTGCCACGAATCATACGCCCGCTCAGGTAACCCTGCAAGGGGAAGGGGCAGCAGGAGAGACTGAGGCTAGACACCAGAAAGGACTAGAAAAACCAGCAGAGCGGCAGTGAGGGAAGGGAACACACGGTCTTAGGGCAGTCTCGCCTTGGAAGTTATGTAGAATTGGTATGAGGGATGTGCCGTCTATGCACTGAGACTGTACCCTTAGTTAAAAGGAAAATAGGGGTGATGTATCAAGCACCTGTGCTAAGTGTTCAACACTTGACCTTGCATCATTGCCGAACCTCACAACACAGATAAACTGAGGCCCAGAGAGGACTTGGCCAAGGTCCCTTGTGAGGGGCACAGAGTAGAGGGTCCTCCAGGCTTCCTGAGCCTAGCAGATCCCTTCTCCCCGAGCCCTTACCCCTGAGTGTACCTCTGCCATTCCTCCCCAGCACCCCTCCATTTATGGGGTCTTACCACCTCTGGCACCACCCCGTTTACCACCCTCTTTGAGCCAAGACCACCAGAAAGCTCGAGAGCTTCTTGACCATCCCCACCTAGCACTCGTTGCAGAATTATCAAATGCTAGAGTCAGGAGTCACATTAGAGAACATGAGCCTTGTCTTACACGTGGGGAAACTAAGTCAGCCCAGAGCAGGGAAGTGACTTCACCAAAGTCACACTGCACGTGAGTAGCTAAGCCAGGGTTAGAACCCAGGTCTTCTGATGCCCAGCTCCTTGTGTGCTGCCTCTCTAAACATTGCCCCTCAGAAAGAGCCCTCCCCCCAGGGCCCTGAGAGGTGCCCACTGCTCTGAGTGTAATCCCAGTCTTGGAGGGAAGGACCTAAAGTTTGCCGTTGACCTGGCTCAAGTGCCAGTCGGCCACTCACCAGCAGGATGGCCTCTGTTTTCTCATCTGTTCATTGGGAACAATAACACGGGTCTCCTGGGATGAGAGAGAGGGTCCCATAGAAAGCACATTGCCGGCCGTCTTCAGCCCCAGCACAGAAGGCATGTGTTAGCTTGAAAGGTGTCAGTGACCCCTCCAGCCGAGTCCAGGTCTCCCGGAGCAGTTTTCATGAAGCCAGCAATTCACAAGGGGTCCTTACAACGGGTCTGCGATTCCCCTCAAAGAGGCAGAGCCGTAAACAGGAAATCCCAGGAATAATAAAAAGCTCACTATTTGGGACAATCAACCCAGACCATAAAACACATCCGCTTAATAGAGCATGCGGTTCCAGCCAGCCCGCCTGTCCAAGGCCAGCCACGGCGGCCGCTCATGCCCCCACCCCGTCAGCAGCTGGGGCAAAATGGCTCTTTGCTAGCAGCCAGGAGGAGCTGCAAGCATCTGAGAACTCGAGGGGGCCAGGGTCTGGCTAATGGCACCCAGCACAGCCCTTCTGTGAAGCCGTCCATGGAAGAGTAGAATGTCCTGCAAAGCTCCAGTCGTCTCTTGAGGACAAACAACCCAGGGCCCCTCAGGGTCCTGACCTGATGGGAAGAAGGAAGGCACACTTAGGACCAGAGCCCGGCACTTGAGTGACTCAGACAGGGTGTGCAGGCGCTGAAGGGTGGAGGAGCTGACCCCTCTGGCCTAGACTCGGGGCCTAGAGTCTCAGACCCAGGAGGGAAAGAGAGAGAGCACAGTCCAGGGAAAGGGCATCAGACAGATCCAGGGTCACATCCCGGCTCAGTCACAGCTTTGCTGTGTTACCTTCGACAAATTACTTAGCCTCTCTGATCCTCAGCTTCCATATGCCTGAGAGAGGGACACTAACATCTACCTTAGCAAAAAAACAGGAAACAAAAACAAACAACATTTGTTAAGGATCGAAATAATGTATCTAAAGCACCCAGCACAGCCCTTGAAATCAGAAGTGGTGACTGTAGCAGTGGTTATAATTATGGTCCTCCAGCAAATAGGAATGGCACCAAATTGTCCAAAAACAAACCACCCAAACTGACAAAAACAAAACTCGGGGCGCCTGGGTGGCTCAGTCGTTAAGCGTCTGCCTTTGGCTCAGGTCATGATCCCGGGGTCCTGGGATCGAGCCCCACGTCGTCCAGCGGGGAGCCTGCGTCTCCCTCTGCCCGTTCTCTCTTTCTCTATCTCTCTCGCTTCCCCCTCCCCTCTCTCTCTCATGTACTCTCTCTCAAATAAATAATAACCTTTAAAACAAAAAAACCCCTCTGACCTCATCAAGCCCTCTATCTAGCTGCCTCTGCCTGAGTGTGTGCCTTCTGGCAGCTCTTCCCCCATCTCCACCTCGGCAGCGTCCCAGCCTGTCAGCTCTGGAAGGCTGGTTCTGGGAGGTGCGAAAAGCAGTCCCCTCAGAAAGGGGTCCGTGGAGAAGCATCACCGTATATCAGCATGTTAAAGGATCTGATAAGTCTCGCAGACGGGAGACAATTTCATTTTATTTGACCCACTCTTCCCCAGGTGTCTTTAAACCTGAAATTCTTCCTTGGCTGGTTAACATCTTGCAGGGTTTATGTCTCAAAACACAGTTGGGGAACATCGCCCACACCTTTTTCTCCCCAGATTGCTGGATAGTTCATCTGGACTCTCAGGTTCTAAAACTGCAAAATGCTCGAGGCCTCAAGGGTCTTGCTTTGGCCTGCCTAGGCCAAGAGGGAAGCTGGGCACTTGCCAGCCTCAGCAGCGCAGGCAGGGTCCAGCCTGTGCCAGTCACCCTGCCAGGGCTTCCAGGCCACTGAGCGCGCTCCTGGGGCAGCTGGGTCCTGAAAAGCGGGGGGTGGGAGGTCTGACCCAGGCCCTCTGGTTCGTTCTGCCCACAGATACCAAACTGGGGCCCGAGGCCTTCTGGTTTAACTCCGGCAGAGAGGCCGTGGCCACACAGCTGAGCGAGAGCTACTACATCCTGCGGCCCGAGGTGGTGGAGAGCTACATGTACCTGTGGCGACAGACCCACGACCCCATCTACAGGGAGTGGGGCTGGGAGGTGGTGATGGTGAGTGCGCTGGGGCGGGGTGGTGACTGTGTGACAGGTGCCCTGAGAATTCAGTCAGGCTCCAAAGCGCCCTAGCTCAGGCGGGCATAGGGAGGAAGGTCACAGCAGGTTGACATCTGGTTAAGGTTCCAAATGCAAAGGGTCAAGGTGTGGTTGCAGAGCGAAAAGTCCCCGGCTGGGCCAAAGCAGGCCGGGAAGTTATGAAGAGGGTTCTGGGCGCCCACAGCCTTTGGGGCCCAGGCTCCAGGGCCAGCAGACTTAGAGGGCTAAAGGCAGGGCATGAGCCAGAGGGGCCCAGAGCACGTGCGGTCACTGCTTTCTGACCCCAAGCCAGAGAAGATGGCTTTAGATTTCTCCTCTCAAACAGAAAAAAATCTGCCAGGCCGGCAGATCACCTCCCTCCTCTGCCCAAAGCCAGCCCAGCCCTGGGTGGCCCCCACCTGTCTCTGGGCTCTGCTCCCCAGCCCCCGTGTCTCCTCCACCAGCCTGCTTATTCCCAACCACCCAGCTGGAAACCTCCTGGCCCTCTATAGGGTAGGTGTCAAAGGCAGGTATGGAGAGTCCAGAAGGATGTCTCTTGAGGGATGCTAAGCCTTCTCTGTCCACCCCGCTTCCCAGCTTCTCCTAGGGCCCCCTGCTCTCAGAGCCATATACTGTCCTGGGGAAAAGAACCTCACCCACACTCGCGCAGGGCACGAGCCCGCTCAGGTTCACATACATGGTTCATTGGCCAGAATCCCCCTGCTGCCCTGAAGCCCCTGGCTCTTGATCAGTGAAAGCCAAGAGTTTTGTGCTCCTGGGCCCAGCCCCCAGGCCCCTCAGTGTGTAAAAATGGCATTTATATACAAAAGGCAGACAGCACTTGGCCCTCCTACCTCTGGACGAGGGACCGTATCTCCACAGGGACTCCGTGAGGTGTGCTAAGTCTAGTCCCCAAATCCCAGCCCTCCACTGCCTTCCTCTGTCCACCCCTGTGGGTGAGTCTGTCAGGTCAGCCTTGTTCCCTGAAGGGCCAAAAGAACATCCCCTAAGTTCAGACCAGGAGAAGAGCTCGAGCCAGCAGCCTGCTGGGACTAAGTTCTCGGCCCTGGGGGCAGGGCTGCTGAGCCCTGAGACAAGAATTTGGCTTTTTGCTTCCACAAATGCCAGGTGGTCCGGGCTTGCCTGTTCATGACCTGGGCAGGCACAAGTCTTGTGTGGGGGGGGGGGTCTCTTCTCCCTGGACCAAAGCTGCCCCCCTTTTCTTCAGGCCTTGGAGAAATACTGTCGAACGGAAGCTGGTTTCTCTGGGATCCAAGATGTGTACAGTAGCATCCCCAACCACGACAACAAGCAGCAGACTTTCTTTCTAGCGGAGACACTAAAGTGAGTTGGGGCTTGGCCGGCGTTCTTTCCAGAGGGACCGGGACTTTCTTAGGGCTGGAGGGAGGAGGAGGGCGAGGCGTGGGGTCAGCAGTCCCTCCCTTCACCGACAGTCAGGTTCTGCCATCACAGGGGGCCCACGAGGGGTGGGGGGCCTGGGGTCCCCAGGGTGGCCCTCGGGCCAGGCCGGTTTCTCCCCTCAGGGAAAGACCAGACAGCACCCCACCTCCAGGTACTAGCGGTGTGCTAAGTTAGCTTCTGTAACCTGTCTCCTCGGGTCCCTTGGTTCTCTGAAACCATGTCTTCTTCTATAAAACGGCAGGAATGATGGTGATGGTGGTCACTCCTGTTGACCCTCCCTCGACAGTTTTGCTACTGCACTATTCCCTCGCTTTCTTGGGGTAGAAGTCAGCCACCCTGTTTCCTTGCTGTTCCCCAAAGCCGTCCCCCTGTGCTTAACCCCTCATGGTGGGTTGGAATGGTCTGTTCCTTTGGCTTGGGAAGCTGGAGTTCTGGAGTCACAACTCCCTGTTCATTTTAGTGCCCTAACATCTGCTTGAGTCTAGAGTCTCCCCGGGGGGCACATCAGGGAGCAGCCCAAGAGTTTGGACGGGTGCAGTACTCAGGACACTTTGAAAAGAAAGAAGAATCTAGGCCGTAAGGGGGCCTGGCCGGCCTCTCCCACAGGTGGTAAAAGTACCTGAGTGAAGCCCGATAGGTAGGAAGCAACAGAGGGAGGGCAGGGGCAGAGCCAGCCTTAAACCAGGTCTGACTGCCCCAGATCTCAGTGCTGTCCTCAGCATCCACAGCTCCTTCCCTGGGACCAGTGCTGCAAACAGACTTGGGATCTCAAAACTCCCTGCACCCTTAGCCACAGGCCCGTGTTGCAGAGGCCTCCGAGATGGGTGGCCAACGGTCCCCTGTTCCCCAGAGCCCTGACCGGCTGTGTCGTGCTTCCCTCCCCGCCCCGGGGCACAGGTATCTCTATCTTCTGTTCTCTGAAGATGACATGCTCTCCCTGGAAGACTGGGTGTTCAACACAGAGGCCCACCCCCTCCCGGTGAACCACTCGGACAGCTCCAGCAGGGCTGGGGGCCGACTCTGACCCGTCTCCCTGCCGCGCCCGGGGCCCCGGAGGGCTGCCTTGCCTTTTCAGGATTTGGGACTGTTCTCAAAGGGATTGGGAACGTAGGCCCCATTCCAGGCAGACCCAGGGCAGATGTGTCGGACAAGCAACTTCTTTTCCTCTGTGAGGAGACAGGACTTGGAGACGCAGCGATGTCACCCCAGGCCCAGACTTTCCTTTCTATGGAGAATTTCTATGAAACCCACTCACTTGCCATTCCAGGGCCCAGTGAATGGAGGTTTGCATATTGTCTCCATGCCTTTGATTCACTTCCTCTCATTTGGGGAGTTTTCTGTTCGTTTGTTTTGCTTGATTTTGCCTTTTCTCTGCAGTTGTGTTTTATCAAAAATTATAAATATAGTTTCAAAATCATGTGCTTTCGAAAGCAGCATCATCTTGATAAACTAAACCTTAAAATGTTCGCACACAGAAACCTTGACCCCATTTTCTATATTTTAAATGCTTTTTGCCCAACATTTACTATACGTTCAACTACGTGGCATTTACCTTATAATTTGAGGAGGCGTTCCCTTTTGATTTGGGCCTAAGTGTTAACAAATCACTAGTGCCATTTTCATTATTGTAATGGAAAAATCTGTAAACTTACAATAAAAGAGTTTATTGAATAAGAAGTACGATTGGGTTCATTGCACATCAGTGACTCCTGGGAAAACCGTGGCAATGTTCTCACCCGAAAAAATAATCAACCAGCAGTTGATTTAACATAAGTTTAGACTCCAACTTCTATTGCCTTCCCTTAAATTGGTCCTACAAATTCAGGAAGGGTGAAGCCAATCCTTTAAATGGAGTCGCATATTTATACTTCAGTCAAGGCTTGGAAGAGGCCCAGAGAGGGCCAGCAGCTTGTCTGTGGTCATGCAGCCAGGTAGAGGCAGAGGTGAGCCCAGTCACAACCCCGTGTCCATCTGTTCGCATTCACCAGATGCGTGCTGAGTGCCCGTAGGAGACCAGACACTGGGCTGGATGCCAGGGACACAGCTGGGAGTGAAGCAGTCACAAGGCCTGCCCTCAGGGAGCGTACAGCCAAGTGGGGGAAAGATAGACCATAAAGTCAACGGACAGATAAGTAACGTGAGTGCAAGCCGTAGGAAGTGCCACAGAGGAGATTTGGGGCCGAGACACTAGTGGCCAGGGCTGATCCGAGGGCATCAGGGAGAGCCTCTCTGAGCAGAAGACTTTCAAACTGAGGCCTGGAAGATAAGAAGGAGCAGCAGGAGGAGTATCCCACAAACCCACTCTCCCCCCGCCCCCGCCCACCCAGGGCCCCAAAACCTTGAGGCCATTATGCAGAGCGAGGTGTTCAGGCAGCTCGTCCCACAGCTGACCACACAGGGTAATTCTGAGCCCTCCTGCATGCTCAGCCACTTCAGTTTGGCTGTTATGAACTTTGAGTAGTCCCTGAGGTATTGGAGCCTAGGCCAAGTGACCTGGCTTTACGTCCCCGCAATGGGACCCCAGATAGGTCACCTCACCCCTCAGGCTACTCTTCCATCAAACAGAGGGAGGAACCTCCACCTCCCAAGGTTGCTGTGAGAATAAGCAGGGTCCCCTGGCGCCCTGACTGCGGGAAGTGCTTCCTCCTTATTCTGGAGACATAGATGCTTTCAGCATCTTCTTAAGCAGTGGTCAGAGCTACGGGTGAGCCGTCCCCATGGCAGGAACCCTGGTGTTTGGTGAGTAAGTCGCTGCTTGAACCCAGGAAATCACTTCACTCTTGACAGCCTCTGGAGACCTGCCTGTGCCCATTTAAAAAACAAAACAAAACAGAAAAACCCACTGTGCGAGCATTGTGGAAAGGGTGAGGAATATCTTTATGCTAAGCAGAAAGAAAAGCCATCCACCATTCTACCCTCCAGAATGAATAGTTATATTTTCTTCCAGATCTTTTTCTATGAATGTACAGAATATATTTTGCAAACATGGTGTCATACTATGCATCCTGTTTTACTGTAATCTGCTTTTGCTCTTAACTATATACTGTGAGGATCTTTCCATGCCAACAAATACACATTTATCACTGTACCTGATTGTGGAGTGTTCCGTTGTGTGCTGTATCATGCTTTCTGGATCTAATCCCCTATTTCTGGGCATTTGGGTTTGTGACAGTTTGGGCTCTCAGTTGCAAATAATAGAAAACAACTCTGTCTAACTTAAGCAAAAAAAAAAAAAAACGAAGGAAGGAGAAAGAAAAAGAGAACATATTGAAATGCCTTGCGGCGATTCATGGGATCTCAGGAGAGTGACCAGTCAGACCAAAATGACAGGAAGGGGGTGTGGCCGGGAATCCAAGCTGCAAGAACCAAGGGGGCAGTCTCCCCAGTACCCCCTGAAGACAGGTCACTTCAAACCTTTCCAGAGCCCACGGTCTCCCTTCAAAGAAGCGGGCTTCCCATTGGCCTAGCCTGGGTCACGTGCTCCCAGCAGGTGGAGGGTGGGGCATCTTGACTGACAGACCCACCGGGACCCCGTGCAATGCCCCACAGGCTGTTCCCCGGAGAAGAAATCGAGGTTTGCTACCAAAATAATGAAGCCACGCGCTGGTGAAGGCAAAACAGCAGGACTGTTCGCAGGTTCTGCTTTGATTCTTTTCAGTATTATAAAGAGAGTTATGAAAGCATCCTTGACCATCCCCCTCTCCCCTCTCGTTCAGCTCCTCAGAGTCAACTCCTGGAATGTCTCTCCATTGCAAAGCCACTTGGCGGTTCCCCAAGGCCCCGGGCTCCCCCGCTGGGCCCATGGTGCTGTCCCCCTCTCTCCTGCCACCAGCCTTCTGTCTTCCGCATTGTCGCTGGGGGCAAGTTGTAAAAATGAACATTTCAAAATTCATCCCCCAGGAGGGTCGTTGCTGGTGGAGAAATAGCATCCTTTTGGCAAGTTAACTCCATTCCAGGGATAAAGATAAGTAAGACCCAAGGTAGGCTGAGAGGAGAGAGAAATTAAGGGATGAGTCATCCTCAGGGAAGGAGGAGCCACAGAATCCCGGTTCTGGAACCAGTCCCGGCAACAGACTGTCCTTCCCCCGCCAAGGGTCAGCATGCTGCCAGTCCCTTTTGAAGTCTCGTCGGACGGAACCACCTTTTGCACCTGTTTTCTTCATGGAGGGGCGTGATGCTGGTTCCTGCCCTGAAAGCTTTATTAGCAGCTAGCTGCAGGCACTGAGGCCTGCAGAGCACCACACCCCTGAGAAGCAGGACAGAGTCCTCCAGATGCTTCCTTTTAAATGACTGCGTTTGTTTAGATGCTTTGTACAGCACCTTGTGTCCAGGGCAGTTTGCAAAGTTCAAAAACCAAATGCACTGGAAAGAAAAGCAAAAACAGAAAATCTGATTTAAAGGCGGCATCCTTGAGACCCACGGTGTGAATCTCAGTTCTGCCTCCTTTGCTTTGGGGAGGGGACCTCTTCGAGGTTTGCGAAGGTGCTGGAGATGGGGAAGGGCCGGCTCGTCCCAGCTACCCCCCTGGGGCTCTGTCCTTGGAAATATGCTCGTTGATTATGTGGCACAGAGAGGCTCAGCCATCTGTGACTAAAGCTTAATCACACGCTAATGGGGGTGCTAATGCTATTTTTTTATATCCAAAAATATCTGTTTGGTTCCCTATATTTGGAACAATATTTTGATCTTGCTCCTCCTGTCTCTTAAGACAGAGCTTTTCAAACTTGAACGTGCAGCTGAATCACCTGGGGATCTTGTTAAAATGCAGATTCATATTCAGTGGGTCAGGCACGGAGCCTGAGCTACTTTGGTTCTAACAAGCTCCCAGGAGATGCTGATGCTGCCGGGCCTCAGACCACACTGAATAGCAAGGCCTCAGCTAATGCCCACTCCTTTGGTTTCTGCTCTTTATTTGCATCCATGGAGGGGCGCCTGGGTGGCGCAGTCGGTTAAGCTTCCAACTCTTGGTTTCAGCTCAGGTCCTGATCTCAGGGTGGTGAGATCGAGCCCTGTGTCAGGCTCACGCTCAGCATGGAGTCTGGTTGAGATTCTCTCCCTCTCCCTCTGCCCCTCCTGCTCGTGCTCTCTCTCTCTCTCTCAAATAAATCTTTAAAAAAATTATTTGCATCCATGGAGTCATAACATTCCCTGAGTGGAGGGGCTCAGGTGTTGGGATGGCATCTCGCTTTGGTGGCAGAGGAAGCTGTCACCTGCATCAGCGGCTGCCCGCCCCTCCAACACAGTGTGGACCAGACAGGAGCAGGCTTGCTGGTGGCTTAGCACAATGCTGTCCAGTAGAACTTTCTGTGGTGATGGAAATGCTCTATCTCTGTGCTGTCCAATAGGGTGGCCACAGGTGGATATTGAACACTTAAAATGTGGCAAGTGCAAGTGAGGATCTAAATTTAAAATTTTATTTCATTTTAATTAAATTTAAATAGCCATATGTGGTCCCTGGGCGCCATTTGGGACAGTTCAGTCCTAGAACCTAGAAAGCCAGTCCTCTGCTCACTGACTCCCTGCCCCACTGGACCCTCCACCACCTGCATCATTACAAAACTAATCTTAGCACAAAATATATTGTTTGGGAAGGTGAGGGTTCCCTTGGACATACCTGGTTATTTTTATACTCATTCCAGCCTCTCTTTTCCACAACAGCCTCTGGTTTTTGTTTTGTCTTGTTCTCACCCACTGTGTATCTGTAAATCTGCGTGCATTAGGTCAAGTTGAAGATAAGAAAGGCAGAACTGGAGAGGGTGAGCACAGACTGACTGAAACCATGACCTGCCCTTTCCTGGGCTGTGTGACCTTGGGCAAGCCCCTTAACCTCTCTGAGCCTCCGCCTGTCGCTGTGGAAAGGGAGGGTGATTTCGAGGGTTAATTGAGCTCCCCAGTGTAGTAACTCAATACATATAGTAATGATCGTTACTGCTATTATGTGAACGCTCTCTGTAAACTAGAAAACGCTGGTGTCAAAAATCCTTCTTTTTAAACAAAATGCTCTAAAACTTGGAGGAAACTACATCAACCAGGCCCAGGAGACAACCCAAAATCTCAAAGCAATAAATCTGAACATTTTCCGCTTTTCACATTGAGCAAGCATTTTGCCGTTAGCCCTGAATCTATGAAATTGGGAAACTGGGGTAAAGATCCAAGCGCTTCCAGGGGCTGGCCTGGTTGGCGGGGAGCAGGTGGGGCTCCCCCGGACCCTCCACCCTCCCCACCCCCCCACCCTCCCACCCCCACTGCTCAGGCAGGGGTGGGGCTTAAGGAAGATGCTGGGAGCTTGCCCAGAATCTAGCAGAGGCCCTCTGCTTGCAGGGCCGGTGGGGGGGCGGGGGGTAGTGGGAGAGGTCCCGTTCATCTTTCCTCTTCAGGACATACCTGGTGAATCCTTCCTACAACTCCGACAGGGAGGCATGGCAGGCAGAGATTTACAGAGCGGGAAACTGAGGCTTAGGTCAAACAGTTGTTCCCGGCCTCTGGGCAGATGCCCACAGTGGTCCCCCCCACCACACCCTTCCTCTCCCCTCCTCACGTAAATGACCCCAAATCTAGGGTGGCCCTTATCCTGCTCATGACATTTGCTCATGACAGTTTAGTTCTTAAACCTGTTGTTCCGGCACATTAATTAACAACGCCCCCTTTGCTCTCAAAAGTGTCCCAATTTGGACAACAAATTATGAGCCCTCCCTGGTATAAGTGTAAAGAATGGTAACTGAGATCTGTCTCCCAGAAGCCTTCGGTGTTTTAGAGAATGGTAAAACTCAACCCAGAAAAGCCTGCAAATAGCCCAGAGATTCTTTCCTTTGGAAACCAATCTAGAATTGCCCATGTTCTCATATACCTCCATGTATTTCCATCTCTGCCCCTCTTGCCTGGACTGTCCTCTGCCGCCGGGGTATGCCTACTAAACTCCTCAAGGCTGCCCTCAATGTCACCTCCTCCAGGAAGCCTTCCCTGACCTCTCCCTACCCCTCCATTGAAACAGGCACGTGCACACACGTGCACGCCCACACCTCAACTTCCCTTTCCCAAGGCTTTGGATTTATTGGCCAACCTTGCAATCATCAGGGGTGTGGCTGTCTCCCTGCCCTGACCCTCAGGAGCCCCTTGCCACCAGTCACTATTCCCTTGGGAGTTCCCCTGAGACCTGGGGCGGGAGGTTCTGCTTTAGCCCACAGAATGATCCAGCATTGGGCAATCATTAGATCCATGGTTCTCAGAGTATGGAAGCTGGGTCTGGGGCGCCGGCAGCAACAGGAGCTTGTTAGAAATGCAAGTCCTCAGGCCCTGCCCCAGACCTTCGGAGGTCATGCGGCTCATTGCCCAGGCCACCGTTCCAGAACCCTCCAGGCTTTGTAATTCCACAGGAGGCCATTAACCGTGTCTGCCGGGCAGTGGGCAAGGTGCTGCCGCTGCAGCTTCGACAAGACAGACAAGGTCCCCGCCCCCGTGGGGCTTCCAGGCCCGTGGCAGGGTGGGGCCGGCGTGCAGACGGAGCTCGGTGCTGGGGAGGCCACAGGCAGGGGACATAGGAGAGTGACGGGGGACACTGGAGATGGGGAGCAGACCTGTGTGACACACCATTCCAGGCAGCGGGAACAGCAAGTGCAAAAGCCCAGAGGTAGGAAGTACGGGGGCACCCAAGGAGTGGGAGGGCAGCATCGAATGGAGGGCGCTGTGCAGTGGGTCGGAGCAGGTCAGATGGACCGGGCTCCATCCTGCAGGGCCTCGAGTCTGATTTTAATCTGCAGAGTCTGATTTTAATCTGAGCAGCAAGAAGCCAGGAAGAGGTTAAAGCAGGGCCATGAGATGACCTGCGGCACATCTGTGCAAGTTTCCTCTGACTTCTGAGGGGAGAGGCCTCCGGCTCATCTCCCCCTTACCTACGTCTCAGTGGAAACCCTTCTCCGCTTCCGAAGCAGGAGCGGCTGAGACTGGTCCCCCCGGGAGTACCGGGGCAGCAAGGGCCTCCTGCCCTGTGTTTCCATGGTGCTCTGGACTCTTCCCATCTGGAGGGGAACCGGAGACTTCAAGGCACCGCAGCCTCTCCTTTGACTTCTGTTCCTGCAGCTTCCCCTCCCCTCTGTGGCCCCACTCCTGTCAAGCAGGTCCAGCTGCGCTTTTGAAAATTGAAGCTGCTTCCTCAGATGGCCCTTCTCCTCTGCCAGCCTGTGTGGAGCCAAGGCTGTTTTCTGGCTCCGGGGCCTTCTCTTTTCCCTTTGGAATCTTCTGGATCTGGGGCAGGTATGATGCCAGTGAGTTCTGGGTCTCAAACACCATTTTCCATCTGCCTTCACCCCTTCCCCAGGGGCGATTCGAACCAGGAGATGACCTTCCATGGAGCGTCCTGCACGGGCTTCGATCTGTGTCCCCTGGTTGCACCCTTACCCTTTGCTGTGTCACCTTTCCGGCTTCACATGTTCTCCCAGCGTGAGGCTCCCCACCTACAATGGCCATGTGGCCTTGGCACCTTCCCTGTCCCAAGCTGACCTGATCACCAAGGGGGCCACCCTGACTGCCGCCACCCACTGTGGTTTAGGACCCTCCCCGCGGGGCCTGTCCGTGCTCCCTAGGGAAGACATCTGCCCCGCTTTCTGATGTACTGCCTCTCCGTCTGGGAAATCTCTCTGGGATCTCTCCTGCTGAAGAACAGACAGACGTGTCCAACCGTCTAATCCCATCTCACCACAGGCCGGGAGCTATCTGCCTCCTCTCTCTTTCATCTTTGTCTCTACATCCTTGATCTTTCTCTTAAGGAAACCCTTCATCCCTCCAGCTCAATCACTGTGTCTTCCTTTATTTGAGTTTTATTTTTCCATGGCTCCAGGGTTTTAAATTAGTCCCATTTTTCCTTGAGCCTTTACTTTTTAAATTTTTTTAAAGATTTTATTTAGTTATTTGACAGAGAGAGAGCACAAGCAGGGGGAGCAGCAAAGAGGGAGAAGCAGGCTCCCCGCTGAGCAGGGACCGCCCGCCCCGCCCCCCCATGCAGGACTCCATCCCAGGACCCTGGGATCATGACCTGAGCAGAAGGCAGACGCTTAACGGACTGAGCCACCGAGGCGCCCCTTTCTTGAGCCTTTAAGTGAATCTTTTTTTAAAAGACTTTATTTATTCATTTGAAAGAGAGAGCAAGCACAAATGCAAGTGGGGGTGGGACAGAGCGGGGGGGGAGGGACAGGCAGACTCCTTACCCTCCTTGCCGAGCGGAGCCCCATAAGGGGCTCAATCCCATGACCCTGAGATCATGACCTGAGCCAAAATCCAGTGGTCGCTCAACAGACTGAGCCACCCAGGTGCTCCCGAATGAACCTTTTTTTTAAAAGAACTTTTTTGGGGGGCACCTGGGTAGCTCAGTCGGTGGAGCCTCCGACTCTTGGTTTCAGCTCAGGTCATGATCTCAGAGTCGTGGGATCATGCCCCGAATCATGTTCCGCACTTAGTGTGGAGTCTGTTTGGGACTCTCTCTCCCTCTCTCTCTGCTCTTCCCCCCTGCCCCTTCTCTCTCTCAAATAAATAAATACATCTTTAAAAAATAAATAAAAATAAAAGAATTTATTTTGTTTAAGTAGGCTCCATGCCCAGCATGGAGCCCAGCAGAGAGAGGGCTTGAACTCACGACTCTGAGATCAAGACCTGAGCCAAGATCAAGAGTCTGACACTTAACCGACTGAGCCACCCAGGCGCCCCTTAAAAGAATTTTTCCACTGAGGGATAGTGTAGACACAGTCACATGTGTAAAAGTCACTAATCTTAAGTGCACAGCTCCAGGAATATTCACCTGTGTACCCATTCATGTAGCCTCCCCTCCCATCAAGATAGAGAATATTCCCAGCATCCAGAGAGCTCCCTCCTGCTCTCTGCCAGTACCCGCCATCCCTGGAGTGAACCCTGTGCTGACCTCTTCCACCACGGACTGATTTCAGGCACGTGGCCTTTGAATTCCCTCTCAGTCTTCAGATTATAGGCATTCCACTGAGTTTTCGGTCTCAGATTTATAGACAACTTATAACAACTTATGTCCTATATACTCAGGGCTCTAATGTTTTTTTGTCTGGTCATCATAAAGCCCTTTTCTACCCCTCTGGGGGTGCGGTGCGCGAGTAAGCCCCTCGGGGCACCCTGAGACACGGCCTTCCCGTGGTAGGGGGCCAGCTTTTCCCGGCTTGCCCAGAACTCCAGCTGCTTTTCAAACTGAGCAACCCCCAGCCTCGGCACCCCTCAGTCCTGGACAAACGGGGAGCTCGATCACCCCAACCCCTGTTCTTGGCCCTGGGCACAGTTCAGAGCAGACGAGTTTGGGGCTGTTGACCCAGCACCATCTTCCCGGGCTCGACACTAACCATTGGGAAGCCCCCAAATGTCCAACTCATTTCTTGGGGCTTGCATGAAACTCGCCTGTCTTTGCATTTGAGAGCCTCAGCCTCCAGTCCTGAATGAGCAACAGGATTGGCGGAAGGGTGTTTTTATAAGAGGGAAAAATTCTTCTGGATTTGGCATTCACTGCTGAGCACTCCAAAAAACCCCACCCAGGAAACTCAGCGAGTACCCGCTCCAGCCCAGGGACACGCCACCCCGATGGCGCATCAGAGCCACTGGGCTGTCGAGCGGCTCCAGCGGCAGGCAGGCGACACAGCCCAGGACCCCTGCGGCCATGGCGCTGAGAATAAAGCTGTCCACGCGGGGGCCTTTCCTGACCCCAGGAAATAAACCTGCCTGGACAGGACAAGGGAGCCTAGCCAAAGACAGTCGTGACCCCCACAATTCATCTCTTTTCTGGCTAGTCCTGGCATCAGCCCTGTGCCTGAGAATCCAACCAAAGCCCCTCAGCACTCAGAGGCACGGCCACATCTGTGGCCACGTACCAGCCGCCGAGGCCACGCAAACCAAAGGCCTCTTCTCTCTTCTTCAATGATCTCATTCAATCCTGTGGCTTTAGTGTCATTTATAGGCTGGTGACTCGAAAGTTTACGGTCCCCATAGCTCACAGCTGCAGACTCCTGCACATGCCCCCTCCCCAACACTGCGCTCCACACGAGGCTCAGGGTCACGTCCACACGGCAGCCTGGGCCTCTCAGGCTTTTCCATCTCGGGAAGGGCACCACTGTCTACTGGACACGGGCTGCGCTACCCCCACCCCCGGCCCAGGGCCCCGATGCCTTTGGGCTGAGACTGAACCAGCCCCCCCACTCCCTCTGTCTACTCCTGCTCCCCTCAGTCTGTTCTCTACCCAGAAACCAGAAAGGTCTTAAAAACAAAAAACAAAAAAACAAAAAACCTCAGCTTTATTGGGACATAATTTTTATGCCATAAAGTTCACCCATTTAAAGTATACAATTCGTGTTTTTGTAGTATATTCACAGATTTGTACAACCATCACCATAATCTCCTTTTAGAACATTTAGACCCCAAAAAAGAGGCTTTGTGCCCATTAACAGTCACTCCCTACCCCCACTCCCGTGCCAGGCAACCACGAATCTACTTTCTGTCTCCAGATTGGCCTTACCGGACCTGCCTTATTAATGGAATCCTACAATACCCTACAATCCTACAATTGTGTCTGGCTTCTTTGTTACAGTGTGATGTTTTTGAGGTTTGTCCATGTTCTAGTACGTAGTGGTGCTTTGTTCCATCTTATTGCCCCAAAATCTCCGTTGTGTGGATCTGCCACATTTTGTTTATCTACTCATCAGTGGAGATGGAGGTTGTCTCTCCTTTTTGGCTATTAGAAAAGTCTGTTTAAAGACACATCAGGTAACTACACTGGAATTAAAATAAAAAGCTTAATTAAAAAAATAATAAAAACAAGTGACACATCACTCCCCTCCTTAAAACCCTACAATGTATTCCATTGTATCCAACTACAGCTTGTTGCCTCGGCCCACAACGTCCGTGGGGCCCCGGCTCTCTCACCAGCCCTTCCTGTTTCTCCACACAGCCCGCCCTGCCTTCCACACGTTTCCTGAACACACCAGGGTTGTTTCCTCCTCAGGGCCTCTGCACTGGCCCCTTGGCCTGAGATGCCCTCCCTTCGGCTCTCGCTTCTTTCCTTTCCTCCTGGGGAAGCTGCCTGCCCCCTGCCTGTCTCACCCCTTCACGGTTACCATTATCCGAAACGATCTTCTTTGCGTGTGTATCACCTCTCTCCCCCTGCTAGAATATTTGGCTCCAAAAGAGGACGTACCTCGTCTGTCTTCACTACTGTGTGCCAGGAGCCTAGACTAGTTCCGGGCACACAGTAGGGCCTGAGCTTGTCGAGAGGCCCCCGTGGTCTGGGCAGGTAAAGCCTCCCCTTTCCCAAGTGGCATTTTGCTCCCAAATGCTGGTCCTGTGATTGACCAGCAACATGTCAGGGGTTGGGTTCAGAGCAAATAACCCCTCTGCCTGTCCAGGCTCCTCGAGTTAGAGAAGAAGCACAAAACCCAGCACCAGATGGCTTTCCTCCCCCTCAGACCCCAGCTCATTATCCTCCTAGAGCTGCAGTCGAAAACCCTACTTTGATCTTCTCCCTGGAGAGCAGGGGCCCCTCCCCAGCGAGTCTGCCCCAGCGAAACAGCAAGCGGAAGAGAGGATGCTACTGGAGGGCAGGCAGGCGTGTGCGTGTGCATGTGTGTGTGTGTGTGTGTGTGAGAGAGAGAGAGAGAAAGAGAGAGAGCACACAGGCCAGGATATGAGGCAGTGACCCTGGCCTTGCGTATTCTTCCAGCGGCGGATGGAACGCCCCGGGGTGTCTGCACCAATGCCCCCTGTGGACACAGCAGGGAGGCGAAGGACCCTCCCTCCAGAGTCGGAAGGAAGCCTCCGTGGCTGAATGTCCCACTCTTCGGATGACTCTGTTGTCTTGAGGATAAAGTCCAAGCTTTTCACAAGTCACGTGGAGCCCCAGCCTGTTTCTCCTGCCCCCTCCCTTCACACTCCCTCCCTGCTCAAATCCTCATCATGCCAGAGACATGCCATTGACGTTCATGCCGCCAGGCCTTCGCTTCTGCTCTTCCTGCCCCTGGAATGATCTTCCCCTGGTGCTCTGACTGGTGACCTCCTGAACTCAGGCCTGGCTGGCCTTCCACTCTGTGAAGCCTCTTCTGGCCCCTCTTAAGAGTCACAGGGACCCTCCTCTGCATACATCCCTCTCTCAGATCACTTACCTACGGGGAAGGTGGGGGGGGTCATAGTACCCACTGACTTGTCTAGAAGAGCAGATTCCACTCGTCTTCTCTTGTGGATCCCCAATGCCCAGAACCAAGCACAGAAGACCCTCCACAAACATGTGTTGAACGGGCGTAAGAATGATTTCCCTGCTCACCTGGGAGCCCCTCAAGGACATAGCCAGCATGCCACTTACTTTGATGTAATTTCCACTTGCCGCTACTCCCAAACACCACCCTTGCCCACTCAGGGCCCAGAGACGAGGTGCCAAAAGGCCCCTGCAGCGCCACTGCTGACCAGAGCGACCCTCCTGG
Source organism: Zalophus californianus (assembly GCF_009762305.2). NCBI lineage: Eukaryota > Metazoa > Chordata > Mammalia > Carnivora > Otariidae > Zalophus > Zalophus californianus. Next base: position 19,177,350 of record NC_045598.1, read on the forward strand.
CCCCATCTCTCAAGGCCCAGCCTTGCCCAGGTCCTTCATTTGGAGACAAGCCTCCTGGGAAGGGTACCACCAGTGGGACACCTAGTCCAGCTCCATTGCCCAAGCCCAGAGCTGTCTTCCCAGAGCGGGGTCCTGACATGGATCCTTCTCCCAGAGGCTCACTGATCTAAGTCAAGTCTTGTAAACCCACCCCTCCTCCAGCACCCTCCCAATCCCAGCAGCCCATCTCCCCAGCCCTGGGCCATGGAGATCAGTGGGGTGTCTGTGTCTTTAACAAGAACCAAGTGTAATACATAAAAGTATTCTGGCAAAGAAAACCTCCCTCATTTATTTTCCAGGGGCCTTGGCTCATCAATCTTCCCCTCCTAACCTGCTTTGTGCTCTGTTAGCTTTGCTTCCTGATAGAGCAGAATTTGGTTTTCTAATAGCATCTGTCATATGCAGGGTGTCCCCAAACATTAGCGGTAATGAGTTGGAAGTAGCATAGTTGGAAGTCTTCAGGAGCCAACAGCAGATGTCAGCCCCTCCGTGGGTCCCCCTGAGGCTTTGGGGCCAGAGCACTGGGTAAAAGCTAGGTCCAGAGCCCACAACTCTCGGTCCCCTGGAATCATTCGTCCAAAAGACATTAGAGTGCTGACCATGTGTCAGGTCCTGTGTGGGCTCTGGGAAGATGGGGCCCTGCCCACAGGGTGCTGTCATGGTTGGTTATCCATGAAGGACAGAAGTGGTGGTAGAAGAAAGTCCTCACCCCCAATCATTAGGCTGGGCCATCCCCTGGGAGGCGGCAGGGCATGAGATGGGGACTCAGACCTGGGTGGGCAAACAATCCTCACCTCAGTGGGTTGCTTGAGAACAAATAAAAGCATAAAGTACCCAACACCAAGTCCAGCACATAGTGGTCCCTCCAGCATCGGGGACCTGACAGGTGCACATGGACTGGGGTTGGCAGTGATCAAGGATGGTGCTGCTGCTCGCCCGGGGCCAGGGTTCTTGTCTAGAGGCTTGGGCGGTTTCTGCCCTCTCCTGGGAAAGACAGAGCCATCCCCGGGCTCCTGGAGACCTTCAAATAATGGAAGAGGGCCCCAGTGGAACCAAGGCTTCTGGAGACAGGAACCAAAAGTATTGGCAGATCCAAAAGTATTTCTTCAAACTCCACCCGCCCCCATTCCCAGGTCCTCCTGCATGCATGCCAAGAGCTGCTCTCTAGAAAAATCGCTCCTGTGGTGGTGCCATGTCCAGCAGAGGAGAGGGAAGCTGGTAAGTCACAGTCTGGCCTTGCCCATGCCAAGGGGCTGCCAGCCCCACCAACCCAGGTATTTCTTCCACACCACAATCCACGGGGAGGGCCTCTTTTGACTCCCCCTTACAGGTGAGGACATTCTGGCCCCAGCAGGTGAGGGTTTCAGGGCCGCGGCCCCTGCGGGTGGCCTTGTACAGGTCGCTCCCCCGCTCCCCGCCCCCGCGATTGTGCAGAAGTGGAAGTCTGTGGACCCTGAAGGGAATGGAGTAGGGGCAGGACTTCCTTTGTAGGTTTTCATTCTTCTAGAGGACAGACGACGGTTTAGAAAGCAGGTGGGATAAGGGTGGAGAGGGGGGTGTTCCCCCTCGGGCCTCCCTCACGTCTGCCAACAGAGGGGGACACGAAGCCTGGTGGCCCGGAGTCCCCTCCCCGACAAGCTTCGGAGGTGCGGACGCACCCCCACCCCCACCCCCACCCCCACCCCCACCCCCACCCCCACCCCCACCCCCACCCCCACCCCCACCCCCACCCCCACCCCCACCCCCACCCCCACCCCCACCCCCACCGCCTCCCAGGCCTCCGCCCGACGGGACCGAACGCCGAGGCCCCGCTTTCATTTTGGGAGCCGAGGTGCAGGCCGGGCTGGGAGGCGGGCGGCAGGGAGTCCCCGTTAGGGCGCCCCCTGACACCACCGAGCCCGCACCCGCCCCACGGCCCGGAGGCCGCCCCGCCCCGCCGCCGCCGCCGCCGCCGCCAGTCCGCCGCCGCCGCCGCCATGGGCCAGGCCCGGCCGGGTGAACGCGGGCCGCCCGGCCCAGGCCCCGGCCCCGGCCCCGACCCCGCCGCGCCGCCGCCCGCACCCCGCCGCGCCCGCGGCCTGGCGCTGCTCGGGGCCCTGCTCGCCGCCGCCGCCGCCGCCGCCGCCGCGCGAGCCTACGCCCGCCACAACGAGGCCCAGGCGGCCGCGCGGCAGGTCCGGCCCCGGGGGAAGGGCGGGCGCGGGGCTCGCGGGGCCGGGGGGCGGGGGGGGGAGGAGGGTTGGGCCCTTGGGGGTCGGGGTCCGGGCGGCGTGCGGCGGGGAGGGGGACCGGGAGGAGGTGGGGAGGGGGCTCGGCGGGGACGGGGCTCGGCGGGGACGGGGACGGGGGCGGGGGCGGGGGGGTAGGCGGCCCCCGGAGCGGGCGGGCGCCGGGCTCGGAGGGAGGGGGGAGGGGATGGGGAGGCACGGGGTGGGGGGTAGGGGCGCGATGGAAGGTCGGGACCGGTGGGCCGCGGAGGGTGGCATGAAAGGGGGGGAAAGGGTGGGGGGGGTGGCGGGTGGAGCAGACTTGGGAGGGCTGTGCTGGGAGGCCAGAACACTGGCCCAGTGTGGGGCAGGGCCTGGGACAGACCGGTGGCTTGGACAGTGGGAGTGAAGCCGGGCCCCGGGAGAGTCTGCTGGTGGCCCCGGAGAGTGCTGGGACAGTGCTGGGGGGACAGGAGAGGACACTGGTGAAAGAATGTGACATGGGGACGGGACCGGGTAGGAGACTAGGGTGCCCTTGGGCTTAGTGGGTAGTGGATGAAGGAGCAGGGCCCAGCAGGGACCGCGTGGGGACTGGGGCTCCGGGGTGGTACCGAGGGGACATTTGGGTGGGTGGACTGGGAAGTGTTGTGAGAACTCAGGAAGATGGTGCTGGGAGCTGCCCCATTGGCCTGTTTAGGACCCCCGGCTGGGTACCCAAATGGTGCTCAGTGGAGCCCCTTCCTCCCAAGCAGGAGTCCGCGCTGAAGGCCCTGGGGACAGAAGGCCTCTTTCTCTTTTCCTCCTTGGACACAGACCGGGATATGTACCTCAGCCCCGAGGAGTTCAAGCCCATTGCTGAGAAGCTGACAGGTACCAGGAGAGCCTGGGGCCTGGGGAGGGGGCACGTGCGTCATGGCCCTCAGCTTCTTGACCACTGAGCCTGCTCCTAGCAGGAGGGCCGCCTGGAGAGGGAGATGAGGCCCAGGGAGGTGCAGAGCCAGGATTAGAAAGGGGGCCATCTGGCTCCAGGTCCCACACCGGTTCCCAGGTTTGAGGATTAGCGAGAATGTCTGCAGAGTGACCAGTATAGAGTAGCTTTCAGTGGGCAGGCGCTCTTACCAGTTACTAGCGATTAAACTCTGCTCAAGTGCTGTCGGATTCCTAGTCTGTCCTGGCGGTCCATTTTTACCTACTTGTAATCAGTGACCTTTTTTTTTTTTAATAAAGGTGAGGTGCTGAAATATTCTAATGAATTATTAAATGCTTCTCTCACGGTCTCACCAGCACCCCAACCTCTGTGTCCATTTCTCTCCAACATCTTGTGACACCTCTTGAACTCGGGATCTAGTTATCCAAATAGCTGGGTGTAAGGAGGTCAACAGCTGGGAAAGGCAAGGAAGAGAGACATCAGCTGCCCTTGGGTGCGTGAGCGCCAGGGGCCAGTGACGGGCCTTCTGTGTCTCAGGCGGGGTCGAGTAGGTCGGCCACTTGCTGGTCTGGTGACCGCAGTCCCTGCCAGAGAAGGAGGGTCAGATGAAAAATGTGAATTTGCTAGAGCAGATGTGGGTCCATGTCTCTCAGTGGCATCCAGTTCTGCGGTGAAGGCAGATGGGCTGGTAAAAAGCTCAGCCTCATGTGGATTGGCCTTGACCTCTTATTCTGCAAACACTCCTCAGAGCATCCACTCAGCCACCTCCTTGTCCTTTTTCATGGACGGAGAGAGTGATTTCCCTCATAATGACACGTTGGACAAGCTTGCTGGGCTCGAGGACACTTGTAATTTTTTACACATAAATCTTTTTCTCCTCCCTTAACACCTAGGCTGCTAGGAGTGCAAAACTGGACCAAATTTTGGGAAAAGAAAACATAAAATAAAACAAAGCCCAAAACATCAAATCTATGCAGGAACCAGAAGCCGTCTGTCTAGTTGGTTCCGTTATGAGTGTGTTTAATTTTCCTTATACCTTAAAAGTTTTACGAATTGTCCCTAATGAGTTACTTAGAAGTCAGGCAATAAAACTTTTTATGAAAGAAACTAAAAGGCCATAATGTGCTGGACAGTGGTATTAATAATGATCTGTGATAAGAGTAAAATACTTGAAAAAGCAAGGCAGACGAATAGACTTGCACATTCCAGCTGTTCCCTTTCTCTGAGGTTTCCAGATTGCTCTTTGGAAAGTTTTGCTACATCGGCTTACAAATGCAGAAATAACCGCGATTCTTCAGAACAGGGCTTTACGTCAGAAGCTGATGCTGATTAAAAGGGCAGCTTCCTGATTCTAGCCCCTGAGGATTCTGACTCAGTAGGTTTGAGGAGGATTCTGGACATACGCAGTTTCGAAAGGCATCCCAAATGATTCTGATGATTCCTGTTTAGGAATTGCTCCCAGTGCTTCCAGTTGGCCTGTCAGTCAATTCGCCAGCAGATGCCAAGCATCATCTCTGTCCCATGAACCTGCCCGAGGACAGCACCATGGCGAGCAATGCCACTGCCTTACCCCTGAGAGGTGTCTAGGGCGCTCCCTTCCGTCAGTCACCCTTTTTGAAATAGGCTGCATTTCTCCCTCAGTCTTCATCATGACTCCCTCCACACTTGAAAGGTCTCAAACTGGGCATACCTCAGGCAGGAAAAGACCTGAGAAATCAAAATCAAGTTCAGCCACTGCCACTCCAGCCCCTCCTTGGACAGATGAGGAAACAGGACCATCCAGAAAATCGGGGAGAAGCAAGTCTCCTCTCTTCCAAACTGGCATTCTGGAGGACATTGCAATCTATCTCAGAGCTTAATGATACCAAAGATGGTGTCAAAGACGGTCCTGTTTCTCGCTTTCATTCGTTCTCCTCAGTGGCTCTCTGACAAGCGTTCGTTTCAAGAGGCCCCCAGGACAGGGACATGCAGGGCAGCATGGCCTCGATTGCCCATGTAGGAAAACCAGAGGGGCTGAGTGATTTGCCCCCAATGGTCCAGGAAATGGAACTGACCTCAGCCTGGAGCCGGGCTGATGAGGCCCAGCCCGTGTTCTCTTCTGCATGCCCCAGGCAGTGGCTTCTCTGGTGCTGGGACCCCAGCCACTGGGAGAGGCAGCTGCCTGCCCAGAGGCTGCCTTTGGTGGGCCCAGCACCAAGCTCATCTCAGACTCAGTTCACAGAACAAAGGGAAGCCGGACAACCAGCCAGCCCGGCCGGGTGGAAGGAGCACAGGGTGGAGTCAGGAGAATTCGGTTTGAGCCCTCGCTCTGTGGCTCCCCGACCCTGAATCCTCTGGTAGTAGTAATACAGCTAAAGTTTATTACGGGTTCACTCTGTACCAAACCGGGTGCTAACACCACGTGGATTCTCTCGTCCAATCCTCCTAACAAGCCACTGGCCAAATCACACAGCTGGTGAGGCGGGGGATTTGAACGCGGGTCATCTGGTTCCTGAGCCTTTAAGGAAACGGAGTCTCTGAGATCATAGTGCCCTCAGAAGAGGGTCATGGTTGATTGTGGGTTTAGAGTAAAACAGGCCTGGGTTTGAATCCTGACTCCCCCACGACCTAGCTGTGTGACCTTCGAGAAGTGACTTCACCTCCTCTCTGAGCTTCCACTTTTTCATGTGTAAAGTGGAATTGGTAATAATGTTATTATCGGCCTCTCCAGACTGCTGTGAAACTAAAATGAGATACTTACTGGTTGTTACTTTGGGAATTGTTAACTATTATTACTCCAGCTCTAAGCCTGGCCCGCTTAAATCACCTTCCTGTGTGGGGGGAGGAGGGGGTGGACAGACATCCGCAAAGAAGAGAGGCCCTGCAGCCAGAGGGCAGGCCGCTCTCCAGCAACTGTGTGTCTCCTAGGGTCCGCTCCTGCGGGCGTCTACGAGGAGGCGGAACTGGCCCTTGACCCCAGTGAGGAGACGCTCACCATAGAAGCCCGATTCCAGCCTCTGCGCCCGGAGTCCATGACCAAGAGCAAAGACGGGTTCCTGGGGGTGAGTTTGAGTGGGGGGCAGTGGAGTCTGCCCCCAGGTAGGACCACAGATACAGGATTGTCTGCACACACTTACCCCCGAGAATAGGTCTGTGCTCTGTTTCGCTTTCCGTCTTTTCTTCCTTCCTTTATTAGCTGTCCCCTGTGCCCCCAATGTGCCAGGCCCTGGGGGGTCCAGAAGTGGGTGCGATGCCAACCCCGTTGTTTAGGACACAGTGTGGTGCAGGAGGGGTAAGCATGAGCTCCTAATCCAGACGGGATCTGGACTGGCTTCCTAGAGGCAGTGTCGTCAGACAGAGACTGCAGGAGGAGGGGCCTGAGCCAGTGGCGGGGGGTTGGGGGGGAAATGGAAGGATGGAAGGACCCGGGCAGAGGAGGCAGCTCATTACTTTCTGCAAGTTGGTCTCCCCCCGCCCCCACGCTGTGAGTTTCTTGAGGGCAAGGCCTGCGACTCATGCCTCTGCGCTTCCTCAGGCCCCTGGCACCTGACTGGTGCTCTGCTGCACTCTGATGAGCCAGACCTGAGGTTCAGCCCGGGCAGGGGGCCATGGCGGGGAGGGGTGCCTGACAAATGCTGTCCTGAGCAGCCCTGCCCCGCCCTGAGGCCCGTGGGCCAAGGTCGCAAGCCCATCCTGGCCCCGAGGCATCCCCACACCCTGCCTGCCTTCCCCGCCCTTCCCCCTCAGCTTGCTCTGTTCCAGCCACTCCAGATGTCCAGGCTTTCTTCCCGCTGTGAGCCTCCTCGGATGCTGTTCCCTCTGCCAGGAGCAACTTTTCCTCTTTGCCCAGCCCACAGAGACTCAGCCTTTCCGTCTCCCCTGAAAGGCCACTGCAGCATGAACAAAGGTCTGAAGGCAGGAAGTGCTGGGCCAGCCACCTGCAGACAGAGAGCTGGTGCGGCTGGACCCAGGGCACGTGGGACACAGACAGGGGCATCCCGGCCAGTGGGGCTGGAAGAGAAGTCGCCAGACTGCAGAGGGCCTCGGTCGCCTGACTTTGGCCTTCATTCTGCAGCAGTGAATTACCATAGCAGATTTTGAAATGGGAGGGTTCCCTCGTCAGATGCTCGGCAGGCTGGGGAGAAACAGGAGACGAAAAGCCCCGTTCTTGGTGGGCCATTTGCCCCACGGGGACCAGGGGAGGGAATGGGTCTGGTGGGGAGCGAATGAAGTCAGTCTGGACACATTGAAGTCGAGGCGCCTGCAGATGTCCAGGGGGGACAGTCCAGCAAGTGAGGTTGGAAACACAGGTTTGGCCTCCCACAGAAGACCTGGGGAGGGAAGGTTGGCAGGGATAGTTGGTGGCTGAAGTTGTCCGAATAGATGAGTCCCCCGCAGAGCAGTGAGAACAGGGCGGGAGCTGGTGGGGTGCCAGGGTGCAGCTGCACTTGGTGGGTAGATGGGTCAGGGGCAGCGCCCCACAGAGCGCGGCCCCCCTTCGCGGGCAGCTCCCCTGCAGGGGTGGGCAGGACCCCGCGGGCAGGCGGCTCCACCTGGCGCAGCACATCCAGCCCTGCTTAGAGTACTGCCTGCTCGGTCTCCCTGGGGGGTAGCTCCAAGAACCTCTCTCCTCCCAGTGAGCCTGGCCCCCCTACCACCGTGGAGGCTGGGAAGGGAGAGGGAGCCTGATGCCGGCGAAGACCTGGCAGCTCCCTGGTGGCGGAGCGCCCCCCGAAGGGGCCAGGCACGTGCTGTCCCAGTGGTGGATGCCTCATGGGACTCCTGCCTGTGGCACAGAGGGGCAGGGAGGGGCTGCCCAAGGGGCAGCTTTTACCCCAGGACATGCCCCGGGTCCTGCCTCGGTGCTCCAGACGTGCAGACAGACAGGCCCGCACAGTCTGACCCTCATTCTGTCCCGCGTGTCAGCTCTACTGACAGAGATGGGGCCTTACTGACGGGGAAACAGCTGAGGGACGCCGGGCATGCCAGGGGCCTGGCCAGCGTGGTACAGGCGACTCTAGAAGGGGGCGCTCTCTGGGGGTGACCTTCCTTCCCCTTCTCTGTGGTCGCATCCTGCTCTTTACCCCTGAGATTTCCGCCAAAAGGTGGAAATTTCTCCTCAGACTTCTCTCCAAAGCCTCGGCCCCCTCCGTGGGACGTTAGCCCCAGGGGGAGACTTGGAGAGAAGGTCAGGGAGAAGGCAAGGCTGGTGAAGGGGGTGGCAGGTGGTGGCTCTCAGGATTGCCAGCTGGTGCAGAGGAGGGAGGCAGGACCATGTGTCTGTGAGGCCTGGGCTTGGTGAAGAGGCCGGCAGAACCCCTGCACAGAGCTCCCCCCTGCACCCGGCCCCGCGCCAGCCCTAACTGGCCCTGCCAGCTCTGGCCTGGGCTGCCCCTGAGCGGGCCAGCAGGGTGCTGCTGGGGGCCGGGGAGGTGAGGTGAGCCTCAGCTCTGGCAACGTAGTGCCTGCCAGGCCTCTGGCTGTCCCCAGGACAAAGCACACCCTGGGTCCTGCCACTCCCTTGGCTTGTGGGCCGGCTCAGGGCTCAAGGGAGACCTCTGGGCCTGCGTGGAACGCCCACGTCGTGGTTCTCGGCGCCCTAGAGCTCCGGCTCTCCCCCTGCCCCAGGTCTCCCGCCTCGCCCTGTCCGGCCTCCGCAACTGGACGACGGCAGCCTCGCCAAGTGCGGTGTTCGCCGCCCGCCACTTCCGGCCCTTCCTTCCTCCTCGGGGCCGGGTGGAGCTGGGCGAGCCCTGGTGGATCATCCCCAGTGAGCTGAGCGTCTTCACCGGCTATCTGTCCAACAACCGCTTCTACCCACCACCACCCAAGGGCAAAGAGGTGAGGGCCCCATAGTGAGCCCCAGCCCCAGCCCAGGCATGGCCCCTTCTGCGTCTGCTCCGCACCCGGACCCCCAACCCCCTCCCGCGCCCCCGGCCTGCAGGCCCAGAACAGACGCTCACCTCGGGGATCAGGACCCAACAGGCCAGCACGGGTCTTCACTGCCTTCCCCCCAGGTCATCATCCACCGGCTCCTGAGCATGTTCCACCCTCGGCCCTTCGTGAAGACCCGCTTTGCCCCTCAGGGGGCCATTGCCTGCCTGACGGCCATCAGCGATTTCTACTACACTGTGATGTTCCGGTGTGTAGTCCTCAGACACCCTCCCTGGCCTCTCAGCTGGGCCGGGGACCCCCGGGAAGCATGGAAGGGCCCGGCACCGTGAGGGCAGGGCCTGCCCGGAAGCCCCTAGTGCCACCACGTACCACCCTCTGGTCTTGGGCAAGCAGTGTTGGCTCTCTGGGCCTCAGTTTCCTCATCTGTGGGGTGGGCGGGGTGGTGACTTCCTCCTGGGAGCGCGGGGAAAGTATGGGGCATGCTTAGCATGAGGCTGGTGGCTGACTGTTATCCACCCAGAAGGGGGCGCGTAGGAGCTATGACACCAGCTCAAACACACCCTGCAGAGGCTGTGAGGGCTCAGAGGAAGGCTGGTCAGGCCAGGCCCGGCCCTGAGGATGGGCTGCGCTTGGAGAGCCTCGTGTCCTCTCCCTGCCCCACACGTTCTCCTTCGTCCCCTGCCCAGCCCTGTCCTCCCCATGAGAGTCTGGCCAAGGGCTCCCCAGCTTTGACACAAAAGCAGCAGTGTGGGCCGTGGCTCAGCAGGGGGCTGCTCCCAGCCAGGCTGCTTCCCCGCCCCCCCCAACTCCCCCAGGATCCACGCCGAGTTCCAGCTCAGCGAGCCGCCTGACTTCCCCTTCTGGTTCTCACCTGGCCAGTTCACCGGCCACATCATCCTCTCCAAAGACGCCACTCACATCCGAGACTTCCGGCTCTTCGTGCCCAACCACAGGTGGGAGCCTTGGCCCCAGCCCAGCCCTGCACCCCGTTATAGTTGGCCCCACTCCACCCCCCAGCTCCAGGAGCTCGGGTACAGGGGCCCAGAGGCCCCTTCCGTCTCTCTCCCTCCTTCGCTCCCCAGAGCCACTTCTCTTGGAAGGGGCCTGGAGCTGACCCAGGAGCAGGCAGCTTGAGGTGAGCGGAGGTGGGTCATTCCATCATCTGGCAACCATGTCCCAGTTGGCCTGGACCACCAACACTGTGCCTGGGACCCACTGCAGCAAACCTTCCCCAAAGCTGGAGCCTAACACCCTCATTCTGCTGACAGACCTCTCACAGACCCATGACCACAGCCTGCACATGGCACCCTAGTGCTGGCAGCTGGGCAGGGACCTGGCTGATCCGAGTCCAGGAAGCCTGCCCAGAGGAAGAGACATGGAAGAGCTGGGTGGGGCAGGGGGCGGGGTGAGGAGGGTTTAGCCGGGCCAAGGGAGCAGCCCATGTAGTCCTGGGGGCAGGCCCTCCACTGCCTGCAGTTGCTACCACAGGCCCGGGGGAGGGGGGGGTGTGGAGGGAAGGGGCCTTTCGGGAGGACTCCATGCCGGCCGCCTGCCTGCCTGCCCAGTCTGCTCAGGGTCATCCTCTTGTCAGGGGAGCATGGGACCAGAAGGCCTGACTTCAAGTCTTTCCACATTCCTCCCTGATAGCAAGTGGCTGCTTAGTGGGTCTGAGTGACCCAGGACAGGGACAAGACCTTGGCTGGGAGCTGGGAGCCCCATAGTTAAGTCTCCACTGTGGCACCAGTGGGCTGCATGGCCCAGGGCAAAGCCCTGGCTGTCTCTGGACCTGTTTCCTCATCAGCTGGGGGGGGGGGGGGGGGGCATGGCTCCTGGGCATGCATGAAGGGATGGCTGGGAGAGCCTGGGAAGAGAAACCACTACCCAGGAGCAGGAGTGGTTTCTTCTCCCTCCCCTCAGCAAGCAAGCACCTCCCCCGCCCCCCGCCCGTCGCCAAATGCACAGGCTCAGCCCAGAGCACGTTTGCCTCCACCCCAGGGTTGGAGGTGGAGGTCCTGGGTTGGGTGAAACAGGGCAGGGGCAAATGACCAGCCCCAAGACCGGCTGCTCCTGAGCCTGTGTCTTGGAACCAGGCCCAGGGGCTGCCCAGCTCCTCAGGCGCCCCCCCCAATCCTGCCTGAGGAGGTTAGTTGTCGGTCCTGGGGCTCCCTCATGTGGCCGATCTGCAGGTGACCTGTGGTGGGGCCACACTTCCAGCGGGGGGCGGGAGGGGGGGCTGGCAACTCAGGGAGGCAGGTGCTGGGTTTTCACGACTGCCCTTCTCCGTGTCCTGAGGGAGGCACTGATGATCTTTCTGCCTCAAAGAGCCGTGGGCAGCATGTGAGACATGGATGGGAAAGCCCTTTGTGAACTGGAAGGGGCTGGGCCAGTCGAGCGTGGTGTGGTTGCAGCACCTCCCAAAGAGGCGGCCCAGGGACAGAAGAGGGCCCAGGCTCCGCGGGCAGAATCCCAGTGGCCCTAAGACCTCGGGGTCACCTTGTCAAGCCCCGGTGTTCTCATCTGTAAAATGGGGAGGCTTGTGTGCTCTCAGAGAGAGAAAGATTGACATGGGCCTTGGTGACGGGGGTGTTCTGCCCTGGCCCCCTCTCCCTGTCGCCAGGTCTCTGAACGTGGACATGGAATGGCTGTACGGGGCCGGTGAGAGCAGCAACATGGAGGTGGACATTGGCTACATCCCCCAGGTGAGCACACAAGGGGTCCCGACCCAGGTCTGCAGGGCTGGGTGCCGCAGGCAGTCCGGGTGAAGGCCAGAGCTTCTGGTGGGCTGAGGCCAGCTGTCCCCAAAGCAGGATTCTGGGAAACCACCTGATCTTGCACAGAAAACCTCACAGTTGCCATTGGTCCTCAGACGGCTTCACGTGGTAGAAGGAGCCCTGGGTGGACCCTGGCTCTGCCCCAGACTCACCCGAGCCCTGACCCAGCCCTGTCCTTCCCGGGGCCTCAGTTCCTTCACCTCTCCATTGAGTCGGGGGGTCTTTGAGGGTCTCTCAAGGAGTCTTGCCCATCTCTGAGACACCCTCACTGATGTCATCCCCTCCTACTCTCTGGCCCAGATGGAGCTGGAGGCCCTGGGCCCATCGGTCCCCTCCATGATCCTGGATGAGGATGGCAACATGATCGACAGCCGCCCGCCCTCAGGGGAGCCCCTCCAGTTTGTGTTTGAGGAGATCAAGTGGCAGCAGGAGCTGAGCTGGGAGGAGGCCGCCCGGCGCCTGGAGGTGGCCATGTACCCCTTCAAGAAGGTGGGGCTAGACGGGAGTGAGGGCCAGGGGCGAGGTCTGTGCGGCCAGGGCTGGGGGAACAGTGCGGTGCGGGGCGGGGGTGGCCCTTGATTCCAGGCTGGGTACGGGGCTTGCTGCTGAGGCCACCTCCCTGCCCGGCCCTGCCCGTACCAGTGGGGCCTCTCTTTTGCCATTCAGAACTTGGCAGGAGGCATCCCCTGGCCCAGCAATACCCTTTCTCTCTCTCTCAGACACACACACATGCATATGCATGCACGCACAGTTACACACTCACAGTACAAACACACACATACACACACATTGTCCACACCTCCTGAGTAGGACCCTAGCCGCACACAGTAGCTTCTCTGTGTCACCCCTTGGCCCCAGGTCACCTATCTGCCATTCATCGAGGCCTTCGACCACGCCAAGGCCAAGAACAAGCTGGTGCACTCAATTCTGCTGTGGGGGGCCCTGGATGACCAGTCCTGCTGAGGTGAGGGAGACCCCGCCAGGCTGAGAGAATGGGGGGACAAGTCACACCTCGTGGGGTGCAGGAGGCTCTGAGACCAACAGGACTGTCCTGTTGGGGCATGGGGGGCGGGGCTTGGGGACTACACAGGGCAGGGATGTGGAGTAAGAGCCCGGGGGAGTTCTGCACTGAGCTCGGAAGAAGCTGGTGTTCACATTAGGAAGAGCCCAGCTCAACCATTTTCAGCGTGGAGACCTTGGCCACGTGACTTCCCCTCCTTGAGCCTTAGTTTTCTCGACAGTGAAAGAGGGGGAACACACTTACCCCGCAGAGTTGTGAAAATGGGTGTGTGTCTGTGCTCCGTGAAGGGTTGCACACAAGTAAGAGAGAAAGTAGTGCCAGAGGCTGGCCGTGCGTTCACGTATTCGGAAGATTCACCCAAGACCTACCGGACACAGAGATTTAGGGTGTCTGCCAGCGGGAACAAAGATGGGTAAGAGCGTGCCCCTGCCCTCATTCCAGTCAATCCACAAACACCCCAGGCACCGCCTGCACCAAGCCTGTAGGCTGGGTGCGGGGAGTCTGGTCGGAAGTGGTCCCCGTGCTCGGGGAGCGCAGTGTGTGTAGAAGGCGCGTGTCGAATGAAGACAAGCGTGGTGAGTGGCACACAGGGCATGGTGCAGGGCGGCACAAGACTGTGACCGGGGCTCAGGGGAGCCTTCTCAGAGATAGGGATTGTAAGCTGAGACTTTAGAGGAGGAGGAGAAGTTTATCAAGTGGCAGGAGGAAAAGTGTTTTAGGTAGAATAATCTGTGCAAAGGCCCTGGGCTCTTAGAGTTTAGTGGATTTAAGAAGCTGGCACTATTCTCCCTCTGACCCTCCCCCCTCTCATGTACTCTCTCTCTCTCATTCTCGCTCTCTCAAATAAATAAATATTAAAAAAAAAAAAAAAGCTGGCACTATCTGCAGGTCCCTGGGCCGAGGTTGTCGTCTGTCTGTGTGTCTCCCTCCTCCCCCCGCCCTGCCCCCCACCCCCTCTCAGCCCAGGACGCCACAATGTCACTGACTGGAACTACAGCGATCCTCTACTCAGCACCTACTCTGTGGCACGCTCTTTGAATCTGTTCTTACTGGGGTGCACAGACGGCTCTACAGCCCAGAAGGTTTATTGCTGATAGAGAACCCAGCAAGACATGTGGGGGTGCCTCACCCTTCTGGCCTTGCTGTTTCCTGAACAGGTTCGGGGCGGACTCTCCGGGAGACTGTCCTGGAAAGTTCGCCCATCATCGCCCTCCTCAACGAGAGCTTCATCAGCACTTGGTCCCTGGTGAGGGAGCTGGAAGACCTGCAGGTGAGTGGCAGGTGGGTGGGAACAGCCCCGTGGGAGCCCTGGGGACGGGGCCGGTGGCTGAGGCATCGGGACATGTGTCCCCACAGAACGACCAGGAGAACCCGTCCCACAAGAAGCTAGCTGACCTGCACCTGGAGAAGTACAGCTTCCCCGTGGAGATGATGATTTGTCTGCCCAACGGCACTGTGGTAGGCAGCCCCCCACGCCTTCCCCCGGTTGGGCCAGGCAGCTCGGGGCAGAGGAAGCAGCAAGCAAGGGGCGCACACTCAGAGACCTCATCAGCCTTCGGGGCTGGCTCCGCCACTTCCTGCCGCTCTCCCAGTCAGTCTGAACCTCACTGGTCCCCCTCTATAAAATAGGAATTGTCACACCCACCCGGCCTGCCTCGTGCAGGGGTGGGGACACTCCCACGAGAAGGGGGACCTCGACAGCACTTCGGGGAATGGACAGGAATGTGGCCTGGAAGGGAAAGCTGACCCTGGACCATTGTGGCCAGCTCTGGGAGGGAAGGCGGAAGGAGGGGCCGGGCCTCGTGACAAGCAGAGAGGACCAGGGGGCCCCAGGCCGAGCCAAGCTGCAAGATCCTCTCTCTCCCCGGGGGCCCCTATAAGTACTCACACACAGCCTCTCACGGGGGTCTCACGCGTCTTTGGGAGAGGGACAATGACAAGTGCCCATTTTACAAACAAGGAAACTGAGGCTCAAAAAGGTCCAGAGACTTGGTGAAAGTTACACAATTAAGTGCAGCCTGCATGTGAGCCTCAGAATCTCCTGCCCCTTGCCCTTTGAGTCCCGAGGGATGGTTTCGTGTGGGACTGAAGACTGTGGTCGGGTCGTTAGCTTCCCCAGGCTCTCAAGTGGAGGAGGAAGTCGGGGAGCAAGAGCTGAGGCTGGCTGGGAAGAGGGCCACTGCGCCCTGGCGCTCAGCACGGTGGGCCCGGCCCTGGCAGGCCCTGGCATCCCAGAGCCCAGTGGACAAAACTTGGCCCGGGGACTGCGCCCTCCCGCTTGTCCATTTGTTTCTTGGCTCGTGTATGGGCACCTGCCCTTAAGGAGCTGAGTAACCAGGGCGAGAGGAAGCAGGGAAGCAGGCACACAGAGTGGGTGGGCATTTTGGCAGAAGGGAGTGTGGAGTTCAAGGGTCACAGGAACAGAGGAGAAGAAGGGCCGTGGGGGGTGGGGGCGAGGGGAAGGCGGAGAGGCGTTAGGTTCTGGCCGGTAGATGAGTGTGGGAGAGCTCCGCAGGCAGAGGGCCCTGTGTGCCCAGAGGCGGGAGACGGGGAAACGGCCGGGCCCTGGGTTCGGTTCTGCTCTGCCTGTCTGCCGTCTGCCTCGGAGTGAGGACAGTGGAGGCCTGAGAGTGGCCCCTTCTCCCAAGAGGGCATGAGCAGACCGGGAGCAGAGGGGGCCCCGCTCACTCTCCTCACCTGGCCCCTCTCCCAGGTCCACCACATCAACGCCAACTACTTCTTGGATATCACCTCCATGAAGCCCGAGGATATTGAGAACAACGTCTTCAGCTTCTCATCCACCTTTGAGGACCCGTCCACGGCCACGTATATGCAGTTCCTGAAGGAAGGCCTTCGGCGTGGCCTGCCCCTCCTGCAGCCCTAGTGTACCCTCAGGCCGTGAGAGGCCCGGCTGGCGTAGGGGGAGCTGAAGGAAGGGCCTCCAGCGCTGAGGACAGGCCCCTCAGGCCCAGAGCCGGTGGTCCTCACACTCCCACCCCTGCCGCTCCCAGGCTGCCCGTGGGGCCTGAGGTCAATGGGGGGTAGACGGGGGTGTCTGGGCTGACTGGCTGGATGAACCTCTAGCTCCAGCTGCCACCATTAGCCCTTTACTACCCACATGGTTCCAGAAGCTGTTCAGGATACCAAAAATGGGGCCTCGGGTCATCTCCCTGGACCTCACCCACTCAGGCACATAGTCCAGGTCCTTGTGAGGTGAAGATCAGGAAGGAGTGGTGCTAGGAAGACTGGGCCACCCCTCTCTCCTTACATTCATCCCAAAAGAAACATCAAGAAACCCTGGACTGGGGGTTAAGGAGGGGTTGCCAGGGAAGCACTCTTGTTTGGAGCCTCCTTCCTGGCTGCCCCCCCCCCGCCTGGTGTCCCCCAGTGGGGTGAGTTTCAGCTGGAGACAGCCTTTTGGAGGCTCAGGGCAAAGCCCTCTTTCAGGAGAATTCACTGTACCTCGGACCTTGGCTTCCCAGACCACTCAATCCAACCTAATGATAGGACACCCAGTACCAATTTTGGGACTTGCTGGGGGGCAGCTGCCTGGAGAGGTTCACTGTGAAGGAGACTTCTGCTCTTAGCAAGGGAGTCCACTGAGGGGTTCCTGAGGCCCAGTGCCAAGGCACCCCCAACCACCTCCACCTACCCCAGCAAGGGTCACAGTAGGATGACAGACCCCAGCTCCACAGAAGTGTACCTCAGCCAAAGAACACAGCCTCCCCCAGAGCTGGCGCTGCCCCAGCTGTCAGGGCAGCCCAGACCAGCTAGCCCACCACCGAGTGGCCATTGACCCTCCTTGGCCTCTCTTAAGGCCTTGGTCTACGTCCCAAGCCACTGACCACAGCCAGTCTTTTTTATATATGCAGAAAAGTGTCTTTATGTGAAGCTTCTCACAGTTTGTAGGTATTTTTGATAACCCCAACGCTGAGGAGAAAGAAGGGGTGGTGTCTTCCCCCAGCAGCAGCCCCATGATGGCTGGATCTGAAATCCTAGATGGGTCCAGCTTGATGTCTTTGCAGCTGCACCTACAGGAAGAAATAGTCCTCTCTTCCTTTTCTTCCAGCTTTTTAAAAAAGGTCAGTGTACCCCCAACCCTATCCTTGTCCGCCACTCAGGACCATGAGAGATCCTTGGGCTTTTTCATTAAAGCCTTGGAGCCACACCTGCTCCCCAACGCCTGCCCCCACAGGGGCTCACTCTCAAACCTGGAAGAGGAAGGCAGACATTTCCTCAGACACGCTCCCCGGCCTCCCATCCGCTGAGTTCTGTCTGCCACTGAAGTATCCATACTGAGCCTTCTCTGTCTGGGGCACTCTGTTAACATTACTTGTATTTTCTCATTTAATCCTCACAACAAACCTGTGAGGCAGATAGTAATTGTTCCCATTTTGCAGATGAAACTGAGTCTCAAGGAAGTGAAGTGACGTGCCCAAGGTCACTGAGTGGTGGAGCTGAGATTCAGCCTGTCTCAATTTTGGAGTGTTTTGTTTTGCACTGCCCCTCACCTCTCTCCCCTGCCCATTTTCACCGAGGTGAAAAAGAAAGCCTTTCAGACCAAAATGTCTCACTCCCCTCTGATCTCCAGAGCAAAGGAGGCGTGAGCCAGCCAGCTCAACCAAGTTGCATCCTGGGAGGCAGTGCTTCCATGCCCCTTACAGGGAGGGAGGGCACCCGAGTCTGTCTCGGGGCTTCCAGGCCTGGGCGGCAGTAACCAATCCCATGAGCCACCCAGTGTCAGCAGAGACTCAGCCTCGCCACCCAGCAGGCTCTTCCTCTCGTCCTGGTACAGGAGGGCCCACTCCACATTGCACAGTCTTTGTTTTATGTAAGGCACTGATTGCCTTGGCTTTCTGATCTTCATCTCAAGTCTTCTCCTGAACCCCACCCGCACCCCACACTGGGCCTTGAAGCTCATGGTGGGGGAGGGCCCCCAGCTCCTGCCTGTTACCTGTCTGCCCCTTCCCTCCGATACCCACACGTCCTGTAATAAAATTGGAGAGACTAGGGTGGTTCTAAGTGGCTTTCCTTTGAATGGGATATTGGTTAGTTCTATCCTTGGTCTGACTCTGTGGGATTGGCTTGGCAGATGGGCAAGGGAGCATGGCTGGAATGCCTTTGGGGACTATCTTTTCTGTCACTAGAGGGCTCAAGTGATGTCCTTAAGTTTGTGATAGACCTAGTAGTAGTACTTACTACTGTTTTTAGAATCTGGTGAGAAAGATTCTGAAGTTAATTACCCATTGTCTTAGAAGCAGAGCCTAAGGCAGGCATTAGGTAATTTTTTTTTTTTTTTTTTTTTTGAGGGAGTACACTTCAAGAAAAACCTGTATAAGAAGGAGTGAAGAAGGGACACCTAGCTGGCTCAGTTGAAGGAGCATGTGACTCAATCTCAGGGTTGGGAGTTCGAACCCCATGTTGGGTGTAAAGGTTACTTTAAAAAAATAAAATCTTTTTTTAAAAAGCCTTTAAATTTTTTTTTAATTAAAAAAAATAAAAGGGAGTGACGAAGAATGGGGGAAAGGAAAGATGCTAAGCAGTGATAGAGTCTCAAATCGTAGCCTGGGCATGATCATAGGGGAAGGGTTCTGGAACATAAGCCACACCACAGAGTAGAATCTACCTTTTGTACCCTGTATCGGTCAGTCATTGACTTGGAAGGTGGAGTAAATTCCCAGGTGAGGACCTCTGTGCTCCCTCTTGTAAGTGCAATTTTCCAGGGAAGGGGGCAGCTGTGTGAAGCCAACACAGCAGCTAGAAGATGGGTTCACTGGCAGGGTAGAGGTGATCTGGGTTGGGCACCAAGACAGCATCTACCACCCCCAGGAAAGACAGCTAGGATGGATCTACAAGATCTGCCATTGGCCAGGAAGGAGAATCAATGATTAAACAACAATTTGCCATCCTGGAAAGAAAGCTGGACCTGGAAGTCAACCCTCATCATTTGAAATATGGTAAGGATCAGGATGGACAACTCTGAGGTCTCTGGCTAGGACAGCTATATAATTTGCAGGATCCAGTGCAAAATGAAAACTGTAGGACCCCTTGCCTAATTTATGTATACACACACACATATATAAATGTATATATTATATATATATAACTATAAATACACATATATACAAATATATATATATTTATACACACATACACACATATATATACAAGAGGACAACAGCAGAGCATTAAAGCAAGCAGAGTTCTGAGCAAGAGGCCCCGTGTGACTACCCAAACCCGTCCTCCTGTGAAGCCAGCCTGTCCCTGGCAGCTGGGACTCGCAGGCTTTGAGACCCAAGAACTGCAGCCTGGGGGCCAGGCACAGCTGTATCCTGAGGTCAGGGGAGGGCATGTGACCCAGGCCTGGATGCCATGGAGACCAGGACCGAGAGGGTTGAAGCGGGAGGGGGGAGTGGGTGAGTGAGCCTGGAAGGAATGTGGGTCTCTTTCCCAGTGCCTCTGGGGTCTTGCCCATTGATTTACTCTCACTGAATCTACCGTGTGTGTGTGTGTGTGTGTGTGTGTGTGTGTGTGTGTGTGTGAGAGAGAGAGAGAGAGAGAGAGAGAGAGAGAGAGAGAGAGATACATAAAGGCTAAAATAGAAGACAGCTACAAAGAGCTTTGAAGGGCAGTAGAGGAGAGAGAGGCCTCTTCTTGCCGGACAGAAGACTGTAGAGGGTCTTGGCTGGGAAGCTAGGCGCGTGCAGAGCGAACCAGGGCGAAATGAGGCAAGGCAAGAGGTAGGTCCGGAGGGCCTGGAACGCCAGGGGGAGGAGTCTTAAGTGTGCCTAGGCATAGGGACAGCAGACGCCACACAATCTGGGGTCCGGGCAGGGACGTAGACCTCCGCCGCTAGAGGTCGGATCAGGACTACCAGAGGAAAGCAGCAAGGAGGTGGAGACCGGCGGTGGATGCGGCCAATTAGGCCGCGGGGATCTCCAAGCGCCGTCAGCTTTTCCCAAGGGCCGGGCCAGCGTGGGCGTGGTCTCGGCAGTGGGCGTGGCCCCTTCCTCGGGATCTCCGCGTGAAGCCGCCTTCCGCCTTCCGAGGGCGCGCGGGGACGCCGCTCGGTGCGCAGCCGCAATGGATCGCTTCCGGGGGCGAGTCAGCGGAAGTGAGGGCGGTTGAGGCTGGGCGGCCCGCTGTGGTAGGAGGGGCCGTGAGGTGAGTGAGTCCCGCAGCCGGAGTCTGAGGTGAGAGTAGGTCCGAGTGCCTCTACGGAGGCGGGAGCGCCGTCTCCTAGCCCGACTGTCGGTGCGGCCTAGTGCCAGGCGCTGTGCGGAGACCGCGGCTCCTCTTTCCGCGCCAGTTCTCGCGGGAGCCCGTGTAGTCCGCCTCGTTCGGCTGAGGGTGGGAGGACTCAGTGCCCGGGGGGGTAGCTGCTCGCTCGAGTCACCCAGCTTCGGTGGCTGTGCTACAGCAGAGGCTTCTCGTTTCGGCCGCGCCACTTCGGCCGCCTCGCTCCTTCTGGGACCCGGGCCCAGGCCTGTGGGTCCGAGGGCCGCCAGGGCCGGCGGCGAGAACTTGGCCGACCTTGGCCCCTTGGGGTCGAGCCGTTACGGCGGAGAGGAGGCGGCTCCCCCAGTGCAGCCGCAAGGGGCCCACGCGGGCTGTCGCTCGCCAGGTTCCACCGAGCGCGGCGGCCTCGGTGGGGCGCCCGGCGCCGGGGTGATGAGAGCAGACCCTGCCCCAGGGGAGCCCCGAGTCTCTTGCGGGAGAGCGTGTGTGAACAGGCCATGACAGCGGCCTGGAGAGGGGTCGTGGGAACGCAGGGGTGCTGAGAACCTGCGTTGCCAGCGAACTGGGGGAAGTCTTCGAGCCGATGACACTTGGGGCGGGGAGGGGGGCGAAGGCTAAGCCGGAGTTCTCCTTCGTTCGTGAGCAAACGTTGAAGTGCTCAGTGGGGACTAGGCAGGCACTGTGCAGTGCCTGGGGAAGCTCCTGCGCTGCGACGGACGGCAGGCTACGCGGGTTCTAATTACTATTGTGAGAGGACTCAGAAGGAAACGTGGGGTGCTGGGGGAGGGGAGGCAGTAAGGATCTGACTGTCGGGGAAAGGGAGGTGATGCTTGAGCTCTGAAGAATGAAGAAGAATGAGCTTGGTGAAGAACGTGCTGGTGTTTCCGGCGGAGAGAGAGTGTGGATGGGAGCTGAGAGGCGGCCCGCGTGGCTGAAGGGCAAGGGGAACGTGGGAGGTGTGGCTGTCAGGTGGGCAGGGGCCCAATTGTAGGCCTTGGAGTTTGGTCGGGTTAGGTTGGGCCTGATTGTGGAGGGCCGGTGCCCGGTCTAGATGTCACCCTGATGGCTGTAGGGAGGGGCGGGGGTTAGACGGGAGCAACGTGTCCTAGAAAGATCCCTCTGGCTGCTGTGTTAGGCCTGAGTCTTTGGAGGTAAGTTTGGAGAGGAAGTGGCTGTAGTGTCCAGAGCGAGAAACACAGGGAAGCACTGTTCTGTGAAACTTGTGGCAGGCATTGACATTCAGCACAGAGCCTGGCACACAGAGGGACTTTGCTAAAAGCCTGGAACTGCACGGAGTTGAGCCCACGCAGAAGGCAGCAGCATCTAGACCAGACTTGAAGTGCTTTCTACTGGCGTGACCACTGAGTGACCTTAGACACTTCCCTTCCTCTCTCCAGCTTCCTTTCCCCATTTGTATTGTAAAGTGAGTGATAACTCCTCTCCCACAGGTGAAAGAGAAATCCTGCAAGGGAGGTTTCAGTCCATCCCCTGTGAAGAGCCTGTCCTTGGCTCCCCAGTGACTTCTTACCTGGGCATTCCCAGCCCTCATGACTCGACCACCGGTTTACCTTTCTCTGCTCTTTTTGCCTATGCCTCCCTCGCCTTCCTGTCCTGGACCTGTGCTATCGTTGCTGTTTTTCATCCCTTCCTACCCCCTCTGAACTCACCATAAGGCCTTGGGGCCAGGGGCCGCCACCTGCTTAGTGTACCTTTCTTAAGAGTGATACTCAGCCTTTGCTAAAATTATGTATTCAAGTCCTGTTTCTCTCATATTGTGTGTTCCTTGAGAGCACGTGTGTGTCTTCCTCCTTCCATAGCCCCTGCAGTGCCCAGCACGGGGCCTGACACAGTGGGTATTGTTACGTTTGATGAACAAGGGAATGAGTTCATTGATTGCATCTGCTCACCCTATAAGAGCAGCTGTGAAGAATACAGTCAGGAGTGATCCCATCCATCTGTGTCGTGTTTTAACCGTTCATTAAGCGCTTTAAAATCTTACCCTATTTCGCTGATTGATCCTTAAGGTAATCTAGGATGGCAGCTCTTGTCCTCTTTTTACATATGGAAAAACCAACATTCAGAATGGCTAAACGGGATAAAATTTTTGGCTCTTTTCCCTGTAGTCCAGTAGACTGAGATTGACAAGAGCTGGTTGTTTATTCTACCGTTGTCTACCTTACACCTCCCCCTTGCCTAGACTCAGCAGTACTAGGCTTGGTGGCACATGCTGGGGCTTTTATACCCCATCTTCAAGAATGAATGCTGGGTTTGAATGGTACCTACAATTTGGCTTTTAAACTACCAAGAAAGTTCTTGCTACATCTCTACAAGTAATGCCTCAGGAAACCTAAGGGATCAGGAAGCTCCCAGAGTTGGCCAAGCTCATGCCACAGGTCTGGAACAGAACCTTCAAGGGTCTGGATTTGAAGCCATTGTTGGGTGAGGGCAGCCTCTTGGGTTGTTTTTCTCCCCTGTGAAACATCAGAGAAATCTTGGTGTTAGTTATAACTCTGCAGGACCTGGTTTTTATGGGGCTTGTGTGGTAGCCACTGAGTCTCCACTGTGGGGGTTGTTTCACAGGAAGAGAGATCTGATGTTCCTTAAAGATGGCCTGATATGAAGGAATCACGCCTCCAGCCTCCCCAAGCCCCCAGAGCTTCCCTGTGGCTGCCTTGTCCTTCAAGTCCAGGAGCTGGTTGAAATGTCAGGAATGGAAGCCAGTGTGGTAAGGGGCATTCCCAGGGCAGGGCTGTGGTGGGGAAGGGTTGAGCACTGGGCCTGCTGAAATTCTGTAGGAAATTCTGAGACTCTCCAATTAATTCTTCCTTTCCCCTGGAGGCGACCCTTCCACATACTCCCACCACTTGCCCCCAATAGGCAAAACCAAGTGTGGTCTTGGGGGCTTTTAAGGAGTCAATGTGTGTCTGCCTTTCTGGGCAGAGGGAAGGGTGGGTAACCTGTATGATCCCTATACCCAACTAATTCCTCATGCCTTCACTGGGTCCTCCCAGCATTTACCGTGCCTTGGCAGCAGCAGATGTCCCCTTAAATGGCTGGCAACTGGGGAATCTGCCCTCACTTATATTGGGACTTGACCCACACACAGTGCCCTGTCCTTGGGATTGGGGACTTCAGTCTGCCTGCTAAAGGGGAGAAGGGTAGAATGGAACAGTAGTTGGACCCATCTCTGAGACTCCTTGTTTCTCTCCTTTAGACCATCCCAATCTGGCAAAACAAGCCACATGGGGCTGCTCGCAGTGTAGTGAGAAGAATTGGGACCAACCTGCCCCTGAAGCCATGTCCCCGGGCATCCTTCGAGGTAAGTATGCTGAAAGAGCAGGGTAAGTAGAGGCTCAGAGGCTCTGGGAGGATGGTGCTGCTTCTGTGCCCCGGACTACTTGGTGTTGCTAAGGCAGGTTGCTTTCCTGATCACTTTTTCATTTTGTCAAGAAATATTTATTAAGTGCATATAATGGATACCGGTCACTGTGCCTTCCTGATTGCACACACAACTATGACCACAACAGACTTCCAGTCTGTTCATAAATGAATAACCTTGCATCTTTGATGCCACTAAGTGACTAAGATTTCATCAGGCTTCTGCAGTCCAGTTCATCAGAGTAGGCCAAAGGCCCTTGCTAAGCCAGATTCCCAGAGTAGCCATGTCTTTGCCCTGAGGTGTTTGCCTGCAACCCTGGCAGGTCTCCATGTGAGACACTGAGTGTTGTGTGACTGAGTCAAACTCTGCTTTTCTTACTAGCCCTAAGACTTGACCACTTAGCCGTCTATTTTTATGTTTCCCTGAGGCCATTACTCCCCATCCTTTTCTTTCTGGCCAAGTCTGGCCACTCCTTTACTAGAGCACTTAAGGCTTACCTCTGTATCTAGGGGCCTTTAGCACTGACTCTGCAGCAGATTCTTGCCTGGCACATGTCTTTGAGAACTCCCCCACCCCGCCACTCTGCAGTGGAAAGCTAAGTAGCATTTATTAGTCCCAGCTACCTCCCTCTAAGAATTAATGGTTAAGAACCACCTCCAGGCTAGATACTTAAGACATGTACGTTTGGGGGAACTGGGACACAAGAGAAGTACTTCAGCTTTCTGCCTACACAGAGGAAACAAATATATGCCTGAAAAGACATGGGCCCAGTGGAAACAGAAATGAAGGAGGCTGAGTTTCTGTATCAGATGCTGAGCTGTGAAATTGTGGGAACTCGTTCTGGGGTCAGAAATGGTGTCAGGGTTGGTATTAGAGTCAGGAATGGAGTTGGAAGTATGTGATGTGGGGTGGCTATGCTGTGCCCTGGGATAGCCAGTTATCCAGATTTGCCTAAATGGCATGGGCAGGATGTGGTCCTAGCTGCCTCAAGCATCAGAAACAAAGGGAAGCACAACTAGGGAGTGTGAGGGACTCAGTGGATGTTGCCCCTACACTTGGCTATAACCTCTTCAGTCCTTTGGCCAGATGCTTCTGGGCAGGGACGATCAAGGGCACAGGCTCCCACAGATCAGGAGTAGGCGTGAATAGTATTAGTAATACTAGCTAACATTTTCTGAGCACATACTGTATGCCAGGCACTGTGCTAAATACTTTATATGTTTTAACGCATTTAATTGTCAATAGCGGAGCAGCATTCTGGAAAGGAAAACAAATGGAGGCTTCCCCTAAATGGCCTATTTTAGCAGTAACTTTGGGTCAGTGGAAGTCCTTTCCTGTGTAATCTTGGAGCATCACATTGCTCCTATGAGATCCAGGTTCCCTATCTAAAAGCTAGAGCTATATGGGGTGCCTGAGTTGGCTCAGTTGGTTAAGCGGCTGCCTTCGGCTCAGGTCATGATCCTGGAGTCCCGGGATTGAGTCCCACATCGGGCTCCCTGCTCAGCATTGAGTCTGCTTCTCCCTCGGATCCTCCCCCACTCATGCTCTCTCTATCTCATTCTCTGTCTCAAATAAATAAATAAAATCTTTTAAAAAATAAAATAAAAGCTAGAGCTATCAGCTCCTGATCCATCTACCAATCTATAGCAGAAACATCTGAATTTAACTCATGTGTAGAAACTGTCCCTGGATTTCTGTTGTAAATTAATTCCCTTATTTAAAGGAACCGTACTGATTTTTTAAATTTACCCATACAAAAATATTAAATCGTGAAAAGTGAAAAAAGAAAGGAAAATAAATTACATATAATCACACACTCATCACACAAAATAGTTAATAATGTTTTGGTGTAGTTCCTTTCCATCTTTTTCTAGATGCATGTGTTTTTGTTTTTGTTTTTTTTACTTTGTTACAATCATAGCATGATTGAATCCTCCTGATCTTTCATTTAACATAAAGTCACTCAGACTTGTCTGTTCCCTGGTTATTGTTCATCTGAGTTGAGGGGTTATTTTAAGGAATCCTCTTGTTTTGGTATGATTAATCATTTCTTTTTATTTAAATCCAAATATTAAAATTATCCGGTTTGCTTAAAGCAGAGTTGCTATAACAGTGTAGATCCCAATTAGCTATGGAGGTGTTGTAAAGAGCCAGCCCAAGAAACTTCTTGTTGATGTCCTTGTACCTGTATTCTCATAGCTTCAGAAAGCAAGGTGCTCTTAGTGGCCATCTCTGTTGAAAGGTAACTCTCACCAGTCCCACTGAAGACTCTTTTGCTCCAGCCAGGGGTCAGCAAATGTTTTAAGAGGCTAAATAGTAAATATTTTAGTGTGGGGGCCATAACTACTGTTAAAACTACTCACTTCTGCAGTTGCGGCTTAAAAAATAACGCAGACGATACTTAAGTGAATGGGTGTGACTTTCCAATAAAAGTTTATATATAAAAATAGGTCCCAATCCTGCTCTAGGCCACCATGTTTTGCTTGGAAGATAGAACAGCCTCATAACTGATCTCTTCACTCTCTCAAGCATGTTCTACACAGCAGCCAGAGTAATCTTTCAAAATCTGATTCTTACTCAGAATCTTCCAGTGGCTCATTATTGGTCTTAGAATCAAAGTTATTAATTCACTTTCCTGCCTCTTGCAAACCGCCCTTTACCCCCAGCTCTGTCCAGGTGTGCTGAACTACTTGTAATC
The DNA here is from genome assembly GCF_009762305.2 of Zalophus californianus. NCBI lineage: Eukaryota > Metazoa > Chordata > Mammalia > Carnivora > Otariidae > Zalophus > Zalophus californianus. The sequence goes on from NC_045598.1 coordinate 19,203,506, forward strand.
CCACCAACTCTTTTCTGTCCTTTTTCCAACCAGGAACTGTCTTCTCCCCTCTCTAGGAAGTCTTCCTGATATTTAGGTGCCCCTCCTTTTTGTTTTGCAGTCTTTGATAGTCTCATGATGTCAATAAATGTTTTTTGATGACTTTTGCTTCCTCGTAGACCCTGCCCAACATCTCTGATCTGTGTCTGAGGGATGTACCCCCAGTCCCTACTCTGGCTGACATCGCCTGGATTGCTGCGGATGAAGAGGAGACATATGCCCGGGTCAGGTAGCTGAGGCAGTAGCTGGTCTGCTGGGGAATGGGGAGCTCCTTCCCACATGAGGTGGCAGGCAACAGGGGAAGTGCTTATGAGGGGCTGAGGGCAACAGGAACAAAAGCTATGGGCTCTGAGTGGGAGCAGAGCCTGGCTGTGTTACTTGTGTAGGAATGGGTGAAGGAATTTTAGAAGGGGTGCAGTGGCTGGCTGTCTCTGACATACTTGTCTTTCCCTGGTCCAGAAGTGACACACGGCCCCTGAGGCATACCTGGAAGCCCAGCCCTTTGATTGTCATGCAGCGCAATGCCTCAGTGCCCAACCTGCGTGGGTCCGAGGAGAGGCTTCTGGCCTTGAAGAAGCCAGCCCTGCCAGCCCTAACCCGCACCACAGAGCTGCAGGATGAGTTGAGCCACCTGCGCAGCCAGATTGCTAAGATAGTGGCAGCTGATGCAGGTAGGAGCCCTTGAGTCAGGGCCAGAACTTAGCAGGTTGTTCCTTTACCTCTGGCTTTTGGTACAGGATAAGGGTAGGAAAATGATGGTCCGTGGTTCAGGGGAACAAAGGCCCAGGGCTCTGGGGTTGTCCTGAGGACTGGCTAGCCTGTAGTACTCCTTGGCTGGTTTCCATCAGCCATTTTGGGCTGACTGGTTTGATTAGGTACAAAATCTTCACTTAACCTGTGACCTCCCCCCCCCCCGCGCAGATTCCCTCCCTTGGCTACAAAAACCAACACCCTCTTCCATGAGCCCTCAAGCAGCTTCCCTTTTCAATGAGAAATAAGGATTCCCCACCATTAAGAGAGAGATCCCCTTTAAGCTATCTTCCTATCTACATATCTTCCCTTTCCTTGTTCCCCCAGAGACCTCTCTATCCCTCCACCTGTCTGTCTGCAGTTAAGGCAGAAGCACCATTGGAAATGGATGGGAGTCTGCCTTGACCCAGTGCATGAAACACCAACATTGGCTCTCTCCCAAGCTGCCCAGGGTTTATCATCCTGTTCGTTCTATCCATCCTCACTTTTTTGCTCCTTGTCAACTTAAAGTCATAGCTCCCAAACCTTACCTATTGGTAAAATTCTCATATATTTAATTCACTCATATGGCAGTTTAATAGAGGAATTGTACTTGAATTTTCCATTTTATATTGGCTACATTTTTGTCATCCAAGAGTCAAGATGAAGTAGTTGATGAAAAATGAAACAAAATCTTTTGTTTTGGAACTTCTTTCAAGATTTGAGAAACTAGGACGACTACACCATTCTGTTTTTGCTATTTCTTCACGTCACGGATAGGAGCACAGTCACAAGCACTAGCCCAGTTAGAGAAAAGGACACATTCTGGCCTTTGTCACCGTTGCTTTGGTAGAAGTAGGGCGGTCACTCCATATAGCCCACTGCAGAATGGGAGCTTTTAGAAGCCTAAGCCTTTATGGGGTGGGTTTTTCCACCCTCACAGAACACTGGAAGAGCTCAGTGCTTTTCCATCTTCTTTAGATTCTGAGAGGGGTGGGTAGTGGAGGAATCTTCACAGGCTTACAGATAACATCCTGGGCTCTCCTAGGATGTCATGTCAAGCGCAGGAAATGAATGTTTGATAGGCAGTGCTTGTAGGGAAAAGATACTACTGCTGTATTCTAGTCCCAATGTCCATCCATGCCTGTTGTTTTCTCTTTCAGCTTCGGCTTCATTAACGCCAGATTTCTTATCTCCAGGAAGTTCAAATGTCTCTTCTCCCTTACCTTGTTTTGGATCCTCATTCCACTCTACAACTTCCTTTGTCATTAGTGACATCACCGAGGAGACCGAGGTAGAGGTCCCTGAGCTTCCATCAGTCCCCCTGCTTTGTTCTGCCAGCCCTGAATGTTGCAAACCAGAACACAAAGCTACCTGCAGCTCGTCTGAAGAGGATGACTGTGTCTCTCTGTCCAAGGCCAGCAGCTTTGCAGATATGATGGGGATCCTAAAGGACTTTCACCGGATGAAACAGAGCCAAGATCTGTAAGTATGTGATAAGGAGCTCTGGTGGTGTGTTTACTGTTTAAATCGCCTGTGGCCAATGATCTAGTAGAAAGAATTTACAAAGTTAAGTCTTCAGTAGTAGCTGTGTATTACTTCATTCACAAAGCTTGCCTGCTTAATAACACCTTGGGCTCCAGTTTGAGGAAAAAACATTTTACATTTGGTTGGGGTGATCTAACCCAATCATTAGTAGAAATTTTACAAGAAGGCTCATCTAATCCAACTTCTGTCCCCCAAACTGGTAGACTTATTTTTGATGGAAGGAGAATTTCATAAAGTTGGGGTTTCTGCTTTAAAATACAGTGGTCCCTTATGCAAACCAGCTCTCCAAATCCAGGCATTTGAGACTCTAAACCTGGCTGTCCAGCAGAACTGCTAAGATTTGTTATAAATACACAAACTTACTAAAGCAGAACCCCCAAGGAGTGGAGCCTTATGTCTGGGGATCTTTTTTCCTTTGTTAATGGAAAGAGCTGGGTTGATGACTAAAAATGAGAAAGTAGCAACATCAGCAAAGATTCAGAAGTGTGACAGACTGATCTTATACCTACCTAACGACCAGTAAAATGTCTTCATAAGGATGTATATAAGTTCACTAGAATTTAAAGCACCAATTTTCTAGATATTTTTGATGTGTTAGGTAACTCAAACCTACCCCAATCTGGAGTTGGTTTTGTTCCCATAGTTCCCTTGTGATGTGAACATTTTACTATGAATTCTAGATCTTTTATAAAAACCTCTGGAAAAAGCCTTAATAACAGATAAGTAATCTGCCTGATAAAGAATTCAAAGGTCATAAAGATGAGAGTGGATGAACAAGGAACTTCAACAAAGAGATGGAAAATACACCAAAGTACTAAATAGAAGTCACGGAGCTGATGAACACAGTAACTAAAAAATTCATCTAGTTTGCCCTGAACTCCTCTAATAGGAGTAACAGAAGTAACAAAAGGAAGGATAAGTGAACTAAAAGACAAAGCAGTAGAACTCCCCCAATCAGAGCAACAAGTAGAAAAAAGAATGGAAAAAAAAAAGTAAAGATAGCTTGCGGGACATCAAATGGACTAATGTTTTCATTATAGGGCTCCCAGAGGAAGAGAAAGGTACAGAAGTCTTATTTGAAAATAGAATGGCTGAGGGGCACCTGGGTGGCTCAGTTAAGCATCTGTCTTCGGCTCGGGTCATGATCCCAGGGTCCTGGGATGGAGCCTGCCTCTCCCTCTGCCCCTCCCCCCGCTTGTGCTTGGATCTCTTGCTCTCTCTCAAATAAATAAATAAAATCTTTAAAAAAAGAAAATAGAATGGTTGAAAATGTCCCTAATGTGGGGAAGCAAACAGACATCCAGATCCAGGAGGCCCAGAGAGTTGCAAATAAGATGAACCCAAAGAGACCCTAAAAGCCACAAGAGAAAAATAACTTACGTAAAAGGGAACCCCCATAAGACTACCAACACGTTTTTCAGCAGATACTTTGCAGGCCAGAGGGAGTAAGAAAGACAATATATTCAAAATGCTGAAAGAAGAAAACTTCCAACCAAGCAAAGTTATCAGAACTAAGAGAGTTTTCCAGACAAGCAAAACTCAAAGGAGTTTATCACGACTAAATCAGCCTTAGAAGAAATGTTAAAATGACCTCTTTAAGCTGAAAAGAGCACTAGTAAGTAACAGGAACACATATCAAAGAATAACTCACTGGAAAGATGATAAAAATAGTGGATTCATCACTTACTAAGGTCAAAAAGACAAAAGTAGTAAAAATAACTGATTACAATAATTAAGGAATACACAAGATAAAAAGATGTAAAATGTGACATCAGAAACATGGGAGTAAAAACGATGAGCTTTAGAATGTGATCAAACTTAAGTTGGCAACTATTTTATCAACTTAAAATAGACTTACAGATATGTTGTTATACTTAAGGCTAATCTTACCTACAAAACAAAACTATGGTAAATACACAAAGATAAAAAGGAATATAAGCATACCACTAGAGAATGTCATCAAACCACAAAGGAAGAGAGCCAGAGAAGAAAGGAATAGAGAACTACAGAAATAGAAAACAATAAAATGGCAATAAGTACATATTTATCAATAATTCTGCTTTAAATGTAAATGGACTCTGATCAAAAGAGTGGCTAAATTAATTAAAAAACAAAACCTATATGTTGCCTACAAGAGACTCCTTTAGATGTAAAAACACACAAAGTGAAGGGATAGAAAAAGATACTCTGTATAAATAAAAACCAAAAGAAAGCCCGGGGTGTCTATACTTATATCAGAAAAAAAGTCAACTTGAAAGATTGTAACAAGACAAAGAGCATTATATAATAATAAAAGAGTCACTCCAACAAGAGATGATATAACATTTGTAAATATTTATGAATATATAAAGCAAATACTAACAGACATGAAGGGAGAAACAACCATACAATAATAGCAGGGGACTTAAACACCCCACCTGTATCAACTGATAGATCATCCAGACAGAAAACAAGAAAACACTGGCCTTAAATGACCTGTTAGACTGGGTAGACTTAACATGTATACAGAACATTCCTTCCAAAACCAGGAGAATATACATTCTCAAGTGCACATGGAACTTTTTCCAGGCTAGATCATGTGGTAGGGCACAAAACAAGTCTGAATAAATTTAAGAAGACTGAAATATCAAGCATCTTTTCCAACTACAGTGATACGAAACTAGAAATGAGTTACACAAAATCTGTGGAAAATTCACAAATATGTGGAGATTAAACATCATCTACTGAACAACTGGGTGGGGGGTGGGGTCAAATCAGAAACCAAAAAAATACCTTGACACAAAAGGGCGCCTGGGTGGCTCATTTAGCATCTGCCTTCAGCTCGGGTCATGATCCCAGGGTCCTGGGATCGAGCCCCACATTGGGCTCTCTGCTCAGAGGGAAGCCTGCCTCTCCCTCTCCCACTCCCCCTGCTTGTGTCCCCTCTCTCTCTGTCTCTCCATCAAAATAAATAAATAAAAATAAAATAAAACCTTGACACAAACAAAATGGAAATATACCAAAATTTAGGAGATGCAGCAAAAACAGTTTCTAAGAGGGACGTTCATAGCAGTGAGTGCCCATCTCAAGAAACAAAATTCCCAAATAACACAACTTCACACCTTAAGAAACCAGAAAAAAAAAAAAGCAAATGAAACCCCAAGTTAGTAGAAGGAAGGAAATAACAGGGATTAAAGCAGAAATAAATGAAATAGAAACTAAAAAGCAACAGAAAAGATGAAAGTAATTGATGGGTCCTTGAAAAGATAAATAAAATTGACAAATCTCTAGCCAGAATCACCATAAAGAGGACTCAAAATCAGAAATGAAAGATACTACAACTAATAACACAGACACCAAAGGATAAGAGACTAAAAATTATATGCCAACAAATGGACAACCTAAAAGAAATGGATAAATTCCTAGAAACATACAATCTACCAAGACTGAATCATAAAGAAATAGAAAATCTGAACAGATTGATTACTAGTAAGGAGATTAAATCAGTAATCAAAAACCTCCCAATGAATAAAAATCCAGGACCATGTAGATGGCTTCATTGGGTGAATTCTACTAAACATTCAAAGAATACCAGTATTTCTTAAACTCTTCCAAAAAAGAGAAGATGAGGGAACTCTTTCAAATTCATTTTACAAGGCCAGCATTATCCTTACACCAAAACCATACAATGACACCAGGAGAAAATAAAATTATAGGCCAATATCCCTGATGAACATAGATGCAAAAATCCTCAACAAAATATTAGCAAACTGAATTCAACAATACCTTAAAAGGTATATAATCCTTTTATATCAAGTGGGGTTTATTCAAGGAATGCAAGGATAGTCCAACAATCTACAAATCGATACGATGTACCATAGTAATAAAACAAAGGATAAGAGTCATGTTCATCTCAATAGATACAGAAAAAGCATTCAACAGAATTCAACATCCATTTGTGATAAAAAAAAAAAACTTTCAACAAAGCAGGTATAGAAAGAACATACCTCAACATAATAATAAAGGCCAGATATGACAAGCCCACAGCTAACATCACACTCCACGGTAAAAGCTGAAAGCTTTTCCTCTAAGATGAGGAATAAGAAAAAGATGCCCATTCGCCACTTTAGTCAACATAATATTGGAAGTCCTAGCCTGAGCAATTAGGCAAAAAAAAGAAAGAACAGGCATCCAAACTGGAAAGGAAGAAGTAAAACTCACTATTTGCAGATGACATGAAATACAGAAAACCCTAAAAACTCAAAAAAATTGTTGGAATAAAGGAATTCAGTAACGTTGCAGGATACAAAATAAGTCAAAATCAGTTGTGTTTCTATACACTACTGACAGACTATCAGAGAAATTAGCAACCCCATTTACAATTTCATCAAAAGAACAGAATACCTAGGATAAAAATTAAGGACGTGAAAGAGCTGTATCCTGAAAACTACAAGACATCAAGGAAGGAAATTAAAGGAAACAAATATTCCATGCTCATGGATTGTAAAAATATCGTAAAAATATCCGTACTACCCAAAGCAGTCTACAGATTCAATGCAAATGCTATCAAAAGTCCAATGGCATTCTTTACAGAACTAGAAGAAAGTATCCCTAAAATTTGTATGGAACCCCAAAGACCCCAAATGGCCAAAGCAATCTTGAGAAAGAACAACGCTGAAGGCATCACACTCCCTAATTTCAAACTCTATTACAAAACTGTAGTAATTAAAACAAAATGGTATTGGCATAAAAACACATCATTGGAGCACAACAGAGCCCAGAAATAAACCCACGCATATATGGTCAGTTTACAACAAAGGACCCAGGAACATACAGTAAGGAAAAGACAGTCTCTTCCATAAATGGTGCTAGGACAACTGGACAGCCACATACAAATGAATCTCAACCACTATCTTACACAGGCAGTAAGCTCCTTGACATAGGTCATGGCAATGATATGTTTTCAACCAGACACTAAAAGCAACACAAGCAAAAATAAACAAGTGGGACTGTATCAAAGTAAAAAGCTTCTGCACAGCAAAGGAAACCATCAACAAAATGAAAACATAACCTATTGCATGGGAGAAAATATTTGCAAATCATATATCCAATAAGGGTTAATATCCAAAATATATAAAGAACTCATACAACTCAATAGCAAGAAATGAAAAGACAAGACCAAAAACCCAGTCTGATTAAAAAAATGGGTATAGGACTCAGATATTTTTCCAGAGAAGACATATGGATGACCAATAGGCACATGAAAAGATGCTGAACATGACTAATCATCAAAGAAATGCAAATCAAAACCACAAATTTCACCTCACACCTGTTAGAAAGACTTATCAAAAAGATAAAAAATAAGTATTGGCAAGGATGCAGAGAAAAGGGAACCCTTGTGACTATGGATAGGAATGTAAATTGGTGCACACACTATGGAAAACAGTATGCAGGTTCCTCAAAAAATTAAATAGAACTACCACATGAGGGGTGCCTGGTTGGCTCAGTTGGTTAAGCATCTGACTCTTGATTTCAGCTCAGGTCATGATTTCAGGGTCTTGAGAATGGGCATGGAACCTGCCTAAGATTCTCTCTCTCCCCCTCCCCCCCACCCAAAAACCTACCATATGACCCAGCAAGTCCACTTCTGGGTATTATCCAAAAACAAAAACACTTAACTTGAGAAGACAGATGCACCCCCATATTCACTGCAACATTATTTACAATAGCCAAGATACGGAAAAAACTAAGTGTCCATCGGGATGAATGGATAAAGAAATTGTGGTATATATACAGAATGGAATGTTATTCAGCCTTAAAAAAGACTGAAATCTTGCCATTTGCCTCCCTCTCTCTCCCCCTCTCTAAAAAAAAAGGTTGGGGGCACCTGGGTGGCTCAGTTGGGTTAAGCATTTGACTCTTGATTTCATCTCAGGTCATGATCTCAGGGTTGTGTGATGAGCCCTGTCTTGGGCTCTGTGCAGCATGGAGCCTGCCTAAGATTCTCTTTCCCTTTCCCTCTGCCCTTCCCCCCCCGTCTTTTTTTTTTTTTAAGATTTTATTTATTTGTCAAAGAGAGCACACACAAGGGGAGCGGCAGGCAGAGGAAGAAGCAGGCTCCTTGCTGAGCAAGGAGCCTGATGTGGCACTCAATCCCAGGATGCTGGGATCATGACCTGAGCAGAAGGCAGACACTTAACCAACTGAGCCACCCAGGCATCTTGCCATTTGTAACAATATAATGACTAGAGGGCATTATGCTAAGTGAAATAAGCCAGACAGAAAACTATAGGATCACATATGTGAATCTAAATTAAAACAAAACAACAAAAAACCAAGCTTGTAGATAATAAAGAACAGATTGGTGCTTGCCAGAGGCTGGGGGTAGGAATGGGGGAAATAGGTGAAGGGTGTCAAAAGGTAAAAAAGAAATTTAAAACTTTTTAATTAAAAAAAAAAGGTTGTACCCATATGTTTCCAATTAAAAACATCTCAGAGCTCCTCTGATGAGCAGACAAGGTTGTAGGAAATCCTCAGCACACCTTTTCCCCAGAACTAATAGTAAAGGTCAGAACAGCCACGTCCACAGTCACTTCCCCTGCTGACCTGGGGAAATGCTAGTAAGACAAGACAGCAACAGAAGGTGGGAGCAGAAGCTTAGCTACAGTAGGCCAACTCTTAACTGGTTGATAGTCCTTTACTCTTGCCCACATTTTATAGCCATTTCAGGAAATAGTAAAGCATTCAGTTAAACTAGCTAGCTTGGTTTTGGACTCTGGATTTGCTACTTACTGGCTGAGCGCCTGTTGACTTTGGGCAAACTGTAGAACACTTCTGTTTCCGTTTCCTCATCTGAAAAGACTTCTTGGTAAGATTGTTGTGAGGACTAAATGAGATAATGTATTCAAAGACACAAAACACTGCCCAAGAGCAAGTACTTCATAAATACAAGCTGTTATTTTGTCTCCAGGAACCGGAGTTTATTGAAGGAGGAAGACCCAGCTGTCCTTATCTCTGAGGTCCTAAGGAGGAAGTTTGCTCTGAAGGAAGAAGATATTAGTAGAAAAGGAAACTGACAGAACTCAGCTCTGCAAATTCAGTCTCATGCTCCTGGAATTCCTTCAATAGCTGCCTTCCTCACCACAGACCTTTTTGCCTCTCAGAAATCTTTTGCAACAGTCTTGCCGAAAGCTAGAGCTTGGACTGAAAGAGCAAAGTTGGATCATGCTTCCTTTGCTTTAAACCTTAGCAGAAGCTAAGGCCTGTTTTGCACCAAGACACTTGTTACAGGTAAATGTATAGGTTGGAATGTCTCCGTCCAAAGGGTGAGACAGAAGTTGGGTTTTTCCTTGCCTCTGTGTGAAAACAGGTCCTAAATGAATGGCTTACTTCACTGCATTAGACCCCATAACTGGTCTCACCGGACACTTTGTGCCCAGCCGTCACTCTCAGCGGCTTCCTTGCAGCAGAGCAGGGCTGAGGGCTGAGGGGCTATAAATGTTTATATGTGTTGACAGGGCAGGGAAAATCTTATGCTGCTCCATCATAAACTGACATCAGTGCCCAGCAATCACCCTCTCCCTCTTTCCTGTCCCTAGATGTAGAGGTCAGACCTCTGGACCAGCTGACACTTGGGCTGCTGCTGGGAGGCCTGGGTTTTTTTCTTAAATATATTTTGTAATACTGTACAACCAAATCTACCCTCCCAGGCCGTGGGGCCTCATGGTTCCACTGATTGAAAATGCTTTCTCTTCCATGGACTTTAGCTTAAGCCCAGTAGGAAAGAGAAATGGGAAGGAGAAACAGAGCACCATCCTTCTTCCAGGCCCTTGACTGCTCCTTTGCACTGGGCCAAGGTTTGTACCTACCACACCATGCATGACTCAGAAGCCCTCAGGTCCCTTTCTCTACGGTATGTATCCTGTGTGTGTTTGGGTTGAAGCACTACCTGATATTAAATGAAGGATATGGAGAGACGGTGCATGTGCTGTTTGTCTCTGCGCTGTAACCACCTGGTATCATGAGTATAGGATTCCTGTTAATTTTAAGGTATGTGAACTCTCATAAACAGTTCCTGGCTTCCCCTCTTTTCTTATAAAGTCCCGCCTACATAAAAGAAAACTTCCGTAGGGAGCCTCTTTTCCCTTTCTGTAGGGATTTTACCCTAAACTCTTAAGTAGTTCCATCTTAGAACTTGCACACTTGCCCCCTAGAGGCTATTTAAGCCTCTTAAAGTAGCACACCTGCAACATGGGAAACTGCCACCTGGTGGATAACATCTTGGATAGACACGGGTGTTAAGATGGGACCCATGGCAATGATATAACATATTAACTATTAAAAAGTTGCATTTTCAGAAATAAAATGGTAATGTTTTAATTACCATCAGAGTCAGCTTTGTAAACAGCCATTTATTTGGATTCATAGTTTTACAAAAGGAGTTCTCTTACACGTTGTAGAAGATTGGTATCATCACAGCTAGATTGCTATATAGCCTCAGGCTTTTTTTTTTTTTTTAAAGCACAGGCTTTTTAAAAATATTTTTTTAAAGATTTTTTTTATTTATTTGAGAGAGAAAGAGAGCACAAATGGGGGATGGGGAGGGGCAGAGGAAGAGGGAGACTCTCCACTGAGCAGGGAGCCCGATGAGGGGCTCGATCCCAGGACCCTGAGATCATGACGTGTGCTGAAGGCAGACGCTTAACCAACTGAGCCACCCAGGGGCCCCAGCAAGGCTTTTTCTTAGAAGTTTAAACACAGAATATAAGACTTTAAAATGCTGTCAAGTCCCCACAAAAATAAAATAAGTTGTTTTTTTTTTTTAAACCTACCATTGGGGTGCTTGGGTGGCTCAGTTGGTTAAGCGTCTGACTCGATCTGAGCTCAGGTCTTGATCTCAGGGTCATGAACTCAAGCTGTATTGGGCTCCACACTGGGCATGGAGCCTACTTTAAAACCAAAAACACCCTACCATCATTCTACTTTCTATTTATCTCTCTATCCTCCCTGCTCCCATACCTCTAGACCCAGGAGGATGTGCCTTATCACTCAAAAAGGTGTCAGAAATAATGGTCCCAAGGTTGTGTGGTTAAGACAACAGCCAGAAATTAGAAGAACACACATCCGTAAGAAGCAGTGTCCTAGTCAGACATCTGAAAGGGCAAAGAGGTGGCTTTGCAGGCTGAGTAAGGGCTCTTTACTGGAAGGATAATTACCTGCCCTACCTCCTCGGTGCTCATCACAGACTTGTACAAGGTTACCAGCCACCTCTTCCTTGGGGAGAGGCACAATGTCAATCATACAGTCTCAAAAGTGGCACCTCCTGCTTTATTTACACAACGAAAATGCTCAGTAATAACGTCATCCCTTGCCTCCCTTGCCACCTCTCTGCCCAACATTTTCCTATAGCTTTGTCATCTCAAGGTACTTCTGGAACCAACCATCATAAAGACATTTAGACTTGGTGCCTGATAACTTGATTACCTTCAGAGTCCTGCGTAAAGAGCAAATCAGGCTGCAGATTTAACTGAGTGGGCCTCTCCTGGCACTGAGCCCAAGAGCTATTATGAAACTGCTGTAAGCCCCGATTCTGATTGTTTGTTACATCTCGGAAAGGAGCTCTGGAGTTGTGGGCAATGACCCGCTGGCCCTGAGAATCCTCAGTGAAAAGCTGACTCCAGGAGTCCTTGTCATTCTTTTCACTGTCCCAGGAAAACGCAGGGACAGGACAAGGGCTTTGTTTCATTGAGTCTGTGTTTTCTCCATTCCAGGAATCCCTGCATGTTTGAAGGAGGATGGGGGCCTGCCTGGTTTCTCTGGCAGACACCTTTTCCAATTTAATCTTGTCCAGGGACTGAAGGCCCTCGCCCCCAGGTGGTTGAACGCGTCTCTCCACATCCTGATGGTTTTTTTCCTTAGATCCATGAAGCCATTCCCTTTTCCAGGAAGAATCTTTCTCTCCTTCCTTTTGGTCCAGCAAGTAAGAACCTTCCAAGTTCTGAGTGAAGGAACAAGAGATTGAGGCTTTACTCTTTCCAGCACAGACCAAGGTGTCAGACTGGGGCAAAGACAGCATAGTCAAAAATGGAGTTCCCATTCTGTGGTGGTCAGAAGCCTGGAGGGAATGAGGAGAACGTCCAGCTTCCTGGGTATCTGCAGGGGTTGAAGTGGCTAATGGGGGTGACATGCAATCGTCCTCCAAGCCCTGGATCAGATGATCTAGATGGGTTGCATCTTTCTTAGACTCGTTGTTGATCTGACTTTCTATATGAGATGAAACACTCCTCTGGTCACCACCATTTGTCTTTCCTAGCAAAATAGACGTGAATGATTATTCTGCAGGAAATCTCTGCCCCAAGCAGGATTTAGCTGGCTTTTTCTGAAATCAGTATCAGCTACTATCACTATCTAGCACAGGGGTCTTAGACTCATCACACACTTTTATAGCTGATCTTCCTGCTTTTTTTTTTTTTTTTAAGATTTTATTTATCTGAGAGAGAAAGAACGGGAGGGGGGGCAGAGAGGGAGAAGGAGACTCCCCACTGAGCAGGAAGCCCGATGCGGGGGGTCAGTCCCAGGATCTGGAGATCACGACCTGAGCTGAAGGCAGACGCTTAACTGACTGAGCCACCCAGGCGCCCCATGATCTTCCTGCTTGCAATCTCTACTTTCTCCAGAATGATCCTTCTAAAACACAGACCTTATATTCCACTCCTCAAATATATGGATGCTTCCAAATGATCTACCTAATAAAGTCAAACATGGTACGTATACTCAGACCACAGCCTACTTTATCAACTGTGTTTTAGTATATGGGCACATCAGTTTTAATTTTTTTATTTAATATGGTTTCTGTTAAATAGTGATCTTGGCCAAATATATATTCCTGGATATTATCCTTTGAGAAATACGCACAACACAATTTTTGTAAGGTCACTAAGATCACATTAACCATCCAACTCTAAGAAACCCTCTGGTAACAGTACAAAGAACATTAGGTCCTCTACTCTGCAGACATTGCCTGGGAAAGGGAATAAACACAATTAGATGATAAGTCAACCAATTGGAAGAACAATAATAAACAACTACTAGTGTCCAGCCTATCCATTTTATCAGGCATGGAATGGATACTGTTCTACCTTAAGGATGAATACCGTGGACTACCCACTCCCCCCCCCCAAATTATACCAAAATCTAATTACAAAGCTGAATGATTTCCTTTTTCCTTCTCCAACAAGAATTAATACTGCAGAAACTGTTTTGTGAAAGATTTCTCAACTTTGCCTAAGAATTCCAACAGATTATAGAATATACCAGAATTCTGAAATAGCGGGGGATGACTGGGTGGCTCAGACTGTTAAGCGTCCGACTCTTAATCTCAGCTAGGCCTTGATCTTGGGGTCGTGAGTTCAAGCCCCATGTTGGGCTCCATGTTGGGCATGAAGCCTACTTTAAAAAAATTTTTTTTTTTTTTTTTGAAATCAGAAGTGTCCTTGAGGGGCGCCTGGGTGGCTCAGTTGGTTAAGCGACTGCCTTCGGCTCAGGTCATGATCCTGGAGTCCCGGGATCGAGTCCCACATCGGGCTCCCTGCTCGGCAGGGAGTCTGCTTCTCCCTCTGACCCTCCCCTCTCTCATGTGCTCTCTCTCTTTCTCATTCTTTCTCTCAAATAAATTTAAAAAAAATCTTTAAAAAAAAAAAAAGTGTCCTTGAAAAAAATCTGCCCTTGTTACTTAAAGCAAAAGAGTGCTTATTTTAAGTTTCTGTTTGGGGCAGGGACAGTAGATTTGGAAGATTTATGCAAAGCAATCCTGGGAATCGCATCAAGAGTTAGAGCTCTCCTCCTAAAACCCTCCAGCTGGCAGACACATGCTCTGAGGCAGCTCATTCCCTGAAAAGGGACACGTAAGCAAAAAACTGCCAAAGGATGATGAGACACAAGCCAACTTTATGCCAACCTTTCTAAGAAAAAAAGCATTTTGAACTCTGACAATTTGAGAAGCATTATACAGAAATATCTGTTATCAAGTAATCCTATAGAGACTGGTCATTATGGCCAATCCAAGACATTTACCTAAATAATGGCAGGTCAGCTCCCCTGCACACCCCAACTCCCCAAGCATACCTTTCTCCTCACTGCTCTGTCAGGGAATACAAATATTTAATATTAGACTGAGCACACAGAATGAGAAAATGTTGGTAAAAGCATGTATATAATGCTCTGCAGAAGGGGATGTTTTGTTGTTTGATATCCTCTTCTAATGAGTTAGCTAAGTTAAACACAATGCACTGGTGTCACCATTTCTCATAAATTTTCCAGCATGGAAAAATGCACACACTCCCTTCTCCCTGGGTATTCCCAGGCAGGTCATCATACCTGGATGCAAGGTGAAGAAGGAAGCAATGCTGGTCTGCCGAGTGCCTGTAGGTGGAATTCTTTGAGTAAAAGAAATCTTAGCCTTTTTCTCTCCAGGAAAGAGTGTTAGCATTTTGGTGTCTGGCTTCATTAAATGTGTCTGAGGAGGGGGAGAAAAAGAATAATAGAACCTATTAACATCAAAACAGCTGCCCGACAGGAGAGATTCAGTAAACACCTGTGACCCTCATGGAGCCACACTGGGACTTTTGGGCTCCACTCCTATCCTATTCTCTAGGTAGTTTTGCTGTACATCATCATCTACCATTTCCTGCCACACTGATGGTGTTTGTTTTTATCAGGAAATCACATTTTCCAACTATAGCCCAATCTTTCTGCTTCCCCACAGAAATCAATCACGTTGACTTAAACAAACAGGATTTGTTGAAGTGATTCCAGGAATGATACTCTCTCTTACATGCAAAGATAACTAATGATTCTACATCAGCAGCAGCTGACACATTTCTGGTGGTTTTCAAACAGTCACATACGGTTCGGAGCACAGCTCACACGGCTTGGGTTCAAATCCTTCCAGTTCTGCCACTGCTACTTATGAACTGTGTGACCCTACGCAAGCTGCTCAATCTAGGTCTCATTCTCGTGTGTGAAATGAGGGCAGTATAGTACCTATCCCATGGGGCTGTTATGAGGATTTGGTGAGTTAATTCACGTAAAAGGCTTACACAGTTCCTCGGGTTCAATACTAATTGGTTATTACTAGGTTATTACAGCCAGTCTTATCCACTCTCAGCCCCTTTATACTTTACAGTATGAATTTGTACGAAAAAGGTTAGGGAAGTAAGTTTTGTCAATAACTATAAGTATAACCTCATCTTTATTTAGTATGATTCGTTTTTGTTTCCACTTGCTTGTTATGGAATACCTGAGAAGTAACCCTGAGAACAGGGTAATTTATATTCAATTCAGTTTGCATGAAAACCAAAGAAATGAGATTTGCTGATTTTCATGTTGTAAGTTGGAGACAGGTCTGAAACGAACTCAAATTATTAAAATTCTAGCCCAAAGTTGACTTCATTTTTACATTTGGAAACCAAAATGTACATTAAGTGCATAAAAGAAGAAATCCTCGGTGTAAAACTCATACTCTAACTTGCAGTACTGGTGTGGAACTTTCCCCTCCACCATACAAAACTAGAAAACTGGATAAAATACATGAAACAAGTGGTATTAGATGGTGGACAACAGGAATTGCATTGGATTGTGAGCCCTCAGAGAAGGAAAACAAATGAGGTGAGCCCTATGATAACCCTAGCTTTATGCCTGGAATCACTTGCCAGACCAAAACAGATAAAGTACACAGGCAGTGCATTCTGGGTTAATTGAATGCATCGAGATTGGAATTTGGAGAAGCTGAGGTGGCCACTCCTCTCAAGTTGCTAAGTCCATATTCCCTCACCTTGAACCTGGGAAGAACAATAAAGTATGATAAAAATAACACTATATGGTTTCCAAAACTAGGTCATAAAAATGCCATGCATCTTAGAACCTGGCCAGCATGCTATGAGGAAGCCCAAACAGGCACATGGCTCTCTCAATTTTATATGAGACACATCCTAGATATGTGAAATTATGTGAGATAGTATGCCAACAAGTATTTTAGCACCTATATGCTAGGTACTGGGAATATAATGATGAACAAAACAGACTGTTTCTGCCCTGGTAAAGCTTACAACTTATGGGAAAAGACAGACTAATAATACATAGTTATTTAAATGACTACAAGAATACTAAGTCCTACAACACAAATACAAAGGATTGTAAGAGAATGTTATGAAAAATTATATGCCAACAAATTGGACAACCTAGAAGAAATGAATAAATTCCTAGAAACATATAACCTCCCAAAACTGAATCAGGAAGAAATAGAAAATTTGAACAGACCGACTACCAGCAATGAAATTGAATCAGTAATCAAAAAACTCCCAACAGTCAAAAAGTTCAGGACCAAAGAGCTTCACAGATGAATTCTACCAAACATTTAGAGAAAAGTTAATACCTATTCTCAAACCATTCCCAAAAATAGAAGAGGAAAGGAAAACTTCCAAATTCATTCTATGAAGCCAGCATTACCCTGATATCAAAACCAGATAAAGATACTATAGAAATAGAGAACTACAGGCCAATATCTCTGATGAACACAAATGCAAAAATCTTCAACAAAATATTAGCAAACCCAATCCAACAATACATTAAAAAAATCATTCACCACAATCAAGTGGGATTTGTTCCTGGGATACAAGGGTGGTTCAATCTTCACAAATCAATCAATGTGATATATATCACGTCAGTAAGATAAAGTATAAAAACCATATGATCATTTCAGTAGATGCAGAAAAAGCATTTGACAAAGTACAACATCTATTCATGATAAAAACCCTCAATGAAGGGGCGCCTGGGTGGCTCAGTTGGTTAAGCGACTGCCTTCGGCTCAGGTCATGATCCTGGAGTCCCGGGATTGAGTCCCACATCAGGCTCCCTGCTCAGCAGGGAGTCTGCTTCTCCCTCTGACCCTCTTCCCTCTCGTGCTCTCTCTCATTCTCTCTCAAATAAATAAAATCTTTAAAAAAAAAAAAAACCCTCAATGAAGTAGGTTTAGAGAGAACATACCTCAACATAATAAAGGCCATATATAAAAAACCCACACCTAACATCATACTCAATGGTGAAAAACTGAGAGCTTTTCTTCTAAGGTCAGGAACAAGACAAGGATGTCCACTCTCACCATTTCTATTCAATATAGTATTGAGGGGCGCCTGGGTGGCTCAGTCGTTGAGCATCTGCCTTCGGCTCGGGTCATGATCCCACGGTCCCGGGATTGATCCTGGGGTCCTGGGATGGAGCCCCGCATCGGACTCCCTGCTCCACAGGAAGCCTGCTCTCCCTCTCCCTCTCTGACGCGCCCTGCTTGTGTGCCCTCTCTCACTGTGTCTCTGTCAAATAAATAAAATCTTAAAAAATATACATATATATAGTATTGGAAGTCCTAGCCACAGCAATCAGACAAGAAAAATGAATACAAGGCATCCACATTGGTAAGAAGTAAAATTTTCACTACTTGCAGATGACATAGTACCATATATAGAAAACCCTAAAGACTCCACCAAGAAACTACGACTGCTAAATGAATTCAGTAAGGTTACAGGATACAAAAATCAGTGTACAGAAACCCATTGCATTTCTATATGCTAATAATGAAATAGCAGAAAGAGAACTTAAGAAAACAATCCCATTTACAACTGCACCACCAAAAATAGTAAAATACCTAGGAATAAACTTAACCAAGGAGGTGAATGACCTGAAACGACTCTGAAAACTATAAACACTGATGAAAGTGAAGACAACACAAACAAATGAAAAGATATTCCATGCTCGTGGATTGAAAGAACAAATATTGTTAAAATGTCCAAACTACCCAAAGCAATCTGCCAATTTAATGCAATCCCTATCAAAATACAAACAGTATTTCTCCACAGAACTAGAACAATCAGTCATAAAATTTGTATGGAACCACAAAGACCCCGAATAGCCAAAGTAATCTTGAAAAAGAAAAACAGAGCTGGAGGTATCACAAGTCCAGATTTCAAGTTATACTACAAAGTTGTAGCAATCAAAACAGTATGGTACTGGCATAAAAACAGATATATCGGGGCGCCTGGGTGGCTCAGTTGGTTAAGCGACTGCCTTCGGCTCAGGTCATGATCCTGGAGTCCCAGGATCGAGTCCCACATCGGGCTCCCTGCTCGGCGGGGAGTCTGCTTCTCCCTCTGACCCTCTTCCCTCTCATGCTCTCTCTCATTCTCTCTCTCTCTCAAATAAATAAGTAAAATCTTAAAAAAAAAAAAAAGAAATAAAAAAAACAGATATATCGATCAATGGAACAAAATAGAAAACTCAGAAATAAACCCACAATTATATGGTCAATTAATCTTCAACAAAGGAGGCAAGAATATGCAATGGGAAAAAGTATCTTCAACAAATGGTGTTGGGAAAACTGGACAGCTACATGCAAAAGAATGAAGCCAGACCACTTTCTTATACCATACACAAAAATAAACTCAAAATGGATTAAGGACCGGGCACCTGGGTGGCTCAGTCGGTTAAGCATCTGCCTTTGGCTCAGGTCATGATCCCAGGGTCCTGGGATCAAGGCCCGAGTTGGGCTCCCTGCTCTGTGGGGAGTCAGCTTCTCCCTCTGCTGTGCTCCTCTCCACCCCACCCCCTCCCCCACTTGTGCTCTCTCTTGTGTGCCCTCTTTCTCTCTCTCAAATAAAATCTTTTTTTAAAAAAATGGATTAAGGACCTAAATGTAAGACCTGAAAAGATAAAAATCCTAGGAGAGCACAGGCAGTAATTTCTCTGACACTGGCCATAACATTTTTCTATTTTTTTTTAAGATTTTATTTATTTGACAGAGAGAGACACAGCCAGAGAGGGAACACAAGCAGGGGGAGTGGGAGAGGGAGAAGCAGGCTTCCCGCAGAGCAAGGAGCCTGATGTGGGACTCGATCTCAGGACCCTGGGATCATGACCTGAGTCGAAGGCAGACGCTTAACGACTGAGCCATCCAGGTGCCCTGGCCATAACATTTTTCTAGATACGTCTCCTGAGACAAGGGAAACAAAAGCAAAAATAAACTATTATGACTACCTCAAAATAAAAAATTCTTCATAGCAAACTATCAACAAAACTAAAAGACAACCCACTAAAGAGAAGATATTTGCAAATAATGTATCTGATAAAGGGTTAATAGCCAAAAAATTATAATGAAGAACTTATATAACGCAATACCCAAAAAACCCCCAAATAATCCAAATAAAAAATGGGCAAAAGACATGAACAAGGGTGCCTGAGTGGCTCAGTCGGTTAAATGTCCAACTCTTGATCTCGGCTGAGGTCTTGATCTCAGGGCATGAGTTCAAGCCCCACATTGGGCTCCACACTGGGTGTGTGGAGCCTACTTAAAAAAAAGAAGACATGAACAGACATTTCTCCAAAGAAGACATACAAATGCCCAACAGACACATGAAGATGCTCAATATCATTCATCATCAGGGAAATGGGAAATGCAAATCAAAACTGCAATGGTGTATCATCTCACACCTGTCAGAATGACTAAAATCAAAAAACACAAGAAACAACAGGTGTTGGTGAGGATGTGGAGAAAAAGGAACCCTCATGCACTGTTAGTGGGAATGCAAACTGGTATAGCCACTGTGGAAAACAGTATGGAGGTTCCTCAAAAAATTAAAAATAGAACTACCATATGATCCAATAATCACACTACTGGGTATTTACCCAAAGAATACAAAAACACTAGAGGTGCCTGGGTGGCACAGTCAGTTAAGCTTCTGAATCTTGGTTTCGGCTGGGGTTGCAATCTCCGTGTGGTGAGATTGAGCCCCACACTGGGCTCCACACTCAGTGCAGAGTCTGCTTGAGATTCTTTCCCTCTCCCTCTGCCCCTCCTGCTTGGGCTGTCTCTCAAATAAATAAATCTTAAAAAAAAATACAAAAACATTAACTCAAAAGGATATATGCACCCCTATGCTTATTATAGCATTATTTACAACAGCCCAAGTGTCCACTGATAGATAAATGGATAAAGAAAATGTACTGTACTATACACACACACACAGTGGAATATTGTTCAGCCATAAAAAAGAATGAAATCTTGCCATCTGCAACATGGGTGGATCTAAAGAGCATAATGCTAAGCAAAGTAAGTCAGAGAAAGACAAATACCGTAAGTTTCATTCATAAATGGAATTTAAGAAACTAAACAAATGAAAAAAGGAAACAAACAAAAATGGGCTCTTAATTATAGAGAACAAACAGACGGTTACCAAATGGAAGGTGGGTGTGTGACGGGTGAAAGAGGTGAAGGGGATTAAGAATATACTTATCTTGTTGAGCACTGAGTAACGTATGAAATGTTGAATCACTGAAACGAATTTAACACTATATGTTAATTATACTGGAATTAAAATAAAATTTAAAAACATACTAAGTTCTCTGAAGAAGACTTATACAGGGGCACCTGGGTGGTTCAGTCAGTTAAGCATCTTCCTTCAGCTCAGATCATGATCCCAGAGTCCTGGGATCAAGCCCCGCGTCGGTGTCTCTGCTCAGCGGGGAGTCTGCTTCTCCTTCTCCCTCTGTCCTCCCTCACCAAGCTCAAGCTCGCTCCCTCTCATTCTATCTCAAATAAATAAATAAAATCTTAAAAAAAAGACTTATACAAACTACATATTATCAGAAAACAGTAAGACCTCAATTAACAAAACATCTGGAAATAAAGCTTTTCACCAAGTTGGCCAGCTTAGCAAGAGTACGACATTCCTTACTTAGGTCAGAGCAATGTCAAGAGTGATACTGCCTCCAGGTATATATAGCTCCCTTAGAAGACTTTGGCTTTAAGGAACTATGTTTATCTCAGTGGAATGTTTATTTATTTTTTAAAGATTTATATTTACTTATTTGACAGAGAGAAAGAGCACGCACGAGGAGCAGCAGCAGAGGGAGAGGGAGAAGCAGGCTTACCGCCCAGCAGGGAGCCTGATGCAGGACTCGATCCCAGGGAATTAGAAAAAAAAAATCCCTCCTGAGATAAATCCTCTTATGAGAGCATACCATCTTGCTCAAAATCTGTCAATAGTTTCTTTACTACCTTATAGCATAAAGTACTGACTCTCAGACTGCACACACCAGTATGATTCTAGTTACCCTTTTCTCCATTACCAAAACCCCTTTGTGTATACTGTAGCATGATACTCACCCACGAGCCAGTCCCTATTATGGCCTCTGCCTTCCTCATTTTTGTGCCTCACACGGAAGGGCCTTTTTCACACCCACATCTGAAATGCTACATATACTTCGGCTTAGCCCCAAGCATTCCTGATTCCCACAACCAGAGGTAATCTCTTCCCCTTCTAAACTTGACATTTATCACTTGGTATTTCAAGACCTACCTAACAAAATTCTGGTATCAACATTTGATTCACATACTTTTTATCCTGTCCTCCACTGAACTAGCTTAATACATATGGTAAGTACTCAATTCAATAAATATTTTAGGAAGAAGGCAGATATACAGGAAGGACACATTTTGGTTATTTTTTTTTTAAGATTTTATTTATTTCTTTGACAGAGAGACAGCGAGAGAGGGAACACAAGCAGGGGGAGTGGGAGAGGGAGAAGCAGGCTTCCTGCGGATCCTGGGATCATGACCTGAGCCGAAGGCAGACGCTTAACGACTGAGCCACCCAGGCGCCCCTGGTTATGTTTTATATATATAACTACTCATTATATTTTCAACATCAAAAAAGCTCTCAGAAAACATTAAGCCTTTCCCAGTACTGTGATCAAAGTGAAGATGAGCTCCTGTCACTGTAATTGATGTCACACATAAGGTCCAGAGCACAGATGGGATAAGTATACCCACTGAAAACTGAAGGTTTTCCTCCCAAAGTAATCTAACAATACTAAATTTATTGCAAGAACATTCTCTAGAATGTGCCAAGTGATAAAAAATCACTTGGCACTGATTTTTCATCTAAACCTAATGAAAACTCAACAGGGATAAGAGAAAAAAGCAATTTCTTTTAAGTATCACAACTCCTAAACTGGAGATCTGATATGTCTACATCCATTAGCATTTCATTACTAAGTCTCATAAAAGGGTACTTCTTGCTAATGAGATTTTTCTCACTTAAAGGATGTCACACATGTCAGAGATCATTGTAGTATAGTGTTTTCATACATTTGCCATCAGTTTTGCCCTAATAAGACCATCTATTGAAGATTTGTTTAAACCTCCTGATTTTAACTACTTCCAATACAGCAATGGCTAAATGTGGCCCTCTCAATAGCAGAGTTAACAGTCCCATGAAAGAAAGAAGAGCTCACTTAAATTGGAAAGTAGATGCCTCAAATAAAATGCAATGGAGTAGAAATCACTCTGGAATAAATCCCCCAGTCTCCCCTGGAAGGTGTCAACCTTGTGAAAAGAAGTATTAGTGTGTATGTGTGTGTGTGTGTGTGTACACACAATATATACAGCTGACGCTTGAACAATGTGAGGGTTAGGGCCACCGACTCCCTGCATAGTCAAAAATCCACATAACTTTTGACTCCCCAAAAACTTAACTATTAACAGCCTACTGCTGACCAAAAGCCTTGTGGATAACAGTCAATTAACACATACTTTGTACATTATATGTATTCTTACAATAAAGTAAGCTAGAGAAAAGAAAGTATTAAGAAAATCATAAGGAAGAGAAAATACATTTACAGTACTGTATTTAGAAAAAAATCCACAAGTGGGCCCATGCAGTTCAAACCCGAGTTGTTCAAGGCTCAACTGTAAACACAATCAGCCTACATTATTATA
This sequence comes from Zalophus californianus, assembly GCF_009762305.2. Classification (NCBI taxonomy): domain Eukaryota; kingdom Metazoa; phylum Chordata; class Mammalia; order Carnivora; family Otariidae; genus Zalophus; species Zalophus californianus. The sequence continues at coordinate 19,226,625 of NC_045598.1, forward strand.
TCTATTCTCCCAAATTCCAAACACTATTTCAAGATATAGTTGTGGTTTTTTTTTTAATTTTATTTATTTATTTGACAGCGAAAGAGAGAGAGGGATCACAAGTAGGCAGAGCGGCAGGGAGAGGGAGAAGCAGGCCCCCTGCTGAGCTGATAGCCCGATGTGAGGCTAGATCCTAGGACCCTGGGAGTATGATCCAAGCCAAAGGCAGATGCTTAACCGACTGAGCCACCCAGGTGCCCCTCAAGATATAGTTTTTACTTTTTCTCTATAATCATCTACTTACTCAGGTCCCAATTTCTGGCTCCTAAATATAAGTGGAACTAAAGGGAAAATGCAAAAGTCCTTTAAAAAAGGAGAGATATTAAGGGATGCAAATAACTGGACCAAAGTCACAGTTTAAAAACATATTTAAGGGACACCTGTCTGGCTCAGTAGGTGGGGCTTACAACTTCTGATCTTGGGGTTGTGAGTTTGAGCCCCATGTTGGGTGTAGAGATTACTTAAAAATAAAATCTTAAAAAAAAAACAAAAAACGTATTTAAGAGACCTCCCAGCTCCAGCCAAGCCCACATTTAGGTCCTTCTTGAGCATAATGACCATACTTTTTAGATATATAACTATAGAGATCAATAATCCACCAAAAATAATAATTTTTTTAAAAAAATATTTTATTTATTTATTTGACAGAAAGAGACACGGCGAGAGACGGAACACAAGCAGGGGGAATGGGAGAGGGAGAAGCAGGCTTCCTGTGGAGCAGGGAGCCCAATGCAGGGCTCGATCCCAGAACCCTGGGATCACGACCCGAGCCAAAGGCAGACGCTTAACGACTGAGCCACCCAGGTGCCCCCAAAATAATAATTTAAACTTCTACTATTCCTGATTAGACCCTTATTTTTTCTTGCCTAAATTTCTGCAATATCCTCCAAATTTCTCTAGCCTACCTTTCAGTGTACCACTTACTTTCATATAACCACCATTGGGCTAATCTTCTTACAGACTACTATGTCAAATGCCTTCCATGAATCCAACAACATGGTACTAGTTTACCTTCCTAATCACACCTTCAACTCCCCTACATTTACCCTACACTTTAGAAAAACTGAGTTACTCCCAATGTAGTAAAAGAATCTATTAAAGAGAGGTCTGGCTTTAACCCTCAGCTCCTGGGAGGTAATCTCTAAGTCCCTGGAATGTCCTACCTGATTGGAGTATCTGTTTACCTGAGGCCTTGGGCCACAGCAGATAGTCTATGCTAACAATGTGACCTACGGTAGGAGCTTTGGGCCATGTGGTTATCAGCTTGACCTTCATAGGGGCTAGAAACTAAGGTCAGCCACATAAGTAGTCAACAATGTCTACACAACCCAAACCCCAATAAAAACTCTGGATACCAACGCTCAGTGAGCTTCCATGGTTGGCAATACTCTGTATGTACTGTCACATATCATTGCCAGAAGCAGTTAGGGCTGTCTAATATATTGGGTACCCAGAGAGGACACTGCAAGTTTCCCACTTTGAATTCTCCTAGCTTCAGCTTGGAATTCTCCTAGAATCTGCTTTGGCTGATTTTAATCTGTATCTCTTCACTATAATAAACTAATCATGAGTTTAACAGCTTTCAATGAGTTCTGTGAGTCCTACCAGCAAATTATCAAACCTCAGAGTGGTCTTGGGGTCCCTTGAACTTGCAGTCGATGTGAGAAGTGAGGGTGGTCTTAGGGACGCCCTAACTTTTACTCCTTATTTCACAAACATCTCTCGTTATTTCCTGCTCTGTGCCACTATTCATACTGTTCCTAGAATGCCTACTCCACCTTCATTGCTTTCCAACAAGATCCAACCCTTGCTTTAAGGTCTGTTCAAATGCCATCTCTTCCACAAAGCCTTTAACAGCTTTACTGAGATATAATTCACATACCATAAAATCTACGCATTTAAGTATACAGTTGTTTAGTATAAAGTTGTGTAAAAATCACCACAATCTAATTTTAGAACATTTTTCATTGTCCCAAAAAGAAACCCTGTACCCATCGGCAGTCATTCCCCATTCCCACCCCACCTCAGCCCCAGGAAACCACTGATTTACTTTCTGTCTCTATAGATTGACAAATTCTGGGGCACCTGGGTGGCTCAGCTGCTTAAGCATCTGCCTTCGGCTCAGGTCATGATCCTGGAGTCCCCAGACTGAGTCCCACATCGGGCTCCCTGCTCAGTGGGGAACCTGCTTTTCCCTCTCCCTCTGCTCCTCCCCCACTCGTGCTCGTGCTCTCTCTCCTGCTCACTCACTCTCTCAAATAAATAGAATCTAAAAAAAAAAAAAAAAAAGATTTGTCTATTCTGGACCTTTCATACATCATACAGTATCTGGTCTTTTGTGACTGGCTTCTTTCACTGAGCATGTTCTGGAGGTTCATCCAGGTTGTAGCACGTCAGATACTTCAATCCCTTTTTATTGTCAAGTAATATTCCATTGTTTGGATATACCATTTTGTCTATCCATTCGTCATTTGGGGGCATTTTGGTTGTTTCCACTCTTTAGCTATTATGAGAAATGCTGCTACAAACATTCAAACATTTGTTCACTGGTGTACAAGATTTTGTGTGGACTATCTTTTCATATCTTGGGTCTATACTTAAAAGCAGAAGTGCTGGGTCATATGATAACTATGTTGAACATTTTGAGGAACTGCCAAACTGTTCTGCAAACTGCCTATACCATTTTATGCATGCACCAGTAATATATGAGGGTTCCAATTTCTCCACATACTTGCCAACACTTGGTATTATCTTTTTGATTACAGCCATCCTAGTGGATGTGAAGTGGTATCTCCTTGTGGTTTTGATTTGCATTTCCCTAATGACTAATGATGACAATCTTTCCATGGGTATATCTGAATAGACCTATAACAAGAGATTAAATTAGTAATTTAAAAACTTCCTGCAAAGAAAAGTCCACTGTGTAACAGCTGAAGAAGCTGAGAATTTTCATAACCAGCAAGTCTAGGCTCCTTTTTGTTTAACTGGCCTTCCTTTAGCTTTTCTCTCTCTCCTCTGGCACTTTGCTATAACCAGCAAGAAGAAACCAGGTAGCCCTTCAACACTGCCTGTAAATCTCCTTGGCTCTATCACATCACCCAGTTCCTCAGGTACATTCTCTATCTTCCACCTTACTACAGCCAACAGTAGTTGTAGGAAACTTTCTGTCACCACATAACAAGGATTCCCTTTCCTCTAGTTTCCAGTAAGATTATTCTCACTTTCCTTTAAACCCTCACCCACAGTCTCCTCAAAGGCCATCCTAGTTCTAGAAATAGTTTCTTCAAGCTCTTCAAGCTTTCACTAGCACTCTCTTCAAAGTCCTTCCAGCTGTCACCCATTGCCCCATGCCAAAGCCACTCCCCCATTTTAGGTTTTTGTTAGGTAGTACTCCATTGCCAAAACCAAAATCTGTATTACCTTTCTATTGCTGCATTAACGCATTGCCACAAAACTTAGCACCTTAAAACAACATTTATTGTCTCACAACTTCTATGCATCAGGAATTTGAGAGCAGCTCATCTGGGTGGTTCTGGCTCACAGTCTCATTAGGTTGCATTTAAGTTATCAGCCAGGGGTGCAATATACACTTTCAAGGTGGCTCACTCACACAACTGTGAGCAAACTCAGTAAGGTTCCTCACAACATGAGTATCTCCATAGAGCTGCCTGTGTGTCTGCATGTGACAGTTGACTTCCCCTTAAGAGAGAATGAGGATGGAGCTACAATGCTGTTTATGACCTAACCTCAGAATTCTAACATGAACACTTCCATCACATTCTATTCATTAGAGTCACCAAGTATAGCCCACACTTGGGGGGGGTGGGGAACTTAGCATCCACCTTTTAAAGAGAGAGGTATCAGAGAATTTGTGGACATATTTTAAAACCACCACCCCTCTACGCATAATAAAATGTAATCTCTTCTTTCTCTAAATGCTTAGAATTTCCTTATGCCTCTAAGGCACTTACTGTCCGTCTGACAGTTATTTGTGTACCTACCATATTCCATGCTGCCAGGGTTAGAACTATCTAAAGGTGAATACATTATTCACTTTTTATCATGTGAAGACACCTTACACATTATGACCACTGGACCAAGAGTCAGAAGACCTGGAACCAAGCCATAGAGCTGCACTTACTCTGATATGATCTGAAGCAAATCTCTATCTGAACTTCAATTTCTTCATCTGCAAAATGGAGATAATCTCACCTCCCTCACAAAGCTACTGAGAAAGTGAAACAATGCATGTAAAAAAGTTTTACAAACCATAAGCCAGTAAAGATCACATTGATAAATATTTGTTAAGTTACATTTACAGACCCTTATCAGTCTTACAGCACCAACCCCAACAGTGTTGCTACCATGGACTTCAGTATTATTATTGAGCCTATTCAGTTTCAGTGAAATACTTTTCTCTATTTTTGTTTTTCTTTTTTATCATTTCAGTAAGTATCACAGAGGTGTTTTTTTGTTGTTAGGTACACACTTTTTTTTTTTAAAGATTTATTTATTTGAGAGTGGGGAGACAGAGGGAGAGAGAGAATCTCAAGCAGACTGCTGAGCACGGAGCCCGATGCCGGGCTTAATCTCATGACCCTGGGATCATGACCTGAGGCAAAACAAAGAGTCGGAGGCTCAACTAACTGAGACACCCAGGTGCCCCTGTTAAGTACACACTTAAACTGCCATTTTACTAGAGGTCTCCTCCTGTCCATCTTTGCTTTAAAAAACTCAAAGTCCTCCCACTTATCTCCTCATCAGAGAAAGAGAAAATGAGCAACTATGACCAAATCTAAAAGGTTTTCTTAAAGTAAAGCTCAGATGGATCATTCATTCAATAAATTTATACTGAGTACCTACTATGTGCCACTGTTTGAAGGACTGCCTAATGGAACTTTCATTCTAGTAGGGGAAGATCATAAATGAACAAGTAAATATACAGTATGTAGTATATCTAATGGTAAAAGGGCTATGGAGATAAATAAAGCAAGACTAAGGTGTTAGGGAGTACGGGATGAGGGAAAGGCTATTTTATGGTGGTTAAGAAATAGACTCAATGATAAGTTGACAAATGAACAAATGAAAGAGCAGAGCCATGTGGCATTTTAATCCCTATGCATTTCAAGTTGTACAAAAGTCCCTGCAGAGGTATGAGGTATACTTGGCTTGAAAACCAGCAAGAAGGCCAGTATGATTAGAGCAGAGTGAGGCAGAGAAAAGAGTAGCAGATGAGGTCTAAATGCATGAGAGGGCAAACATACATGGCCAAATCATGCCTTGTAGGCCTCAGAGATTCTGGGTTTTACCAGAAGATAAGAAAACTACTAGATGGTCTTAAAATTAACAGTGAGCAAAGGGTCACTCTCAATCTGGGTCAGGCAGCAGTGGTAGAAATAGTAGGAAATTATGAGATTCTGAACACATAGGAAGGCAGAGTCCAGAGAATTTGCTGATGGACTGAATGTTAATGAAGCTGCACAACATCACAGCGGCATTCAGTGTTCCGCCAAGGCCATCAGAAACCACTGATGACTGAGCCAAGGTTTCTGTTATCTTCACAGTTCTGTCCCCTTCTTAGGCCCACTTCTCCTTCTTGCTACATATATTTCAAGGGTAAGAAACTAAACTGCATTACAGATGAAGAAGAAATAGAAATTATTTTTGAGTTATGACATTTTAAATATAATACACCTGAGACAGCAAATATACAAAACACATAATAAATCTTTTTACCTCTTTATTGTGTAGAAAAACCTTTCAGAAATATTTCTCAATGTTTTAATAAAGAGGTAGCAAAGTTAAAATACAAAATTTGAAAATCATGTAAATTAAATGGCCTTTTTAGAAATTCATACTAAAATTCATGTCTCACATGGAAAGTTCTCCATCATATATTTAGTGAAAGGTGAATAACAGAATACGTTTGAAATAATCTCATTTGTGGGGGAAACAAATATATTTATACACATAGAGAATGTCTCAAAGGATACCAAACTGTTAAAAGTAGCTACCACCAGTGAAGCTTTGTTTTTTACTTAATACAATTCTATACTGATTTTTTTTTTTTACAAACACATATTACTCTCATAATAAAAAAAAAAAAACTGAAATGAAAACAAATACAGTATCCTCCATACCAAGGCCTAGGTAATAAGGCCAAGTCTGTCATGCCTCTGTGGGACCAAGAGAGAAGCAAACTCACTCCAAACATAGGCATCTATTTTCTGGCTAGACTATGAACCACCCCATTAGTTGCCCCGAAACAGCAGAGAGTTTGTTTAGGGATCAAGTGGGAAGGGGCATATTTTCTAAAACACTGGCCCCAAGCAACTGCCTATTAATGACTGACATTAAAACTCAAATAAATGTGTGCCTATTTGATAGCTACTCTAGGAAAAGGCAGGTTTCTACATCCTATGAAAGGGAATCTTTAGGACTCTGCTCTGGGCTGGAAGTCTTAAAAAGTCAAAGAACCAGTTTTTAACAAAGTTTTAAAAAATCTTTTTTAAGATTTATTTATTCATTTGAGAGAAAGAGAGAGAGAGCATGAGCACGAGGGGGAGAGGAAGAGGGAGAGAGAATCTCAAGCAGACTCCACTCCGAGTGAGGAGCCTGACATAGGGCTCAATCTCACGACCCTGAGATCATGATCTGAGCTGAAACCAAGTCAGACGCTTAACCCACTGCGCCATCCAGGTGCCCGTGCCCAAAATTTTTAACACACATCTCTTACCACACACACATGCACCAAGAAAAGGCCATGTGAGCACATGGGGAGGAGGCAGCTCACTGTCTGCAAGCCAAGAAGAATGTCCCTATTAGAACTTGACCATGCCAGCACTCTGATCTTGGACATCCAGTCTCCAGAACTGTGAGAAAACGAATTCTGTTGTTTAAGCCACCCAGTGTGTAGTATTTTGTTACTGTCAGCTTGAGGAGACTAAGGCAATACTATTGCATATAATGGATACTATTCCATATAATGGAACACTATCTAGTCTTTAAAAAGAATAAAGCAGCTCCCTGCTTAGCAAGGGAGAGGGTCTGCTTCTTCCTCTCCCTCTGCCCCCTCTCCCCCACTTGTGTTCTCTCTCTCTCGAATAAATAAATAAAATCTTTTTTTTAAAAAAAAAGAATAAAGCAGCTCTTTGTGGATGCATATGAAATGATACATAAGATGCAATAAGTGAGAAAAAGCAAGTTGCAGAACAATGTGGAATATGCTACTATTTACAAGAAAGAACAGATACTGTTTGCTTGTACATATATAGAATATGTCTGGAAGGATGCACAACAAAGTTGTGGCCTCTGAGATGGGCCAAGGATAGTTAAAAGTTTTAGGGAGATATTTCGCTGCCTGTCACTGCCATACATTTTAAATTATGTACCAGATGAACGTACCTGCCCCAAAACCATTTTTAAGTAAAAAAAAATTTTTTTAAAGGAACGGATGGTTCATTTGTTATTTCTCAAAAAATGACTTTAGTTGTACGATGCTTTTTAACAGCCCTCAATTACTTTGTTCAGGAGGTTGTAGCCACTGTAAGGGAGCAGAATTTGCCACCCAAAATGTGCCTCTTTGGCATATGTATTATTTTAGGCTGATTATTTTTAAGCAACAGCAGGCTCAGGAATAACTGCTGACCTTCCCCCAACTACCTAAAAGAATTGAGAGAACCTGCTCCAGGAAGAAAGCTGTCACCACAGACAGCTATTCAACTATGGTTGTATTTCTACACGCTAATAATGAGCCTTCAGAAAAAGAAATTAAGAAAACAATCCCATTTACACCTGCATCAAAAAGAATAAAATATCTGGGAATAAATTTAACCAAACAGGTGAAAGACCTGTACTCTGAAGACTGTAGGACATGAATGAAAGAAACTGAAGATACAAACAAATGGGAAGATATATTCTGCTCATGGACTGGAAGAATGAATATTGTTAAAATATCCATACTTCCCAAAGCCATTTACAAATTCAATACAATCCCTCAAAATACCATTTTACACAAAACTAGAAAAAAAAATCCTAAAATTTGTATGGAACCCCAAATACACAAAGCAATCTTGAGAAAGATCAAAGCTGTAAATATCATGCTCCCTGATTTCAAACTATACTACAAAGCTGTAGTAATCAAAACAGTATGGTACTGACACAAAGACAGACACATACATAGATCAACAGAATAGAATAGAGAGCCCATAAATAAACCCACATGTATATGGTCAATTAATCTACCACAAAGGAGACAAAAATATACAATGGGGAAAAGACAGTCTCTTCAATAAATGGTGCTGGGAAAACTGGACAAGTTACATGCAAAAGAATGAAACTGGACCACTATCTTACACCACATATAAAAATAAATTCAAAATGGATTAAAGACTTGAATGTTAAGACCCGAAGTCATAAAACTCTTGGAAGAAAAAGATGGGCAGTAAGCTCTTTGACATCAGGCTGAGCAGTATTTCTTTGAACAAATCTCCTCAGACAGGGACAACAAAAGCTAAAATAACAAATAGGATTACATTCAACTAAAAAGTTTTTGCAGAATGAAGGAAACCATCAACAAAACAGAAAAGGCAACCTACTGAATGGGAGAAGATATTTGCAAATCACACATCTGATAAAGGATTAACATCCAAAATATATAAAGTTACACAATATTTTAAAAAAGGATTAAAAAATGGGCAGAGGACTTGAAAAGACTATTGTCAAAGACGACATACAGATGGCCAACAGACACATGAAAAGATGCTCAACATCACTAATTAACTATCAGGAAAATGAAAATCAAAGCCCCAATGAGATATTACCTCACACCTGTTAGAATAGCTATTATCAAAAAGACAAAAAAGACAAAAAGTAAGTGTTGGGAGAGGATGTGGAGAAAGTGTGGAGAGGATGTAGAGAAAAGGGAACTCTCAGACACTGTTGCTGGAATGTAAATTGGTGCAGCTACTATGGAAAACAATATGGAAGATCCTCAAAAACTTAAAAGCAGAATTACAATCCAGTAATTCCACTTCAGGTATTCATCTGAAGAGAATGAAAACAGCAAATGAAGAAATAATATGCACCCCTATATTCACTGCAGTATTATTTACAATAGCCAAGATATGGACGCAACCCAAGTGTTCATCAATAGATGAATGGGTAAAGAAGACGTGGTAAATATATACAATGAAATATTACACAGCCATAAAGAATGAAATCTTGCCATTCTCGACAGCATGGATGGACCTAGTGGGTATTATGCTAAGTGAAATAAGTCATACAGAAAAAGACAAACATGTACAACTTCTCCTGTATGTGGAATCTAAACAACAGAACAAAACAGAAACAAACTCATAGGTATAGGGAGCAAACTGTTAGTTACCAGGGCGGGGAGGGGCTGGGGAGCGGAAGAAACAGGTGAGGAGGATTAAGAGGCACAAAGTTCCAGTTATAAAATAAGTAAGTCATGGGGAGGTTACGTACTGCGTAGGGAATATAGTCAATAATATTGTAGGAACTTTGTATGGTGATCATGGCAACCGGACTTATCCTGTGGATTTCTTGATGTATAAAAATATCGAATCACTATAATGTGCTCGATATTGAATGTCAAGTATAGTTCAATTAAAAAACAAAGCACTCCTCACAGCAAATTTTCTCTCCACCACACCTCGAAGCTTTATTGTCCCAGTCTCTTCCTTCCCCATTCACAGCCTGCCTGCCTTTCGTCCCGTTTCCTCTCCACTCTTCCCAAACCCCATTTTTCACCCTCTGCAGGCTCCACTCCCACGAGCCTCAGAATTCCCAAAGCTGTTCCTTTCTCGGACCCCGACTTGACCTCCACCTCCCCCTTCTCCCTCCTCCAGGCCCCAACCCCTCCTCCAACACCCTCTCACGCCCCCACGTCCCACCTGCACTCTCCGCCGCTTCAGCGCCGCCGCGTCCAGCCACACGCCGCAGGCTTCTTCCTCAGGGTCCCTCCGCCTCATGGTCGCTGCGGAGACCCAGCCAACGTCCCGCCTGGCTCCCGCTCCCGCTCCCGCCGCCTCACCGAACGGCTATAACGGCCTCCACGGACGTTCGGATCTCGCGCCAACGCCGGGGGCGGAGCTACGCCGCCGCCGCCGCCGCCGCCGCCGCCTCAGGCACCGCCCCAGCATCAGCCCCGCCCCAGCCCGAGCCCCGCCCCTCCATCTCAGCCTGTGGCCTCACCGGGTCGTCTGGTGGGTGGAGCACCTTTCGGTTTACCAAGGCCTTCACGTCCCTTGTGATCTGCGAATTCCAGAGTTGCCTTCCCGCGATTAGCTGTGTGAACGTGTTCACGACATTGCACAAGGAATATGCGTTTCTTTTCGCTAAGTTAGTTACACCTTCTTGCTGTAAACATAACTACCCCGGGCTCAGGGTTTTCCAGTTTCACAGCTACATCCTCAGAGTCATCCCAAAAGGAAGGGTGGAGCCAAGGCTGCGGTCCGCCAACTCCAAAGCCGGCGTCCCCAGCACTACCCTAAGTGGTAACCATACACTAGAGTTTATGAATTACTTTTGAATTAAAAAAAAAAATCCAAGCATAACTATGAAACCGCATGGGAGAGGATTTATAAAACGCTAAAAAGGGGGCGCCTGGGTGGCTCAGCGGGTTAAGCGTCTGTCTTCTGCTGGGTCATGATCCCAGCCAGGGTTCTGGGACGGAGCCCCAGCTTCGGCTCCCTGCTCAGTAGGGAGTTTGCTTCTCCCTCCCCCTCCCCCTACTCGTTCTCTCTCTCTCTCAGATAAATATTTTTTTAAAAAGGGGTGGGGCGCCTGGGTGGCTCAGTCGATTGTGTCTGCCTTTAGCTCCCGTCATGATCCCTGGGTCCTGGGATCCAGCCCTGCGTTGGGACCCCTGCTCAGCGGGGAGCCTGTTTCTCCCCTCTCCCTCTGCAGCTCCCCCTACTTCTGCTCTCTCTCTTTAAAAAAGAAAAGAAAAAGGTTAAAAATGAAACCTAAAAATTTGGAGTCCCAGGTTTGTCAGCTCCCAAAACTATCTCCTAGTCCTGCCTTCACAGCTTAAGCAAGACCCTGGATTTTAAAGAGGATCAAGTGAGGTAAAGTTTGTGAAAGCTCCTCAGAAATGCAGAAGTGCTGGCATCCCACTCATCGTTCATCCCTAACCACAGTCCCCATAGATGTTCTTTATATATGTATATAAGCCATATACATATATATGTAGACAGGATATTTTTTCAAAGATTTTTTTTAGAGAAAAGAGTGGGGGCTGGGGCTGAGGGAGAATCTCAAGCAGACTCCCTGAGTGTGGAGACCCACGTAGTGCTGGATCTCACAACCCTGAGATCATGACCTGAGCCAAAATCAAGAGTCCAACATGCTTAACCGACTGAGTCACCCAGGTGCCCCTATAAACAGGATAGTTTAGCAATAGAGTGATTTTTTTTTTAAAGATCTTATTTATTTATTTATTTGACAGAGCGCACAAGCAGGGGAAGCAGCAGGCAGAGGGAAGAGCAGACTCCCTGCTGAGCAGGGAGCCCGATGCGGGGCTCGATCCCAGGACCCTGGGATCCTGACCTGAGCTGAAGGCAGACACTTAACTGACTGAGCCACCCAGGCGCCCAGCAGAGTAATGTTTTTTATTCACTTGGGTTTTTTTTTTCTTATCAGTACTTCCTAATTTTCCTTCACTGTACTGTGGAAAACTGTATTATAAACTGTACTGTGGAAAAGCAGTATTATAAAAATTAACATATAAAATCCTTCTTGATTGAAGGAAAGACCCAAAAATGAAATCTTTGTCAAATTATAAAGTGTGCTTATGTAAAATTTTACACATTCCTTTAACTTCTAAAACTTATTTGGTAATAAAACTGCCCTCCCTTCCCCGCCAAAAAGAAAAAGTTCATATACATAGTGTATAAGGCCCCCAACCACCCCCAGGCAAAGAAAAAACACACACTGCCTTCCTCCTCCCTGTTCCCACCCCTGGGGGCCCTAGCACGCCCTGGAAAATCTCAACATGCTAAGCAGGTCCATGGGGGCCCCGGGCCCCATTCCTGGGACAGGAGGCAAGAAGCAAAGAGGCTGCTCTTAACAGTCCTTTATTGCATCCAGGACATATCGGAGTCCAGACCACCCCCACTTCCAGTGCCGCTGAACTCCCTTCAGTACATCTTTGGCCTTTGTACAGGCTTTTCCCTCTGCCTGGAACGCCCTTCTTCATCTGCAAACTCCTATTCACCCTTCCCAACCCAAGACCGTGAGGGTCGCAGGCAGCATTATTCCTCCTTGGTGCTTCCCCTGACAGGTCATTCCCATATTAAAGCTCTCATCCTGCACTGATCCTCAGGACTCAGCTGGTAGCCTGCCTCTGAGCAGAGGCCCAGGAAACACTGAAATGGATAACTGAATCATGGGCAAGGAAACCAGGAGAGAGGCTGGGAACAGGATGTGTGGGTCACAGAGGCCAGAGCTAGAAAGGCTGGGGCTCACTGTGTGGGACGGTGACTGAGGGGGTATGGGCACTGGGTGAGATCCATTTCTCCCTAGCACAATCTTCTACTTTTGGAGACTGTGGAACTCCAAAACTCCAGGCTAGAACTCAAGGGATGGTACATACATTTGGGGCCTGCCCTTCCCTATCCACCAGTGAAATCTGGCGGGGGGCAGGGGGTTGCTGAGGCCTCTTCTGCCCCTGGCCTAAAGTCTACTTTCATCCCCTCCCAGATAATCTGGAAGCTCCCAACCAGGGTCCTGGCCCCAGCTGACCCCCGATCCTCACCCCTAGTGAGAGGCAATGGGGAGAGGCAAGCCTGGTCGGCGGCCTGCATCTTTATCTCTTTTCCTCTCCCAGGGCAGGGGGCTGGGGCAGGCCCAGGAGTGGACCCCAGCAGCTCCTGGCCAATCCCCAAATCCAGGGACTGGCCAGTACCGCCTTTGGCAGCTGAGGCGTGCACAGAAAGTCACCACAGGCCAGACACAAACAACTTTACCAGGCCTTGTTCCCCTCTGGAGCCAAGCCCGGACCCCGGGGCTCCCACTCTACCTCCCTCCCTTACCAGCCGCCACCCCACCCCACCCCGCCCCCAGGCCTTCACTGGGTCTTCTGGTCGAGTTTGCGCCGCACCAGCCGGCTCAGGATGAATGCCGTCAGCACACTGCTGCCCACGGTGAGCAGGAAGAGGCCGGAGAAGTTGTGGGGCCAGCGGGTGTGCAGAGGCTCGTAGATGGGCCGCCGGGCCTCGTAGTCCAGGGCCACAGCCTCCAGCTGAGCCAGCGTGCACAGCACCAAGAACACGTGGAAGAGCTGGTGGCCCTGCCCGAAGAGGTGGCAGCTGCCAGGAAACCAGCGCTCGGGCATGAAGGCTGAGAAGAAAGCGGCGGCCAGCAGGAAGAAGACCACCTGGCACTTGTGGTAGAGAAGGGCCAGGTCATCGGTGGTCGGCTCGGGGGACACTAGGATGCGGTGCGCCACGGGGCTGATGTCCAGCGCGTAGGCCAGCGCCGACGGCACCTCCTGGCAGGTGCGGCCCAGCAGGCCAGGCTTCTGGCTATACTTGTTGTAGCAGGAGCCGGTGCAAGACAGCCAGGCGAGAAAGGCGGCCGTGGGCAGGAAGACGGCCTGCACCCGCGCGTGCCAGGCAGGCTCGATGGCGTAGTAGAAATGTGCCAGGGCGCTGCCAAACTGGTACACGGCCACGCCCACGTAGTCCAGGAAGAAGAAGCTGTAGTGCCAGAACTCGGACTTGGCCTGCAGGAGGTGAGCCAGGGCACTGAGGGAGAGGTAGGTGAAGGAGGCAAGGACAATAATGAAGAGGGGCAGGGCGTGGGGGTCTCCCCAGAAGTCCACGGTCCCCACAAAGATGGCCAGCCGCAGCAGCAGCACCAGCGCTGCCAGCAGGTGGGTCCAGACGTTCACCGCCTCGTTGTGCTGCTGGAAGAGCGTGCGGAAGTAGAAGCGCCACGTCTGGTGCAGCGGCCGGTAGCCCACGTAGATGTACGGCTTCCAGAAGAGGGGCGGCACCTCGGCTCGGGCCACCGTGAACACGGGCTCTGGCCGCCCGGAGGGCTGCGGCTCCCGGTGGGCCTGCCGCAGAGCGGGCAGCAGATGGCTGAGCTTCTGGGCCACCATCGTGGCCATGGCTGTGGGCCAGGCCAGGAGCTGGGAGAGAGGACAGAGCAAAGTCAGGGTGCCCTGGGCCACCATGAGCAGCAGCTGGGAGGCTCTGGAGCCCAGTTCTCACTCCCTCCTTCCCGCCCTCTTTATCCCCTACACTGAGTTTCCGAAGAGAGGAGTCATCCTAAAGAAGATCGCAGCTCTGCCCCCACGACTGTTCCGCGCCCTGATGCATCCCAAGTGCCTAGAACCGTGCCTGGCATGCCGTAGGTGCTCAAGCAATGCTTGAGGAATGAATGGAGGCGGCTCACTACCTCAGCCACTTCCATTCCAGTCCAGGTCCACACGGCAGCTCCTGCTGCTTTCTCCTATGTTCGTGTCGCCATCTGTGTTCACCTGCCGGTGACAGTGACCTAGGTAACAGAACCACCGCCTCTACCTTTAGCCCCTTCGGAGTTGCAGGGTCCCCCACTGACCCTCCATCAGCCTCCATGACCTGGTCCCTGCTACCTTTTCCTGCCCTATTGCTCAGCCACAGTGCACTTCCAACCCAGCCACAGCCTCACCACACCCCTGAGCCTGTTTCACATGTCCGGAGGTTTATACAAGCTGTTCCTTCTGCCATCCTCTTGCCTACCTGGTAAACTCCTACTCAACCCTCAAAACCCATTCTTCTGTGACACTTTCCCTGGCCCCCTGAACCTCTGATGATGACCTCTACTTGAATGCCTACCATAAGATACCCATCCTTTGACCATCATAACATTTCTCATGGGCATTAAAATCGTTAATGTGAGCTCACAAAGGGTAGGCAGTTAGTCTCATTGTTTTGTGAACCCGCAGTGCTTTGCAGGTAGCTGGCATTCAGTATTTGTTGAATCAAAGAGCATAACAGCATCCCGATAACACTTCATACATTTAAAGTCCCCAACTCAAAAAGCCACTTTTTTCCCCTGGAAGTCCCCAATTAACAACTGATTCTGTAAAAACAGCCCTTTCCCTCAGCCACACGTCCACTCAAAAGATCCCTCCTCTAGGCTTTCCACTCCCACCCACAGCTGCTAATTCCAAAGACATCAAATCTAACCCTTCACCCTGCCATTCAAGACCCTGCTACTACCCTTATTTCCCACCTAACCCAATATCACACTCTGTTTATTACACTCTATTTCCCTCCCCTGAAATCCTTTAGGGCCAGTTCAAACTGCCACTTCCAAGGGACCTCCTTACTGCCCCTGCCCTGTCTACTCCCCTTGTATAGGTTATATAATGTACCATATAAAACATATTTATTCACTCATTCATTTGTTCATTTAGCAAACACTTACTGAGCCCCTCCTCTGCCTCAGGTCCTGTGCTGGGTCCAGGGGAGGGCAGAGAGGAAAAAGATTTAATCCCTGCCCCCAGGACTTCATGGTATGGTGCAGATTATCGAAAGGAAAACAAATCATAGCAAATGTTTATACAGTACTCACTATGTGCCAGACACCGTTTCAAGCCCTTTATGTACAACTGACTCATTTATGCTTCATAACACCCTGTGAATAGGTACTATCATTATTCCCATTTTGCAGATAAGGAACTGAGGCACGGAGATGTTAAGGACCCTGCCCACCCACCTAGCTAGGCAGAGGCACAGTCTGGACTCAGTTTGCAATCTTAACCACTACCCTAAACTGTCCTTCGCAAGACAAGGTGACAAGTGCTATTAATCATTTCATAGTTATATACTTTCTATACAGTTTTGCCTGAAACCAGTTGCTTAATTCAGCTTATCATCATTCACTGTGTCATTCGTTAAATCAAGTATCTATTGAAACACCTGCCAGACAACTCCCATCCCTCCAATGAGCTTACTGGACTCAGCATCCTGATTTTCTGTCCATCTTTCATCAGATATTTATTGCAACTACTTTTGCACCAGTCATTGTAAGAGGCAAGGAGATCTGGGCAGGCTAAAGCTCTCATGTTTCTGCCACCAGCAGCACCCTAATCACCCCCAAAGCCCCCCCAATAATTTACACACAGTCCAATAAATGCAGGGAGCTTGCCATGTGAAGGCAGTATCAGGACAAGCCCCCAGCCCACCCCCCTCCCCATCCTAGCCTGACCTGCATCCCTAAGCGCCCCCTGCATTACACTTCTCAAGTCAGCTCTGGTCTCTGGCCTCTCCTAGTCCAGTGAGGAGGCAGGAGTTAAACAAGTCACTACAATACTGCACAAGGGATGCTTTGGACGGAGGGGGGGCAGGACTCTCCCACTTCCCTTCCCCAGACAGCATGGCACAGGTCAGGTGTAGGAAGCAGACCTTGCTGGCTGCTTCCGTCCGTGAGGACCACCTGGCCTGCCTTGCTAGTGGAGGAGCCAGCACTGGAGGTCTTCTCCTCCCCAAGAGGCTGGGCTTCAGCCTCTACCCTTGCCTACAACTTTGGCTTTCCAACTCAGAACCTCAGGAAGCCAGAAAAGGCCTCTGAAAGTGTCTCATGCAGCACCTTTGTTTTACACTGAGAAAATAAGAGCCCAGAGACAGGAAGGCCTTCCCCGGCGTTGCCCAATCCGGCAAGGTTTCCATTCCACCACAGGGGAAAAGACCAGGGAATGATAATGTGCGATGGTGGCCTAGTTCCTGGGTCCCTATGATCCATTAAATCCAGTCCAAGGCTCCATATCCCACTCTTAGAACTTTCCAAGTCATAACAGGCTATTAAAGGCTCTGAGAAGTCCTGCAACAAAGAAGCCAGCTTTGCTTTGTTGAACCTCCATTTGTCAAGCCTACCTGACCAAGGATTCTTTTCCTAGGAATAATTATATTGTAAAGCCAGCTGAAATGTGTGCTTACTATATGCTTACTCTTTATAGCCTTGTTGCAATTAACTCTCATCACTAGCCTGCTGAGGTAGGTATTATGCCCATTTTCTTTTTGAGGATAGTGAAACTCAGAGAGGTTAGGAGCTCCTCCCCATCTGCATTCCACAGAACTACTTTGGAAGATAATGGTCTAAAGCAGGTAGCCAAGGCCTTTCCCATAAATTATTTCCTTAGTCTTCTACCAACTGACACGCACCCGGGGACCACAGCGTCCCCACGTTACCAGCCACCCCCTGGCTCTACACCAATGATGCCCTAGCTCACAGCCACCTCCTCAGCTGGTGAGAGCGCCCTCAGGGCCCTTCTCCTCCACCAGACACCTTGGGGCCTAAGCACAGAACCCAGAGGCTACATACTGGGGTAAAGAGATCCTGCTCCCTACTTCCTGTAGACCTCACCCAGGGGCCCTATTCCATCTGGATACGTCTATTTTCAGAATTAGTTCCCATCTCCTGACTCCATGGAAAGGGGCCCCTGAATCCAGGGGAAAGGAGCAGGTGCAGGGGTCCAGCCTGAGCTGAAAGGAGGGTAGGTATCCAGAGACCACCCTCAGAGAATCCTCAGAGTCATCTGCCCAACAGGCTGCCAGGACCTGCCTGTTTCGGGCCACGCTCCACGGCCCCTCTCCGAGCCTAGGTTACCTAGGGGTTTTCCTCGAGCCTGGGAGCCGATGGTTTCTGCTGTGGGACTGGGCAAATTCACCAGATGCCAAGCACTGGGTGGCACTTCCACAGGTGAGGGTCACTAGGGGCGGGGCTTCCAAGGGTGGGAGGTGTCTTGTGTGATGTCACCAGAGGGTGGGGCTAAAGAAAACCTCCACCTCTCCCTTCCCATCCCCCACCATCACCATTCCCACACTGGTCAAATCCCAGCTAAACGTTGCCCTCCTAGCCAGGCCTCAGCTGTAGAAGGAAGCTCAGCATTACCCTCCACATGAAACGTCTGGGGAAACCCAGGGCTGGCTAAAAAGTTGTGACTTACCCAAGATTCACACAGCAAGACGGGCAAAGCTGGGCTGAGACCAGGTGACCAGGGCCTGGCTGATGGATGTCAGGCAAACTTGACTGGCTTCCGTCCCTACTCACCAGGAATCATAACGGAAAGAAGTTAGAAATAAAGAAGAAAGCGGACACCAGAAAGGCTCATGAAGGAGATGGACTTCAGATTCAGAAAAACCAGGTCTGACACCTGCTTCCATCACATGCTATAGCTGTGTGACCTAAGACTAGTGACTCATCTTCTCTGAGCCTTAGCTCCCTCGTGGGAATTATAATATTATCTATAGCATAGATGGCTGTAAAGATTAAACTCATTAGAATAAAGTTTTCACACAGTTTAGGGACTCGATAAATGATTGCTATTATTATCAACTATTAATAGTAGTAGTAACTAATTATTATTAACAGTCGTAGTATTTGAAATATCCTCAGCCCTAGAGATTTGCTTGGCATCGTCTTAAACAACTGTCCTCTTTTAGCCCTCAGGAGCTGGTTCCACTGGGTTTGAGGGCTTTGGTGAACTGTGTCTCTTGCATAGTTTACCTTTCTCTGAGGACACATGTAAGGACCAGGGAAATTTGGCTGGAGTTTGAACTTCTAGGGACACTGATCTTTTTTTTTTTTTTAAAGATTTTATTCATTTATTTGAGAGAGAGAGAATGAGAGAGAGCACATGAGAGGGGGGAGGGTCAGAGGGAGAAGCAGACTCCCTGCCGAGCAGGGAGCCCGATGTGGGACTGGATCCCGGGACTCCAGGATCATGACCTGAGCCGAAGGCAGTCACTTAACCAACTGAGCCACCCAGGCTCCCTAGGGACACTGATCTTATTTCATAATTGAATTCTCCTCAGCATAGCCCATTCTGAGTGACCTCTCTGGGTCCAAAGAGCCCTGAAGATTCGCACTTGTGCCGCACAGACCCAAAAGAGGTGGCTGGGAAGTGAAACCACCAGGGAAAGGGTCTCAGCTGCAGCTGCTCCATCCCCCAGTGGGAGGGTCGAAAGGGTAGACCATGCCAGCAGGTGATCCAAAAGGCATGTGGCCTGGCCAGGGCATGTCTTGCAGGTTTGAGAGGCTTCCAGGTTGGCTGAGCCTCAGCCCTGAGATCTCCAGGGCCCACGTGGGAGCTCCTGTCAATTCGAGAAGCTCAGTCCTCCTCTGCCCTCCCACCTCCCATTCCCCTTTCCTAAACACAAGGTCAACCTCTTCACCTAGATCCTCAATCCAGGCTTGCCCCAGTTCCTCCACATCTCTCCCTGATACACTTTGCCAAAGAGTCCCCTAAATACCTGGGGGGCAAAACAGATGACCAGGTTGTAGGGATGGGGCAATAAATGGGTTTCGAGGGGTGCCTGGGTGGCTCAGTCGTTAAGCGTCTGCCTTCAGCTCAGGTTATGGTCCCAGGGTCCTGGGAGCGAGCCCCGCGTCACTCCCTGCTCAGTGGGAGGCCTGCTTCTCCCTCTCCCACTCCCCCTGCTTGTGTTCCCTCTCTTGCTGTGTCTCTCTTTGTCGAATAAATAAATCTTAAAAAAAAAAAAAATGAGTTTCGAAGTGGGAAAGCCCCCGGTTTTACCCATCCCATTGAGTTTAGTGCACATGACAGGCCACAAACTACAGAGCTGGGCACAGGGTGAAGCAAGCAGACAGACTCCCTGCCCTGACAGGGCTCACCCACACAAACGAAATGCCTACGGGCTAAGAAAATCCAGTCCTGAGAGAAGGCACTGCAGGTGGTGATTGCGCAGCATTGGAGAGAGCCGACGCCCCAAGGGAGGGTGCCTACCACTCGCCTCAGGCAGACTATTTCAAAGAGAAGCCAGGTCCCCATTTTTATGTGAGGGTGGGATTTCAAGTCTGACATATATCAGCTGTGTGACTTTGCTTTTAAGTCCCTTAACCTCTCTGAGCCTATCTCTTCATTCATAATCGAAGGATAGTAATAGCTACCCCTTGGGCTCTTGTGAAAGCAAAACAAAGTTATAGATGCAATGTCGGCTCTGGCACAGGCTGGCTCTGCTATTTCTGTTGGGTTTGAGTCTTGGCTCAGCCATTCAATCCCTGCGGGACCTTGGACAAGTCCATTCCCCTCTTGGCCCTGTTTCTCCAAATGTCAAAGGACAGAATGAATTTACCAGTAACGTCAAAGGGCCCTTCAGGACCTGAGATGGTCCAATACTTGTTTCAGGCCGACTATGTGCCAGGGGCTGGAGCTTCAGCAGTGAACAAAACCGTTAAGACACTTCCCTCATGGAGCCAACAGCCCAGCTAACGACCAGCTAAGGGTAAGAACTAAGGGTATTAATACCCTGCCCTCTCGGAGCTTAATAGCCTAACTAAAAAAACGCCTATTATGAGTATTAATTGGTTATAATTCCATTTTCTCTCTTGCCTCCATCTTGGCATGCAAAATACTCATTGTTGCTTCTCTGGGTCCTGATTGTTCAACACACTCCCTTAAAGAAAACTTTATCTTGCCACAGAAGACAAAGTCTAACCTCAGATAAAAAAAAAATTGTAAGGCGGGGGGACACCTGGCTGGCTCAGTAGGTAGAGCACGTGACTCTTGATCTCAGGGTCATGAGTTCAAGCCACATGTTGGGCCTGGAGCCTACTTAAAAATAATAATCACAATACTAATAGTAAGGCCAGACCTGTGTTAACACAGGAGTTGTTAGAGGTAGTATTCTTGAGGGATTCTGACAAGGACAATACCATATAAGAGCCCAAAATATTATCAATAAGATTAGGCACTAACATTGGTAATTTACAGTGGCCTGCTGTTTACAAAGAACTTTCACATGCATTTCAACTCTCCCTCAAAGCAACTCTGAACCTCCATGTAAGCTGGTGTCACAGCCCAGGAGGCAGGATGGCCAGACACAACATCTGACTCCCAAACAAGTGCTCTTGCCCTTCATCTACTGTAGTCAACTCCCAGGCATCCAGTGGGTGGCCACAGATTACATAAGCAAAGTTTTCATCCTGGCTGGCCTCCCGATCTCCCAGCAACTGGGTCACCTCCCTCAATGCAAACCAATTCCCAAACTCGGCAGAATGTGTTTAAGAAAAAGTTCTTCCACTTCTTCCAAAACTGAACAGAAATAATTTTTGTTTTTTGTAACTGCACCCCGGGCCTCCATTTGTAATCAGAATAGAATAAATAAGTCAAAGGAATTCTGTGGAACTCAGATTCACTAATGCTCTGAGGACAAGGAAGAAGAACCTGTAGGAAGAAAGCAGGCTCAGAGAGGTTGGGTGAGCTGGCTACTGGCACCCAGCACGGGATGGAAAAGTGACCCAATTTTCACCTCTGGCCAGCAAGGGCCCCTCTAGTCACAGAAACTGAGGCTGGAGTGGGGCAGCCTCTCACCAAGGGGTTCTGAGGTGGCACAAGCCCCTTGACGTGAGGCTGGAACCCTCTCCCACAGGAGCTACAACATAAGGTCCCGGGCCATCCAACCAGGTGCAGCCAGGCTCTGGGAATCCATCAAACTCTCAAACTCGCCAGCTGTGGCCTGACCAGTCCCCTCACTCAAGCCAGGCCTGCACGGGCCGCCCCAGGGAAACCCCTCTGGGGGTGCTCATAGCCTGCAGGCTTGAAGCAAATGTTATGGGTGGTGTGGGGCTCCCTCCCCTTCCCCTCACTGGGTAGGGAAACCTCCATGCTTTCCTGACACCACGACAGGCTTCCCCATCCCAACCGGCCTAGGCGTCCCCCAAGTGGGACCCCCTCACATCATCCAGTTCCAGGTAGTCGCGCGCCTTGTGCCCCCGGAGTCTCCCTAGAGTCCCCCGCAGGGGGAGCAGCGAGCCCCCGGCCTCTCCCCCTCCCCGCCACCGCCGCTCGCCCAGGCCGGCCGGCCGCCCTGCCCACTCCCTCAGATGTGCTCCGTTCCAGTGGGTCCCCCAGGATCCTCCCGCTCTCACCCGGGGGTGCTCCGGCTCCGGCCCCGCGGCCCCGCCCGTCCTCGCCCCCTGCGCGCGCGCCCGCCGCCCCCGGAAGCACCCCTGCGCCCGCCGCCCGCCCGCTCCCCTCTCCCCAGCCCTGTACCTACGGCGGGGCGAAGCGCGGCGGCGGGATCAGGCGGCTGGGACCCTCGGGCCTCGACGTCCCCGGCGACAGGCAAGCAGATAAAGGGGCGGCCGGTGGCTCCGCCCTGAGGCGGGCGGGGGGCGGGGCGGCGGCCGCAGCGGCGGGCGGGAGGGGCGCGGGGGCAGGGCCTCCCCCCCGCCACGCCCACGTGTTGCCGGCGGAGGCAGGGGGGCGCTCCCACCCCCGCGACCACGGGGTCGTGGGCGTTCCTGTGGCCATCCTGCAGTAAGATGGCGGAGACGGGAGTCCCGGAGAGCAGAAGCGGTTGCCCAAGTCCCCCGGCTGGGCGGCAGCGCTGCGGACGCTCCAGCGGAGTGGGTCCTGCTTCCGCAGACTGGGAGCACCAGCTCCGGAGTCCGGGTGGCGGACTGGCGGGCGCCGGGCAAGTTGTAGCAGGAGCGCGGACTGGTTTGCCCCGAAGCCACGAGGATCCACACATGCCACCGCGCACTAGGCTACTTCTGGTCGAGATGCGCCTGGCCTTCCCCATTTTCATCTCTCTGCCCGGGGAGCCCCACCCCGCCTCTACACCCCTGTCTTATTCCGTGGGCCGCTTCCCCTGCGAGCGGCCCAAGGCATGGTGTTTGAACCTCTATTAAAACACCCACTTTCTACTCCCTAGTGTAATATCTCCCCCGAGTTGAAGCACCCAAAGGGTGAGGGATCCCTGCATAGAGAAGGCCCTCAGCACAGACTGACAGGGATTGTCCGCTCCTCTGGCCCTGGACCAGGCAGAGTGGGGAGACACCTCCACCCCAGCTGGGGCACACACAGCCTGAAGGATGCGGAGCTGAGAGGGGACAGTCTAAGAAGGGACACTGATCCGCCCTCAGGGAGCTTCGAGTCCATTCCGAGAGACGGTGTGGGGTGTGGGCATGATGACAGGATCCAAGTCCCGGTGCTACCCCCAACTCACCACGTGATCTTGGGCAAGTCTTTTTCTCGGCCTCAAGTTTATTACCTATGAAATGGAAGTAATAATACCTGACAGGTGTTAGGAGAATTAATAAAACAATGGGTATGAAGGTTCTTCATCAACTGCAATGACTACTAGAGGAATGTGTATTTCCTTGATATATTATAACAAAACATATAAAATCATAATCATAATAACCCTAAGAATTAGTTAAATCTCTATTACCCATGTGGATAGAAAAAGTGGCATAGAAGATCCAATCATTTGGAACAAGTAGGGTATGGGAAATGAAAACAAGTAAGGACATTATGGAAATTATATTCTATATGATAGAATATATTCTATCATAGTGAATAAAAATTTAAAACTTGGAAGATGACTTAGTCTCCTCTTCCAGTTTTGGAACACCTGCTCTGTACTGGACATGTTTTTAAAGCTACAGTTAAAAAAATAAAAATTAAAAAATAAAGTTACAGTTTATTAAGCTCTTGCCATGCGCACTAATAGTCGCCAAACTATCTCCTTTGAGCCAGACAACCCTGTTAACCCATTTTACAAATTGGGAAACTAAGGATCAGAAAGGGGACATGGGCTTTAAAAAAAAAAAAGGGGGGGGGCGCCTGGGTGGCTCAGTTGGTTAAGCGACTGCCTTCGGCTCAGGTCATGATCCTGGAGTCCCGGGATCGAGTCCCACATCGGGCTCCCTGCTCAGCAGGGAGTCTGCTTCTCCCTCTGACCCTCCCCCCTCTCATGTGCTCTCTCTCTTTCTCATTCTCGCTCTCTCAAATGAATAAATAAATAAAATCTTTAAAAAAAAAAGAAAGGGGACATGAGACTGTTATGTTATCTCATTTAGGCTCATCCATTCCTACAAGTTGGGTGAGATGACCCCCATTTTATGGATAGAAAAACTGAGGCCCGGAGGGGAGAAATGATGTATTCCAGGTCACATAGCTCCCGCTGTATTTAGGCTCTGAGAAATGGATCTGGAGGTGTGCTTAGGGGAGAAAAGTCACTTGACCCTGAAACATGGCTATGGATATTTGAGAGCTGAATGATAAAAATTTTAAAAAGTAGGAACAATGCTCAGTCATGGAGCACTTGCCATGTGCCCGGCCCAACGCAAAGCCCCTTCCATGCACTATAAGCCCACGAGGGTGTTGTTTCCTTATCTCATTTCATGGTTGAGGAAACTGGTTCCGGAAGATGCTACTTACCCAAGGCCACCCAGTAGGCTAGTGGCAGGCCTGGATCCCGGCCTTGCTCTTATCTGCTACACAGTACTGGTAACAAGGAGTGAAGCTGTGGGGCCAGGACAATTCCTTCCCTATCCGGCTGTGACCCAACTCCTTTTCCAGCCCAGGGCAGCTCCCTTCCCTGCTGTCCCCCAGCTCAGCCACCTGAGTGAGGCCCAGTGACTCCATTGCTCCAAGAGCCCAGAGCTCTGTAATCCTTTGAGTCCAGACCCTAGAAGAGGAACATGGGGAACCTATCCAGTAAGCTGTGCACCATCCAGCTGCCCTCCCAGATGCCGGGTTCAGCTGTTAGAGGAACAGGGTCTCCGGGGAGACCAGATTCCTGGGCAGACCTAAAGAGTCAAAAGGCCTCAGAAGTCTTGCTCTGAGCGAGGAGACCATCAGGAAGGACTTCAGTGCACCCAAAGTAAGAGAAGGATGTGGGGCCTGACTGTCCTGAACACATTCTTATCTTTTCCCCAAAACAAGGGCATCCATTCTTTGGGGGCAGCAAAGCAGTAAAAGCACCTGACTGTATTGTGCCTGGGTTCACACCTTGGCTCTGACACTTAACCCCAGGCAAGTTATGTAGCCTCTCTGGATATCTGGTTCATTCATCCTAAAACAGGTTAGTACCCTCCATTTAGGGTCAGCATAAAGAGTAAATGAAATCACGTATGTAAAGTACTCACAGCGCCGGGCATATCATGCTATTGCTCTAGTTCAGTTCTTTACTCCCTCCCTTTGCCAATAAGGAAGAAAAATAAAGCCTTGTTGTAAGCCCCCAATGCTGAGCTGGTTTTTTACACAGCATTACTGCAGCAATTCCTGACTCATACACATAGCAGAGCCAGGATGCAAAGGCAGGGGTCTGACCCAAGACCACAATTTCAGCTGTGCGTGGTGTGGGGAGGTGGGGGGAAGGGGGGCAGCGCAGGGGACACTGATTGCCTACAGAAGTTCTCTGCCTGAAGTCCACTTGGAGTGAGTCTTACAGGATGAGGAAGGGTTCTCCGAGCCGTGAGGAGGGAAAGAACTTTCCAGACAGTGGGAACACCATGTGCAAAGGTACGGAGGTGTGAATGGTAGGGTAGGTTTAGGGAAGGAGCCTTCATGTTCTAGGGCTGGAGCAGAGGGGGCCTGGGGGCAGCGGGTGGCATTTGAAAGGTAGCAAGAGGCTAGAAGGAAGAGAGCCTTGCCCTGGTGGGAGGGCCTTATCCTGAAGGCCATGCGGATACCGGAGGCAGAGATTAGAGAGGGGGGTGGGATGGGGTGAGGGGGCTTCAAGGAGACCAGTTGGAGAGGTGGGGGGTGTCCCCTGGGACTGCAGGGACAGGTATCGGACTCCTGCCCAAGAATCCCGAAAGGGAAGGGTTGGCAGTAGAAGCAGAAGACAGTGGTGGGAGGTAGCTGACTGTGTTTGCAGGGACGTAGGCTGCAGGGGTGTGCTGCCCCCAGGCCGGAGCTGCCCTGCAGGAGACGGGCAGCCTGAGCTCCAGCCCAAGGAAGTCTCCTGCAGGGGCCAGGAGGCCTCAGCACAAAGAGGCTGGAGGGGCCCTGGGGTGTCCTGGGATTGGGGGGAGCCATCGTAAACAGCCGGCCCTCCTCAAGGGATCCCCAGATGAGGCCCCACGGTGACTGTCCCCAGCAAGGCAAACACACAAGAGTGGCCCATCAGGGTGTAGCTTCAGCAGGGGTGGGCAGCTCCACACATGCCCACTCAGCCCCACTCCAAGCGTCTGCCAGGCAGGCCTCCACTTTCCCGCCTCTGGGCTCTCCTGGAAGCTGCAGCTCAGCCTGCTGGTTTAGGAACAGTCTATAAGTGCGGGCAGTTAGCGCCCTGAGAACGGCCCTCAGGCCCTCGTGGAACTGCTGGAGAAAGCCCCAGCCTCCTCTTCAGAAGAAGACAACTCTGGGAGGCATTCGGTCTGCATCAGGCTTTCTGGAATCCAGGCTCCACCACCCAAAGCAGCAACCTGGAAGACACATCCCATCCTCCGTTGTGCTTTGCCTGCTTCCTTTGTCTCTCCCCCCACTCTCTTCTGCTTTCTGTGGTCACCTCCCAAACAAACTACCCACACCTAAATCTCTGCCTCAGGCTCTGCTTTGAGGGAAAACCAGACCAAGACTTCCCAGACCCCCTCCCCCGAGCCCCCACCCCCCGAACCCCCCCCCCACCCCCAAGAAAAAGAGTCAGCTTTAAACACCTGCCGAGCCTGGAATGCTCAGGACAAGTATGGGGTAAGGCAGACCTTTCCTGAACCTGAAACCTTACTACCTCCCCGGTTCCCTCCTGGGCAGCCCTGGAGAGGCCAGAACCTCAGTGAGCAGCGGGGAAGGTGGGGCGCAGGCTCAAAGGGCAGAAATAAAGAAGCCAACCATGCTCTTCTCTCCTACTCCAGACTCCAAGTTGCCAACACGTTCCTACCTCTTGACCTTTCCACTTGATATTCCTTCTGCCCGGAACACACTTTGTCCCAGATAGGACTGGCATAATTTCTGAGGCCCAGTACAAAATGAAAATGCAAAGGTTTGTTCAAAAATTAAGAATTGCAATGTAGCGAGAGCAGAACATGAAACCAAGCAGGGGGACCCTCCTGACCCCAAGCTCCTATGTGACTGCATGGGTCACATGGCCAGGAAGCTGGTCGTAGCTCCCAACAGCTGAACTTCTGTCTGATGCCCCACTGCCTTCAGATGTCTGTTTCAATGTCACCTTATCCCATGGGGCACCCGGCTGGCTCAGTCGGTAAAGCATGTGACTCTTGATCTTGGGGTTGTACGTTCGAGCCCCATATTGGGTATAGAGATTACTTAAAAAATAAAATCTTGGGGCGCCGGGATCGCTCAGTCAGTTAAGCACCTGCCTTCAGCTCAGGTCATGATCCAAGGGTCCTGAGATCCAGTCTCACATCAGGCTCCCTGCTCAGCAGGGAGCCTGCTTCTCCCTCTCCCTCTGCTGCTTCCCCTGCTTGTGCTCTCCAACTCTCTCTCTCTGACAAATAAATAATAAAATTTATTTAAAAAAAAGGGGGGGACTGATGAATCACTGAACTCTACCTCTGAAACCAATAACACATTATACGTTAATTGAATTTAAATTAAATAAATAAATACAATCATACAGTGAAAAAAAAATCCCTGTTTCTCTCAATAACTGACTGTGGTATCAAAGTTTTTGATTTTTGCCAATCTGCTGGGTGAAAAATGGAATCTCAGTCTTCTTTTCAAATTTCTCCTATTATGAGTGAGGCTGAATACCCATTAAAACACAGTGTGATGTTGTGATTTATTGTAAGAAATATATACTTGGTCTTCATCTCTGGGGCATACAGCTCCTGAAGCCCTTGTAATTATTTCCTAAGTGGTACAAACACTAAGAGTATCTGTTGTCCTGAGGCAACTCGGTGGGCTCCTAGATGGCTCCTGGGTGGGGGCCGGCCCCCAGAAAGACCAAACCATTAGAAGCTTGGAATTTTCAGCCACCACCCCCTACTTCTCCAGAGAGGGGAGAGGGGCTAGAAATGGAGTTAATAATGGATCGAGCCTACATGAAGCCTCCATAAAATCCCAATAGTATGGGTTGGAGAGCTTTCAGTTAGGTGAACACAACCACACCTTGAGGGTGATGTACCCCAGCTCCATGAGGAAAGAAGCTCCTGAGCTCAGGACATTCCCACACCTTGCCCTATGTATCTCTGCATCTGGGTGTTTATCTGTATCCTTTGATAAACTGCTAAGTATAAGTGTTTCCCTGAGTTCTGTGGGCCATTAGGAAATTAATCAAACCCAAGGAGGGAGCCATTGGAACTTCTGATCTATATCCATTTGGTCAAAAGCATAGAAGAAGACCCGGGTTTGTGACTGGCATATGAAGTGGGGAAGGGGCAGTCTTTTTTTTTTTTTTAAGATTTTATTTATTTATTCATGAGAGACAGAGAGAGAGAGAGGCAGAGGGAGAAGCAGGCTCCCAAGGAGCAGGGAGCCCGATGCGGGACTCGATCCCAGCACCCTGGGATCATGACCTGAGCCGAAGGCAGACGCTTAAACATCTGAGCCACCCAGGCGCCCTGGAAGGGGCAGTCTTGTGGAACTGAGCCCTTAACCCATGGGATCTGATATTCTCTCTGGGCAGATAGTGGGTTGAAGTCCCAACACCCTGCAGGTGTCTGAGAATTGCTTGGGGTTATGTGCGAAGTCCCTCCCACCCTCAGACATTGGAATTGGGTCCAAGAACCCCTCGTGGTGGTGAAGTGGGATTTGCTAGAACATCGCTGGCTCGTGGAAAGATGTGGTTTGGGAAGAGAAAGATGAAAGGCTGGGGGTGAAAAACCTTTGATTCCTGGGTGGCCACATGGATCTGTATCATCGGGTCCCCGAGGAAGCTTTACTGAATGGGTTGTGAGTGTAACTGACTTCAGGGCGGTGTCTGTGGTTTGGATGCTGAAGAGGGGAAGAACATGTGGGGTTTATGCAGCCCCCTCAGCTCACTCTGGAACAATCACAGACAGCTGTACACAACCCAGACACAAAGTGGGGGGGAGGGTTATTCCTGAGGGAAGGGCCCACCTAGCAGACCGAGTACAAGCCACTGTAAGATCTGTTTGCCCTGAGAAGGGAGACTGTCTGCTTTCCCCCATAAACGCCAGTGGAACACCCCAGACGAAGCAGCTGATAGGCTTCATATGCAAATCATTTGGGAATGGCTTATGACCACCTGGATTTTTACCCACTGACCACGCCCATTCATGGAGAATGCTGTGGTTAAGGGGGTCCCTTTCACATGGACACCTATGTAACCTTATTGCTGTAAAACCGAGAAAACAGTTCATGAAGCCTTATCAAATTTGCTGTCTCAGCTTCCCCTCATGGGTCTTCTAGATGCTAATAAAAACATGAGGTTATTAGAGGATGAGAAAAGGCCAAGGGAAAGTCAAGGGACTCTTCCCAACAAGTTGGAAATTTTTAGACCTTTATTAAGAAATAAGGTGAATAAGAGTTTCTGGGTGGCTCAGTCAGTTAAGCATCCAACTCTTGGCTTTGGCTCAAGTCATGATCTCAGGGTCCTGGGATCGAGTCCCGTGTCAGGCACTACACTCAGGGGGAAGTCTGCTTGAGATTCTCCCTCTCCCTCTCCCTCTGTCCTTCCCCCCACTCACGCTTTCTTTCTCTCTCAATAAATAAATAAATCTTTAAAAAAAAGAAAGAAAGAAGGTGAATAAAGTGAATATTGGTAGAGGCAAAATGAAGGGGAAACAGAGAGGGGAGAGTCACAGCACTCGTCCACAGGGGGAAATCTTTGGATGGTTATTAACAAATGGGATTAATAAAATGGACATTGATGGGGTTGAAACAAAGCTTTTATGTTGGGTGGGCCAAAGGACCTCCTATTGGTCCCTCAGTATTAAAGTACTTCAAGTCCAATCTTCCTCTGTTTAGAAAAACATTAAAAGCCTGAAGGCAGAGATTACAGTGCAAGACCTGCCCAGGAATCACGTGTGCTTGCGGCTGTGGTCAAGCATATTAATCAAGTTAAAGATTAAAAAAAAAAGTTAAAGATTGACCAAAGGGCCAGGGTCCCTTGGCTCAACCCCTTACTGGGGACCCAAAGTCTTTGGCACAAAAAGTGGGCAAAATGGTCAGGGGGTAGCAAAGAAAACTTTTCAGGACTCTTGACACAGGAGCTCCACGAGCTATGGTAGGAAGCCATGGTGTGGGCTCCATTTAGACTGAAAGACATAAAAATGGGAGAGCCAATAAATCTATGAAAATTGGAATGTTTAAACAGGGTTTAGGTGGAGTGTCTTTTTTACCTGACTCTACTCTGGGGATGGACATTGTGTGTGGCTGAACATTTCCCTTACCTGGTATCATAAAACAGAAAGGTGTGTAAATCTGCTCTTCAAGCAATATTAGTTAGTCATGCTAAATGAGAATCAGTAGGATCGCCTGAGCCCACGTGGTGTAGAATGCTCCGGAATTCTCATAAGGACAAATTCTCTGTATGATAGCCCTGTGGGGAGTCCAGCCTGGGGCTTATGTCCAAAGCTTGTGGGAACCTCCCAGCAATGACTACTGGGACTTTGGATAAGAGAATTTTCCTTTGAGGGATATTTACAACCTTGCTATCAATCATTAATTAAAGCTACCCCAATGACCAAAGGACATTAATAATAAGGTAATGGATAAGATGATCACGAAGTCTGAGATACCCATACTGTCTGGGTGATGTCAGGTCAGACAAACACTCTAATAAGGAGGCAGTTCCCAGAAGAGTTCCATAATAAAATGGAAATTGTTTCTACAGGAGCATGCCAATGGGAGGGCTGCGAGTAGGCAGCCACCGTATGCACCAGGACGTAGCCTCTTTTCCCCCGGGACCAACTTTGGAACCACCTGCTGGAACCTATTGCCATGTGGACAGTGCCCTACAAACAGCTCTCGATTAAACAACAACATGTTGCTTAGTTTATGGATGGCAGGTCCAAGGTGAATGCACCACCTCCTGTTTGGAAAGGTGCTGCATTCAGACCAGCAGATAGACTCTGATGGAGGAAGGGAAGAATGAATCAGCTTGATGGACTGAACTGCATGCCATGGTCTTAGCAGTGAAGGAAGAATCGGGGAAATGGGCAGTGGAAAACTGGACTGTTATGGGGATGCCCACAGGGGCGCAGCCCTCTGTAAATCGCTCTGGTAATTTTTTTTTAAGATCTTATTTATTTATTTGAGAGAGAGAGAATGAGAGATAGAGAGCACGAGAGGGAAGAGGGTCAGAGGGAGAAGCAGACTCCCTGCCGAGCAGGGAGCCCGATGCGGGACTCAATCCCGGGACTCCAGGATCATGACCTGAGCCGAAGGCAGTCGCTTAACCAACTGAGCCACCCAGGTGCCCATCGCTCTGGGAATTTAAGAGGCCCCCTGTAGTAGGACATGTCAATGCCCATCAGAAAAGCTGCCTTCCAGGCTCAAGAGGTGATTGGAAAAACTAAGTGGCTCTTTTGGTGCGCCCCCTTGAGGTGACCCTCTGGATCCATGGCGTGAGTGGACATGGGGAAGCTGAGGCAGCGCAGAGACGGGCTCAATCTCACACTCTCCCTATGCACCCTCCGAGGCACAAGGTGCCCATAGGAGCTGGTCTGCCCACCGGCAGAAGAGACAGAGATGGCAGGTGGCCGCGCGGCAGATTCCCTGGTGGGAAGGCCCTGATCGTAGCTGGCCAGGGAGGCAAGGCTGGCAGCCCCGCTACGTGCGGGAGGGAGGTGCTAAAGTGGGTCCTGGCGGGGATAGATGCTTACGATAACTGAGGCTTTGCTGACTCGGTGGTAGATGCAAATGCTCAGAATTCAATAAAAGAACCAGAACAGAAGACAGTGCACACATTTGGATGCCGATCACCATTTCTTTGGACCAAGGAACACATTTTACAGCCGAAAATGTCCAACAATAGGCAGAGAGATATTCTCATCAGAGTTCTAGTTTGTTAGAGAATTGGAATGGGCTGTTGAAGGATTGGTTTTCTAAAATGGGGGTGGCTTCCATGAAGGGCTGGCTTACACACTTTCATGAGTGTGTGCTCACATTCAATATGAGAGGGACTCAAGGAGCGTCCCCACCAGATAGATTTCTCTGTTTTCCTGATGGATCTGGGCAAGAGGGCGTGGGGAAGGAGTTGGTACTCTCTTTCCCACATCACCTCAGCTGTTTTTCCCCCTATTTGATGCAGTGGTCCTAGGACCAGGGCTGTGATTACCAGAGCTGGAAGCAGGGGTGATTCCTAAGTGAGAAATTAACTGTGCTTTAAATCTTATGTCAGAATTCCTAAGGGCCTGAATGGGCGGGGTGTGCCTTCACCCCATCTGCCAGACGCCGCTGTATCGTCACGTAGTTCCGAGCCTGTGTGACCTGACCCTATGTGAATGGGAACCAACTGAGGGGTGGCGCTTGCTAGACTAGTATTGCTGTCCTGCGTTCAGAACCTGACAAGATGGAATTGGAAGCCTGCAAAGCTGAGCGGCCTCACCCTGGGACACATTGTCATATGATATAATAATGCACTGGGTCCGGGAACCCAAAAGACACTTTTACAAGAGAAACAGTTGGGGCACCTGAATAGCATAGTTGTCTTGGTTTTGGCAGCATAGTTGGTTAAGCAACCCAACTCTTGGTTTTGGCTCAGGTCATGAGCTCAGGGTTGTGAGATCGAGCCCTGCATTGGGCTCTGTGCTCAGCATGGAGTCTGCTTAAGATTCTCTCTCGCTCGCTCTCCCTCTGCCCCTCCCACTCTTGCTCTCTCTCTCTCAAAGAAATAAATCTTAAAAAAAAAAAAGGTTTAAAAGAGAAACAATTCACCCACAATCTCCTCCTCCCACACTCCAGCGGGCTTTAACTTCCTCAGATTTACAGCCCATATTCAGGCATTGTTTTTCATAGTTTCAATCAGAGAAGACAGAATTTCACATTCTGCTCTTTAGTTTCGTTTATCCTTATACTATTCAGAAT
Source organism: Zalophus californianus (assembly GCF_009762305.2). Taxonomy (NCBI): domain Eukaryota; kingdom Metazoa; phylum Chordata; class Mammalia; order Carnivora; family Otariidae; genus Zalophus; species Zalophus californianus. The sequence goes on from NC_045598.1 coordinate 19,259,389, forward strand.
GAGATTAGCCAGGTTATGCTATAGTAACAAACACCACCCATCTCTCGGGGGCTTAAATGAGTTTGTAATTCGTGTTCACTAACTTGTCATCCTCACTCCAGTCCCCAGGTGCATGCAGCCACATCTGCCAAGGTTAAAAGGATGGGAGTTTGCACCCAGGCTCTTACAGTTTCTGCTCAGGAGTGATGTTTCATCGGTTAAGCGAGGCCACAACTGACTTCAAGGAATGGAGAAGTACAGCGGGAGAAGAAACAAGTATTTGGTGGCCTGCACTGATAGCTATTTCACGGAGCATGTAGTCTGTGCTTGGCTGTCTGCTCTCTCCTGGGAAAAGGGAGTTGAATTAGGTATTGTCCCTATCATCAACATTCTCCATGGTCCTACATGATCAGAGTGATCTGTCTAGGGGAAACACATACCAATCACTTTTAATAGCTCCAAACTATCCCATCAGTAGAACAGACCATACTTTGCTAATTTCTCAAATGTTGCATATTCAGGATATTTTTATTTTTCTTTCTTTCCCTTTTTCCATATTAAAATAACATTGCAAAAATGTAATGTTGCACATAATCACCTCAAAAGAGGTGAATACTGAGGAATAAAGATCATGCAAGACTTGTAGAATAAAGTTACCAAATATTGCTGAAAGAATTTTAAAAGGTATAGCTATATGGAGAGACAATCTATGTTCATGGACTGAAAGACTTAGTACCATTATGATAGCAATTCTCTCCAAATTGATGTATATATTCAATCCCTCTCAAACTCCTAGCAGACGTTTTTTGTAGAAATTGACAAGCTAATCCTAAAATGTATATGAAAATGCAAAGGAGCCAAAATAATCAAAACAATTCTGAAAAAGGAGAACAAAGTAGAGGATTTCCTGATTTCAAAATATACTGTCAAAATACTCAAGCAAAATGTTGTGGTACTGGTATAAGAGTAGATACATATGTAAATGAACTAGAACTGAGAGTCCAGAAACAACCCTCACATTTATGATAAGTCAACTAAAAAAAAAAAAAAAAAGATAAGTCAGACTCAGAGAAAATATTTGCAAATATCACATATCTACTAAAGGACTTGTATCTAGGATATATAAAGAACTCAAACTCAGTAAAATGATAAACAACTCAGGTTTTTTTTTAAAGATTTTATTTATTTATTTGACAGAGAGAGAGAGAGAGACAGCGAGAGAGGGAACACAAGCAGGGGGCAGTTGGGGAGGGAGAAGCAGTCTTCCCGCCGAGCAGGGAGCCGGATGCGGGGCTCAATCCCAGGACTCTGGGACCATGACCCGAGCTGAAGGCAGACGCCCAACGACTGAGCCACTCAGGGGTCCCAAACAATTCAATTTTAAAATGGCGCAAAGGATTTGTTTTTTTAAGATTTATTTATTTATTTTTTGAGAGAGAGAGCACATGCGAGCAGGAGGAGAGGGAGAGAGTCTCAAGCAGGCACCTCAGGGGGCAAAGGATTTGAACTAGCATTCTGTCCAAGAAGATGTTGAATGGGGGGCACTTAGAGTGGCTCAGTCAGTTAAGCATCCAAATCTTGGTTTCGGCTGAGGTCATGATCTCAGGGTTGTGGGATCAAGCCCCACCTCCAGCTCTGCACTCAGCTGGGAGTCTGTTGCAGATTCTCTCCCTCTCCTTCTCCCCTTCCCCCGCCCCCATTGCATGTACCCGAAATAAATAAACACATAAAATCTTAAAAAGAGAGAGGATGTTGAATGGCAATAAGCACATGAGATAAGCACATGAGAAAATGCTCAGCATCATTAGTCATTGTAGGAATGTGAATCAAAACCACAATGAGTTACCGCCTCACACCCACTAAGAGGGCTGTAATTAAAAAGAAAAGCAAGTGTCGAGGATGTGAGGAAGTTGGAACCTTTAAACATTGCTGATGGGAATGGAAAAATGGTGTAGCCACCTGGAACCTAATTTTGCGGTTCCTCAGAGTTAAACACAGTATTATCGTATGACCCAGCAATTCCACTCTTAGGAAGTTATCCAAGAGAACTGAAAACATATATCCACACAAAGAATTCTACACAAATGTTCGTAGAAGCATTATTCATAATAAGCCCCCAACAGTGGGAACAACCCTAACATACATCAATGATAAATAGGTACAATGTGGTATATCCATTCAATAGAATCATCTTTGGCCATAAAAAAGAAGGAAGTATGATACATGCTACAAAACAGACAAACCTCAGAAACATTATGCTCAATGAAAGACACCAGATGCAAAAACCATAATGCATGATTCTATTTACATGAGATGTCCAGAAAAGGGGACTCGCTAAAGCAGAAGGTGGGTTAGTAGTTGCCAGGGGTGAGGGTGGGAACAGGCATGAGAGATCTCTTTGGGATGATTGAGTGTTCTCAGATTAGCCCATGGTGATGGTTACACAAGTCTGTAAACTCACTAAAAGTCATGGAATTGTATACATAGAAGAGGTAAATTTTATGGTATGTAAATTATGTCTCAATGAAACTGTTAAGAATGACATTGCAATTAACATCTTTAAACAACAAATTTAAAACTTTTTATTTTCTCACCACACAGAGGAGTTCATTTTTTCAGACTCGCTGCCTGATTTCAGACTCGTTGACTGACTGGCCCTCTGAGGCCTACCAGAGCTTATTGCAGCTTTGGGCTCAGGACACATTTAATTTTCCCACTTGGAACCGAGAGACCTCAGATCTTTTCACAGACTGGCAAAGTTTGGCAGGGCCTTCAGAAAAGAGAGGCATTTCACAGCTAGAGAAACTGAGTCCCAGAGAAAGAAAGGGCCTTGCCAAGGCCGCATGGGCATTTGGCAGCAGCCTCATCAATGCCGGGAGAGATGGGGTTCACCAGACAACCCCCAGGGGAAGCAGTCATTGAACGAGCTAGACTTAGTGCGGCACAGGCAGCCCCTGGATTCTTTCTCACCAGAGCCCTGTTAGCTTCTCTGGAGACCCTTGCACCTGCTTGAGATGCTCCTGTGGCTTCTCCATCCTGGGGGTACACAGCACAGGCACAGGCTCATCCTCTATGTATTAAAAAGTCTGGTCCTGTTTGCTCTCAATGTTTTTGTGTTCTGTTCAGTCTCAAGCTTCTCCTCCCTGATAGCTCAGAGGAAGAGACGGGTAGAAAAAGTCTTTGCTGATGTGGCTGTAAATTAGGCATTGGCACCTCTGGGCATGGTAGACACCCAAATGCTGATTCTGTCCCCACAGAGCACTTTGGTGGGTTCCCAAGGGAACCTCCCACCAGGGACCTCACCCCACCTTCCCAGGCAGAGTGGTGGTACTCCCTAGCTGATCTGTCATGACCCTCACCCCTCAGCTTCTGCACACCCCCATTCACTGCTCAGCTGCAGATGCCCTTAGAAGACACCCCATGCGATGGTCCTCATCAGAAGGCTCACAGCCACCTTCCTTCCCACCCATGGAAGCAGTCCCCGTTCCCCAGCATCAAGACAAGAGCAGCCTGCTCCCAGAGCTGCTGGTCGGTGAGCTGCTGGGCCCTCTGCATGTAGTAGGTAGTATCTTTGATCCTTACGACAAACTCCAAGGCAGGCATTTTCACCCGTCCTCCCTGCCCCATCTGCCTTCACAGATGAATAAACTGAGGCCCAGACAGCAAGCACAACTGGCTAGTATTCGAATCCACGTTTTCCTGACCCCAAAGCCCTTTTCCTTCTTTTAGGCCAAGGATCCTCTTGGCCAGACTGAGGCCATTACCATTATTAACAGCAAATATTTAGTGAACACTTAGTGATGGTGAGGCGGGTCAGACCAGGCAATCTAGGCAGACTGGAGGCCCAGGTTTGGGCAAAGGGCAGGGGAAGGAGGGACACAGGACTGCTCGTGGGACCCAGGACTCCGGAAAGTAAATCAGGCGGTGGGGGGAGAAGAGTCATTAGGTGATCTGCAGCCTGGGGCCCTGGGACAGGAGGTGGAGGTGCCATTAATCAAGGCTAAAGGGGTTGCCAAACCCTGCTGCAAATGAAAACACCCAGGGATCTTTAAAATATACCGGTGCCTGTACGCCACCCCCAGATTCTCGGATCTCATTGGTACGGGGAGCGATGTGCGCATGGTGAGCTGTGGAGGTGCAGCAGGTGCGTGGCCGAGGAGAAGCAGGCAGCTCTGAGCATCTGATCGGAGCGGCAACGACCTGGCCCCAGGGAGCCTGAGGCTCCAGAGCAAGGAGCTCAGGGCAGAGGGCAGCGGGCTGGCCCCAAATGCCCTGGGGAAAGGTTAGTTGGAGAACTGTGGGAGGGAAAGGCAGGAGGGCAAGAATGAAAGACAGGAAGAGAAGCCAAACCCCAGGCGGTGCGGTGAGTGTGAGCCCCTTGTCTGTCACTAACTTTCCATGTGCCTGGGGGCAAATTGCTTCCCCTCTCTGGGCCTCAGTTCCTCCACCCGGAGAAGGAGGGGATTGAACTTAATGATGGCTCAAGATCCTGCGGGCTTCAGGGTTGGAGGATGCGCCAGACCGGGCCCCAGCAGGCTGGACCTCCTGGTGTGTAGTAAACCCAGATGGCCTTCCTGGTCGGCCCACCCGTGCACTGCCCGTCCCCGGACTCCCTGGACGCTTCATCATCCTGCCAGACATGGTTTGTGGAAATTTCCTCTCAGCCCCTCTTAGCCCAGCTCGGGAGCGTGGCTGTCCTTCCAGCTTCCAGTGGAAATTTCCACTCTCACCCTGACAGCTGGTGGGAGACTCGGTGCCTCGGAGCGAGAGACAGACAGAGATCCCGCAATGGGAGGGGGGGTGGCAGTTCCGAGTTACAGGCCACACGGGGTTGTCAGGGATCGGGGCATCCTCCTGCGACAGGGATTTGCCGAGCACCTCACCTACGGAGTGCTGGCCCCTCTTCCAGGTGCCAGGGACGCAGGAGAGGAGGGTCTCCAGCCTCGGGGAGCTGGTCTCCTCGTGGGGAGAAGAGACCTACGTGAATACTGTGCATCCAAGGATGCAGGGTAAGGAAATAGGGGGTGGCGCTGGAGGCAGGGAGGTGATCAGGGAAGGCCTTGTGGTCGGTGAGGGCATATTGTGTGATTTTCATGGGGAGCAGCAAGTACGCTGGCCCTGAAGCCGGGCCTCCGCTGGCGTGCTGAGGATGGCAAGGGTAAAAGTAGAAGTTGTGAGATCAGAGAGTTTCCTTGCGGGGGGCCTTCCTGTGGTCAGGACTTTGGATTTCAGGCTTAGTGCTCTGGGGAGTCCACAGGGGGTTTCTGAGCAAGCAGAGGGGTGACAGGATCTGACATATTTTATTAGCTTGTTTTTGTTTTTGTTTTATTTGCTTACTTTACAACCTGGGGCTGATGTTTATCTCCCTATCAGGGGCATTAATGTATAAGTTTGGCCAGGGCAGAGCTACACTTGGGAGTGAACTCATGCGTTAAACACTGTGCGCTTGCATCATAGGGAGGTATTGGCGGAGGTCGGAGGGTGGACCTGACTCATCCCCTCCCCCCCACCCCCCGCTGCTGCTCGTGGGCCCACATCTGCAGGGAAGTGGGGAGAGTGGACTGCAGGGAAGCCATCACCCAGGAGCTTTGAGGGCCAGAGGCACAGCCCCCTTTGTTGGCTATATTTTCTTTTTCTTTTTCTAAGTAGGCTCCACACCCTGCGTGGAGCCCAGCACAGTGCTCCAACTCACGACTGTGAGATCAAGACCTGAACCGAGATCAAGAGTTGGACATTTAACCAACTGAGCCACCCAGGCACCCCAGCTGTATTTTCATCCTGCATCCTGTTAGTACCTTGACAATGTCATATGGGCATACAGGACTTTTGGGGTGTCAGCATCATACTTCAAGACTGGACTAAGTGTGATTTCATGAAAACAGGCCTCTGTTATAAAGAAAACCATAGGCTCAAAATGGTGTCATTAATATTACGGCCTTATTGCAGTAAACCAAGACTTAATACCTAGCAACAGTTTCAATGCCCCAGGAATGTAAACTTTAACCAGCCCAAATGGAATTTCCTGGTCAATGCTAGGAGGTAACCCCTTAGGGAGTGGCCTAAAACAATGCATTCCATGCGAATAAATTCTCTTTTTCTGGCCCCCTCTCTGCCTTTAAAAACCTTCCATTTTTCACAGCTCCTTGGATCTCCCTTCTACCTGCTAGATGAGATGTTGCTGTATCCATGAATTGTTTCATAACACCAATTAGATCTTCAGATTTACTCAGTTAAATTTTGGTTTTTAACAGATTTGGTGGCAGCAGTGGGATCCAAAGTGAACTTCTACAGCATTCAGGGACAGTGAGAAGCACAGACTCGCTGCTCTGGGAACCCTCGTGAGTTCACTATCTTTCTCACCATTTCCTAGGCTCTGGGTAAGCTCCTCTTGGTCTGAACTTGGCTCCTTTTGTGTTGAGCTCCCAATCCAATCAGCTTTCCAGCCCAGGGTTCACAGGTCTGTCTGGACGGACAGGAGGCTCTAACAGTGCACCAGTCCTTCGCTCTTGGTTCGGTCTGCAATTCTGCAGTTGTGCGGAATCACTTTCCCCAGTTCCAGTCCGCAGTCCCCATTTACTGGAGTCTGCTGGTTTCGTTTATACTGGGAATTGCAGGTAGCACGTACCGGGCCTTCTGTTGGCTGGTCCACGAGAACTTCGAAACCCCAAATTCCACACTGGGAATAACTGATGGCAGCTCTGGCTCTCTGTTCACTGGGAACCAGTCCAACAGTCTCCGTTCTCTGAGGTCTGCCAGTTCAATCCTTTCCCCAGGCCCCAGGTCTCTGGTTACTGGCAGTGCTCACACTTCCATTCCTTGGGTTACTCCTGGTTTCCGTCAATGTGCGTATGGGGTAAAGGCTTAGCTAAAAGAAAAAGAAAAAAAAATAATGAGATGTGATCTTTGAAATCCAAAGAGTTAAACACACCACTGTCCGGCACACCTGCTTATTTTATATATAAAAACTACGGTCCCCAAAGCTATAAATATCTTGGAAGGGGAAAAAAAGGGCAAAATTTTACTAAGCTTGTTTTGTGTCCTGAAGAACTCGGCTTGGTAACCATCAGGTTGGGGGCCCCGAAACACAGCCAGAAAGACATGGGAGTTGCCCCCCCATCTGCAGCTAGACATGGCAGGACAGAAATATGGATTAAAGTCCATTTTTGGCTCGGGTTCTACCAAACTGCCATCAGCCCTCAGGGGAATTACAACCTAGAATTGCAACGGCCCTTATGAAGACTGTTGCAATTAAAAGAGATCATTAAGAAGTACACTTAAAAGCAAAGGCTTCAAGAATTGCAAAAAGTTCAACTCCATTAAAAGTTTAACTGCAAAAAACTGATGAAAAATTAAAAGACACAAGAGGAACCTAATACCTAAGATGGATGTCAGTCTTACTGCTTCCCTCCACACTCCTTTATTTGAACATTCATTCTAGTTACCCTCTGTCTGAACTGCCTTGACACAGAAGTCTGCCAAGCTAATGACTTAACAGACACCCCCATATCTCCCTTCAAAGAAGAGCCCTTGGTGAGCCCCTTCCAGAGGTGATGAGACTGAGGGATTTTCTGGTAAACTGCTACTTTATTCCTTGAAGCAGCCAAAGGAAAACTAAAATTAAAAAAAAAAATTCCAACATAGATCAGTTCTTTAACATCTAGGCTACAATCCAACTCTTTGAGGAATTAAAAGCAACTGTCCTTATCTTACAAATCTTTATAAAACTAGAAATGCAGCTCAGCTCTAGAGGGAATTCAGAGTTTACCTAGTCCTTTCACCAATCCCAAAACATCCTCTATTTATCTCAAAAGGCTTGTAAATTATTGGCCTTATGAAACCAAAGTCCTTCTTGGAGGAACTTTCATTCTTAACCTGTGTCTTTGAGATGAAAATATTAAAAGTATAAACCCCAAGGATATAATTCCTTTTTTTTTTTTAAGATTTTGTTTATTTATTTGACAAAGAGAGACACAGTGAGAGAGGGAACACAAGCAGGGGGAGGGGGAGAGGGAGAAGCAGGCTTCCTGTGGAGCCACCCCAGGAATATCATTCTTATCAGAAGTAAAACACAAGGGGAGGGGCGCCTGGGTGGCTGAGTCGTTAAGCGTCTGCCTTCGGCTCAGGTCGTGATCCCGGGGTCCTGGGATCGAGCCCCGCGTGGGGCTCCCTGCTCAGCGGGAAGCCTGCTTCTCCCTCCCCCACTCCCCCTGCTTGTGTTCTGTCTCTCTCTTTTCTTTTATTATTATTCTTTTTTTTTTAAGATTTTATTTATTTATTTGACAGAGAGAGACACAGTGAGAGAGGGAACACAGCAGAGGGAATGGCAGAGGGAGAGGGAGAAGCAGGCTTCCCGCGGAGCAGAGAGCCCCACGCGGGGCTCCATCCCAGGACCCCGGGATCACGACCTGAGCCGAAGGCAGACGTTTAACAACTCAGCCACCCAGGCGCCCCTTTTATTATTACATATTCTTTTCTAATTTTTATTTTTAAAATTTTAATTTCAGTACTGTTAACACAGTGCTATATTAGTTTCAGGTATACGATATAGTGATTCAACAATTCTATACATTACTCAGTGCTCGTCACGGTAAGGGTTCTCGATCCCCTTCACCTATTTCCCCCATCCCCCACACCCGCCTTCCTTCTGGCAACCACCAGTTTGTTCTCTAGAGTTAAGAGTCTGTTTCTTGGTTTGTCTCTTCCTCATCATCCTTAACCAGTATTTTTTTAAAAACCAGCACAAAACCAATTTCTTTCTTTTTTTAGAACACGTCTTTTGTTCTATCAGTAAGCATATTCAGCAAGCATTACGTGACCTGATTATGAATCATGTCTAAAGAAATTTTGCTTACTCTTTTCTAATTGGGTCCCTTTCATTTGCATTGAGATCTGCATGAAGGGGAGAAATTACTGTTGCCATATGATATCCCACTTAAGGAAGTATTTTAAAAAGTATTACATTAAGGGGGCACCTGGCTGTCTCAGCTGGTAGAGCATGCGACTCTTAATCTCAGGGTCATGAGTTGAAGCCCCACATTGGGTGTGGAGCCTACTTAAAATTAAAACAACAAAAAAAAAAGTTCATTACACTAAGAATTCCATTATAAAATTGACCTATATTTTCATGTGTTCTAATATTAAGGTAGACTTCCCGGAAACTAAAGAATAAAGAATTATTTTAAAAAGGTGATGTGGAGAAGTTGAGGGGGAAATCAGTACGTATTAACCTATAGTGTTATCGATGTAACTTCACATACTGTAGGGCAAGGTGCGCTGTAGAACAGCATATAGTTAGAAGACACTGTCACCAATTATTTATTGCCCAAATATAATATATACAGCAATCACAAAATCAGAAAGCCATGGGTACCAGGCAGTGCCTTAGGGATAACAGAACATCTTTACTATGAGCAGTAAAAGCATTTGTTATCCAATCTTTCTAAATTAACTCTTACCACTTATTTCTACATATTCTAAATAGCATTTCCCTCCAAAAAGTAGATTCTCCAGCTCTTGGCACTAATTTTTAAAGTCAATAAATTTGATCATATCAATAAACTCTTCAGTCTTCTATTGCTCACCACAGGCATAATGTGTAGGAAGAGCCTTGTGTGTTCTAAAGAAAAGTATGCATTGCCTTACAGTTTTAAATACTAAGTAATTGATCCTCGCAAGCAGATAACATCAACTAAAACTTGTTTTTACTAGTGTTCCTTCTCTTTTACAAGAGACTAATCATTGTATTCATATTAATATTAAAGATTTTATTATTTTTACATAATCTTTACACCCAACATGGGGCTGGAACTTACAACTCTGAGATCCAGAGTCACACATTCTACTGACTGAGCCAGCTAAGCGTCCCATTTTATTAATGTTATACTACAAAACTATGTACACTCCCTAATTTAAAAGGTTAAATGTCAGATATACAAGTAATGGTATTTTCGCCAATAATTCACAATTTTTACCATTTCTGCTATTTTGGAACAAGCGTTAAAAGTCCCACGATTTATATATCATTAAACATGAATTGAAACACTTAACATCTCAAAGAATTGTTAAAAATGGCAGAACCTACAATTAACTATAACTCTTAACATTGGTGATATAGCTCCCCTTTGTTATTTTATATCTTAAGTAAACATTCTACTACGGTGTTTTCAAGTGAATAGTTCTGGTTTGAAAATTTGATTTTTCATATTAATTGTAAAGAGCCTTGTTGTCGTACATTTTGTTAAATTATATGATGACCTTGAACTGAAGGACATGCCTACCCAACTTAGAGCATGTATCTCACTACTAGTGTTAAAAAAGTTTCCTTAAAATTCATATTCAGATGAGTGGGGTTTAATCCAATTTTGCAAAGGTTTTTATGACTATCTTAATATAGAAACCTTGTTTTGAGAACCAGCATTTTATACCTCTGAATGTTATTGCTAATATTAATTGGTAGCTTAAGAGCTCTATTTTTTTTTTGGAAAATTAATTGGTAGTTAAGAGCTCTACTTAATCAGCTTAAAGAAAATTAGGCACTTATATAAATTTAGTAGTCATAAAAATTCTCGAAAATAAAAAGTTTAATTCAAATGAATTTCAGATTCAGGTAACCTGGGAAAATATTCTGTATCAAAACTAGTTTAAAAATTGCTGGTTTGATTAAAATGAACATGTCTTAAGAGTTATCAACATTGAATATAATGCAAACATACAACTTTTGATTTTACCTGGTTTTACTAATCAAATAAGTTCATGTTATGTTGCAAAATTTGCTAGCAAAATATAAATAACTTAGAATAAGTTTTTGTTATAAGTTTTATTATCTAATGTCTCACAAAGATATCTAAACATAATTGCCAAGAATAAGTAAATTTCAGGTGCCTGGGTGGCTCAGTCGGTTAAGCGTCAGACTCTTGGTTTTGGCTGGGGTTGTGATCTCAGGGTCATGGGATTGAACCCTCATCCAGCTCCCCAGTCAGCATGGAGTCCACTTGAGATCCTCTCTCTCCCTTTTCCTCTGCCCTCCCCTTGCTTGAGTTCTCTAAATAAATAAATAAATTCTTTAAAAAAAAAAAAAGAATAAGTAAATTAAATAGATGTCAGTATGGTAAAAAGTTTTTAGGTATTTTCCCCAAATCATTTTGGTAGCTTCAGACCTTAATGTTTTGCTAAGTTAAGTGATGAGTTAAGTTAAATTCAATGAATATCCAGATAATTTTTAAATAAGATAAAATACTGAAACATTAATTACTGAGCATAGGCTTATCACTTTTTGCTGCCTTTCTCAAGTCTGTAATTACATAGAATTTTTAAAAAACTGAGTCTTCTCAATATTTTTTTTTAAAGCTTATTTATTTTTTTTAGTAATCTCTACACCCAACATGGGGTTCGAACTTCCAACACTGAGATCAAGGGTCGCATGTTCTTCCAACTGAGCCAGCCAGGCAGGGGCCCTGCGTCTTTTCAACTGTAAAAGAGCGAGGCTTTTTACAAATATTTAACTTTCTGTATTTGCCTACAAATTGTCATTCTGGTCAAGCGGATAACTGAGCATTATTTCACAGTGACCTATGATCTTGTTTGACCAAGTGTTCTAAAACCTTTTTTTTTTACTTTTTTTATTTGAATATAATTGATACACATTCTAAAACCTTTTTATATTTTTTAGTATTTTTCCTTTAGAATTATTTTCTTAAATCATAAATGGGGGTGCCTGGGTGGCTCAGTTGGCTAAGCAACTGCCTTCGGCTCAGGTCATGATCCTGGAGTCCCTGGATCGAGTGCCGCATCAGGCTCCCTGCTCAGCGAGGAGCCTGCTTCTCCCTCTAACCCTCCCCCCTCTCATGTACTCTCTCTCTCTCTCTCTCTCATTCTCGCTCTCTCAAATAAATAAACCTTTAAAAAATAAATAAATAAATAAATCATAAATGTACAACTTCTTTACACATGCACTTAAATTTTTTTTACATTTTTTTAAAGATTTAAAAGATTTAAAGATTTTCTTTATTTTTTTAAAGGTTTATTTATTTATTTTAGAGAGAGAGAGCATGAGTGGGAGGGCAGAAGGAGAGGGAGAGAGAATCTCAAGCAGACTCCAAGCTGAGTGCAGAGCCCAACATAGGGCTTAATCCCAGTACCCTGAGATCACAACCTGAGTCGAAACCAAGAGACAGATGCTTAATTCAATGTACCACCTAGGCACCCCATTATTTTTTTTACATTTTATTTTTAAGTAATCTCTATCCCCAACATGGGGCTCAAACTTACAACCCCCGAGATCAAGTGACACAAGCTCTATGGACTGAGCCAGCCACGTGCCCCAGCACTTAAATCTTTAAAAAGGAAAAACATGTCTTATTATATCATGATCCTGGCTAATAGCTTTTCAAAACTTAGAGAAAAATCTTTTAAAAAGTTTCACAGGTCATCTGAAACTTACAAATTCAACATTATCAAAGAACAAATTCTTCTACACTCTTACAGAGACCACTAAGAAGAAACAATAATTAAAAAGCTAAGAAACTGGGCACCTGGAAAAAACAAAAAAACAACAACAAAAAAAACTGGGCACCTGGGTGGCTCAGTCGTTAAGCGTCTGCCTCGGCTCAGGTCATGATCCCGGGGTCCTGGGATCGAGTCCCACATCGGGCTCCCTGCTCCGCAGGAGGTCTGCTTCTCCCTCTCCCACTACCCCTGCTTGTGTTCCTGCTCTCGCTGTGTCTCTCTCTGTCAAATAAATAAATAAAATCTTAAAATAAAATAAAATATCACTGGTTTTCTAATGTTCTGCTTTTCCGGATTTGGGAAAATCTTTTGTCTCTTATGCTATCAACAATTTGATAGAGTGAACAGAGATGTGAACGAAGATGAGATGTTTGTGAAAAAAGATGAGATGTTTCTTTTTCCTTCCTACCTGATCCCGCCAGAATTAAAAAACTCTTGAGTATTCTTTTTATATATATGAAAGATTGTTGTATCTTTCCTTATTAATCCAGCTTGAAGGATCAACATTCTTTTTTTAATGTTTTTTTAAATTAACATATAATGTATTATTTGTTTCATGGGTACAGGTCTGTCATTCATCAGTTGAGTATTCTGATGGCAAAATAATTATTTACGTAAGTTCAATGAGAATCTTTTCTCCTCGCAACAGGAGACAATTAGAAACAGTGGTTATATTACCAAGGCTTTGACTGGAATATTATATTTGAGAGAGATGTGCCTAGACTCAGGTATGACCAGACAGTTTTAAGGAACTAAGGTTGACTTTACAGAGCCAATAAAGCCCCTTAAAAAGGTTTAACCTGGTACCTTGCTTACAATTCTCCAGCAAGGTAGTTTTTTGGTTTTGGTTTTTTTTAAGTAGGCTCTGCACCCAGCATGGAGCCTAACATGGTGCTTGAACTTAAACCATGAAATCAAGACCTGAGCTGAGGTCAAGAGTCAGGTGCTTAACTGACTGAGCCACCCAGGCACCCCTACACACAAGGCAGTTTTAAAAAGAGCTTATATATGGGGCACCTGGCTGGCTCAGTCTGAGCATAAGACTCTTAATCTCTGGGTCATGAATTTGAGCCCCATGTTGGATGTAGAGATTCCTAAAAAAAAAAAAAAGAGTTTATATGGTCAAGCATTATTCTTGCAACACACATATAAATAATCAGGCAACGTTTAATGCAAACAAATTAGTTTTACTATTAAAAATATAAAGGTAATTGTAGAGAGAAGAAACTACATTTGCATCTTTGTCTGTATCAGATTCTAATCCTGTTAACTGTCTTTGAAGTTCTGTTATATACCTATAAATTGGACTGAATCCCGAATTCCTCCAGTTTCTTCAAAAATCTGGCAATGACTCCCAACTAATGTTTCCAATTTTCTCCTGCCCTTCTGATTTGGAACTGGTAAGAACGAAGATTGCCCCTGAATCTCCTTTGGAAGGGACTCTACCGGGCCCTTTTCACCACCCAAATGGCAGCCAAACTTTGGGGACTTACACCTTGGATATGCATCTCACAGCTGGAAAAGGTTCCACTCGCCCTCTGGTCCTATATAAGCCATGGAGACCCCTCCAAATCATAGTGATGAGGAAGAGAAGCAGCTGACATCAAGGTGAACTGCTTCCTCCCAAGATATTAGATCAAGATGTCATACTTTAAAGACAAAACCCTTTCTTCTTTCCTTTACTCTGACCCTGGCTTGGAAAGACAACGACAAAGGGGTCAACTTTGCCTTTCAGACTGTGGATTTGTCACCAAACATTCCTTTGTGAACTGGAGGTTGTGAATAGCACAGAAATTAAACAAAAATATCATGTCAGTTGGGCATCTGCCTTCGGCTCAGGTCATGATCCCAGGGTCCTGGGATTGAGCCCCTGTCAGGCTCCCTGCTCAGAGGGGAGCCTGCTTCTCCCTCTGCCTGCCACTCCCCCGGCTTGGGAGCGCTCTCCCTCCCTCTCTCTCTCTGGCAAATAAATAAATAAAATCTTTAAAATAAATAAATAAGGGCGCCTGGGTGGCTCAGTTGGTTGAGCGACTGCCTTCAGCTCAGGTCATGATCCTGGAGTCCCGGGATCGAGTCCCACATCGGGCTCCCTGCTCAGCGGGGAGTCTGCTTCTCCCTCTGACCCTCTTCCCTCTCGTGCTCTCTATCTCTCATTCTCTCTCTCTCAAATAAATAAATAAAATCTTTAAAAATAAATAAATAAATAAAATAAACAAAAATGTCATGATCTGAAGAAAAGAAAAAAAAAGTCACGATCTGTGGATACTGTGCCAAAGGAACAAGATTGGAGAACTACAGAGCACTAGCTGAGAGTTGCGCTAATGTCTTAAATTGTGGTTGCATTTTTCAGTTAAGCTGAGAGTCTGATCAAAAGGGAGGAACTATTTTAAAAAATGGCTCAAAATAGTGTCACTTATGTTAGGGCCCCACTTGAGTAAACCAAGATTTAATGACTAACCTAACAATGGTTTCGATCTCCGTGAAATGTAACCCTTAACCAGCCCAGCTGGAATTTCCTGGCCTACAGGAGGAGGTATTCCCCTAATAGACCTCTACAATACCCCTTGAGAGGGTGACCTTGCCTAAAACAATGCATTCTTTGCTTATAAATTCCTTTTTCTACCCCTCTCTGCTTTTTTTTTTTTTAAGATTTATTTATTTTAGAGAGAGAACATGAGCAGGAGGGGAAGTGGGAGAGAGAATCTCAAGCAGACTCCACACCGAGCACAGAGCCGGACGTGGGGCCCAATCTCACAGCTCTGAGATCATGACCCGAGCCAAAACCAGGAGTCAGACACCCAACCGACTGTGCCACCCAGGCGCCCCTGCCCCTCTCTGCTGTTAAATCTTTTTTTTTTAAGATTTTATTTATTTGTTTGAGAGAGAGCATGAGAGAGAGAGAGCATGAGAGGGGGGAAGGTCAGAGGGAGAAGCAGACTCTCTGCCGAGCAGGGAGCCCGATGCGGGACTCGATCCCGGGACTCCAGGATCATGACCTGAGCCGAAGGCAGCTGCTTCACCAACTGAGCCACCCAGGTGCCCCTCCTCTCTGCTTTTAAAAACCATTTTGTACAGCTCCTTGGAGCTCCCCTCTACCCGGTAGAGGGGCTGCTGACCCATTCATGAATTGCTTAATAAAACCAATTAGATTTTCAAATGTGCTCGGTGAAAAAAATGTTTTAACAACTGCAAGCCCAGGAAGGAGGGCTGGAGGAGATGCTCCGGACATGTGGACCTCCTATTGCCAAGGGTGACTGCTGACCATTGAAAGCTCACAGCCCTTCTCTGGCGGCGGGGGGGGGGGGCAGAGGAGGACGCAGCAGGGCATCCCCTGCTCCAGGTGCCCAGAGATGAGGCGCTGCTCTGCTCCCGGCCCACGCCAACTCCCTCTCAGCGGTGGGCGGGAAGCTGTACCCCTCGGCCCACAGAGATCCTGAATCTGACCTTGTCTCTCCACCCCATTGACCGCACCTCCATCCAAGCCACCTTCCTCTCTCCCACACGCCTGCTCCCCACAATCCACTCTTCTCACAGTGTCCGAAGGATCCTTTACACACATGGCCCAGTCACGTTGCTCCCTGCTTAAAGCCCCCAGAAGCTCCACATCATTCATGAAATGTCATGCGACCCCTCGTTCTGGCCCACAGGCCAGCACGGCTGGACCCTGCCCACCACCCTGGCGCCGGACACCCTGCCTCCCCTAATCCAGCCCGAGGGCCTTGTTTATGCTCCTTCCTCCCACCTGCTCGTTCCTGCCTCGCATGCTGTTCCATCTGCCAGGAACACGCCGCGCCCAGCCCACCTCACCTGCAGAGACCCTCACCCCGGCCGCAGTCACTGCCTCTACCAGCCCTTTTCATTCCTTCCATGGCACTCAGCATCTTTTGGTAATGTCTGTCTCCTCCACCAGAATGTAAGCTCTTTTTTTTTTGTCTAAAGATTTGGTTTCTTTATTTGACAGAGAGACACACAGTGAGAGAGGGAACACAAGCAGGGGGAGTGGGAGAGGAAGAAGCAGGCTTCCCGCCGAGCAGGGAGCCTGATGCGGGGCTTGATCCCAGGACCCTGAGATCATGACCTGAGCCGAAGGCAGGTCTGAGCCACCCAGGAGCCCCAGAATATAAGCTCTTGAGGACAAGAACCTGCCTGCCTTGCACATCGCTAACCCCCCAGGGCCTATGACTGTGACTGGCGTGTAGGAGGACTGTTTGTATTTGTTCAGTGAATGAATGAATGGAAAGGCTTGCTTTGGGTACTCTCTTAGGGACATCTAAAGAGAAAGGAGAGGAAGGAGATTGGGGCAGAGGGCCTGGTATCCGAGATACGAGTCAGAAACTGGAACCAACCATTGATCATCTTCCCACCAACAGCCAAACCCTCCTCCCTGACTGCCCGAGGGGTCCTGCCAGCAGGAGCGTGTCTGGGACTGGGAGTCAGAGGCCACCTGGGGAAAACAGGAGGGAGGAGATGGGCACAGGCACGTGCCATATTGAACCACTGACTTCAGGCTGGGATGGGACCCAACCATCTGGGGAATGGTGTTGAGCGCGCCAGCTGCAGGCTCTGCCCCTGACCAGCCACGGGTCAGTGACACAACTTTTCTGAACCTCAGTTTCTTGTCTGGAAAAGAGGCTAGAATTGGATTGACTTGACCAGGATGCTTTAAGGATTCAGTAAGATGGGGTAGGTGAAATGCTTATTTGCTACGGTGCAAAGCAAATGGCAGGTGCTCAGGAACCCTTAGCAGAAAAGAGAAAGAAAAGAGGGACAGCAAGGAGTGACAGAGCACAGAGAGATGTGACACAAAAGCAGGTTGCCAGTAAACCAGCAGCCACCTGGTCTGACATGCTGGGAGTTTGTCCCAGAAAAGGTACAGAAACGTAAATCATCCCACACTTTATAGCACCTCCTCCCCAGAATGGACTTTTGAGTTCTCCCGGTTCAATTCCCTCATTTTACAACTGTTCTGAGTCCCAGAAAGGACAAAAATTTCTCTAAGATGCCCAAAGAGATGGCAGAAGAGTTGAGCACAGAGAGGCGGCCAGCTGGGGAGGGAGACGCTCAGATGGGCCAGTGCAGGAGATTATGAGCTCCCTGTTCTCAGTCTGGAGAGGGTCTGCCTTCCTCTGTCCCTGCAGCTATTTAGTGAGGGGGAAATGGCAGACAGAGAAGACCCTGGAGTCCACAGGAGTAACACTGGGCTTGGAGGGACAGAGAGGGGCAGGGGGCTGACCTTCCCATCACCCAAACACCAAGCTCTGTGCTATGTCTGGCATTAAATTTGGCCCAGGCTCAATACTTGTCCAGCCTGGGAGGGGTTATCCCTATTTTATGGGCAAGGATGGGGATGCAAGGCTGGGGAGACCTAATGGAGCTGGAACTTCAGTCGTATTCTGTGTGACTCCAGGAACATCTGCCTTGCTTCTCTCTGGGAATTGAAAGGGGGACCACCACTAGCTGCTTGTGAACTGGGGCAAGTCTTTTCTTTCTGGCCTCAAGCTCCTCCCCTGAACAAGGAGGGTAGACTACAGGGGTCACCGAGGGCTTTCCCAGCTGGAGCTGACTTTACTGGAATTCTAAACCAACGCACCTCCCCCGGCTGAGTCAGGATGAAAGCCTGCCAGAAAGCCTGGCGGCCTCGCATCCGACTTTCTTGCCCCCAGCGTTCAGGGTAGCCCTGCCCGGGGAGAGCCCCGCTTCGGTCCTGTGCCCCAGGCAGCACGGAAGCCTCCTCTCCCCGCTGGACCTCATCCCTCACCCTTCTCTGGGGGCAAAGCTCAACCCAACAATTGGGGAAATGAAGCCAAACAATGTATCAAGCCCTGCAGTCAGGGGCCTCTTCCCCGCCCCCCAACACCTTCAAGGCTTTGGGAAGCCCACAGGTCAGGGTGTAGGTTAGTGCTTCTCAAACTAAATTTAAAAAACATAGGGGCGCCTGGGTGGCTCAGTCGGTTAAGTGTCTGCCTTCAGCTCAGGTCATGGCCCCAGGGTCCTGGGATCGAGTCCTGCGGCAAGCTCCCTGCTCAGCAGGGGGTCTGCTTCTCCCTCTGCCTCCCTCTCCCTGCTTGTGTTCTCTCTTTCTCTCTGTGTCAAATAAACAAAATCTTTAAAAAAAAATTCAAAACACATGTTTATCTGCAGAGAACTTCCGCTTTTGGAAAATTAAGGAAATCCACTAGACAGTGGTAGTGGTTACAAACAGTGTGAGTGTACCGAATACCACTGAATCGTGCACTTAAAAGTGGTTAAAGTGGCACATTTTATGTTATATAGATTTTACAATGAAAATTTGTATAGATAAAATGAATAAAAAAGATGCAAAGTACTAGTCTCGACTTTAATAGTATTCAAATCACCTTGTGCAATGGTTAGGAAAGTTTCTAGATGCTTACTTGCAATTCTGTGTTCTCTCATGGCAGTCAGCAGAAGCCTGTGGCCTGGCAGGGGTCTGAGGGCCACTCGGATAGCGTTCACTGAGGCTGCGGAGAGGCGGGCTCTGGCTTTGGAAAGCTTCTCCGGAGACTGACCAGAAGGAACAAGGCTCCTGCATCCCTGCCCCTCCCCCCTGCAAAGGTACTTCTAGATGTCAAGCCACCTAACCCCAAGCAGCCCCCTGGGCCGGGCATGCTGGTCCGACTTATGGCTGGACCCCTCCTTCTATCCCTGTTGGTCTCCCAGCGCCTTCTCGATGTACACGGTTATTAAGGTGTCCCTGTCAGTGGCCAGTGATACACAAAGGCAGCTATGAGGCGGGGGGGGGGGGGGGGGGGGGGGGGGGGGGGGGGGGACGGGGGCTGGGGTGAGCTGGGAGAGGGAAGGACAGGGTAGGGTGTGACTTCTTTTCTTCTAGCCCCTAGACCAAACTTGGCCCAAGCCTCACCTCCTGCGGGAAGTCATCCTGGGCCTGCAGCTGCACGGAGAAGCCCCCACCTGTGCCCCCCATATCCCAACACCGGCCTCCCCGTATTTGTATTGAATGGTTGACATGGTAAATTCAGCCATGGTGCTGCTCCTCTGTGGCTTGGGAGGGCGGTGGAACGTGGCTCGGTGTGAAGGTACAGCCAGGGTTCAGGCTTTTACCGAGTGCCCCTGGGCAGGGCACAGTCCATACACCTAAGCAGTGACCCCGATGGCCGGACTCTGGGCCCATCTCCGCCAGACTTTGGGGGACTGGAGAGGGAGAAGTCTTTTAGGGATGTTGCATCCTGAGTACAGTGGTTGTCTGCCTTGCTGAGCAACAGAAAACACTGTGGGCTCTAAAATAAACCAGACACCTAGACTCCAATTTTAGAAATTCTACCTCCAAAGCTCTGATGAGGGTCCCTGAGTCTATTTTGAAAAACCCAGCTGGTGTCTGGCCCATAAGAGGTGTCTGCAAGCGTTTGGAGACAGTGCTCCTGGAAGTGCAGCCTGTCTTTGGGACAGACAGGGACTGTGGCCTCTGGGAGGGGGGCTCGGGGACGGCAGAGGAAGGAGAGTCACTTTTACTATATTTCCTGTTGTACCGTTTGGACCTTTGACCTAAAAGAAGAGTTTGACTGATGGAGTTGCTGTCATCTGTGTCTGGTTCTGCAAACTCAGGCCTGCAGCCGGGGCCCTTGACTTTCGTCAAGGACAGAAGTGGGCGGGCCGGAGAACAGAGAGCTGTAGAGCACACGTCCCACCTCAAGGGGGCAGCAGCTGCCCAGAGCCTGCTGACTGTCCGGGCCTCGTCGGGAGCCCAGGGTTGTCAGATCTTCCAGGTTTTTTTAAAGATAAGCCGGAAATCAGATTTCCGAGTGGAATTCATTATCAACTCACTCACAGATTTAAACAGCCTGGGTTGAACTCAAGCTGCCTGCAGACAGGCTCTGGCTGCAGGCCACCAGCCGCTGCCTCTGGATCTGAAAGGGTGTCATTAAGGGTAGGTCACCTCTGAGGCCAATCTGCAAACAAGGGCAGGGCCATCCTCTGCTTCTAGAAAATCCGACTGACTTCCCATGGGGTCCACACAAAAAGAGGACAAAGCAGGTGCCCTTAGGTGGACCACAAGAATCACCCACCAACTCATAATGATTTAATTCAGCACATATTTATTAATTTAAAGATTTTGGGGGGGGGGCGCCTGGGTGGCTCAGTTGGTTAAGTGACTGCCTTCGGCTCAGGTCATGATCCCGGGGTCCTGGGATGGAGTCCCACATCGGGCTCCCTGCTCAGCGGGGAGTCTGCTTCTCCCTCTGACCCTCTTCCCTCTCGTGCTGTTTCTCTCTCACTCGCTCTTTAATAAATAAATAAAATCTTTAAAAAAAAGATTTTTTTTTTTTGAGAGAGAGAGAGCATGAGTGGGAGGGGCAGCGGGAGAGGGAGAGAGAATCCTAAGCAAACCCCACACTGAGCACAGAGCCCAGCCGTGGGGCTTGATCTCAAGACCATGAGATCACGACCTGAGCAGAAACCAAGAGTCAGACGCTCAAGTGACTGCACCACCCAGGTGTCCCAGAACATATTTATTAACCTCCCACCACATGCCGGTCTCAGAGTCAGAGATCCAGTGGTGAATGTAACAGGCACAGTCCCTCCTCTCTGAGAACCTTCCTTCTAGCTGGAGAGACATACTTGAAAGAAGTAACTGCATAATCATTGTTATGTGATACATAAGGAGCAGCAGTATAGCTGGGGGTTGGTTAAAAGTTAAGGTTTGAGTCCTGAGGGCACCTGGGTGGCTCAGTTGGTTAAGCATCTGCTTTCGGCTCAAGTCATGATCCCATAGTCCTGGGATCAAATCAAGTCCTTCCTGCATCAGGCTCCTTGCTCAGCAGGGAGCCAGCTTCTCCCTCTGCCTGCCATTCCTTCTGCTTGTGCTCTGTCAAATAAAGATCTAAAAAAATATAAAGTTTTGAATCCCAACTCCACACTCTTAGGTATGTCACTTTGGGCAAATCTGAGTTTCACTTGCCTCATTTCTTGCCTGTAAAATGGGTATAACATCATAGGGTTGTTCTGGGGATTCACTGAGATCATGCAAATAATAAGCTCCCACATAAGAGGGGAGCCTAGGTTTGGCAGGGAGTCCCCCGCCCCGCGCCCCTCCCCATCCTAGGGATACTGGGGCTTCTTGCCAGCAAGGGGAGTGGGAGGCCACAGTTTGAAGGCCCAGCCAGAGGCCTCCTGTACCTACAGAGGCTCAGTCCCCTCCATTCTGTTGAGGTGGTGGCCGTGGGCATCTGGCTAATCTGCTTCTGTTTCTTACCCTCTCCGTCCACTTCACAGCCCACTTGCCCCCGGTAGGATTTGGTGCCCAAGGACAGGGATGGTGTTGCTCACGACCATGCTGGGAGAAGGCTGGGCCTTTCCAGCTCTGGGCCGGAGCCCCTCCACTGACGCTGCTGCATTTTGAGCTCTTCGAGCCTTATAACTAAGCTTTAAGAATCTGAATGCGTGTATAAAACAAGCCAGAAGAAAATCTGCCCTGGGCCCCTTCAGTGCAGAATACCAGCTTCTGCTGGCAGAGGTCTCAGCCACAGGACCTTTAGGACCTTGTTTGACCTGGACCAAGAGGCAGGAGGCAGATGGCAAGAGACTGAAGCGCCAGCAATGTTTCTGGGGCCTTGAAGTTCAGCTCAGTGTGGGGAATCCTCAGTGGTCAAGACATGGTTCCCGACCTCAGGGGTCTGCAATCTCACCAGGTAGAGAAGACCCAGAACCGCAGTCTTGGATCTGAAAGGGAGATTCCGGGGCACCTAATCCTACCTCCCGCCCAAAGGGGAAAGCTCCTTTTAAGGAGCCCAGCTTTCCTCTTTTTCTTCTTCCTCAATGAATCACATCTAATCGTGACTCACACAAACTGAATGAACAGTAAGGTGGCCAGACAGCTAGCGGAGCCGCGGTCCGGACGGCAGCGCGTGCCCCGAGCTCTCCGCCGCCCCCCGCCCGCCAGCCCGAGGCCCCCCGAGCCCAGCCCGCGGCCCCAGCAGCAGCGCCGAGAGCGGCCCCAGCAGCAGCGCCATGGCCGGGTGGAACGCCTACATCGACAACCTCATGGCGGACGGGACCTGTCAGGACGCGGCCATCGTGGGCTATAAGGACTCGCCCTCCGTCTGGGCCGCCGTCCGCAGGAAAGCCTTCGTCAACATCACGCCAGCTGAGGTTGGCGTCCTGGTTGGCAAAGACCGGTCAAGTTTTTTCGTGATCGGGCTGACACTTGGGGGCCAGAAATGTTCTGTTATCCGGGACTCACTGCCGCGGGATGGGGAATTTACCATGGATCTTCGTACCAAGAGCACCGGGGGAGCCCCCACTTTCAACATCACTGTCACCATGACTGCCAAGACGCTAGTCCTGCTGATGGGCAAAGAAGGTGTCCACGGTGGTATGATCAACAAGAAATGCTATGAAACGGCCTCCCACCGGCGGCGTTCCCAGGACTGACCTCGACCGTCCCTCCCCACCACTCCCCACGGCTTTTGCACCCCTCTCCTTCCCAGACACACACATACACCATTTTTATTTTTTGGGCCATTACCCCACACCCCTTTTTGCTGCCAAAACCACATGGGCTGGGGTTTGGAGCTGGATGGACAGACACCTCCCCCTACCCAAACCCCTCCTGTGTGTGGTTGGAAAACTTTTTTGGGGGGGGGGGTTGTTTTTTGTTTTTTCTGAATAAAAAAGATTCTACTAAAAAAAACAAAAAACAAAAAACAGTAAGGTGGCCAAACCATTATCTGAGAGGACAGACTTACTAGGAGCGCTAAAACATCACTGGAAATCAGAACTTTCCACTGGGCGAATAATCCACACAGTAGAAAGGGCCACCTTCATAAAGGACTGTGGGTGGCAGGTGACACCTCTCTTCCCCAGCATCACCGGAGATGGTCGGCGGCTGCCTTTCTGAGAAGGGTGGCCCTGGCTGAGTCTGGGGCACCAGGCGGGCGTTGTTTGGAACAAGAGATGTGAGTGGCCGGAGCAGCCCCCTCCACACACGGGGCCTGGAGTCAGACTGTGTGCTTAGACCCTCGCCAGCTCCGAATCTCAGGCAAGTCAATAACCTCCTAACCCTGCTTACCCCCTGCACCCAGGGGTGATCTGTACCACCTCACAGGGTTGGACCCAAGGAGCCAACTTACATAAAAACCCCTGAAAGTAACCCTCAGTCAACAGGAGCTCATTATGGGCCCCATCCCGCCCCCGCCCCGCCGTCAGCTGTGCAATGGTCTGTCTTTCCTCCTCCTGTTTCCCAGGCCCAGCGGCAGGTTTCCACAGGTTTCCGGGAGGAGGTGGTCTGTCTACTGCTCCAGGGCGCTGCGCTCCCCTCCCGTTCAGACCCTCATCTCGGGACCCCTGCACCGCTGGGTCGCATTCCCTCCACTCCTTCCGGCCCCGCCTCCCTTTTCTCTCCCTCAGAATGCCTTTGCTCACCGAATACTGCCATCCCCATGTTCTAAAGCCTCCAAAGGCTCTCTCTCCATTGCTTAGGACCAGAGAAACGAAGAGGGGCTCTTCGCTGGGCTCCTGCCATGAGCCAGTAACACTGGCAGGGTCCCCACTTGAGTGCTTGTCAAGGGCTTCATCCGTTATTAAGTGCTGGGGTCCATATCTGACCCCTCAGAGGACTGGCTGGAGTCTTTCCTCCTCTATTAGGCCTCCCAGGCCACCAAACCACTAAAGCACACTTGGCTAGTACGAGCTTCTGGCCGGGAATTGTATTCTCAACTAAGGGTTGTACAACTCTCCTCCCCTTCACCATCAGCACGTGGCGCACTGGGACCCCATTCTCATCACTAGCAGACAGCCCAGTGTGTAACACACTCCAGGTGCTTGGACACAGCAGATCTAAGGGGCTTCCCATCCCTCAAATCTCTTTTCCACCAAGGCCAGACAATCACATCTAAGTACAAAAGTCTCAGGAGGAAGGGACAAACCTCATTTTCCACTCAAGCCAAAAGGAATGGAGTGGGCTCCTTGACGACAGCCCCCGGGCTGAGGGTATACCTCCTGGCCTTGCAAGACTACCTACACCTGAGGGGCTGTCAGGGAAGGCTGGCCCCACCGGGAGAGATGCGCACTGGAGGCCAGGACAGAACGCCCAGGCTGGGGTAGTACCCACTCTTCCTTCCCTCCAAGTTCTATGCCAAGAGTAAAAACACTTTAACTAACAGTTCAACCTTCTCATTTTTGTCCAGGAGAAAACGGAGGCCCAGGACTAAGTGCCTCTCCAAAGGTCAGAGGTAAAGTAGCAAGCCAGGGTTTCTGAGGTCATGGGTAAGCTGCACCCGCCCTTCAGTTCCCTGTGACGCATCACCGTCATGAGGTGGGAACTCGGGACCCTTGGGATGTGAAGTCAGAGCCACCATGGGGTTGGTGGGAACTAACTGGGGTATCCTCCCTCAGCCCATCTTGACTCTTTTCTTGCTTTTCCCTAAGTTCTGTTCCCTTCCCTGCAGGTCCTACAGGAACACAAGCTTCCTGCCATCTCTCGGACGCCCAGTAAGTAACACTACCCCAAGTTTCTATCTTCACACTGTCTTCACATCCCAGCTACTCACAACTGCCATCTAAAAGATCCCTGTGGGCGCCAGGTCACCCACGCAAACCTCCAACACCTGCGACGTGTCAGAGACTGAGGATGAACGATGCTGAGTTCCTGCACACAAGCCTTACTTTGTCCTATTTATTGTCTGAACTAGCATTCTACTAAACTACACTTGATCTTGTTGTTTGCCCTGCATGGCCGAACTCTTTACGTTCAGCTTTTTCCCAGAACTACAATTGATCACCTTGGTCTAGGTAAATTTGGAAGTCAACTCAAGGCACACAAAAAACTGCATCATCTTTTCCAATTTAAGAGTATAAACTTAGCTCACTCACTAGCCACTGGTTGAAGATAGTTGTCATTTATATGCGTGCTAGATACTAAAGCAGGGGGCGCCTGGGTGGCTCACTGGGTAAGCGTCTGCCTTCGGCTCAGGTCATGATCCCAGGGTCCTGGGATCGAGCCCCGCATCGGGCTCCCTGCTCCTTGGGAGCCTGCTTCTCTCTCTCTCTCTCTCTCATAAATAAATAAATAAAATAAAAAAAAAAAAAAGATACTAAAGCAGGGCTCTAACTGTGCCTTCTATACACACACACACACACACCCACAATTTAATCCTAACAACATAGGAGGAAGATTGATAGGCCACTATTATCAAGTTTGGTAAAACCGAAATCAAAGACAAAGCCGGAGCTGAGGAAGTCCATGCTCAGCACCGAGCAGACCCTCCCCCAGCGTCGTCACCCGGCTCGCTTTCTCACTGTGAGGTGCTGGGCTTCCAAGAGCTTTTATACAGATGTCTGAGAAGCAAATAATCATATGCAATTAAGGTTATTTCCCAAATAGCATATGAAAGCTGCCAAAGGCTGTCCCTGAATTGAAAGGCAACACTGACAATGGTGAATATTGTAACCTCCGGATACAAGATGAAAGAGATGCCAACCTGAACCACCCAAATCACACGTTACTCTGGAAAAGAAGGCTCCTTTTAACCTCTGCACCAAAGGTTGCTACGTGGGCCCACAGAATGATATTAAATATTCCAATTTTGGAGTCATGGCTTCTATGGCAGGAAAGTATGAGAGAACGCATCCCACCCCCACCTGTAACAGAAAGCCAGTAAGTAAGTGGTCAGATACCGCTAACCAGGATCTCGAGATTTCCCCTAAACCCTTCTCTAGAAACCCCCTGTGTGCCTTCAATCTGCCTTTTTAACAGGGACACGGGAACAAAAATAAGCTTGTTTGCAAATAAACATCTGAAAGACTATCGTAGCAGCTGATCTGGGCCAAGGCATCAAAACAAAGTGATGATTGTGGAAGAAGACAATGCAAAGGACTCTGGAGCGAGAAACTCCAGGGCAGAGAACTTGTGGCGACATGTGCACTGGGTGTTTCTGGAGGCCAAAGGCCCCATCTGGAACGAACAGAAACTCGGAGGGTCTCTGTCACTTCACAGTTTATTACCTGTACAGAAAGGAGTCACTGCCACCAACAGCACTGTGCAGCTTTATTAACCATTCAAGTACAGTAGCATCTGGTAAGATCGGGACAGAATTGGGATTTAAAAGTGAACAGATATTCAGCATCTAACAGTTTGAAAGAAGCCACTACATACTCTTTTCACAAACATGTTTTCACAGAGCCAATACAGTACTAGCCGTTAACCCAGTACGCCAGGTGCACTGAAGTAGAAAAGATGCAACAAGAAAAAGTAGCTACATTAGAAAGACTTCAACACTTTAGAAAAAGAGTACAACACTTTCCGTTTCTCCCCTTTAGCCCCGAAAACAACATCATACAATCTGGATCTACCTATACAGTCCTACATCAGCTTCTA
Source organism: Zalophus californianus (assembly GCF_009762305.2). Taxonomy (NCBI): domain Eukaryota; kingdom Metazoa; phylum Chordata; class Mammalia; order Carnivora; family Otariidae; genus Zalophus; species Zalophus californianus. The sequence continues at coordinate 19,286,222 of NC_045598.1, forward strand.
GAAGATTTGTCAGGAGGGCAAAAATAAAATGACACTGGCCAGTACAGTCTTTGGATATTTGGGCAGGGGAAGGGGAGAAAGTCAGTGCTCAGAACAAATTAGTCAGCTTCAGTTTCATCAGCAGGATCTTTGGATTCTTTGTTCTTCCGCACTTCCTCAATGTGCTTGTCCTGGAAAGAAAACAGCATCCGTCAGTCAGTCAAATCACAGAACCTGCCAAGCCGCGCACCCTGACAGAGGCCCGACGGCAGGATCTGGGCGTGCGTTATGTTATATGTTAGTGGGAAGCACACAGAGTTCTAAAAATTATCTTCAAACTTCCTTGGGTCACTCATGGAACCTGATGACTGAGCCTCCTACTGCTCTTTCAAAGAATGTACAATTTTTCTGGAAATCACTGAATACCCCATCTTACCCTTTTTTAAAGGTTTTCAAGTAATCTCTACACCCAATGTGGAGCTCGAACTCACAACCCCAAGATCAAGAGTCGTATGCTCTTCTGACTGAGCCGGCCAGGTGCCCCCGGCTCCCTCTTATTTTAAAAGAAGATACCCTCCCATTTAATATGTTGAGCCCCAAAACTGAGGACAGAGACACCCAACACCTTGATCAAGGCAATTAGTTCGAGCCACCTCACGGGTGCAGACTTCAAGCTCTCGACCCTCTCAAAGCAAAGCTGGCCCACCGACCTTCTCCCGCAAGCGCTCCAGTTTGGCCGCCATCTGGGCCTCTCGGTTCTCTTTGTTGGCCTCCATTTTGTGGGTCAGCTTTTCTTCCGCCATCTTACTGAAGTTGTTGTTCTCCTCTATGGCTTTCTGAAGCACCTCTTTCTCGTGCTCCCGCTTCTCTGCCAGCTGCTTCAAGACCTCGGCCTCATGGGACTGAAAAATGTTTAACAGGCTAGACCCTCTGAAGTTCATTTAGCATTAAATTTTTGACCAAAAAAAGTTATTAACCGGGAAGACTGAAAAGAGGCAGAAATTGAGATCTCTTTAAATATAACCTAAGCCAGGGCCTGAATCATCTGTATCAAAATAGTGTGAAAATCACCCTCTTTTTCTAGTGTTTGTATTTACTTTGGAAAACTGCCCAGGTTTGTTCAGTCTTGCCCAAGTGTTCTCTAAAGGAATCCCTCTAAGATTTACTGTTTAATGGTAACAAGAGGACTTGTAACATGCACAGGGGAATGGAGCTGTACTGTCAAGAACTGGTTATTGAACTTGAACGTCCACTGAAGAAAATTAGCTTATTAAAACAAAAGTAACCATATCAATAAAAAGAAAAAACATGAATGATAGGGAATTTAAGACTAAGCCGCCAGACTACTATTTGAGCCAAGGGGATTTCTGTTTCGTGGAAAAGCTTCATCGCTTTTCTCTCTGGAAGTGGCATTCACTTCCATGCCACTGGGGCTGTTACCTCGGTGCGCCTCCTTCAACAGACTCAACACTCAACAGCATGTTACCAAACAGATTCCAATGTGCCTGGAAGCATCACCGAGGCAGGAAAACTACAGGGCACCTGCCGCTGGTTCTGTTCACTCTCTTCTGCAATATCCCAGTCCCAAGTTTCACTATATAAAGCACAGGCTATTGACTACAGGGCCAGGGTTGGCTCCTTACAGATTTCTCTGTCCAGCCGTTGGCTGCATTTCCTCACAAACTCAAAACTCCACAAAACTCCCTCAACCTCCATAGGAGTTCACACTGCGCAGACGAGCAGGTAGGAGACGGAGCTCCCTAGCAAACACTGCCACCCGACCCGGGGAAATGAACGGCAGTGCCGACAGAGGGTCAGCGCACATTCACACGTGGCACTGAAACATACAGGGCACGTGGTACAGCAGCTTCAACAGGGGCCTGTATGTGTGGTCAGATGTGTCAGACTTCACACTGTACTAACTGTGTCGGGCAGGGGCACGTTACTACCTCACCTCTTGTGCCTACTTTCCTTCATTTTATTTTGTTTAAAAAAATTTTTTTTATTAAGTAAATTCTATACCAAACGTGGGACTTGAACTCACGACCCCAAGATCCAAGAGCCACATGTGCTATTGACTGAGCCGGCCAGGCACCCCTCCCTAATTTTAAAATTAAACCCACTCACCTTAATCAGGGTTGTTGGAAGGGAATAAGAATTTATATAAAGTTCTTCATGAAAAGAATACTGAATGGAAGGAAATGCACCAAAATGTTAACAATGGTTATTTCTGGGAAGTAGGGTAATGAATACTTTTAATTTCCTATGTATAAATTTCTGATTCCCAATTTTTCTATAACAAGCATATTAATATTTGTTGATCTTTCTGATTTGGGTTCTTTTTTTTTTAAGTAGGCTCCACACCTGGCATGGAGCCCAACATGGAGTTTGAACTCAAGACCTGAGATCAAGACCTGAGCTGAGATCCAGAGTCAGACGCTTAACTGAGCCACCCAGGCGCCCCTTTTGATTTGTTTTTAAAAATGGGTATTTTATAGAATTGCTTAAGTAAGAGAAAAGCTGCTCCAATATCATTAGGCCAGTTGAGCAACACAATCACATTACCAGCAATTTAAAATGTTTTTATTGTACAGCTCTCGGGAAAAAAAACAAACCACACAGGCACACATACAAACCAAACCAAACCGGGAAAAAAGGGGGGGGGCGGGGAGAATCATCCACCAACAAATCTATTTTTCAAAGAGAAAGCAAGAGAAGCAGGAACTTTGGTTTCAGATAGACCTAAGCTTGAATTCTGGCTCCAACACTCACTAGCTATAGGACTTGGGAAAATGACAACATTTCCGAGACCATTTTTTCATCTCAGTATCTCAGACATCTACCCTTTTAGGGTCAAAGGGTTAAAGGAGAAAAACAGAAGTAAAGGACTTGGTACATAATATGAGCTCAGTAAATGATGCCAGGCATTTTCTTCTAGCTGCTGGCATATGTAATTTTCAGAGTTATAATCACATCTAGCTCCAAGTCTGTTTTCCTCCTGTTACGGAAATAAAACTGATCTGCCACATTATATAAATAAATATCCTGTTTTCTGTGAATTGTGATGTTTACCTTGCGTCTTTCTTCTGCAGCTTCTAATTTCTTCTGAATTTCCTCCAGGGAAAGATCCTTCTTCTTTGGAGGGGAAAGGGGAAATTCTGGGACGGATTCTTTTGATCGAGGGCTGAGAATCAGCTCAAAAGCCTGGCCTGAGGCACGTTTCTCCAGTTCTTTCACCTGGATATCTGGATTTGATCATATTCATAATGTATTCAGAAAAATGGGGTTTTCCTATTCTAGTAAACTATCCTGTAATTTTCTAGAAACCAAATCAACTTAATGAATAGGATTCGGGCTGATAAAGAAGCTGTGTTTGCAGGCAAGAAATTATCTAAACACCACCTCCCACAAACCCAAAGCTCAATATTTTTGGATTAAAAAAAATGCCACTCTGAGATATCAGTGTTTGACAATCACTTTAATAAACAAAAGGAAGACTTGTGCAAAACTCCACATTTTTGCTCTCAACCAAGCCAAATCATCATATAATGAAACAATTAGGAGCTCTCAGTACATTCAAGTGATAATTTTTTCTTCTTTATTCTCCAGGATTTATAAAATGGGTTTTTGATAAGACCAAAATACAACTGCCCAATTAATGGCTTAAGACCTGAATCCATCTCCTACTATAAAATCCTAAACCCATCACAATTCAGCTTTTCCAAATAGATTACCTACCAGAAGAAGCCATGGTGAACAGAAGACAAGAGACTGGCAGTGTACTCTACACAATCCACTGGCAAGGAAAACCCTGAAAACGATTTTCAAAAGCATGCGATCAATTTCTTTGCATTTCTAGGTCATTGATCCAAAGGGACCTCAAATCACATCCACATAAATCAGTGTCAGAAAAATCACTACCATGGAATTAAATAAGACATTATTAACTAGAAAATTATAAAAATCCACAAAATACTGAAACATTGGTAAATTTGAACTGAATAGAACATTGGTTGCAGAAAATCAAGTCAACTGAGCTTGCCTGTTCAAAAAATATCTTGGATTTTAAAAATTAGACGACGTTAAGTCACAATATATTTTTTCCCCTAAAAACTCTAAAAATTTCCCCCCACAACGGCGAAAATATATTCCAGATTCAACTCAACAGTGAGACCGGAGCCATCTTAATACTGCCTACAACTCATTGTGCAAATGAAATGCCCACCCCTGCTTTGTCTGCGTCTGCCATGGTGGAAAACAAAACGCCCAAGCCAATATTAACCAGTATGTTGAACTCCTATTGTTCCAGGAGCTTAAGCTCCTTAGCCAAAAGCGAGCAAAATTAATCAGTTTTATGAACCTTTAGGCTTTAGGTTATAATATTTGCTTCCTTATATCACGAAAAATTCTACATCCCTCCTTCATTTTTTTTTTTAAGGTCATCATCCTTGTACACCCCAGGCTAAGTAAGAAAACCTAAGATTGCAGGTTCCAACAGCTGGAAATTAAAACCCTAAGCAGCAAAACGGTCTAACCCCGGCAGAGCAAGAGACGCAGCACCGGACCCAGAATGGGCGTGGCCCCGGTCCAAGTGAGGAAAAGCGGGTGGCCGCCCCCGGCCAATCAGAGCACGCCCTGCGCTCCGGCCCCTGGCCCCACCCCCTTCCTCCCCGCGCCTTTTCGAATCTCCCCGAACTCACAACACCCCGGAGCCCGCGCGCGTGGGAAGGGGAGGGATGGGCGGGGTTAACGGTCCTATCTGGGTAACTCCGCCCTTCCCGGGCTCGCCGCGCGCTGACGCCCCCCCAACTCCCGCCAAAAACATCTCGAGGCCACCCCCACCCCCGCAGCAGCTCGGCGGGTGGGGCAGGCCCGGGGAACCGGCAGTGGGGTAGCTCAGGCATCGGCCCGCCACCTCCTCCTTTCACTCCCACCCACCCTGCCTCCATCCTAGCTGTCCGCGCCCCCAGCCGCAAGGACAGGATTGCTCTCGTGGGGTGTCAGCCTCTCGGGCTCGGCCCTAGTCACTGGGCGAAGGCGACAGCGGGGAGGGGGAGCGGCCCTAGCCGCCCGCAGCCCGATGCTATGGCCGCTGCCCTCTAGAGGCGCCGCCCCGCCCCTTCAGACAATGGGGACCCCAGCGGGGCTGAGCCTGCAAGTGAAAGGAGGGAGGCAACGGAGGGCCCACGCCCCCTATTGTCTCCAAGACTGCACCCAGGGCTAACGCCCCGGGCTTGCCCAGCTGGCCGCGCCCCCTCCCCACAATAGCCGCGCCCCCAGGGAGCGGGGACAAAGCCGAGGCTCCGCCCGAGCCATACACAAAGCGGAGCGACCCCCGCCCGCCAGTCCCACTTGGGGCCCGCGGCCACGCCCGCCGCCCTCCGGCGGGGGGTCGCTGCCATGGCCCGGCCCCTCCCGCCGGCCGCATCCCTCTCAGCCCCCAACCTCCAGCCACCTCCTTCCAGAGCCCCGCACCCACCTGCTCGGTCCGAGCCGCCTGGCCACACTCTGAGCACCAACAGACCCGGGCGCGCACAAAAGCGCCAAACAGCGGCACGTGACCTCCCCACCGGGCTCTCCATTGGCTGAAACCAGCGGCACGTGCCGCCCCCTCCCCCACAGCCCAGGTGGCCCCGCCCCTCGGGACCCCCGAGCACCTCGGGAAGTGTAGTCCAGGCTGGCGGGGTAGGGGGACAATGCGAGGGGTGGGGGGCATTTGGGGGTCTCCCCGGATGTGAGCAGGGGGCCCGGGCGGTTGAAGAGGGCTATACTGTGGTCCCTAGCCTGGGTCTGAACCAGCTCTCCCATCCTTAAGAAAAGGGCGGGGCCGGGCGGGGCGGGGTCCCTCCCTACCTCTCAGAGGGTGGCCCCCTGGACTCCTCCTCCGTTGAGCCACGTGCCCCGCATCGCCCCAAGGGCAACACTCGGACAGCGCAGTGCCCCTACAGTGCCCCACCCCTTGCTGCCACCTAAGACGCCCAAGCCCTTCTTACAGGACAACGCGACTCTTTGCCCCTGTAAGGCCCCCCTGCAACCCGGCGCCCTACCTCGACACCCGCGTGTAACCTGCATTGTGACATCATCGTTATCCCTTAACCCACTCAGCGCTAACAGGTCACGGGCGTGGCCCTTCCTCACCGTGCGAGTTTTCGCTACCATTATCGGGTCCCGGAGCTGGTGACCAGAGAACCGTGGCGGGGGGAAGAGTGAGGCTCTGGAATTTGATCTCCTTTGGTCTAACAGTTACTCCGCTTAAATGCAGACTCCATCTGTTCTGCCTAGCCTTCAGCCTGATGATAGGGAAGGAAGAGCAATAGTAGTTCTAGACAACACAGACTGCAGTTAAGTGTTGCTTTTGTTCTTGGAGCACGTGCTCCCAGTGCAGTGCTGGGCCCTTTTAAAGAATCAAAACAAAAGGGGGAACCACAAGGTCACGGTTCCTCCTGGCCTGGTTTGATGAGAAGCACAGCAGAGGCACAAAGGAAACTGGTCTGACCTGAGAGATCTTAGAATGACTGGCCGCCTTCTTCCCACAGAAAGGCCAGAAGAAAAATAAAATGAACATGGTTTCCAGATCCCTCTTCCCATTCCCCAGACCAAGGCTGTGTCTTTGGTCTTCAGGTGGTGGTCTCTACACCAATGCACCTGCTCTGAGATCCTGACTGGGTAGAAAGACACCTTCATTTTATTAATCAGTGGGTCCAGACGCCCCATACCAAGAAACAAATATGACTAACTCTGCAGAAAAACAGCAGTCCTAATTGTAAAAGGCTCCAGCCAGTCACTGGGGATGTGCTGGAGATAAATACAATTACTGGGTGCCTGAGACAAGGAAAACTGGATCATAGAGGCAGCAGACACACCACACAAAGCAAACAGCCATTTGCTGTTGCCTGAAATATGCTTGTTGTAGCATTTTCTCCAACAATCGCCCTTGTGTGGGGTCAGCCTCTCGCCCGCCCCCAATCGAAGCGGTTTTCCTTTAGCATGTGAGCAAGACCAGGAATAATTCAGATTCTGAGCCCTGAAAGCCTTCTCCCTCTCAGACCGAACCTAGCTACAAAACGGCCAGGTGTTTCCATCTGTCAGTTTTCTAAGCAAAATCTCAGAAATCGTTAGAAAGCCTGGAGAGGGGTGGGGATAGAGCTCACCGGAAAGTGACAAACTCGCAGGCAACACAAACGAGCACGGAACCCAAGGCCAAGAGGTCTATTATCCCCGAACCAGCCTTTATCTTGAAGTCTTTGTACTTGAACTGGAGGTTTGCAGAGGAAGGTCCCACCCATTTGATGCATATTTCTTTTAAATACAAGAAATTGCCGTGCAAAAATCTTAACGTTTCTGACTATTAATGTTGTGACAGGAAAAAAAAAAAATCTTTCAAAACACTGATTATTTTAAAGCACTTACACCACTTCCCCCCGCCTTTCCTTTTTCCCTAGAGCAGATGTCTATTTCCATGGAAACCACAGCTAGGAAGGAAGATGTTAGAACTCATGGAGATTTTTAATCTTTTGTAACAATGCTACTTAGCTGGTGGGTTTGTTGTTAGATGCCTAGTCCTGCCACAAGGATTTCCTGAGCTCCTCACTGCTGCTTGAGGCCTGAGGAGGCGGGGGTAAGTCTGCCCCTTTAACAATCCTTTGCATAAAAAGGTGCATGTGTGGTGAGGTGATCCCTAGGTGGGTTTCCTAGGTGGGTCTGCTTTTCTGAGAGCCAGACCACAGCTATTGATTGTCATCTCTGTCTGTAAGGGTTCCTACACGAGCCCTGGAAGAGGAAGGGCTTTCAACTCAAAGGCGAGAAAACAGCTTTGCCACTTCATGGAGAGGGACAGAAGCTCCTTTCCGGGAAGCTGGCTAAAACTCCCTTCAAAAGCCACTCCCTCCTGAAGTGGCAGCAAGGAGTTAACGTTCCCATCTTGGAACTGCCTATCTTTGCCCATGAGAATTATTTTTGCCTCTGCTCAGATGGTGTGGTCGGATTGCCGTGGAGCTGGCTGTGACTATGGATTAGCACAAAGTGAAGTCAAGATATGGCAGCCCTCCAGCTCATTTGATCTGTGTAGACAGCTAAAGGAGAGCACTTCAGGCTTCAAAGTCTAAAAGGGATGTCTACACTGATCAAACGAGCCGGGCTGTTGTCAGATCTCCTCCGTTCTTACACAGCACCGCAGCCTTTGTTCATTGCTGGGTCTGAGGCTGCTGGGGTTGTCGCTCGCCTGGGTGCCGCCGGGTTCCAGGGCTTACGGGGCCTGTCCTTGGCAAAAGGATATTGTGGGAGAGGTCTTCTCCTTGTCCCCAGCCTCTCTGTTCCCTTTGTCCCCTAAACCTTAGGCATTGTGCTCTAACACTCCCGTCCCTGTTCAAGCCCTGTCTGTGAATCTATCTCACACGCCATCTCCCTCTGGGGATGATTAAGTCCCAGAGGGTGGGGCCTGTGCCAGGGTCTCATCATCCCCGGGGCCCAGAACGGGGCCTGGCCCAGGACGGTGGGACTTGCATGTGTGCAGCTGACTTGAGGCAAGAACCACCTCTGTCATCTTCTGCCTCCTCCTCTGTGCTGCTAGACACCTGCTCCATAGAGGGGTGGTGAGGACTAAAGGAGATGATGTACATGAGGGCGCTTAGCGCGATGCCTGGCATGTGTTAACTCTTGTCGCTAGAGAAGGTTCTTGATTACTATAGGTTATGGAATGAAGGAATGGATTATTGAATGAATGCATGCATGAATGGATGGATGGATGGATGAATGAATTCCCACACTTTGTTAGGAATCAGAGTCACTGGGTTAACTCTTCCTATTCAATGTTTTTAAAAAATCCAATTAATTTAACATTTTGGATAACCCATTCATGTAGTTTAGAAATAAAGTATAAAAAGGGTGCCTGGGTGGCTCAGTCGGTTAAGCGTCTGCCTTCAGCTCCGGTCGTGGACTGGGATCGAGTCCACCTTGGGCTCCCTGCTCAGCGGGGAGTCTGCTTCTCCCTCTGCCCCTCCCCACTGCTCATGATCTCTCTCTCTCTCCCTCTCATGCTTTCTCTCTCTAAAAAATAAATAAAATCTTAAAATTAAAAAAAAAGAAAGAAAGAATAAAAAGTCCTCTTCCCTTTTCAGTCCCGATCTGCCAAATCCATCAACCCTCCCCAACCATAACCACTGTCATCAGTTTCCTGGGTATCCTAGAGTTTCTTCAACAAGTTTCTAGATGTGTATTCTTAGTCCCCCTTCATCATACAAATGGTAGTCAACTGTAACGGTTCTGCACTCAGAATTTTTTCACTTCACGATACATGTCAGGGATCTTTTCCCTGTTCATACATCAAGCGTTTCCTTGATCTGGGATTCACTGTATGAATATTCCATAATCTAGTTAACCTGTGCCTTCTCCATGGCTTTTAGGTTATTTCCAATTATTTGCTATTTCAAACACTGCTGTTATGAATAACCACATATATATGTGTGTGTGTGTGTGTATATATATATATATATATATATATATATATATATATATATATATATGGTATTTTCCACATGGGTGAGTAGATCTGCAAGACATTTTCCGAGAGTGGTATTGTGAGGTCAAAGGGCAAACACATCTGTCATTTGGACAGTGCCAAATTGCCTTCCACGGGAGTTGTACTAGTTCCACATTCACCTTGTGGTGTTTTAATTCATTATCTCAATTCATTCAAAAATGGTTTGAAAGGCTTTGTCCCTAGAAATTTCAGGCATCAGGGAAAAGGAGGGGGAGGACTAGAAATCCCAAGAAAGACGTGGCTGTCAATTCTGTCTATATTAATAATTCCTATAAATACTTGACAAGCAGCAGCTGATCTCAGAACAGCTCTGGGGCCCACACAGTAGTGCTCCTCCTACTCTGTCCTGTGGTAGAAGTATCTGCAGGTGTCGCTGTGAGATTGGAAGCCTTTTGAAGGCAGGCTCTTTTTCTTGGCTGTATCCCACTCCCCACCCATGATGCCTGACACAGTGCCTGGCATGCATCTTATTTAATTAATTCTAAGATGTATGTTTTCCCCACATTTTTGTGTCTCTGAAATTGGCTGGACCTCATGGTCAATAAATAGCATGTCATAATTAGTGACAGCTTATTTTCTTAGTGGGACATAAAATAATGGTATCTTAAAAATCAATGGCATTTTTGAGTCAGCGAAATGTTGGAAAGGGCGCCCATATTAAATGTGTGAGTGGAATGACGGCCAAGATGTCGCTGTTTCCTGCCAGTCCTCTCGCTCTTAGTCCTAACCCTCAGTTTCCCATTTAGCTGGTGGCTTTGCTAGACACTCACCCTCCAGGTTTAAACTTCAGTCAGACTCAACTCTTCCCTCTTTCTCGCCCAAGCCTCCAATTATGGAAACTTAGCATTTTCTAGTAGAACAGAACCTTTAAAATGATAATAGCTACAAAAAGAACAAAGCTGCTCATGCTTCCTGATTTCATAACTTACTACAAAACTACAGGAATCAAAACAGTGTAGTACTGGCATAAAGACAGATATACAGCCCAATGGAAAAGAATAGAGAGCCCAGAAATAAACCCTTGCATATGGGGTCAAATGACTTTCGACAAGGAGGCCAAGATTCATTCAATAGGGAAAGGACAGACTTTTCAACAAATGGTGCCGGGAAAACTGGATATTCATTCACATGCAAAAGAATGAAGCTGGGCCCTTACCTCACACCATATACAAAAATCAACTCAAAATGGATCAAAGGTCTAAATGTTTATAAAACTATAAAACTCTTAGAAGGAAACATAGAGCAAAAGCTTCATGACATTCAATTTGGCAATGATCTCTTAGATGTAATGTCAAAGGCACAGACAACAAAAGAAAAAAATAGACAAATGGATTTTATGAAAATTTAAAATTTTGTGCATCAAAAGAATATCAACAGAATCAAAAAGCAACCCACAGAATGGGAGGAAATAATTGCAAATTATATATCTGATGAGGAATTCACATCCAGTATACAGAGAGAACTTCTAAAACTCAACAAACAACCTGCTTCAAATATGAACAAAAAAGGCCTTAAATAGACATTTCTCCAAAGAAAATATACAAATGGCCAATAAACACATGAAAAGATGCTCAGCATCACTAATCATTAGGGAAATGTAAATCAAAACCACAATGAGATACCACCTCGCACCCATTAGGATGGCTACTATAAAACAAAACAAAACAAAAAATGGAAGGTAACAAGTGCTGGAGAGGATGTGGAGAAACTGGAGCCCTTGTGCACTGTTGGGAATGTCAGATGGTATAGCCACTGTGGAAAACAGTATGGAAGTTCCTCAAAATATTAAAAATAGAATTGCCATATGATCCAGCAATTCCACTTCTGGGTATACACCCAAAATAATTGAAAGCAGGGTTTTGAAGGGATATTTGTACACCCATGTTCACGGCAGCATTAGTCCCAATAGCTAAAATGTGGAAGCAAATCAAATGTCCATTTCCAGATATACACATAAGTGAAACATGGTACATCCATACAATAGAATATCATTCAGCCTTAAAAAGAAGGAAATTCTGACATGGATGGACCTTGAGGATATTATGGACAACATGGATGGACCTTGAGGATATTATGCTCAGTGAGATAAACCAGTCACAAAAAGATAAAAATACTGTATGATTCCACTTATATGAGGTGATTAGAGTCATCAAAAATTATAGAGATTTAGAAAGTAGAATGATGGTTGCCAGGGCTGGGGGGAAGAGGGACTAGGGGGTTATTATTTAGTGGGGACAGAATTTCAGTTTTACAAGGTGAAAAGAGTTATGGAGATGGGTGGTGACTGATGGTGACTGCGCAACATTATGAATGTATTTAATATCCCTGAACTGAATACTTAAAGATAGTTAAGGGGGCGCTTGGGTGGCTCAGTCAATTAAGCATCCGACTCTTGATTTTGGCTCAGGTCGTGATCTTGGGGTTGTAGGATCAAGCCCCCCGTGGGGCTCCACATGCAGCAGGGAGTCTGCTTGAGGTTCTCTCTTTCTCTCTCTCTTCTTCCTCTGCCCCTCCCCCCGTTTGAACATACTCTCTCTCTAAAATAAATAAATAAATAAAATCTTAAAAAAATAATTAAAGGGTGCCTGGGTGGCTCAGCTGGTTAAACAACTGCCTTCGGCTCAGGTCATGATCCTGGAGTCCCGGGATCGAGTCCTACATCGGGCTCCCTGCTCAGCAGGGAGTCTGCTTCTCCCTCTGACCCTCTTCCCTCTCGTGCTCTCTATCTCTCATTCTCTCCCTCTCAAATAAATAAATAAAAAACCTTAAAAAAATAATTACGATGGCAAATTTTATATGTGTATTTTTTGTTATGTGTATTTTAATACAATAAAAATAATTGGAAAAAAATGATAATAACTAACATACAGAATGTTTACCACGAGGCAGGCACTGGTCTAAACACTCTCCATGAAATAACTCATTTAATCCTCATAACAATCTTATGAAATATTATCAGCCTAACTGTAAAGCTGAGGAGAGGAGGGTGACTAACTACCCTGTCTTGCCCAGGACTGAGGGTTTTTCCCCAGAAAAAAACAGTATAGGACTTTCAGTGCTAAAAGTAGGAAAGTCCAAGCCAAACCTTGGATGAGGCTGGTCATCCTAAAGGAAACTGAGACACAGAGAGACAGTATCTTCCTTAGACGTACCAAACAGGGTCCTTGCCCTAGGCCCTGCACTTTCAAGGGCTGCACTCTAACCCTCCAGCTGTGCCCCTTCTCCCAGGTAAGCTTTCCCCTGGGGCCAAGGATATGAGCCCACTTGGAACCTGGGCATCCCTTTGAAACCACACTGTAGGTATCCAGGACTCTAGAATTCCCTGTCCAAATGACCTGAGTCCACTTTCAGCATCTCTGCCAGCACCTTCCTGGTTCATCCTCCCAAGGGCAAACTTCCCTGCCTGAGTGTAGGGCTGGCTACTCTTAAGGGGTAGGGACGGAACCTGGGCATGAGGGCCAGGAAAAGGAAGTGAAGGGGGCTGGCTCTGCCACTCTCTAACCTGAAACTCCAAGGAATCCAAGAATTCTCAACTCAAAACCTGACATTCTAGCTTATTACGGAGGTATATTTCTCAAGGTAGAAGGATAAAACATATATTTTTTAAAAAGTTTGTGAGCTTGATTTATAACTCTTACATACTTAGACTTAAGGTATGTGGGCTTCCCTTTTATCCTCCTTTCTCGAGTCTGGCAAATGTTAGCAGTAGGCCTGCAGAGATTGAATCACTAGTCCAACTAGGTTACACAGAAGTGCAGAGCTTTTGCAGCCTGGCTCCAAGTCTATGCTTTTAGCTGGCTAACTCTATTTATTTTCCAGACTGGGGAGAAAGGGCCGGAGAACTCTAGACATTTGTCCAAGGTCCCACGGCTAATTCATGTCACAGCAGGAATTTGAATCCTGCGCTTTAAATGATGCTCCAGGGACTGTTCAGTTACTACTCATGTGAGCATGGGCAGACGACTTCTCCCTTTTTAGGCCTGCATTTCATCATCTGTGAAATCAGGATAATGCCCTAACTTCATAGGGTTGTCGTCAGGAACAACAACCTGAAATACTAAATGTAAAGTATCTAGCATTGTGTCTGATGCGTAATAAACCCTCGATAGGTGAGAGCTATAGTGTTAGTCATCAAGCACAGCTCTGATCATGCCACTTTTCTGCTTGAAAATATTTGATGGATTAAATTTTGGGGCACATAATCTGAGAAACATACAAATTCCTGAAATCTAAAAAAAAATTTTTTTTTTCTTTTTTTTTTGATGACTCCCTTGGATTTATAGTCCCAAGGGTCATCCTTGGCATGGCATTTGAGACCCTCCATGAGCTAACTGCAGTCTACTTCAAGATCAATTAAACCCTGAGACTCTTGGGTTCTTGATGTATTTGAAGATCTGTCATCTCAAAAAAGGATAGCTATAGGGTAGCACAGTTAAGATGCATGGAAGGAGTTAGCTAACAACATTAGGGACCTCATAAGAATGAATGAGATTCTTGCTATGGGAGGTATCCAGACAAAGATTTGTCACTCAGCTGCTGGGAATGCAAGAAGGATTCTTGCATTAGGAGGAAGGTGGACTCCCTTCATGCTTTTTTTTTTTTTTTTTAAGATTTTATTTATTCATTTGTGAGAGAGACAGAGAGAGAACAAGCAGGGGGAGAGGCAGAGGGAGAGGGAGAAGCAGACTCTCTGCTGAGCAGGGAGCCCGATGCGGGACTTGATCCCAGGACCCTGGGATCATGACCTGAGCCAAAGGCAGATGCTTAACCATCTGAGCCACCCAGGCACCCTCCCTTCATGCTTTAAGAATCTTCTTTAATGAGATGGGGAAAGGCTTGTGGTATTACGCTAATGAAAGAAACAAACAAAGGCTACCCAACTGCGTGTACAATATGAACTCAAGTAAGATAAGAGCAAAATAAAAGACACCAAAATATTTGTTTGGAGGGTAAAAACAATTGAGTTTAGTTTTCTTCTTTGTACTATTCTGAAATTTCCAAACTTCTTAAAGTGAACATATATTATTTTTATTAATATGAAAAAATTGTATTGTAAAAACAGAAAAGAATTTTGTCCTCCTGACTGATCTTAGGTACTCCTATGTCTCTGGAACCCCTAGCCTCCCACGACCCCCTCCAAGTCTCAGTTTTATTGCACTATTCCCAGCTCCATGAAAAGTCATGCACCTAATATGTTTCAGTGTTTTGCTGATACTAATTCTCAGCCTGGAGTCCCTTGGCTTCTGTGTCTATTGAAATCCTCTCCACCCTCAAGGTCTTGATTAATCTCTCTGACTCCTCCATATTATGCCTGGTATTGAGTCGGTCCATACACATCTCTGTCCTCCTCACTAGAGAATGAGTTTCTTGAGAGCAGGATTACAGATGATTTCCGCCTCGTATTCCTACAGTGCCATGAATAGACACTCAGCATATATTGAATCTTTTGGTCAATGTCTTTTTAACCACTAAACAACACTTAGGGCCATGGGTCAGACAGTATAACTGAGGGTTTATCCTGGAGTCTAGTCTCCTGCAACTCAAAAAGTACCATCCCAGGGACATTTAAAAATATATATTTTGGGGGGGCGCCTGGGTGGCTCAGTTGGTTAAGCGTCTGCCTTCGGCTCAGGTCATGATCCCGGGGTCCTGGGATCGAGCCCCGCATCAGGCTCCCTGCTCAGCGGGGAGTCTGCTCCTCCCTCTGCTGCTCTCTCTCTCTGCCAAATAAATAAATAAAATCTTTAAAATAGATATATATTTCTTACTTGTTTTTAAGCTTTTAATCTGAACTCATTTCAGATTTCCAGAGAGTTGCAAAGATAGTACACAGAATTCTCATATACCCTTCAGCCAGCTTGCCCTAATGTTAACATCTTACATAATCATAGAACATTTATCCAAACTAAAACATTAACACTGGTACAACGAAATGGCTAGCTTTAATTGGATTCTCCATTTTCCCTTCGGATCCAGGATCCAACTTAGGATACCACGTTGTATGTAACATCGAGTCTCCTTACCCAGTGACATATCTTTTAATGTGGAGCCTGGGGTGACTGCTTTCTATTGTTTCTTCCAACCAACCTTTTTCCAAATAATCAAAATGTGAGCAAGAAAGATGGTGTAGGGATGGCGAGGCTGCAGCACTCGCCCTCTCCTGGGCCTCTGGGGCTTTGGACAAGTAAGTGGACTGTTCCTCCCAAATGGGGCTAGGGCGATGGATTTCATTTCATAAGATCTAGTCTTTGTCTTGAATGGGCACCTGTAGGCCTAAATACAGATGGGGTTTACAGGTTACTTTTAATTCATTAAATTTCTGGGCCATTCCATAGCCCACTTCTCCACGGCCTGGCATGAGGACATGTTCCCAGTTACTTAGAAAACTTCCAAGCAGTTGGCATTTATCAGCGATCTTAGCAATTCAGTGAGAACAGAGGTTACAGCTGTCACAGGAAGCTGAAACCAAGCCTGCTGAAATCACACCCATTGGAATGTGGGTGAAGTATAGACTGAGGAGAATTCAAGCCAGAAGGTGCGGGCGGCTGGGGTGTCAGGAGAAGGGTGGGATGCTGAAAAAGAGCGAATACACAAGGGGAAGAAAAGCTCATGTGTCACCGGAACTAGGGTTGATTTACAGACCTTCACTGGCTTATTGCTAAGCCCTTGTATCGACTAGTAAGCATCAGCACTGCCGGGCCCTGGCAGACCCCACCACGCTCCTGGATTACCCCAGCAGGCTCCTCAGTGGTCTTCTGCCTGCCCCCTCCTTCAAATCCATTGCCAGCATGGGCACCAGCCAACTCAGATCTCTGGAGAGTACAGCCCCCATCTAAGCAGGAGGATGTGGGGTGTATTACTTTCCTGGGGCTGCCTTAACTAAGTGTCACAAGCTGGAGCTGGGTGGTGGCTTTAATGACAAGAATTTAGTGGGTTGTTTTTTTTTTTTTAAGATTTACTTATTTATTTTTTTTTTAAGATTTTATTTATTTATTTGAGAGACAGAATGAGAGAGAGAGAGCACGAGAGGGAAGAGGGTCAGAGGGAGAAGCAGACTCCCTGCTGAGCAGGGAGCCCGGATGTGGGACTCGATCCCAAGACTCCAGGATCATGACCTCAGCCGAAGGCAGTCGCTTAACCAACTGAGCCACCCAGGCGCCCTAAGATTTACTTATTTATTTTAGAGAGGGGGAGAGAGAGTGGTGGGAGGGGGTGAGGGAGAAGAGAATCCTCAGGCAGACTCCCTGCTGAATGCAGAACCCACTGTGGGGCTTGATCCCAGGACCCTGAGATCATGCATGACCTGAGCTGAAAACAAGAGTTGGACGCTCAACAGACTGAGCCACCCAGGTGCCCCTGACAGAAATGTATTGGTGCACAGCTCTGGGAGTTAGAAGTCCGAAATCAAAGGTGATGGCAGGGTTGGTTCTTTCTGAGGGCTATGAGGGAGAATCTGCTATGCTTCTAGCTTCTGGTAGTCTCCAGAAGGGGAAGAAAGTGCCAGGAAGAGGAAACAGGGCAACTAAATGCCCAGAAAAGAGAGTCAGCCAAGCACAGTAGTGAACCGCAAGTGGTCTCAGGTTTTGACTGGTAAGACTGGATTCAAGCCCGGCATGCTCCTGGGGCAGGAGCACAGGGCCCTTGAAAACCCTTCAGTGGGGGGCAAGGACTTTAGGGATGCTGACCTAGAATCACAAGATCGCAGGCTCTTTGAGCTGAGGGACTTGACGGGTCTTACAGTCACTCTTGAACTCCTTCCCTGCATTTTAAAAACCAAAACCAACCCCCAAAAGTACAAAGAAGACAATTATTCACATTCTCCACCACCTGGAATCAACCATTGTTTACATTTTGACATATTTTGTTTCCCAGTGTTCTCTTTATGACTCTATAGTTTTAAATTCCTTGGGCAATATATGAATGCACTGTCATTTTTTTTTAAATAAAAAATCAGAATGTTACAAAGAAAGCTCAAATTCACTTTCACCTCCACTGGCTGTCCCAACTCCCTGCTCCTCTCCCCAGAGAAAGACGCTCTTATGAGATGGGAATGTATCTTTTCATTTTTTAAAAAATGCATTACATATGTTTGAATATACCACAGTTCTATTTGATATGTTGCAAAAGTTGTATTATGCTGAATGCATTATTCTGCAACTTTCTGTCTTAATATATTTTGAGCTCTGTCCATGTCCCTGCATATATAGATCCAATTTATTCCTTCTAACTGCAATATAGTGACCCATTATGAAAACAGACTCTTATTTATAATTTCCCTATGGATGGTCATTGAACTGTTTTCAGTGCTTTGTTATTAGATATGATCCTGCAGTGGCCAGCCTCCTTGAATATACCATCTAAATATTTCTCCCGGGTAGAAACCAAGAAATAGAATTGTCAGGGCACAGGGTATAAACCCATTTCCCCACAACCTCACCAATATCTGACATGGTCTAACTCTATTCCTCATTGCATCTTTAGAAATGAGAAGACAGCCCTGGGGCTGCTTTCTCAGTCACAGAGCAGGCTGGGGGTTCAGGGCCAAGAGTAGGCCCCACACCCCCTGGCTCCACGAGGCTCTATGTTTGTACCACACCATATGGTCACTGTCCGTTCTCCCTGGAAAATCAAGGGAAAGGCTGTGGTAGAAGGGGGTGGGTGGGGAGGGAATGGCTGAAATTCTCCAGCATGCTTTTTTACTTTGAGTGGAAATGATTTTACTCCATGATTTTACTTTGAGTGGAAATGCCTCCAAATCCTCCCAGAAAATGGCTTCACTGTGCTCCACGGATCTGCTCTCCCACTCGCGGCGCTTTCTACCTGCAGCTTTCACAGCTCCACACAGGAATGTGATTGGCTCTTCCAGCCCAGACAAGGGTGGGGACAGAAATGGCGTCTCTAAGCAGCTGATTTTTCAGTGCATCAGCCCTGCTCTGGGAGGTGGGGGAGGGCAAGCCTCTCGGGACTCGTGCAGGTGTGGAGCCCACGAAGGCCACCCTGCATCCCAGGCTCGCCCAGCCGAGCGCAGCACCCAGCACCCAGCGCGAGCCCCGGCGACCCCTCCCTGCCACTTGCAGCACCTCGAGGGTGGGCTGGCTCTGCCCGGTCCCCCGCAACCAGCGCTTGAGTGGCTGGAAGGGAGCGAACGCTGCAGAGAATGGCACTAACGACAAGTCACAAGGACTACACGGCTGTGCCCACCGGGGCAGCTCTGAGATGCTGGAGCCCAGCCGTTAGCTCCGAGTAAGAGACACAAGGCTAGGCCAGCACTTCTCACTTCCCAGGCTCTGATCGGGGCTGCGGAGGCTCCGCAACAGGGACCCCCATGGAGGATGAAGACTAACCCTGCCTGCGCTCCTCCTCCGAGGCGCACGAGGGGGATCTGGGCGAGGTCCCAGATCCCAGCCCCTCTTAAGAGCTAGTCTTGGTCTGAGGTGCTTCTCCCCAGGGGCTGCTGGCCAGATTTCCCTTTTTTTTTCTTCAAGGCAGGAAAGACTAGAAGGAGAATTTGAGGGAAAGAACAAAGCTGGCAGCGCCCAGCCTTCTTTTCAGAGCCTGGAAGGCTCCCTTCCCCTCACACTTGGGATTACTTGGAGGGCTGGCATTTTTTGCCTTAGCAAACTTTTCTTCTTAGGGACCACGTTTTGAGCCCTTGTTATATGCCAAGCACGGTACTACATGCATGATCTCATCTCCTCCTCTGGACAACTCTAAGACCTTAGTCTCAGAGAGGACATGCAGTTTCCCAAGATCACACATACAGAGTGGCAAAAGTGGGATTAGGACATTTTTTAAATGTGTGTTTTAAAAAAAAAACTGTTTTAGGTTTAAAAAATTAACTATTTGCTCACTTCCACTAGTCTTTCACAGGTCCTTTTGAAAAAAGGACGACTGAGCACAAACCCCACAAACACCGGCATGCTATTTTTACTCAGTGGGAGGAGGGAACCGAGCGCTGGTGTGTTGCTGGCAAGAGTGTAAATAGGTAATACTTTTCTGGAAAGCAGTTTGGCCATTTGAATCGAGAGCTTTAAAAACTTTCCTTGCCCTTTAATGAGGAAATTGGCATCTTCTAAGGAGACTGCACCAGCTAGCATTATGGAAAATGCACATTTCCATGGAGCCAGCGATTCCACTCAAAGGAATCTATTCTATAGATGGATGCACTAGCACATGGTCAAAATGGTATATATGTAAGGACATTCCTTAGTGCGCAGCTCCAACAGCAAAAGATGGGAACCAACCTAAAAACATTTCAATACAATTCATTATGACACATCCATTTAAAGAAATTCTATGCAATATTTCTAGAAAATGATGCAGTTCTTTTTATATATGGACCAATCATCAAAAAATATTAAGTGAAGAGAGAAAGTACAAAAGTATGCATCGGGTATGCTATTTCTGTATGAAAACAGGAATATATATGTATATATATTTTTTTTCTATGAAAGATACACAAGAAACCAGGTAATAGTGTTGCCTTTATGGAGGAACACCACAGCTGAGGGAAAAAATATGATATAGACTTTTTTTTCATTGTGTAATGAAATAGTACCTTTGGAATTATGTACCATGCATGCCCATTAGCAATTCAAAATTCCACTTAAAAAAACAGATGCACTAAAATCCTACCTCTAGACCCAGTAATTCTCCTTTTGGGAATCTAGCTTAAGGAAATTATTGGATTTCAAAGATTTATACAAAAAGATATTCACTGAGGTGTAACAGTGAAAAAGATATAGGCAATTCAAAAGTCCAACAACAGAGGAATAGCTAAGGAATTATGGTATGTATCTGCAATGTCTATCACGAAATCATAGAAAGGATGCTTACAAAAACATTTAGTGACATAGGAAAATGTGTATTATGTTAAATAAAAAAAGCTGGACAGAAATTATCTCTGCAGGGCGCCTGGGTGGCTCAGTTGGTTAAGCGACTGCCTTCGGCTCAGGTCAGGATCCTGGAGTCCCGGGATCGAGTCCCGCGTCGGGCTCCCTGCTCGGCGGGGAGTCTGCTGCTCCCTCTGACCCTCTCCCCTCTCGTGCTCTCTCTCTCATTCTCTCTCTCAAATAAATAAATAAAATCTTTAAAAAACAAACAAAAAAAGAAGCTGAATTTAAAAAAAAAAAAAAAAAAAAAAAAAAAAGAAACTATCTCTGCAGTATGATCTGATCACTGTAACAACAGTAGGACATAGGAAATAATTGGAAGCAAACATCCCAAAAAGTAAACAATTGTGGCAAGTGGGTGGAGGGACTGTGAGTGATTTTTTCTCCCTACACAGCTTTCTATACTTTTCCACTTTTTTGCAATAAGCATCCATGTCTTGGATAATTAAACACACATACACACACACACACACACACACACACACACACTTAAAAATAAATCCCCACAGTATTTAGAAAAACTAAAGATACAAAAACATGTTAACCTAGCAATTCTACTTCTAGAAATAAACCCTAAATAGATAGGTGCACAGATGCTCAGAGCATAATATGAATAACAAAACATTATAAACAACTCAAGTGTCTATCAGAGGAGACCACTTAATTAGTACAAAATATCCATAATGGAGAATATTAAGCAGCAGTTATGGAGAATGGGGTAGGTATACCAACGTGGAAAAATCTACAGGGTAACATTTTTTTTAAAGATTTATTTATTTATTTGAGAGAGAGAGAGAGGGCAGAGGAGGAGGGAGAGAGAGAATCTCCAGCAGACTGCACTGAGCAAGGAGCCTGAGGTAAGGTTCGATCACATAACCCCGAGATCATGACCTGAGCCAAAATCAAGAGTCGGTGCCTAACCAACTGAGCCACCCAGGCGCCCCAGGGTAACACATGATTGTGACAGGAAAAGCAACTTGCAGAAGAATATGGATGTTATGACTGCATTTATGCTAAAGAAAGGAAAGCTGAAACTCTGTGTTTGTGTTTGTACATAAATGTATGGAGGATGTTAAACTTTACCAATAGTTGTCTTTGGGGAAGGGAATATGCTGAAAAGAAGGCTTCTGCTCTGGACTCTACATTTATCTGCAGTGTTTGTTTCTCTTATAATGATAATGTATTCTCATATCATTTGTGTAATTAAAACATAATATGGGGGAACGTATACACATAGAGAAAGATCTAAAAAGATACATAACAAAATTATGCATAGTTTTCAGCAGGAATGAGGGATCGGGGCTTGAAGAGATGGGTCATTTTCCCAATTTACTTTATATACTTTGGCACTGACTTTTTCTTCACGCCCACACATGAACTACCTTCATAATTAAAACAGCAACATCAAAAGTCCTGGCTGATGGGTAGCAGCCTCTGGATTTCTCCAGCTCTCCACTGTCCCTGTTTTAGGGCTCTGCTCTCTTAGGTAACAAGCCTGGTCACAAGGCACCACCCAGGCGTGCAAAGCCCCAGACAATACCGGCTCATTTCTCCTCTTACCAAAGAGGAAACCGAGACGCTGAGACACAACCTTCTGGCAGCTCTGCTGGGAAAGTGGATGCAGGTGACCTGGATCCCAGGCCCCTGCTCTCCCACCTTCAATTTCCAGAGATAACCCATAGGAAGGGAGAGCCAGGGACTGGTTTCCACCAGGCGAGGGAGGACAGGGCTTCAAGCCACCCATTAATGGTATCAGTTAGCATCAAATGAGGGAACAATAAACCCCATCATTTGCCAAGTTCCCTCTAGGCTCAGCTTTAAGCTCCTTTCCCAGACAATGGCTGGTCACATCCCCACATAGCCTCTGCCAGGTTTTCCAGAGAGACTGCAACAGAGCCTGGGGACCAAGTGGCCTCCAATGGCCAACACTCTGGGACTCACCTCCATGGAGGGAGCTGGGGAATCCTCCCAGGGCTCAGGAGCTCAGCACTGGAAGATCTGTTTGCTCCAAAAGCTGAGCAAAAGACAATTATGGTGCCGCAGGAGGGCACTGGCCTGGAAGAAGGAAAGCAGGGTTTCAGGAGCCAGCACTGCCGTGGCCCCTTTTGTGACCCTGGCAACTCACCAGATCCTCTGAGTCTGGGCACTGGAGTGGGGGGGTGGGGGACAGACAGGAGCCTCTGTATCTGGGGGAGAAAGGGCGGTGTCAAGCCCCCTCCCCTTCCATGGCTGTCTCAGAATCCTAGATGTTGGTGAAGCTGCTGGTCCCCTTCCCAGTGCAGCTGCTGCCTGTCTGTCTCCATGGCAACCAGGCCAAAAGACTAATTTGCCAGGGTCCAGGCTACGGAGCTTACCTTGGAGCAGGGTTTTAACTTGTCTTTCTGAAAGCCAATCCATTGCCACTCCCAGGAGCCTCTGATAGCATCCCCTAGCCATTGCATGGGAAGGACACTGACTGGGCCAGCCAGAAAAAATGTTCCGTGTGTCCTTTATAAACGCCACCCACTGAGAGAGAGGGGAAAGACAAACAGCCTCCTGCCCAATGGCCTTATCGCCACTGGTGATTTGTGTTTCAGAGACCCCCGTCTCGCTCCCTAGTTGCTCTGGGCTGCTAGGAGGGATCTGCAAGAACAGATGGCTTAGGGAACAGGTTCACTTGTAAGAAGGTCCCCCATCTTACTCGTTTGCATTCCCTCAGGCTCCTCACTGCTCTCTGCTGGCCTATGACTGGCCAGAAGTCCCACTGTGGCTGTCTGGTTCTAACAAGACTGAAATCTTTTTTTTTTTTTTTCCTTTTCTAAACAAAAAATCTTGATGATCACCTCTCTCAGAAGCTCATGAAGGGTTACGCGGGCACTCAGATATTTACAGATCTCTCCCGGAGACATAGTCAAATTTGCCTAACTATATGGGCTTCCCCCAGGGCCGTTTTAAATCAAACACCTATCTTTTTTCTATTTGTACTCTGTTACCCTGGCTGTAACTTCCTAGAGGACAGGGATTAGACGGCTGTCTCTTCCCAGGATATGACATATTGCCTCGTACACAGCAGATGGGTTCATGAACACTTCCAAAGCACAGAAGGACCTTTATATACCAACCAAAAAAATCTGACTCGAGTCAGAGGACCTGGTTCTGGGCCTAGCCCTGCAGCTAACTTCCAGTGCAACTTTGAGCAAGTCTGTTGCCTCTTCTGGGCCCCACTCTGCCAGGTAGGACTGTGATCTCTAAAGATTGCTCCCCCGCTCCAACTCTCTCTGTCCAAGACAGAAATCCACACAGCTCTCCGTAGGGGAAACTGGGTCAAGATCAGAATTGAGCAAAGAAAAAAGAAATCATGAAATGGTAACTTTGGTCCCTAATGTCCCAACTGAAAAGGACTCACAGGATAAATAACACAGTCTATGCAGATTAAATGCCATTCCCGAGATGAATTCTGGAAAGTGAAGTTACCTGCCCTATTCACAGCCCCTTCTGAGGGAGGCATCCTGAGTTCTCTCTGTATAAAGTTGTAGTGGATTGTGATCAAAACCAGTCATGTCTGGACCTGGGATGGGTTAGCTGGTGGATGCTGGACCCAAGGGAAACCAACTCCTGCCCTGGGGGCTTGGCTGAAAACCCCACATCCTGGGGCCAGTTATGCCAGTCAGCAGCGAACCAATGCAACCGGACTCTCTCTGAGGAACCACCACCACTAGGAGCTCGCGGAGCTGGCGGGACCCTATAGCTCAGGCTGTAACCTGAACAGCACTGCACTGACTTGGAAGTGAGGGATCCTGAGCTTGTCCGGGTAGCAGCTGGGACAGTTTAAAACAGCAACAGAAAATCTCTCCCCCTCCAGGGGAAACTCATAACAAAGTCCCGTCACCGAATTTCATTTACACAGGCTTCTTGTAATCCAGAAAGGCAACCCGATACACACAGACATACCTGCCCAAACACCCCGCAAAGAGAACTCCAGGGTGACCATGAGGCTCCATTCCGACAACAAGAAACAGCTACCACGCTTCCTCGAGCAGCCCCCGCTGCAAGCACGCTGCACTACCCACAGACTCATGCGTGTTCTTTCCTCTCCACTCCCATCTGCAAACCTTCCTACTCATCTTCCTTCTGTGGGGCCTTCTCTGGTCCCACCCGGTGCTCACCACACCCCTTTCTAAATCCCACAGCACCTTGGGACACCTCAATGAGAGGTCTCAACTGTGGACATCATTTTAAAGTCCTCACGTCTAGGTCCTGTCATTCTTTGTCTAGATCTGTCTCTTCTCCCTTTGAATTCCTCAAAGCCTGGAGATTTCCTTGGTTCCTCAGTACTGAACACAGTGTCTGGCACAGGGGAAGGATTCTGTAAGCATTTTTTCCAGCACTGAGTGAGTGCAAGAGAGAAACAATCTGAGGGCCGCCAGCCCTCGTGTTTGTATGAAGATGTTCAGAATCGTGCCTGGCACTTGTTACCACGCTTTTCATACTCACAAAGCATTTCTGACGTTACTTGTCATTTTGATTCTCATCATACCCAAGAGGTAGGCAGGGAGAGGGCAGAGACTCCCCACGGTAGAGAAGGACCCTAAGACTCTGAGAAGGACAGTGACCTGCTCAAGGTCACAGGAGAGATGGCTCAGATCTCCTGCCTCTGAAGCTGGCGTTCCTTCCACCCCCCACCATTGGCTTCCTGATGTCCTTGTGACCTCCCACACGAAAGGGGGCATTGAGACAAGGAAGGGAGCTTTGAGGCCACACAAACCTTCGGCCCTTTGGGGGACGCTCTCCTTCTTGGCAAAAGCCCAAATCCATGGCCCTAGGGAAGGAAGCATCTAGAAGTGTGGAAGCACTGGGCTCATAGCTAGCAGAGTTGGGTTCCAGGTTTGGGATTTCCACATTCTAGTGATTTCATCTTAGATAAATTGTTTACTTTCTCTGAGCCTCAGTTTCCTAAGAAGTGACAGGTATTTGCTTCACAGAGGTGTTACAGAATCTGTGGGTTTCCAGAGCTGAAAAGAATTCATACCCTGTTAAAGTATCATACGCATGTGAGGGGAAAAACAAAAACGACAGGGCAAACAAAGCACGGTGGACAAGGCCTCAAGTGTGCACCCGCATGAGGACAGGCCGTCAGATGCAGCTCTATGTGTGGGCAGAAGTCACCGGCAGGGCAACAGGGCTAACTGCCCTCTGTTGTACTAGTCCCACCTCTCCTGCCATGTCCCATAGGCAACTGAAGGAGGCACAGTGGAGAGGGTTCTACTTTAACCTAAGCCTGCAAAAAGGCGTTTTCCTAAATTCGACCTCATAAAAATGAGCTGCTTACTTTGCGTTCACTCTATCTATTTTTAAGTAATCGCTATGTGCAACATGGGGCTCAGACTCACAACGCCCAGATGAAGAGTCACATGCTCTACCGACTGAGCCAGCCGGGCGCCTTGGTGATCTGCTTACTAGATTCACCAGGTTCTGGCCAGCAGCCTTTTCCCAAATCTCCCTTTGGCCATTTTGCTACTTATTTTCCCCTCCAAGAGGTGGGTGGGGAGCCCATACCATACCAGTTCTGACCCTGTTGGCCTTTACTGAAGGAGGAGGTGGTATGCACAGGGCCTTAGGGACAATTACTTTTATTAAGGCCCGAGAAAAGCCACACTCAGCGCTTCCGTTTTTCATCACCAGATTTGCTGGGGAGAAAATGAAATCACTGGGTGCTGTGACATTTTACACCCTCTCCCCAGAAATGGCCAGTTGCTACTTGCTATTATTATGATTTTTTTTACATTTCCATTATTAAGGTCATGGGTTCAGCCTCTGTTCTCACACATATAATTTCGCCTAGAGACAGGAAGATCTATTCCACTGCTATAAACAGTGCCACTCCCAATGTGCTGCGTGGTAAATGCTTGCCTGTTCCAACCACAAGACAGTCAACTCCTCAAAGGCGAGGAATCTGCCTTATTCATGTAAGTATCTCCAAGTGACCAGCACAGTGCCCAGTGTACTGGACGCATTTAATAATTACAGCTACTCTTTGTCGCACACTGCACTAGGCACTTTTTTACGTATCATCTCGTGTAATCCTCACAACAACATCTCAAGGTAGAAATGTTATGATTCCCATTTTACAGATGGGGAAGCTGAGGCTCAGAAAGGTGAAATAGCTTGTCCAGGGCGAACACAGCCAGGGAAGAGCATTCATGTATTTGGTGCCAGACAGTTTATGTATTATTTTGTTCCAATCCTACAGCATTCTCATGAAGCTGACTAGCTTCAGAGCCTGTTTCCGGCCACCCACCTCCCCTGCTGGGGAAGCCTTTCCTTCAGAGGGCCATTTCTGCAGCTGAGGCAAAGGCTGGCTCTGATCCTCCATCCTGTACTCCCGACTCTCTCTGGGGCCTTCACCCTTTGTTTTCCCAGTGACCCTCAGTTGTCCCAACAACAGAATGGGGCACTTAATCTTTTTCCTTAGGCCCGATGACTTCGATGGTGGGGGCAAGGATTTCTTATCACAAGTGCTAACTGAAAAGGAAAAATTCATAATGATTAAAATAATGAGGCAGTCAAGGGACACTCCAGGCTCCTCTGTCCTCAGGGGAGCCTCACATCCTAATCTGGGCCAAGCCACTGCCTTCCTCCCCGGTAGGGCTGATTTGATGGTCTATAAAATGATGATAATAATGCTGACCCTTCTCATGGGAAGGAAAAGGAGGTACGTGGGAGGAGTTAATGCTTAGACGGGAAAAGATTAGAGATGAAAAAGCATGAGTTTCTCGCTGAATTTAGTGCATGACATCATTTCTTTTTAGAATCAAAAGTCGCTTTTAAGTCATGTTTATGAAATTGCTTTTTGTAGTTCCTTGAATCCCTCATTTGCCAGTCTTCTACCTCCTATAACAGGAGTCAAAAAAGGGGAGCCATAAGTCCAGAGGGTGCTGAGACTCAAGTCTTCACAGGACAGACTGGAGACTCAAAGGCTTACAGAGCGCCCACCCCCACCAAGGAGTGAAGGACAGTGAAAACAGTTGGGGACAGCTTGGAAGGTGGCTTTGGCTAGCTCCAGGTGCGGGAGGATTTTCAGGGGGAGACACACAGGTCATGGGGAGGGAGGCTCACTCTGAGCTAGGGAGGGGTCCTCGGGCCCTCGCCTGGACTGCTAAAGCAGACTGTGGTCCGAGGGTTTGTGGGCTCGCAAAGATAAAAGTGGTATTTAGCAGAAGAGAGAAAAATGTATTCAACTCCCAGCCCAGTTATGATTTAGACGCAGCCGTGGGCAGAATAGCAATGAGCTCCTTATTTTAAACAAGTGGTAGAGAGATGGAAATAGATCAAGGGTGTGGAATCAGTGGAGGTTTTTGCAATCAGTGAACGGATGGCAGACCACACCCTTGTCAGGAAGGGAAAAGAGAGAAATATAAAAAATATTCCTTAAGAACAAAAAGCCTCTCTTTTCAGAGAGGAGTGTTCACATTATTGCTGCAGAGCAGCGTGCATCTAAATCATCACTAGAGAAGGTTCAGACCTCCTCTTGGTGCTGGACTCTGGAAGGGAGGAGACTCCAGCCCTTCCCCTGGGGACTCTGGATCCAAGTAAGACCCTCCTCCAAAACGAAGGGAACCCTGGGCTGGATGGACCCTCAGGATCATGTAGCAAAAGCTAGGACAGTGGCTCGCATTCATGTATTTGGTGCCAGACAGTTTATGTATTATTTTGTTCCAATCCTACAGCATTCTCATGAAGCAGGTACTTGTATCTTCATGCTGTTAAGGGAAGAAACTAAAGCTGGGTCTAGCTAAGGTCTAGCCCAAGGCCACACAGTTAAAAGTGGAGAGTTAGGATTTGAACTTGGGCCTGTCTGGCTGCAAAACCCACATGTTCTCCACTACACCACAAGAGGCCTTTGCTCACTTGTTACTCTTCAGTGAGGCCTTCCCTGACCACCCAAAGTAAACATGCAGCGCTCCATCCCTGGCACTCTCTATGCCCTGCCCCTATTTTCTTCCTCTGCTCAGCACCTAAAAGCCTCTGACCTACTATATTTTTACTTATTTGTTTACCATCTGTTTTCTTCCCCTAAAACCTAGGCTCCACGAAGGCAAAGATTTTCAGCCCTACCTGTAGTGCCTAGAACAGTACGTGGAAAATCAACGAATATTCAGCAAATAAACACATGTTGAAAAGCCTCCTGCCTGACTTTCTACTGGAAAGCTAACATTGAAATGCATACCACTTTTGATAAAAAGCAACCCAATGGTCCTTCATAAAACCTAAAGTTAGGGACACCTGGGTGGCTCAGTCAGTTAAGCAGCTGCCTTCGGCTCAGGTCATGATTCCGGGGTCCTGGGATCGCGTCCTGTGTACCTACTACTCCACGGGAAGCCTCCTTCTCCCTCTCCCACTCCCCCTGCTTGACGCACTCATATTTATTTATTTATCATAAATAAAATCTTTAAAAAAAAAAAAAGAGAAGAAAAGAAAAGAAAAAAGCTGTGATAGCAGCATGATCCAGGCCACAGAAGCCAAGATGGGAAGCAAGGATGCCTTGGGGAGGATGCCCAGAGGACGTGGGGTCCACTTAAAAAAAAAAAACAAACAAAAAAACCCCTAAAGTTTCTAGACTCAGATGGAGTAAAAGGGAGAGTAAAGAGACAGTGGGCCTACCTTTTGGAAGACAGGAGAGTGGAAGATGGCATCCAAGCCGCCACAGTGGGCAAGACGCAGACACAAGGCGCTAGTTCACAAGCTAATTTGAGCGCACACAGGGACCTGTGAATAAGAGAATAAAACAGGTAACTAGAGATGCTGAGACAGACAGTGGAGCTCAGTCTGTAGGAAGAATCAACAAAGCCATTCCATAGCTTCACTTGGCGTGGGTTGTGGGTGTACTGCTGTCAGTAATGTGCTCTTCATTCAGGAAGATAAAAAAGGTGGGGGTGGGGGCAGGACCTCCCTACAGGACAGGCATCAACTGTTCCAGAGAAGATTCACAGAGCAGTGGTTCTCTGGGGCGCCTGGGTGGCGCAGGCGGTCAATCGTCTGACTCTTGGTTTTCAGCTCAGGCCCTGATCTCAGGGTCTGGAGATCAAGCCCCGCACTGGGAGTCTGCTTAAGATTCTCTCTCTGCCCCTCCCCACCACATTCTCTGTCTCTTTCTCTCTCTCAAATAAATAAATACATCTTTAAAAAAAAAAAAGCAAGCAAGCAAGCAAGCAAGCAGTGGTTCTTTAACTTGCCCAAACTGGTAACTTGGGGCAAGGTTCTTGACTCAGTGGGGATAACATGAGATAATGTATGTGAAACCCTGAGTACAATACCCATTTCTGAAAATCTAATACATGGACACACCCCCTCTCCAGAAAAATGCGCATTTGACTATACACTCAAAATTCTGCACACAATTTCACAGGGGCTAGGAGCCTTCCAGAACCTTCCAGGTCTACTGAATAAGGGGTTAAGAAAAAGTGCCTTAATGAGATAGAAGGGCTCCAGGGTCAACAAGATTTGGCTGTAATTCACTAGAATATAATCATATACCTAAAGAAACAAAGTGCTAACCGGAACAATCAACCTTGGAGCACAGAAATGGCAAATATAGGCTGTCCCCATTCATTCAAGCACTGCTAAGGGAGGGGTGCCCTGGTCCAAGAACCTACTCATCTATCCCTGGTGGCAATGGTTTAGTGCTACTATGGAGATGTGTGTAGCAGGTCTTCGCTTGGTATCTTTAACAACTGAATCATGTCACCTAATTCCCCTGACTCTGCCAGTGAAGGCCTACAGTGACCAAAAGCTCTGGCCAAGGAACAGGGAGTCTAGTCCCCTCCACTAACGTCTCTCATTGTAAACAGTGAACTAGCATGCTGGGTTTAATAGAACAGTCTGTGAGTATGACTAACCCCTCCTCCTCTGTTGACATACAGATCAGTTTTCTGCGCCCACAAGGCTTCTTGGCTGATAGCCAGGAAGCCCCAGTGTGCTGAGATCGAGAGCTTACTTTTTTTTTTGTAAATATTTTATTTATTTATTTGAGAGAGAGAGAATGAGAGATAGAGAGCATGAGAGGCAAGAGGTCAGAGGGAGAAGCAGACTCCCTGCCGAGCAGGGAGCCCGATGTGGGACTCGATCCCGGGACTCCAGGATCATGACCTGAGCTGAAGGCAGTCGCTTAACCAACTGAGCCACCCAGGCGCCCAAGAGCTCTTATTTTCTACTAGTGAGTAGAAATGAGTAGATTCTAATGAGCAATTTCTCTTAGAGCAATCGACCTAAAGGAAATAATTAGAAGTTGAGACGTATATAGGCACATACAGAAGATGTCCACTACGATGGATTTCTAAAAACTTTTTTAGTTCATTTTTATTTATTTTTTATTTTTTTTTAAAGATTTTATTTATTTATTCATGAGAGACGAGAGAGAGAGAGAGAGAGGCAGAGGGAGAAGCAGCCTCCCAAGGAGCAGGGAGCCCGATGCGGGACTCGATCCCAGGACCCTGGGATCATGACCTGAGCCGAAGGCAGATGCTTAACCATCTGAGCCACCCAGGCGCCCCATTTTTATTTATTTTTTAAAGATTTATTTATTTGAGAGAGAGAGCATGCACATGAGCAGGGGGAGGGGCAGGAGAGGGGAGAGAGAATCTCATGCAGACTCCGCGCTCAGCGCCGAGCCCAACATGGAGCTCAATCTCACCACCCCAAGATCATGATCTGAGCCGAAACCAAGAGTCTGATGCTCTACTGATGCGCCACCCAGGCACCCCTTGAGTTAATTTTTAGATTAACATGCAGTTATAAAAAGTAATATTGAGAGACTCCCTATACCCTTCACCTAGTTTTCCCCAGTGGTAACCATCTCAGTCTGTTCAGGCTGCTATAACAAAAACACCAAAAAGTGGGTGGTTTAAAAAACATACACTTATTTCTCACAGTTCTAGAGGCTGAGAAGTCCAAGCTGAAGGCACCAGCAGATTACCTATCTGGTAAGAGCGCCTTTCCTGGTTCAGAGGTGGGCATCTTGCTGTGTCCTCAACATGGCAGAATGGGTGAAGAAACTCCACCCTCCTGACCTAATCACCCCAAAGGCCCCCACCTCCTAACATCATCACACTGGGGATTAAGTTTCAACATAGGAAGTTTGAGGGCACACATTCACTTGATGGCAAGAATATCTCGTATAATCATCAATCCACACGACCTATTCAGATTTCACTGTTTTATGTGTACTCATTTGTGTGTGTATTTAGTTCTATGTAATTTTATTACATGTAGATTTGTGGGACCACCACCATAGTTAAGACACAGAAAGGTTTCATCACAGTAAAAAAGTAAAAATAATAAACCTCAGCATCCAACATTAGGAGATTGCTCACATAAATTATGGCACAGTTATAGGATAAAATTTTTAGTTTAAAATGGTGAATACATATATATTATAAAATGTTTGTAGAGACTGTTTAATATGGGAAAACGCTTATGAGATACAGTTGCATATATGATATTTTTTAAAGTGTTAAAAAAATAAAGTATTGAGAAATACTGGAGGAAAATACGTTAGAAGTTTCTAAACACTATTTCCCTTTAGTTGGATAGGTTGTACCTTTCTTCCATTTTACTTTTTTGTATTTGCCAAAAACTTTTTTTTTTTTTGCCAAAAACTTCTACAATAAGCATCTATTATGGACTGAATGTTTGTGTCCCCCTAAAATTCATACATTGAAGCTCTACCTGGGAATGTGATGGCATTGAGAAGTGGTGTCCTTGGGAGGTAATAGGGTTTAGATGGGATTATGAGTGTAGGGCCCTCATGATGGAATTAGTGGCTCTACAGGAACAGAAGACAAAGAGAAAGACTGCTCTCTCTCTGTCCTGTGAGGACACGGGGAGAAGGCAACTGTCTGCAGGCCAGGAAGAGGGACCTAGGAACCAAATCAGCTGGCACCTTCGTTTTGGGACTTCCCAGCCTCCAACACCGTGAAAAATAAATGTTTGTTGTTTAAGCACCCCAGTCTGTATTTTGTTATGGCAGCCCAAGCTAAATAGGACAGCATCTCTTACTCAAAGAATAGGGGTGGCGGGTGTGTGGGTGTCGGGGGAGGGGTGTGGGAATACAAGAGGGGAAAAGGGAAGAGAAACCAAATTAAAACCAAAAATTTTGACTCAAGGCTGAGACCCTACCATGAGGAGGGACTGCTCCCTGGGAAACAATTGCTCTATCTGCCCCAGGACCCCAGGGCTCCGGGGACTCTAGCCTATGGCTTTCCCAGGCACCACGGGAGTGCAGAAGGAGTCTACAGGCTCTGCAGCTCTGGTTGTGAACAGGGTGTAACAAGGAGGTGAGGGCACCCTCTGGGCCTCAGCCTTTATTTATGAAAGACAAGGAGGCTGGAGAGACTTGAAGGGCAAGGGCAGGAGGTGGAAGCAGCCAGTTAGCTCAGCCTTGCCTGTTCCACTGAGTGTAACCCTTCCTGATCTGAACCCAGGAGGAAGAGGAAGGGGGTGTGGGGAGCGGGATACAGGATGGGTGGAGCATCTGCTCAGGCAGTAACCCACGGGAGACAAATGAGGGCAGAGCCGGGCTGGAATCTGCCCTGTTTGGGTCTGGGCCCTCTCTGCAAGGAGACTGTGCACCATCTGATAAGAGTTTTGGCCTGGGAGTCAGCTATCTGAGTCTCATTCCAACTGGGCCTCAAAGCAGGGCAGTTTGGCAAAGCCAATTCGATATGGGGGACATTTTGATAGAACTGAATCAAAATAGAAAATTACCATTAAAAAATCACCAAGTAACTTCTGAAAGACCCATCCAACCCTTACTTTCTCTCAGACCCTCCCCCTTCCCCTGACCCTCATTCCACCCCCAACCTTGACTCCATTCCTGATTTCTACCATGTCTCTGACCCCCTCTCCACTGCAGATAATTTCTGACTTTCAGAAGTGAGAGCTGGTATTGGGCGGGGCTCAGAGGGGAAGCAAGGATGTCTGCTTTACATGCAGCACTTGACAGTAAGAAAAAAAGTTATAAATTTAATGATTTGGGTTTTAGGGTAGATGTCCCCATAGGAATAGTGCTGTGCCAATGCATTCCAGGGTTGAATGGCTGCTTTCAAAACTGCTAAAGACATTGGAAGTGATTTCTAAACAAAGCGAGAGATCTCAGGGAGGGTTCTCAGGTGAAAAAGCCAGAGGTCCCAGAAGGGAAAAAGAGACCGCTCCATCCAGGAACAAAAAACACTAGAATCCTTATGAGGATATGGGTGGTCTGCCTGCCTGGAATTCTGCCCTTTGCGGGGCTGCCTACCCCTCTGCCATCTCACATGGTTCTGGTAAACAGTCACAGTGTCATGCCTGCCCCAGGCGAAAGAAGTGGGCCATGGCTCAAGCCTGGCCAATTTTAGTACCTATCTCCTGTCCACAGCGACTGGTCTAAGAGGAAGGTACAGAACCCAAGCAGAGTCAGCCTCCTTCCACAGGGTCTAATAATATGGTGCCTAGGAGGGCGCCTGGGTGGCTCAGTTGGTTAAGCGACTGCCTACGGCTCAGGTCATGATCCTGGAGTCCCGGGATCGAGTCCCGCATTGGGCTCCCTGCTCAGTGGGGAGTCTGCTTCTCCCTGTGACCCTCTTCCCTCTTGTGCTCTCTGTCTCTCATTCTCTCTCTCTCAAATAAATAAATAAATAAAATCTTAAAAAAAAAAAAAAAGAAAGAAACCTGGAGTCATCTTTAAAAAAAAAAAAAAAAAAAAAAAATATGGTGCCTAGGAGAGAACACTCTAGGATCTTCCTCTGGGATTGTGAACTATAAAGATGATGGGCGTCTGGGGCTGCTGGCAGCCATCTTGCCACCATGCAGATAGTCAGCAACCCTATTTCAAACTTCCTAAGCCAATAAATTGTTTTTGCTTAAGCGGGATCATGCCTGTTTTCTGTCCATTGCAACTAACAGGCCAGTAACAAATTGTTCCACTCCTTATTTCAGAACTTCGGGGATCCCGAGATTGCCTAAAGGGAGGCTTGCTTATTGACAGGCCCTACCCACTTCTCAGAGCCCATAGTCAGACCTTCCACGCAGGAAAGAGATCTCCTGTGGAAAAAAACTCTCATGCTTCAGAGGAACCTACACCAGCTATCTATCTATACTAATCAACCAAGTCCTTTATTCATAAATGTCTTTCAATCAAAAAGAGATACATACCTAGGCACATACTGGTGAGGTATCTGACCTTTGAGGATAAAAATTGGCCTCCAGAGTTCCCAGAGATAAAGAATCAAGACTTAGATTAGCTGCAGAGCTCTTACCAACAGTACTGCACGCTGGAAGACAAAGCAGTGAGGTCTTCAAAGGTCCGTGGGATAAAAATGAATTTGTACCTAGAATTCTCTCCCCAGACAAATCAACATACACATCTGAGGTCCTACAAGGACCCCAAGTTTCCCTGTCACACAACCTTTCAAAGCAGTATGCATACTCAAGCAAAAGGAACAAGAAAGCCCAGAAAGAAATGGACCTGAATGGGATACGGGAAACAGAGGACTAACCCAAGAGACATATGAAAGCAACGTCTTATAAACCACATGAGTACGAGTCTCAATTACTGCATCCAGGTGGTGGGTTTACAGGGGTCCTTTGTACTATGATTTTGACTTTTCTCTATGTTTGAAATTTTTCATAATACAAAGTTGGAAAAAAAAATAGAAGCACAAGGATCAGGAACAACAACAACAACAACAAAATAACAGCACATATCCTTTGCATTGACAAGAGAAAGGGCAGTTAAATAAATGTCAGGATAAATTAAAACATAGGTTATTTAATGTTTTGTTAACAACATAGGTGGTTCCTAATTTACTATGTTCTACCATCTAGATATTAAAACTGTGCTCCTCAAGAAACATGGGATTTTTAGATTATGCAATGTGAATGCACTTAATACCACAGAACCGTACACTTAAGAGGGATGAAAAGGGTAAATTTCATGTTATGTATATTTTGCCACAATAAACTTTTTTAAAAGAAGTGTGATTTTGAAAAATTAGCATTTTCATGACTTTTTAAAACCCTAGTTGGAGCTTTTGGGGAAACAATAACTTTTGTGATGAAGAAACATTTGTGTGCTGCAAGAAACAATTCTGTATGTGTTTTTTTGTACACGTGAGCAAGGGTTTCTTTGGGTTTGCCTAGGAGGAGACTTGCTGCTCATAGGGTAT
Source organism: Zalophus californianus (assembly GCF_009762305.2). Classification (NCBI taxonomy): domain Eukaryota; kingdom Metazoa; phylum Chordata; class Mammalia; order Carnivora; family Otariidae; genus Zalophus; species Zalophus californianus. The sequence continues at coordinate 19,321,810 of NC_045598.1, forward strand.
ATGCATCTTCCACTCTGGAAGATATTTCCAAAGTGGTTGTACCAACTGACTGGTGTGCAACCAGAAGGGCATGAATATTCCCAATGAGTATTCCCCCCAATTCCACGTTTTTGCTGGCATTTGTGTTTTCAGACTTCCACATTTGGGGTGTGAAATCTGAGTTTCATTTTTATAGAGTAGGGGTGAGCAGGATGTGATCTGTCAGCCTGGCTGAACAGTCGGGACAGTGCCCAACATCTGGTCCAGCAGCAACACAAGCAGGTATGATGTTGGTTGAACTGAACTGGCCAGGGACATTTGTCCTTCACGGAGTCCTTTGTGTGATGGGGGAACCAGTGTGCATGAGGACCTGCGGAGGAGAAACTAACAGCCCTGAGGAGTACATCCCAAGCGCTGGCAGCAGACAGGGCCGAGAAGATGCTGGAGCAGCTTGTGTGAGGCTTGGAGGGTGGGTTTTTCAGAGGAAGAGAGTCCATGGCAACGCTGGAACAGAAGGGAGGAACAGAATCTGATGAAGAGAAGAGGGGAGGCGGGATAGAAGAGACTACAGCCTGTTCCAAAGCTCAAAAGCAGGAGGAAATTCTACACCATTGAAGGAAGAAGATGGGTGTGCTTGGCAGAAAAGAATTTAAAGTAGAGAATAATCAGAAATACTGACGGTGAGGTAAAATTATTAAATCGCTGCATGCCTCAGTATCCCCAATCGTAAAAGCAGGATACCGATGGCACCTATCTCATAAAAGTGTGGTGAACATTACATGAAATAATCTAAGGTGCCTGGCATAACGCCTAGAGCAATTCACTAAGTATTAGCTCTTGCTAAATAAGTCGTCCAAGATCACATAGCTCAACTCGTGAGTGGGTGTCTAGGATTTGAAGAGTTCTCTGATTTTAAAGCCCAGACTCTTAACTCCTGTGCTCTACCAACTACCTACCATTTATGGAGCACAGTGCTCCATACTCTACATTAGTTATCTCATTTACTCCTTATCACATCCCTGAGCTGGGTATCACCATTTTACAGAAGAGGAAATTGGGCATCGCTTAACTCGCTTGCCCAAGTTCACACAGTTGGGACTCACTCATACCCAGGCCTGCCTGGCTCCAGGGCTCTCTCGCCACCACCACACTGGGAATCTCCGGGCCTGGATCCTAGTCCCAGATCTGCTACTGACTATCTGCATCACTGAGTCTGTTTCCTCCTTTTGTAAATAACGGGGTTAGTTAGAGAATGATCTCTCTGGTCCCTTTAAGATCCACTGTTCTTGAACAGACATTTTTCCAAAGAAGACATCCAAATGGCCAACAGGCACATGAAAAAGTGCTCAACATCGCTCGGCATCAGGGAAATCCAAATCAAAACCTCAATGAGATACCACCTCACACCAGTCAGCATGGCTAAAATTAACAAGTCAGGGAAAGACAGATGTTGGCGGGGATGTGGAGAAAGGGGAACCCTCCTACACTGTTGGTGGGAATGCAAGCTGGTGCAACCACTCTGGAAAACAGTATGGAGGTTCCTCAAACAGTTGAAATTAGAGCTACCATTCGATCCAGCAATTGCACTACTGGGTATTTACCCCAAAGATACAAATGTGGGGACCCGAAGGGGTACGTGCACCCCAATGTTTATAGCAGCAATGTCCACAATAGCCAAACTGTGGAAAGAGCCAAGATGTCCATCGACAGATGAATGGATAAAGAAGATGTGGTATATATACACGATGGAATATTATGCAGCCATCAAAAGGAATGAGATCTTGCCATTTGCAATGACGTGGATGGAACTGGAGGGTGTTATGCTGAGTGAAATAAGTCAATCAGAGAAAGACATGTATCATATGACCTCACTGATATGAGGAATTCTTAATCTCAGGAACAAAGTGAGTGTTACTGGAGTGGTTGGGGGTGGGAGGGATGGGGTGGCTGGGTGATAGACATTGGGGAGGGTATGTGCTACGGTGAGCGCTGTGAATTGTGCAAGACTGTTGAATCACAGATCTGTACTTCTGAAACAAATAACGCAACATATTTTAAGAAAAAAGAAAAAGAAGAAGATAGCAGGAGAGGAAGAATGAAGGGGAGTAAGTCAGAGGGGGAGACGAACCAGGAGAGATGATGGACTCTGAAAAACAAACTGAGGGTTCTAGAGGGGAGGAGGGTAGGGGGATGGGTTAGCCTGGTGATGAGTATTAAAGAGGGCACATTCTGCATGGAGCACTGGATGTTATGAACAAACAATGAATCATGGAACACTACACCAAAACAAATGATGTAATATATGGTGATTAACATAACAATAAAAATTTAAAAAAAATGCCAACCATAAAAAAAAAAAAAAAAAGATCCACTGTTCTGGGAAGGCGGATTTGATGAAGTCAGACAGTGTTCCAGGTAGGAGAGAGGGGTATGAGTCAGACGGATCCCCATCCACATCTGACTGCACAACATCAACCAAAAGAGATCCAGAGGCGCCAAGGGAGGAGTCCAGGTTTCCAAAGCATTAGTCATCGTCTGCTCCCCCACCCCAGGGGACCAGCAGGGCTGCGGCTCCAATTATAGTGGATTGATGAGGGGCCCCTAGGATGATGAAAGGGTGGGAGAGGGCATGTCAGAGGGCACACTGGGAGATCTGAATCGCTCAGCCTGGAGAAGAGAAGGCAAGAAGAGTCAGTCTTCAAGTTTCTAGTCTGGGTGGCAGGGGAGAAAGAACACGAGGGTAAGCCTCAGGGTATCTGGGACCTGGCCCTAGTCCTGGCTCTGATACTAACAAGCAGTAAGACCTTCGTTTGGCAAGTTACCTCATCTCTCTGATCTTCAATTTCCATGTCTAAAATATTAGGGAAAGAACTCTAAAGAGAAATCCCACCAATTTATATGAAAAAATGTAAAATATTACAGCTAAAAACAACTAAAAGTGGCTCAAAACCCTGGCAATGGGGAGAACTGCTAAGCAGACCCAAACAGAAGGGTGGTGGTTGATGCGATGGAATATTAAAATGTCATTTGGGATGCTGAATGGTAACAAACATTTATTGCACGCTATGTGTCAGGCACTGAGGAGAGGTCTTGACATGCATGACCTCATCTAATATCCTCAAGCATCTTCTGAGCTAGATAGGATTGCATTTTTCAGATGAGTTAGCTGAAGCCCTGAGAGGTTCAGTCACCCAACACGTTAATAAGTGATGACATAAGGACTCCAATTCAGAGGTCCATCTGACTCAGATGGCCCCGGCCCTAATTTACACTCTCCTGCTGGATGGGAGGACCGTGCAGAAATAGACAAAATGGATATATGAAAGTGTGAAGCAGGGGAGGAAAAAAAACTCTCGAGTGATTATGTTAATGTAAGAAAGTTGGCATCCACACTAGGTTTGGAAATTTATAAATAGGTAATTTAGGAATGATGAAAAGTTACTAGGGGCTGCTAAAGTTTAGATGCTTCTGCTCCATTTTTGGTAGTAAAGATGATGAAACATACCTGAGGGAGGGGTGAGTGCAGAGGAGGGGCCTTTCTGGTTCTACTAGTAACTTTCAAGGTGAGCAGAGAGGGAAAGTACAGCTGCACTTCTTCATCCCTGAAAAGAGACGGGAAGTCTGCTCATATAACTCTCCTGCTTCAAGCTTTTTGGTTACTTCATGTGGCCTATAGCACTGGTTTTCAACCTTGGCTGCGTATTGCAATCACCTAAGAAACTTTTTTTTTTTTTTAAAGTAGGCTCCATGCCCAATGTGGGGCTTGAACTCACGACCTCAAGGTCAAGCGTCGCATGCTCCACCCACTGAGCCAGCCAGGCACCCCTCACCTGAGAAATTGTTTAGAACTACTAATATCTGGGTCCACTCCCAGAGATTATTTAATTGATATGGGTGTAGCTTTGGCATTGGAAATTTTAAAATGTTCTCACATGATTCCAGTATGTGGCAACATATGAAAACCCTTGCCAAATGATAAAGGCTTAACTTCTTCACTTGACATAGAAGGCCTTGATTACTTCAGTAAGCTCCCCTATATCCCCATTTTCACCTATTTTCTCCAAACCAGTTACAAAGTCCTAAATATGCTATGCCCTGCTATTTATATTTCTGCATCTTTACATGTTATTTCTTGTGCTTGGAAGGCCTTCTCCCTTGGCCATCTGGAAAACTCCATCTTCAATTCTGTGGCAGCCAGCCTCCACGATCACCCTCAGTAATCCCCACATCCTGGTGTTGACACCCTTGTAGAGTCCCCTCCCCCACTGAATAGGCCTGGCCTGAATAACGGTATGATATTGTGGACACGATGGAATATGACTTCCAAGGATGGGTCATGACAGACATCGCAGCTTCCATCTTACTCTTTCTCTTGGATCACTTGCTTTGGGGGAAGCCAGCTGCTGTGTCTTAAGCGACAGCCCCACGGAGAGCTCCACAAGGTAAGGCCTCCTGCCAACAGCCACGTGAGTGAGCCAGCTTGGAAGTGGATCCTCCAGTCTTAGTCAAGCCTTCAGATGACAGTAATCCCAGCTGACATCCTGACTGCAACCTCAAGAGAGATCTTAAGCCAGAACCACCCAGCTAAGCCACTCCAGAATTCCTGAGCCATAAAGTGTGAGATAATGTTTGTTGTTCTAAGCTGCTAAATTTGGGGTTATTATGCCTCGAAAACTAATACAAATACCAAGCTCAAGTATATGATACTCTCTGAGAGCTTTTCTCCTCTGCTGAAGTTGAACTAATCACCCTGTACCACTTTGGAGCCTTGGACAACCCCTATTATAGCACTCAGGACACGGGGTCTAACTGTTGGCCTTTCTTGCCCTCTAGATTCAGTTCCACGAGGACAGGGCCAACCATTAGTGTAAATGAACACATGTGAGAAAGGCCATCTGAGTTGACTGTGACCGACCTTTTAGCCCAGGCTTCTTCCCTACACAAAAACTCCAAGGTATGATTGCTGGAAACCATGGATGTCACGGCGAGTGGGTCCTGAGGATTTTCTTAATAATCCAACAAAATCTTGGCATCTACGGATGCATCTAAAGCATGAGACTGGAATCCAGATCTGAATTTGATTTGATTTGATTTTAAAGTAGGCTCCATGCCCAGGATGGAGCCCAACACAGGTTTGAACTCACGACCCTGAGACCAAGACCTGAGCTGAGATCAAGAGTCAGACGCTTTAACCAACTAAGCCACCCAGGCGCCTTCAGATCTGGATTTTAATTCAAATCTGCCAACTATTTGCCGAACGTCTCTGAGCTTTGGTTTCCTCATGCACCAAAAGGCTCTTCCAATTCTAAAATGTAATGATTCCGTATTTTCAGCTAGTACTCTTGTTCCATAAAGAAGAGAAAAATAGGCTAATAGTGTTAAACCATAACACGGGTTCTCAAATGAGGCTGTGTATCAGGAATACCCCTGGAGCTTCTCTCTCTCTCTCTCACACACACACACACACACACACACACACACCCTTGGAGCCCACCCCTATACCTTCCGACTCAGCTTCTCTGGGTCTCTGGGGACATGGCCAGGGCATCTGTATTTGTATATAGTTCCAAAGCGATTCAGATGTGTGTCTAGAGCTAAGAATCACTAATCTACAATATATAAGTCAGAGATTAAAAATTTTTTTTCTGCCAGTTGGTTGGCTCCATGGTTTATAGTGTACAGTGCTAATGGGTTTGTTCTCTGAACTGTTCGCTTTCTGTGAGGTGGACAGAAGATAGATGGACTCTTGGAACCAGCCCATCTCTAGAAAAGCATTCACAGGTGCACTACCAGGACTCCGTTGGATCGTCAACAAAAGTGACTCTTTGTATGACCCAACTGTTGAGGGCATTTGCTGGAAAGCAAATCATGGGTTATTTTCGCCTACGTAGGGTAGAGAGCTGCTTTCTTTTTGTGAGATAGGAATGAACAAAATTAAGAGCACTGGCTTTGGAACCCAAAAGTTTAAGTTCAACTCCTGGCTCCAGGATTTAATCATATGCTGGGTGACTGTGGCTGAGCGAGCACAGCTTTCTGAACCTCATTTCCCTGGGCCATGGTATGGGGAGGACATGCACCTCCTTGCAGGGATGTTGTTAGGATTAAATGATACAATGTATGTGAAACACTCAGCACAGAACCTGGCACAAACCAAGTGCTCATTATGTAGCGGCACTCTGGCAAAAACAAAATATGGCACTTTTGTTATTAATAGCAATATATATTTGTCTAGTGCCTTGTAAATTACAAAGTGCTCTTATATCTGACACTGAACCCTTCCCCCACCCCCAATCCTGAGGTGGGCACGGCAGACATTAGTGACCCCATTTTACAGAAAAAGAAAGGCTCAGAAGGGTTCACTGGCTCCAGATCAAATGGCAAAAAAGTGTGTCTGGCTTCAGACCTGGGTGTGATACCATGAAAATGAGTAATTATACACGCACACTTGGCAGGCTGAGCATGTAGGGACCATCTGGCTTCACGGGCTGAGGAGGACTGGATTTCTGAGCAGCTTCTTTTTTTAGATGAAAGCAAGATGGGGAAACTAAGCTGGCAAACTTTCCCTCGTTTTCAATATCGGTGTGATTTGTGCTCAGTTTTGCTTTCCTTCTCTCAGGCACTCCACATCCATGTTACCTCTGTTCACTCCAGCTGCCCTGGGCCACACTGTCACTAGCTCTGCCCTGGGCCCCACAGCTGGGGTCTGAGAAAACCAAAAGAAAGGGAAGCAGGGGCAGCTGGAGCCATCAGAGGGCTAGGCGAACACCAGCTGTTCCCAAGTCTGGCTGGGGAACAAGAAGCCTGCTGATGAGGGGGACAAGCGGGGAGGGGGCAGTGATCCCTGCTCCCCCGTGTCAGTCAACAGGAGGATGCTTTTCCCATGCAACAGATGGGTCTTGCTGCAGGAATAATGTAACCCATTATGGCACGACTGTGTTTCTCCTGGGGAGCAGGAGGCCAAGAGATCAAATGTTAGTTGAGTCTAATCAAGAAGGCTTTCAGAGAAGAGGGGAACTCGAAAGGGGCCTAAAGGATTAGCAGTACTTGGAAGTAGAGGTAGGAGGTTGGGAGGCTCCCCAAGCAAGAAAACATCGTGAGAAAGGGCATGCGTGTTGGTTTGGGGAAAGGGTGGGCATACTAGGGGGACTGGGGAAAAAGAGCGTGTGGCAAGAAGCAGAGGACAGGAGGGGTAGGGCAAGACCAGACGGAGTGAGGGGGCGAGATGCCATCCTCCAGGGAAAAGGAAGTCCTGCAGATTCCTGACAACTCCAGGCCAGAGCCCCAGAATGGCAGAACCAAAGGGGCCTCAGGGATCAGCCAATTCAACAACCACCACCCCATAGCCCAATTTATAGACAGGGAAACCGAAGTCACAAGAGGAAATGCACCTACATGAGGTCACCAAGCAAGAGAGACTGTGACTGAGAGACGAGACAAGAACTCCGGGCTCCATGGGGCGCCTGGGTGGCTCAGTCGGTTAAGCATCTGCCTTCGGCTCAGGTGGGATCGAGCCCCGCGTTGGGCTCCCTGCTCGGCGGGGAGCCTGTTTCTCCCTCTCCCTCTGCCTGCTGCTCCCCTTGCTTGTGCTCTCTCTCCCACTATCTCTCTCTGTCAAATAAATAAAGTCTTAAAAAAAAAAAAAAAAAAAACCCAGGCTCCAGACCAGCAGTTTGGTCCTCTTCCCACCAGACCACCTTGCCAGACTGGCATTTTGATAGAAAAGTAGTGTTTTAGGAAGATTTGGCAGCAGGATGCAGGGGGAAAGAGATTAGTCCAGGGGTGAGCTGCTGGTGAGACTGGCCTCAAAAGACCTGAAACCAGCAGTGGGGGGGACACAGAGGAGCTGGTGGGAAATCAGAGCTGGCAGTGAGGGGGAGAGCTGAGGTCATTCGCAGGCCCTCATCAGGCCTGGGGAGTGTTCTCCTGAGGAGGTCATGGGGCACTTGAACCCCTTTATGCCCACCTCAGAGGCAGCAATCACAACTAGCCTCTACTACACACTCCCCACCCCCAGGTCCTCCTCCCTCTGACCAACGTCTACACAGACCTCTGAGTTTCCCACTCAACATTTTAGGACCTCCGGGTTACATCTGGTGCATAGACATGTGTGCTTGGATGATCAAGAGTGAAATTAAAACCCAAACTGGAACCTAAGAGTGTAGACCCTTCCTGGTGGTGAAGAGAACCTGCCAGGCTAGAACTGCGGGGTGGGTTTTGAGTTTTGCTGTGAGGAGCAGGGAAATCAGCCGAGAGAGAGAAAAACTGTCTTTTCATCTAGCTCCACCCTTGCACAATGAGAGCAGTTGGGTGGCAGGGAGCAGGCTTCTTGTGAGGGAAATACCCGGGAAACCAGACAAGCTGCAATAGGAGTTTAGGCCAGGACCACCGGGGTCCACTCAGGGAAGGGAAAGTGATACCTGACCGTACAGGCGTGTAAGGAGGACCAAAGAATACAGTGCAGGTCACAGCTAGTGTTAAGTCCTTAGTACAGATTGTGCAAAGCACTTTATACGCATTACTTCATCTAATTATTACAACTCGAAGAGGTAAATACTATTAGAATTCTTATTTTGCAAATGAGGAAACCAAAGTTCATGAACAGCATGAAGTCACAGGGCTAATAGTGGGAGAGGTGTCTGATTTCGAAGACCATCTTCTCAACCTGAGCTACTTGTCTCATGTATCAAACCAACCGAGCACCCACAGTCCTTGGTGAGGGGCACTTCCCTCCCCAACCCATCTCTCAATAATGCTGAGGGTGTCACTGAGTCTAAATACAAGTCATATAGAAACTGCTGCAATTAGACTTTTTTGGAGTTTGGCTTTTTTTTTTTTTTTAAGGATTTTATTCTTAAGTGAGCTCTATACCCAATGTGGGGCTTGAACTTACAACCCCGGGATCAAGAGTCACCTACTCCCCTGACTGAACCAGCCAGGCACCCCATGGAGTTTGGTATTTTTGATTCAATTTCTCATGAAATTACATTCTTCATATCTTGAGAGTTTAAAGAGACAGAGGAAGGTGCAAAACCAAGCATGTGTATCCCACAGTATGGCTCAGTGATTAGCTTGGATTTTGATGCCAAAATGCCAGCTTTGCCAAATTCTTGCTGTGACCTCTTGATCAAGTCACTTCTCTAAGGCCCTGTTTCCTTATACGTAAAAATGAGGCCAAAAGCACCCGAGCTCAGGCAGTTCCTGTGAGAAGCAAGCGAGATGTGTGTGAAGCCCTGAGCGTAGTCCTTGACTCCCAGAAAGGGCCCAATAAAAACAGGCTATGAGCATCATCATCTCCGTTCCTTTGCCATGCGGCAACGGATGGGGACACTTGGCATCTGCGTGTGGTTGTGACAGTGGCACAGAAAGTAAGCTTCCTAATGAGGATGGGTCCTGAGTACAGAGTGTGACCTCTCCTGTCCCTCTGTCACTCTGCAGGCCCAGGGGTAAGTGGTGCCCCAGAAGAAAAGGGGAGCAGATGTAGGTCCCCACAAGGCCCAGACATGGAGTTGGGAGTCCATCGACTGACATTTTAAGAGCCTCGTAGTCCTCCTGAGGATGGGCAAGGAAGCAGCTATGTCAGGACGTACAAGAGAAAGGCGCCTGGGGACAGTGTCGGGGGCACAGCGAGAATCCGATCGGCCTCAGCCTGACAAGTCCAGGAAGGGGGAGGGATGAGGAATCTCATTCCAGTCTGTGTTTATTAATCTTCCCTCCTCCTGCACCATCCCATGCACAGAAGGTTTAACACGTACCACCAGGAGGCTTCCATGGGTAGTCCTAGAATGGGATGGGGAACAAGATGCAAAAGAAACCCAAGACCTCTTCTTTGCTTTTGGAAAGGATTCACTAGAAGGTAATTTACCAGCAAATGCCAAATAATATGCACAATTACCTTACTTCTCTAAAAGCCCATTTAGCTGGTGTCTTTTGATCCCCTGGAAGTGAACAAAAAACCAGGACACAGGACCAAAGGTCTTGTGAGATCCCTTCTGAGCAGTCAAAGGAAGGATTATAAAGTCCCAGTGCTAAAGACAGTGCATTTTAACTCTAGGAGAGTCTCTAAAGCCCTCTCCGACTACCTAGTTTTACTTTAGACAGTTGTAAATAAGGTGGCTGATCAGAAGTCACAAACTTGAAGTGAACAGGGAGGGCCACCAGGGGCTGGCACATTTAAGGCAATGAAGGGTGATGGCTGGCAGCCCGACTGCAAGGGAGACAGCACAAGCTCTGAAAAGCAATCAAGAGAGCTCAGAGGACAGTCACTGGGGCCACAGAGGGTCAGTGCAAACAGCTCTCCATGCCTTTCCAGACCAGAGGGCAGCACCGCTCAGACCTCAGACCTGCCCACAGATATGTCTGTAAGGCCAGATGACTTGCTGTGGCTAATGAAATGTGAATGGAAACAGTGAGTGGGTGGCACTTCTGGGAAGAAGCTTCAAGAGCTAATGAGTGTTCCATCTTGGCGACTGGCAATGAACGGTTTCAGCAGCGGCAGCTCTGCTGGCCTGGGTCCCCAAGTGAGGATAAAGATGACACCAGGCAGAGCTTCCCCAACCAAGAGAGAACAAGGACATGGGCAAGAAACACACTTGTTACTTTTGGGGGCTGCTTGTTAACTACCACATAATCTAGTTTATCTTTTTTTTTTTTTTTAAAGATTTTATTTATTTATTTGAGAGAGAGAGAGAATGAGAGAGAAAGCACATGAGAGGGGGGAGGGTCAGAGGGAGAAGCAGACTCTCCGCTGAGCAGGGAGCCCGATGCGGGACTCGATCCCGGGACTCCAGGATCATGACCTGAGCCGAAGGTAGTTGCTTAACCAACTGAGCCACCCAGGCGCCCAATCTAGTTTATCTTAACAGAGACATCCTAAAAAGTTATACGTCAGCTCACATTAAGAAAATGGGTGCATTATCTTTTTGGTAGATTGCCATTCAAAATAGTCAATATTATATTATATTTTGTGGCTTAAAGGATAATTTTCAATTATATAAAGATTCACCTACTCCAGTGTTGCCAGATAAATGAGTCATTACCAGATCATAAACTGAAAGGAGGAGATGGATCCAGGTTTGGAGTACCTTCTTTACAAAACATACCTGCGTAGACATTGGACATATTTGCTGGGTCTCATGTGCTAATGCTGCCAGAACTAGCCCCCAGCATCTGCAGAACCAGCCCCAGGCACAAGAAGTGGCATCTACTGGTTCTGCAAGTGCGGAGGGGCTCTGGTCCCCGTATAGGAGTTTGAAGGCTCTATTAAATACCTGTATGCACGCTCATAGAAGGAAGTCCATAATGTGCTGCTGAGTAACATGGCAAGCCCAAAACTTCAAAATATACAGTCTTTTAAATCATATAAGGAATATTTACAAAACTGACCTTACATTGGGCCAAAAAGCAAGTTTCAACAAATCTTGAAGGATGAAGCCCATGGGGGTTATTTTCTTTGACCACAAAGCAATAAAGCCAGAAAACAAAAGCTGTAAGATAAAATCTCACATAATGAGAAAGTAGGAATCATACTTTTAAATAATCCATGGGTCACACATCCTTATGCTTAATCCTCTTAACGATTCATGATGCAGATCCCCGTTTTAGAAATTCAGGAACTGAGAATGGAAAAAGAACACAATTTGCTCAAATCTACACAGTTAGTAGCGGTAGAGCTGGGACTCAAAACCAGGATACAGAATTGTAGAGCCCAGTGCTTTAATGAATGATATTCTCCCTACACTCCATCTCACCGGAATTCTTAAGATCCTCCCAAGGTCCACAGTCTCAATGGATCTGATATTTCATGTCTTAGAAAGAATAGCTGTTGAGATGGGAGACATGGTCCCAGCCTGCTTTGGTGGCACTGGCCTTGGATCTACTGTGTAGAGATGCATTTCCCTTTTGCTCCTGCCTTGTCTTGGGGTCCCCTACCTGGGCTGAGGTATGAAGTCTAGAGGAGTGGAGAGGAGTGTTTCAGGTTGATGTTCCCAGACAGCAATCTTGAGTTAGATTTCCAAGAAGATTTCCTTTCCTTTTAAAGTTTTTTTTTCCACATGGGCATAAGTAGTAAGCGAACAAAGAAAGACAGAAGGAAAAGTTACTTCCAGATGGCTTGCCATCTTGCTCTAATGCAGATTAAATAAAGAAAATATTCCAACATATCATTAGGCAAACATGAGTATTAATATCATTCATATTATAAATGGAACAGAATGGAAATTCAGTCTATATCTTGATATACATTTGAGGCTAGGGCCTCAGAGCCAGAAAACAATTACAGCACCCTGATTCTGAGCAAGTTGGAGACTCATGATATCTGAGGTAAGAGGCAAGACCGAAGTGTTCCTAGACATCTCCAGGGGTGGCCGCCTAAATTCTAACCAACCAAACTGCCTCCCTCCTGTTGCAAGGGCCTGTTCAAATGGCCATTTAATGGTGTTAGTCTACCTTCTCTATCTCTACCAACTTGTGTTGATTCTTGTCAAGGTACATTTTTGGCAAACCTCCATGACATCCAGAGCTTCCGTGATACCACTCTGGACCTCAGCTTCTCCACCTATGCTGTGAGGACAATGCTTCTGCCCTCCTCCATGGGCTCACAAGTCTGAGTCCTGACCATGTTTCATGCAACAAGAAAATATACAGAAAATTTGATGGTGGTCCATATCCTAGAAAGTTACCTAATGTGCTCAGAACCTACCAAGTGGCCCTGGGGAGGGAGAAGGCTGAGAGGTATGAAGAGATAATGCTAAGCTGGGCTAGAGGTCCTGAAGGTGGGAATTTTACTCCATCCTTTGGCTTTATTTCTTGCACGACAGAAGCCACAATGGCCCAAGGAGTGGGAGCAGGCTGCTGGGTTAATATTGTTCAGCTTGGAGCTTGAAGCAACCCCCTGCCCCCGAACTCTACCCCACTGCTTGTTCCCCACACCATCAGGGTTCCATTCCCAGAAAGTCAGTTTGCCAATGAGCAAGTGATCCAAGTCCCAGTGTGAGTTTAAGATCAACAAGTCCAAGACCAAAGTACCCAGTTATCCAATCAGCAGCGCGATTATATCCTCTCAATCTGTGAAGAAGGATCACGCCAACCACTTCTTGATAGGCTACAGGTGTCCCTGGGCAGGCCCCAAATGGGAACTTAGCTCAGTGACTTTTCACAAATGACCAACTGTGCCTACAGGCTGGACAGATGGTGTGGGGCCCCTGGGGTGAGCGATGGTCCGATGCCTTCAATGAGGCTGTTCCACTGGTCATAGTCTTCCTTCAGTTCTGAGTGGGGAAAAAACAGGAAGATTAGGGAAATCTTTGTAAGGTAAGATCAAAGAATAGCTACTGTGGATTTCGTGGGTCACCCTGGAGAGGAGCACCAGGGGTACTAAAAGGACTGGTTAGATGGTTGTGATGGTGACAGCAGTGTGGTAACTACTATTCACTGAGTGCTTTTATTTTTTTACTTTATTTTATTTTATTTTTAAAGATTTTATTTATTTATTTATTTGAGAGAGAGAATGAGAGAGAGAGCATGAGAGGGGGGAGGGTCAGAGGGAGAACAGACTCCCCGCTGAGCAGGGAGCCCGATGCGGGACTCGATCCCGGGACTCCAGGATCATGACCTGAGCCGAAGGCAGTCGCTTAACCAACTGAGCCACCCAGGTGCCCTCACTGAGTGCTTTTATAAATGGGCTTCATAAATGACTTGCTTACCCCATAACAACTCAATAAGGGTAATAATAACAGAAGGCAGCATTTACTGAAGAGTAATTCATCCTAGAGACTGTGCCAAACATGCACTGTTTCATTTAATTTTCACAATATCCCTATGTGTTAAGTCCTGTATTAGCCCTATTTTACAGCTGAGGAAACTGAGCCTCTGAAAAGCTACCCAATTCACCCAAGGTCATTCCAGTGGAGAAGTGGTAGAGACAGAATTCAAACCTGGGTCAGAAAGAGTGAGAAAATGGAAAGCCTACATCTAAGCTCAGGGAAGCTGTTGAGCAGGAAGGAAGAGATCTTTTGCACCTTAGCCAGTGGAAGCACATTCAGGGCCACCTCAGTGAAAGGCGGGAGAGAACAGGATGGCAACATCATGAGGCAGCCTAACACTGGATAGGATTTAAGAGAGGGCCCTGGGGTCACAGGCAGATGGGTCTAACATAGCAAGAGCGGTCAAAAAGCGGCGAAGGCCTCCGGCTGAGGGAGCAGGGCACAGCTAAACAGGCAAGTGGTACTTTTGTTCAAAACAAACAAAAGCTGGGACAGAAACCAGGGACCACTCTCCATCTTTGGATCCCCAGTGCCCTGCCGAGAACCTGGCATGGAAGAGGTCCTCAACAAGTGTTACATATTCATTAATTCAAAAACTATTGAGCACACCCATGATGAGCCAATATGTTCTTGGTGCTAAAAATACATCCACAACACAAATAGAAACCCTTATCCTCATAGAGCTCATAATCTAATAGGCAGAGATAACAATAAACACAATAAATTATATAGGATGGGAAAAGGTGCTAAATACTATGGGAAAAAACAGAGGGCTGCATCCTATGGGGCCAGTGGGACACTGGACGTTGGCTTTGACTCTCAGAGAAATGGGGAGCCACTGGAGGATTCGGAACAGGGGCATGAGAGATTGGACTTAGTTTCTATCGGGATCACTCTGGCCGCTCGATTAAGAAAAGACCTTGTGGGGAGGCAAGGGCAGGGAGAGATCACTTGGACAGGGTAGAAGTCGTGGGGGTGAGGACAAGTGACGAGGTTCCATATGTAGTCGGAAGGTAGAGCCAAGAGGATTTCGAAGGGATTGGAAAGGGGAACAGAGGCAAGAAGGAAGATGTCAGCTTGAGTAAATCGAAGTCGGGTTTTGTTGGAGATGTCTACTGGACGGAGAATCATTGAGTGGCAGGTTATACAATTGTGATGTTCATGGGAGAGATCGAACTGGAGACATAAGGTGGGGCGTTGTCAGCCTGAGACTTTAAGCCAGGAGACTGGATGGATGACGTCAGGGGATGTGGACAGAGACAAGGTCTAAGCCCTGAGCCCCAGAAGCAGTAAAGTAGACCGAGGAGGAGCAGACATCCAGACAGGAGAAAACCCACAGCGGGGTGTCCTGGCAGCGAACACAGGGTTTCATGGAGGAGGGCGTCACCAGTTCTGTCAGAAGCTGCTGAGCACCCCAGCAGATGAGGAATGAGAACTCACCACCAGATTGAGGGCTGTGAGAGTCACCGGTCATACTGACAAAAGCAGTTCTCACAGGGAACTGGGATGCAAACGCCTGACTGGAGTGGGTGTAAGAGAGAATGCTAAGGGAAGAACCAGAGAGAGTAAAGACGGACATTCTTTTGAGGAGTTTTGCTGTTAGGAGGAATAGGGAAACGGAGCGGTAACCTGGAGGGGAAAGTAGGGTCAAGGGAGGTATCTTTTAAGAGAAATTTCAGGGTGAGGGGTGCCTGGGCGGCTCAGTCAGTTAAGCGTCTGCCTTCAGCTCAGGTCATGATCTCAGGGTCCTGGGATCGAGCCCTGCATTGGGCTCCCTGCTCAGCGGGGGGCCTGCTTCTCTCTCCCTCTGCCCCTCCCCCTGCTTGTGCTGCCTCTCTCGCTCTGGGTCACTCTCTCTCTCAAATAAACAAATAAAATCTTAAAAAAAAGAGAGAGAAATTTCAGGGTGAAATGAACCAAGTTGAGAGGGGCAAATTGATGATCGAAGATAAGAGGAAAACCCTGCTGGCACAATCACCTTGAGCCCACGGAAGAGTAGGGAAGCTGTGTGCGGGTGGAGGGCTCGGCCTTAGTTAGACAACTGACTGGGAGCTAGTAACCAGACGAGGAGCTGAGTGCACAAAGGTGGGTAGATAAGGCGCCGGGATTTCAAGGAAGTACTGACTACTTTCATTTTCTCAGTGAGGTGGGAGGCGAAGTTCATCAGCGGAGAGAGAGGAGGGGAGGGTGTCAGAGGTCTGCAGAGAAAGGAGGGGAGAGCGGAAAAGGGAGACAGAAGCTGCCTAGAGCTCACAGGACAGAAGCACCAAGAGAAAGTGTATGCCGGGGTCAGTGGCAGACATGCTCCCAGAGGTATTTATAGGAGCGGGGAGAGGTATACTTCACTGCGACCCATTTCGGTTTCCCGTGTGACATGTGGCCACCAAAATGCTTTCCTCCCCTTGCAAAGCTAATTGCCCCAAGCGGAGAGTCTTTGCCTTTTCAGACTCTGTCTCATCTCTTCTTGCCTGGTTACACCACAGCCTTCGAGCGGGGCCCTCAGCCTCTCAGACAGGCCCATCGCTCGTCCTTCATGATGCAGCCAGACCGCACACACACGTCTAATCCTTGCCAGGGGACTAAAATCCACACTCATTTCAGCAAATACGTGTCTTCTACATCTGGCTTCTGCTCACTTCTCTGCCGTTATGTTCTACCAGTTCACTATCCTGAGCGCCAGATACACTAAACACAGTTTCTCCAAACTGACCACACAAGCCTCGGTGCCTTCTCTTTAGAAGAGCCCTGCCCCTTCCCTGGTGAACCAGACTCATCTGTTAAAGACAAGCAACACTTTGTCCAGGGAGCCTCCTCTCCTGACTGTCCCATCCCTTCTGTCAGCTAGGTGCCTGCTTTCTGTGTCTCCTCAAGACTGAGTCCATGCCTTGGTCATTAGAGTCGCTGGCAGGACAGTGTATCAGCTAAGTATGTGGGCTTTGGAATCAGACGATTTAGGCTGCATTCTGGCCTTGCCACTTAGTAACCAGATAACCTTGGACAAATTACTTAAATTTCCTAAGCTTCATATCTTCATCTATAAAATGGAGTTAATAATAAAAGTACCTACTGGAGAGGGTGGTCTTCAGGATTACATATAATGGTGAATCTAAAGTACTTAGGGGAAGGCCTGGCATAAAGCAAGTTCTCGATAACCTCCCTACAGTCTAAGACTCTCCTCCTTCCCATCCCCCTCTTCTGCTGGTCTCCAGTAATGAGCATTTTAGCTCAACACACATTGCTCCTAACTGCAGCCCAATCATGCCATGGGGGGCTGCCCTGTCATCTTTGGCTCTTTATCTAATGACATGATGCTAACAGTTACCAGGGAAAGTGGGCCGAGGACATGTAGTCAGTCCCCACTGAAGTCTAGAGTCATGGATCCATTCCTCTCCTACAAGGTGATAGGGTGATGCCCTAAAGTCTCTATTAACCCTGCAGTCTCTACACCCAGGCTGGCATAATGGCTCACAGGAGCAAGATGAAATGAACAGGCATGTAGATATGCAAATTTAGGTTAAAAAAAGTCAATACATTCATAACAGAACAAATTGTGTTTTAAAAGCAAACTGAGGAGGGCGCCTGGGTGGCTCAGTCGTTAACCGTCTGCCTTCGGCTCAGGTCATGGTCCCAGGGTCCTGAGATCAGCCCCGCATCGGGCTCCCTGCTCCGTGGGAAGCCTGCTTCTCCCTCTCCCACCCCCCCTGCTTGTGTTCCCTCTCTCGCTGTCTGTCAAATAAAAATAAAATCTTAAAAAAAAAAAATTAAATAATAAATAAATAAATAAAAGCAAACTGAGGGGTGCCTAGGTGGCTCAATCAGTTAAGCATCTGCCTTTGGCTCAGGTCACGATCCCAGGGTCCTGGGATCAAGCCCTGCATTGGGCTCCCTGCTCAGCAGGGAGCCTGCTTCTCCCTCTCCCTCTGCCTGCGCTCTGCCTATCTGTGCTCTCTCTCTCTGTGTCTGTCAAATAAATAAATAAATAAAATCTTTAAAAAAAAAAAAGGCAAACTGAATTCCACACCAAATTTGTTAGGCAATTGTTGGAACTGTTAACGCACTCAGGCCATGTAACTAGACATCTAGTGTCCAGAGCACAGAGGTGACCGTCCTGCTGTATGTACCACATCCAGCATGTCACGTTCAAGTCAGGGCACCACACATTAAAAGGCACCCAGACAAACAAGTGCATCCAAAGGGGATAATAAATGGCAACATGGGGAGCCGCATGGGGAACAGGTGCAGGTACCACAGACATCTAGCTTACCGAACAGAAAATGCAGAGAAGACACCATTGGGGACTTCGAGTATCTAAAGAGCTGCCATGTGCAAGGGGTCTGAGGCTTCTCTGGGTAGCCCTTGTGGGGTGACCAGGGCAAGTAGAGAGAGTCAGAAAGGATCAGATCTTGCTCTTAGGCTAGAGTGAGGTGACCTTGGAAACTCGGGCTGGCCTGGCTCCCTTCTGAAGGAAACTGTACTGTGTACAACACTACTGAGGGATCAGTCTGGTGCACACAATGGTAGCCGCCTCCATTCTGGCTGGTTCAGAAAGGGACATCTGGTCAAGATAGCTCCGAGCCTGGGTGGGGCAGTGGCCTACAATGTGCTGCTAAGTAAAGATGAGCTGGGAGAATCAAGTTGTCTCTCTTGAATCTGGTCGAAGAAATCCCAGAAAATATGGCAGTGAGCACTGGGAGCCACAGAGGAAAGGATGCCACAAGGCAGGGAGACCAAGCCATGAGTGGTTTGAGCCAACTGAAGCTATGAGGAACCAGTAACTATGAACAAGTAGATGCTAAGAGAAAAACTAGAGTAGAAAAGGAGGAAAATACAGACCAGAGGCAAGAGAAACAGCTGTCATGAGAGGAAGAGACAGAGAGACTGAGCCCATGAGAGAGACCAGAGAGAGAGAGGTCAGTCCTGTAAGTTACCTTGGTTCCCATAACTTTTCACTTCCCAGGTGGCTGGGTGTACTTTCATAAACAAACTCTCCTTTTTTTCTCAAGGTAGATGATGGAATCTCTAGTCCTTGTAACCAAAACAAGCCTAACTAGACTATCCGTCATAAAACGAGAGGCGGAGAGGGCTGACCCTCATAGCAGCACACTCCCCGTGCTGCTTGACTGTGTGGTGGGAAAAAGGAAGAGAAGATCTCCTCTGGGTGGAAGGCTAGGCCAAAGACCTCTACAGGCCTTGCCATTTAGCTGGTCTGTGATGGTATGACACTGGTCTTAAGCCTTCCATGCTTTGTTTTGTTTAAAGCACTTCTACAAACTTAGCCCATTTATCTTCATAACCTCCTCTGCAGTACAGATGAGGTGAGTGAGAATGAGTTAGGACACAGGTCTTGGAGGAAAGAGAGAGGTGAAAGTTCCATTTACAGTGAGGAAACCAAGGCTCAGAAGTTAAATGACTAGGCCAAGGTCATCCGGATAGTAAGAAACAGAGTCAGGGTCTCCAAACTTAACAGCTAAGTTTTCTTTCTATAACTCTGTGCAACTCTCTCCTTCACTCAGGTTTTCCTTTTGCCATAAATCTTCCTGACCTGGGACATGTCAGGATGGGCTACTGGGTAGGGAAATCTAAGGGACCCCCACAGCTGCCCACAAACCCCAGTTCTCTCCTTACCTAGGTGCTTCTGCAGGAAGGCCAACATGGCCCTCACCATAATCTCCTGACCTTCATATGGGTCCAAGCTCCCACGGGTTTGAGTGGAGAAGAATTTACCAATCCAGTTACCAGCCACAAAAGCAAAGTCAGTTTGACTCCGATGAACAGAACCACTAGAGGAAAAGAGAAACAAGTAACTGGTACAGGTCTGGAGATGAGGGCACAAAAATATTTGCTAAGCACCTACCACGTGCAAGGGGCTTTACGTGCGTTATCTCTGAGTTTTCATCACAATCTCGGAAGGGAAGCACTTTCCTTTCAACGGAATCAGAGGAAATGATCTGCCCAAGGTCACACAGCCAGGAAGGGACAGAGTTAGGACTTGAACGCAGGTGTGCCTGGCTTCAAAGCTGCCCTAACTCCTAGGCCACAACGTCTGACAGTGCCGGGGAAGGGTGAGTTAGATGGAGTGGGCAGGCACAGGGCAAGGAGGCGAGGCCTGCCATCCCTGCCATTCTGCTGTGATTATAAACTATTGCACCGTGGCTTTTCCCTGGTGACTTCTGAACAGTCACAAAACATATCAGCTCCTTCTTCATCAGAATCGTGCCACAAAGTGAACAGGAAAAGGAATCACCTGCATTTATTGAAGTAATCAGAAAAGTGAGGGCAAACGCCTATAAAAGAGGGTTTCCAGATTAAAATTTAAGTTCCTAGCTATCAAATACACTTAATTCAAAAGTGAAATACTCACTAGGTTCATTTTGGGCTATGACTCACAGCTAAATATTTATTAGTCATTTCAACGAGGGAAGGAAATCGAAACGCTCAATTTTGGTTGACATCATGCAGAATACCCGACTTTTTAAAAAAATGTGTTGTTTAGGGCACATGAAAAAGTGTAAAGAATAATATAATGGATACCTGAGTATCCAGCAGTCGGTTTAAGAATTTACACAGCCGGTAAATTGCCTTTGGGTTCCCCTTCCCAACTGCTCTCACCTCCCTTCCCTCTGGAGGTCACCATTATCCTCAAACTGACTGGCGTGGGGAAACTGTCAAGCAGTCAGTCCCCTGCTGCCATAAGACCAAAAGGAAAGGGGAGGGCTGGCCCTAAGGAAGACAGCCTACCCAAGAGGAGCAAGGGAAGAAGTACTGTTTACCAAGGGAACTCGCAGTATTCCAGCACTTTGGATTCAGCATTTCAACTACCGAGTGATTCCAGAAGCCTGTGACATGTAGTTACTTGTTTTGCAGAAATAGGACCTGGGATCCTCGAGGCATGTGCAGTCAGGCTCTGCTAGGCTCTGAGTGCAGGGCAGAAGCAAGTCGAAGATGTGTCAGTGGGCCTTCAGCCCTGCACCCGAACTCTGTGCCACGTTCGGATCTGAAGGTCACTCAAAATTTTCTTTCTGTGATAAGTGGTTCCTGAGAGAAAACCATCTGATAGTGCTAGCAACTGAAGTGAAGAGAATATGGTTTCTCTTGGGCAGAATACATATGGTTTATGGAAGATATATGAATTGCGGTATTCAAGGTCTCCAAAAGTCTATCTTGTGACTGTCAAGGGTCTATTGTATTTACACTCTTCAAAAGACTCACTAAAATTCCCAAATGAGGTTAGAGATCTCTGGAGTCCAGCCAGACCCATACTCTCCCTCTCCAACTCACAATCCTACAATACCTTTTTTCCAGAAGGCAGCAGGTAAATCCTGTCAGCAAGTCATACAAACTAGTAAAGGAATTCCTATAAGTGGAGCTAAGTGGAGGGGGACAGATAGGAAACCCTAAAGGAATTAAGACTTTGCACTTCAGGAAGTACTGAAGTATCGTATTAATGGGTAGAACTTACGGATAATTTAGAAGAAATTAATAAGAGAGCCACGACCGAGTAGCAAATGGAGAGAACACTGGGGATCATGATCATGACCCTGGGGCTTACTCACAGGACAGTTATGATCCTGGACTGTTCGTGCTGAGCACATATCTTCTTCATCAAGTTGACACTCTCCATTGTCTGGAATTTCTCAGCATTGATAAAGAACACAGGGCCTCGGGCTTTGGGGTAAAAGTCATGTTCCAGAGGAAACATCCAAGCATCCAGAGCCACAGCACACCTGTGACAGGACCAGACATTTGGAACTGCCATGCGGAAACCCAGGCAAGAATAGTTAGGCCGGTGGGGGAGGGGCAGGGTTCTTCCCTTCACTGGGACAAAAGCTCAGAAAGCCAGGAAGGGGGTATCAGGGCCCAAATCCTTAAGTTAGGATCTTGGATAGAGATCACTTTCACCTGTCACCAAAGATCCTTCTAGATTTTATTTGTTTGTTTGTTTATATTTATTTATTTTAAAGTAGGCTCCATGCCCAACGTGGCGCTCAAATTCATGACCCTGAGATCAAGAGGTGGATGCTCTACTGAATGAGCCAGCCAGGCACCTCAGATCCTTCTAGATTTTAAACTCTCTGGCAGGGTGCCTGGGTGGCTCAGATGGTTAAGCATCTGCCTTCGGCTCAGGTCATGATCCCAGGGTCCTGGGATCGAGTCCCGCATTGGGCTCCCTGCTCCTTGGGAGCCTGCTTCTCCCTCTGCCTCTCTCTCTCTCTCTCTCTCTCTCTCTCTCTCTGTCTCTCATGAATAAATAAATAAAATCTTTAAAAAATAAATAAATAAATAAATAAATAAACTCTCTGGCAGCAAGGATCATTTTCCTGGGTCTACCCTCAGGCAGCTGACCTGGGTTACTCAGAAGGCACTTCATTCAACATTCATTGAGTACTTACTATGTGTTTAGCCCTATGCTGTGGATACAGAGATAAATGGCATAGTTTTTGCTCTTAAGGAGCTCCCAGTCTAGAAGGGGAGACAGAACAGACAAGGTAACAAAATAGAGCTTAGTGCCCTGACTGCACAAGGAGCTTATGTGAGCCCACAGTGTGCATGGCACAGGGGGTCAGGAAAAGCCTCCTTGGTGCCACAGCTCAAAGACATGGCCTGAGTGTCGAGCAGTAATCTGTCACCTGGGGCAAAACTAAGGCCCCAAGATTAGCTCCTCTCCCCTACTCAGAGTTCCTCGAGTCTTCTCAACCTCAATAAAGGACAATCATCTCCCACTCAAATTCTAAAACATAGCCTGACTCAAATTTGTTTCTCTCCAGCCTGCCACCTCCATCCTAATGCCGATCCATCACCTCTGACCTTGACTCTGAAACAGCCTTCCTCTAACTAGCCTCCTGGTTTTCAGTCCTGTCCTGCTACGATCCACTCTTCATACAGTAGCCAGAGGGATCTTTTATTTTTTTTATTTTAAGGTTTTTTTTTTTTAAGTAGGCTCCATGCCTAGCGTGGAGCCCAACACAGGGCTTGAACTCAGAACCCTGAGATCAAGACTTGGGCTGAGATCAAGTTGGACACTTAATCCACTGAGTCACCCAAGTGCCCCCTTGAGGGATCCTTTTTTTTTTTTTTAAGATTTTATTTATTTATTTGTTATTTGACAGAGAGAGACAAAGCGAGAGAGGAAACACAAGCAGGGGGAGTGGGAGAGGGAGAAGCAGGCTTCCCGCTGAGCAGGGAGACTGATGTGGGGCTCGATCCCAGGACCCTGGGAGACGAGCCAGAGGCAGATGCTTAATGACTGAGCCACCCAGGCGCCCCCTTTGAGGGATCTTTTTAAGATTTTTCTCAGAGTCTGGCCAGCTCAGTCAGAAGAGTATGCAACTCTTGATCTTGGGGTTGTGAGTTCGAGCCCCACGTTGGGTGTAGTAATTAGTTAAATGAATAAAAACTAAAAAAAAAAAAAAAAAAAAAAGATTTTTCTCTGCTTAAAACCCTTAATAGTTTCCCATCATACTTGGAATAAAATCGAACTCTCTTACTCTGGCCAAAGGCCCTGTGATCTAGCCCATTTATCTTTCTGATCGTATCTTGACCCACTTCCCCTACTCACTGTGCCTTTCCCACACTGACACTGACACAGCAAGCTTCTTTCTGCCTCAAGGCCTTTGCATTAAGCTGTTCCCTCTGCCTAGAATGATGCTTCCCCTAGACCTTCATATGGTTGGCTTCTTTGTAAGTCTTGGCTCATGTCACTTTCTGAAAGAAGCCTCCAATTACTCCGGCATACCAGCTTGGTTTATTTTCTTCACTACACCTGAGTGCTGAGGATTTGGCTGTTAGCTTGTTTATTCATCTGTCTCTTCCCACAATAACATAATTCCATGAAATCAGAGACCTCGTTTTCTTGTTCACCACTGAGTCCCCAGCCCCCAAACAATTGTGCCTAGCGTGTAACACTTGCATGACAAATACTTGCTGAATGAATGAATCGTGCACGGAGCTCACAGAACATCGATGGGACACACTCACCGAAACTGGGTCTCCTTGGCCAAAGCCAAGACCGCCGTGGCCCCGCCAAATGAATGTCCCATCACAGCTACGCGGCTCATGTTGATGCTGCCCTGAAAAGCAGAGAACTGAACCAAATCAGAAATACGGGGCTGCTTTTTCAGGAATTCTTCAGAGGCAAGAGACAAAGAGTGAGACAATGAGGCAGAAGCACCATACAGGGGGGTGAGCTCCCGTCTGCACGGTAAGAACCTCTTGCTCACCAGAGAGCGGCCAGTCAGGCAATTCCCAAGCCGAACAACTTTCTGTAGTCAGGAATTCTGAAAACTACGTTTTTCATCTTTGTTTTCATAATCATACCACCTGTAATACCTGGACCAGGGGAGACATCCAAAAATACATGAGTAAACGACTGGGCATAAGTGATGTGACTCCACACAGATGCATCTGTGTAAGGGCACGTTAGGAACAAGAACTGTCTCCAACCCCTAGATCCCTGCCTTACAACTGGTCCAAAGGGTGACAAGGTGCCAAGTTGAGGACAAAATGGAAAGCTCCTGCTGCCTCCACTTCCCTCTGAAGCAAGGCCTGCTTGTGCAGAAACAAACCCAGCTTCATCTGCCTCTGGATATCTGTCCTGACTTTGATCCAGCAGAGGAAGTCTGCTTGCTCTTCCATGCTCTGCAAGGATCTATTTCGAGTTGTCCCCAGAAGGCTGCAGGGCACGGTTATATAAAAAGCCACTGCAGTCGCCTTCCGAGGGGCTTGGGAAATCTCTAGTCTTTGCAGCCCAGCCTCTGCCCTGAACCCCTGCTCTCCTCTGCTTCCCCCAATTTCCACCCTGAGGCTCTATACCTAAATCCTCTCCCTTTGCTTAGTACCTTCAGACTAACAACTGGTTGATAGCCGCTTCAGCTTTTTTTTGATAGGTTAATATATTTATATACGCCAAAAATCAGGAGCATATAGCGAAGTCACCCACATACCACATTCCCTTTCTACACAGCTGCCCAACACCTACCCCCAAAAGGGGCCAGTTTCTTCAGTGTCTTTGGAGAGCTTACTTATGCACACATAGGTAAATGTGAATCTGTATGTCCCCACTTTTTACACAAAACTTACCTTTGTGCATAATAGTATTAGTTACATAAAGATCTTCCTTATTTTTTTAAAGCTACATCTGGTTTCCCCATGGCATAGGCGACTGGCTGATCACCAAATCTGTCTCTCTTCTTCCTGGACATACAGCTAGACTCTGTTTCCCAGCAGTGGGATGTGGCCTTGGGACTGAGTTCTAGCCAACAGAAGGAGCGTGAAAACGATCTCTCTACTTCCAGGCCTGGCCCATAAAGAGTGTTTCGTTCAAACCTCCATGCCCTTCCCCACTCTTGGCTTACTGCACACAGTGGAGCTGGGGTTCACAAGTGGAAGAGGGTAGAGCTATAAGCTGAAAGGAGCCTGGATCCCTGAATCACCCTTTGCAAGAGGAGCACCCACTTGCAAATTTGCATGGGAGAGAAGTAAATTTCTATTGTGTTAAGCTACTGAGATCTGGGACTTAAGAGTTACAGCAATTAGCGTTACCAAAACTAATACATTCATTTTCCCGTAATCTATTAAACCATTTCCCTTACTAGAGAACACTTAGGATACTACCAATCTTTTGCTATTACAAACAATGGTGGAATGAATAACCTTGTACATGTATCACGTTGCATGTGCAGATTATAGAATAAATTCCCAGAACTGGACATTGCTGGGTCAAAGAATATGCACATTTGTACTGTTGATAGCTATTGCCAAACTGACCAGCGTGGGGCAATCTGTACTCTCATGGGCAACACAGCAGCTTCCCCATAGCTTTGCCAACAAGAGTGAGTAATCAATTTTCAGAGCTTATCTGCAAGGTGAAAATGTTCTTAGCTGTTTTTATTCTGTATTTCTCCAAATCATAATAATCCAACTCAACTCTAGCCTGCCCAACGCCTGTCTTGGCTCACAGGCACGCAGCCCTGCACTTCAGTGCCTGGGACCCTGCCTGTCTGCTGGGGGCTGGCGGCACACATCACATCGTTGGAAAAGTGCTTCATATGTCTGCCTTTCCAGCTGGCTGCCCAGGCGGATACTGTGCCCCGGATGGCCTTGACTTGACCAGAGCCTTTAAAAGGCATTTTCTAACAAGGATTTGGGGCACAAAGCACAGGCTTTGGGATCAAAAGGCCCCAGTGTGAAGTCTGACTCTACCACTTACTTGGCTATGTGTAGCCTCTTGGATCCTTGGTTTCTTTCTGTGTAAAGAGCTAATAATGCTTGCTGCATAAGTTTGTGTGAGGGGCTCTTATCATAGTAAGTACTCATACAGCAGTAATTGTTATTTTATACATATTTATATATATGTATTTATATACATATAAACACACACACCATTCTCATTCATGCAATGGAATACACATGGCTATTAAAAATCATGCCATAGTCTCCCTGCTCAGCAGGGAGTCTGCTTCTCCCTCTGACCCTCCCCCCCTTCATGTGTTCTCTCTCCCTCTCTCATTCTCTCTCTCAAATAAATAAAATCTTAAAAAAAAAAAAAATCACGCCATAGAAAAATATTAACTGGCATAAGAAGACATTCAGACTTATGCTAAGTGAAAACAAAAAGGCCACAAAACAGCTTGTATTAAATGATAACATTATTGTTTTTAAAAACGTATACACATGTGTTACGCATTTTAGAGTAACTGGAAAGATGAACGTCAACATGTAAAAAAACACTTTTTTTCTTCATGCTTTTGTGTGATTTCTTGGTTCTCTAAATAGAGCCTGAGCTACTTTTGCAATTAGGTGGGAACGATCGGGGGATGGGGGCGTTGGGAATGTTATCTGCATAGGTACCAAATTCTATAGCTGGGACAGTTTCTATCCTCCTGGGAGGATTTTTGGGATTCCCTCAAAGGAAGGAATTAGCCTGCTGTAGACACGGGTTGTTTGTTGCTCAACAGACCTTCCTTTGGGGAATGAACCATTTTTCCCTTATCCATGTGGCCCCGTAGGGATGCCAATCCTGGCGCTTAGGTTCCCCTGACCCAGAAGTGGGTGTATAACGTAGGCAGGCCAATCAGAATACCCTGTCCCTCTGGTACAGTGACTGGTCCAGAAGGGACATGTAACCCAGGCAGGGCCACAGCCTTCCCAGAATAGTGGAAGCCAAGAGAATCTCTTTTCCTTTTAAATTTGGAGCTGTGTTGAAATATAGGCTTGGGCTGCCAGCAACCATCTTTCCTGCCTAATGGAGAGAGAACGGTGAGAATGAAGCCCACACACACAGAGTGGAACCAAGCCAGGAGAAGGAAGAGAGAGTGCCAGAGCTTTGATGACAATGTCTGAGACCCTGGATCTCGCTACGCTGGCCTAAAGCCAGTCTGCCCTTGGACTTCCTCACTTATTTGAGCCAATAAATTCTCTTTTGGTTTAAGCGAATGAGTTAGGTTTCTGTTATTTGTAACCCCAAAAGTCCTGATGAATACATGCGCTCCAGGTCATACCAATTATTGCCATACCTTCAAGGTCATCAGATCCAACCCATCAGGAAAGATGTTAAGGACGATCTGCCCAGCAGTGACCTCTTGCAGGATCCTCAACACCCGTGTACACTCGTTTACCCTCTGATGTACCTGCAACAGAGACAGTCATGGTGGGGTCTGGAAGACGGCACAACTGTCCAGCAAGAACCTCACTCTCCAACAGGGCCAAGGGAAGAGGTAGGGAGAGTGTAGCCACCTGGATCTCAGCAAGTACTGGGAGCTCCACATCCTGAGAAAGGCTCGGCAACCTCCTAGCAGCTCACATAAGCGCCACCTAACAACAGTCCACTGGGGTCAGCACTGCTGTTCAGACTCTACCCACCTCCCCATTGGGGGGGGGGGGCAGGAGGACCCAATAAGACAACATATATGAAAGCACCTTGAACACAAAAGAAAGAAGAGTGTTTTTTTTTAATCAACCCAGTACTGGACTCTACTTGCCTATTTATAGCATACATCTATTGTTTCTGTCTGCCTAGCACTTACCTGCCCCCACTTCACCCATTACCCCTGACTTTTGAGGACTGTGACCCCCTCAAATCTATCGACCTATTTCTGATGAAAATTTCCCATTTGGATACTTCTCCCGGGCCCAGGAGCCTCCTTCCAGGATTTTTCATAGCGCAGCTTGAGGCAGGTGTGACAACTGGGGGACGACCACCCGAACAGCCCTATTCTCTCAGGTGGTGAGGCCAAACATGTGCAAACTCAGTCCATCTAACCTTGTAAGGTAAGCCAGTTTGCAGATAAGACCAACCAGCAGAGACAGACAGAGAAAAAAATGTCTTGACGGTATTTGAGTCTGGCTCCTGTGGCCCTGTCCCTCTTACACTCAGCCTGTATAAGCCAGTCAATTCTCCATTTTGCCTACCAAGATTAAATTGAGTTTCTGTCACCTGCAATTGTTAAGAGTGTTGATTATTACCCCATTTCTCTGCTGTGACAAGCTCAGACCCACTACGAGTGAGATTTCAGGTCAGAAGGCTAGTTCAAAGTCTTCTTAGTGACTGTAGTATCAGGAGGACGGGCTTATTAACTCTCCCTCCCCTACTGGCACAAGCCTACCTGGCAATTCCGGACATGGAATTCCTTCTCCCCTTCTTCAATCTGATGGTGAGGGAGCCATTCCTCCTCCAGTGGCTCATGAGTAAGCTGGCTCTCCCCTGGGGCCTGCTTGCAGAAACAGGTGGTCGCAGCAGACCCGTCCCTGAAATACACATGCCGCCGGAGAAACTAGAGGATACCCTTGAGCTTATTTCTCTCCTTTACTAAATCCTCCATTCCCGCCAAAACACTGGATCATCTTTTGGCTAGCAGGGAGAAAGATCCAGGGGCACACATAAGAGAGTAGAAAAAACACGGATTTTGAAGACTGACTTGGGTTTGAACCCCAACTTGGCAGTGTCACTTCTAGCAAGTGAACCTTTGAACTTTGGTTTCCTCACCTTGAAAATGAGTAGAATACCTGCCTTACATGGTTGTTGTGAAGATTAGAAATAATATATCAATAAGGGACTAGCCTATATCCTAGCCCACTGGTAGCAACCCATCCAAGAGTTTGTTATGGCCATCACCCCCTCACCTGTGTTCCAGGACAGCAACCACGAAGCCATGGGAGGCCAGCTCCATGCAGAAGGCTGAATACAGCGTCCTAGAGATGCAGGAAGGAACAGAGGGAAGTAGTCAAAAGAATTGCCCCCCTGCAGCTCCCATTCCAACCATGCTCTGCTAGTGACCATCTCAAAAGATTGAATGGAGGAAGTTTCATCTGTAGCAGCCCTTCCTCCTCAAGGTGCTTTCTCTGGTCAGCAGACCATTCGTCTCACCAAGGCTCCAAGAAGCATGTGTAAATCGATCCATGGTGTTTTCAACCCCACAAGAACCTTGACTCATCATCCATCTCCTCCACCTACCCCCAAAACAGTTTGGTACATTAACAATTGCATTTTTATTGTCTATGTATTATTGTATATCTCCCAAATTAATTGGCCAGATCCTTGGAGACAGCACTCTGGCTATTTCTGTAATATGCAAATATGCACCTGTGACTTAGCATGTGAATTTGTCTGTCCTCCAACTTCCCAGAAAAAAAGGAATATGGCAGACACTGTTAACTGCCTAAATACTTATTTTTCTCTCCTCCTTAGTAGCAGAATCTTATTTTCAGCTGAAGATACAGGCATCAATTATGACATTTCCCAGCCTCCCCTGTAGCCAGGGTTATCTATGTGATTAAATTCCAGCCCAGCAATAGAAATATAATGCTGCCCTCATAAGTAATTAAAATTTTCTAGTAGATACATTTTTTAAAGTAGAAAAAAAAAGTGGAATTAATTTTAATAATATATTTAACTCAATAGAGCCAAAACATTATCATTTTAACATACAATCAAAATGTCTGAATTAGGGGGCGCCTGGCCGGCTCAGTCCATAGAGCATCTGACTCTTGATCTTGGGGTCATGAGTTTGAGACCGACACTGGGTACAGAGATTACATTAAAAAAAGAATGTTGGGGCGCCTGGGTGGCTCAAGTCAGTTGGGTGTCTGCCTTCGGCTCGGGTCGTGGTCCCAGGTCCTAGGATCAAGACCCACCCGTGTCGGGCTCCCGAGCAGGGAACCTGCTTCTCCCTCCCTGCCCCCCTTGTGCTCTCTCTTGCTATCTCTCTCCAGGTAAATAGATAAAATCTTTTAAAAAAATTATTAAAGGGCGCCTGGGTGGCTCAGATGGTTAAGCGTCTGCCTTCGGCTCAGGTCATGATCCCAGGGTCCTGGGATCGAGTCCCGCATCGGGCTCCCTCCTCCTTGGGAGCCTGCTTCTCCCTCTGCCTCTCTCTCTCTCCCTCTCTCTGTCTTTCATGAATAAATAAATAAAATCTTTAAAAAAAAAATAACATGTTTAAAAAAAATTAAATAAAAAATTTTAAAAAGAATGTCAAATTAATGAAATATTTTATTAAGTTCTTTTTTTCCCATATGAAGTCTCTGAAATCCAGCGCATACCTTATACTTCAGCACATCTCAGCTTCGACCAGCCATATTTGTGATGTTTAATAGCCACATATGGCTTAAAAGGACAGAACAGCTCTAGTCATGGGACGTAAGCAACTGTGTTGTATAGAACTTTCGGGGGCGGGGGGAATAAAAGCTTTCAGGAGAGTTCTCCCTTCCCATTGCCTGGAATGTGGATGTAATGGCAGGACCTAAAGCAGCCCCCCCGAGGTCATTAGACAGCCTTAGAAACGGAAGGCACAAGGGGAAGAGCAAGGTGATGAAAGAAGTCTCTGTCTACCACTAGTGTTCTTTTATCTGAGCAAGAAATAAATTTCATACAGCTTAGGTCACTATGGTTTGGGTTTTTTCTGTTAATACAACTTGCCCAGATCCTAAGTTATTCAGGAAGGTCAGGAAGGACAGACATTAAATTTCCTTTCACCTTCTCTCATTTCTCTGAGGGAGGCAGTGAACTGGGCATAAGAACCAGAGAGATCTCTGATGCCTTCCTAGTTCAGACTGTGTAACCTTGGGCAAGTCTGCCTCTCAGAGCCTGTTTGGTCATCTGTAAAATACGCACCCCCATGACCTACCTCACAGGACTGTGTGGAAACCGAAGGAACACAATGCAAGCAGGGAACACTTAAATGCACATACTCCTCCCTGGGGTGGGAACCCAGAGGTCTGGAAGGATTTCAAATCCTGAATCAACCACACATGCAACAAGAGGAAACCATGTCCCTTTCCCTCCCTGCCTTTTGGCTTGGAATTTCATTCTGGTGAAGGAAGAGTGTTTATAACTGGCTTACCCAGGTCGATTGAGGTACGAAGTCTCAACACAGATTCTTAGACCAAAAAGACCAGTCTCCAAAGTCATGTGCTCACCTGCTCTCTGTATAAAATACCTGTGAGCTTAGGAGAGAATGTTTCTTACTTCTTTTTCCTGCTAGACTACAGTCCTTCTGAAGGCAGGGACTCTATCTTATTCACTACTGAGCACACAACCCCAGCACGGCCCCAGAATATGGCAGGTACTAAATTTACTGAATAAGAAAGCAACACTAAACACCATCTACTTGCTTACTGGCCTCATCTCTGCGTTTACTCTCCTGCCACAGGCTACAGTTATGTGAGTCCATGTTCGGGCTCCCCTACTGGATGCAATTCCTTGATTTATCTCCACAGGAATCACCTTTTTCTTATGCCATGGTGCTGGTACAGAACAGGTGCTCAACAGATATTTGCTAAACAAATGAAAACCTAGCAAAACATAGCCCTTGTGTTTGCTTAAAAAATATTCATTGGGAAACTACTACTTTCCAGGTATTGTCCTAGGCACTCACTGGAAGAGATAGAAGACAGATATGGTCTCTGCCCTCATGGAGCTTACAATCTAGCACGGAAGACAGACAATCTAGCAGGAAAGACAGACCTTAAAGAATAATCACACATGTAATTCATTCATTACAATCATGTTAAGTACTGTAAAGTACAGGTATCTTATGAAAGCACATTACTGGAAAACATCATATAGTACAGGGATCAGGATGGTGTCCCTGAGAAAGTCACATCCAAACTATGACCTTGAGGGTGATCTGGAATTAGCCAGGCAAAGATGAAGGGGTGGGGGGCATGGGAGGAAGAGAGGAGCAGAACAGCAAATATTCCAGGCAAAGGGAATAGCCACAAAGCACAGCAGAGATAAAAACTCTGAAGCAGAAAATAATGTAGCGCCTTTATGGAAGTGAAGGTCAGTTTGTCTAGAGAGCTGGAATGGGGCAAGTAGTAAGAAACAAGGCTGGAGACTTTGGGACCTGCATCCAGGTAAGACCATGAAAGGAGCTGAAATAAGTTCAAAGGGCTATTAAAAAGACCAGGTAGGGAAGCAACATTCATTCATTTATTCAATAAGTATTTATTGAGCACCTGCTATCTGCCAGGCACTGTTCTAGGTGCTGAAATGACAAGGTCATATTTGCTTTTAAAACAGATCTCCCTGGGGGTCCCTGGGTGGCTCAGTTGGTTGGGCTCAGGTCATGATTTCGGGGTCCTGGGATCGAGCCCCACATCAGGCCCCACACTCAGCAGGGAGTCTGCTGGAGAGTCTCTCTCCCTCTCCCCCTCCCCCTGCTCATGTTTTCTCTCTCTCAAATAAATGGATAAATCTTTAAAAAACAGAACAAAAAACAGATCTCCCTGGCTCCAGTGTGGACAATGGTTTGAGGAGTGGGGAGGCAAAAGCAGACACCTTTGGGAGGTGTGACACTCTAGGACATAAACTAGACTTACATGTTGGTAATGAACATATAGACAGAATATTCACAAATTTAAACAGGAACATATGGACTAGTAAGTAAGCTGTATAACACAGCAAGGTGGAGAAATCAGGATCCCCAGGAAGAATTCTGAATGGATACTGCCTTACAAACATCAGGCAGAGTTTCCCAAAGTCTTCCAGTTCACCATCTCGTATTCCTCATGCAGAGAAACACAGAGCACTGCATGTGTGCATGCTTACTAGGTGCCAGCCTAACCAAATCCTCACAACCCATGCGGAGGGAGCAGCATCCCCAACTGACAGACGACGAAATCTAGGCTCAGAGAGTTCTACAGCTGTCCCGAGCTCACACGGAGCACAGGCGGTGTGGCTGAGCCTCCCAGGTGAGGCTGAGTTGCGGGCGTGCTGGGAGTGAGCCCGCTTCACCGCTACATGCATGCCACAGAAGAGCTGTCCATCCACGGACACTGAAGGAATGACTCTGGCTATAAAGCTCAAGCTCCTTCTAATACTTCTGTGCTGTTACATGGAAAGAGAGCAAAAAGTGTTTATTTTGGGGCGCCTGGGTGGCTCAGTCATTGGGCGTCTGCCTTCGGCTCGGGTCGTGATCCCAGGGTCCTGGGAGCGAGCCCTGCATTGGGCTCCCCGCTCAGTGGGAAGCCTGCTTCTCCCTCTCCCACTCCCCCTGCTTGTGTTCCCTCTCTCGCTGTGTCTCTCTCTGTCAAATAGATAAAATCTTAAAAAAAAAAAAGTATTTATTTTATTTATAAATGTTTACTTATTTTTAAATATAACACAAACATAAAACCAATCAGGTTTATTTATCAATGCAGGAACATGAGAAGCGAAGGATGTGAAGACCGCGCGGAAAGACCCCACCAGGTGAAAGGGGCTTGGGGAAGCCTTCATGGAGAGGTGGACCCAGCACTCCAGAATGAAGCAGGTGGCAGAGAAGACAGCTGGGGGATGGAAATGTCTGTTTCTCTGCCCTCTGAGAGCAGCTGTCACTAGTTAAGGACTAGGCAAGGTCTGAGGGAGGAAGCTCTTACCTGAAGGCCCCCATGCCATGCGAGAAGATGATCAGCGGGTATCCAGAGTCCTTTGTCTTAAAGGGGCCATTCCAGCTAACAGGCAGGCGACAAGATCCTAACAGAGACAGGGGCTATAGAATCTCTGGCTGCTCCAATGCTGTAATCCCAAGGGCAGCCTGGGCAGAGGCATGGGTGGGGACATGTGCCCCTCCTCACTGGAGAAGCACCTTTTGCCCCTGAGCAGCCCAGGACAATCAATCACCTTCCCTTTACCCCTATCTTCCCTAGAAAGTACAAATGTGATAGAAAATGGGAAGATAAATGCAAACAAGTACTGAACAACTATGGGGAAAACCCCTGAGATGCCAAGGCAGTTGGCTAGAGTTCCTCATGGTGGGGCCTGTGGGGAAAGTGGATGGGTCAAGGCGACTTTACCCGGAGAGAGGAGAGCTAAGGAGGAATCAATGATAAAGTCTGCATTCGAATCCGGAACAACCTAACGCTGTAACCAAAGCTCTCGTGTATATAATCCTCTCCCGACTCTCCACACCACACTGGCTAATGCACGCCCCGCTACAAGAGGGCTGGATGATGCCAGCTACACAGTACTGTGCCTGCCTAGGGATCTCCCGGAACATAACCAAGAAGCTGGGAAAGCATCTGGGGGTGAGGCCAGCACTTACCTACAGCCAAGCTGAACAGCAACCCCCCCCAGCGCTTATTATAGCGCAGGTAACTGGCCAGGCCAGTGCAGTACTCAGAGCGGGGAATCCACAGGGGCTGCTCCGTGGTCTCCTCCACCTCTTGGCAGGGGTAGAAGAGTCGAAAGAAGCTCCCCTATAGGAAAGAAGAGAGCAACTGCTCAGAGCAAGAAGCCCAAGCTCAGTTAGGTTTCCCAACACACACACTCGGTGGGTACGTGGGGTGCCAGCAAAGCAGGTCACCAAAATGGGGCACTTAAGCTTCAATTCATATACCTGAATTTTGCATTCAGAAAATCCAGAAAGAAGCAATTTTATTTTTAGCATGCACGTAGGCTTATGTTATTTCAAATAGCTGACTGTATTTTAAATGACATCTGGGGGACACCAAAATATTTTCAGTGCTTGGATCAGAGAGATTTAAATCTGGCCCAGAGCCCAGGCCGGTAGGAGCCCTGGGAATGCGATCAGGTCGCAGGCCGGATGGGGTGGCATCCGGGGGTCCCCCAGGCCCGTTCTCAAGGCTGGCCCTTAGGAAGCAGCAGCACACTCATTTCACATGGGAGTAGGTGATGGGTTAACAGGAAGTATGTGCCTCTCACAAGGGAAAGGGGGGAGTCCAAGGGCCAGCAGAGAAGCACCTAGGAACTGGTGGAGGGAAAGTCCAGAACCAATGCAGGAGGGAAAACGGATAAAGGTAGTAGAGGAAAAGGAGCAGCAGGTCTTCCTACCCAGGCTGGGGAGTCAAAGGCCAACAGCACATGGTCCACTGCTCCCCCTCTCACACCTTCAGATTGGGATGAGACCAGAAACCTTTCCAGATCAGGCATCCGCTCTTAAGACCGGGCAGGGGATTTGAGAGCTGCCCTTGGAGCTCGAGCCCCCCCTTCCTCCTAGCTGGCAAAACAACCCCTCTCTGGCTACTGAGAGGTTCCTAACCGGAAAGAGGAAGAAGGTGGTCAGGGAAGACAGACCTGGGGGCTCTATCACCAAATCCAGACCAGCAGTAACTCAGTCCCGTCCCCTCCCCCCTCCGCTGAGAATCACACCATCACCATCAGACTGGCTACTGCAAAGTCAGGGCGCAGAAGCAGCAGGAAGGATGTGCGGGGACGGAGCTGGAGGCACTTACCTGGAGACCCTGGCCCTCCATCACATCCCCGCAGCCTACAAGGTGGGGTCCTGTGACAGGCGGGAAGCCCACGGACTGGTTCACCCCCATCTGATCACCAGTTGAAACAAACAACGAACTGGGCAGTGCTGAACTTGATGGCTGAGGGTGGAACACAGAAGAGCTTCTTGCTGGTTTCCTCTTAGCTTCCTGTTGCTTCTGTGTTATCTGTCACCTGTGTCCGCGGCTCCTTATCACCCCATCTCCCTGCCAGGGACTAATTCCGTCTTCCACATCATCTGCTTTGCTACACTGACTTCGCCAAGGTTTAAGGGCTGCTTTGTTGTTAGTGGGAGCAGGGTGAAGAGACAGCTGGGGAAAGAGAGCTTCCATGCTCCCCAAAACCCACTGCCAAAGGGGCACCTGGGTGGCTCAGTCAGGTGAGGGTCCAACTCTTGGTTTCAGCTCAGGTCATGGTCTCAGGATCCTGAGATCAAGCCCCATGTCGGGCTCCACACTCAGCGGGGAGTCTGCTTGAGATTCTCTCCCTTCCCCTTGCGCGCGCTCTCTCTCAAATAAATCAATCTTAAAAAAACAAAACAAAAAAACCCACTGTAGTGTTTGTTCAGCACCTACCACATGCCCAGCGTGGCAGTAACCTCTGCAGAGAATGTAACCCAGACCATATCCTCATGAGGCCAAGAAAAATAATAAGATGTATTATTCGCTCTGTGTCAGCACTGAACTAAGCTCCTTCCATACAGTACATCATTTCATTCTCTCCACAACTCTCTGAGGAAGGTCCTGTGAAGAACCTGTTTATAGATGAGGGAACTAAGGCACAGAATGGTTGAATAACTTTCCCGAAGTTATCCTGCTTCGGGGCAGCAAAACCAGGTCTGTCTCTTCCAGACCTAAGCTCTTAACCCCCATTGATCCTGCTCATGGGGGAGACTCAGATATAGGTCTACACAAACACGGACCTAAACTACCATAAAAGTGGCACTTAGGCTAGGTCTTGAGGTATGAGGAAGATTTAGAGG
Organism: Zalophus californianus; assembly: GCF_009762305.2. Classification (NCBI taxonomy): domain Eukaryota; kingdom Metazoa; phylum Chordata; class Mammalia; order Carnivora; family Otariidae; genus Zalophus; species Zalophus californianus. The sequence continues at coordinate 19,358,240 of NC_045598.1, forward strand.
CAGGGGAGAGGAAGGAAAACATTTCTACACAGGACACAAGAGCAAGAAAGGGCAGAGATGGGGAAGAGTTTGATGTGGCAGTAGATCGACTAGGAGCCTTCTAGATCAACCAGGAGGCTTCGACACGGCAGGTGTGCGTGTTCCTAACTAGCCAACATTCCGGTAACTTGGCTGCTCCCTAAATTGGGGCCAATGCCATTGCTCTCTATCCCTCTTCAATCTCATCATCCCCAGCAGCCTCGTCATCACGACACTTACGGAGTGCCAGGAATTACACAAAGTGCAATACATTATTAATTGAAAAGCTGAGATGAGGAAATTGATGCTTGACAAAGTCAGGTAATTTCCCCAAGAACATACAGCTGACAGAGCCAGAATTTGATCGTGGGCAACGTGGCCCTAACAGTGGAGAATAATGGTCAAACTTCTCTATATCCATTCTACCTTGCCCTCCTATGCAGTACCCTTGTGACTTGGGTGGGGCTGACTGTGCCCCCCCAACTTCTAGACTTGGGCCTTAATTGACCTGAACCGATCAGCCCTGGGTGTCCCCTGGTCAGTCTCTAGATGAAGAATGGGCACATGACATAGTTGATCCATTCAGAGTAAAGCCCAGGACTTTGATGGTTGAAGATGGAAACGTTCTTTCTGGTTCTGAGGTAGAGTGATGTGCATATAGAAACCCTTGAAATGTGGCAGCGCTTTGCTACCTCAAGGATGAAGGTACCCATGGAGGACGGCAGAGCAGAGAGAATCAGACAAATGGAGTCATATTTGTGAAGACATTAAGAATCTCTAGATCTGACAATACCTGAAAAACCTGGCCCACTTCTGGACTTTCTAGTTACATGAGTCAATAAATCCTTTTTGTGAAAACCAACTGACTTTAGATTTCTATTGCCTGAACCAAAAGCATCTAAGCCAATACACTGAGTCCCAGTCCCACATTTTTAGTCATTACACTATGCTGCTTTCTTTAAGACACTCTGGGATGGATCAGAAAGTTTCAATCCAAGCGTGTCTGGGCAAGAAGAGACCTTAGAAGACATTTCTCTCAATCCTTGCCACAATCATCTCTCACCCTCCCCACTACATGTAGGTCCTCAGAGGTTAAGGGAGCTGCACAACATCACCAGCAGAACTACTATTACACATAGATCTCCTGGTTGCCAACTTCCAACTTTCTGGTCCAGTGGCAAACCCCAAATAACCAATTATCTGAACATCATTCTATTTAACTTTGGAATATAACAAATGGCTTTCTTTCTACTACCTTGTAGTAGTAGAATACAGTTCTTTTTAAAAAGAAACTAAGCTTGGAGTGCCGGGGTGGCTCAGTTTAAGTGTCTGTCTTCGGCTTGGGTCATGATCCCGGGGTCCTGGGATCGAGTCCCACATCGGGCTCCCTGCTCAGGGGGGAGGGGAGCCTGCTTCTCCCTCTCCCTCTGCCACTCCTCCTGCTTGTGCTCTCTTGCTCTTTTTCTCAAATAAATAAATAAAATCTTAAAAAAGAAAGAAAGAAGAAAGAAAGAAAGAAAGAAAGAAAGAAAGAAAGAAAGAAAGAAAGAAAGAAAGAAAGAAAGAAAGAAAGAAAGAAAAGAAAGAAAAAGAAACAAACTAAGCTCCTGATGCAGTCAGCGGCCTGGTTAGCCAGAGTGAAATTGAATATGTGCTGCTTAGTCTCAAACCCTGACCTTTTCCCCTCGCCGCTGAGGGGCACACACATGGAAGAACTAGGGCAGGGGCGCATGATACATATCACGCACATGATAATGAAGCAGCTCCAAGTTCTAACTGCCAAAAAAGAGGGTCAGATAAGAGGATCAGATGCAGGAGTGCTGAGAAGAAAGCACATTTCTGTAGCTTGGCAGTGGAGGGCAGAGGAAGATGGCAAAAGTTGACTTTCAAGTAGAAGAAAGTGCATCAGCTAAGGCACAGAGTAAGAAAGCCCATGTGAGAAGAGAAAGGTGTGACAGATTTGGAGGGTAGCAGTCTCTCTAGTGCTAGGCTAAGGAGCTGGAATCTACCCTGGAAATGGGTGATACTAAGTCTGAAGGAGCCAAGTTTGAGCCTAGCTCCTTTGCTGCCTAGCTCTTTAACTTTGGGCAGATCCTCTAATCTCACTGAGCCTGATTCCCCACGGGTACAATAGGAAACTATCCATCCTTGTAGGGTTGCTAGGGAGATAAAATGAAATAATGCATTTAAAGCACCTCATGTACTACCTGGCGCTCATGAAGTATTCAGGAAATATTTGTTGATTGAGTGAAAAAGTAAAAACAATGGGAATTGGCAAATGAGTGGATTTGGGGAGGCAAGGGAGACAGAAGAGCCAAAGAGGAGTCAGGTTTCAGGATTGGATGACCAGATGATAGTAACTTCTTATGGGAAGAGATTTCGGTCTTGCCCCATATAGAGAACAGTGCTTGGGATAGGAATCAAGATGAGTGGAGTTAAAAAAACTGCTGAATAGAAGGGAGTAGAACTCTCTAGTACTCCTGGAAAGTTTCTGGAAGAATCTTTAAATTTGGAAATAAATACAAACTAAAGCTAATTGGCCAGAATAAGGCATACACAAAAATGAATGTGCATTCCCTGGGCTCACATTAACTGATGCCCAAGGAAGATGGGGAGATGGGAAAATTCAATTTTGGAGACATACACCCAGACTTTCCAGAGTCATTTCTAACAAATGCCATAGAATTTTCCAAGGAAATCAGCCCAGGTGTCTCTACCTTCTTTTGTTCACCTCATCCAAACAATTCACAGTGGTACCTGTCTAGAAGCCTCTCCACCCATGCAAGCCTGCCCCACCCATCAAGGCCCAGTGAAATCTCTGGTTCTCTGTGCTTTAACAAGTCCTTCCACCTGCCCTCCTCTCAACTATAAGCACTGTCCGCATCCCTCACCTGCTAAACAATCATGGGCTGCCTTAGGATAGCTCTTGGATAATTACCTATTCTAGCAGTTTTCAATCAGTGACTTGCCTACAAGTGGTCCAAGTAGAAGCCAGTTCAGAGGCTCCTGAGTCTATTGTCACAGTCACCTGGGAAACTTTAAAAAATACAGATTTTAGGGCCCTCATTCCCAGATGTCAGTTTTTAAAAGCTTCCCATGTTTCTCACCAGCAAGGTCTGAGAACTGCTGGTCCAGATGATACATAGGACTTTTTATTCAGAGATGCATCCATGCAACAAACATTTACTGAGCGTATACAATGTTCCAGCCCACCATTTTATCGTAATGAAATGATAATGACTATGATTTCACTTGGTTCAATCCCCATGGCCACCTAGAAGCATGTTCCTGCCAGTCACAAGGCTTAATGTAGTGCCCCGCATAGAACTGGTCTCAATAATTAACTTATCCAATGAATCTGATTTAATTTTTACACACTTATGCCTCATTTATTTGGATATACATACCATATAAAGGCTGTGTTTTATACTTCTTTGTAGGCCGAACCAGCTACCTTCATGCTTTTCTTATGTAGTAAGGACCCACTAAATGCTCCTTTACTTGGCTTTGATTTAAACCCTCTCAATTCTTTAATCTGTCTTTTCACCCAAAAATAACACTATATGGTATAGTGTAAAAAGAAAAGGCTTTGGTGACAGTCTGAATTCCAATTCTTAATTGGCTGCGATCTTGAGCGAGTTCCTTAAATTCTAAGCCTCTGAGAATTTATCCATATGACAGAAATAATAGCACTCATGAAGTTGTCCATGAGGATTAAATGAAATAATGTATATAAAACACCGGACATGTAGAAGGCACTATAACCAGAGATGGTTGCTCTAACTACAATAGTTATTATAGCATGACCTCTCTGAGCCTAAGTTCCTTATAAGTTAAATGAAGACACTTCAAAAGTTAAATTTAAATGAGAAAATATATAAAAATTAGAAAAATAAGTAAATAAGAAAAGTGATATTGTCTAGGGCGTGGTACATTTTAAGTGCTCACAAAATGTTAGAAATTAATTAATAATGCTATTGCATCATACCCAGCCAAGGGGCCAAGGTCTCTTCCATTTTTTCTGTATTAACCACTTTGACAAAATGGATTCTTTCCTCCCAGGCTTTTTGAGTCTAAAACACCGCAGCGAAAGTCAGAGTGTACTAAAAAGGCCCACAAGAGACCAGGAGATGCACAGTGCCTACGATGCAGCTGTCCCATCTCCTGCCAGAGTCCTGTTTCCAGTGAGCTGAAACCAACCACCCTTTCACCAGCTGTGTGCACTTTTCATCGCTGGCTATTTCAGGACAGAGTCCAAGAGAAGCACTTCTCGGGGGCTTCCTTTCAGACAAAGCCCTCTGGAGACTTAAAGCTCATTAGTCTGGTGGAAGTGAGGCAATATCCTGCTCTTGGAGAATGGAGACACCAAGCACTCAAGGGGCAGGCTTGAGCAACAAGGGGGCAGAGATAGAAAAGGACCCGAGATAAGAGTGTTCGAGAGCATTAATAATATAATAAAAATAACCTCTCTCGCTTGTGGAGGCTTTACAGTTTTAAAAAGCTCTTTCATACACATTAGCTTATTGACTCCACAAAACAGCCTCATCTTAAGACTGACAGAGCAACTGCCATCTCCATTTTGTAAATGAAGAGCGGTAGTCCCAGGGAGATTGCTTGATTTGCCCAAGGTCACACAGCGAGTGAGCTTCAGAGGTGGACTAGACCCCGGGTCGGCTGAGTCCGGGGCTCTTCCACGGAGTGGAAAGAAGGAATGGCGACCCTTCTTCCACTAGCATGAAACAGCGGAAAGTGAGGGGAAGAGAGAAGCACACAGGAGGCGTGGAGCATAAGACGCCCAGGTTTCGGGGAGGTCGCGTTGTGCGCTGCGGGTGGGGCTGTGGGGGCTGGGTTCTACCGCCGGAGCTCAGGGTGGGACTCCAGGGGCGCCGGGAGTGAAGGCGCGAGCTGACAGTGGGAGCGTTAAGGGTGCAGGTAGATATTGGAGGTGTCTGAATAGGAAGCAGAAAAGGATGAAGGATTAATGAGGAGTTACTAGGAATGAGACGAGCAGCCCCCAAACCAGGCTGGAGGATGAAAATGTCGGCTGATAGCTCAGTTCAGAACAAGAGCTTTCTCCAAACCAACTTACCCAGCTAAGTTGACCCCTCAGAAGTAACCCAGAAGGTCAACGCCACGGAAACCAGAAACTACTGCGGAGCTCGTGGCCCTTTGGTAGATGTAGTTTCCAGAACTCATCATTGGCGCCTAAAAGCGTTCCCGTCCTCTCCGCCTGGAACTACAACTCACTAGGTGCATTGCGCAAGATGGAGCATTGCGACCCTAAGACTACAATCCCCAGAGTTCCACGCGGCCCTTCTTTGTTGGATGAAACCGCCGAAGGCCCGGGATGCGGCGCGATTCCTCCCCCTGGTGGTCTGAGACGTCGCCGCCACGGTTACAAGGCTCGGGCGGAGGGTTATTGCTTATAGTCCCGGCTAGTAACCCACCTCCTCACCATTCCTCAAATAATTCCCGGGCGTGCCTACAAATAGCCTGGGCTTCTTTTTCTTCTCAGGGGGGTGCGGGGGTTGGGGGGCAAGGTCTGAGCCTTTTTTGATTACCCCCAGTCTGCGCTCTGTGAGAATATGAAACTGATCATTCAAGTTAAGCGCACATTTTCTACCAAACCATACCCGTTGACACTTGTGATTTTCCATTGTCCTTCAGAAGCTCGCCGACAGAGAACAGGGAGGAACCTGAGCGATCACTGGTCCTCCCGGCCTCCAGCCCAGCCCCTCCATCCGTCATCACTTTACTGACCCTATGCTAGTTCTTAGGGACACGGTGGTAAGCAAGATACTGTCCCTAGCCTCAAATGAAATCACAGTCTAGCGGAGGATTCCGACAAATGAAGAATTAAAACACAGCAATATGCGCTCTAATAGGGGAAACAAAGGGGGTTGTGGGAACCCTGAAAGGTGGCACCTGCGCGGGCTTCTGGGAAATGGGACCGTGTCAGCAAGGCTTTTTAGAGATCTTAGAGAGAAATTAAAATTGAGAATTGAGGGAATAGGACTTAGCCGGGAGTCCAGGGATTGTGAAGAATGTCTTATATTCAGGCTGGAGCACAGAAGTGTGAGGGATGGAATGGAGAGACACCTGAGGAGGTAGGTAGAGCCACATCCTCAGGAATCTTGTAAGCTACTGTAAGAAATTTGGATCATTCAAGCGATTTAAAAACTTTCAATAGCTTCCAATTACCTACTGAATGAGGTCCCAACTTCTTCGCTTTGATGCAGGCAGGCGGGGTCTGAGGACCCAAAGGGGTTCCTGCAGGACTAGCCAAGAGGGTCCTTGGCTTCATGCAGGATGGAAATCAAACTCGAGCCAGCAGCAGGTGAAAGTGGTTTGTTGAGGATATAGAAACAGCAGATACGGACAGGACGTTCAGAGGCTCAGAAAGGAAAGGAGCATGAGTCTTATCTTTGCTTGGGGTCTGGGGGATTTATTGATGATCTGGTCTGATGCAGGTGTCCTCTCAGGCATCCAGGAACTGGTCAGAACAAGGTCAGGGTCCAGATGTCCATCCTAAGTCACTCACTCCTTGGAGTCACTCACTCCTTGGTCTTGGCGTTGAGATGTCTAGCGCCAGTGGTCTGGAATATGCACATGATAGCTTTGCCCAGGAGTTCCTTAGATATTATCTATTGTGCTGCAAGACTCCAAAGATATTATTAACTCTTTGTCCCTTACAAGGAAGACATACATACGATAAAGCATGTTTGTGTAGGGCGGGGGTGCAGGTCTAGCAAGAATAGAAGCCCAAAAAGGAGCAAAGGAAAAAAAAAAAAACAGCTTTTTCTCTCACGTGTTCCCTTTGGCTTCCCTGCCTCAGCTTGGCATTGGAGGTCCTCCTCAACCTGGCCCCCCACTACTTCCCCAGAAGTGTTGCTCACTCTGACAGGGATCTCCTCTCTTCTGCTCTGCCTCCAGCTACCTTCACCTCCTCGCCATTCTCAAGGTGTATCGGGGTTTTGTTGTTATCTCCAACCCTTTACTCATGCTCTTCCCTCCACTAGATGCTGCCCCGCCTTGTGGCCTGTCTAATGCTGTTCTTTCTTTAAAAATCAGCTAGGCTCTCCCCCCCATGAAGCTTCCCTGATTCCGCCAGTCCCAAAGGACCTCTGCCCCCTCTCAATTGCTGGGATGTTTGTGTGTACCTCTCATGTGGGAGCTTACCTCACACTGCCTTGTGCCACCTTCTAGGTGGGAGGTCTTATCTCTGCAAGAAATTGTGAGCTCTCGGGGCGCCTGGCTGGCTCAGTTGGTTAAGCGACTGCCTTCGGCTCAGGTTGTGATCCTGGGGTCCTAGGATCGAGTCCCATATTGGGCTCCCTGCTCAGCAGGGAGCTGACCCTCCCCCCTCTAATGCTCTCTCTCTCTCTCATTCTCTCTCTCTCGCACATAAGTAAATAAAGTCTTTTAAAAAAAAATTGTGAGCTCTCTGAGGTCAGGTGCTGAGTCCTCACAGCCCCATCTCACGTACCCTCAGATCACTGGTCCAGAGTCCCTGTTTTGGTCTTCTTTAGGCTCACCCCTGCTCCTGATACTGTCACCACCACCATCCTTCCAGGAGCCACAATAAAGTCATGAGGAAAAAGTGATGGCAGCACCGGGCTGTGGTAATTAAGCCCCGGATTTAATTAAAGCTGTGGTTAGTGGTAGTGACAGCAGAATATAAAAAGCTTAGCACACATCTGAGAATGCTCTCTTTGGCACTAATTACTAGGTGCTCTGCAGTTGGCCCAGAACACCCAGGACTAACTAGAGTCCCCAGTCATGAAAGAAGCAGCTGGGGTCACTCCTCTGTCTCCTACTCCCAGACCAGGCTATGGTGGGGGTATTTGCTGGGCAACTGACTTTTAAACTTCCCAGGGACAGGGACATCACAGCCTCCTTTACCTCCTTTGTCACTGTGAGGAAGATCCGTCTTGGGCCCAAACTCCTGTTGCAAAATAGAATGCTTGAATTCAGTTGCATTTTCTTCCAATCTAGTCTTTTTTAGGATAAACAACCCAAATGTTTTAAGTTTTTAGCAAGCAGTTGATTTTCCAGGCTTTCATCATAGATCCTGTCCTCCAACAGCCCAAGGTTCCCTTCCAGTTGGCTACTATTCCACTCCAGCCTTCTCCTTGTTGCTAAGTTACTAAATTGTTATTTAAGTGACCAGTTTGGATCTCCTGTTCTCTCCACTACCTGCCAAAGTTGTTGGACAACACTTTTTAAAATCAAACTATAATATATATACAATAGAATGTGTAAAGTGCACTACTAGTAAGTGGACACAGCTTAATCTTTTTTTTTTTTAGACATCTGATGTAGGTTGGGGCACCTGGGTGGCGCAGTCAGTTGGGCATCAGATTCTTGGTTTCGGCTGAGGTCGTGATCTCAGGGTCATGAGCTTGAGCCCCAAGTCGAGCTCTGCACTCAGCTCAGAGTCGGCTTGTTCCTCTCTGCCCCTTCCCTCCTCACGTGCACATGAGCTCACTCGCTCTCTCTCGCTCTCAAATAAATAAATAGGGGCGCCTGAGTGGCTCAGTTGGTTGAGCATCCAGCTCTTGGTTTCGGCTTGGGTCATGACCTCAGGCTCCTGGGATTGAGCCCCCGAGTGGAGTCGGGAATCTGCACTCAGTGGAGAGTCTGCTCAAGATTCTCCCTCTCCCTCTGCCCTTCCCTGCCCCCAAACTCTCTCTCTCTAAAATAAATAAATCTTTAAAAAAAATAGATGTAATCATCACTTAATCTGAAATGTGGAACATTTCTAATACTCTGAAAGGTTGCCTCTTGTCCCTTCCCTGTTTATAACCACTCATGCCCTGGAGGGAGCCACTATTTTTCTATCATCATCAATTAGTTTTGGGTGAGCAGCACTTTGTAACTTTCGACAGTGGTGTTTTATGTTCAACGACCCATCAGTGGGTGATACCTGTGTAAATGCCCTGCAGTAAAAGACCACCAGAAACAGAGCTGTAATTGAATAAATTGGAGGGTGCCTGGGTGGCTCAGTCGTTAAGCGTCTGCCTTCAGCTCAGGTCATGATCTCAGGGTCCTGGGATCGAGTCCCACATCGGGCTCCCTGCTCAGCGGGAAGCCTGCTTCTCCCTCTCCCACTCCCCCTGCTTGTGTTCCTGCTCTCGCTGTGTCTCTCTGTCGAATAAATAAATAAGATCTTTTAAAAAAATTGAATAAATTGGATACTCATTGCAGTGAGGGAGAGCAGACATGATCAGGAACTGTGGGCCATCTCAGAAAGAGGGTATCAGAAAAGACTAGAATTGGAGCTTTGTTAGATGATTTCAGGGAGGGTTGAAGGAAGCAGGGCTTTGCTCTGGATTGGATGCTATCCGGAAGTAGGGGTAATTCTATGACTGGGGACCTTAATTTTATCTAGAAGGAGGGAAGATTTCACTAAGGTGGAAGCTGCCATTAGTAAAAAGCAATAGTCTCTTTTATTAGCCAGGATAGGGGCTGGCTGGTGTTTTTTGTAGTTTGGACAATGTTCAATGTCCATTTTGTCTATGTTCAGAGGTGATTACGGAGTGGTCCTGTTTGCATCTTTTTTTTTTTTTAAGATTTTATTTATTTATTTGACAGAGGGAGAGAGAGCACAAGCAGGGGAAGCAGCAGAGGGAGAGGGAGAAGCAGACTCCCCACTGAGCAGGGAGCCAGATGCGGGGCTCAATCCCAGGACCCTGGGATCATGACCCGAGCTGAAGGCAGCCACTTAACTGACTGAGCCACCCAGGCGCCCCAGTCCTGTTTGTATCTTGATCCATCACGGACCTGGTGGCCTCACTGATGTTGATGTTCTATGAAATTGTTTCTGTTCAGCTTAGGAACTCAACTGGGAGTCCCAGGCCAGCTCCTGGAGATCAGGGACTGCTTCCTTCTTTCTTATATACCAACATATGTTAATGTCTGCTCTGGGCTGGGTGCTGGGTGTATAGAAATCACTTGCCTTCGTGTCCTTGGGGACTCATGGCTGGTAGGGAAAATGGACAAGAGAATAAATATATAACACTGGAAAGCACTATAGTTAAGGGTCTGAGCCTCAGAGATAGGCGATGAAACTTTTTTTTTTTAGATTTATTTATTTATTTTAGAGAGAGCGAGAGTGCGAGAGCAGGGAGAAGGGGGAGAGGCAGAATCCTCAAGCAGATTCCCCACTGAGCACGGAGCCCAACAAAGGGCTTGATCTCACAACCCTGAGATCATGACCTGAGCCAAAACCAAGAATTGGATGATTAACCCACTGAGCCACCCAGTGCCCTGGCTATGAACTTTAAATCCCAATCTGTCACTGACTAAGTGAGATCTTAGGCAGCTACTCTTCTCTAGGCCTAGGTTTGCTCATCTGTAAACAAGGACAACAATAGCATCTACATTATAGAGTTGACGCAAGGATCAAGTGAGCTTATCCACGGATCACTGGTTACTTAAATGGTTTGGATCTGATAGGGGGCAGGGGTGGATCCAGGTTTTGTGACGCTTGACGCTTATACAATTTGGAGAGACTGCTTTAAAAAAAAAAAGAATTTTCGATATCTTACTTTTTCAAACTTTGTAAAACATGTGGCCATAGTGAACACATTGCTAGATCCCCTCCCAGGGCCTCGGAAGGGACTCGAAAACTTAAACTTCATTACCCTCTCTACAACTCTGACTTTGGGAAGAGGCAAAATTATGCAGTCGCTTCATTCTTTTCAAATCACTGCCTTCAAACAAGCTCTCCCAAAATACTCTTGTCCTGGCTGAAACCTGCTCGAGTACTCTTAGCTCTTTCTTGTCTTATAGCCTGGAAGTTAGTGGGCCACTGTCAGAGGAGTCAAAGGGTCCTGCTCTGAATATAGCTACACCTACTATTTTCAGCATTGGGCCCCTGCTGGAGTCCAGATGAATCCAGCTAGGTCTAATGTCCTGTTAACAAATAGAGTAGATGCTTAACAAAGGTCAAGAATAGTAACTGTCCTTCTCTATTATTGTTAATATAATGATTCTTTCATTCAAAAAAATATCGAGCCCCTAGTATGTTCCAGGCACTATGCTCAATGTGGAGATCAAGTGGTGAATCAAGAAATTAATTTCCTACCCACACGGTGATTCCATAATAGTGGAGAGAGGCAGATAAACAAACATATAACCAAGATAATCACATGCTATGTTAAGTGCTCTACAGAAAACAGACAGGATGCTTTGATGGAGAACAATGGTCTGGGAAGAATTCTGTGAAGAGTTGGCATTTGTGGCGAGCCCAACCATACACCGACCATTTCTCGACTGTCTACTATGTGTCAGACGTGTCGTTAGCAACTTTCAAATACTTTACTTCATTTAATCCCCCTGGGAAGTATGTCATAGTCTTTCTGTTTTTCAGACAAAAAAACAGAGGCTCAAAAATATAACAGGAGCGTTGATACCTGCCTCTTTTCCCTTCATCTCTTCCCCGGCCAGCACGCTGAGGGCCCATCCATTCAAGCTCCTCCTCCTGCCTGCTTCCTTGCCCCAAGGGCTTTCTTGGGGATCTTTGAACCAGGAAGGGAGAGAAGGTGTCATGTTCCACACCCCAAGGGCAACCTTCAGCCATCAGGGAAGTTGGTGCCTCCCCATCCTGAGCCAAGATGATTTTGAGGTGCATTTTACACTGTCTCTCAGAGAGTCCCCAGGGGGACTGAACCCAGTGGCTGAGGGCAGCAAGCCTCCCTCAAATGTGCCCTGCCATATTAGCTCCTCTCCCCGACTCACCATCTTCATGCCTTTACTTCTGCTTCTTGAAATCACCTCCCAAATAGACTACAAGCACCTAAGTCCCAGGGCCTGATTTTGAGGGGACTCAAGCTAAGACAGAGCCTCAGTGATTTGCCCAAGGCTGCCCAACCAAGTGGCAGAACTGGAATTTGAATCCAGGTTCACATGGATCACATTCCACCGTCTTAAACACTATACCAGGGGACAGTGAGCCTGAAGATTGAGCCCAAGCCCCTTTAGCCCCACCCCATACCCTTGCCGTCCTGACCTTCCCTGCTCCTGTCGGTCCAATCTCCTCATTTTCAGCCACCTCTTGCTCCGGGCACAGCAAACTGCTTGGGGATATCACATTCTCCAATCTGGCCATGCTCTGCCACCCTCCATGCCTTAGCAAGTGCTGTGTCCCCTGCGCAAGTGCTGTGTCCCCTGCCTCGGCCACCCACTGTGGTCCATCTAATGTCTACCTTCACCCATCCCTGTGCCCTCCACCTGATGAACTCCAGCTGCAAGTGTCCAGCACTGACAAGAATCACATCTATGGGGCGCCTGGGTGGCTCAATTGGTTAAGCGACTGCCTTCGGCTCAGGTCATGATCCCGGAGTCCCGGGATCAAGTCCCACATTGGGCTCCCTGCTGAGCAGGGAGTCTGCTTCTCCCTCTGACCCTACCCCCTCTTGGGCTTGCTCTCTCTCTCACTCTCTCTCTCAAATAAATAAATAAAATCTTAAAAAAAAAAAAAAAGAATCACATCTATGCCAAGTGTTTGGCACACCCGATCTCATTCCACTGATACGATAATTCTGAGAGGTCAGTAGGGCCATTCTCAGTTTGCAGGTCAGGAGACAGGGTTCACAGAGGCTGGGTGATTTACCCAGGGTCTTACAGTTAATGACTGGCAAAGCCAGGACCAAAACCCAGATCTAGCTCTTCTGCTACTATACCTGGTACCTGGCTGGAGGGAATGGGCAGGCACTGGGGTCTCTGAGGTGGTTCCGACATTTCCTCTCTGTCAGACCTAACTCTACAGCTAAGGGGACAACCCCCAAGGCAGTCCCTAGAGTGCCGGCTGAGAGGCTCAGGGACTCTGGAGCCCAGAGAAGGGGGCCAGGCTGAGGGGGTTTCCTGCAAAGGAAGGGGCTGGGCATCTTGCCCACCCCCACCTGGGAGGGGAAAACTGGTGAAGGCATTACCCTTTCAATTTCCTGGCTCCTCCTATGCCTTCAGGAGTTTACTTGGCCTTGGCAATGGCCTGCTTCCCAGAATCTCTCATCAAAAATGGTTCTTGGAGGCTAGGCCAGTTCAGGGATGCCCAGAGGCCAAGGAGGTCCTGAATTCCCACTTTCAATCTTTTCTTCCTGGCCCCCAGTCTTGTTATCATCAAGCCCATCAAATGTCTGGTAAAGGCTGGCCAGCCTGCAGAACATGAGCTGGCCTGGTGGGTACCAGGTTCTTGGCAGGTTTGGGATAATGGGAGTGCGTAGGGATGGAACCCTTACTAACATAACGAGTGCCACGTCAGTCCCTGTTCAGAATTCTTCTAGGACTGCTTTCAGCCTCCGTGACTAAACCCACCATCCTCACCAAAAAGCCCAGAAGCCCTTCAAGATCTGAGTCAGCTTCCTTTAGCAAGTCAGATTCACTGTTCCTTCTCCTGCAAAGAGACTCCCTGGTCCCTAGACATGCATGTGCTCAGCCACCTCCACATGATTTAGGCTGTTTCCATTTGTGCCTTCAGCACCATTCCCATCGCTTCCTGTCCGATCTTCCAAAACCCAGCAGAGATGTCACTTCCTCTGGGGGATCCTGGTTGAAACCCCCTGTGCTCTTCGGTGCTGCCCAGACACGCATCGACATCCCCGTGACGCGTCTGCCTCCCCACATGGCCATGGGCTCCTCGAGGACAAGGATGCCATTTTATTCCTCTCTGTGGGCCTAGCACAGCACCCGGCACAGTGGATGTTGGATAAGAGAATGAGCGAATGAGTAAGAGACACCCAGAGCAGGGGGTTTGGAAACATGAATGACTTCGTGGTCCAAGCAAGCCAAGCAAATTGTTGTAAGATGCTGGGGAGCGGGAAGGATGGTGGCAAACTGGACAGAGTGATTTGCCTAAAGGAATTTGAATTCCATGAAAGAAAATAGGAGAGGCTCAGTCGGCTGAGCATCCAACTCTTGATTTAAACTCAGGTCATGATCTCAAGGCTGTGAGATGGAGCCCCAGGTTGGGCTCCGCGCTCAGCGGGGAGTCTGCTTCTCTCTCTCTCTCTCTCTCACTCTGCCCCTCCCCGCCACTTGCACGTTCACGCACGCATGCGCGCGCTCTCTCTCTCTCAAATAAATAAATAAATCTTTAAAAACAAAAAAAAAAAGAACACTGGAGAGTGAAATTCAGCCTCTGTTAACAACCTTGACAACGATAATGGCTAATTACAAACTGACTCTGCACCAGAGAATAAGGTACAGTGGTTCAGGATGTGGACTCTGGAAATAGGCTGCCAGGTTCAAGTCTCAGCCCTCCCGCCTGTTAGCTGTGAGACTTGGGTCCTGTCACTTAACCTCTCTGAGCCTGTTACCTCACTTGCAAAATGGAAATAATAATACCACCTACGTTAGAGGCTTGTCGTGAGGATTCAAAGAGTGAGTACATGGGAAGTGTGTGAAATGGTGCCTGGCCTGTGGAAAACACCCTAGAAGCGCTACTGTTATGATTCCGTGATGGCAAGGGTTCAGAGAGGGCCTCTCCGTGAAGGTGACGTGTACACAGAGCCCTGGATGTGGGAACCTGTGCTGAACCCTGGAAGAAGTATCTTTGAGGCAGGGAAAAGAGCCAAGGAAAGGTCCCAAGGTGGGAAGTGGCTTTGCTGGGTCTGAGGAGTAGCAAGCAGGCAGGGGGCTGGAGTGCAGTGAGTCCGAGGGAGGGGCGGGAGACAAGGTCCTGGGGGGGTCAGCGGGGGCGAGATCACACGGGGCCTTCTAGGCCGTGGAAGGAAGCCTAAGCCTGGATTTTACTCTGTGTGATGCAAACCACTGGGGGGAGTTTGTTTTAAAAAAAGGTTTTATTATTGAAGTATGGCAAGGCCAACAGATCAGGAGACAACTACAATTGAAAAGACGGTTTGTGAAACTCACAGATCCCAAGAGAAGGGGCTATGAAATGCTCCAGGGGGTCACATGGAGAAGCACCAGGTCTGTCAGGAGGCAGAGGGAGCAAGGGGAGAGCCTGGGCAAGAGCCTTTATTGTGGTTTCTGTAGGAGGAATGGATAAGGTAGGGGAAGGTGGTTTAGGATTGGCTAGTATGAATAATGTCCAAAGGCTCTGAGCCAGGGGGGCAGTCCTCAGTTGTCTAGCACCTGGCCCTGAGGTGAAGAGTGCAGGGGGAGTGTGGCCCTGTGCCAGAGAGCCCTCCAGGAGGTGTCTGGGGGTATGGGCTCTGGATTGATTGGCTTGCATTTGAAAGGTGAGTTCAAGAGTGTCTTCTTTAGGGGCTCCTGGATGGCTCAGTTGTTAAGCGTTTGCCTGCGGCTCAGGTCATGATCCCAGGGTCCTGGGATCGAGCCCCGCATCGAGCCCCGCATCGAGCCCCGCATCGAGCCCCGCATCGAGCCCCGCATCGAGCCCCGCATCGAGCCCCGCATCGAGCCCCGCATCGAGCCCCGTGTGTCGGTCTCCCTGCTCCACGGGAAGGCTGCTTCTCCCTCTCCCACTCCCCCTGCTTGTGTTCCCTCTCTCGCTGTCTCTCTCTGTCAAATAAGTAAAATCTTTAAAAAAAAAAAAAAGAGTGCCTTGTTTATTATCTCCAGGAATGGGCTAGCCTTGGGAGAGGCAGTCCCTCGGGGGTCAGCAAGCACCTCCCCATGTCAAAGCATCAAAATACAGAAAATTAAAAGATATGGTTAATACAGAGTTACAGCCAAGGAGGGATTCTGGCTTCTGTGAGGAAATGGTATTTTAGTGAGACGAGAGCAAAGCAGACGCCAGAGGTCAATGCAACACTCCAGACACAAAATGATGGCGGCCTGGATTTGGGTGGGGGCAGGGGGTGGGAGTCAGACCAGCGTCAGGGTGTGTTTGGAGATGGGGCCAACAGGACCTGAGGGACCTGATGAGGATGCTGTTGGGATTACAAGAGGCAACCTTTTTTTTTTTTCATTTGACAGAGAGAGAGAGACAGCAAGAGAGGGAACACAAGCAGGGGGAGTGGGAGGGAGAAGCAGGCTTCCCGCCGAGCAGGGAGCCCGATGTGGGGCTCGATCCCAGGACCCTGGGACCATGACCCGAGCTGAAGGCAGTCGCTTAACGACTGAGCCACCCAGGCGCCCCAAGAGGCAACTTGCCAGGGGGCCATCCGGGATTCACGCCCGTGTTTCCTTCTCCAGTCATGGACTGTACTGTCTCACTCCTCTGTTAATGGCATAGTAAAGATGTTCTAGAAAATGAGACTTCCAGAGTAGAGATTGAAATAAAGTGTCCAGCACACCTGGGTGGCTCAGTCGGTTAAGCGTCTGCCTTCGGCTCAGGTCCTGGGATCGAGCCCCGCATCGGGCTCCCTGCTCAGGGCCACTCTCCCCCTGCTCTCTCACTCTCTCACTCTTTCTCTCTCTCTCAAATAAATAAATAAAATCTCAAAAAAAGAAATAAAATGTCCAGCACAGTGCCTGGCACATAGTAGGTACTCAACAAAGAGTTTTTTCTTCCATAAGGGAAAGTATAAAGTCCTGCAGGTCTGATGTCGGGAGATCATGGTTTGGTCCTGCCTCTACTACCACTAGCCGGGTGACCCCAGACAAGTGATTTCATCCCTCTCAGCCCCCTTCCCTAATCTGGAAGCAGAGATGCGAGCACCTAGCTCTCCCGGTGGTGGCAGGGATTAAACGAGGCGAGGTCTGTAAGGGGACCAGCCTTTGCATGGGCTCACATCAATTGCAGCCATAATTATCACGTCTTAAGGAATGTCGGTTGAGCCAGGCTTTGGAGACGGGGCCAAGACTCCCAGAGACATAGGACTGAGCCCCCTTTATCTCCTCCTAGAAGCCTACCACCTGCCCCAGCTCCCACTCCTCTGCTGGGCATCTCCTCAAAGAGCCAACAGAAAGCTGTGTTTACTCTGCCAAGTGGCATCCCTAGGGAGGGAGGAGAGGAGAAAAAAATCTTCTTGCCTTGGCTTTGAAAAGCAGGCTGTTAATTACCTGGGGTTCCAAGCAGCCTGATGGCTATGTAAACACTTGCCAAGCTGGCCTGTCGATTAACTCCTTGGCACCCAGGGCTGAGGTCCAAGAGTCTGGGTGTGGGCTGATCTGGGAGGGTCGAGGAACTTCAAGAAGTTGGGCACGGCTTTGGAGCCTTCAGAGAGGGACTGATTCATTCAGGAGGAGGGAACAGAATGACTCTGACTGTGGTTTGAAATTTACTTTATTTGGCCTGTCCGGTCCTGCTATCCTCCAGCTTCCACCCTAAGACCCCTGTCCCAGGAACACAGGCCCCAAAGGAGTGGCCAGGGCTGAAAGCTCAGCCTGCAGTTTCAGGCAGGGATGGTGTCCTGTTTGTGAGAGGCTGGCCCAGCGAAGCTTGCTCACCTCAACCCCTTCTGGCTTTCTCCAGCTAAGAGACACCCACCCTATAAGAAGCAGAGACCCACCTCCCAGGGGCGGGGGACCCAGGCCCTGGGCTGTGTCTAGGTGCGGCTGGTTAGAAGGTAGCCTTGGCTGACAGCAATTATTCACATGTGCACCTGCCAGTCCAGTTGGCAAAACCCTTTCCCCTGCATTGTCTCCTTCATCCAGCTCCAGAATAAACCTCTGAAGCAGGAATTAGGCCCCTGAGATGCAGTGGCTCAAATCTAGGCTCTGTTACTCACCTGCTGTGTAGCCCTGGGGCAGTCACATCACCTCTCAGGACCTTGCTAAGCTCACCTGTTCAATGGGGACAACAGAGGCCCGTGGCAGCAATTTTACTCTGAGGCTTAAATGAAATCATGGATCCAAAGAGCTCCATCATGCCTGGCACTGGGGAGCAAATGTACCGGCCCCTCCCTTAAATCCCCTTGAATTCCTCTCTTGAAGTTTACAGAAGAGGAAAATGAGGTTCACTGAGCTATCAAATTATAATCGTCCAAGTGTTTAGAAAAAATGATCATACCATAGTGAGCATGTGTCAAAGTTGTATTTCACTCATTCATAAGGAAACTGTCGGATGACAGAGCTGGTTCAGGGGACTCACTGAGGATGGTCCATGAAGCACAGAGAATGCTCGAACAAGATTGCTAGTCAGATTCCAACCTGGCAAATACCCTACAGGGCATGACTTATAACCTTTGGGATGATCTCTACTGGTCAGAAATCATTTGTATTGCTGCTATCAGATAAAAATCATTTGTATCTTACCTGTTTTCTACAACTTAGTGTCTTTTTTTAAAGATTTTATTTAGGGCACCTGGGTGGCTCAGTTGGTTGAGCAACTGCCTTCCACTCAGGTCATGATCCTGGAATTCCAGGATCGAGTCCCACATGGGGCTCCCTGCTCAGCGGGGAGTCTGCTTCTCCCTCTGACCCTCCCCCGTCTCGTGCTGCTCTCTCTCTCAAATAAATAAATAAAATCTTTAAAAAAATAAAATAAAGATTTTATTTATTTGACAGAGAGAGAGAGAGCACAAGCCGGGGGAGTAGCAGGCAGGGGCAAAGGGAGAAGCAGGCTCCCCGCCGAGCAGGGAACCTGGTGCGGGGCTCGATCCCAGGACCCTGGGACCATGACCTGAGCTGAAGGCAGATGCTGAGCCAACTGAGCCACCCAGGCGCCCCTACAACTTAGTGTCTTAGTTCTCATACTTATAAAATGTCTGGGCCCCCAGTACGTAGGGGGTCACATGTCTTAGTTCTCATACTTATAAAATGTCTGGGCCCCCAGTACGTAGGGGGTCACATGACCCTTGGGGGCTTCTTGGATGATGCCCCAGGAGAATGATGAAAGTATACACAGTCTCCTCATTGCTTCACTTCCAAGTTTTGCACATTTTTCCTGACAAAGTCAAGTGTTCATAGGATGGGAAAGGGAAGGATTGGGCTTCCAAACTGTCAGAATCACTTCTCAGTAAGAATTCCAGATCTTTTTCCTCTAAAAAGCTAGTCTTGCTACTACGTTAGGATGATGGAGAGAAAGTGAAGGTCCAGGAAGAGGGTGTGACTGGTCCAAGGTCACCCAGCTATACCTGGGGGAGTGGCAGAGGCCAGACCTACATTCCCTGACTCTCATCCCCTGGGCCCCTGGGCTGCTTCCCTGGGCCTCCCTAGCTCTGGGTTCCAGATGTGAGTTCTCTGCTATAGGGAGGAATCACTCTGCATCCTGGTGGGGCCTCAGGGGGAGACTCACTTTAGCTGGAGCTGGATTGCTATCATAGAGTCCTGTGGGGATTCGCCATGCTTTGGGGTTATCAGTGCTCAGGCAAGTGAGAGCTGAGACCCCAGAGCCTCCCATGGCCTCCAGCCCCCCACACGTGTGAATTCCGCAGCGAGACACCCAGAAAGCTCAGAGCTGGAGGAAACAACAGTGGTGGGTGAGAAGCAGCAGATGGGTTGCCATGGTGATCGTCTCCTGGAGCTCCAAGTATCTTTCTTTCTGAACAGAGATGGAGATACAGCAGGAAGAACATGGGCACAGGGGAGAAAGTCCAAGTCCTAGCCCTGATCTACCCCATCTGGACAGCTTGGTGCAGGCCGGCTCACCTCTCCTGGGGTCTGAGGAGGACAGAGGATGCATTTGTTAGGTGCCGGCTTTGTGCCAGGCATGGTGTTTTGAAGGTTGTCCATTCATGATCTCATTGAACCCTCTTCCCAGAAAGCCTTAGAGGAAATGTGCTATTCTCGGCATTTTATAGAAAGGGAAACAGCAGCACAGAGAGGTGAAGTAACTTGCACAGGAACACACACAGCTTGGTAAGAGCACCTGAGCTAACGTTCCAGGCTCCTTTCTCTTGGAAGACTAGATGCATTCTTTCTGGAAATTTCAGGCCCATTCCAGAGAAGGAAAGACAGGGGGGAGGCAGAACCAGGGTGCAAAGAGGGAATAGTCCAGATCAAACCCCCATTTCCTGCCTGGGCACTTGGCCAATACGATACCTGGCCCCTCAGGCAGGGAGCACCCCCTTGCTCCGGCAGCCCCCCCGCAGTGTGACACACCGTAGCCCCGAAGCAAACGCTGCAGTGCTCCAGCTCCGGGATGCCATCCAGAGCACTCCCTGGTCTCCAATCCACTCAAGCTCTGCTTCGACCCTGCCCTGCGGGAAACAAGAGTGCTGCCTTCTCCAGAAGCTTCCCCTCACTGAACCAGAGCCTGGGCCTTCTCCTCCCCCTCCTCCCCCCTGCTGTCCTTTCCTTCCTGCCCTGTCTCACCCCCCTCTCCCCAAAGTGTGGGCTACGGGGCCATTGATCAGAGCCCAGGCATAGGACAGGAACTCCGGGTGGCTTTGATGAGCCCTAAGAGCTCAACAGAGGCCCTCAGAGCTTTTGGCAGAGACTGGCGATGTATTTTTAGAACGAGCCCAGCTCAGTCCCGCCTGCCAGGATGCCCTGACTTCTCTTCCTCCATCCAAGCCGCAGGGCAACCACGTGAATCACAGGCCAGACAAGCCCAGGGCGCAGCCAGTCTGAGGGCCTCCCCTGCAGGGGCGAAGGTAGGAGTTGGCTTGTGCGTGTATGCAAGTGTGGACACAGGCAGGAGCCAGCCAGGGTACCTAGAGCTGGGGGAGCAGGAGTCCCCTACCAAGCCCCTGGCCCGCTGGCCTTGGCCTCCTCGCCCTCCCAGCTTTGTCCACCGGTCCATTCATTCACTCATTCAACAAGTATTTGTTGGCCATTTATTACCCTAGTGCTGGGATGAGAAGGGTGAATGAGACAAAATTCCTAGCCTCAGAGGTGGACCCCTGACCTTCTCCCCCACCTCGACTCCCCACTCAGTCTTGTGGTTTCCCCTGGGCCCACATGGCTCCCCGCCTGTCTCTGCCCCATGGCAACTTCTTCCTTGGAGTCCGAGTGGTGCCTCAAAAACAAGTGAGATCATGTCTCTCATGTTGCACGTCCATGCCCCCCACCCCCAGAACCTGTGCTTCTCCCCGCCCTGCTGGAGTGACCTGACCTTGCACCGCCCCCCCCACTCCCTCACCTCCAACGTCAGCTTCTCAGGGCGCCCCTCCCCACTTGTCCCGTCTAACACTGCAGCTCCCCCTACCCTTCTCCACAGCCTTTCTTGCCAAATAACACGAGATTTTTTATTTATGTTTTGTTCATTGCTGATCTCTCCTCCCTGGAACGTGAACTCCATAAGGGCAAGGTTTTGTCTGCTTTGTTCCCCACCCTGAGAGCCTGCCTGGCCCACACAGTACAGGCTCATGAAGGAGAGTTGTGGAATGAGGGAATGAATGACTTGTGGGGGTGACCGTCATAAAAAAAAGCAGTCCCTGCCTCTACTCCTGCCATTTCCTGTCTGCTCCCACCTAGGCAGCCACACTGGTTCTTCTAAAAAACATACTGTGTCCTTCAAGCATTAGGGCAGGTGTTCCTCGGTGCACTCCCATGCTCCCTGCCCCCCTCGTCCTGTGATTGCCTGGATCCTGGTGTTCCTCAGGGACGGTGCCTTCTGCAAGAATGGGGGTATACCTGCCTCACTCAGGAGACAGGATGGTGTGATGACTGAAGGAATGGACTGCCTAGGTCCAAATCCTGGCTAATCCTGCAGGAATTCAGGCAACTTACTTAAGCTGCCTGGGCCTCTCTTTTCCCATCTATCAGATGGGGATAATAACAGTACCTTCCTCAGAGCCCCCTAGGAGAGGATTCAATGAGCTAATACACTTGCACTTGGAGTTGCATGTGGAACATAGTAAGTGTAATAGGAACGTTAGCTGTTACTGTTCTTCAGTGTCGTATCTCCAGGGCCTGGCACAAAACCTGGCCCACATTTAGTACTTAATAAGTAGTTGTTGGATGAATGAATGAATGAATGAATGAATGAGTACAGGGATAGAAGGATGAAGAAGTGGCATAAGAACCTAGAGGAGGGCCCCAACCCAGCACGAGGAGAGTCAGGGAGGCTTCCTGTAGGAGGGGAGCTGATTCCTGTCGGATGAGGTGGAGTTAGCTGAGCAGGGTGAATGGCAGGAGCAGGAAACAGCAAGTGCAAAGGTCTCTCTCCCCTTGGGAAAGCCTGATGTGTGCAGGGAAAGTCAGTCCATCACTTAGTGATGGACGCTGTAGGCAAAAAGGCCAGGTTTCCCCTGTGCTGGCCATTTTGAGGACATTGGGTGAATGAACTGTACTCTTCCCTAGGACGTGCTGCCCACGGACAGCAAAACATTCCCATGGAGGGCAAAACATTCTCCCTGCTCAGATCAGTGGCCCTCTGAGATCAGGGGAAGGCAAGAAAGGAGAGGAGGTGGCCACTTGTTGAGGGACCCCATGGGATAGGCCTAGATTTAATCTGACAACCACCTCACGGTAAAGATCTTTACCTCCATCTTGAGATGAGGGGACAGAGGCCCCACATCATCCAGCTGTTCAGAGGTGGAGGCAGAGTTCGCTCTAGGTCGGCCCATTCCACATGGCCTCCCACATCAGACTGGGGCTCCTGGCAGCCAGGGGCTGTGTTTCCCCCTTCACCTCAGCAATTCTTTAGTGGGTGACATCACCCATTCCTGACCCCCCTCTCAGAGCACAGACTAAGGAACTGAGCAGGGGAACCCCTCAGTGGCCGTGGACTAATGGATAGCCAAGTTCAACGTCAGGCAGAACTTACCATATGGACTGGAGGATGAGCATCAAGACCTTCTCTCCAGAGCCCCAGGCAACGGCAGACCTACCTGGACACCTGAGTGAGAGGTGCCGGAAGTGGGCCTGAAAAGGCTGCAGCTGGATGAGGTGGGGCTAATCCTGGGAATAGTCGAGAGCATCTTACCCAGTACCATCCACCCCATTGCGCCCCCACCCGCCCCTCCCCCTCCCTCACACCTCACCGTGGACTTTCTCATCTGCTGACTGACAGACTCCCCACACTCGGACCCCCCTGCTGGGGTGACCAGTGGGAAGCCCTAAGGAGGAGGGTCAGGAGTTCAGGGTTTAAGTCCCTGCCCTGCCACATCTTAGGAAGATACCACCCCTCTCCGAGCTTCACTTCTCTCACGTGTGAAACATGAGTGCTAAACCTCTGCCTTGGAGCGCTGCTGTGTGGATTCAGAGGCTGTGATAGCACGAGGCGTCTGTGAGGTGTGGGTCCTGCGGGTGAGGATTATCGACCCTCAAGGAAACTGGTTTGGAACGGGTTAAGTGGAGACCCTGCCTCCCAGGCAGCAACGAATCAGGGCTGGCAGGGGAGGAGCTGGGCCGGGAAGGAGGTCCCGTCGGGCCAGATGCTGCCCTGAGAGGGAGCCGGGGAGAAGACCGAGACGCCGGCAGGGCTGGGGGGGCCGTAGGACGGGAGCGTGGGGCAGGGTCCCCGGTGTCTGCACCGGGACAGCTGCCAGTCAGAGGGTGCAGGGCCAGCTGAGGGGGGGAGGGGCCGAGCTGCCTGAGAGGGGGACAGCGCGGGGGGTGGGGGTGGGAGAGGACTTAGGACCCAGAGCACTCCCAGCCCCCCGGGGCAGGGGGTACTGGCTGCACCCAGGCCTTGACCTCAGCCGACCCTGAGAGCCCACATGGGCTGCCGAGTCTAATTTAAGCTCCTGCCGCAGGGCCCACAGCCCGGGAGTGCCTGCCCGTGGGCACAGGGGCAGCCAGGACTACTCAGGGGCTGCTCAGGCAAGGGGAGGATTGGGGAGGCCAGCCACCCTTCTGTCCAGCTACACACCCTGGCCAAGCCACCTCCTGTGAGAGCCCTGACAGGTCCCCATGGCCTGGCAGACTGCCTGCCTCCCTGCTGAGGCCAAGGTCAGGGGGTGCAGCCAGGAGGGCAGAAGGACGTCGCCTGGCAGTGTGGTCAGGGGATTGCATCAGCCTGAGCAGTGCCCAGGGGCAGGGGCCCTGCTGGCGGTTGCGGGGGTGGGGGTGGGGGGTTGTCAAAGCCTGGCTTGGTTGCCCAAAGGCCAAGGAAGCAGATTCCTGACTGCAAGAAGGCAAGGCCACAAAGCCGGGTCCTACCTGGCCTCCTGGTGCCTGGCTGGTGACTTGCGGTTTGACCTTACACAGGCAGCCTGTTCTCCATGGGCCTCAGTCTTCCCATCTGTACAATGAAGGCGCTGAACTAGAAGGCAGATCCCAGCTCCAGCGACTCGCCCTCAAGCCCCTGCTCCAAGCCCCTGCTCCTCCTGCTTCCCCCAGCCCTGGCTGCGGGTGGCCACATGCAGTCGTGGAGAAGAAAGTCCCTCTGGCTGGCACTGTCGGCCTCTTGGCTCCTCGTCCTTCTGAGAGTCTTCCCCCTTCTCCGCCTGGCAGTGCCTGCTAGACCTTGGGCAGGGGCCCCCCAAGGCTGGCCCCGCTGGCTGGATGCAGAGCTCCTGCAGAGTTTCTCCCAGCCTGGGGAGCTCCCAGAAGATGACCCTCAACTTCCTCAAGCCCCCCGTGGTGGCAGCTGCGACTGGGGAGCTTGCTTTGATGTCTCCAAGTGCAGGGGTGGTGGTCTCAAGGTGTTCGTGTACCCGGTGGCTGGCCCGATCTCTGACACTCACCGCAGGATCCTGGCTTCCATTGAGAGCTCTCGATCCCGCTCCGTCAGCCCTGATGAGGCCTGCATCCTCCTCCTCCTCAGCCTGGAAGCCCCAGCCGGAGAGTGCATCCCAGTGCCCCAGCAATGGAATGGGGGAAGGAACCATCTGGTCCTCAGTCTCCACCCAGCCTTCTGCACCCAGACCTTTCAACTGGGACAGGCAATGGTGGCCAAGGCCAGCCCCATGGTGGACACCTTCCGGCCTGGCTTTGACGTGGCCCTGCCGCTTCTCCCTGAAGCCCACCCATTGCGAGGTGGGGCCCCTGGCCGGCTGGGACAGCACAGCCCCCACCCTGGGGTGCCCCTGCTAGCCCTGGCGGAGGAGAGGGGCGGGTGGCGCACAGCAGGTCCGGACTCCTCTGCCTGCCCCTGGGATGGGCGCTGTGAGCAGGACCGCGGACCCGAGCAGTAAGTGGACTTTTACCCCGGGGGCGGGGGGGGGGGCTGAGTGGGAGGGATCTGCAAGGGGACTAAGCCCAGAGGCCAGCGGGGAGGGCAGGATTGAGATGAGACAGGAGAACCGGCTAGGCCTGGCAAACTCTGGCCTCAGCTGCAGCAAGAGGGAATCAGGTTAGACAGAGAGAGACCCCACCAAGATGGTTCTTTGTCACACAGGGTGTCCAAAGTAGGTTTTGGAGTTCTCCCTCGGGGATCTGTAAAAACAAAAATATGACTCACTCCTGCTTACTCTCTTTCTCTTATTCCAATTCCTCCTTTCCTAATATTTTAACGTACACGTCTATTGTGCTCACTCTGTGCTAAATTATAAATAATGGTTATAATAAAATAATACTAATTGCTATCATTTGTTTGTGTACCAGACACTAAGCTCAGAGAGGTTAAGTAACTGGTCTGAGGCCATCCAGACAGAAAGGGCACAGCCAGTGTTGAAATCCAGAGCTGCCTGTTTCCAAAGCCTTCAGCATTAGAATTCTGAGTTTTAACCAAGAGTGTATGATCAACCCATCAAATGCCTCAGAGCCATGGAGACTAAGAACTGGTCACAGATGGAAGCTGCTCTGGTGTCTAATTTGAGGGATTAATCTCTTAAGGAAACAGCAAATATGAATGTCAGACCTACAGAAGAACTTCCCGCCCCACAACCGCCTGGAGACATAGAGGGGGGTGTGGTGCCTATGGGACATGGAGAGTTGTTCAGAAACCCCTCTCCGTGGGCTAGCTGGAGTGACAGGCCTCAGGTGATAAAGCAGTTAACCCTGAAGTACCCTAACCCCTCTGGACCCCCAGGAGGCCGGTGTGTCCGTGTGTCCGAAGGCTGGTTGGGCAGGCAGGAACTCAAATCCTTTTGAAGGTTGTCCAGGCAGCAGAGGGTTCCCTCTCCATCTCTGGGGCAAACCTGAGTTGGAAACTGTCCTCCCCTTGCTCACTCCCTCAGGTATCTCCGTTCGCTGCTAGAACAACATGGGCTATTCTCAGCAACACCTCCCCGCTAGGAAGGCTTCACGTGGCCAAGCTCCCTTTTTGCCTCTGCTTCTCAGGGGCTTCTCTCAGGCAGACGGCTCTCCTGGGAATGCACTCCCTCTACCTCCTCAAGGCACAGGGCCTCCAGGGAGCCCCACAGCCAGAGGTAGGAATGCAATTGCCTCATCAGCCCCCAGGCCCTTCTGCCCGGACCCATCCCTAGCAGGCGTCCTCAGCAGTGATCGGAAAGGTCGGGGATCCCCCCACCCCAGGCCCCTGAAGGTCAGAGCTCAGACAGAGCTTACCTTCAGTGAACTAGTTTCTCTTGTTCACCATGGCCCCACCTGACCTCTCTGATTAGGCTCTTAGCCATTCCTGCTTATAGGAAGTTCTTCTTTCCGCTGACTTTAGTTACTGCGCTGGTGAATTTCAGTCTGAACTTCTTTGAGAGACTGGAAATTAGGGAGCTGCATACCATAGGTGAACTGCTGACGTACTAAATGTTTACCGATTGATCCCAAATCGGCCAGAACTTGTCAAGGCTTTCTTATCTGCGTGGGCCACCCTCTGGATGAGTTTATTTCCAAGGTGTGATGCCTGGCAGCCTCTGACTATCCTCTGCAGTTTCACAAGGTCTGTCTTTGGCCTCAGCCCCCCTGCAGGGGACAGGTCTTGTAATCTCTGGAGTAGCGTAAGCCTCAGTTTCCCCGAGGTGTCAGGCAGCTGCCTGAAGCAGCCAAACAGTATAGGGACAGAGGGAGAGAGGGAGGCCACCGGCCACAGGGCAGCCCCCGGAAGGTGGCCTGAATAAACAAGTATTGGCCAGAGAAAGAGGCAATTCATCGTCCCTGCCACCATCTCACAGCCACTGTCCCACATTCCCTGGGCTGGCGACCGGGGGCGGGGGGGGGGGGGGGGGGCGAGAGGGGGAGGGGAGGAAGCGAACACGCCCCAGGCCAGGTGCTGCGCCAGCCACTTTGCACAAGTCACACGCCCTCAAGTACCCTGCAAGGGAGGCATTGTTATTCCCATTTCAGGGAACAGGAAACTGAGGCTCAAAGCGGTGGAGGGAGCCAGCCAAGGCCCTTTGGTGACAAGCTCCTTGATTCACCGTGGCCTCCCTGGAGTTTGTGATGGGGTGGCTGCGGAGCTGGGCTTAAACCCGGCGCTTCTGGCTCCAGAGCCATTTTTCCACCTTGGGTGAACAGTCTCCTGTTGCTTTGGAATAAGCCTCCACCCATTTAAATTGTTATTTATTTATTTTTATGAATAGGGAATTCATTCACAGGGTACAAAATTCCAAAGGCACAAAAGGGTATACAGTAAAACTCCCTCCCACCCGTGTCTCTGGCCACCCGGTTTTCCTTCCTGGAGCCAAACACTGTTTCTAGTTTCTCTCATGGCTTTTCTGAGGTATTCTGTGTGTGCACAAACAACGTGTATGTATGGTCTCCCTCACTTAGGTTTTTGTGTTGTTGTTTTTTTTAACATAAATTCAGTGCATGTTTTAAAGTCTCCTTTGCATCTAGGAGGCACAGTGCCTAGGATCCATGGTACTTTCAGGGACCCAGGAAAACGTTTTCATTTCTTTGAAAATCAGAAGGAAAAACCGTACTTTTAAGTAGAAGAAAATGTTTTAATATATATGTTTTTAAAGATTTTATTTGAGAGCGAGAGAGAGAGAGAGAGAGAGCATGAGCCGGGGGTGGGGTGGGGTGAGGGAGAAGGAGAAGCAGGCTCCTCGCTGAGCAGGGAGCCTGACACGGAGCCCGACACCCCAGGACCCTGACACCCCAGGACCCTGAGATCATGACCTGAGCCGAAGGCAGATGCTTAACTGACTGAGCCACCCAGGTGCCCCTAATATATAATATTACTGTTTTTATTTATTTTTAAGTAATCTTAAAATATGTACAACCCCGTGATCAAGAGTTGCACGCTCCACCAACTGAGCCAGCCAGGCACCCCAGTGTTTTTTTTATACCAAATGCAATTATCAAATGTAATTTATATATATAATATTTATGGCAGAGAGACCCCAAAGGCCAAAGTACCTAGGGCACACGGAAGTCACACGTGGCCCTGCCAATAGCCAGGCTGCAAGAGAGCCCATCAGAGCCACATTGACTCCATCCTTGGGCACTGAGGCCCTGAGTCTGTGGCAAACACCTTTTATGGTCACAGAACCCTAAGACTTCATTGGCAGTTACCATGATGTCCCCTCCACAGCACGCACAGAGACACACAGACATCCAGCTCTGCTTATTTACCTCTACTGATAGGAATCTCACCATCTCCCAAGGCCACCCCCTGGCTCCTGTCAGCCAGACATTCATTACTAGAATTGGTGCCGAAACTGACCTTGCAGACATCTGGCCCCCTGGTCCTGGGTCCATCCTTTATCACACGCCGGGCATCCGTTCACTGACCAGCTATTACGTGCCCAGTCTCGGCCAGGTGCTCCACTAGGCCATGGGGATGCCAAGATGAGGAAGGCAGGGCCCCGGCCCTCAAGTTGCTCGGTCTTGTGGGAGAGGCAGGCAGATCCTGGTTAGGACCCACACTGTTAAGCAGAGAGATGCTGTGCAAGCTGCCTTGCTTGCAGGCTCCTCCACTTCAGAGCTGTGGGGCCTCTCTAGGCCTCCGTTCCCGCATCTGGAAAGCAGGGGACGAGCAACACAGACCTCCGGTCTCTGAGGGAGTGCTGTGACAGGGGGGTGAGTTACCTCAGGTAAAGCACTTAGAGCAATGCTCTGGGAAGCTTGGCGTGGCTCGTTACTACTGTGTGCACACATAGGCTGTGGGAGCAGAGAGGAGCCAGCCTTCTCTGGAAAGATCAAGGAGGGCTTCCCAGAGAAGGCGAGGTTTGAGCTTAGACCTTAAGATTGAGTAGGAGGAAGGGCGTCTGGGTGGCTCAGTCAGTTAAGCGTCTCCCTTCAGCCCGGGGCATGATCCCAGGGTCCCGGGATCGAGCCCCACATTGGGCAGGGAGCCTGCTTCTCCCTCTCCCTCTGCTGCTCCCCCTGCTTGTGTTCTCTCCCCCGCTCTCTCTCTCTCTCTCTCTCAGATAAAAAAGAAAATCTTAAAACAAAAAAATTTATTAAAAAAAAAAAAGATCAAGTAGGAGGAATTCCTTGGGCTATACGGCAGAGCTGGGGTGCTCCAGGCTGAGGGAGGATATACAGAGACGCAGAGGAGGGAACGATGGAGGTTAGTGAGGACTGAGGAGTACAGTTTATTCAGAAAGCTCTTTGTCTCTGGGTTCTCGGAAGCCTGGAACTTAGGGCTTCTCAGTCCCTTAGGGCTTTGTTGGGGAGAGGAGGAGGGCTGTAGCTGGCTGGTCCTGTGGCACCAATGAGTTAGAGAATGTTCTGTTGTTTAACGCGTGGCTTCTTCCAGGAGAAGCCTGGTGGCCACCTGAGGAGGAGAGACAGAAGGCGGGAGGCAGAGCCCCTGGGAGACCCCTAAGCCGCAGCTCCGGGGTAGTTCAAATAACCCAGGGGCAGGAGTTAGCCTATTTGGTTCTAGTTCCAGCCCTGCCTTAACCCTTTCTGAGACCCTAAGCTAGTCCTTGGGTCTCTCTGAGACTCAGTCTCCCCATCTGTTCAATGGTTCAGACTCAGGCCAGACAGGCTGTAGCTGAGGAGGGTCCTGGGACCTCTGAGCTCTATTCATCAGTCCCACTCTGAGCAGGCCTGTGAGGCCAGGAGTCCTGCCCCCTCCATGCCCTCCCCACACCTCCCGGCAGCTAGGTCATGGGCACCGCTTCCCTGGGTGGGCAGTCCCAGGGAGGCGGCTCCAGGAGGCTGTGACTCAAGCCCCTCCCCCCACAAACACACACAGCCGAGTGTGGCCCTGGGGTTGGGAGGAACAGAGGAGGCCTGTCCTCTGGGCAAGGGGGCCTCTGGGCAGCAGCTTCCTGTGCGGTTCCGGGCTGGGGGCCCAGCCCACCTCCTGACAGAGGAGCCTTTCATGGGCCTGGGCTCTCGGGATAGGGGGAAAGGCAGGGCAGGGAGGCCACTCAGGTGAGGGCTGCCCAAGAATCTGCGTGTGGCAGAGCAGTGGGGGGGCGGGGGGGCGAGCCTATGCCTTGGTTTCAGACCAGGCCTTGGAAACCGCTGGTCCCGCCACCTCCCATTTTGCAAATGAGGAAACTGAGGTCCAGAGAAGAGAAGGGGGGAGATGCCTGAGCCCACCAAGGGCAGAGGCAGAACTAAGCCCACCATGGGTGAAGGGCAGGTGTGAAGCTTGTGTTCGTGTCAGTGTTCCGTGTGTGGTTGTGCGTGTGCGTGAGTGTTCATTAACATATGAAGCACAGATGATGGATTTACACATTGTGAATTTGGGAGTATTGGTGTGGGGAGTTGGGGGGATGTGAAGGGAGCCAGGTGGGGCGAGGGGCCGCTATCTCAGGCCTCATATGTGTGGGACCCCTCCTGTACCTCCTTAGGACCCACCCTGGGGCAACGCTACCCAATGCCACCTTCTGCCTCATCCCTGGCCACCGTCCTGATGCCTTGCACTTCCTCCAAGCCCTGCAGGTACAACCCCAACGTAGGCATCCCCTGGCCCTGCCCCCCCCCCAACTCCTGAGCTGGCAGGCTCTCTGGGCCCAGGCCGATGGGAAGGGACAGTGAGCTGCCCGCACCCACGCTCACCACACCCTCTGTAGAATAACCCACTGCCCAAAAAACCACCTTTCTCTCCTCTTTGCCCCTTGCCCACAACCGAAGCAGCTGCTAATTTGGAACTGGGGGAGGGGAAGTGTGTGTAGGATAAGACTGGGCTTCCCGGTGCCTCCCCTTTCCCCCCAGGCTGGCTGCATCCCTGTGCTTCTCAGCCCTCGGTGGGAGCTGCCCTTCTCTGAGGTCATCGATTGGACCAAGGCGGCCATTGTAGCTGACGAGAGGCTCCCATTTCAGGTAGCTCAGGGTGCTGCCCACAGCGTGGGACTGGACCCAGGACATGGGAGGAGCCCGGGATCTCAGCCCCCAGGCTGATCTCAGTCCTCATTCCTATTCCCCATATGTGTATATTCATGATTTTGCTCCAAGCCCCAAGCCTCTGGGGCTCCCATAGGATCATAGAGAGGCAGAGACTCCTGAGGGTTCTGAGAGCAAGTCCTGAGCCTTCTCCAGACTCAGTTTTCCCATCTCTGCAGTGGGATAAGTTAGACCAGATGATCTCCATGGGCCCAGCCCATGACTCGACCAATTTAAGGGAAAGCCACAAAAAATCCAAAATCTGAGTGCCTCCATGGAGGCTGGGGTAGGCAAGCAAAATGCAGTGACTTTTCCAGCTGATGAAACTAATTTTGCCTGACTATGAAAACCCTGCATAAGCCTTGAATCCCCTGAGAAGTGAGAATGGTATGGTAGTTAATAATAATAGCTACCAGCCACAGAACCTCTACCATATGCTAAGCACTTAATGTATATTATCTAATGTATTTATTTTTAAGATCTTTTTATTTATTTGAGAGAGAGCGTGCGCGCGCACGCACACAAGTGGGGGGGAGGGGCAGAGGAAGAGGGAGAAGCAGACTCCCCGCTGAGCAGGGAGCCCGAGGCAGGACTCGATCCCAGGACCTCAGGATCATGACCTTGAGGCAAAGGCAAACCACTTAACCAACTGAGCCCCCCAGGTGCCCCTGTGTTGTCTAATTTCATCCCCACAGCCACCCTATAAGGCAGGTACTATTATTATCCCCATTTTACAGATGAGGACACAGACTCAGAGAGGTTGAGTAGTTTGCCCATAGTCACACAGTTACTAAGTGGCATTTAGGCCCAACTCTGTGGGATCCTTGAACTCTTGATTGTTACCTGGGCCTCAGCCAAAGGTGGCTGCTCTAACCCACTTGGAAACCCGAGTGGAGAAGCCTTCTGGTTCCCAGACTGCCAACCTGGGTGGTCCCACCTCAGAGTCAGTCAGAGCCCGACAAGGCGCCATGCCTTCTCCTTTCCTCCCTCTGTGCCTCAGGTCGTCGCTGCCCTCCAGGAGATGCCCCCCACGCGGGTCCTTGCCCTGCGTCAGCAGACCCAGTTTCTATGGGATGCCTACTTCTCCTCAGTGGAGAAGGTCATCCATACCACTCTGGAGGTGAGGGGGACTTCCATGATGGGGGCTGTGGGGCTTGGCTCCTGCCTCATCCCTGTTCCCTCTCCACACCCCTCTCTCTGGACACCTCTTCCACCCTGCTGTTTGGACTTCCCCCTTGAAGAGGCTTCTGGGATGAATCTGAGACTTGGCTCTGAGCTCTTGGACAAGTTCCTTCTCCAGTCTTGGCCTCAGTTTCCCCATCTGTAGAGGGACAGCTCTGGCCAATAGATTTCAATGCATGTGCCAAGATGTCAGCCCAGGTGATGGGCAGCGGCTGCCTCGGGTGCTGTGTTAAAGAGGATTCTGGGTCCGGAAAGAATGTTGCGACTTGTTGGCAACATCTGCCATGAGTGAGGAAGGAAAGGGAGGCAGCAAACTCACCATCATCGGCCATCTCTGGACACCATCACTGAGTGCCCCCTACTCTGGACTTCTGTACCTGAACCCTTCAGACAGTGATGCAGCTGCTGCCCTCCCAGGAGCCTGAAGGGGGGCTGCAGGGAGGGGGTGCTAGGCCAGGTCCGCACTTCCCCGGACCCTGCCCACGACCACACCGGCCACTCCCTCAGCACAGCCCTCTCTCATTTCACAGATTATTCAGGACCGGATCTTTGGAGCATCTGCTCACCCCTCGCTACTGTGGAACAGCCCCCCAGGGGCCCTCCTGGCCCTGCCCACTTTTTCCACAAGCCCCTCGGACTTCCCCTTCTACTACCTACAACGGGGTATGCCCTGGGGACGGGGCGACTTGAAGTCCCCTCACCAGCTCTTCCCAAGTCCGTCCCAGCCGCAACCATAAAGCCCTGCCAAGCCCGTCCCTGATTCTCCCACATCTCTCCTGGCTCCTGGAGGCCCCGGCTCAGGTCACTCTTCAGGAGGTTCTGTCCCCTCCCATCCTAACAGCCTGTGTCTCCTTCCCCCCAGGCTCTCGGCCTGTGGGCAGGTTCAGTGCCCTGATCTGGGTGGGGGCCCCAGGCCAGCTCCCCCTGAAGCTCATCCAGGCGGTGGCAGGCTCCCAGCACTGTGCCCAGGTCTGTTCCCCTTGCCAGCTGGGGTCCTGGGATCCAGGGTGGGGGCAAGGGAAAGGGCAGGGCCCTTGAAGATGTCTAGGCCCCAAGCGTAACCACACATTCGGGGGGGAGGCCTGGGAGGGGTTTTCAAGTGCTGTCGGTGCCCTCCTCTTTAAGTCCCAACGTTCTTGTTCCTTTCCTCCCTGCCGCCCCCCTTGGAAACTGATGAAATCACGTAAAGAGCAGGTACCCCTTGGGGGGGCTGGAGAGGTAAACAGACATGCGTTCACGCATGTGCTCATCCATCAGTCATTTTCTCAGTGCCAGGCCGTGGGCTTGATGCTGAGGATGCAGAGAAAAAGCAGGAAAGGATTCAGCCCCGGATTCCCGTTCAGTTAGCATTTCCTGGCACACGCTGTCAAATCTCACTTCCAGAGAAGCCACATAGACTCTTGAGAGAACTCACAGGGGTGGGAAGCTCAGCTGGGGACAGACAGAGCAGTTCCACAGATGGGACATTTGAGCTGGGCAGCGAATGATGAAGGAGCAGAAGAGAATGAAAGCCTTTGAGAGAAGATGGGCATGGAGTGAGGGGCCAGGGCCCAGGCGAGGGGTTACCACCACCGACTCCCTCCAGTTCTAATGGTATAGGTAGCTTCCTTCGTGTCACCGGAATTCCTGCCTTCCTGAAGCCCAGAGGCAAAAACAGGGCAGCGGGAAAAGGACCTTGGCTCCAACTAAACTCTCCCAAACTCACAAATACAGTTGCTCTCCCAGACTTCAGGAACACCCCCTTTTCCTCCTAGATCTTGGTTCTCTGGAGCAGTGAGAAGCCACCCCCACCCAGGTGGCCCAAGACAGCAGTGCCCTTGACAGTCCTGGAAGGGCAGAGGAAGGTGAGGAGTGGGGGGGGGGCAGGAGGGAGGGCTCCAGCCCCCACATGCAGGGAACCCAGGAGGGCACACACAGGGTGCTTTGCCTGAGCCTGAGCCAGATCTGGACTTCCAGTCAGGCCTGAAGCTGGTCAGGAAGTCCCTCCTCCCACCTCACTCAAGGATCTCCCCAGGTGGACTGCTTGCACGGTGTGGGTGCGGCAGAGCTTCCTGGAGTGGATGGTGGGCTATCTGACGTGGGTCTCAGCTGCAGGCCCCATAGAGATGATCGTCTTCCGTCCCTGGCCCTTGTGGATTGTGCTTCCAGAGACCTGGGGTTTTGTGTGATGAGGGAAGGCAGAGGGCGTATGTGGGCTGCCTTGGATAAGCCCGAGGAGAAACGTGGGATCTTGAGGAAATGAGAACAGATGGCAGCACACGGAGCCGGAGGAGGGTGGCTTCTGAGAACCCGGGATGGTGGGAGCCACCTGCGTGCTGTGTGGCTCTGGGCAAGTCCCTTCATCTCTCTGGACCTGTTTCTTTCAAAGGGAGGATGTCTGACAGCCCCTCCCAGGGTTGAGGTGAGCATGTAATGTGACAAGAGGAATCCAGAGGCATCCAAACTAGAAGGACCCCTAGATACCCTCTGCCCGTTTTACCAAAGGGGAAATGGAAGTGCAGAGAGTTACAGTGAGCTCCGGGTCCCAGTTCCAGGCAGCCTGGCCGTTGTCACTGGCCTGTCTTCTACACCCGTGTGCAGGGGCTCCCGCTTCGAGGGTACTTAGTCACTGTGGGAGCCTGGGGAGGGTTCCGATGGCTGAGTTGGCCTCACCTCCCTCCCACTACAGGTCAGTGACCGCTTCTTCCCGCACAGAGCCATCAGCACTGATGCCATCCTCAGCCTCGATGCCCAGAGCAGTCTTACCACAAGTGAGGTGAGGACGGGGCCCAAGAGGAGCCCAGGGTGGGGGTGGGCAGAGCCAGAGGGGCCGGGGGCAGCCGCTTGGATTCCCAAAGCAGAGAGGAGCAGAAGACCAGCGCAGAGGTGCAGCCTCTGCTTTTGAAACCACCCCTGCGAGCCAATCAGCCTCCTCTTTAGCAATCTAGTAGAACCTTCCAACCTTCAGCAGACTCTTGAAAACAGTTTTCAGCTCCCAGCTGAAAAGCATTGTTTCTAGCTCCCAGATGGGACCCTACCCCCACCCCAGCACTCCTGGAAACTTTCACGCACCCATCTCCTCTCCCCCTGAGTCCCCGTGGCCAGGCTAGCCTTGCCTCCGTATCTCTGGATGTCTCCAGCTGGTCAGGACGTCCCTCCTCATACCTCACTTAACTATCTCCCCAGGTGGACTTTGCTTTTGTGGTGTGGCAGAGCTTCCCTGAGCGGATGGTGGGCTTCCTGACATTGAGCCACTTCTGGGACGAGGCCCGGGGTGGCTGGGGCTACACTGCCGAGAGGGCCAACGAGTTCTCCGTGGTTCTCACATCGGCGGCCTTGTACCACAGGTACAGAGGGCCGGCCTGGCACTGGGAGCAGAGGGTCAGAGACTCCTTCTTTGAACCATGAGCAGGGTGGTGTGGGAGTGAACACAGCAGTCAACCTAGAACCCCCAGAGATCCAGGTTCCAGGCCCGGATCTGCCACATCCCAGTTGTGTGATGGGCAAGTCTTTTCTTGTGAGGCTCAGTTTCCTTATCTGGAGAATGTTTTCACCTGTCAGGGCTGACATGATAATCAGATGAGAAAACCACGCAGATGGTCAACAAATGGTAGCTAGTGTTATTTTAAATAGAGCTAGGTAGAGGGTAGGGATTTGGATTTGGTAATGGTGGAGACAAGAGAATGTCCCTAAAGTTTTATAAATGTGTGATGGAAAAAAATAAAAATAAAAAAAATAAATGTGTGATGGGCTGGGGACTGTCCCAGGCCTTTCAGAAGTTGATGGAAGCACTCGTCTTTGGGGTAGAGACTGAATTTTGGAAGGCCCCTTTAGAGGGGTTCCTTAGACATACTTAAACCAAGTATGTGTAACCTGGTACCTCTAGTAGGTTCACCCAGGAGCTCTGCGGGGGAGTCTCAGCAGAGTGAAGAATGCCCCTAAGGTCTGCAGGGTGCACCTAGGTTGTTCTACAGGAGGGCTGCGTGAAGCAAGGCTCACCTGGAGCATCATCATCTGGTTAATCCACAGCCTTCCTGAAGCTGGTCTTTGGGGCTGCCACGTTTAATGGCCTTGGAACCAGCTGATCCCCCACCTCATTCTGGCTGAGGTCAGACCTCAGAGCCCAGGGGTGGGGGCCCCAGGGAGCTGTAAGGGAGGGGGCAGGGAGGACACCATTTGCTGCAGACGACCCACAGAGCACCGAACAGTAGAGAGTTGTTTGCACTTCTGGTGTGAGCTCTCTGAGGCGGCCTGGGCTGAGAGGGGGATCAGGGGTTTCTAAAGAGGCGTTGGGGAATGAAGTCAAAGGGAGAGTGAGGTCAGGAGGGAGGAGAATGGGGCCTGGCAGGGAGAGGTGGTGGGTGAATCTGGCTGCTGTCATCCCGCCTTGCCCAGGTATTACCACATCCTCTTCACCCACTACCTGCCCAAGGCTCTGAGAGCCCTAGCGGATGAAGCACCCACCTGTGTGGACATCCTCATGAACTTCCTAGTAGCAGCAGTCACCAAGCTGCCCCCTCTAAAGGTGCCCTACGGGAAGCAGCATCTGGAGGCCAGACCTCCACTGGTGAGGATCCAGCGGGGCAGGTCGGCACCGGGAGGGCGCTGCTGGGGATGGGATTCCCTCTCACTGTGTAACCCCAATCCTGTTTTTTTACTGCAGGGTTCGGGGGCATGGGGGTGGGCTCAGAAGGACAGAGACCTCCAACGCATTTCTCCTCCCCCTTAGGCGCCTGAGGGCCTGGAGTCGCAGCCGCCAGTCCAGGACTGCATCAATCGGATGGCAGTGGAGTTCGGCTACATGCCCCTGGTTTCCTCTCGCCTCCGTCTGGACCCAGTACTCTTCAAGGACCCCGTGTCCGTGCTGCGCAAGAAGTATCGCAGCCTGGAAAAGCCCTAGGAAGGACCAGCAGAGCCCCAGCCCTGCTCCCAGGGGGCACTGCACCTGCGGGGGGGCGGGTGTGTCCATCCCCCTCCCTTGGGACATCTGGAGAGCCAATGAAGGCTGACAGCCAACACGTCAGATCCCTATTAGCCAATGAGTCCAACGCCCCGAGCTGCGGGGCCTCGACCCACCCTCCAGTCCAGCCGCTAGTGGCAGGTCACAGGTGCCAGGCGCTTGCTCTGCGACTGTGTCCTCACCCATCACTGATCCTTTGCCTGGGATGCCTTTCTCGGCTTCTCTGCGGAAGCTGAGTTCTACCTTTCAAATCTCTGCCTCCTCCACGGACTTGCCTGACCCCCATCCCCGACCCAGGTCCTCTGCGCTTTCACAGCTGGGTGATTCCCACACTGTTCATGCTGCTTTGCGAGGTACAGGGTTAGGCCCCAGGACCAGCCAGGAAGCCCCGGGAGGGCAGGGCCATGTCCTCTTCTCTCCGGCCTGGCAGGTGCTTCCCAAGTATTTGACGGATAGAAGACATCAACCGCGTGCCTGGCCCTGTGCGGTAGTCGGGATTGTGGACAGTGTGCCAAGTGAGACAACTCCGTCCCCCACCCCCGGGTTCCTAGTCCGGCAGTAAGGCAGCTACCCGCAGATGCCCTGGGTTGCCAGGCGCGATCTTCGCATGAAGAGGCGCTGAAAAGCCAGTTTCGGGGCTTCCTGCCGGATCTGGCAGAGCAGGGGCCGGAGGAGGATGAGAACGCCAGGGGTCCGTGCCGGCCCAGCTCAGCGCTTTGCATTACCAGCCACGACCACTAGAGGTCAGCGCCGCACCGCGCTCCGTCTTCCCGGAAAGGGAATGGCGTCCTAAGCGGCCCCTTTGGTCAACGGGTGACCGGGCACGGGGATGTGGAGTGTTGGTGGGCTGCAGCCCGCGGTCTAAAAACTGGGGGGAAGAATTTGAAAGAACAGCCCCACCCCTTTGGCCCACATACTCAGAACTAAGAAGCCATTTCTAGGTGGGCTGGGTGGGAGATGTGGTTGTCGGGAGCACCCTGGCCATGGCAGTGGAGTGGGGGAAGGGCTGCTGGGTTCTCCAGGGTTCATCCACCTGGAACTGGAATTATCACTTCCGAAATAAAGTGCGTGTCCTTGCCCCCTCATGCTCGGGGTATAAATACCCCTACAGCAGCTGCACAGGGGGAATGGGGTGACCCTAGAGAGGTGGGGGTGATGGGTCCAGCCCAGGTCCAGGGTGTCAGGTGTTTTCTTGCTTTGATGGCCCCGCCACTTTGGAAACTCTCGTGACTAGCTCACCCTGGCCGGCCAGAACATGCTGTCCCCCAGGGCTTCTCCATGGCCTCCCGCCCCATCCTCCAGCTTGACCTCTGGCCCCTGGATGACTCAGGTCCTCCCTGGAACCAGTCACAGCTGGGGTGCAGAGAGGGCTCTCCCTTGGGAGGCATGGGGCTGCTAGATTATTGAGGTGGAGGGAGGCCTGGGAGTTTAAGAGGAGGGAAGGCATTCTGGCCCAGGATCAAGAAACAGTTGAAGGTGGGTGAGGAAGCACACAGCTGTGGCCCAGGCAGCCTTCCCAGGGTAGGGAGGGTTCTAAGTGCCAGGCCCAGCCAAAAGAAAGAGGCACTCTTCCCCCTTCCCACTTCGGCACCTAGACACTGAACTGCCTTGGCATGGCCTTACCCATGGAGGGCACTGCCAGGCCCAAGGGCTCACACTATACCAACATGCAGCCCAGAAGGTTTTCAGCTCCTGCTGTAGAGGAAGGCCTGGGTGACTGAGGCAGAAACCCCAGACCTGCTTCACAGTGGCTGTGTGACTTCGTAGACTCAACCTCTCTGAGCTTTGGTTTTCTTATCTGTAAAAGTAGAGCCTCTTGAGAGGGGTGTAAGGACTTGGATCCAGGATCCTGGGGCCTGGAGGGGAGAAGGGGCTTGATTCCCCAGAGAGTGAGGGGAGTAGAACACAGCCACCAGCGGCCCCCCGCCTCTGACTTCCAGGCCACATGACTTCCGGCAGATTTTGAGGGGCTGAAGAACCCACTGACCTAGATCACAGGTAAGCCTGGATGATAATGCTTGAACGGCATCAAGAGGTTATTTCATAGATGGGAAGAAAGAAGTTCACGGGGGAAGGTGAGTGACCAACCCTTCCTCAGAGTCCTGCCACGAATCAGGGCAAAGTCAAGACAAAGTCAGTGCTGCCCCTGGGGAGGCTAGGAAGCCCACCTGGCTCTTTGGCAACGTGGCCTCAGGCGGCATCTTTCCAGCATGATGATCAAAGTACGCATTCTTGAAGCAACACTAGGTGCTTAACAAACTTTGGCTCCAGTCCTCACAACAACCTTGTGAGGTAGGTTCATTCTTAGTCTCTCCTTCTCTGATGAGACCTAAGGGCCACCTAATGAGTGGGGGTGCTGCCTTCTCTGTGAGACTAGGGATAAGTCTCCCCTCTACATCTTGTAAACACAAGCTGCCCCTAATTTGGGAATCTACATACACCTCAGGAAGCCAATGTCTCCCATCTGTTGTACAACCAACCCCTCTTTTGTCCTCCATCCTCAAGTTCTGAGCAGGTCAGGCCACACCACACACATCCCACATCGGAAGGCAGGCCGAGATCCCTGAGACCCTATCAGGACAAGAGAAGGGAGGCAGGACCCATGCTGAAAGCCCTGCCCCCACCACCACCATCTGGGGCAAGGGAATCATTGTGTTGGCACAGGGTTCCTGGGCTGGGGTAATAAGGAAAGAAGAAACCAGCCAGGTCCTGACGCAGTCAGAAGCCTCCCCTCTCCAGGAAAGGGAAACATGTGGCTCAGAACTGAAGTGACTAAGGCATGGGCAGGCCTCAGGGGCCTGCTGGTTTCCCACCTCAGGGGGACGGGTTGGAGAGTGCAAGGTCCTCACAACCCCAACCCCCAAGGCCTCCCCACACCATACTGTTAGAGGCAGAGGGAGAAGGACTTCTTCACAGATTCATGAGGCAAAGGCCAGACTGACATGAGGAATAAGGTAGGTGGGAAAGGGGACGTTGGAGCCGGTCTCCCCTCTGTCAGCCCTCACTGTGCCTCCCTGCCTTTCTAGAGGCTGGTGGTAGGAAGGCATTAGCTGAGGATTAGATCCAAACCTAGCCCCGCCAGGCACCAACCCAGAAGCTGGAGGAGCGGGGTCATACTAGCTTTACACTTGCCACGTCTCTATCCTTAAACTGGCTATCTAGTCAGATGGGGGAGGCAGGGGACAGTTCCTTCACCACTCAACACAGAGCAGAGGTCAGGAGAGGGACCCGCTTTATAACACGGCCAGGGAGCCCGAGTCCTGGCTGGGCCTGGGGGACACTCAGCCCCACCAGCGGCAGGTCCGGTCCATGCCTCAGTTGGCACCTGGCCAGGCAGTCAGTCGGAGGGGCCTTGGCACGCCTGACAGTCCTTCATGTCCTCAGAGTAGTCTTCGATCTGGATGGTCATGGTGTGGAAGTGGAACTTGCCCTGCAGGCGGGTGCTGGCTGCCTTCAGCACAGCCTGGCCATCTGCATTCTGAGCTAGGGGCCGAGAGGACACACCAGGAGAGGCACCAGACAACGATTTACTCACTCGGGCCCTGAGGAAGGATCGGGAGCCCAGCTCATTCCCTACCCCCCAGCAGGACAGGGTACGGGCATCAGGAAGGCCCCCCCACCCCGATCCCACCCCTGCACCGGGCCACCCTCGGGTTCCCACACTTGGCACAATCCGAGAGCAGGGGCAGCGTGGCTTTAAGGCTGGGAATCTATGCGCTGCCACCTAGGCGCTGGCAAAGCCTGGGCAAGTGACGTGACCGCCCCACCCCAGCCCCAGCCTCAGTTTCTTCATCTATAAATGGGATTGTGATGCCCAAACGAACTAAGGTCTCTAAAGTGCTCAGCATGGGGCCAGGTTCAAAGCAGCGGCTGCAGACGTGTGAGGGCATCAGGCGCTTCGGGGCTGGCCCCAGGCCTCTGGCGGCCTCTGTCCCTCACCCTGCCCTGAGGATCCTGACCACTCACCGATGGCGATGTGGACCGACAGCACGGGCTGGGCCACGGTCAAGGCCCAAATGTGCAGGCTGTGCAAGGCTTCCACGCCTTCCACCGACAGCAGCAGATCCCGAACGGCTGTGAAGTCCACACCTTTGGGGGTCCCTGAAGGGCGCGGGGACAGGGGCTTAAGGAGCCTGCTCCCTCCCGCCCCTGCCGGTTCCTGCTGTTCAAATGCTGCCTCCTCACAGAAGAGCGCCTTGGCCAGCAGATCTGATGCAGCCCCCTCCCCCCAAATGATCTCCATCATATTGCCCTTTTGTGTTCTCCTCCTCACACCTGACACTGTCTGAAATGACCTTGTCAGTCTCTTGCCCGTGTCCCCCTCTAAAACGGAAATTCCACAAGCACGGGACAGTCTGCTTTG
Source organism: Zalophus californianus (assembly GCF_009762305.2). Classification (NCBI taxonomy): domain Eukaryota; kingdom Metazoa; phylum Chordata; class Mammalia; order Carnivora; family Otariidae; genus Zalophus; species Zalophus californianus. Next base: position 19,399,573 of record NC_045598.1, read on the forward strand.
TTGACCACCGTATCCTCAGTGCCTAGAACAGTGCCTGGCCCAGAGCAGGTGCCCAATGACTATTCTTTGGAAGGAAAGAAGGGAACCTGGGGACCCCTGCACCCACATGGGGCATCAACATCGTCACTTGTATCTGGGTTGGTCACACTCCTGGGGAAAATGCTCCGACCTGCAGCCACACACTCCCACTGACTCCAAATCAGCACCCAACTGCAGACTGACCCTGGCCGCACAGAGCCCCATGACCCCGCCACCCTGGGCCACAAGAAAGCTGGTGAATGTGGTAACTCAGGGTGGACCATTTGCCAGCACTGAGGAAGCCCCCCAAGCCCAGCCACGTGCTCCCCGAGGCGGAGGCCTCAGAAAGGAAGGCACTGAGCTGGAGGGCATTTGGGAGGCTTGTCCAACACCCACCATCTTGTTTTCTGAGCCTCAGTCTGCCTCCTGTGCAAATGGAGACTGAGGAGGTGTATGGGGGAGGGGTGGAGCGTCCGGTGCTACAGACACCACCTAGAAGTTACCTGACTAGGCAGGGAGGACACACCCCAGCAGGGAGGGGACACCTTGCGGCTAGAGGGAAGGGAAGATTCGGTCCAGGGGACATTTCTAGGAACAGCCACACCTGCGGGCTCAGCTTGATGCCAAGACCGGCCTGGGGCCCCAGGAGGTTTCCCAGCCTGTGCCAGGCTCCAGACCATGGCTCCCTGCCAATGTGCTGGGACTCCCCTGCACCCCCCCCCAAACTTGTTAGTGCTGGAGAGCCCAGAGCAAAAGGAGAGCCCCAAGCCCAGGTTACCTTCCATCAGCACTAGGAGCACATCTCTCAGGATGGTCAAGGTTGTCCCCAAGACCAGGATGGAGAAGAGGAAGGTGCAGATGGGGTCTACATACTTGTACTCTGGCTACAGAAAAAGGGGAAGGCAGAGCCGTGGCTCACCACCCAACACCTCGGCCTCTCTCCCCCTTCCCACCCAGCGCTGAGTCGGGGAGAGGGGCTCTCTGCAGGGTGGGCACAAGCCTCCCCCTGGCTCTGTCTCCCAGTTCTCTACCTTTGCTCCTGTGTCCACAAGAACAGGCAGGGCAGATCACAGCTCAGGATGCGGCACAGTCCCTTCCCACCCCTCCTTGCCCAAGGGACAGAAGTGTGAACAAAACTAAAAGGAATCTTAGACACCAATGGTCCAACATCTCATTTTATAGATGGAGAAACTGAGGATCAGTGGGCACAAAGGACTATATATCACACGGCTAGCAAGGGGTGGAGCCAAGCTGGAACCCCAGCACTTACTACACCCCTCTGCCTCTATGTGATCTGCCCCAAGCAGTGGCAGCCCACAGGCCTGGGGGTTTGAATCTGGCTCCACAATTTCCCTGCTGTGTGACACCATCCAGGTCACTGAACCTTTCTGAGCTGCAGAAAACACAACCAGCTGCTCTTCAGGATTGTTGGTGAAGATCAGAGGTGCTGACACTTGGTGGGCATTGGGTAAATGTTCCTTCCCTCTCCACACACAGCTGGGAGGGAGCTAGAGCCTGGGAAAGGGCCATGTGTAGAGAGGAGCCCCCAGATGATCTATACTCTCCCACCCACACCCACCCCCGAGCCTCCCTCCCTCTGTCCCCAGCTCTGACCTTGAAGTATAAAATATAGGCTGCCACCAAGATGCCTATGCTCTGCAAAAAGTCTCCAATCACATGGATAAAGGCAGCTCGGACACTGGGATTCTCCTGCTGCTGGCCGGTGTCATGGCTGTGCCCGTGGCCTGACTGGTGAAGAGTCAACCCCATTCTGCAGAAGCAGAGACAAAGCCACGGGCTCGCTGATGTAGCAGCTAGAGGCCCCCCAGGAGAGCTGGCCTGCCTGTGGGACAAAACTCCTAATCCCCAAGCTGTCTATTCCCTTTGCCTGGTGAGGATCCCAACCCACCTGGCCTTGGTTCAGAGAACCACAGGAGAATGGGCTCAGCTCCAATGCCAGGCTAATCTGGGCACAAAGATGCCAAATCTCAGAACAGGAGGGCACCATGGAGGTCATCTAGTTCCCCCCACCCTTTCACAGAAGGGGAAGCTGAGGCCTAGAGAGGGAAGTGACTTGCCCAAGACCACTGAGCCAGGGAGAGGAAGCCCAAACAAGACACCCATGTTCCACAGACCCTGCTTCTCGCTGACACCAATTTCAGGCACACCAGCTTGAAAAAGAACTTGGGATTCTATCCCTAGGGACATCTGCTCCTGTAAGAGCTAGACTCATGCCTTCCCATTTCGGGTATGAAGGCTCCTGGTTTACTCACACACACACATATGGGGGGAGGGGTTGGCGGTGGAGTTGATGCTGGCCCAGACTCCCAGCTCTCAATGGCCTCAGCCTAGGCCTAAGGCAGGACTGAGGTGCTCCAGGAAGCAGAGCTCAGGCCACTAGGGAAATTCTGGTCCTGCGGCCTGTGCATGGCCTCCTTCCACTGAGAACAGGCATGCAGATGTTCGTGTGCAAAGTGGGAGGGAGGCCTCACAGGGAACAGAGGCCACACTCACATGATATTCACGGCCACAGCGCAGCCCGACGTGATCAGCATGGTCCCCCCTTCGATCTCATAGTCCCCAGAGATAAGCCGCTCCACCGCCAGGAACACCAGCACTCCAGTCACGACCCAGATGGACAGTACAGAGAGCAGGGCTCCCAGGATCTCTAAGGAACAACCCAACCCCCAACACCCATCTTAGCATGGGGCCCTAAGACTGAGGAGGACTCCCCATCCCTCCAGGATCTCCCTGCCCTCTCCCTGCACAGTCAGGGCCTGGATCCACCTGGGCTCTGCTGAAGGTATGGCTGGCACGGTCATGCCTCACCTCACCACCCATCTGTCAGAGTACATCAGAGCTAGAAGGAACTGAAGAGGTCACCTGGGTCAACCCTTTTTGTTTTACATGTAAAAAAACTGACTTACTAAAATATATACCTATTGCTCAGCTGACAAACTGAGGCTTCTGAGGAGAGACTGGGCCATCTCCCACCACGAGGAAAATGACAGTGCAGCCCAGAGATGAACTAAAGGGGCCTTAAAGCCTCTATCTTCCAGAAGGCTTTGCTGACCTTTCCCTGCCCGGGAAATTATTCCACATGGAATTCTGTGCAGAGTTAATGCCATACACAGTCATTTCTTCTTGAGGTCTGGCCATTTCATTTCTTAGGAAGGTGAACTCTCCTTCCCTGCAGACTGGAAGTTCCCAGAGGACAGGGAACCAGGGCTCCCCCATCAGACTGGGAGCTACCAGAAGACAGAAGCCAAAACGGACAACCTCTTCCCCAACCCAGTCACCCTCCTGGCCTCACTCAGGGATCCACCTGTTGCAGCCACCAAAGAACACACGTCTTGACCCGCCCCCTTTTCCAACCCCATTCCCACCCCAACCAGGGTCCTCACCGGCTCGCTGCCAGCCGAAGTTCATAGTCTTGGTGGCTGGTCGGGAGGACATCCAGAGAGAAAAGAGGCTGACGAGCATGCTGGCAAAGTCAGTGAGCAAGTGGGCTGCATCGGTCATGACTGCCAAGCTGTGAGCTAGGTACCCACCTGCAGGGGCAGGACCAGGGAGATGGAGGGGCCTTATCAGCTCCCCGTGGAGCCAACCTCCCAGACTGCGTGCGTGTGCAGCAGGGAAACCACGGGCTCTGGAGAAAGACCATGGATTTGGGACCTCTCCACCCATTAGCCGGGTAACCATGGGCAAGAGACTTTCTCTGAGCCCCAACTTCTGTGAAATGGGACTGACACTATCGACTTAGAGGGTGACTGTGAAAATCAAGGTCAAATAGGGCCTGAAAAGCATAGGAGGCGCTCAGGAAATGCTCTTTCCTTCTAGGCATTCAGGCCATCCCTTACACACTGGTTGTACATGATCTTGGGCAGATTACTTAACCCTGATGTGTGAGGGTTAACCCTCACTTAACTTAACTTAACCCTAGTGTGCCTCAGTTTCATCATCTGTAAAAGAATAACAACACCCACATGACCGTACAAGCTTGTCATGAGGACTGGATGAGACAACCTGCATGTAAAAGACTCAGCATAGTGAATGTTCAAGAAGTGGGGCTATTAGTAGTTTCTTTTTAATTAAGCAGGCTCCACACCCAATGTGGGGCTTGAACTCACGACCCTGAGATCAAGCGGTGCATGCTCTACCGACTGAGCCAGACAGATGCCCGGAGGCTATGAGTATTAATATGACTGGGAACATCCTGGAGAAAAGCCTTTTGGATCATGAGACTATCCATGCACCCAATTTCATTTAATTAGCCCAAAAGTTCTTACCAACGACTTCCCCAATCATGAACACCAGGCAGATGGCAGAGGCCACATAAAGCTGTCGCCGGGCCCGCTCCTTCATGGGGTCGAAGTGACTGCCAGGACCCTTCTGGGCATGACAGTAATGATTATTCTCAGTGACTAGCTCAATGGCCTGCAAGTCCAGGCCGGACGGGGGCAGTGGGATCCAGCCAGTCCCCTCCTGCCACAGAGATCCCGTGTAAGACCTGGCCAGAGAGGATGGGAGAAGGCACACTCAGCTCTGAGTTGGGGGCAAGGAGGGCTGACTCCAGTCCTCTCTCTCTGTGGGGCCTTGGCAAACGTTCCAATTTAAAGAATAGCTAAGGGCACTCCAAGCTCGACAGTCCCTGAGGAGTGACCAGAAACTCGTGTCTGGAGTGGGGTGCTGGGGAAATGACCAGTCCAGGAGTCTTGGGGTCTTAGCCCAGGGTGTTCCCTCCTCCCCCACCCCACCCGTGACAAAGCCGGAGAAGGCAAAGACCTTGGGACGTGGCCAAGGGGCAAGGCCAGTGCAGCCAAGCACGGAGAAGGAACAGAGCTCAGGCTCAGGGAGAAGGGCAGATGCCCCTCTTGTGCACTTGGGGACACAGGGCCTCCCAGGGCGGGGCTGCCCGGGGGCAAAGTGTTGGGCCAAGGGCGGGGCTCCAGGCATGCGGCTGCCCACTAGCGGGCAGGGGTCAGGATCTGTGCTCAGCCTCGAGGGGGCGGGGCGGGGGGGGGGGGGAGAGTGGTTCCCCCTGCCCAAGCTCGATTTCCCCTTTCCCTCCCCTCCCTCCGCCCCCTCTGTGCGGTCCCGGTTCAAGCCGCCGGCAAAACCGTCCACGGTAAACCGCAAACCAGGAGATGCGTCCGGTGCCGCTCAAATCCCCGCCGCTCCGCAGGCTCTCGCCTTACCGGGCTCCGGGCCTGGCGTCCACCAGATGCTGCTTCTCGGTGGGCTCCATGCGGCCACGCGCGCCGCGCGCTGGATCCGGGAAGCCGCGCGCGGCCGCCGCGCCCAGTGCGCCCTGAAAGTTGCGCGCGGGACGCTGCGCAGCGCGCGCCCACCTGCCCCGAAGGCCCCGCGCGCCGCCCCCGCCGCCCCCGCCGCCCCTGCGCCCGCGCCCCTCGCCCGCCGGCTGCTTCGCGAGGCAGCTCCCGCCCGGGCCGCGCTGGGGCCGTCCCGCTACCGCTCCGGCCGCTCCAGCCCGTCCGCGCCGAACGCTGCGCCCCGCGCCCGCCCGCTTTATCCGGCCCCGGCCACCCCGTGTGAAGCGGCTCGCTGCGCGTCGTGTGCAAAAGCCCGCGGGGAAGGGGGAGGGGAGGCCGGCTGCAAAGGGTTCCCCGGCGCTGCCCCCAAGCACCCCGTCTCCAGCGCCCCTGGGGCCCGACGAGCCGACCCCGCGTGACTTGGGACTGGGCGACGGCTGCGCGCACTCTCCCCCGCGCGCGGCTGGCCGCATCCCGCCGAGGCGTCCTCGGACCTGGGGGTTTGCGGAAATCCGCTTTGGGTCCCCTGAGAGCAGGAATGTGGCTCCTGAGGCTAGGCGTGTCTTCCCTTTAGGCTGGAGACTCCCGAGGTTGGCTGCGTTCTTCCGCTCAGGCTAGGGGTCTCCTGGGGGCGGGACATGCGTGCCCTCGGGCTGGGGCAGGAGCCCTCCTTAGGACTGGCTGTGACTGATGGACCCCTCCTAGCCACCGAAGCAGCGCCAGTTCCTGCGGTCCGCGCGCTCCGATCACTATCTGGAGTAGCTTTATCTCCACCCCTACTAGAGCCCTGTGGCCTTTCAGCAGCAGTCACCATCTGCGAGGAACGGCCACCACCACCACCCTCCCTTCCCTGCCCTGCAACAGCTCACAGAAGCCCCAGCAAGGCGCTGGACATGGTGTTCCACGGGAGAAGCTGGCCTGTCTGTGTTGGCTCGGTGCCCCGCCCCCCCAATTTAAGCTGCGTCTTCTCACGGCGGTTCCGTTCCGGGGCAGGGGGTAGGGGGTGTCAGGACGTTATGGTCTAGCCTTATGGGTGGACTCTGATAGGGGCCCATTATATAGAAAGAACTTTGGACTGCTGACCTCTCTCCCAGTCACTCCATCATCCCCAATGCCCTTGGTCTAGGTGACCATGGCCTGGCTATGTCCCCTCACATAGACAAGTGTCTGAGGTGCAAGCCACTTGCCCACACCACGGGGGATAAAGAGGGTTCCTTCAGTCTCTCCCGGACAAGAGTCATTTTATTTGGAGATCAGTGCAAGGAGTGAGGGTGACAGCACCGTGCCTACCTAGACTGGGTACCCACTGAGTGCCTTTCCACCCCCTCTGGACGCTGGGTGTGAAAAACGTTTACCTTAAGCTTTGTGCTTTTCCTGGTATAGTCTAAGAACCAGTAGATCCAGCAGTACCTGGAAAACGTGTTAAAATGTAGGTTCCCAAAACGCTGCATCAAACCAACTCAATCAGAATCTTATAACATGGGGTGCCTGGGTAGCTCAGTCTGTTAAGTATCTGACTTCGGCTGGGGTCACGATCCCAGGGTCCTGGGGTCCAGCGTCCCATTGAGGGGTCTGTTTGTCCCTCTCCCTCTGCTCCCCCCCTTACGCGCTCTCTCTTGCAAATAAATAAATAAAATCTTTTTAAAAAAAAGAATCTTATAATTTATTTGATGGAAAAATGTTTATGCTTTAAAAAGCGTATTTTTATGTCCTTCGTTTCCTTCGATGCAGAGCACATTGTAAGTTCTCAATAAATGCAGATTTACAAATTGGATTCAGATGTATATATTCATTTTATTAAAAAAATTGTCAGGGGCGCCTGAGTGGCTCAGTCGTTAAGCGTCTGCCTTCGGCTCAGGTCATGATCCCAGGGTCCTGGGATAGAGCCCCGCATCGGGCTCCCTGCTCCGCGGGAAGCCTGCTTCTCCCTCGCCCACTCCCCCTGCTTGTGTTCCTGCTCTCACTGTGTCTCTCTCTGTCAAATAAATAAAATCTTTAAAAAAATTGTCAGATTTCCTTTAAATTAATACTTTCCAAGATGCACTTTAATTGATTTGCAAGAGTTTGACCAGCCAAGACTTTGATATAGTGAAAGAGCGCTAGGTCCACTTATATTATTATATACCTGGCTCCAGAGATTGCCAGGAGGTCTACATGAATGACCTAGCAGTTCTCAGACCTCAACCTGAGGAATTTTATTTTATTTTTTTTAAAGATTTGATTTATTTGTGGGCACCTGGGTGGCTCAGTTGGTTAAGCCACTGCCTTCGGCTCAGGTCATGATCCTGGAGTCCCGGGATCGAGTCCAGCATCGGGCTCCCTGCTCAGCGGGGAGTCTGCTTCTCCCTCTGACCCTCTTCCCTCTCATGCTTTCTGTCTCTCATTTTCTCTGTCTCAAATAAATAAATAAAATCTTTAAAAAAAAGATTTTATTTATTTGACAGAGAGAGACACAGCGAGAGAGGGAACACAAGCAGGGGGAGTGGGAGAGGGAGAAGTAGACTTCAAGCCCCGCTGAGCAGGGAGCCCGATGCGGGGCTCCATCCCAGGACTCCGGGATCATGACCTGAGCTGAAGGCAGACGCTTAACGACTGAGCCACCCAGGCGCCCCCTGAGGAATTTTATTTTAAATAAATATCATTTCCGGGGGCTCCTGGGTGGCTCAGTCTGCTAAGCATCTGACTCTTGATTTCTGCTGGGGTCACGATCTCAAGGTTGTCGGATCCGGCCCGGTGTTGGGCTCCACGCTCAGCATGGTCTGCTTGAGATTCCCTCTCCCCCTCTCCCTTTGCCCCTCCTCCCACTCCAGCGCATGCTCTCTCTCAAATAAATAAATCTTTTTTTTTAAAAAGAGTACTTTATCTAAAGTGTTGAAGGATAAAATGATATGATATCTGGGATTTGTCCCCAAATAATCCCAGTGCTGGGACTGGGGAATGATAGAGAAGAAACAAATGTGTCAAAACCTGTTGAAACTGACTGATGGGTACGTTATACTATTTCCTATGTTTGAAATTTTCCGAATTAGAGGTTTAGGGAAAAATAAACCTTTTCTGGTGATTCTAGTGCAGCAGGCTATGAAACCATATTGAGGATTCATTGGACTAACCCCTTTGAAGCTTTCCTCTCGTACAGCATGATCTTTAAGTTTTTGATCAAGAACCCTTCCTACTACCCTTAAGTGTTCTGGTTTGGGAGGACAAGCAGAGCCCTTTGTGGGGCAAAGTAGATCCCATTTGCAATCAAGACATACCTCCCTGGAATTAAAACTTGACTAGCTTTGACTGCCTTCCCTCTTCTCTGTGATAAGTGACAAGATAGTGGACTGATAGGCCTGTTTCTCACGTTATCAGCAAACTGCGGAAGAAATCTGGAGGCAGAATGTGGACAGGTTGTAATACTGACTCTTGTGATTTCAAAATAATGAACACCTCTCTCTTTCTGGCTGCAAATGCCTTCGGTCTTCTATAGGAAGATACTTCAGGACTATAAAGAAAAACAAGTGTGTGATTATCAAAAAAGGACACGATAATGGCTACCTCCAAGGAGGGGGCCACATGGGACTTCCAGGGGCTGGCAATGTTCTTTTTCTTGCCTTGCACAGTAGCAACACAGAACTTCATTATGCAGCAGTTTCTTTCTTTCTTTCTTTCTTTCTTTCTGTCTTTCTTTCTTTCTTTCTTTCTTTCTTTCTTTCTTTCTTTCTTTCTTTCCTTCCTTCCTTCCTTCCTTCCTTCCTTCCTTCCTTCCTTCCTTCTTTCTTTCTTTCTTTCTTTTCTTTCTTTCTTCTTTTCTTTCTTCTTTCTCTTTTTCTTTCTTTCTTTCTTTTATGCAGCAGTTTCTTAAACTCTACAGCTTGTTTTGTTTACTTGTGTGTAATACACAATTTGTGTAGAGGCCGCTTTTAGGCAAACAGGCTTGAGCGATGGAATGTCGAAAGGGCTCACAGCAACCACCTGGCTGAATACAGACAGGCCCATCAGGCGACCCACCTCAAAATACCCATAGGCCCGAACTAGCCAATGCGCTACTTACAACGAGACACAGCTACCAAAGAGGGGAAGATTCCATACATCACCACACCTCCTCATCTCCCCCTTTATAAACAGCTTCCACCCACTGCCCCCTTGCAGACAGCCTTACCTCTGCTCCCTTGTATTCAGTAATCAGTATACTTCTATCTCCTTTGTTCTGCTACAGGTGAATTCTTGTCATCGCCTGCACCACCAGCTACCCCCCACATCAGTCGCCTCAAATTTGGGGGCTCTCATCTGATCAGGAGAGACACCCCGTTTACATACCACATTTGGTGGCCCATATGGAGAGACTTGGTGGCCTCCCCACCCAACACACATCTGGGGGAACACTGCATGAGGAGCGTTTGCTGGTCTGGGACTCTCCCCGGATTCTCTGGGAATCTCTCAGGACTTTCCCTCAGTGGACCAACCCTAGCACTCCTTGGGGAACTGAACTTGTTTCTGAGGTTCCTGCTTAAGGAGATCCAAAGCCCCGAGGGGGAACCAGTTGGACCACCCGTGGCCTGAAGGGTGAGAGATTGCCCCTTCTGCCCTTGGGAGGGACCCTTCTCTCCCTCTCCTTTCTCTTTTCAGGCCCGCTTCAGTCTAACCCTGGTAACCCTGGTACCTCCCAGATAACTGAAGCCCTGCGGCCAGGATGGCTCCCTGGTGTGGTCTGAAGGTCTAAGGTCGAACAGGTCAGACTGTCGGGCCTGTGAGGAAGGACCCCTTTCCTCTGCTTTCTCACTCCCTCCCGAGGTCTGCTCCCAAAGTCCAGCACAATTGGCTGCTCCCCCAGAGAACCCCCCATGTTAGGGACTCGGTTGGGACCTTTTCCTGATGCTGGCTGGCTCTAAGCCACCTCGCCTCTTTCAGCCTCTGCCCCTTTTCCTCTGTTTGCTAGGGCCCAGCTGCCATCTTGATCAGCGGGCAAACGTGTTCCCATGCATCTGAGTGGTCAGTCCTCCCCCTCCTTTTTCCCACCCGGTCTGGCCAAATAGCATCAGGCTCTACCTGCTGCCAGGGGACACCGCCACAGGAAGTGCCATGCCGTTTGCCACTACCCCTTTCTGTGGTAGGACACCACCAGGAGGATCAGTTGCCTCATATAGGTCTGGTCCGTTCTCAGCTCAGCAGAGCTCCTGAATGAAATGGTGACCACGAGTGGGCTCTCCATTCTCTTTGGTGAGGGCACCCCTTCGGGGATCGGCAGCCAGTCTTTCTCACAATGGGACCCCCTCTCTTCCTTTGGACTCACCTTGGGCTGTGTTCTTAAAAGCTGGACCAAATTTGACAAACTCCCAGATCAAGAGATATGACCCTCTCACGGACCTCTTTCTTATAATACTATTTTCCAGCTTGACCTCCTTTGCTGAACTTAAATGGTGGGAAGTCCCATATAGGTCTTGTTCAGTTTCATAGCCCTAAATCAGGACCTTGACCTAAGAGCCTCTTACAGAATGTGTTTGACTGCTAACCAGCCACCTCCTGACATATTGGATGCTGACTCTTCTCACTGTTCCTCCTCCCAATAGACCCAGGTTCCTCTTGCTGTCTGTGGGGGCTTCTCCCTCATTCGTTTCCTGTGTTCATGGCTATAATAATTGGAGCCAACTGTGGTTAGTCTACCTCCAAACAAGGACTTTAAGGAATATTCCCAAGCAGCTGTCAAAACTCCTTCTGTTTCAGGGATGCTTCCTGTCTTCTCCGGCCTGACAGGGACTGCCTATTCCCTCTTGTTGGTGAAAAAACATGGCGTTTGCTCATCTGTCCGAACTGGTGAGCTTTAGAACCAGGAACCCTCTTTTTCTGCCCTCTGGCAGCACATCATCTCTTCTGCCTCCTTCTCCTCCTGTTTCAGCACCACCTTGGGTGCCGCCTGCATAACTGGTTCCTATACCATCCACCGGCTCCTCCTTCTACCGTCGCTGTCAAGGAGTGAAGAGCACCCCCTCAGACTTAAACCGCCCACTTCAGATTTCCCCACCAGTGCCCCAGTTAAAAACTGGCAATGGGGAACAAATTGACTGACTTTTAAGTGAACCCAAGTGGAACGTAAGTCGGTATTTAAATTAATTAGAACCTTTATTCTACCAAGTTTTGCTGAAGGTCAAATAAGCTTGTGTTATCTCTGTTGCAATTTGTCAGAAAAATGATGACTTAAAATGATGGTTAATTTTTCTGTCTCAAAGTTTTCATGGGTAATTGTTAAGATAGTCTTTGGTAACCTGAAACTTTAAAGTTTTGCTTGGATGATAGATTGGATTGAATTCATCGGACATCTAGGTCTTTTCCAAATAGAATGGAGTGCTAAAGCATTGATTACTGAATGTAGGTTTGTGGTTTTGACTTCTTATTGCAGAGGAACTAAGGATATTTGAAGAATAGGCTTTGTGCTTAATTGATTCATAAATTTGCCATCTAAAGAATTCTGATGTAGCAGTTCACAATTGGCTACTACTTAGCTTTTGCTGGAGGCTAAGGATCCTAACAGTTCAAAATTCTGCTAAATGTAATTAAGACTGATGGAAATAAGGGAAGCAACTCTGTAAGCAGGAAAGTAAGAGATGTGTAAGAAAGATGTAAGGAACGGAAATACATTTTTGTTGAAGGGAAAAAGAAAGTAATTTTGTCCTAAAATGAAACCCGTTGTTTGGAGAGAAATGGCTTGGGACAAAATCCGAATGCAAAAGAAAGTTGTGGAAGGTTTATGAAGGGAAATCTTTGGAGAGGAATTTTATGTGTGGTCAGGACAAACTAAGATTGAAATGAGTGAATTTTATTTTATTTTTTAAAGATTTTATTTATTTATTTGACAGAGAGAGACACAGCGAGAGACGGAACACAAAGCAGGGGGAGTGGGAGAGGGAGAAGCAGGCTTCCCACGGAGCAGGGAGCCCGATGTGGGGCTCGATCCCAGGACCCCGGGATCATTACCTGAGCCGAAGGCAGACGCTTAACGACTGAGCCACCCAGGCGCCCCGAAATGAGTGAATTTTAAAAGTACACTGGTATAAGATTGAAATTCTGCTTTCTCTCTTTTAAAGAGACTAAGTTTTCTTGGATTGTTGGTCTGTTCTTGATAAGAAAATGTAAACAAAGTTTTTTCTTTCCTTTGTCTGCCCAGAAAAACCAGTTTCTATGTTTTGTCTCTAGCAGGTCTTTGATGATCTGAAATCCTATTTAGACAGGTGCTTTGAAACTTTCTACAGTTTTTAACAAACTTCACTGAGATTTGATGTGTCACAGAAATAACTGAATTTCCTTGTCAACTGCATCATAATGAACTCTCATATCAGGTCATTAACAATGTCCATTTCTGAGTTCTTTGTCATTTATAGTTATTGTTCTGATGCTTTTGCAAAATGTGTTTCATATTCAAGGAGATTCATAAAAAGGGCTTTTGACAAATACAGGTATTTGATATCTTTAAGATCATAAAACTGAAATGGGTAAGAATTTCCAGAACTAAAAAGCTGCATTCAAACTGAACAAAAATTAGTAACATAGAACTAAATGAACTGAGGAAAATGATTATAGTTTTTGTGACTCCTCTTTAAAATATTGCTGGCTCGGGCGCCTGGGTGGCTCAGTCGTTAAGCGTCTGCCTTCGGCTCAGGTCATGATCCCAGGATCCTGGAATCGAGTCCCACATCGGGCTCCCTGCTCAGCGGGAAGCCTGCTTCTCCCTCTCCCACTCCCCCTGCTTGTGTTCCTGCTCTCGCTATCTCTCTCTGTCAAATAAATAAAATCTTTAAAAAAAATTAAAAAATAATAAAAAATAATAAAATATTGCTGGCTCGGAGGCACCTGGGTGGCTCAGTCGTTAAGTGTCTGCCTTGGGCTCAGGTCATGGTCCCAGGATCCTGGGATTGAGCCCCACATGCTCCCTGCTCCGTGGGAAGCCTGCTTCTCCCTCTCCCCACTCCCCCTGCTTGTGTTCCCTCTCTCGCTGTGTCTCTCTCTGTCAAATAAATAAATAAAATCTTTTAAAAAAAATTAAAATATTGCTGGCTTTCTTGGGGCACCTGGGTGGCTCAGTAGGGTTAAGTGTCTGCCTTTGGCTCAGGTCATGATCCCAGGGTCCTGGGTTAGTAGAGCTCCCTGCTCAGTGCAGTCAGCTTGTCTCCCTCTCCCTCTGCCCCTCCCCCTGCTCATGCTCTCTCCCTCTCTCTCAAATAAATAAGATCTTGAAAAAACAAAACAAAACATTGTTGGCTCTCTAATGTTTGCTCTTCCAGATTAAGGAAACTTCCTCCTAAGATATTTAAATTTTGTTTGTTTGTTTTTTTATTTTTTATTTTTATTTTTTTTAAAGATTTTATTTATTCATTTGAGAGAGAGAATGAGAGAGAGAGAGAGCATGAGAGGGAAGAGGGTCAGAGGGAGGAGCAGACTCCCCGCTGAGCAGGGAGCCCGATGCGGGACTCGATCCCGGGACTCCAGGATCATGACCTGAGCCGAAGGCAGTCGCTTAACCAACTGAGCCACCCAGGCGCCCTGTTTGTTTTTTTTAGATAGAGAAAGCGCACATGCACGCATATACACGCACACGCATGCACACATGCAAGCAGGGGGTGGGGGGCAGAGGGAGAGAATCATAAGCAGACCTGATCTGATGTGGGGCTCGATCTCACGTCCCCAAGATCATGACCTGAGCTGAAATCGAGAGTCAGAAGCTCAACCGACTGAGCCACCGGGTGCCCTGAAGCACTTAACTTCTCTATCTGAACCTTCTGAAATTCAAAAAGTCTCAGTGAGTATTCTTTCATTCATGGCAATCATAGTTATTTTCCTAAGTTCAATAAAAATCTCTTCTCCTTGTAACAGGACACCATTGGGAACATTGGTTATTTTACAAAGGCGTTAACTGGAGTGTCATTTTTGAGAGAGACCTGAATAGACTCAGATATCACCAGACAGCTCTAAGGAAGTAAGGCTGACTTTATGAAACATGAAGCCAAAAAAACCCCTTGAAAATTTGACCTGATACCTGCTTACAGGGTTCTCAGAAACCTTACCAGGTGAGTAAAGAATGTCACTTCCTGGTAGGTGCAGGAACCTCAGGATATTTTGGGGACCTCGAGAAGAGGAATTTGCCCAAATCCACAGGTATCACAAGCATGACTGATGGCAAGTATTTGGTCTTGGCTTCTGGCCTAGAGAGGCTACTAAAAGTTCAATTGAGGTTCCTTATAAAGAGTTCCAGCAAAGCAAAAATTTTTTTAAGATTTTATTTATTTATTTGAGAGAGAGAGAGCACATGAGAGGGGGGCGGGTCCGAGGGAGAAGTAGACTCCCTGCTGAGCAGGGAGCCTGATGCTGGACTCGATCCCAGGACTCCAGGATCATGACCTGAGCCGAAGGCAGTCACTTAACCAACTGAGCCACCCAGGCGCCCCAGCAAAGCAAATTTTAAAAGATCTAAATGATCAATCACTACTCTTGCTAAGCTTCTGTAAATGATTAGGTCAAGTTTGTTAAAATTGGACTTGTTTTTCAAATGAGTTTCTCTCTTTTTTTAAATTTTTTATTGTTATGTTCATCACCATACATCGCACCATCAGTTCTTGACGTCGTGTTCCACGACTCATTGTTCGTGCATAACACCCAGTGCTCCACGCAGAACGTGTCCTCCTTAATACCCATCACCGGGCTGACCCGTCCCCCCACCCCCCTCCCCTCTAGAACCCTCGGTTTGTTTGTCAGAGTCCATCGTCTCTCATGGTTTGTCCAAATGAGTTATTCTTGATTTGCTTATCTCTGGAAATAAGGGTGATTTCAGAGAGAAAAATAATGATTCCATAGCACACCTTTGTGGATGTTAAATCCTAGCTCTGCCTGTCTCTGGATGTTTGCTGTTTGCCTGAGCTAGACAACTTGAGGTAAACTTCAGAGAAATTGCCACAGTAGCTCATGTATAGACAATCTCTGTGCTTGTTATCCTGTGGGGATAATAACAGGACCCCATGGACATATGATTATTTGAACAACTGGAAAATGGAATGGATTCCCCAACAATCGTATAACCCAACTAGCACCTTGACCAATTCTGTGTGGCTGGGATGACAAAATGGCTCCCTAAAAGCCAGAGTGTACCCCACTCCATGTGGTTAACTATGGACTTGTAGAGAAAATAGATGGCCCCACTTTCCTTATGATTGGACTGGATGATACACTTCTGGATGCCCATACGCCGGACAAATGTTCTACCATTTGACAGGGATTCCTCATAATTAGGATATTGTTAAGGCTAGACCTCAAATAAAGAGGGCTTCCTGATGGTTTTATCCCTTAGCCATATTTGTCCCAAGAACTACGTCTAACAATATAAAATTGTAAATGGAGGCTTTAGCCAAGCATACAACAGCCACCTTTAACCAAACCCAACTTATAGTCACCCACAAATTCAAAAGGTAGCCCTCCAAAACTTAATGGCCCTTGATATCCTGACTGCAGCTCAAGGAGGAACATACTTTACTAAAACAGAGTGTTATGTATATACTCCAAAGGACAAAATGTGACAGGGTTACTAACTGACATAAATACTCAAAATGGGGGGCGCCTAGATGGCTCAGACGTTAAACGTCTGCCTTCGGCTCAGGTCATGATCCCAGGGTCCTGGGATCGAGCCCCACATCGGGCTCCCTGCTCCACGGGAAGCCTGCTTCTCCCTCTCCCACTCCCCCTGCTTGTGTTCCCTCTCTTGCTGTGTCTCTCTCTGTCAAATAAATAAAAATCTTTTTTAAAAAAATACTCAAATTGGTGCTTTAAAAGATCTCTCTCTCTCCTTTAATGATTGGTTAAACTACTGGACTTGAGGAAGATTCTTGTCAACTATCAAAGGACTCTTAGTTGGGCTTCTTTTTCTTTTTGTTATTCTAATTACACAGTATGTTATATCCCTAGGGCAAACTGTCTCCGCCATTAATGACCATCAAAACCAGTACAATCCAAAACCTGACCCCTCTTTCTCAGGTAACATACATCCAAAACTTACTTCCAGGGATTGAGTATACATACCTTAACACTCTTTGCAGGACAAAAAGCCACTTGAACCTGTGTGGGCCTGGCCCCATCAAATTCACTTGACCGCTCTAATAGCAGAAAAACATCACGGCTTCTCCCCGTGGATCCATCTTTCCAGAATCAAGACTGCTCCAGCC
Organism: Zalophus californianus; assembly: GCF_009762305.2. Lineage (NCBI taxonomy): Eukaryota > Metazoa > Chordata > Mammalia > Carnivora > Otariidae > Zalophus > Zalophus californianus. The sequence continues at coordinate 19,416,047 of NC_045598.1, forward strand.
CTGGATAAGGAGCCCTCCTCTAAGTACACTGTTGGAGATCTACACCTGTTATTCAAATGACACACCTAGAGGCTTAGAGACCCATGAATCTGGCCCATTGCTAATCCCTACTCTCTTCCATTCAATCATTCTATGATATTGTCTTAGAAAACTCCCTAAATACTTTCCTCCTGAAACTCTCACCATTTCTCCTTTCCAATTCCAAGACTTTATTCTTGACCTTTTCCCTCAGGGTGACCTCTCCAAATTTACTTGGTCAGAAATCATAACTTACCTGGAGCTCTCCCCTCCCTTGGTGTTCTGCTCTCACAATACAGTCCTCACCCCTTTTGGGGCTAAGCTTTGTCTTTCTCATCATAACCTTCTTTTGGTTTCCTCCTTCTGGGGCCATGCAACGCAAGGATGGTTTTCCTGGAAAGAAACCTCCTCATGACTACTCTAACTCCTTCCCTTCTTAGGACCCCTGGCCTCAATACCCCTACTCCTAATTATTGGTCCCCCTCTCTTTAATCTCTTTGTTAAATTTGTCTCTTCTAGAATCCAACAATTCCCCCGTTGATGGCTCAACAGGGATTCCAACCCCTACCATAGGAGGGTCCCCTCCCCAAATCTCATGGACCTGGCCGCCAAGGAATTTCACTCAAATCGCCTATCCGCACATTAAGATAATACCATGCTCTGGTATATAACTGCACAGACCCCCTGATGGACTGACAAGTTTAGGTAAGGACATCTTTATGCCCCTCATTCAGCAGGAAGAAGCTACTGAAGATGAGACCTCCACCTAAATGCCAAAGATTTGTCATTGTCCATCTGTCGGGGTCGGGGATGGGGGTAGAGGCCGCTTTTAGGCAAATGGGCTTGAGCGATGGAATGTCGAAAGGGCTCACAGCAACCACCTGGCTGAATACAGACAGGCTCATCAGGCGACCCACCTCAAAATACCCATAGGCCCGAACTAGCCAATGCGCTACTTACAACGAGACACAGCTACCAAAAAGGGGGAAGAGTCCATACATCACCACACCTCCTCATCTCCCCCTTTATAAACAGCTACCACCCACTGCCCCCTTGCAGACAGCCTCACCTCTGCTCCCTTGTATTCAGTAATCAGTAAACTTCTATCTCCTTTGTTCTGCGACAGGTGAATTTTTTTTTCCATTCTTTTTTTAAATTTTTTATTGTTATGTTAATCACCATGTATTACATCATTTGTTTTTGATGTAGTGTTCCATGATTCATTGTTTGTTCATAACACCCAGTGCTCCATGGAGAATGTGCCCTCTTTAATACCCATCACCAGGCTAACCCATCCCCCTACCCTCCTCCCCTCTAGAACCCTCAGTTTGTTTTTCAGAGTCCATCATCTCTCATGGTTCGTCTCCCCCTCTGACTTACTCCCCTTCATTCTTCCTCTCCTGCTATCTTCTTCTTTTTCTTTTTTCTTAAAATATGTTGTGTTATTTGTTTCAGAAGTACAGATCTGTGATTCAACAGTCTTGCACAATTCACAGCACTCACCGTAGCACATACCCTCCCCAATGTCTATCACCCAGCCACCCCATCCCTCCCACCCCCAACCACTCCAGTAACACTCACTTTGTTCCTGAGATTAAGAATTCCTCCTATCAGTGAGGTCGTATGATACATGTCTTTCTCTGATTGACTTATTTCACTCAGCATAACACCCTCCAGTTCCATCCACGTCGTTGCAAATGTCAAGATCTCATTCCTTTTGATGGCTGCATAATATTCCATTGTGTATATATACCACATCTTCTTTATCCATTCATCTGTCGATGGACATCTTGGCTCTTTCCACAGTTTGGCTATTGTGGACATTGCTGCTATAAACATCGGGGTGCACGTACCCCTTCGGGTCCCCACATTTGTATCTTTGGGGTAAATACCCAGTAGTGCAATTGCTGGATCGAATGGTAGCTCTAATTTCAACTGTTTGAGGAACCTCCATACTGTTTTCCAGAGTGGTTGCACCAGCTTGCATTCCCACCAACAGTGTAGGAGGGTTCCCCTTTCTCCACATCCCCGCCAACATCTGTCGTTCCCTGACTTGTTAATTTTAGCCATGCTGACTGGTGTGAGGTGGTATCTCATTGAGGTTTTGATTTGGATTTCCCTGATGCCGAGCAATGTTGAGCACTTTTTCATGTGCCTGTTGGCCATTTGGATGTCTTCTTTGGAAAAATGTCTGTTCATGTCTTCTGCCCATTTCTTGATTAGATTATTTGTTCTTTGGGTGTTGAGTTTGATAAGTTCTTTATAGATTTTGGATACTAGCCCTTTATCTGATATGTCATTTGCAAATATTTTCTCCCATTCTGTCGGTTGTCTTTTGGTTTTGTGGACTGTTTCTTTTGCTGTGCAAAAGCTTTTTATCTTGATGAAATCCCAATAGTTCATTTTTGCCCTGGCTTCCCGTGCCTTTGGCGATGTTTCTAGGAAGAAGTTGCTGCGGCTGAGGTCGAAGAGGTTGCTACCTGTGTTCTCCTTTAGGATTTTGATGGACTCCTGTCTCACGTTTAGGTCTTTCAACCATTTGGAGTCTATTTTTGTGTGTGGTGTAAGGAAATGGTCCAGTTTCATTCTTCTGCATGTGGCTGTCCAATTTTCCCAACACCATTTGTTGAAGAGACTGTCTTTTTTCCATTGGACATTCTTTCCTGCTTTGTCAAAGATAAGTTGACCATAGAGTTGAGGGTCCATTTCTGGGCTCTCGATTCTGTTCCATTGATCTATGTGTCTGTTTTTGTGCCAGTACCATACTGTCTTGATGATGACAGCTTTGTAATAGAGCTGGAAGTCCGGAATTGTGATGCCGCCAGCTTTGCTTTTCTTTTTCAATATTCCTCTGGCTATTCAGGGTCTCTTCTGGTTTCTTTTTTTTTTTTTTTTTTAAGTAAGCTCCATGCCCAATGTGGGGCTTGAACTCACAACCCTGAGATCAAGAGTTGCATGCTCAGGGTGCCTGGGTGGTTTAGTCTGTTAGAAGTCTGCCTTCAGGGGTGCCTGGGTGGCTCAGTCGTCAAGCATCTGCCTTCAGCTCAGGTCATGATCCCAGGGTCCTGGGATGGAACCCCGTATCAGGCTCCCTGCTCTGCGGAAAGCCTGCTTCTCCCTCTCCCACTCCCCCTGCTGGTGTTCCCTCTCTTGCTGTGTCCCTCTCTGTCAAATAAGTAAATAAAATCTTTAAAAAAAAAAAAAAAGAGCCTGCCTTCAGCTCAGGTCATGATCTTGGGGCCCTGGGATGCAGACCATGTTGGGCTCCCTGCTCAGTGGGGAGTCTGCTTCTCCCTCTCCCTCTTGTCACTGCCCCCTGCTCGTGCTCTCTCCTCTCTCTCAGATAAATAAAATCTTTAAAAAAGAAGAAGAAGAGTCACATGTTCTATAAACTGAGCCAGCCAGGCGTCCCGCCTCAGGTGAATTCTTGTCACCACCCGCACCACCGACTTCCACCCTGTCAGTCACCCCACATTTGGGGGTCCTCATCCTCTCAGGAGAGACACCCCATTTAGACACCACAATTGATTAAAAAATAATAATAATAACTTGAGAAAGGACTGGAAATGAGAGAAAATTTTGAAAATTCAAAATTAGGGACTGAGTTAGCCTTGGAAAAACTCCCAGAAGTGAAAATGGGCAGAGGCGTGATGGGTTTATTTTATTTTTTTTATTTTTTAAAGATTTTATTTATTTATTTGACAGAGAGAGACACAGCGAGAGATGGAACACAAGCAGGGGGAGTGGGAGAGGGAGAAGCAGGCTTCCCGCAGAGCAGGGAGCCCGATGTGGGGCTTGATCCCAGGACCCCGGGATCATGACCTGAGCGGAAGGCAGACGCTCAACCAGCTGAGCCACCCAGGCGCCCCAGAGGTGTGATGGGTTTAAAGCACTTTCATACAGGGAGCTCCACAGGACACTAGTTCTGGACAATGTCACATGAACGAATAAGCTGGGAAATGCTGGGTTAAATACTCAGTCCACCAGGAAATATCAAGAGGCAGCATTTCAAACACCATGAACTAGATGTTCTGATCATTGTCTAAGGTTAAACAGTTTTCTTTATGGCAGGACTGCTCAGAGCCCTTACCTTGCTGAATGTTGAAAAAATGGGGCAGACTCTGCGGTGTTCCTCAAATGTATAAGTTGCAGTGACTCAGACCCAGTAATGTGCCTCCTCGGATCCTCTCAGCCTGACCTCTCTGCTGGCCCCTTGGCTCCTTGTTCACGGAGACCCCGGATGCTACTTCGGCTTTGGTCATGGCCTCATCCATCCCCTAGCTCTGGTGGCTGGGTGGCTGGCGTTCCCTGCATTAAGTCTGGGCTCCCGCCGAGCCGCTGTTGCGCCCCCTGTGGTGGTAGCAGCAACAGCTCCAACCTAACTGCGCCCCGGAGGCTCTGCTCCCTCCACCTGCAGTCGGGTGGGCCTTCGAGCCTCCCCCTTCCCCCGCTGCAGCTGCCCCAAGGGGTCAGGTGGTGCCACCTGGCAGGTGCAAGGGAATTAACACTCTGGGAGGCCGACTTCCATCCTGAGACAGAGACGAAATTCCCTCCCCCTTCCCTCTGATGCACTGCTTTGAGCCGTGCTGTGTTCTTTATGACCTGCTAGAAACATCTCACGTGACTGAGCGAACCGCGGTGGCGGGTGGGGGGCTCTTGGTGAAGCTGTGGCCAGCTCAGTAATGTCCCGCATGTGCTTCACTCCTTTCCTATCCCGCTGCCACTTCCCTTCACTCTGGCTGCCCCCTGGGGTCGCACCCAGGCTTCAGCATTGAGGCTTTGCTTCAGTCTCAGTGTTCTGGAGAACCAGAGAACAAGGCATTGAACCAGCTTCTTGAGGACCCCCTCTCAGGGCCAGTTTTCCATGGCGCTCCCATTGGGAAATGCTAGTTTAAAGAATTTCTTCTTTGATGGGATGGAAACCGACTGAGCCTGCAGCACACATCCGGTCAGGCCCTCTGACCCCCACCCAACGCCCCCCGTCCACCCCCTCTCTGAGCTCTTCTCTCCAGAACAACAGGCTGAATGAAACCCCCAGCTCTTTTGGTAATAACAGAAAGAGAGCACTGTGCATTTATTGAAACAACATGTAACACAAACTCAGTTGCCATCCACTATGTCAGGGATGGGCATTGACACCGGTACAGCACTTTCTAGGCCTGTCAGTGCTACCCAGCTCTCCCTCCCGGGAAAGGAAGAGGGCAGCTTTGTCAGCCTGGCTTCCCTCCCCTCTTTCTAACACCAGCCGGTCACACAATGACCAGGCATTATCATACAAAAGTTCCTTTACAAAAAGCACCAATTGGCATACATATACAAGTATATACAAAAAAAATCACATTTAAAAAATGTACAAAATATTCCATTTTGCACCAACGTAGAAAAGTGTCCTGTGTGGTTGTTTCAAGCATGTTTCCAATTCTGGTTCAGTGGCTGCTGGATACAGCAGTGGGGGTCCTACTACTAGTCCCTGCTCTCTCCCAGCAGAGAGAAGACACGCCTTCCCATTGCCCCTCCAGGGGCCCCGACCCCTCCCACCCTGGGCCTGTCATCAAGGCAGCTGGGCCCATCCCCACCCTCCCCAGTCTCTTTGCATCCAGAAGGTCTCTCCTTCATCCAGCTCCTTACTGGTGTCCTACAAGAAAAAGACAAAGAAACACAAGGTGAGACCGGGCCCGGGGGGGGGGGGGGGGGGGGCGGGGGGAGTGGAATCCAGGGCTTACCAAGCCCCAGTGACAAAATTATCAGACTCCAGTTCCTGCCTGGCCTCTGCCTTTTTAAACCAAAATAGAATTTAGTTGTCAAAACACCATGGATTGCACATCCAATACGAAACTCCAAAAGAGTATCCTGTATTTTTCAACTGGATTGGAATTTAGTTCCAATAGTAACTTGGCTTGAAAAATGATATTAGCAAACGTGCTAATTAGCAAACACGTCCTTTCTATGCGCCGCTGTGCTAAATGATGATCTCATTTACTCTTCCCTAGAATCCTTTGAAGTCAGTAATATCATGCCCCCATGTACAGATGAGCAGCCCCAGACTCAGAAAAGTTGTGAACAGCCCAAGATTATACCATTCGTCTGTGGGAAAGCTGCGATTCAGAACCCAGGCTCTTAACCACGCTCTGCAGCTCAGAGAGTTTTCTAAATGACTTGCCCGAGGGCACGTGGGTGATCAGATGCCCCCAGGGGCCCGCGGAGGCCGTGACGGAGTAAAGCCTGCAGGCTAACTGCGGTGGGCGGAGCAAACTGGCAAAGGGGGCGGCCCTTGCCCGGAGCCAGCTCTCTAGGATTAGGGAGGGGGGCGAGCATTGTTCTTCCCAAATTTTCACAAGAAGGTGGAAATCCAGATTCTTAGTTGAAATTTCCTTAAAAAAAAAAACAAAAACAGGGGTGCCTGGGTGGTGCAGCCGGTTAAGCCTCCAACTCTTGATTTTGGCTCAGGTCAGGATCTCAGGGTTGTGAGACTGGGCCTGGAGCCTGCTTGGGATTCTTTCTCTCTCTCTTTTTCTCTCTTAAAAAAACAAAAAACCTGCCCGCCCCCATCTCCTAATTTTTAAAATGTTGGCAATTAATTTCAAAAAAAAAAATTTTTTTTAAAGATTTTATTTATTTATTCATGAGAGACAGAGAGAGAGAGAGAGAGAGAGAGAGAGAGAGAGGCAGAGGGAGAAGCAAGCTCCCAAGGAGCAGGGAGCCCGATGCAGGACTCGATCCCAGGACCCTGGGATCATGACCTGAGCTGAAGGCAGACGCTTAACCATCTGAGCCACCCAGGCGCCCTAATTTCAAAAATTTTAAATGTTGTGTTGGCCAAACAAAAGATCTCAGTGGGCCAAGCCTGGCTCCTAAGTCCCTTGTCTTTTATGTCTGTTATACTGTATTTTGCCTTCCACTCAGGAAGGTCATTTAGATATAAAATGAGAGCTTTTTATTATAAATAGTTTGGGTTTTGTTTTGTTTTGTTTTCTCTAAGGATAAAGGGAACGGGACTTTACCCTCAAAAGGTATAAAACACATATTAGGACCATCACCACAGATCGGCATCACCCCCACAGTCCAGCACAGGACTTTGCCCACAGCCAGGATTTCATGTTGTTGAATGACTGAACGAACGAACGAACAAATGAAGGTAGATGAATTTCTTACCTTCTTCCTTTCTCTCTGTGGACTCTTCCTGATCTTCTTCTTCTTCAATGAACTCTTCCTCTTCCTCATCTGTGTGACAAAGAACAACTGTGTTAGGATGGGGCCAGTTCCTCAGAGGAGCTGCTCCAAGGGGCACCAGGCTGGAGACAGCATTCATCCAAAACCCTTCCCACACCCAGTTGGGACCACATGGCCATGCGGTGACATCTGTGGCCCCGGAGGTGATGAGCTTGCCATACCTAAGCTGCACAGAGGTCCTCTCCCTCCTCCCACTGGCCTCCTCCTTCCTTCCCACACCCCTCCAAAGGAGGGAGGTTCAACACACCCATTTGTTCTAGTAGCAACAGCAGCATCTATCACTTGACTTGCCAGTAACCAGAGGGGACTTTGGGGGAAGCACACTTGGTGCTTCTGCACATCCCCCAGTTAGACAGAGACACCTCACCTGGGAAGAATGGACTCCCTGGTTCTCAGGGATCAGAGTCCTTGTCTTGGAGGAATTTGCTCAGCCTTTGAAATCTGCTTGCCTAGCACTCCTTGTCCAGTTTTCCTCATTCCACAGCCTACAAAGGGGTGGCTGTGGGGTGGGGGCCACTCCTGGGGCCATCTCCTTGATAGCTCTCTGAAGCTGACAGACGGCGACCTGTGTCCTCACCTTCCCATCCTGGGACATCACCTTCAAGCTCCACTAACAGGGAACTTGTCTGTTCTCCATCCCCCACCCTCTCCCAAGCCTCTTCCTTAATGCTTTGGGCCCCTGAGGGGGTCACCAGAGAGCCAGGGCATTTGTCAAGAGTGTGTAGGGAGAGGTTTGAAAGAGTTCATGCCTCCAAAATGTCAGCTCAATTTCCAGCTACATAGCTGGGACCTGTGCGTAACTCAGGGTTTTTTGTTGTTGTTGTTTAATTATTATCACAATTAACTGCTCTTAGCAGCATCTGCCGAGCACTTACTATGTGCCAAGTGTTGTGCCAAGTGTCTTTTGTGTGTGTGTCTGCGTGTGTGTGTCTGTGTGTGTGCGCGCGTGTGTGTCTGCACGTGTGTGTGTCTGTGTGCGTGTGTGTGCGTGCGTGTGTGTATCTGTGTATGTATGTCTGCGTGTGCGTGTGTGTCTGCGTGCGTGTGTGTGCGTGCACCAAACGTCTTACATGCATTGTCTCATGGAATCCACCTCAGGGTCTTGGGAGCCGGATGGCCCTTGGTGGAGTCCTCGTGGGCTACTTACTAGCTGTGTGGCCTCCAGCAAATTACTGACCCTCTCTTGGCTTTACTTCCCTAACTACACAATGGAAATGACGATAGAAACTACCTCATAAAGTTAAATGACAGAATATAACGAGCAGGGTATTTTGGAGCTCTGAGCATAGCTTCAACACCAGATTCGGAAAGCTTATGGGACACAACACGAGACGTGCCAGTTCTGTCTTTCTCAGCTGGTCCTCGGAGCATCTCCTCTCAAAGCAATACAACACCTAGCAAAATTGGATCTGCTCTCTCTCTGTTGCCAAATAGCTACCTCGCAACTGTGTGCCCTTGAGCAAATTATTAAATCTTTGCTCTTCATCTGGTTTCCTCATTTCCCCTTATTACTTTTCCCTTATTATTGTTATGGTTGTGTTGTTATAATTATTATAGGTACTCTATGATAGAGTAATTGCAAACAGAAATGAGGACATGATACAGGTAAATTAAGGTGCCCGAGTATCAGAGATGGCAACATTAAGAAGCTGAAGCTAAGACCAGCCTGAGGCAGTAACAACTAGTTGTTGTCTAGTACCTGACAAACTCCTCTGCATCGCTCTCTCTCTCACTTTTTGCCAGAGCACCATGATGTGGTCATTATTAATAGGACCACCTCTAATTTTTAAAGGTAGAAAATGCAGTTCACGGGCACCTGGCTGACTCAGGCGGAGGAACATGCAACTCTCGCTCTCAGGGTCATGAGTTTGAGCCCCATGTCGGGTGTAGAGATTAGTTAAAATAAATAAAAATTACAAAAGAAAAAGAAAATGCAGCTCAGAGAGGGAGAGGGGCTCACCAAAGTTCACACAGATAACAAGTGGTAGAGCCAATATGTGAACTCAATCTGCCTGACTCCAGTTGCCATATGCTCTGTTGCCCCATGCCTCCCTGCAGTGGATCCGTACATAATTTACTGAGCAAAATTATGTGCCAGGTATTGTGCGGGCTCTGGGCTCATGCTGAAGTTGGCCATATGAGTTTGGCTGTTTGCTATTGTACCTGCCTCCAGGTGGGGCTCAGCGGCAGGGAAGCAGATTGCCAGGGGTGAAGGAGGGAAACAGACGTATGCCACCACCACCTCCCTTACCTGTCCCAAAGTCGATGGCCTTCAGGGCGTCTGCTATGTGCTCTAAGTCCAAAGTGAAGTAGTCCATATTTTCAAAGCCCTGTTCTGTCTTCCCCAGCTGGCAACCCTTGGAAGCTTCCACAATGCTGTGGGGGAGGAAGAGAGAAAGAGGGGGGCAGGATGAGATTTCTGGGCCTCAGTGAAAGAAGGGGTGTCTTAGCTCCAATTCATATCAGTGCACGTATGTGTGCCCACACCCTTGCCTTGCACCTAGATGCTCCCCCTGGAGGGTGGGGTATTGCCTCTCCAGTCACAGGCAGAATGGGGGGGGGCAAGAAGGCAGGGGATGCAAAGGCCAGGAAAGCTAGCCTGGGCCAAGACCCTCCCAGCCAACCTAATGCAAAGGGGGAGGCCCACTGGACAGAGATCAGAGGCCCTGGTGGGAGCTGGGGCCTTGGATCATAGTCCTGGAGAGACACTGACCTTTTGATGAGTTGCTTAGCACTCTGTGGGGAGAAAGAGAGAGCAAAGGGTTAGGAGTACAGAAGAAGTGGCCCCAAGAAATCAGCAAAACCAGTGATGGTGCCACAGATGGGCCCTTGGTGCCATTCCCTAGCCTCATTGGGACCTGCTCCCTGCCCTGAGTTGAACAGCACTTGGGTCTTTTCCTTCTGTTCATGGACTGCACAGGTTTTGGGCATCACTCTAGAACCCTTCCATTGTCATGGCAGGATGCTTGGATTTTCTGGGTATCATTCTAAACACTCTTAAACCCCCCAATCTCCAAGATGAGAATCATACCCTAATCACCTTTTTATACCCAGTCTCTAGCCCAAAGCCTGGTCCACAGTATATGCTTAGGAAATTTTTATTGAGCTGTGAAATCTTATCATTGATCCTCTTATGTACCCCCCCCCAACCCAGCAAGCTTTTCTAGGGCAGGGCTGTGTCCCATTCATCTCTATCACCTCTGCCTCTGTGGCTGACTAATAGAATGTGCTCAGTGAATAGGCTCTATGTGGACACTGCATTTTGCACCTTACAATGCCATTTCACAAACATCTCTTATGGGATCCTCACAAAATCAGTTAAGAGGAAAGAAGGGAGGAATCATTGCATGCCCATTTTATAGATGAGGACACTGAGGCTTAGAGCTTTAAATGGCTTGATGGAGCATGACTTGCACTTTAGTCAGAGCCGGTGAGTTGAAGTGACTGCCCACAGCCTCCTCATCCTGCTCACCATGAGGAAGATGGCCCCGCCAGGCTCGTCCAGGGACTGGATGGCCGTCTCCACCAGCTTAGTGGACTTGTCCAGCTGTTCCTGGTACTGCTGGATGAGGGCCTCGATGAAGCTGAGCTTTTCCTCCTGCTCTCGCGTGATCCGCTGCAGCAGCTCACTCTTCTTCTCATCCAAAATGGCATACAGTACATCAAACTTCTGGCTCAGCTCTTCCTTTACCTGGTGACTGTTCTCCTGGGGACAGAAATCTCAGAGTCACACCCTGTGGGGTCCTCCTCCCTATCCCCGGGTGTGCTAGGAGTCACAGGTCTGAAGCTGGAAGATACCTTGCTACACCTCCATTTTACAGAAGGCGAGATGAAGGCTTAGAAAAAGAAAGCACTTGCTGAGGTCTCATAGCTCCTTAGCAGACCAGTAACGTTTGGAGGCTGGTGTCATGGAGAAAGCTAGCCCCCTCCTCAAAATTAGAGACTCCAGGGTCAGATGGGGTGATTGATTCTGGGCCCCCTGTGTGCTCCCAAGTCACTCTGTCCCTCCCCCCGGCCCCCATTTTAGGATCAAGACTGGATTCAGGAAGCTCTGCCTCAGTTCGTCCTAGCAGGGGCGGAGAAACAGCTCCTCCTCCTTGAGGCTCCCTTCTCTCCAACACAGACACTGCATCTTAGTTTCCTTACCTGTAGAATAGGCATAATAATAGTATCTCATCAGACTGGAAGCATCTCATGAGTAGTAACTATGCATCCCTCCTTCCTTTGAAACCATCCTTCACACAACTCTCCATCCACCAGGAGTATGATGATCCTTTCCCCCCAATCTCATCTCCAGGCCCCACCCCAAGTGGAGATGGAAAATTATGGATGCTTTTGCGGAGATAGAAAAGTTTCCTTCTGCCTCCGCAGTCTATCTACTCACAGTGTGGTCCCTGGACCAGCAAGCTGGGCAAATCCCGCGAGTTTGTTAGAAAGAAATGCAAAACCTCATGCCTCCCTCCAGACCTACTGAATCAGAACTTGAATTTTAACAGGATCCCGGGGTGATCTGAATGCACTTTAAAGTTTGAAAAGCTTTAGTCTACCACACCCTGAAGACAATGCTCTGAAATCTGCCAGTGCTGAAGAAATACTAAGAATTATTGCTGGGATGCTCCTTGAAGTCAGGAATCAGGTCTGTCTTGGTCACCACCCCATCCCCAGAGCCTTTGATGGGGCTTGACACACAGCTGTGTTCCAGAAGCATTTGGTAAATGAGTGGATGAATGGATTAGTTGGTCCTCACTCCACCATCCCCTCTTGAACACCCCAGCCTCCAGGCCCCAACCAGTAGCTACCACTCCCAGGTGAGCCTTCACTCCAGAGACCAGGCTGCACCGAGAGGCTTCGGACCACAGACAGAGCTCTTTTCCCCCTCACCTTGGTCACTCGACAGGAGTCCTCCAGCTGAGTGATGATGGTCTGCACACGGTCGTTCCCCGCCACCAGCATGGAGATACAGTTACTTAGCTCAGTCTAGATGGTGGGGCGGGGCGAGGGGGGGGGGTCGGATCAAGAGAAGGAGAAACAGAAATAGTCTCAGGGCCTGTCTTCTCGGGAGTGGCACCCTCCTTCCCCTCTCTGCTAGAAAGAGCCTCTTTCTGAGGTGCTGCTCAGGTCCAGAGCAGAGAACATCAGGGAGATACTGCATCCCTGATATTACAAATGAGGCCCAGAAAAGTGGACATGAGCAAAATACAACAGCAACGTACTGTCAGAGGAGGAGTTTGTTTCTAGGAAAGAAGGGATGCAGAAAAGAAATAGAGTTGGAGAGTTCTAGAAGAGAGAGATCAAGAGAAGAGTGGGAGGCAGGGAAAAATGTACGGAAAGAGGGGCCACCGCTTACTGCATGGGCAGGATGATGGGACTCCCACAGGCCTGGGGGCCCCGGGGGAAGGTTCTCGGCCACTTTCTGCCGCAGGAGAGGTAATCAGCACAGGAAGAGGTATCTGGGGCCCGAGGCACCCTGGGATTTAGAAGTCGTGGCCTGAGAGGACCCTGGTGGCCTGACCCAGGGGTCTGTTCTCTCCCCTGTGGCCACACCCAGGTGCTCTCAAGTGGTATAAGTATAACCCATGAGCTCAGCCACCTCCCTCTGTGGCCTGGGAAGTCCCTCCAGAGGGACTATTCCTGAAAGGCCGGCTCAGCAGAGGGACAGGGATCAAATCCACATCCTGAATCATCTGGCCGTGCCCCACAGGCCCAGGCTGGGGGTAGAGGCAGCACTGGCCAGTACCTTCTGTCCCTGGAAGACGCTCTGCAGCGGGGCCACCTCACAGGCCTGGTGAGCCCCAAACACCTTGCACATGGAGCACGTGGGCATCTCACACGTGAGGCAGTAGATGTTGATTTTCTCGTCTTCGTGCTCCTTGCACATGGGGTGGCTGCCCTTCTGCAGGGGCCGACTGCAGTGGAGAAGAATCGCAAATCAGACCGGGGGCGGGGGCGGTGTCCAGAGTCCCTGTCTCCTCTCCAGCTCCAGGGGACCACCCCGGATCTAGAGCCTGAGCCCTCAGTGACTGGCTTCCCCAGTCCTTTTCATTTTCTGGAGACCCAGAAGCAGGAAAGCCAGCGACACCAAGACTGTCCTCAAATCCTCGGACTCCGAGGCCAGTGATAGAGTTGGCCTTCGGCCCCACCAGAGCCGAACATGGGAAAGCTTATAGAATCCCAGGGTTGGGACGGGAGACATTTTTGAGAAGAGGAAACTACACCCCAGAAAGGTGAATTGACTTGCCCAAGGTCACCCATTAAGTCAGGGCGGGGTGGGGGGGCAAGAGCGCACTTGCTCTAATTATAGTCCCCATAGCGCTTGGTTACGGCAGGCCGGACTCTGAGCAAAGTAATTTATACTCATGGCCTCACTGATTTCTATATTTAATCCACCAGGCTGTAACCACCATCGAAGCAGGGAAACTTGCTGGTTCTTCTCATCTCTGCTGTGTATGTGTGGCAGGGAGGAGGTGGTGATTCAGTGCAGGTGGAGAGAATACATCAGTAAGCATGCCATGAGGGCGGCCCCAGGCTCCGAGAAAGAAGAAATGTGTGGGCCCCAAGTCACACGACCAGAACCCGGGCAGCCCAGGGATGGCTAACAGCTCAGCCCTAAGCCTTGACTTAAAGTCGAGAAGGTTTTTTTCCCTTCCTAAACACACATTCTTAGAATGTTTTTCTCCCTCGGTCGCATTCTCTACTTAGGGACTCCGGTATGTTGTGTTTCTCTCGGGGCATCAGTTACTTCCCATCTGAGGCTCAGTTTTGGGGGGCTAAGTCCTCCCTCCCCAGCTAGACTCTACACTCATTTAGAGCCAACCCCATGTCTACACTGCTGCTGCTTTCCCAGCCCCTAACCCAGCAAGCATCTCACAAATGTCAGTGATGACTGTACCCCGCCCATGTCAACGCCTCACCTCTGAACAGCCTTGCACAACTGGTCACACCCCAGGCATTATTACCTCTCCAGGTTCTTAAATAAGTCCCTTTCCAGACTTAGCTTTCATCTTTGAGCCCAGGGCCCCTCCCGCTGGCAAGGGGTCTCCCTTTGCCACCTGGCTCTACCCCCGCCCGGGGAGGGGAGGTCCGGAATGGCAGTAACTGCAGAGGTGAGGTAAGATCCTGAGGGTCTGGTGCCCATGCCCACTGCCATCCCCGATGCCCATTCTCCCAAGCCCAGGCATCAGCACCTGGGTTCAAATCCAGACTGTTCTGCCACTCACTCATTTTGTGACCTTGGGCAAGTGATTTCACCTCTCTGAGCCTTGGTTTTATCCCAAAGCTACTGGGATGTGTGTAGAGCTTAGCACAGAGGAGACCCTCCAAAAAGGGCAGCTCTCCCTGCCATTCGACTATGAGGAAAGGCCCCGAAGTGTTCAGACATAACATGCTCTTCATAGGTCGACCCTTCGGGGCTGGGGGCTGCCATACTTAGGGGCCATATTGATTTTATTATTATGAGAATGATCAGGGGCGCCTGGGTGGCTCAGTCATTGGGCGTCTGCCTTCGGCTCAGGTCATGATCCCAGGGTCCCGGGATCGAGCCCCACATCGCGCTCCCTGCTCCGCGGGAAGCCTGCTTCTCCCTCTCCCACTCCCCCTGCTTGTGTTCCCTCTCTCGCTGTGTCTCTCTCTGTCAAATAAATAAATAAAATCATAAAAAAAAAAGAATGATCAGCACTCTATCTGCACTTTTGTAATGTTGAACTCTAGCAACACAGAGGCAATACCAGTTCAGAACGTTCACCATGGAGTAGTTAGACAGGCTCCCTCCCAGCTTCACTGCTTGCTGAGTAGCCCTGGGCAAACCTCTGACCCTCTCTGCGCCTCCATTTCCTCACTGGAAAATGAGGGTAAGAATGCCAAATGGATTACTGTGAGAATTAAACGGGGGTCATGCACGGAAAATGCTTAGTACGGCGCTGAGACACAGGAGGTGCTCCATAAATATTTGATACGTTTAACATTTCCCATCAAAACCCTATTTGAGAGTCACAATAACAAACCTTACCGTCCTCTTCTGCAGACAGGGAAAATGAAGTCCCAAAGATTCACTCAAGTTCCCACAGTGTCTTAGTGACAGTCGGACTCACCAACGGTTCGCCCGGTGAGGGATTTTTCTCCCTAAGACTGGTCTGTCCCTTGTGCTTGGGCAGGACACTGCCTGCAGGCAGCACTGGGTGACGGTTTCAGACCAAAGGGCCTGAGGGCAGGAGCCTGGAAGTCTTGTCCGGATTAGTAAAGAGCCCCCTGGTGGCCGTGTCTCTCCCCGGGTTGAGGCCACACTGCACAAATTGCGTTCCCACAAGTTCTACCCAGGATGGAGCTGCTATTTCACAAACAGGGAGGCTTGGGGCCAGATCTATGAGGCTGTTCTCTGCCATTTCTCTTCCCGGCTGGGAAAGCTTGGGCAATTGACATCACCTCTTTGAGTCTCAGCTTCCTCAACCGTGAAATGGGGATGATGAAGGTCGTGACTGGTCCACAGGATTGCTGTGGATCAGCAGGAGGAAGCTTCCCCAGGGCCCGTGATGACAGCTATTACCTTCACTATAGAGAGACCCTGCTGTGTTCTCTCTGGGTGCTTTTCTCTGCTTGTCGCGGCCACTTAGCTGGCCCCAGTGCGTCCCTCTCCCTGTCACATCTCACCCTTCCCCTGGTTCCTGTCTCAGTCTCTCCTGGGAGGGCAACCTAATGTGTGGGCTCTTCCTGTTCACTGAGTGACACTGAGAGCCCGTGCTGGGGGATAGAGATGAGCCTCTGCTCTGCCCAAGGAAGAGAGAGATGGCTCTCTGGACTGGGGAGTGTAGCTCTTGCAGCCAGAGCACTGGATCCCTGGCAGATGGGAAGAAGCCTGGGAGAGCTGGGCCCAGACCGGCTGGGGAGGAAGGATGGGCTCCCGGCAGCCGGGCGGACTGACCTGGAGCACTCCTGCTTGTAGATATCAATGATGTTCTCCACCAGCAGATTCCTCTGCAGGCCGTACACTCCATGACGATCCATGATCACCTCGTGACGGCAGGAGGGGCAGCGGAAACGGCCTCCAGACATGGACACGGAGCCAACCCGGTTGGTCCAGAAAGGATTTGCGGCCTGCAGGTGGCAAGGGCAGAGGTGAGGCCTGGGACAGTCTCCAATTGTCCTTCTTCCTGCTTCCACCAACCATTCATGTCAAACCATTTGACCTGGAGCTCCCCATCCTGAGATGAGAGCCAGCCCACTTACAACGGGGAGCACCTGAGAAACACCTAAGCAAGTTTCGGAGTCAGACATAGGTTCAAGTCACGGTTATCCTCTGAATGACCTTGTTGCCCCAAGCCTCCAACCCATTCACTCAACGGGCATTATTATTAGACCTAGCTCATAGGGCTGCTAATTCAAAGATAAAATTGTGAGACAACATTTTGTAAAGTGCTTCTGGGAACCTTGAGTCCTGCCTCCCTGCCAGGCCACTCCTCCCATTCCTTTGTCAAGGAGATGGATCCCCTCCAGCCCCATATTATAGGGAACCAGCCTCAAAGAGGGAAGATGCCTCTACTGCCCAGGGCTTCCTGGCCTCCCTCCTCCTCCTAAAGCTCTGGGCCGCCTGCCACCAGGGAGCTGGCTCCAGCCCCAGAGGTCTGGTTTCTCTCTCCTCTCCGCCTGCCTCTCCCACTTATCGCTTGAGGCATTTGACTCCTGATTGGAGAGTCGACTGCGGGCTCAGGGCAGCGGTGGGGGAGCTATGGGCAGGGTGGGAATGGGAAACAGGCGTCCTGGAGGAGGAATGGGGCAGCCAGAGCCGCCGCCCCTGAGCCCCCTTCAGCCCAGAGGCCTCTGCAGGGGCTTCGCTCTGGACGGGAGAAAGCCAGCCCTGGTTTAGAAGTCCTGGACTAAGAGACAATGGCTTTCACCCCAGGAATACTGAGCGGCCACCTGGGGCCCAGGACCTGGCGCTGCCCGGCACTGACCTGGAAGATGTCATTGGCACACTTCCGGCAGAGGTTGTGCTGACAAGGCAAGATGACCACCGGCTTGGTAAACATCTCCAGGCAGATAGGACAGATCAGCTGCTTCTCCAGGTTCTCCATGGGGTTCCCATCCTGGATCAGGCTTGATTTATAATCCATATTGTCAGGAGGTGTGGGGGTTCACCTGGCTGCCTCCTTCACCTGCCTCGCTCTACGTAGACCTGGGTTCTTGCCTTTGTCACAAAATACCCACCCAGAGCCTCTTTGTCTTCTCCTGGTGCCCGAATTCTGTCTTGGTCTGAGGCCCCTCTGATATTTATAGCTGGGTCTCGGTCACATGAGCCCCAGGAGGGGACCAGCTGAACATTCCGATGCCAAGTGGCTGGCTGGGGCTTGAGTTTCCTCCAGGCCTGAAAGACAGGCCCTCTCAAATCACATGTAGGGATGAGCAATGGCTGTTCTCCCGAAGGAGGGTCGTAAACAAGAACAGCCTGTTCGTGGGCAGGCGTGGCGGGGAGGACAGGGTACCCGAGTTTTCCCCAGAAACTGGTCTCCCATACCAGGCTGGTAAGCCAGCTAGGGGCCCCAAGAGTGAGCCACTAGGATTTGCAGGATTAATAGGCCGTGATCCCTCACTGACCTAAACCCCCTCCTCTAGAGTACCGACCGAGTAGCTCCCAAGAAGAGGGGTCAGGGCAACCCCTCTCTCTGAGCCCATCCTTGAGCACAGAATATTGCTAGAGACCTTGAGACCCCACCCCAGGTAGCCCATCCCTCCTGCATCCCTGGCCACTAAGTTCACTCTAACGTTGAAAGGGTTTCCTTGAGACATAATACTTGTTTTATAGATTTTGACCCTGCGGTCCAGAGAAGGAAAGGACCTTATTCAAAGTCACTTGGAAAGCCAGTGGCAAAGCCAGGAATCTTTTTCATTCATTGGACCTTTCTCTGAGTACTAACCATACATCAGGCACCAGGTGACCGATAAGTGAGTAATCCTTTTCCCTACCCTGAGAAGCTCACAGCCCAGGGAGGGAGGCAAACAGAAATAGCTCTTATGGGGTGCCATGAAGCCTTATCTGGACACTTAGAGGTTTTCCAGATGTTCCCCTCTGCTCTCTGCACAAATTTTAAATGTTTCTCTATGTTCTTCTGGACATCTTCTGTGTTGGCAGGTAGAAGTCACTAGAGTAGTTCTGATGGCTATTTTTGAGGTAGAATCTCAGGCAAAAGGTTATAGGGTCCAGCCACTGTCGGGTGCTGGGGCAAGGTGGGAGCAGTGACAGCGGGCCTCAAGGATGGGCCTAAGGGACTGTGGAGCATACAAGAGTATCGGGGTCTCACAGAAGGAGAGCAGTAGGAGAGAAAGTTAGATCACCTCAGCCCGAAGAAGAGTTGATGGTTAAAGCCATCATCTAGTGAGTAAGGGGTGAGGGGAGGAAATGGGGGCAAGAACCAGTCATAGAAAGAGGAGGAGGCCCAGAGGGCAAGAGGCTGGGGAATTTTTTTTTTTTAAAGATTTTATTTATTTATTTGAGAGAGAGAGAATGAGAGACAGAGAGCACGAGAGGGAAGAGGGTCAGAGGGAGAAGCAGACTCCCCGCTGAGCAGGGAGCCCGATGTGGGACTCGATCCCTGGACTCCAGGATCATGACCCGAGCCGAAGGCAGTCGCCTAACCAACTGAGCCACCCAGGCGCCCCGGGAATTTTTTTTTTTTAAGGTTTTATTTTTAGGTAATCTCTACACCCAACGTGGGGCTCAAACTCACAACCCCGAGATCAAGAGTCGCACGCTCTTCCAGCTGAGCCAGCCAGGTGCCCCATGAGGCTGGGGAACTTTAAGGAGAGGGTGGTCCCCGCCAAAATGCTAATGGCTAGTTTTTGCTGAGCACTTACCCAGTGCCAGGCACCGTGCAAAGTGCTTCGTGCGAGTTATTTCATTTTATCACTGCAAAAGCCCACAACGTAAGAACTGTTTTATCCCCATTCCACAGATGAGGAAACTCCAGTACAGAGCATAAAATAACTGGCATGAAGTAACACAGCTTGCAAGAAATGGCTCTAGGACATGAACCCAGGCTTGCTTGACTCAGGAGCCCAAGCTCCTTTTTTTTTTTTTTAATAAAGATTTATTTATTTATTTTTAGAGAGAGAGAGAGCCTGTAAGCAGGGGGAGGGGCAGAAGGAGAAGGAGAAAGAGAGGAACAGACTCCCTGCAGAGCGCAGAGCCCAGCGAGATGTGGGGCTCGATCCCACAACCCCGAGATCAGGATCAAGCCGAAATCAAGAGTCTGAAGCTCAACCCACTGAACCACCCCGGTGTCCCCCAAGCTCCTCCTATCTCTACTGAACTTCAGGTCAACGCTGCCAGGCCAGCTAGGGGTTGGAAGAGGGGGAGGGTTGAAAAAAGGCCATCCCTTCTTCCTTGCTCACACCTCAGTTTTGTTCAGATATCAGACAGCACCGTTCTCCAGGCAGGTGGACCTCTCCAAGGCCACACGAGACTAAAGCTTAAACCTATCATGGTAATCCCATTGCCTTTTGCCTAAGTGATATAGGTATGGCCTGGGAGACCCAAGGTTCATGGAAGTGGGCTAAAGATAAAGGATTTCCTCCCTCATAAAAAGTGCAGTGCAAAAGGAAAGCTTCATTCTTGCCTTTGAATGGAGCTGTGAGAGGGTGGGGCAGCTAGCTTGCAGCCAAGGGGGGACAAGTCTCAGGGAGACATCCACTCCCTGAAAACAGCAAGGAGAGCCTGTAGAAAGCACAGGTGACATTGATGCAGTCACTGTGCTACTGATTTGCCCATCCCTGGACCTGCCCCCCTCCTGACTATCTAAGATCTGCGATAACAAATGTCATCATAGTGTAATTACTCTGTTACTTGCAGCAGAGAACACTCTGTATACATTCAAGACT
The DNA here is from genome assembly GCF_009762305.2 of Zalophus californianus. NCBI lineage: Eukaryota > Metazoa > Chordata > Mammalia > Carnivora > Otariidae > Zalophus > Zalophus californianus. Next base: position 19,436,159 of record NC_045598.1, read on the forward strand.
CCACCTCCTAGATGCCGATGATTCTCACAGCTCTAATTCCAGTTCAGACCTCTCTCTCCCTTAAGCGGAAAATTTGTTGGAGATCCTTCCTGGGATGTCCCAACAGCACCTCGAACTCCTCATACCCGCAAACAGAACGCACCATCTTCCCCCAACACCTAGCTCCTCCTTGCATTTTCCTTGCCTCGTGTCTCAGCCAACAACGCCACCATTCATCCATTTTGCACAGACCAAAAAGCTGAGAGCTCACCTTGGGCTCCCCGTCCCCCCCCCCAATTGCACACCTAGTCAATCTCTGCATCAAACATGGGTCCATCTTTTCTTCCCACCTGTCATCTTATCATCATCTGTTTGTGAGTCTGATTCTCCCTTTGGACCTTGAAGACTTTGAGGGTAAAGACTGTCTCTGTTGATTCTGTACCCCCAGTACCTGGCACACAGTAAGCACTCAACAAATACTTCTTCTTTTTTTTTTTTTTTAAAGATTTTATTTACAGCGCCTGGGTGGCTCAGTTGGTTAGGCGACTGCCTTCGGCTCAGGTCATGATCCTGGAGTCCCGGGATCGAGTCCCGCATCGGGCTCCCTGCTCAGCGGGGAGTCTGCTTCTCCCTCTGACCCTCTTCCCTCTCGTGCTCTCTATCTCTCATTTTCTCTCTCTCAAATAAATAAATAAAATCTTTAAAAAAATAAATATTTTATTTATTTGACAGAGGGAGACACAGTGAGAGAGGGAACACAAGCAGGGGGAGTGGGAGAGGAGAAGCAGGCTTCCCACTGAGCAGAGAGCCCCATGCAGGGCTCGATCCCAGGACCCTGGGATCATGACCTGAGCCAAAGGCAGAGGCTTAATGACTGAGCCACCCAGGCGCCCCTCAACAAATACTTCTTTTTTTTTTTTTTAAAGATTTTATTTATTTATTCATGAGAGACAGAGAGAGAAAGAGAGGCAGAGGGAGAAGCAGGCTCCCAAGGAGCAGGGAGCCCGATGCGGGACTCGATCCCAGGACCCTGGGATCATGACCTGAGCCGAAGGCAGACGCTCAACCATCTGAGCCACCCAGGCACCCTCAACAAATACTTCTTTTTTTTTTTTTTAAGATTTTATTTATTTGACAGGGAGAGACAGCGAGAGCAGGAACACAAGCAGGGGGAGTGGGAGAGGGAGAAGCAGGCTTCCCGCTGAGCAGGGAGCCCGATGTGGGGCTCGATCCCAGGACCCTGGGATCATGACCTGAGCCGAAGGCAGACGCTTAACGACTGAGCCACCCAGGCGCCCTCAACAAATACTTCTTCAATGAGTGGACTAGTGAATGAGGGAGAAATAGGGTCACTGTCAGACTTGGGAAAGATTAAGGTACCTGAGCGAGTTTGTTTTGGCTGACACATTGGAGAGAAAGTACTGGAAGATTGGAAGGGGGGTGATGGAGTGAACAATTCAGGCCTCAAAAAGGAGAAGGACACTCTATGTCTTGAGTTGGGAGGACAGGAAAGAGGAGAGGATGGAGGTGAGAATCAGGTGCTGGGAAGTGGAGAGAAAGGTTGATGACCTCGGTCAAGAGGGAGTTGAGGCCAACTTCTGAGGCTCAGCAGGGGGACGGGGAGCATGAGTGGGCGGACCAGCCAGTGCAGGAGGAAGTGCCCTAGAGAGGGCTGGAAGGGCTGTGCCTCACTGGTGTTTCATAACCACAGCCTTCTATTTGTGAGGAGCCATTCACATGGTTGTGTTGACTTTGTCCAGCCACACTTGGCAGTCCGGGTGCAAAAGCCACACAAATGGACAGTGGGATCCGCTCCATCCTGGGCCTCAGCCAGGCCAGCGCTGCTGAAAGTCAAGAGGTGAGGAAAGGGGAATTCCCACGTGGGCCATGCTGGGCATCAAAACATGTCTTGTCACTTAATCCTCCCCACAGCTCTGCGAGGGTGGTATTATGATCTCCATTTTTTCCCCGGGGGAAACAAGATTCAGAGAGTTAATTGGCCTGGCCAAAGTCACACAGCCCAAGCAGCAGAAAAGAGCTGGGGTTCACATCCAAGGTGGCCTGCCTCCTAACCCAGTGCTCCTCACGCTGAAGCATTTATTGAGTGCTTATTGCGGGCCAGGCATTGTGCTAAGCCCTTCCCATCCATCCTCTCCTGTTCAGTCATCAAAATAATTCAGGCACACGTCATGATTTTCCCTGTTTTGCAGCTGAGCAAAGAGGCTCAGAGAGGTTAAGTCACTTGGCAAAGTACCCAGCCAGTAAGTGGCAGAGCCAGGATCAGAGCCAGGAAGTTATAAACTAGTATCATTACCAGTTGCTGGAACATACTAGAAAGCTATGGACTGACAGATGAAGAGACAAACAAGGAGTGTCAGCGGTGCATCTGATCCAGAGCTTTTGACTACTACATTTTACTGCTTCCCTCTTTGCACATCTCCTTGCTTATTTATTTATTATTAAGCTTTAATTTATTTGAGAGAGAGAGTGAGTGAATGAGAGAGAGAGAGTATGAGCAGGGGAAGGGGCAGAGGAAGAGAGAGAACCTCCCTCTGAGCAGGGAGCCCAATGTGGGGCTCAATCCCAGGACCCTGGGATCACGATCTGAGCTGAAGGCAAACACTTAATTGACTGAGCCACCCAGCTGCCCCAATATTTACTTTTTTTAAAATTTTTTTCAGTTTTACTCTTTATTAATGAAAATTTCAAACACCCAGAAGTAGAGAGAATAGTATAATGAACTCATGTAACCAAACCCAGCTTCAACTGTTACCAACAGTTCCCCAATCTTACTTCATCTACACCCTCACACACTTCTTTTGTCTGAAATATTTTTTTAAACATTTTACTTATTTATTTGACAGAGAGATACAGAGCGCCAGAGAGCACAAGCAGGGGAACTGGCAGAGAGAGAGACAGAGGGAGAAGCAGACTCCCCTCTGAGCAGGGAGCCCAACGTGGGGCACAATCCCAGGACCCTAGGATCGTGACCTGAGTTGAAGGCAGACACAACTGACTGAGCCACCCAGGTGCCCCTTGTCTGAAATAACTTAAAGCAAATCTTAGACATCAAGTAATTTCATCCATAAATACTTCAGTAAGCATTTCTAACCGATAAGGATTTTTTTGTACATAATCACAATGCTGTTATCATAGCTAACAAAAATAACAAGAATTTCTTAATATTATCTAGTTTCCAAACCATTTTCAGGGGACGCAGATTACCTCAAACGTCTTTTTACAGTTCGTTTGTACAAATGAGATCCAAATAAGGTCTTATACATGGCATTTTGGTGAATTTATCTCATTGATCACTTTTAATCTATAGTAATTGCCTTCCCTCCCATTCCTCTGTGCCATTAATTTGTCAGAGAATGATTCAGGGTGTTATGATTCTCATTTGGACACATCGGGAACTGAAGTTCAGAGAAATCAAGTGACTTGTAGAACATCACCCTGCTGAGAGACAGACGTCATTTGGGACTACCCCCAAAGTCTGTTACTCACAGGAGGAGCTTAATGCCCAAGGGGGTCCCAGCTGGGTAGGGGCCAGGCAAAGCGGTGGGGGCAATGGGCTGGGCCTGGAGAGGAAAAGGAGAGTTGAAAGATAATAATAATTATGGCACTATTATTTTTGATTGATTGATTGCTCGTGGCTGGGCCTCTACTAAGAGCTTCATGGCACTATTTCATTCAGTCCTCACAACAACCATCAGTAGGTCATACTTATCCCCATTTTACACTTGAGGAAAACTGACGCACAGATTGGCATATGGAATTGCCACAAGTTCCACGGCTAGTGTAGGCAGAGCTGAAAGTGGCCGATTTACCTCCACCTTCTATCCTGTTTTTGATTGTCACCAGAGAGAGGACTTTTTGGAAACCTGAGATTTTGAGGCCTGTTGGTTGGAGAAGACTCCGCCAGAGACTGGCAATGTGATGCCCAACCAGCCACACCCACCTTCAGTTTCTTGTTTGCCAGCTGGAGTGACCATTAAGAAATGCTCCCTGAGGGTCCCTCCGTGTCCCCAGTGGCTGGGTTCTCGGAGGAGCTCTTCCAGGGATGGATGACTGGCTGACGCAGCCTGGGGGCGGTGATGCTGGAGAGGAAACCACCCTCCATCTCCCCTTTCATTTCCACATAGCTTGGGGCTTGCTTCATTGTTTCCTTGGTACATCGTGGATCGGATCCCCTCCACGTGTGTGCTGTTCTCGCCCCGGCCCCCATGACCTTCCCAGGAGGGTGGGCGCTGCCCTGCCTCTTCCCGTGGATGTCCCCGCGAGGCTCTGTGGTGCCTGAGCGCCCTCAGAAGAGGACGGGGGGAGGACAAAGACTGTTTTTCTTACAGCTTGAGATCTCTGTCACAAGCTTCAGTGTCATCCTCAACAAAGAATCATCCCAAATCACAGGATCAAACTGATAGGTCCTTCATCCAGAAGCTAAAGACAGAACAGTTGGCAGAAGCAGGTCGGTGGGGTCTGGGGTGTGATGCAGCGCCCCAGGTGCCAGGGCAAAGCCCACTGGGCCTGGCCCACGTGCCGTGGGAGGAGAGCAGAGTGTTCTGGGCTCTCACCACTCAGGGCCGGGAGCCCCACACACCTCTTCCACTGGCCTCAGGTCCAGACCACCACTGTGGGCAGCTATGAGGGCTCTGGGGTGTGGATGGCCTTTAGAGAAATGGACTGCCCCAGGGGATATGGGACACCTAGAGGGTCTGGAGGGGCTCTGCACTGATGATCCCAAAATAAAGTATTGAAAGTGCTTTATACACTGTGAGATGCAATTGTCCCTAATTATAAGGCCCTTGAGAGCAGAGCAACTACAGAGAGGCTGCCCAGGCACCGGTGGATCTGAGTTCAAGTTCAGGCTCCTCTATATATCAGCTCTGTCACCTTGAGTGGATTACATAACCTCTGTGTCTCAGTTTACTCGATTGTAAAATGAGAGTTGGATCAAGTAATGATATCTCTAGTCTTTTAACCCAAGAGTCTAGGATTCTGGGTGACTGCCCCCCCAACTCTATGGCTCGCTGAAAATCAATGGCACAGAGGTAGGAGTCCACTTGCCAGCGTGTGGCACATATTTGGCACATGACAGACACTTGAAAAACACTGTTGCTAATATTTTCACAGTCAGGGGAATAATATGGGCTGGCATTTACTGAACAGTTACTATGAATAACCCCATGGTCTGTGTATTATTTATTGCTGCAGAACAGATTTTCCCAGAACTTAGCAGCTTAAAACAATACTAAATGTTGATTATCTCAAATAGTTTCTGTGCATCAGGAATTCAAGAGCAGCTAAGCCGGGTGGTTGTGGCTCAGTACTTGTAAGGAGGTGGTAGTGAGGATGTTGGCTGGGGCTGCAGTGCAGTTTATCTTAAGACTTGCCTGGAGGGACACCTGGGTGGCTCAGTCAGTTAAGCATCTGTCTTCAGCTTGGGTCATGATCTCAGGGTCCTGGGATCGAGTCCCACATCGGGCTCCCTGCTCAGCGGGGAGCCTGCTTCTCTCTCTCCCTCTGCCCCTACCCCTTGCTCATGTGCGCGCGCTCTCTCTCTCTCTCAAATAAATAAAATATTAAAAAAAAAAAAAAAGACTTGCCTGGAGCTAGAGGGTCCACCTCCAAGATGGCTCACTCACATGGTTGGCAAGTTGGTGCGAAGCCTCAGTTCCTTAGCATGGGTACCTCTCCACCGGGCTGCTTGAGCATCCTCAGAGCATGGTGGCTGACTTCCCCCAGACAGAGAGATCCAAAAGAGCAAACAGTCTTTTATGACCTAGCCCCAGACATCACACACTATCATTTCCACTATATTCTACTGGTCACGCAGACCAACCATGATAGGGTGTGGGAGGGGACCACACAGGGACATGAATACCAGCAGGCAAGAATTACTGGGAGCCATCTTGGAGGCTGACTATCGCGGTCTGCTCTAAGTGTTTTATAGCTATTAATTTATTTATTAATTCATGAAGTTGATACTATTATCATTCTCATTTTATAGAAAAAGAAATTGAGTCACGGAGAGATTTAGGTAACTTGCCTGAGGTTATACTTCTAGGAAATGGCTTGGGACATTGTTGTGGACTTAATGTCAGTGTCTCTCCAAAATTCATATATTGAAGTGCTAACCCTCATTGTGATGGTATTTGGAGATGGGGCCTTTGGGAGGTGAGGATTAGTGCCCTTAGGGTCACAAGAGCGCCTGCACCCTATCTCTCTCCTCACGCACACGCCCTGAGGAAAGGCCATGTGAGCACGCAGCAAGCTAACAGCTGTCTACAAGCCAAGGGAAGAGGCCTCAGAATGAAGCCCACCTTGCCTGCACCTCTTTCTAGGACTTCCAGCCTCCAGAACCATGAGAAACAAATTGCTGTTGTGTAAGCCCCCTAGCCTGTGGTATTTTGTTAGGGCAGCGTGAGCAGACTAAGACAGAATTTGAACTCAGAGAGGTGGGCTGCTCAGCCCTTGCTCTTGAACTTTCCCTCCCTCTACTACCCAGTAATAGTAGTTAACACAGGCCCTGACTTGCCCTGCTCCCTGCCTGGTCCCTGGGCTTGTGGAGAGACTCTCCCCTGACAGTGGGGTCCAGACGGTGCTGGGAGGACTTGCAAGGGGACTGGAGGAAGCCTCAGGGCAAACTCAAGGTCTGGGGCTCAGTGCTGGCCTGGATGTTTTGGCGCTTGTACCCCCAGAGAGACAGTCCTGGGGGTTAGCTGCCCACCCGACCTGGCGCGCTGCTCCCCCTGCCAGCAGCTCGAACCTGGGGTTTGCCACACACACCCTCAGGGCGATCCAGATCATAAACAGTAAGCAGGAGGAAAACAAACTATATTTAAACTGGCAGTTGCTCCGTAAACAAAGCTAAAAGACAAGTAAGTGACCGTTGGGAACAGTAGAAACACATGGAAACACCAAGTGTCAATGCCCCTAATACATTAAAGTTTTAGAAACAAGCAAAGGACACAAAAAAGCAATTCATGGAAGAATAAGTGTCAATGCCCCCTCCCCTAAAACAAAAACAAACAAGAGGCTTATCCTCACTAATTTTTAAAATCTCAATAAAACCACAATAAAATCTGATTTTAACGCTACCAAATGGGCAAAAAACTCTTAAAGATTAATAATATACAAGTTTGCTGGACACATAAGGCAATGGACACCGCCACTACCCTTGACCTTGGGGGCGGGCGTACAGTTTTACAAAATCAAAATGTCAAGTATGTATACATGTGACTCAGCAGTTATATTCTGAGGCATCTATCTTATCCAAAAACTAGAAAGAAAATAACCAAAAGATTTATTTAGCTGTAGCTAGAGAGAGAGAAATAGATAATCAGCTATATAGATCCATTTAAATACAAAGATGTTTTTTGCAATCTGGCTGATAGTAGCAAAACTTTGGAAACAACCCTATGTCCATCAATGGAACAAATAGATGAATTGTTGTCTGGTCATATAATGAACACTGCACAGCAGCAATACTGAACAATGATATAGATGAAACTTAAAGACTGTTGAGCAAAAGAGCACATACAGCCTGATTCTGTCTTTATAAAATTCCAAAAAGCCCAAACTAATCTAAGCTGTTACTCAGTCTGGGGGCAGGGGTGGGGGGGGTTGGTGGCCTAGATGGGGCATAAGCCAGGCTCTGGGCATTCTGGTCAAGGTCTGGTTCTTGATCTGCATGTGGGTTATTCAAGCACACTCCCTTTGTGAGTGTGGACTGTGCCCTTTTCTGAATGCATATTAAAGGAAAAGTTTATTTAAAAATAAAACAAAGCAGGGGCACCTGGGTGGCTCAGTCGATTAAGTGTCCGGCTCTTGATTTTGGCTCAGGTCATGATCTCAGGGTTGTGGAATCCAGCGCCATGTTGGGCTCCGTGCTGGGCGTGGAGCCTGCTTAAGATTCTCTTCTTTCTCCCTCTCCCTCTGCCCCTCCCCCCTCTCTCCCTCTCTAAAAAGCAAAACAAAACAAAAAAAGCTTATCTTATGTATACATACGTAAGCATTCCTCCAGTTTAAAAAATGACATTGAGCTTTCTGTATTGAGTACCAATATGAAAAGATGTCAGCAACATATTGTTAGCTACAAGCAGAAAAACAGATGCCATTTATATGTACTCTGATTCTATTCTGTTAACATTATATATATGCTTATGTAAATAAACTTACATATGAGAAACGTTGTACAGGCATAGAACATGGCTGGAAAGAAATCCCCCGGTTAAAAAGTCACTGTTCCTATGGATTAAGTCTCAAAGAGCTGGGGCTTCTTCCTGAGGCCCTCTGAGGAGGCCCAGCAGGAAATCTGAGCTGCAGCTGAGTGAGCTGGGCCCTTACCTCTGTCAGAACTGGGCCCTGGCCAGCAGGCCAGAGGGGACTTAGGAATAGGGTTTCTGGAAGCACTGTAAGAGGTGGGCAGCCTGGGACCCCTGGAACAGCCAGATCAAGGCCTGGGAGAGGGCATTTAAGGGTCCCTGCTGGCCAGGGGGAGGACAGGAGAACCAGCCCTGCCCAAGGGGCCCTAGTAGTGGTGGGGGAGGGGAAGAAAGGAGGGGACCCCATTTAATCATCACAACCCTATGAAGTATGTATGATTATCTCCATTTCTAGATTAGGATGCCAAGGTTCAGTACCTTGCCTAAGGTCATGCAGATAGTAAATGTAATTGCCAGGCCTTGAACCCAGATCTGTCTAAACCTGGAGTTAGAGGCTGTGCCCTGGGCTGGGGAGGGAGGGGCCCAAGACAGCCAAGATGAGCAGGCTGCCTTCAGCAAAGACTCAGAACCCTAGCCCACAGGTCTTTGCAGGGGCCCCGGGTCACCTATGAAGAATTACAAAAGCAGGTTCTGCCCCGTGGCTGCAGCCACACCACCCATCTGGGGTTGGGGCTCCACCACTAAATCTGGCCTCAGGGCTGCTCTGTTAACTCAGGGCAGATACCTCCAGCTCCAGGTGCCAGCAGTCTAGAGGCGGGTCCCACCCAGACAGATCCCACATGTGAGAGCGTGGTCAGTCCCCCGCGCCTCTGCACGCAGCCGCCCCCCGGGCCCCAACCCCCCTTCTGCCCCCTCATTCCTCTGCCCCTACTCTTGGGAAGAAACAAAGTTGGGGCAGTGGGGCAGTGGTGACTGGAGCAACCTGGGTCCTGGATTCAAGTCCCTGAAGTTTGAGTCCAATGTCACCTGCCTAATTGTCCTAAGCAGCTTAGAACAAGGTAATTTACTGATTGTTGGGGGTAGGGGATGGGGGACAACAGCCAGTGGTTGGGAGCCTACTACGTACCAGTTTTACTCCTTACCACTGTGAGAGGTAAGTATTAGTATCTCCATTTTACGGATAAAGAGACCTGAGGCTCAGAGGGGAAGCAATTTGCCCAAGGTCACCCACAGCTTTGGCTCTGGAACCAAGAGATACCTAGACTTTGAGCCTGGCTCTGCTACTTGGTGGTCTTGGGCAAGTTACTTGACCTCTCTGAGCCTCAGTTGCCTCATTTATAAATATGATATTAAAGTAATACCCAACTTATAAATTATTGTAAGGATTTTAAAAAGTAATGTTAAAAAATTAAAAAATAAAAAGTAATGTTAAAACTCTTAGCATGGTATCTGGTACAGAGAAGGTCCTCAGTCAACATTATTATGATTAATTCAATTATCTGACCAATGCAAGGTTTCACTCCCCAAGAATGCCACTACTCTAGGGCTAGGGAAAATTTTTAACCTTCCCAGATCAATCCAAGAGGTCTTCCTGAGAGAAGCAGCGGTTTTGTCCCAGTTTACCCTGAAACCACTGGGTGTGGGTGTGGTTGTGGTGGGGCTGGGGTGGGGGTATTCGGGAGAAGGTGGAAGAGCTGAGGTGGAAAGAATTATCTCAGTCTGGTGTGTGGGGGTCAGGTCAGGTCTAAACATGGGCAGGTCACCAGACCTCGTTCTCGGAGGATGTCCCAACAGCCTGCTTGGGCACCTTGGATGATAAACAGGTTGTCACCCTCCGAGCCCCAAGTGAACCTGATAAACCCTGGCAGAGCTGAGGGGAAGAGTGGAGTCCCATCTATAAATACTCCATGACTCAGGCTCAGCATCCTGTTGAAAGAGCTGCTTGTGTTTATGGCTCTGTTGCTCTGGGGAGGCATTCCGGCACAGGGAGGAAGGTCTAGGCCACCCTGAGGTCTTAGACCACCCATTTTGCTCTGCTGGGGCAGATACTGGTCTGCAGCTTAGTGTCCAGTCCATTACGGGATTCGGGAAATCTCTCACCCCTGGACCGCCTTTTCTTTCTCTTTCTTTCTTTCTTTCTTTCTTTCTTTCTTTCTTTCTTTCTTTCTTTCTTTCTTTCTTTCTTTCTTTCTTTCTTCCTTCCTTCCTTCCTTCCTTCCTTCCTTCCTTCCTTCCTTCCTTCTTTCCTTCCTTCTTTCTTTCTTTCTTTCTTTCTTTCTTTCTTTCTTTCTTTCTTTCCTTTCTTTCTTTCAGATTTATCTCTATTTTAGAGTGGGGGGAAGGGCAGAGGGAGAGGGAGAAAGAGAATCTCAAGCAGACTCCCCACTAAGCATGGAGCCCAGCAACGTGGGGCTTGATCCCACAACCCTGAGATCATGATCTGAGATGAAACCAAGAGTCGGACACCCAACGAATGAGCCACCCAGGCACCCCCACCTCTGGGCCTTCTGTTATCTAGGAAATGAAACATGTTAATTCTCTCTACTTTAGCCAGATGGGCTATGAGGCAGGATCATCTAGTGGTTGGGCACACAGGGTTTTTGTTTTTGTGTTTTTTAATTATGTGTTTTTGGGGAGCGCCTGAGTGGCTAAGTCGTTAAGCATCTGCCTTCGGCTCAGGTCATGATCCCAGGGTCCTGGGATCAAGCTCCGCATCAGCTCCCTGCTCCATGGGAAGTCTGCTTCTCCCTCTCTCGCTGTCTCTCTGTCAAATAAATAAATAAAATCTCAAAAAAAAAATAAAACTCTATGGGGGGGACTGGGTGGTTCAGATGTTAAGCGTCTGCCTTCGGCTCAGGTCATGATCCCAGGGTCCTGGGATCGAGCCCCGCATCGGGCTCCCTGCTCAGCGGGAAGCCTGCTTCTCCCTCTCCCACTCCCCCTGCTTGTGTTCCCTCTCTCACTGTGTCTCTCTCTGTCAAATAAATAAATAAGATTTTTAAAAATTCTTTAAATTATGTATTTTTGTTAATCTAAATTCAATTAATTAACATATAATGTATTATTAGTTTTAGAGGTAGAGGTCAGTGATTCATCAGTCTTATATAACACCCAGTGCTCATTACATCACGTGCCCTCTTTAATGTCCATCACCCAGTTACCCCAGCCCCCCACCCTCTTCCCCTCCAGCCACCCTCAGTTTGTTTCCTATGATTAAGAGTCTCTTATGGGGAGCACCTGGGTGGCTCAGTCAGTTAAGGGTCTGCCTTCGGCTCAGGTCATGATCCCAGGGTCCTGGGATCAAGCTTGCATTGAGCTCTCTGCTCAGCGGGAAGCCTGCTTCTTCCTCTCCCACTCCTGCTGCTTGTGTTCCCTCTCTCGCTGTCTCTCTCTGTGTCAAATAAATAAATAAAATCTTTAAAAAAAAAAAAAGATTGGGGAAGACACATGACTTTGAGCTGACTGTTCTGTGGGGTCAACCAGCAGACAGAGAACTGACCTCAGAAGAAAGATCAGCCTGGGATGGAGAGAAGAGTCCTTTGCTCAAGACTGTCTGAAATGACTTCTGAAGTTACAACTCCTCAAGACCTTCTTGTGCCTGGCTTTGAATGTCCTCTCTGTAGCACCCACCTCAGGGCCTTTGCACAGGCCCTGTGCCCTGCCTAGGATAGTCTCCCCCTTCTCAACTAAGATGTCACCTCTCCAAAGAGTCCTTCCTTAACACTCTATTTAAATAGGTCCCCATCCCATTACTCCTGGACTCAGGACCTACTCTTTCCTAATATTTCTCAAAATCTATAATTGTTCGACTCAGTTTCTTTGTCAATTGTCTGTTACCACCTCCACCCAATAAAGTACCTGTTCCACGAGTGCAGGGATTGGATGGGCTTGTTCACTGCTGTATCCACAGCTCCTGGCATACAGTAAGCCTAGCAAACATTTATGGAATGAATGAACGATCCAGCCCTACCTATTTCCTCATATCCCCTTTTTTCTGATTCTCTGTTCTTTTGAGACTGGTGTTCCCATCACACTCTCTTCCTTCTTCCCTCCTGTATGCCTCTACTTGGAATGCCCTTTCACCTCTGCCCACTCAAACCCTGCCGAAGGTTTAGCTCCCACTGGACCTCCTCTGGGAAGCCCACTTACCCCTGGACCAAGTCCCTTGTGAAGTGAACAACCTATACAACTGTGCATGATGGCCCGACTCCAAGCACCACAACTTATATGTGACCTTGAGCAAGTCACTTCAGCTCTCTGGGCATTTCCCACAGTTAATTCTATCCTTGGGATTTTATCTAAGGGAAATAATTCAAAAGCAGAGAGAAGCTATAAATGCCCAAAGATATACTCTGAAGCATTATTTAAAATAAAAGAGAAATTTTAAACAACGAAAGTGTGAAATGTTAATAATAAAAGCTACCTCTGACTGAGTGTTTGGATGGGCCAGGTGGCAAGTGGGGCATTAACAGCTGTGGTCAAGAGCACAGGCGCTGGAACCTCAGCCTCACCATTTACTCTCTTGTGCTTGAGCCAACAACTTACCTCTTGGACCCTCAGTTTCCTCATCTGTAAGGTGGGGAGGATAACAGCTCCTACCTCATAGACTTTTTGTTGTTAAGCAAACGTTTTATTGACTATAATCCAAGTACAGAGAAGTATACAAATAAATGTGCAACTCAATGAATTTTCACAAAATAAGTATGGTTATAACCAGGGCAGTTTTGAGGACTACAGGAGACAATGCCTGGGAGTACTTAGGGTGCGGGTGGTAGGTGGCCAGTGTTACTCGCTCTGTATTTCCTGTGCTTCGTGCTAAGCACTTTCCATGCATTCTTTTTATTCAGTCCTCGCAGTAACCCTATGAGGTAGGCACTAATATTACCCTCATTACAAATAAGGAAACCTAGATTCAGAGAAGTTAAATATACTGGCCAACATCACAAAGTTAGCAAATGACAGAGGTGAGAGAGGAACCCAAAACCCTCCTCTCAAACCCCTCGATACACTGATTCCCAAGATCACCTAATAAGCTAATAACCTAAAAAAACTGGATAGTCAATGACCCACTTGGAAAACCACGGTCTTCTGAGTTCTTGAGTCAATTAAATAAATATTTCTTTTTTTAAAAAAAGATTTTATTTATTTATTTGACAGAGAGAGACACAGCGAGAGAGGGAACACAAGCAGGGGGAGTGGGAGAGGGAGAAGCGGGCTTCCCACCGAGCAGGGAGCCCGATGTGGGCTCGATCCCAGGACCCCAGAATCATGACCTGAGCCAAAGGCAGACACTTAACAACTGAGCCACCCAGGTGCCCCTAAATAAATATTTATTGGGACGCCTGGGTGGCTCAGTCGGTTAAGTGGCTGCCTTCTGCTCAGGTCATGACCCCAGGGTCCTGGGATCGAGCCCTGCATGGGGCTCTCTGCTCAGCGGGAAGCCTGCTTCTCCCTCTCCCACTCCACCCGCTTGTGTTCTCTCTCTCTCACTGTGTCTCTCTCTGTCAAAAAAATAAATAAAATCTTTAAAAAATAATAATAAATAAATAAATATTTCTTGATCTACTATGTGCCAGGCACTGTTGTAGACCTGGAGATACAGAGCAAGTAAGTTCGAAAAGTTCCATGTTCTCAGAGCTTATGTTCTCTGTTGGGAGAAGACAGAAACAAAAATAAAGATAGTTACTGTTGGTAATAAACGCCACCAAAAAAAGAAAATAAGACAATGGGTTGGAGAGAGACTTGTAATCATGGGGCTGCTTTCTTTCTTTCTTTCTTTCTTTTTTAGATTTTATTTATTTATTTGTCAGAGAGAGAGAGAGCGGGGGTGGAGGGGCAGGCAGAGGGAGAAGCAGGCTTCCTGCTGAGCAGGGAGCCCGACGCGGGGCTCGATCCCAGGACCCTGAGATCATGACCTGAGCTGAAGGCAGACACTTAAGTGACTGAACCACCCAGGTGTCCCGGGGGGCTGTTTTCAATAAGATATTCAAGAAAGGCCTCCTGAGGAGGTGACCCAAATGGTGTTGGAGGATCAGCCACGTGGCAACCAGGCAGAAGCCCATTCCAGACAGAGCAGCAGTGAGCTTGGCATGTTTAAGTAACAAATAGAATATTAAGCAGCCATTCTAAAATATCATTTGAAAACTAAAACCTGGAAAAAGTAAAAAAAGCAACCAAGGGGATGCCTGGGTGGCTCAGTCAGTTAAGCGGCTGCCTTCAGCTCAGGTCATGATGTCAATGCCCCGGGATCGAGCCCTGCATCGGGCTCCTTGCTCAGCAGGGAGCCTGCTTCTCCCTCTGCCTGCAGCTCCCCCTGCTTGTACTCCAGCTCACTCTCTCTCGCCCACACACTCTCTCTCTAACAAATAAATAAATAAAATCTTAAAAAAAAAAAAAGCAACCAAGATGATCACTATGACAGTTCGGGGGCACACCTCGTCCCAAATTTGCTCGAGAGACAACATGTTCAGAAAAGTGAAATGGTTGATTTATTAAGTGGCATGATTGTGGGTGGCTTTTTAATTATTTTCCTTTTTGAAAAATACCTGCTGTTGTCACATGACTATTTATCTAACTTTTTTTAAAGTCAAGAAAAAAGAAGTGGCATTCCAGGCATCTCACACAGACCAAATAAGACGGTTGTCAGTTACTAGGAAGGCTAGTCACGTGGGATGCATATATCATCCTAGTGAATATGCTGTGCAATCTCAAGAAAGTTACACTCCCTCCCTGGGCCACAATACCGAACATGCAGGATGCTACACTGCCTGGTACAGCTGCCAAAAGTGGGGTCCCTCATAGGTGAAGGCACTGGGAAAACCAAGCCGTATGCTATTCATGTAATGCATATTTATAAGAAAACTTCTTTTAATCACGAGAAAAAATGTAATCATTAATAAAAATTAATCAGGAGAATAAGAAAACAAGTCATAGATGGGATGAAATATTTACAAAAGACATATTTGATAAAGAACTGTTAAAAAAAAAAACAACTGTGATCCAACATCTACAAAGAACTCTTAAAAGTCAACGATAAGAAAATGAACAACTCAATTAAAACATGGACAAAAGATCTGAAGAGCTCACCAAAGAAGATATCCAAATGGTAAATAAGCATGTGAAAAGATGCTCAACCTCATATGCCATCAGGGACTTGCAAATTAAAACAAAAATGAGATACCACGACACACCCATCAGAATGACCCAAATTCCAAACACTGACAACACCAAATGCCGGCAAAGGATTTGGAGCGACAGGAACTTTCATTCATTCCAGTGGGAAGGTAAAACAGCACAGCCACTTTGGAATACAGTCCGGCAATTTCTTACAAAACTAAACATACTCTTACCATAAGATACAGCCATCATGCTCTTTGGTATTTACCCAAATGAGTTAAAAACTTATGTCTACACAAAAACCTGCATATCAATGTTTATAGCAGCTTTACTCATAATAGCCAAAACTTGGAAGCAACCAAGATGTCCTTCAGTAAGTGAATGGATAAATAAAATATGGTACAGCCATACAGTGGAATATCATCCAGCACAAAAAGAGAGAGAGAAGGAGTGAGCTATCAAGCCACAGAAAGACATGGAAAAAATCTAAAGGCATATTACTAAGTGAAAGAAGCTAATCTGAAAACACTATGTACTGTATGATTCCAACCGTATGACATTCTGAAAAAGGCAGTCTGGAAACAGTAAAAAGTTCAGCGGTTGTCTGGGGTTTGGGGAGAGGGAGAGATTAGTAGGTGAAGTACACGGAATTTTCAGGACAGTGAAAATATTCTATATGATACTGTAACAGTAAGATACATGTTATATACATTTGTCAAAACTCATACACACCAGGGCGCCTGGGTGGCTCAGTTGGTTAAGCGACTGCCTTCGGCTCAGGTCATGATCCTGGAGTCCCGGGATCGAGTCCCGCATCGGGCTCCCTGCTCAGCGAGGAGCCTGCTTCTCCCTCTAACCCTCCCCCCTCTCATGTACTCTCTCTCTCTCTCTCATTCTCACTCTCTCAAAATAAATAAATAAATCTTTAAAAAAAAAAAAAAAACTCATACACACCAAGAGTGAACTCTAATGTAAGCTATGAGCTTTGGTAATAATGTCCTGTCAATGCCAGTTCATTGATTGTAACAAATGTACCACACTGGGGCATCATGCTGTTGGGGGGGATGCTGGGAGTGGGGGGTGCTGGGAGTGGGGGATGCTGGGAGTGGGGGGTGCTGGGAGTGGGGGAAACAGGATATACAGGGACTGTCTGTACCTTCTGCTCAGTTTTGCTGTGAACATAAAATTGCTCTAAAAAAAGTTATTAATTTTTCAAAAATCAGTATAAGAGAACAAAGAAGTCTTCATTGATATAATTGTTAGCTCAGGTAGGGAAACGGGAAATTCCTGAAAGATCTTTGTTCCTTGAGGTGTGCTACCGCTAACGCAGGAAGGAATGAGAAGTGATGTATAAGATGAAGGGACTGGGCTCCCGACATCCGCTCTTGGCTGGACACTTACCGCGCACTAAGCGCCGCGATGACATGAATCATTTCATTCGTTCTTTCAACAGCTAAGAGAAAATGTTTCTATTACGTGAAAGGGTTGAAAATTATTATTATTCTCAGGGAACAGCTGAGGATGTAGATGTCCCCCGTCACCCAGCTCTGTCCAAGATGCTGAGCTCCAAGTCAGTCGGGGAGATCGGGGGTGCCCTTGGCCCCGTCCACCATCAACATTCCACAGTTCCATGAGTCTGTCTCTTCTGGGGGCCCAACTGGGGGACCCTGCTCCCTCAGAGCATAGATTCCTGGAAGGAGAGTGCTGTGCCCTTGGGGGACCGAGAATCTGACTGCCTGGAGCTCAGCTTCAGGCAGGAATTTCGCACCTTCCCAGACCCTAGACCACAGGTGGAGGGTGCCCCAGGACCGGCCAAGTCTGCCTGCGAGTCTGGGAAGGGCTGTTTCACGGAGAGAGGGCTCCTTCCCCAGCCCTCAGCCACCTGTTCCCCAGATCCACCCTCCCCACCTCTGCACCTCCTCTTCAGAATGCTCAATCCAAGAGCTGGTGGGGCCGGCAGGGTATTAATAACTGGAGTCTGACATTTGTGCTGATTAGAAAGGCATTCCCTACTGGCGGCCAAGACGTCTGAATGCCTTTCAGCCCATCTCTCCAAGCCTTCCATGACCCTGAAGAGGAGGAAGGCGGCAGGATAGTAATAATAATAACAAAAGCCACCCTGGTTTGAGTGCCATGCTGCCGAAAGCATCACCCATACTGTTGTGTTCAATCCCCTCAGGTACTTTAGTCCCTCCATTTCCAATACAGAGACACTGAGGCTGGTGAGAGGTCAAGTAACTTGCCCCAGGCCACACAGCAGGGGAGCTGCTGGGCAGGAACTCAGATCTGTCAGCCAGCAGCAGCCTGTGCTCCTATGGATGGTGGAGCCAGACAGGTGTCCTGCTCAGGTGCCAGGAAGCACTGTGGCCCAGTTCCCTTAACTTCCAGGAGCACAGTGGACTGGTACAGCGTGGGGAGGGGGGGGGTGGTGGCGCTGCAGATGAACTTCCAGGAAGCCACATTTCTGGTGGACTGCAGGACCAGGCTTCAAGATAGCCCCAAGGGGCAGGGCCAGCCTGGAAGAGGGGCCCTCCCTGGGCTTCTGGCATGGGGAGTCAGGTGATGGGAACATCCGCTGCCCCGCCCCGCACCCGGGAGAACTCGCTTGGCTCACCCCTCTGCTCACCTCTTCTGCTTCTGGTTCTCTAGCTCACGTTCACCTCTTCACTCCTTTGAGGTGTTTGACTATTTGGGAGAGACAGGATCACAGGGAGAGGAGAGCAAAGAGGTCCGTTTGTTCAGGGGCTCATAGTCCCAAAGGTCTCGAATCTGGGCTTTTGACATTAGCTTTCCAGGGGCAGTGTGGCATCGTTGTGGCTTAACCAGTGGAACCTTCTGCTGGGCCTCCCTCCCAGGTCTGCCTACTTAGGGCTGTGTAGCTTTGGGAAGATTCTTGAACTGCTCTGTGCCTCAGTTTCCCCATCTGTAAAATAGGGATAAATAATACCGACTTCATAGGGTTGTTGTGAAAATTAACTGAGTTAAAAATGTGAAGTGTACATTTCTCTAAGCATAGAAGCCTGGCACAGAGTAAGCACTCATTCAGTGTTAGCGCTCCACCATTTGCTATTTCTAAATGATGTTCCATGCAGAATAACAGACAGAAGGGGAAGGAGACATTCATCAAGGAAACTTTAAAAAATCATCTTCCATATCCCGCCATTCCACACAAACACCAACACCGTTTCACTGTATTTCCTTCCAGTTATTTTCCTGTCTGTCATTTTTACAACACTGTAATTACAGTGTGCTGAAAAGTTTTGCAAACTTGGGACTTGTTTTTCTTTTCTTTCTTTCTTTCTTTCTTTCTTTCTTTTTTTTAAGACTTATTTATTTGAGAGAGAGTGTGTGCGTACAAGCAGGGGGAGGCGCAGAGACAGAAGGAGAAGCAGACTCCCCGCTGAGCAGAGAGCCTGATGCGGGGCTCAATCCCAGGACCCTGGGGTCATAACCTGAGCTGAAGGCAGAAGCTTAACTGACTGAGCCACCCAGGTGCCCTGGAACTTGTTTTTCACTTAACATTTTATCCTAAACATTTTCTATAATCATTCAGTAGGATTTTACGGAGGGTCTGCTCTGTGCTGAGCAGTGTTCTGGGCTCTGGGCATACAGCAACCAACAGGAGCAGACAAACCCCTTCTCTCCAGGACCTTACATTCTAGAGGGTGTTGCTACATTGCCTTCAGAATTCATGCTTTTTGGTCACCTGGGTGGCTCAGTCGGTGAAGCATCTGCCTTCAGCTCAGGGCATGATCTCAGGGTCCTGGGATCAAGCCCTGCATCCAGCCCTGCCCTGCATCCCTGCTCAGTGGGGAGTCTGCTTCTCCCTCTCCCTCTGCCACTCTCTTGCTCTCTCTCTCTCTCAAATAACTAAAATCTTTTTTTTTTTATTTATTTGAGAGAGCGAGAATGAGAGAGAGAGAGAGAGAGAGAGAGTACATGAGAGGGGGGAGGGTTAGAGGGAGAAGCAGGCTCCTCGCTGAGCAGGGAGCCCGATGCGGGACTCGATCCAGGGACTCCAGGATCATGACCTGAGCCGAAGGCAGTTGCTTAACCAACTGAGCCAGCCAGGCGCCCCTCAAATAACTAAAATCTTAAAAAAAAAAGAATTCATGCTTTTACATGGAGGTCTCATCACATACAATAGGGAACACAAATAGGAAGCATGGAGTTCAGTGAATTTTTACACATATATTCATCTATGTAACCACCACCCAGATGAAGATCCAGAACACTTCCATCACCCCAGAAGATTCCCTCACCTTCCGCATCAATAACCAGCCCACTTCCACATAGATCAATTTCACCTGTTTAAGAAGAGGATCCACTCTTTTGAGAATGCCGCTTTTCTAATGACTGTAGAATATTCCATCCTATCGATATATTATTGGACACAAATTTTGCTTTTAGTTTCTCACTGTTATCAGTGGTGCTACAGGGAATGCCACATTTTTTTTTTTTTTAGAAAGAGAGACTCTTTTTTTTTATTTTTTTTAAAGATTTTATTTATTTATTTGAGAGAGAGAGAATGAGAGATAGAGAGCATGAGAGGGAAGAGGGTCAGAGGGAGAAGCAGACTCCCCACCGAGCAGGGAGCCCGATGTGGGACTCGATCCCGGGACTCCAGGATCATGACCTGAGGCGAAGGCAGTCGCTTAACCAACTGAGCCACCCAGACGCCCGGAATGCCACATTTTAATTATCTCCTTAGCCTAGACTCTGAGAAGTCAGATTGATTTTTGAAAGGGTATTTAGTCAATATGGATAGACTGCTTCCCGAGAAGGTTGCACAGCTCCATCAGCAGTGGGAAAAGCAAGGCACACAGCATCAGCGGAGTCCAGCTCAGTCACCTGCCTTCTCGGCTTGAATCACCTAGAATATTAGCTAGAATTCTCAGCTTATAATACAGAAGGGTGTCTTCATGACAAGTCTGACTGGCATGAGAAGGACTCACAAGACAGGATATCTCTTGGTCCTGAGTTTGGGGCTGAGCTTTACAATGTCAGAACCCCGACTTCTCGAAGCACACTAAAAAGGGAATCAGGGGATTCATCTTTTTTTTTTTTTTTTTTTAGGGCTTGAACTCAGACCCTGAGATCAGGACCTGAGCTGAGATAAAGAATCGGACTCTTAACCGATTGAGCCTCCCAGGTACCCTGGGGATTCATCTTCCATTGATGGATTAACAATAACCAAGCAGCAGAGTCAGATTCAATCATTAAGGCAGCTATCAATCTAGGAATTTACGAAGATCCATGGAATAGTCAAGTAAACCAGAATGTGCATCCCATCCTTCTGTTAGAAGGCCACAAGGAAAGCCAAATTACGAAGAATTTTCTCGGTGGCTGAGTCTGTGTTCCCCAGAAGGCAGAGCTGGTGAGAAGGAAGCACTGAACTGTGAAGACAGGACACCTCATTTGCAGCTCAGTGGACTCCCTCAGATCTGTGTCCTTAAGGAAAACTGAGGTCAGCCCAGCATTTCTCGATGGTTCCTCCTTCCCGTGGCAAACTTCCAAAGCCCAGATCTTGTGCAATCTCCCACCTGCCCATAGATCTACTTCTCCCCTCCCTCCTGGTTGCAGTCTAAGACCACACCACCACCATCACCTCTGGCCTAGACCTTTGCAGCTCTTGCCACGCTTGGTCCAAACTTCACCTGCCAGCTAAGTGATCTTTTATTAAAAAAAAAAAAAATTTTTTTTAAGTAGGCTCCACACCCAGCGTGGGGCTTGAACTCACAACCCCGAGATCAAGAGTCATACGGCTCCACCAATTGAGTCAGCCAGGCAGCCCCCTAAATGATCTTTTAAACTGGAAATCTGATACCGTTTAAAATCTTTACTTAAACCCCTTTGGTGATGGAAAGATAAATGGATAAACAGAATGTGGTGTATACATACAACGGGAGATGATTCAGCCTTAAAATGAAGAAACGCTGAGGCCAGCTACATGAATTAAAGGCATTATGCTAAGTGAAAGAAGCCAGACACAAAAGGACAAATACTATCAAATATCATACAGTGTTTCTATGAGGTACCTGGAGTAGTCAAGTTCACAGAGACAGAAAGTAGACTGGCAGTTGCCAGAGGCTGAGGGAAAGAGGGAATGGGGAGCTGGTGTTTCACGGGGACAGAGTCTCAGTTTGAGAAGATGAGAAAGTTCTGGAAATGGATGGTGGTGATGGTTGCACCACAAGGTGAATGTACTTATGCCACTGAACCGTATCCTTAAAAATGGTCAACTTTATATTATATATATTTCACAACAATTAAAAAACCAACTTCGACGACCCTTTACTTGTATCTCAAAATCCATAACATGGTCTACAAGATCCTGCAGGATCTGGCCACGGCCTTGTGTTGGCCTTTTAAGGCTGATCATCACACCTCTGTCCCCCTTCAACTGGGGTCGGGCCCTACGGGGAAATAGGAACGGGAATCAGACAGATGACCTGCTGAAGATCTGAGCTTTGTTACCGATAAAGTTGGGCTGGAGACAGGCTTCTATCTGTAGCTGCAAATGGAGCTTCCTTCCTCTGACGCTTCCCCCAACTCCTGACTTAAACTTCCAACTCGGGGCTTGGAAGAGCAGCTGGGCACATCCCTTCCCTCCACTGCTCACTTGGCTAATTGCTTCTCATCAGTCATTTGTTAGCATAAATGTCACATGTTCAGAGAGGCCTTCCATGACCCAAACCACCATCCTACCCCCACTCCCTGCCTACTAACAAGCCTTGGGCCTCTAGAGTTTGTTCGCAGCACTTTGCACAACTGCATCTCTGTGTCTCACTGCATGATCATTTGTGGAAGTAAAGAGGAAGGTGAGCTCAGTGAGACCAGCCCCGGGGCATGTTTCGCCAGCGCCTGGCACAGTGCCTCAACAGTTCTGTATGCTGTTGGAAGGAAAACATGGGTAAGGCTTTGGAGGTGGGAGGTCGGGGGCGAGCCCAAGTAACACCCTGTGCTCCACTGAGTAGCAGGCCTTTTTTGTCTTGTTATATGCACTCTGCAAGTTTGTCCAGGATCCAGTTGCTCAGGACCATTGGGAAGCTAAGTAGGGTTCTGCCTTTTCCCCAAACAGCACTCAGCCCCTGCTCTAAATGACCATTGACCAAACATTCAAAGAATGTCACTTTGAAGGAGTGTCTGAGTATCTGACTATGACCCTCAAGTCTCAATTTAAGTGCCACCTCCTGTCAAAAGCTTTCCCTGACCCCCTGTCCTCTTTCATGTAAGAACAATGTAGGGCCCCCTCCTCTGGCACTAATCACCTTGTACTGTCTTCAGCTGTTTAGGTGTCTGTCACCCCTGCTAGACTATGAGGGCAGGGACCTTGTCCTCTTGTTCACTGCCTTTTCATCGGCAGCTAGCATAATTTCTTGAACATAGTAGGTACTCACTAAATAATCATTGGCTTAATGAATGAATAAAGTGCCCACCATGTGCCAAGCACTAGTGACTCTTCAGGGGGGGTATTGTAGTGACATTTGCTAGCTGCCCCTGCCAGTCAATAAGCGCTATCCTCCAGGACACTGAGTTTGGTCAAGGAAGGTGCATCATCCTTAATGAGCCAATCAGGTCCAAAGACGCAACCTCAGGACTGTTTGAGGAATGGAATAACTGACTTTCTCATTCCCGCAGGTGCATACTCCTGAGGCTGAATCCCCAGGACTGCTGCCTACCACCTGGGCCCATCAGAGAGGCCAGCCTTAAGATGTAGTCAGCAAAGTGCAAGGCAGAATAGAGGAAGCTGAGTCTTTAGGTGATATGTGAGCTGCTGGATCAAACCTTTCCTGAAACCAATACTCCCATCTCAATTCTTCCCAGACACACATGCCAACCATTCCCTTTAAGCCAGTTTGAGTTGGGCTTCTGCCCTGGTAACACACAGCATCCAGAAGGGTCAAAGGCAGCCGAAGCTCTAACATCTTAGTATCTGCTGAGGAGCTTCATGAATCCTCAGTTTGAGATGCTTTTGGGACCTTGTCTTGCAGCTCTCAACTCCTCAACCATCATGGCTATCTGATGGGGATACCCCCTAGCAGCAGCTCTTGGCACCAAGGGCAGGGGATGTGGAGCTTGGTCCTAATTACCAGCGCTCCAGCTGTTCTCAGTCCTCACTGAGGAGACAACTAGGACCCATCCAAAGACCCAACAGCTAGAGTTGTGGCTGGCACATGACTTTCCTGGGCCTCTAAATCACCAGTTTGGGGGCTGGATCAGAAATAAGCATTTCAGTCTTCTTGGTACAAGCATAGTGGAGGTTAGGACTGAAGAATAAGAGTGGCAGAGCTGGAAGGATCTGTAGAGATGAGCTGGTCAGACCCCTTATGTATATGGAGAAACTGAGGCACGGAACAAGGAGACTTATTCAAGTTCACAGAGCATGTCAGTGCCAGAGCTGGCATTCTCCTTAAAGGAGTTTCTCCATCAGCCTCCCCCTACAGAGTTGGGGCTGGAAGGAGGTGGGAGAGAGCATGGGTGGGGATTCTCCCTGCTATGGCAAGATAGGAAGTGCTCTCCCAAACAGTCACTGGTACACCTGGTTACTCGTTCTTAATAATTTGGCAGCATGTTGGTAACACCTTGTGGCGGGCCCAGGGTACGATGACTTCAGAGGGTAGTAGGTCTCTGATGAAACATCAGTGATGCCTCCAGGATTTCTGCAGAGGAGGAATTTAGGACCAGAGATCTGGGGGGAAAGGAGACTGAGATTTGCCCTGAAGCTGCGTTTGCATAGCGAGTCTACTGCTGTCACTTAGATCACGGTTTCTCAGTTCCCACACTATTGACATTTTAAGCCGGATAATTCTTTGTGGTGGGGGACTATCCTGTGCCTTGTAGCAGCTCTCAGTCTCTACCTACTGGACGCAAGGAGCACCTACCCTCCCAGTGTGTCTCCAGACATTGTCAAATGCACCCTGAAAGGCAAACTGCCCCATTTGAGATCCACTGACTTAATTATATGTTTAACTAGCTGAGAGGGCATGATGGAGAGTCTTCTAAAAGAAGAGAGGAGATAAAAATAGGAGCCACCCTTTCCTACAAGGAAAAAAAAATCATCAGCGGGATGATCTGTTCTAGGCAGAACTGTGACCTTTGATCTTACCCATGCACCCTTCCTTTCGTGACCATTTTCTTCTCTTTCATAGCTCCCATTCCTACATAGAAAAAATTTTAAAAACTATCCACAAGGGCGCCTGGGTGGCTCAGTCGGTTAAGCAACTGCCTTCGGCTCAGGTCATGAGCCTGGAGTCCCAGGATCGAGTCCCGCATCAGGCTCCCTGCTCAGCAGGGAGTCTGCTTCTCCCTATGACCTTCCCCCCCTCATGTGTGCTCTTTCTCTCTCATTCTCTCTCTCAAATAAATAAATAAAATCTTTAAAAAAAAAACTATCCACAAAAAAATTAATATTTGTCTTCACGCTAAAAGTGAGACAAGCAGGATATAATAGTTACCGGGGGTTAAAAACACAAGCATTATATTCTTAAGATGTGAGCATTTCACTGTATGTAAACCATATCTCAAAAAAATTTCAGTAAAAAATACATGAGTCCTGTAGTCAGACCTGGGTTCAAGTCCCAGTTCACATGTTTCCTAGCTATGTGACTTTGTCCTCTTAGAAACTCCGTTTCCTCGGTTGTAAAAGGGAAGTAATAATAGTACATGCCTCACAAGATAACTATGCAGACAGAGTGAGAGCATGTATAAATGGCACTTAGTACAGTGCTGGCACAGGGGGTTATATGAATAATACCTACTTTTATTTACATTTATAGTAGCTATTTATATTTTTCTGTAGTTTATAGGGGAAATTGCTGCCCGATGATCTGCTTCCTGGGGACCTATTTTAATTAGGGCATCTCCACTTGCCTCTTCTCATGGGACCCCTTTGTTCAGATAGGAAAAGGAAAGTCTAGGGACACAGCAATTTATGGGGTTTGGAACCTGGAGTTTTGGCTCTACCAGTGACTTACTAGAAACTGAACTTACTGAGTCCCTCTGAATCTCCCTTTCCCCACCTTTAAAATGGTATACTAATACTACCCATTTCCTAGGGTTCTTGGGAGATTTTTAAGCCGACTCTTGACAGCTCTGAGAAATCAGACCTGCCTTTAAGGCTGGGGCAGTAGCTGTACCAATGGAACCTACCACAAGGGGGCAGGATCGCTACATCCAAGTTCCCACCTATCCCTGACGTTTCATTTTTTGAGCATACTGCCTACTTGTTATAATCAACTTGTATATTCAGACATATACATAAGTAGAATAGTGTAATGAACCCCAATGTACCCAGCACCAGGTTTCAACAACTGTCAACATTTTGCCAACTTCCTCCCTCTTTTTGTTTGCTATACTGCTTGTGGAATAGTAAAGCACAGCCCAAACCTCATTACATTTTATCTATAACTCATCAACATTTCATTCTAATTGAACAAGGCTTTTATTTCCACAGGCACTATGTCATTATCACATCTAACAAAAAAGAATATACCTTAATCTATCAGTCCATATTCAAATTTCCCTGCTGGCACCAGACATGCCTTTTGACAGTTGGCACACTTGAATCAGGATCCAAATAAGGTTATCGCATTTGGCACGTGTCTTGAGTTTTATACTTTAATATTCTAACTTCCTTTTGTAATTTCATGCCATGAATTTGTTGCAAAAACCAGGTCACTTGTCCTGTAGGATGTCCCACATTTTGAGTTGGGCTGATTATGGTATCTGTCTATCCCCCTGATTTCTGGTAAACTGGTAATTAGATCTTGGCTTGATTAGGCTTAGACTCTTTTTTTGCTTTTTAAGGCAGCAATATTTCATGGAGAGCGCTGAATTCCCCTCTTGGTAATGTTAAGTTTGGTCACTGGGTTCCAGCAGTGTCAGCCTAAGCTCTCCATTACAAAGTTCCCCAACACCTTTCATCCAATTGTTTTAGCATCATTTCATGATTGTCACCTAGACTAATTATTTTATTGTTTGCAAAATCATACTTTTCTAATCCTACCATTTCTTTTGTATTTATTAGTTAGAATTCTTCTACAAAAAATAACTTTTAGCTATTGTTTGGTTACATGCACTGTAACTGATCAATGACCAGAAAAATGTTTATTTCTCTTTATCAATGTTCAGAGTAATTGTTGATTCACTATAAAACTTCATCGATAACAATGTGTTGTTTTCCTTAAGTATCATTATTAATGGGTTCTTCTATATTTTATGTGTTATGATCAACGGAAGTCATTATTTTTCTTTTCATCCTCAAATTGTTCCATCTTAGGCCAGTAGGGCCCTTCATATTGGTTCCTCAGTCATTTTTACATGACCCCAATAGTCTTTGATAGCTTCCTGGCTTCCAGACACAAGATGACCCAACCTCATCTTTCCTGCTCCAGATCTGGATCCAGCCATTTATCAAAGGAGTCTTGATTTTCTTTGCTAAATTTTTAATGTTTTTAAAACTGGCAAATGGTGTTTAGAGAGCAAATCTGTGCATTAGGGGTGTTCATTACTACTGGATTGGTGATTGTTTCTAGGCCTTTTCAGCAGAAAGTAGAAAACACACTTTTTAAGAGGAAAATACATACTTCATTCATTCTGCTAACTCAGATATAAAATGATCCTAGGCTTGTTTAAAATTTTTTAAAGACGTATTTTATTTATTTATTTAGAGAGAGAGAGCATGCAGGGCGGGGGTAGAGGGAGAGGGAGAGTCTTAAGCAGACTCCCTTACAAAGATACTTTCCAAGGCCCCAGCAATGTGTTCATGGGGCCATTCTGTGATCTTTTTCCTAAAGAAAACACCCCCAATTTTTTAAGCTTCAGACTCCATAGGAACTGAACCCACATCACAATCTTTAGTCAGCCTATCTTCGGGGTTATGGAGTTGGATTTCAAGTCTCAGTTCAGCAGTCAGCTTGAGAGGAGGGACTCCTATATTTAATAACTGAGACAAACAAAAGGAAAAGGCTCTTCTGACCAAAAGAGATAACCCCTCTCCTGATTCTGATCAATTACCCACACAGGTATTAAGGCCTTCTACAGTTTCCCTCTAATTTCAAGGGCAGAAACTAACCCTGGCTGGCATCAGTATCCCCAGCAGAGAGCTGAAGACTGGTAGATGGCACTCGGAACAAAAGTCTGAACAGATTATAGAGCAGGGTGTTGTTGGGTTTTTGGCGGGGGAGTTATACCAGGACAGTGGGTATTCAAGGCAGGTACACCCCCCCTCCAAAAAAAACTACACAACTTTTAGTCAAATAAGGCAGAGGTCTGTTTCCTCACGTGTAAAAACAAAGGTTAGCAATAAAGCCTAACCTGTGGGATTTGGTCAGGATTAGAAAAGCTAATTTAAAGACCTAACCCAGTCCCAGACTCTAAGGAGAAGGTCCATAAATAGAGGACAGCAAATAAAACGGGAGAGTGGTTGATCCTTGAGGGCGCTGACAGGGATTCTTTGCACAGCGTGCCTACTGCAGCACTAGGAGGAGGAACAACCACTCTACTGACAAATAGTAGGTGCAGAATAAATTGGTGAAGAAGGGCCGGACGTTTCTGGCGGATGCTCACTGATCTGTGTAACTAACTGAATAATGGGTTGGTCCGAGGCTCTGAGTCACGGACAGTCCCGGGCTGGCTGTCAGGCGACTGCGTGCCGGGATCTGACAGACCGCGGTCCGTCGGGCCGCGAGAACGGCTGTCTTCGCGGTCCGGCCCGGCCCCGGCCGCCTCGGGCCGCCGCCGGTCGCCGCGCGCTGGCTGGATCCCGACTTCGCGCGGGGGACGCCGCTAGGCAGGGCCTGCGCGGGCGGGCAGCGGCCAGGTGCGGGCGCCGCCGCGCCTTCCTCCCCGCGCCGGGCAGGGCGCCCCCGACTCCCGGCCGCCGCGGCCCGGGAACAATGAGGTGCCGGCTTCTTTAAGGGAGATACCACCGCGCCGGCGGGGCAGGGGACGGCGTCCTCCCAGATGATCGCACCCAGTCCCGCGCCGCCGCCGCCTGGGCAACTGCACCGTCCGCAAACATGGCTCAGTGACTCTGACAAAAGGTGCAGCCTCCCTCCCGGCGGGGCGGACGCCAGGCCTCCCAGCTCCGGCCGCGCCTCCCCGCGGGCCAGCCGAAGAGCTCCGCGTCCCGCCGGCACCCCAGGCCCGAGCCGAAGAAGATGCACCAGGCGTTCCGCCCCAGCGACCTCCGCACACCTGCCCGCAGCTCGGTAGGTGGGAAGGGGGGCGGGGAGGGAGCGGGGAGGCCGCGTCGGGCGCGCGCACCCCCAGGCCCGGACCTGCTGCCGCAGACCATCCCCGGGGCCCGCGGGCCGTGCGCGCCCGCTGCGGCTGGACGGTGACCGAGCCCCGGCGGGCAGCGGCCTCCCCGCTCCCGGGCCCGGCCACCCCTGCGGGGAGGGGCACTAGTGGTGCGTTCCGGAGCGCGCACACCTTCGGCGACTCCCGGCTCCTGCGAGCCGCGGGAGAGGGAGGAGGCCGGCGGAGCGCGGGGCGCGCGCCCAATAGGGATGACGCTCGGCGTCCCGGCTCGCGCTACGGAAAGCCGGAGGGGGGCGGGGCCGCGAGGCGTAAGGGGGTGTGTCCGCGCGCACCACGGGGGCGCGCGCCGGTCTCTGACTGGAGGCCGCGGAGGCTGAGGCGCGAGCTGCCCGATAATGGCGGCCTGCAGAGCCCGTGAGAGGGAGAAGCGGCGGCGGCTATCCTGAGGTAAATTTGGCCCTGAGGCCTGGCACGGAGGCCCTGCTGCAGAGCCGAAGGCCTTGCATGCGCCTCCCTCCCCGGGAGGCCTGTCACAGACCTGTCAGCGGAGTCATGCTAGGGAAGGCCCCGCGCTCCTCAGGCCTCCGGCCCGCACCCCTCAGGCCACCGGCTCCAGCTGCGGCCTCCTCCCCAGGCCCCGGGCCTCAGCCGCCAGCCACGAGGAGTTGAGGCAGCCGCAGGACTGGCTCCTCGGAGTGAAGGGCCCCGGGAGGATCCCCTCCGGGTTTCGTCTGGACGCCGCCGGGGAGGGGGAGGGCCTGATACTCGGCCAATGAGCGGGGCGCTGAGCCGCCGCGTCGGACAGCACCTCTGCCCAGGACTGGCCGTTCCCGGGCCCGGCAGGTGTGTGGCCTGGCGGGCCGGCCGCCGAGCGCTGGCTTAGCGGGGCGGGCGTGAGGGCCCGGGAAGTGCCGGCCGCTCGCTTGGGTTCGCATCCAGGGATTTCATAAACGCCCTCCCTCCGCCTTACTGGGTGCTCTTTCGTGTGTGGGTATGGGGCCGCTTGCAAGACAGGAGCCACTTTGAGACAGATAGTAATTGGTGATCCACGGAGAGCAGGAAAGAGTGTCTACTGTGGACCTGGGGCAAGGACTCCGTGGCAGGATATCAGACACTAGGAAATGCAGTCGGAATTTGAAGGGGGGTTCCAGTTAGGGGAAGTGGGACTAAGAAGTGATCTCAGAAGCTTTCATTTTCTTTATTAAATCTGTCCTATGGACTTAAAGTGGCTGTACCCATTTTTTCAGGCCCAAGAGTCAGTAGCTTCTTGTTCCCCCAAACTATACACTATGAAGATTGGACAGCCTCTTGCCCATCGTGGCAATCTACAAATAAGAATTTGCTCCTGAAGCTCATTAGAATCCTAACATTCTTTGGAGAATGATGTGGCACACTTTAGACTTTCTTGATTCAACTCATGAGCATTTCTGTGTGGGGCCTTTGCTTCTGCCTTTAAATGATTTATCAAGTTGAATTTGAAAGAACCGTCGGAGGACAGTTTTTGGTGGCAAAAATGGCCTATATCTAAATAGCTGTTGTTTAAATTTAGCAACAGAAAGGTAACAATATTCTTCGTACCTTGCTTTATTTTTAGAGGACCATTTTTCTCCACAGACTTTATTTTCATTTATTTTGCAGGAAATGAGGAAATAACATAAACGAAATTTTTTTTTTTTTTTTTAAGATTTTATTTATTTGAGAGAGAATGAGAGACAGAGAGCACAAGAGGGAAGAGGGTCAGAGGGAGAAGCACACTCCCCGCTGAGCAGGGAGCGGATATGGGACTCGATCCCGGGACTCCAGGATCATGACCTGAGCCGAAGGCAGTCGCTTAACCAACTGAGCCACCCAGGCGCCCCAACATAAACGAAATTAAAATAGGGACATACACAGTTTACTTTTTAAAAAAAAAAAACAACCCACATTTTCAATTCTATATGTAATCTGGTTCACTTTCAGTCCCTAAGCACAAGCCAAGTGTTTGTATTTCTAACTTGTGAGGTTTTTTTGTTTTTGTTTTGACAATTTTATGAACTTTTGTGTGTGTCAGCTTTAAGGAGAAGCTGGAGTTTCTTTTTTCATGATCAGTAAATGAGAATGATGAATTTTTTGGTTTATTTTTAACAGTAATATTTTGAAGCAGTTTGTATGAGAGGCAGTATAGTGTAATGGTTATGGTTATGAATGGCAGAGCCAGATGGCCTGGTTTCAAAACCCAGGTCCACCAGTTAGTAGCTGTTTTACCTTAGGCATGTTGCTTAAACTCTCTGTGCTTTAGTTTTCTCATCTATAAAATGACCATAATAGTATCTATTTCATAACGTTGTGAGGCTCAAATGAATTTAATATTATAAAGTGCTTAGAACAGTTCCTGATACATGGTAAGTACTACCAAAGTGTTAGCTGCTTTATTATTATTATTATTCAAATATTTAGATTTGCCCAAGTTGTATCCAATATCTTGCAAGCACTGCAAACAGTGAGGCAGATAATTAAATCATACATAAGAAGCTATACAAGCCAGTAAGTATACTTAATTTCAACAGAACACTTTGTTGATTTTTCCAGAAACTTTGACCTTGAAGATGGTGAGTAGCCAGCCAAAGTACGATCTAATACGGGAGGTAGGCCGAGGCAGTTACGGTGTTGTATATGAAGCAGTCATCAGAAAGACTTCTGCACGGGTGGCAGTGAAGAAAATTCGATGCCATGCACCTGAAAATGTTGAACTAGCCCTGCGTGAGTTCTGGGCACTAAGCAGTATCAAGAGCCAACATCCAAATGTGATTCACTTGGAGGAATGCATCCTACAGAAAGATGGGATGGTGCAAAAAATGTCCCATGGCTCTAATTCTTCCCTTTATTTACAGGTATGTGTGGTTGAATGGGAAATAGAAATAACTTGAACTTAGTATTGGTCAGCAAGAAGAGGAATAAAAGAGTCAGATGAGCTTCTACTTTTAAATGCAGGTATTTATATAGTTAGGAGTAGATAAGGTCTGCCAAGAACTAAGTAGATGTTTGCTTTAAAACAAGGTTTTATTTAAACCTATGATGCAAATACCTAAAAATAACATAAGCCACCTGTTACGCCATGGTACTTGCCAATCTACATGGGAATGGGGCAACATAGGAGCTAGAGAAGTGATCAAGATTAGAGTCTAATAAGTTCACTTATTTGAAATCAAGTTTTTTGGAACTGAACCCAGAAGAAAAGGAAAAACTCCACAATCAATAGCAGTACCCATATAGGTAATTTGGGCATTTCTTTATAAATTACTGATTTGAATATAAGCCTTTGCTGTTTTAGAGGGTTGTGTGGTTTCTTAACCATGCAACTCTAGTTAATTTTCATGAAGTATGTGGCATAGCACTAGAATGTTTTAATAGTGCTAATAGCTAACATTTGGGTTCCTACTCAGTTCCACACTCTGTGCTAAGTGTTTTATTTATTTTTTTTAAAGACTTTTTTATTTATTTGAGAGAGAGAGAATGAGAGATAGAGAGCACGAGAGGGAAGAGGGTCAGAGGGAGAAGCAGACTCCCTGCTGAGCAGGGAGCCCGATGTGGGACTCGATCCCGGGACTCCAGGATCATGACCTGAGCCAAAGGCAGTCGCTTAACCAACTGAGCCACCCAGGAGCCCTGTGCTAAGTGTTTTAAAGCCACACTCTGTGCTAAGTGTTTTAAAGGCAGTTGCTCAGAACAATCCTGTGAGGGTAGTACTATTATTATCATCATTACAAATGAAGAAACTGAGGCTTAGAATAGATAATGAATTTATCCAAGTCACATACCAGCAGTTGGCAGAATTGGGAACTGAATGTAGGAGACTATCTGACTGCTAAAACTTCCAAGTTACTCTTGCCTTCAAATTACGTTTTTTGTAGACCTGGGGAAAGCATTAACATAGGAGAAAGGTTTGTTTGTTTGTTTGTTTTTTAAAGATTTTATTTATTTATTTGATAGAGCGAGAGCAGGAACACAAGCAGGGGGAGTGGGAGAGGGAGAAGCAGGCTTCCCGCGGAGCAGGGAGCCCGATGCGGGACTCCATCCCTGGACCCCGGAATCATGACCTGAGCCAAAGGCAGATGCCCATCGACTGAGCCACCCAGGCGCCCTGTTTGTTTATTTATTTATTTACTTGGTTGGTTGGTTGGCTGGCTATTGGCATAGATCAAAATCTCTAGTAGGCCTATATTTGCTAAAGAGAAAAGATACTTAAGACATAGCTAGTTAAAGGCCAGAGAAAAATTTCTTAAGTCCAGTCATTCTTGGAAAAGGAAACAACTTTCCATGAGTATGTCTAAATTCAGAATTTTACCATCAGGGCACAGAAGTATGATTTTAAAACAACAGAAGCTTTTGGACCAGGACCAACAAAGAAACAAACACATTAATCTTTATCATTAGAAACTTGCAGCTTTCATTATATGGTGAACAAATATCAATCTTGAGAACCTAATTTATATTGCAGTTTAGCATGCTATATCCTGAAGTTTTACCTCTTAAGACAGTGACTATAGGGCACGTGGGTGGCTCAGTTGGTTAAGCGACTGCCTTCGGCTCAGGTCATGATCCTGGAGTCCCTGGATTGAGTCCTGCATGGGGCTCCCTGCTCGGTGGGGAGTCTGCTTCTCCCTCTGACCCCCCCCCTTCATGTGCTCTCTCTCTCTTATTCTCTCTCTCACAAATAAATAAAATCTTAAAAAAAAAAAAAAGACAGTGACTGTAAAGCACAACTACTTAGCCTCTATTCCATTTATTGTTTACTTTTCTACTCAGTATGGGGCACCTGGGTGGCTCAATTGTTAAGTGTCTGCCTTCGGCTCAGGTCATGATGGGATCAAGTCCCACATCGGGCTCCTTGCTCATTGGGGAGTCCGGTTCTCCCTCTACCTCTGCCCCTGCTTGTGTCCCGTCTCTCACTGTGTCTCTCTCTGTCGAATAAATAAATAAAATCTTTAAAAAAAAAAGTGCTTAGTATGTAAATTACACTGATAGAAAATATTAGAAACATTCTTACCACACTCTCTCTTAAACGTGGATAGAACCTTGATGAACTTTGCCATTGAATTGGTCTACAAATACAAAGACATTTAAATATATGACTTAGTGCTAATGGTATCCTTGAGTCCAGATCAAGCAACCTTTATAGTAATTAGATATTAGGTGGTCTTTGAAGGCTTTAAGATGTAAAGTATTGGAGTGCCTGGTTGGCTCAGTCAGTAGAGCATGCGACTCTTGATCTTGGGGTTGTAAGTTTGAGCCCCATGTTGGGTGTAGAGATTATTTAAAAAAATAATAAGCATAATAATATGTAAAGTACTTCCAGACTTGACTCAGTGATTTTTTTTAATCTAAAGCACCTTTTTTTTTTAAGATTTTTATTTATTTATTTGAGAAAGAGAGAGGATGAGAGATAGAAAGCACGAGAGAGGGAAGAGGGTCAGAGGGAGAAGCAGACTCCCTGCTGAGCGGGGAGCCCGATGTGGGACTTGATCCCGGGACTCCAGGATCATGACCTGAGGTGAAGGCAGTTGCTTAACCAACTGAGCCACCCAGGCGCCCCTAAAGCACCTTTTTATTTAGTACTCTCTTTTATCTTTTTAAAGGCTGATAGACCTGTGTTTGACTTGTAGCACTTTTGCTAGCTGTATGATCTTGGCTAAATAACTCATCTCTTCTAGCATCTGTATCTTCAGATGTAAAATAATAATAATTTTTACCTTCTATGGAAGTTGTCAAAATTAGAGATGATACAGGTATAATACTTGGCACATAGGAAGTACTCAGTAATAGGTAGCTCTATTCAAATTGTCTTTTCTATGAATTTATTTAGTTAACAAGACATTGATCAACACACTTGGCAAGTGCCTTCTCTAAATTTACATCTGGTAAAAACAATTAAATCTATAGTGTGACCACAGAGTCCCTATGCATGGCTTTCTCCATTCTCTACACAGATTTTTGTTTTTTCCATGTTTTTCTAGATATTTTCCTTGTTCTGAATGATTAAGTCAGTTCTTAATAGCTAAAAAACTTACCTAGAAGAAAATGTAAAACAAATAACAGAATACAGCCTCAACATAGGAACTTAGTGGCCAGTCTATATAACTTGTTTAAGTACCATGAATGAAAGGTACAGAATGATAATAGGAGCGTATGATAGAGAACCTGACATAACCTGGAGTTCAGGAATTATGAACTGTTTCGACTGAAACTTGAAGGATAAAGAGGAGTTAGCCAGGTGAGTGAGAAAACTTTCCAGCCAGAAAGATCTGTACATACAAATGTCTTGAAGCAAAAAGTACAAAGCATTCTTTTTTTTTTTTTTTTAAGATTTTATTTATTTATTTGACAGAGAGAGACACAGCGAGAGCAGGAACATAAGCAGGGGGAGTGGGAGAGGGAGAAGCAGGTCTCCTGAGCAGGGAGCCTGATGTGGGACTCGATCCCAGGACCCTGGGATCATGACCTGAGCCAAAGGCGGACGCTTAACGACTGAGCCACCCAGGCACCCAGTACAAAGCATTCTAAGAATTGAAAGAAGATAGTAAGACTGTACTATGCCAGGAGAGTTGTTTTAGATGAGACTAGAAAGATCAGCAGGGTCAGAGGATCCCATAACCCATGTTAAAGACCTTAGACTGTATCCTGAGAGAACAGGGAAGCTGTTGAAGGACTTTAGGCAAGAGAACCAATGGCCGATGACATCCTCTACACATGGAAATAAGCGGATTGGGCTCTCTCAACCAGCAGCCCTCAAACTATAGCCCTCAGGCAGTATTTATATGGCCCAGATGCTAAAAATAGTTTTTACATTTTTAAAGAGTTGTTTAAGAAAAAGAAATAAAGAAAAGAAAGAAAAATACAGAACAGAGACCTTATGTGGCTTGTCAAGCCTAAAATATTTACTATCTGGCCTTACTCTAAACCATTCTTTGAATGCTGGGACTTTGCGTTGCTCAAAGCTATTTAGGAAGTTTACTTTTGAGAGTAAAGAGAAGAAGAGAGGAAATGAAGAGTGATGGCACTGGTCTTTAATCTCAGCATATTTAGTAACAGTGCACCTGGTAAGTAATTGTGTGATCTGTACCTTTCTAGTCTTCATTTTCTGGCTCACTGGCAAACACATGGAACAAAGAAAATGCATGCAAAAAAGACATCTGCAGACAGTTGCAATTACAGCTGTTTGCCATTGGGGGAGATGGTGTGAAAAGGTGTTCTTTGCTTCTGCCCTCCAAAATGATAAGAGGAAGTACAAGTAGACTTAAATGTAAAATTAGCAGTTCATTCATTCTTCAACAACTCTTCAGCTTCCCTACTGAGTTTCTATTCAGGGGGTCTGAAAAGGCACCATGGGACAAATGCTTTCAAAGCACTTTATGCTGTATCTTAGAATGGTGTTCATATTCAGTAAAGTAATCAATAGTCTTGAATTTCATTTAATAGAGTTATAATTTGATAATGATAACAAATAAAATAGCAACTTATTCTAGGTTTTCAGCTTGTAGCAAAGAAATATACAAACTCTGGGGCGCCTGGGTGGCTCAGTTGGTTAAGCATCTGCCTTCAGCTCAGATCATGATCCCGGAGTCCTGGGATGAGCCCCACATCGTGTTCCCTGCTCAGCAGGGAATCTGCTTCTCTCCCTCCCTCTGCCATTCTCCCTGCTCATTCTTTTTCTCATTCTCTCAAATGAATAAAATCTTTAAAAAAAAAGAAATACAAACTCAGATTTGAATTTTTATATCAAAATGTAAAAATTTTTTTTATAAATTGCTTTTTAGAAGCCATACAGTAATAGAAAGAGCCAGTATATTTGCATTCTTTTTTTTTTTTAAGATTTTATTTATTTATTTGACACAGACACAGCGAGAGCAGGAACACAAACAGGGGGAATGGGAAAGGGAGAAGCAGGCTTCCCACGGAGCAGGGGGCCCGATGTGGGGCTCAATCCCAGGACCCTGGGATCATGACCTGAGCCGAAGGCAGATGCTTAACAACTGAGGCACCCAGGCGCCCCCAGTATATTTGCATTCTGCCTGTAGAAGTTTATCAAGTAATAATGGCAGTCTTTATTTTTATCAGTGACTACAGGAAGGCTTTATTTCCTTAACAACTAGTGTTCCTGATCATTTTTCTCTTAATTTTACAAATTGTATAATGTTGATAGTGTATGTCCAGTGAACAAGAAACATATTTCAGGCAGTTTAATTGAATAGAACTTCCTAATTGATGTTTATACTCCAGCTGGCAATCTCCCAGGTCTACTAGCTGCTGAAATGTCAATTTTTTCATGAAGCTATTGGCTAGGTAGGTAGAGTTCAGCTCCATTAACACATGCAGAAAATGTATAGCCAGTTGGACATTTTTCAAAATAAAGCATTTGTTTGTTTTTGATTTTGTAAGCTGTATGCCCAATGTGGGACTTAAACTCATGACCCTGAAATCAGGAGTCCCATGCTCTACCAGCTGAGCCAGCTAGGTGCCCCTAAAGCTATTTTCAAATAAGTTTTTACCTCTTGACTTAGAGATTTGGTATGTATTCATCAGGGGCAAAGTGACAGTTTAAAGTACTGAAATTTAATAAAATGCACCTATGAAAGCACTGACCAAATAAAACATTCACGGGATTTCCACTTAAATTGGGAGTCCAGCTTATTAACCAGTTATTCTTTTTCCGTAGCTGAATTGTATAAACTGTGCAGATTATTGTAATCTGTTTTTTCCCCCTTTTATAGCTTGTAGAGACTTCATTAAAAGGAGAAATTGCCTTTGATCCCAGAAGCGCCTATTACTTGTGGTTTGTGATGGATTTTTGTGACGGCGGAGATATGAATGAGTATCTATTGTCCAGGAAACCCAATCGTAAAACTAACACCAGCTTTATGCTTCAGCTGAGCAGTGCTCTGGCTTTCTTGCATAAAAACCAGATCATCCACCGAGATCTTAAGCCTGATAACATCCTGATTTCACAAAGCAGGTTGGATACCAGTGACTTGGAGCCCACACTGAAAGTGGCCGATTTTGGTCTTAGTAAAGTTTGTTCAGCCTCTGGGCAGAATCCAGAAGAACCTGTCAGTGTAAACAAGTGTTTCCTTTCCACAGCCTGTGGAACAGATTTCTACATGGCTCCTGAAGTGTGGGAGGGACATTACACAGCAAAAGCTGACATCTTTGCTCTGGGGATTATCATCTGGGCAATGCTGGAAAGGATCACATTCATAGACACAGAGACAAAGAAGGAACTCTTGGGGAGTTATGTAAAACAAGGAACTGAGATTGTGCCTGTTGGAGAGGCGCTTCTGGAAAATCCCAAAATGGAACTTCTCATTCCTGTGAAGAAAAAGTCTATGAATGGGCGAATGAAACAACTGATTAAGGAAATGCTTGCTGCAAACCCTCAGGATCGTCCAGATGCTTTTGAACTAGAACTCAGATTAGTACAAATTGCATTTAAAGATAGCAGCTGGGAAACGTGACACATATATTGTTTGCAAATATCTTGGATGATATGCTGCTTATGTTTTAACAGTGATGCAACAACATAATGTGGCTGAAAAAGAATATAAAAAGCTAAACTCCACCTTCTAAGGGTTTAGATTTTATTGTGGGGTGTTTTTTTTCCTCGTTTTTCTTAAGTCCAAGCTGGCCATTTTGTTAGTATGTTTTAAATGTGTATTACCAATGTGGGTGTACATTTTTAAAAATGATCATTGGTAGAAGTTTGGCAGGAAAATTCTCTAAGAGCCAAGAAGAGAAGAAAGTCCAGTTTCCTGGAAATAAGTCTCAAGTATTTTAGACATTCCTTGTCAGTATTAGGAATTTCCATGGAAGAAGAGGTTTGCATGCTGGCAATGCAACCTTTGAAGCTTTGTAAAGGAAACATATATGTATATATTTATGTATATGTAAGTATGTGAATGTGTGCATTTTGCATTCCATATGAAGAAAATGCCACTTCTGTTTAAATTATTTGATGTAGGTTTGGGTTTTTGAAATTTGCTGGTGAAATCAGTGATGAAAAATAAAAGAACCTTCCCTCATCTTCCTACCCTGTCCCTCCCTCTAATGAAATCATACTACACTTTTTATTTTTGTAATATTATACAGCTTTTTTTAAGGCATCATTTTGGAGGGTCTACAATTATCCGATTAAACATAAACAAAATTAAGTGATCCAAAGCTGCTGAAGTATGTTTGAGCTCTCCAGTGCCCTATAGCTGCAGGAGTTGAATTAGCCATGCAATCATGTGGTAGCAGGTTGGCAAGGACCTTGATGATTCAGTCATACCTTCTTTAGGTAACCAAGCATTCAATTAACCAATTAAACCATTGCACTGGAACATGTCTGCACTTGAGCATCTGCAGTCTGATAGAAATCTGAACACAGGATTCCTCTGTTTCTGAAAACTTTGCAATATATGAACTATCCTACTTGATATATTAAGTTTTGATTTCAAGACTATCTAAGCCTCAGCATAAAGTTGAAGAAATCAAATGAGCTCTACCCTCACATTGCCTGCCCTGATACGGTCTCTTGTTTAATCACTGGAATTCCTTTCATTTTGGCACTAATGCTGTTTTCTCTTGCCTAATTTAACACAGTAATGATGGTGATACGGTTGTGTTAAATGTTGATTACCTTTTTCTGAAGTGGGAGATGATACCTATACAGCGTGGCAAATGAATGAAATATTGTAGCATCAAATATATCTTTCAAGTAGAAACTTTAAAGTTATTGATTGTATACAATCACTTGGTATGGTCTATGTCAAAAACCAGTAGACTGTTACTCTAATTGAAGTTAGTTTGATTTTTCACCCTATATGGTTGTCTCCAACTTGTTTTCCTATAAATGCAGATAATTAAAATCTAAGCAAAGTTTTGCTAAAAACAGAATATTAGCCTTTAAGGTTAGATAGACTTTAAGACCATTGTATCTAGGTTAGTCTTTATAAAGCACTAGAATCTTTGGTCAAAGTAAAAAAAAAAAAAGTATTAGAATACTGAAATTGTTAATAGTTTGCATGGTCTCCTCAGCTTTTTTTTTCTGAGTCGTGGTTTTTTTTTTTTTTTTTAATTCAAGCGTAGTTGACACCCAGTGTGTCTCCTCAGCTTTTTTGAACTTCCATAACCTTTGGAATTTTGCTATCATAATTTTTTCCTTATTTAAAATGTGTTTGGGAACTTGAGAAGGTGAAAAAGCACAAAAAATTAAGAGTATGTAAAATTCTGAATTATGCGTTACTTGGTCTGGAAGTTTAAAATTTGGACTGAAAGGTTTTATTGAGATAAAACCTTTTATTTTTTTTTAATAAAACCTTTTAAAATAAAAAAATCATATACTTTGAACATCACTTTCAAGCTAATAAATACAAGACATTTTTTGGAAATGAGAGGTGGAAATACACTGGAACCTCATGATAATTGACCCTCTGGATCACCAAATTACTGTAACACATCTGGCCAAGGGGATTGAGTTACTGGAAGTGAAAAGTATTATAATGTTGCATCAGTAACATTGCACTTCGATAGAGATTCATGATGATTCAGGTGATAGTATGCCAGTGCGTTTGCTCTTCAAATATCTGTGTGCTTGGAGCCATGGTTTCCTAAGTACATAGTTTTTTGGTCTTGCCTCATTGGAAATAGTTAACAATTATCATTTATTTTGAAAGATTTCACCTGTGAGGTGAATTCTTTCTTTCTTTGGCAGCAAAGGTATGAGGTGATCGGGAAGTTTCTCCTGGAATTTTCTCAAGTCCTTGTATTCTAAAATAGTCTATGATACCAAGCAAAATGATAGTAAATTCTTTGTCTTTGTTTTTTCAGTCAGGGGGTATTTATTCAGTACCTACTGTGAGCTCAGCACTAAAGGTCAGTTGGTAAAATGACAGTTTTAAAAATGGCATATAGCCACAGGCCTTTTCCAGCCAGGAGTAAGAAATAAAAGAAGGTTGATGATACTTGAAAATTCCTGGATATTTGCTAAAGGAAAAATGAAAGCAAAAATTTGTGCACAGTGCCTTGCCCATAATAGGTACTCAATAAACAATTATTCCTCAGAGTCTCTTGCCATGGTTTATAGTGTTTTATGAAATTTGTCTTAATTGAAAAAAAGACCAAATATTTCAAATAAGCTTATAGGCAGCTGTGGCCAGTTAAAATATGGGGTTGTACAGTTAGTTCCTAGAATGTTATTTTGCACTAGTTGTCACTTAGACGGAGTTCCTGTAGATTTTTGGTGCTAAGGGATACTTTGTCATTATGATGAAGTAAGTGTTAAGTGTCAGATAAATAGCACACTGAATAGTTCTTTCTGCTGGTCTGTTTTTTCCTCTTTGTTGTTGTTGTTTTTAATTGTAAAATGTTTATCAATCAAACTATTGTAGCAGCTACAAAATAATTCACCAGCATGACAAAATGGTCAAAAAATAAGTCATCAGCACTTCAAAAATGAAAGCAACTTTTGAGATTTTCTTTTAAAATTGTCAAATATATTTTATGAAGAATTTATAAAAGGGGAAATGATTGTAATTTATTGTTCATGACTTTTTTTTTTTAAATAAAGTGAGTTTCAACAAAAAAAACCCAACACCCTGAAAATTTTATATTGTTGATTTGGTGGCTCTGTCTAGTTCTGTAGTGTTTTACTTCATGAACATAAAATAGAGGGTATAAAATTTGAAACAATGTCATTCTCAGCCTCACCTATTAAGTGAAACTTTCTGTAATAGAAGCTATTGCTGAGGAAAAGATTATTGAATTATAGGAATTTCTGTAATGGTCAGCACTCTGGACTCTGAATTATAGGAATTTCTTTCAGCGTTCAAGTTCTCAAAGTTTAATGCTTACTATCTTGCTTTATTTGTCAGAAGAACTTGTATTGCCTGAAATAAATGATTTTTTCCATTAATCCTTCTATCTCATTAAGATGAGGATGCATCCCAGACTCAGAATGAAATAGTAAATATACCAGGAGGAGGTAATTTTTCAACCTATAACTTGAAAGCATGGTTTCCTTTCTATAAAGTCATCTGGCCCGCCTTTTTTCTTTTACAGGTTTTTTTTTTAAGATTTTATTTATTTATTAGAGAGAGAATGAGAGAGAGCACGAGAGGGAGGAGGGTCAGAGGGAGAAGCAGACTCCCCACTGAGCAGGGAGTCCGATGTGGGACTCGATCCCGGGACTCCAGGATCATGACCCGAGCTGAAGGCAGTCGCTTAACCAACTGAGCGACCCAGGCACCCTCTTTTACAGGTTTTATATGGATGCCTTCTCCAGAATAAAGTACTGAAGATGACAGTGCACTTAGTGGTCCCAAGGACCAGCAGAGGGACAAATGGGAGACAGAAAACATTAATGCTACATGTGATCTAGCAACAAATAGGAAAGTAGGCATCAAGAATTGGGGCTGCTTCTGACTCTGCCACCTTGTCCTGGCATAGCCTTTGTAGACAGGCAAATTTTGCATTCTATTTAGAGATTAGGTTTTTTTAAATTGCATCTTAAACTATAAATATTTGCATTTACTAGCTTTTTGTAATCCTTTGCAGTTTACAAAGAGCCTTCACATGGTTTTTACAAATCTTTTCCGTGGGTTTTACTTAAAATAGAGACTGGTTTCTTGATGAGGAAATGAAGAGTAATAATACCAGTTAGTGAGGTAATGGTGTTAAGGGTTTTAGTACCTAATCTCAGACTCCAGCTGGAGTTTTCTCTTAACAACAAAGCTTCATCTTTCTCACTGAAGGAATGACCCCTGGTTGTTTTGGTCTTTTCTTTAAATTCAAATGTTGCTCTCTTAGTCAACCAATCATAGGTATCCTCTAAAATGCAGTGTAATGACAGACAGTTGGTTTGTGGTTAGATGATAACCCCTACTTGAGAAAACCTCCCTGCCACACCTCTTGAGGGCACGGAGCTGTCTTGCGTCTTTTAAAGGCAGTACTTTCTCTTTTGCAATTATTTCTCGTTGGTTAGAAGGGAATTTTTTTGTTTGTTTTGTTTTAAGATTTTATTTATTTGACAGAGATACAGCAAGAGAGGGAACACAAGCAGAGGGGAGTGGGAGAGGGAGAAGCAGGCTTCCTGCTGAGCAGGGAGCCCAAAGTGGGGCTCGATCCCGGATCCTGGGATCATACCTGAGCCGAAGACAAATGACTGACCCACCGAGGCACCCCTAGAAGGGAATCGTTAAAAAAAAAAAAAAAAAAGATGTCTTTGATTTCACTCTTTCACTTCCTGCTCAGCCCTGGTATTTGGTATTTCAGGCTTAGCTTGTTCTGAGCAGAAGTTAGGCAACTTGGTATTACTGAAGGCATCATGGCCTAGTGGCTAAAGGATAGGTTTGCTGTTGCAGATCTCCTATTAAACACTAGCTTTTGCAAATACCTACATAATTAATATGTGGCATTGGGCAAGTCACTTCATTCTGAGCCTTCGTTTCCTCATCTGTAAAACGGAGATGGTACACGGGATGATGATATGTGCATTTCAGAATTTCTGTTAGGGTCAGAGATAATACACGTAAAGTTCCTGGCATAATACCTGGCACATTAAGTTCTCAAATGGTAGTCATTGTTGTTAATTGTGTTCCGATTTTGACAATATGTTGAATGAATGAATGAATGGATTCTCAATGAGCCAGGCTTCAGCTATAGCTTTCATTCTTCTCTCCTTTGGGAGAATCTGATGAAAGCATTATATCCTCTCCTCAGGAAAATGTTTGCCTGTGATTTCAGGGGAAACTTTGGGGATGATGGGTATGTTCATGGGTTTCATACATATATCAGAATTCACCAAACTGTACTTAAATTTATGCACTTTACATCAATTATACTTCAATAAAGTCATTTAATTTTTTAAAAAACTGATCCCTAGGATTCATCTCATATTAATAAAGTGAGAATTTCAGTAGGTAGTGCACTCACATTAATATTTTTTAAGTATAGTGATTCTAATGTGAAAATGGTAAAATATTACAATTGAAACAGTATTGGTCAGATTGTGGGATAGGGAGAAAACGTCATAGTATAGTTGATATTTTTTAGATTCACTTACCTTCTAGCAACCAACAGCAGAGACCCGTTTCAGCACCCCACCCCAAACTCAAGTACCTATCTTCACTTTCAGACTCTGTCTGCCTCATAGTAGAATGCAACAGTATTTCTGAGAAACAGAAGACGTCATGCATTAAATCACTATCAGGTACGTTATTCTAGGGCGGGTCTTCTTAAGCAGGAATCCAGTGAAGGAATACAGCCTAGTCAGTGGACCCACTAGAATTATAAGCAAAATTTTATGTGAATATCCATTTTCCATGGGGACAGTTCATAATTTTTAGCAAATTCTTAAAGAAGTCCAAAAGACTAAGAACCACTATGCTAGTCACATAAGGAACCATTGCATGAGACCTCTGGATGCAGGGTACATGGAGTGGATGGACACTGTAAAAAGAATGGACACAAAAGAGATCGGAAAGCTAAGTCACAGATCGGCCAACTGGAGTTGACTGACTGACAACGACA
The DNA here is from genome assembly GCF_009762305.2 of Zalophus californianus. Taxonomy (NCBI): domain Eukaryota; kingdom Metazoa; phylum Chordata; class Mammalia; order Carnivora; family Otariidae; genus Zalophus; species Zalophus californianus. The sequence goes on from NC_045598.1 coordinate 19,480,228, forward strand.
ACCATTCTTTTGTAGGTCGGCTTGTCAGAACACTACTGTGTCTGCAGGGGCTCTTGTCCTTCTCCAGCTGGCTCACAAACTAATGGGCCTGCTCCACAGGCTTGTCTTGGGACCTGCCTTTTCCAGTTTAGCAGGCAGGACTTCCTGAGGCTGATGAGATCTGGTGGGCCCGCAACCCCTCTGCTCTAATCATATCAATACCAGTGGTTCTTCTAGTCTTTCCCAAAGGAATGTCAGTGCCTGTGGGCTACAATGGGCTGTAGAGAAGAAAATGTTCTTTGAGGATAAATTACATGTTCTTTGAGGATAAATTTCAGCCTAGGGCCCGTCCTTAGAGAAGAAACTTCCTGATTTCAGGATTTCTTTTAGGGACATAGGACCAAAAGAGTCCAATAGGGTGGTGTCTCCTGCCTTAATAATAATTAATTACTGTCAGCACTAACTAGGAATAATTTCTAAGAGCCCTTCCAGTTCTAAGATTCAATGAGTCAATTCAACATGGAAAATTACTAATGAAAGGATTATGAGATTTACCAAGGAAGGTCACACATCCCTGCCCTCGGTTGAGAAAACAAAACACACAGTGTATCACTATAAATTTCCTCAAAGACACCAAGAGATAAGAAGCATCACGTTCTTTCATCCTTCTAGAACAGCCAAGATTAGATGGAACTTCTTCAGAATCATCCACCAGACTTGGAGAAAGTCCTCTGGTCCTCACTCTGGCCACTCTCTGAGATGCTTACTGCCCAAATCCCTAGGCCAACCCTACTCAAACACCAGGGCCTTAGTCCCGTTCCATCCTGTCAGAAATCTCGCTGCCATGGTCACTATTGGAGCTCAATTCTCACAGAAATCAGCCATACGTCCATCCCTTCAGTCTCAGGAGATCCCACCTTTGCCGAGGTGGGTAGGGTTGCTTGTTCCCTGTCTTTCAACTCTTTGAGCCATTTCATTGCCCTTGAGACTTGAAAAGCAAAGCATTTGTCTCTCCACTGGGGCAAGTGAAGCCCTAGGCCTCCAGTACAGAAAGCGCTATTGCCCTCTTAAGATGGCAATAGGAAAATTGCCTTTCAAGAAATTAGCACCACTGTGTGCCCTGGACTTTTTTAGATACTTTTTAAACTATTTATGTATGTTAACTAGCCGGAGTTTAAATAAAAACTTGAGACTACAAAAAAAGATAAAGTGACAATGTTTGTTTTCAAAAAACTAATAACAAAACTATTTTATTTACAAGAATCCTCTCCTCCTTTACCAATGAGCTGTAGGAAACTAATAATGACCCCCTCTGTAGGGGAGAATAATAGTACCGCCTCAAATATATCTGTAGTCACACACTACTTTAAGTGCTTTACATGCATTGACTCATAGAATCCCCACAGCCCTACAAAGTACCTACGGCTCTTCACCATTTTACAGGTAAAGAAACAGGCACAGAGCGGGTAGATAATCCACCCTTGGTCTACAGTTTGCTCAGGATCTGAACCCAGGCTGTGAGAGCCTGTGATCTTAGTCACTGCTTCTCACTGCACAGAGCCAAGCCACGAACTGAAGAGAGATCATGCAGATGCCCAAAAGGACTATTTCAGGGAATGCATGTCAGGAAAAAGAGAATAGATGAAGACAGTGGGATCAGAATGCGAAGGGTCTTTGAAGACAGGCAGAGGAATATGAACCTGTGATCAAAGCTAAAAAACGAATGTGTCGTTTTGTTCCTGCATCTGCTCTCAGCATTATAACGCACACAGGTTCTTCATGTAGGATCCATGGATGGATTTCGTAGGATCTCAGCCCCCCTGCAATTTTAGTGTATTTGTATCAGTGTGCCTGTTTTTGGGAAGAGGATCTAGAGCTTTCATCGGATTCTTAAGGGGGTCCAAAAACCTTTGGAGTGTGAATACCAATGGCTAAGTGTCTGTTTAGCCATATAGTTAGTGCAACCTTGGGCAAAACTCAGAGCCTGTGTTTCCTCTCCTGTAAAATAGAGATAATAATGTCTACCTCTCCATAGTAAATATGGGACTGTTGAGTCACTATATTGTACAACTGAAACTAATATAGCATCGTACGTATATTAACTACACTGGAAGTAAAATAAATTAAGATAAAATAACGAAATCTACCTCTCTGGGTTAGTTGTGAGAGTTAAATGATATCATTATAAATAATAATATACACAATCATACCATATAAAACCCATTACATTAAAATGTATAAAAAGACTATAAAAATTAAAATTAAATAATAAAAAATAAAATAAAAATAATTAAAAATTAAAAGACTATAAAATGTCATAAAACAAATAGGACTTGTGATCATGAAATCCATGTTTTAAACTTTTTTCCAACAATATGGTGAATTAGAGACCTAAGTGACCCTCCTGATGAAAAAAATTAAAACGTTGTATGGAGTTTTTTTTTTTTTTTAATTCTTTTTTACTATGCTGCTGAGCTGCCATCAAAGTTAGGAGTATGCCAAGCCCCAAAATGAAGTGGAGAGGAAAATAAATACCCAAATTGTTTTTAACCCTCAGGGTGCCTGCCAATGCCTGGACACCATAACATCCTCCCTCCCTGTCTGCATAGGACACAGGAGACAGAGAAAGCCCAGGGCCTCTCCAAGATGGGAACACTAATAGGAGACCCCAAAGGGTATAATCACAGCACAGGGGCCAATATGTAGCAAACACTGGCACCCGGAGGAAGGACAGTTAAAACCTCCTTATATCACCTTTGGCCCTAGGAAAAGGGAAAATTAAATTTTCTTTAAGAATTCATAATTTGGGGCGCCTGGGTGGCTCAGTTGGTTAAGCGACTGCCTTCGGCTCAGGTCATGATCCTGGAGTCCCGGGATCGAGTCCCACATCGGGCTTCCTGCTCAGCAGGGAGTCTCCTTCTCCCTCTGACCCTCTTCCCTCTCGTGCTTTCTATCTCTCATTCTCTCTCTCTCTCAAATAAATAAATAAAATCTTTAAAAAAAAAAGAATTCATAATTTGCGGGGCACCTGGGTGGCTCAGTCAGTTAAGTGTCTGCCTTCAGCTCAGGTCGTGATCCCAGGGTCCTGGGATTGAGCCCCACATTGGGCTCCCTACTCAGTGGGGAGCCTGCTTCTCCCTCTGCTGCTCCCCCTGCTTGTGCTCTCTCTCTGTCAAATAAATGAATAAAATCTTAAAAAAAAAAAGATTTCATAATTTGCAAGCCAGGTCCCTCATGAAATCTGAAGTCAAATCACATCACTTATGTAATCCTAAAATCCTTAAGCAAAGAATTTAATTTAAAGTGGTGTGGGTTGGTAGTACCAGCACAGACCGAAAGAAAATGCAAATTGTCTTTGGAGGAACTTGATGTCAACACAGGCCTCAAATAATTCCTATAAATTTCTAGGCAGTATGAGCAGCTCACGGTACAAAAGAACCAAACACACAAGGTAACAAGGCACCATGAGGAAGAACACGTAGAATTGAGAGACGATGGAAACAGACCTTCAGAGATATTGGAATCACCAGACACACAATATAAAATAACCTTAATATGTTCAAAAAATAAAAGAGAAGCTTGATACTATGTGGGAACCAGTAAACTTGAAAAAGAACCAAATACAATTTCTGAAAATGAAAAAATATGCTAACTGAAATTGAAAACTTCGCAGACTAGTCATTAGGTTAGAATGGCCAACGTAACAGTTGAAAGACATAGAGCCTATAACTTCTAAAAGAACAGAGGCGAGGGTTGGGGATGGATCCCAAAAATGTCTTTAAAAAAATAGAGAGGGGTAGTGCCTGGGTGGCTCAGTCGGTTGAGGGCCCAACTCTTGGTTTCGGGTCAGGTCATGATCTTGGGGGTCGTGCAATCGAGCACTGTCAGGCTTGGTGGCGGGCAGATGGGGCGGTGGGGAGGGGAGGCGGGAATCTGCTTGAGGTTCTCTCCCTCTCTCTCTCCCTCTCCTCCTCCCCCTGCTCACCCGTGCTCTCTCTATCAAATAAACAAATCCTAAAAAAAAATTTTTGGGAAAAAGTATAAAACTACAATGTACATTGCAAGACGAGAAAAGTAAGTAAAAATAAATTAATCTCAATGAGTTCAGAGATAAAGGATGTCAGACCAAATAAAAGAACAAAATCCAATGATGTTCTCTTTACAAAAGGCAGGTCTAAACATCAGAACACAGACTGACAAAGTTGGGGGAGAGAAATACGAGGCTAAACAAATAAATAAAAGCGATATTAAGGCAAAAAGCATCAGTAGAGATAAGGAGGGTCATTATATAATGATAAAGTTCATTTCACCAGAGTGGGGGAAAGAGAACATTTCTAAACTGGTATGAACCGAATAACATAGCCTCAAAATGCTACAGAGAGAACTGGAGAAAGCCACCATCCCATCATGGGCTATATTAACACACCAATCTTAGTTAATTGATAGATCAAGTAAACAAACAAAAATTCAGTAAGAACATGGGAGATTTGAACCGTATAATTAATAAGCTCTATACATTCCAGTCATCTGCTTGTCTACCCCTGCTGTCAATACTTCATGGACACAATCACTGCAGAATTAAACTACAAGCCAGCTTGTACAGCATCCATGGCATATAGCAAGTACCTAAGAGACGTCAATGATAACCGCACCAGAAACTCACTATGTGACTTCACTAAGTGTAGCCACTTCACCTCTGGGAGCTTCAGTTACCTCTTCTAAAAAGTGGCTATATAATAAATTATTTTTCCAAGTTGCTTTGTAAACCAAATGAGAATAATGTATGTGACGATATTTCATAAACTGCAGGAAAAAATATAAATGAAGGAATTACTGCTCTTACCGGTTAACTGGTATTACAAAGCACCAAGCATCAAGGTAAATAACTATTGGAGTGGGCAGCAGGGAGAATAGCAGTGCCAAGGATGTCCAGGGAGTGCAGAGTAATGCCAGGCAGCAGCGTGGACCCTGGGGCTATCGGAGCTCGGAAAACAGCGTCCGTACGTAGGTGAAGACGGATCAGGAAGGCTTCTTGAAGGGTGAAGCCTGCCCTCTGGTGGACGCGCCTGGGATACTTTGCTCAAACGCTAGGTACCCTGTGCTTCCTGCAGACATTGGAGGGTAGAGTGGGATACTTTGGAAACAAAACTCTCACTAGTGGCCTGTGTCTCACAATGCCAAGCTCGCCTAATCTCAGAGGCTTGTTGGGTCAGTCTCTAAGAAGTGACGGAGGGGGCTTGGCCTAGGCTCCTGACCACCAATCTCTTTCAGATCACTAGGGCTGGCAGGGACGGCCCCCTTACTTGTAGCTGGAACGTCAGGAGAGAGCTAAAGGAAAGGCATTCCAGGCAGAGGGTCAAAGCCCTAAGGTAGACATGGTCATGTGTTCAAGGAACAGGCCAGGAGGCCAAAGTATCTGGGGCAGGGTGGGTGAGAGGGAGGAGAGCCAGAGGTAAGATCCGGGTCACGAAAAGCCTTGCTAGCCTTTGAGCACTTTGGCTTAGAGGAGGAGGCTTTTTCAGGAATTTGAGCAGAGAAGTGACAACATGATTAACTTCCACTTTTAAAAGATTGATCTAGCTGCTGGGTGGGCTGAGCTCAGGAGGGAGCCCTGGAGGCTATTACAGCAATCCAGGCAAGAGAGGAGGCATTTGGCACAAGGTGGTAGGAGTGGGGTGGGACAGAGGTGACTTAAATCAGGATGTGTTCTGAAGATAGGCCAATGGATGTGGCTGATGAATTAGATGTGGAATGTGAAAGAAAGACATGTGTCCAAGATGACTCTGAGGTTTTGGTCTGAGCCATTGGAAGGATGCTGAGGTGGATCTGGGGGGATAAGAGATCAGTAGTTTCGTTTCAGACATGTTGAATCGTCGGTTCCCAGATATCAGCGTCAATTCCAAGTCAATGTCTAGTCACGCCTAACAGGTCTGAGTTTTCCCATTCCCCTTCCTTGGAGGAAGACATACATTGAAGACATACAACCCACTTGTGGCAGTGCCACAGGGTCCTGCCTTAAGGATCTGGCCTCCTATTCAGTGGGGACGTCAGCTCTGTGAATTGGCTTGGATGTGGAAATCAGATGCAAGGCCGAGAGGTTGCATTGGGACAACAATTCACTTTAGGCTGGCCACAAGACATGGAGGTTTTTCTGTTATATAACTCAAGGATATCTAATAAGCTGCTCATCTATTTCATTCCTAGGACACTCTGATCAAAGATCCCTGCAAGTGAAAACATGCCACTGAGCACCTCAGCCTGCAGGGAAAGTGTCCACCTCGACTCTGGCAGTTCAGCCAAGTTCAGCTTGGCCTCTACTCCTTCAGGACCCAATCACCCCTAATGAAATCAGGGAGCCCATCTCAGCAGTGCCTCTCCCAGTATACCCAAACCGCAGAGGACAGCCACCATAAAAATGTTCAAGGATACTGGTGTTATTCTCACTTAACACTTACCTCAACACCTGGGTGAAGAACTACCCTCTGAGCCCTCTTGGGGGATGTACTCAGTGAGATTAGGAAATATATGCAACCTCATGTGATATATCTCCAACATTCCTATCTTCTTAGATGGGATACACATTAACCAGAGAAATGCTGACATCTCAACCTCAGTGAATATGGGCCATGTTGAAACCAGTTTTGGGCAACTAAACAAGCATATTAGAGCTACTTTCAGCTGCAAGAGGTAACACATTAAATCTAGAATCTCTAGTAAGGGCATTTATATCAATAAAATAAGTCTGACCCACTGTTATGTTCTTTCCTTCTTGACTCCCCACTAGACCTACTAAATTAGTTTCTCCAAAGGGCAGAGGTCTGGTATCTGTCTTGTTAGCAAGCTCCACAGGTAAATTTTATGTAGCCAATTGGAATCCACCAAGGAATAGCATTGGGGAACCACTGGTCGAATCCACTTTTTTCCTTTGAACAGATCAGAATCTGAGGTGCAAGAGAGAGCGACTTGCTCCAGACCAAGAGTGAGTTTGTTGTCAAAGTCAGGACCAGAACTTTGGGGTCCTGACTCCTTATGAGAACGGCGGCTGCTCTTTTGAGTCAGCTTTGCAACAAACCTGAAGGCCTTTGTTCAGCATTCCTAAGAAATTAGTGCGGAGATGGGCTTCAATGGTAAGCAAAGGCAGGCTGCTCATGGCCAATGCTACAGGCATGTGATGAAGGTGACCCTAGTTTTGGAGAGAATGATGTATTTCCTTCCAGTTTATTTTGATTATAACTGACTGAAAAACCAACCCGGCAGGGTTAAGCCAAAAGAAAAGGTATTGGTTTCCCCACTACAGGTTTGCTTCAGATATGACCAGACACAGAAACCCTACTCCTCAAGGTCGGGTTTTCACTGGCTCTGACTCAGTACTGCTCCCTCTTGCTGACTCAGTCTTTGGGCAGGCTGGACCCTCTGAGCTCGCTCTGCCCAGGTTCTTGACACGGCAGGGAAGGGAGAGATTTGCCGCCGCAGTCTCAGCAAAAGTCCCCTTGGCTGTAATTGAGTTACATGTCCATCTTTAAATGAAGTAGTGGGGCCAGAGAAATGCGATAGGCTTTTTGACCCAAGCCTAGGTCAAGCACCCCACTCCGAGTCAAGTTATGCCACTCTGAGAGCACAGGTGGCCAAGGTCAGGGTAGGATGAGAGCAATTGCTGAATGGCAAAAACCACAGATGTTCACAGTGCTAGGAACCATAGAGAAGCTGACAATGACTGCGAAGAGGGTGGGGGGGGACAATTATAATCCAGGCGTAACACTAAGGTGTTAGTTACAATGCTATGGTGGTATTAGGGGTGATGGTTATAATACTCACCTTTTTGGGTATCGGCCCAGCTCTCAACCTCCACCTTCTCTGGGAATTACCCTCCTCTTATACAGAAGGGTAGGTCCCCACCATCAGGTATGTTCAATGTGACATAGCACCTTCCTGGCCATAGCTCAGTGCCACCCTTAGAACTAGCTAGAGGGATCCATGCCCTTCAAAGGGGCCCCAATATCAAAATCACCCCAAAAGTCATTTATTAAAGACCATCCAAGGATCTTGGTGCTACACAGCATAAGCTGTAATTCTCAATATCTGCTCTCATACCTAACACCATTCAGCCCTGGCGACACAGCACTTCTCCACACTTCTTGCTCTATGTCCTTAAAACAAAAGACCACTGCATCCAAATACCATGAAGCTTTGCACTGCTGCTGACATCACAGACAGCCACGGTTCAGGGTGTGGAGAAGACTGAGTGGTGAGGGACCCTAGGTAAAACAAAGGGATTCTCTTGTCAAATCCTTCCTCTCAGAGAGCAGGAACGCTGTGGCGAGAAGGTCCTATTTCCAGCAAGTGCTGAGCATCCATTTTCTTGCTCTACTTCAAGTGTTCCAATGTGTAGATGGTTTTTGCAATAGTAACATATGATGGCTGAGGAATATCTTGCAATATTAAACAATGTATTTTACTCTTAAATTTGTTTTTTTTAAGATTTTATTTATTTATTTATTTGAGAGAGCGAGAATGAGAGAGAGAGAGAGAGCACACGAGAGGGGGGAGGGTCAGAGGGAGAAGCAGACTCCCCGCCGAGCAGGGAGCCTGATGTGGGACTCGATCCCGGGACTCCAGGATCATGACCTGAGCCGAAGGCAGTCGCCTAACCAACTGAGCCACCCACGCGCTCCTCTTAAATTTGTTTTTTGTCCTTTTAAGTAAGCTCTACACTTGGGGCTTGAACTCACAACCCCGAGATCAAGAGTCACATGCTCTGATGATGGAGCCCGTCAGCACCCCTGAAACTTTTCATTATAGCAACATACTTAGTAATTTTGTTCAAATCAAGGCAAGAAAAATAGATTTTATGGAATAAAGATGGAACAATTTGTGAATTATCCACATCTTTATTTTCTTACTCATCCAGTATTGCTGGCCTTTGGCCAAAATACCCATATATGTTCAATAATAATTAAGTGCAGTCATGTTTGATATTTTCATGACTTTCTCTGTGTTAAAAAAAAATCAAAAACATATTTTTCAACATGGCATTATGAACGTGTAGTTGTCAGTATTTGCCTGAGGATAGATTTCTTGCCGCTGCATTCCACGAGAATCCCCATTTCTTGCCCACGTGTTCCCTACTGCACTGGGTCGAGACCGGATGGGTTTTGTTCCTGGCACTGGATGTGGAGGCACCTTGCTGAGGATAGCAGTGGGAGGTGGGGATGAAGGAGGTGGTGATGAAGATGTGGGCAAGGAGATGGAGGTGGTAAGCACAGCAGCTGGGGCTGCCCTCCTTCCCGCCTCGCTTGCTTGCGTGCAGAAGACTCTAGGCTCCACCTCAAGGGGGCAGGCAGTGGGTAGGGGGAGCAGTGGAGCGTAGGACCCGAAGTGGCAGGTACTGCTGGGGGGGGGGGGCGGTGCGGAGAGCTGGGAGCTCTTCTGCAGACCCCGCTCTCCGGCTGCCAGCTGTGTGACCCCAGCTGAGTTACTTTGCCCGCCTGGGCCGCTCCTTCACCGCGTTCGCGTGGGGGCTGCGTGAGAAGAAGGTGCCTACTGAGCAGAGCGCCCAGCACATGGCGCACATTACATGGACTTGTCTTCCTCGTTCTACCAGGCTGTAGGCGCTGCGAGAGCAGAAATCTGATCTCTTATTCACTTCGTTCGCTGGCAACACGGAGGTGCTCCACAAACAAGTTTAACGACACCTTCCTCTCCACGCCCCCATGATCTTCCCCCCTTCCCGCCTGGGTGCGGGGCGCTGGCTCTGCCCAGAGGCCGCACCCCTCACCCGGAGAGCGAGAGCCAGGCTATTGTTGTGGCTGAGATTCTTTCCTAAACGGAAGGCCCCGAATTACAGAATAGCTGCTCTAATCTCTGTGGGGTGCACAGGGCCAGCGGAGGGGGCCCCTCCCGTGGTGCCGGGGCCCCACCGACGTCAACCTGAGACCCTCCTGCTCACTGAGCCAGACGCCACCCGAAGCCCCGTCTCTCCTCTGAGCTGCCTTTTCTCAGGACCCCCACCACCTCACGCATCTCCTCACAGAAACCATCCCTTCTCTGCACCCCATCTTCCCTCTCAGCCCCCCTGAGCCTCTCCCTCCCTCTTCCTCTCCTTCTCTCTCCCTCTGCCTCACTCTTTTTCCCCTTCCCCACACCCCCCCACCTCCTGCCCTCACTGACACCCTGACACTCCTGCCTCTTTAGGCCTGTAGCTCTCACCATCCCTCCCCCAATACCCCACCCCCCACCTCCCATCCCAGCCAGGCCAGAAATCCCTACCCCCTGCCCAACCCCCCCAACCCCCACCCCCGCTTCTCTGGCAGAACAAACGTCCTCCCCAGTCCCCTGCTTCGTTGGCCTCCATCACAGAAGCCCTGCCCTGGCTGGAGTTGTGATCAGTCTGTCAGCCTCTGCCCACCACCGCTGCCCCCCGCCAACCGCTAAGCAGGCTGAGCTCCCTGAGAGCAGAAACCGTGTCTGACCCAGCTGCTGACCTCACAGCACACCGCAGTGTTCAGAATGATTTGTTGACAGCAGCTGAGACTATGGGGTTAGAGAAAAGATTGAGGCCGGAGGTGTCAGGAAGGTGTCAGTGCTGGGCGAGAGCTAAAAGGCAGATTCATCTAACATTTATGAGCACTTTAAGGCACCAGAGGCTTCCTCAGGCACCACAGCCGCTACTTCCTCATGCCGCTCATTCCCATTTTACACCAAAGGAAACTCAGAGAGGTTAAGCTCATGCTCCAGGCCACACCGCCAGTGAGTGGTTACACCAGGGTTGGTTAGCATCTACGGCAGGGCCGAGGTGTGGGTGGCTGTGGTGAGGGGGCTGTAGCGGGCTGCTAGGGGAGGGAACATTGTGGATCTGGGGTGTGAGGCTGGATCTGAAGGCCTCACTGAGCCATCTCATTATTCCCAACACTGACCAGAGCTGCTCCCCCATCCCCTCCCCCCACCTTCTCCCCACTCTCTCCTCCGGAAGGAGCCAGTTCTGACTCAGACCCATTCCAATGGATCATCAAGGTGATCCGGGAATGAGCCTGGAAATAGGAAGGAAACCTCTCTCAGACTTGGCCTCCCACTGGCCCAAGGTCCTGGCTCTAGCACAAATCTCCTTAGGGATCTGTGACCAGAAAGGCAGATGATCCGGTTCTTGGCAAGTGTAACTGGGAGACCAGCAGGGCCAGCAGCTGTAGCTCTGCCTCATCATCTCCCCCCTCCCAAGGATTCTTTCACCCCTGAAGCCAGCCGGAAGCCAGTCCAGTTTGACCTCTCCTCCAGGAGCCTTTCTGCCAGTAAGATAGAGGGTCTGTGTCCATTGGCATCCTGGGACAGGGAACTGTCACCCCTCAGACTGTGAGCTCCTGAAAGCAAGGCTCCTTGACCACCCCCCACCTTGGACTCCTGAGGGCAGAGCTGCGCCTCCCCTCTCTGACTGGGTGCTCCGAGGTCTGGCGCTGTCTCCCCCCTCTGACTCAGGGATTGCTCCTGCAAGGAGGCGGGGTCATTTGTAGTCAACCTCCTCAGACCCGGGCTGCCCCAGGGCGGCACTTGCAGTCCACTCTGAATCCCCCCTTTCTGTAGCCTAGCATCTGTCTTGGTCCCTAGAAAAGAGCTGAGAAGCCCACCCCCCCATGTCCCACCCCCACTCTGCTTGCCCTTCCACCCAACCCAGATGCTCCTTTAAGACCAAAGGGATGGGGGTTGCATCAAGTCAGACACAACAGCCCCATCCTCCCCCTCCTTCACAGGCCAGGTTTCCTGCCATTGACAGCATCCCAGCTGGGCCCTGCCCGGCCTCACACTTAACCCCTTCATGGCCAGATCTCAGTGCTCAGGGCCTGCACCCCAACCTGCCTCTGTAAAATTAGGAGAATAAAAGTACCCCTTTCACCGGGTTGTTTTGAGGATTAAATGTGTTAATCACAGAACAGTGCCTAGCATATATTAATCCCCCAATAAAAGTTAGGTGTTAGTCTCATTGTGTGAGCTTGGATGGATCATTTCACATCTCTAAGCCTCAGTATTCTCAGCTGTTAAATGGGAAGTAAAACCCACTACTCCCAAAGATTGTCCCAGGGATGAATTGTGATCATGTAGATGAAAGTATTTTGCAAAGATACATAACATAACAATACAATATGGAACTATCATGGACTAATAAACAAACAAACAAAAAAAACAAAAAAACCTTCCCTTAACTAGGTGGTAAAAATCTCTTACCAGCAAATGGGCCTCCCTATTTTTCAGACTCATTATCTTACTTGACAGGCAGAGGGTGCAGTGGAAAGAGTGGTTTTGGAGTTGGGTTTTGGCAAGATCCCATTTCCTCATCCATTAAGTGGGGTAGTCACCCCTACTGGGCCCCCCTCTAAAGTTCTTTTTTTTTTTTAAAGATTTTATTTATTTATTTGAGAGAGAGAATGAGAGAGAGAGAGAGCATGAGAGGGGGCAGGGTCAGAGGGAGAAGCAGATTCCCCGCCAGCAGGGAGCCCGATGCAGGACTCCATCCCGGGACACCAGGATCATGACCTGAGCCGAAGGCAGTCGCTTAACCAACTGAGCCACCCAGGTGCCCCCCTCTACAGTTCTTGGGAGAGACAAAGGAGATCCAAGAGCACAGGTGTGAATGTGCTTTGCAAACATTAATAGTTCTACAAGGGAAGGGAAGGGGTTTGTGGAGAGTGGCCCAGCTAGGAGGGGGGCAGGGGCCCCTTGGCAAGGGTGTTGATTTTTGAGCTCTGGGTGCTGCAGTTTACTGGGGAGAGGGGAGGAGATTACCGGACACCAGCACTGTGGGGACAGAGCTCCCCCTCGAGACATGAGATGTCAGCTCGAGAAGTCCCCAGTGGGGCAAAGCAGAAAGGAGGCCAAAGACACCGGCTTGGCCCCAGAACCATCCCTTCATCACCCTCTTCCCAGCCAATCCCATTGGCCATCAGAGGACCTTGGGCAGAGGCACCTCCAGAGGGCTCCGAAGTGACTGTCATGCCAAGACTTGCTAGGGCAGGCTCACCCTGCACATCCGCGGCACCAATGCTCCCACCCTTGGGCTGCAGATTCCTGGCCTCACCCCTAGGGAGAGCAGGCCTGCCACCCCCCACACACCCCAGCCAGGACAGGCCTAAACCTGCTACAGAGGAAAACAAGCACAGTCAGCTAGAACCCTGCTCTGCCTTCCTCTTTTAACCAAGAGATTCTGCCAAGGCCTGGAAGAGGGGGCTGACCCCACATGAAGAGCATATCCCTACCCCAGGCCTCTGGAGGAAGCTAGGGAATCAGGAGACCTTGCTTGGGTCTTGGCTGTACCCCAAGCTCACTGTGCCTCCATGCAAATCACTTAACCTGTCAGGGCCTGTGTGACCATCTGTAAAATAAAGGATGCGGACCTGGGCCAGAGGTCCTCTCCAGTGCTGCGACTGTGACCAGGAAGGAGTTAACTGGAGGCCAGGCTCCGGGTCAGGAAGGCGAGGGTTAATGGGGGGGGGGTGGAGGCTCTCTCTCCTTTTCCTGTGGAGAGTGAGGTTTGGCTGCCACCAAAGTTCCTTCCAGTCCTTGCTGTCCCTCCTGTCCTTGTCTGGTCCTGCCCAGGGACCCCTGCATCCAGCCTCGGTGAGTGCATCCCCAGCCCAGGGCCCGGGGGCGGGGGGGGCGGGGGGAAGGCACTCAGGGACCCAAGGGCAGGGAGGCTGGCACCAAGCCAGTGAACAAGTCCCCCCCTCCCCCCCAGTCCGTGTCCGGAGCTGAAGCCCTGGGCGAAGCTCAGACCACTAACCACAGGACTGGGAGAAGGTGGGCAAAGGGACAGAGGGCACAGGGATGTCTGCCGGCCTTCTAGGGTGGAACATCTGCGGTCGAGCATCAGAGCCAACCCAGGAGGCAGGGAAGAGACAGTGGATGGCAGACTATTTTGGTCCCTGTGTTTAGGGACTTTTTATAGCCTTGCTGCTCAGGGCTGCGAGGAGGAGAAAGGGATGGGAGGATACTCATAAGGTCAGACAAGCACAGTGCCCTCCTGGGACCTTGGAATCTGACCCATTGCCTGGTAGAGTTCTTGAGAGCCAGGAGGGAGGGCCCTGCCGGGCTCTCCTTGCTGCCTGGGCTCGCAGTCACCAACTACCTATGGACTGGCTCACTAGACACCGGATAAGGGTGTGTGTGTGTGTGTGTGTGCTGGGGTGGGGGGTTTGGCAGGGTCTCTGTTCCAAGGCCTCTTGGGGGTGCCTCCCCCCATCCCTGGCAAGTTCTGCTATTTTGTTGCCTCCTGACTGGAGGTCCTGTCAGCCCCCAGAACTTACGTGTCCCTTTCAGCTGAATGGAGGATTCAGGGAGGAGGGAGCGGGGGTGGTATGGGGTGTGCGGAGCCGTGTGGGTGGCCCATTCTGTTACTGCCAACAGCACTGTCGGCTCTTGATATACAACCCCTCCTGGTCCCCTTCCCCAGTGGCAGAGGGGAGGTGGCGGACCAGGGTCACAGGGTCTCAGGATGAGAAGAGGGCAGGGGCCCTGAGGGCAGATTTCTGTGAGGGCCGGTTATTGGGAAGAATCTGTGGAAGGAACTTTTTAGCGAGGCAAAAGGCCCATGTCTAATGGAAATTGCTTAGTATTACAGCAGCAAGAAGAGAAGCAAAACATGAGAGGGAAGTTCTGCTCAGCCCTGAGACAGGCCATCTGAACTAGTTCTGCACTGCAAGGCTAGAGCCTGGGGTTTCAATCCCAGCCCCTAACTCTCAGTAAGATCTGAGCAAGCCCCTTCCTCTCTACCAGTTTCCTTTTCTGTAAATGGAAATGCAGAGGTAGGCGAGGTGGTGTTTACAGGCGGGCATTGTGGAATTCCCTTGGCAGGAGTACCGAGGTGGTAGGTCGCTGGCTGACATGACCTGGTCACCACCTCTCTCTTTCCCCATGGCCCTGCTGGGACTGGGCAGGGCAGTTGGCTGCAATTACTGGAGGCTCCTACCCTGTGGTTATACTCCTGACCTCGGGTGCTTGGGGGCGGGAAGGGTGGGCCCTCCTGGAGCCAGCCTGTGACTGGGGAGCCTTCTTGTCTTGGACTCAAAGTTGCTGGGTTGGGAAGAAGTATTTTTTCCGGTTGAGGCCACTTTCGGGAACTGAGCCGGGACCAGCCCCATTTCCTTTTCCAAGTGTCCCACTTGCTGATGCTTGCTTGGCATGGCTCTGTGGCCAGACTGGGGTAACCTCCAAGGGGCATGTTTCTGGGTGACCAGGGCGCTCCTGCTCAATGTCTTTGAGGGATGGGGGGGGAAGGGGTGGTCTGAGCCTCTCTGCCCCTTAGGCATGGTAAGGCTGATTTGGATGGGGGAGGGGTGGCTGGCTGATCCTATTCTAGGGAATGCCTGAAGGAGAGGTGCAGGGACATCTCCTCTCTCCTTGACCATTCCTCTCTCCCTGTAGGCACCAGGGAGTCCCGGGCCAATTACTCTTGGCTCCTCAACTAGCTGCGTTACTTCCAGTGGCTTATGGGGTACAATCCTACCCAGCTCCGCTGAGATGATCCTGGCCTCTCCCTCCACCCCGTCCAGGGGACGGACCCCCAGCGCAGCGGAGAGGCTGGAGGCTGACAAAGCCAAGTATGTCAAGACACACCAAGTGATAGCACGACGCCAGGAGCCAGCTCTGCGTGGGGGTCCCGGACCGCTCACCCCGCACCCCTGCAATGAGCTGGGGGCCCCTGCATCGCCCAGGACGCCCAGGCCTGCCCGCCGGAGCAGCGGCCGGCGGCTGCCAAGGCCTGACTCCCTCATCTTCTACCGCCAGAAGCGGGACTGCAAGGCTTCTGTGAACAAAGAGAACGCCAAGGGCCAGGGGCTGGTGCGGCGCCTCTTCCTGGGGGCCCCCCGAGACGCCACCTCGAGCAGTCCGGGCCCAACCGAGCGACCAGCGGCTCCTGGAGTTTGGGCCGCGCCCCAAGATGCCCCGGAAGCAGCAGGAAAGCGGGCGCTGTGCCCCACCTGCTCACTACCCCTGTCGGAGAAGGAGCGCTTCTTCAACTACTGCGGCCTGGAGCGGGCGCTGGTGGAGGTGCTGGGCGCTGAGCGCTTCTCTCCGCAGAGCTGGGGCGCCGACGCCAGCTCCCAGCCCGGAACGTCGCCGCCGCTCGACTCTGGGGACACCAGCGACTGGACGTCCAGCAACGGGGACACGGATCGCCCGGACGGTGCTGGCGGCGGCGGCGGCGGCGGCGGCGGCGGCGGCGGCGGCGGCGGCGGCGGCGGCGGCTCAGAGGCGGCGGGCTCGGCGCGGGACGGGCGCCCCCCGGTGTCGGTGGTGGAGCGCAACGCGCGCGTCATCCAGTGGTTGTACGGCTGCCAGCGCGCCCGCGGCCCGCCGCGCGAGTCCGAGGTGTGATTGCGGCCGCTCGGGAGCGGGCTCCGGGGAGGCCCGGCTCCGGGGCCCGGGGAGGGCTAAGGGGTGGGCGCAGGGCTGGGCCCGGGCACCGGCAGGGACGCCCTGCCTCTGACGCGCCGGGTGCCTTTAGGCGAGCCCTTCCCTCTGGATTCTTGGTTTCCCCCTGTGAACCTTGGGAGGATGGGACAAAAGAATTCCGAAGGCCCTTCCCAGAGCCGACGACGGAGGGGGAGGGGGCAGCTAACGTGGCCCCTGTGGAGGCCGGGTCTGGGGAGAGAAGCCTGGGGTGGGAGGTCAGAGAACCTGCTGAATAAAACCAAAACGTTATTTAAAGGAGTCGTGATGTTGGATTAGAGAGCAGATATGAGGGAGGGGGCGGGGCGGGCTTGCGGGGTTACGCGCGTGGGTTTTGGAATGCGGGCTCCAGGCTCACTGTGTGACCCTGGGCAAGCACTTAACCTCCCCGAACCAGAGCTGCACCCCTCGGTGATCAAAGTATTTTTGAAATGGTCGCAAAACGCACGGCAAAGTGCCCGGCATATAGAAAGTGTTCAATAAACGACAGCCACTAAGACCACTAAGGAATTAGTACTAACTCTATTATGATCATCTCCTCCACCGACCCCGAGGTCGGTCCAAACTAGATCTGGGAGTCAGGAATAGGGTGTTTGGGGAGTTCTGGGGGAGGGGTCTGCTCCAGAAATCTGGGGTCCCCCGGCCGAAAAGCCCCCATTCCTGGAGATTTGCTGCCCCCTTTTGGTTACTAGCTATGAATGGGCTGAGATAGGAAGAATCCAGAATTGAGGACAGTAAAGGAAGGGACCCTTCAAACCAGGATTTTGTTAACCCGCAGCCTCACATCGGGCCACTGTCTTCCTTTCCCTCAAAGACACACAAGGTCACTTGTTTGCCTCACACATCCGCACCTCAAGTCTTTGCTTAGGGTCCTCTTCCCTTTGCCTGGGCTACCTTCTCCTTTCTTTCCACTCATCCTTCTAAGATTACATGTATTCATTCCCCCTCAGAAATTCCGGAATCCCCCAGTCGGCATCATCTCCGAGCTCCCAAGTACAGCCTTATTTTTGTGCCTCAACTTGTCACCTTCTGTGGGACCCGCTGGTCGTCTGAGTTCCCTCTCCAGGTCTCTAGCCTCCTGACCTTCCCCTAGTACAGGGACGGTGCATATAGCAGGGTCACAGGCAACGGTTGTCGAGTTAAGAGGCTGAACAGGGCGATGGGGCCTGCCCTCTGGGGTTTCTCAGGTTTCTGTAAAGCTGTACCCTAAATCGGACACAATCTACCCTGACAACAGGGCTGTCTGGTCATTTCCTCCCCCTACGCTTGGGGGGGAGGGGGGGAGGACGCTTTGAGCTGGACCCTGCCTTGAGGTTGCCCGCCCAAAAGCAGTCATCCGTGCCGTCCGGACAAAGGCACGCGGTCACACGGGGTGTCGGGTCAGGGTCTTTATGGGGTTGGGGAAGGAAGGAGCGGGTGCCCAGCTGGGCCGGCCTGCTAGTCGCCCTTGGCCGCAGCCTTCACCCTCATCTCGGCCAGTTTGTGGGTGAGGAAGCCCCACTGGAAGCCGACCACGGCGTCGGCCTCCCCTGGCTCGGGGCGCTCGGCAGCCTCCTCCGCGACCTCATCCCCGGCTTCGGGGTCTGGCTCCGCGTTGGGTTCGGCGCCGCGCAGTATGGACGCCGCTGTCGCCCGCTGCTGCTGCCGCCTGCTGGCGAACGCGTCCCAGAATCCCGGCCCGCGCGGCTCTGTCTCCGTCGCCGTCACCGCCTGCGAGGTGGACCGCGCCGCCAGCGGGCTGCGGGAGAAGGACGGGTGTCACCGGCCGAGGCCCGAGGAGAGGACGAAGAGGGGAGACGGGGTGCAGGCGCTAGTAGTGGGGCGGGAGGAGCCAGAGGGAGGTCAGGTGACTTGGGGGGGGCGGGAGACTGGAGGCCCGGGAGGGCTCAGAGGCACAGGGAAAGGGGGCTGGGGTGGGACAGGGTCATGGGATTAGGTGAGGGGTCTGGGAAGAAGGGGCTGAGGCCAGGACTCCTGGGGAGAGTCGGGGTCAGGGGTTTGGGAAAGACTCGGGGAGAGGAGTACCGCCAGAGGCGGGAAGCCTGACAGGAGGAGTCCGGAAAGCTGTGGGAGGAGCCCGGAGAGCTGTGGGAGGAGCCCGGATGGGGGGGGGCCCAGCGACGCTTGGGGCGGGGTCAGACGCTGGGAGGAGGGGTCCGGGAAGCCAGGGTGGCAGCCCCAAGGAAAGAGGCAGGGTGGGGGCAGGGGTGAGGTTCTGAGATGGAGAGAAAGGGGGACTGGGAAAATGAGGAAACACTGGAGAGAAGGACGGGTAGACCCAAGGAAATGAGAAAGGCCTAGACGAGGGCTTAGTGGGGAGAAGGGCTGGGAAAGTGGCAGGGAATGTGGGGAGAAGGGCAGTCAAGGAGGGGGGATGAGTCTTGAGGTAGGAGCCTCAGATCTGAGAAGGAGTCCTCGGAGCTCTGGGAGGGACAGGGGATGAGCGCCAGGAGGGTGACAGGAAGCCCTGGGGCTGGAGAGATGGGTGGGTCAGGGGGACCCCAGGGGAGAAAGGAATAGGGGAGTGTCAAAGAAAGGGGGTACGACTGGGCTGGAGGAAAGGGCAGAGAGGGAGTGTGTACTAGAATAGAGCTAGGAGAAAGGAGCTGCCCTGGGTCCCATCCCCTAAACCCCAGCATCAAAGTCTTTCTTAAGTCAGTGGTTCCTAACCAAACTAGTGTGCCTCAGGTCCTCAGGAGCAAGCTGCAAATACAGATCCCAGGCCTCAGCCCACACCTGCGGAATCAGAATCTTTGAAGGAGGGTCTGGCACAAACTCCCTAGGAGGATGAGGGTTTAGACCAGCATTGGGATCTGGACCACCCTCTGTTCTCAACACCTAAACATTCTCTATTCTGTTTCCTGATTGTAGGGAGAGGACCCCTCCCATGCGGATGGGGAGGAGAGAGAGAGAGAGTCTAAAGTACCTTCTAGCACCTCAATCCCAACAGCCCTAAAGTCCTCCTGAGATCTAACTTGAACTCCAGATAGGTTGCTTTGGCCTCTTTCCTGATGAGAGAAACGGAAACAGCCTGGGGCTGGTCCTCCCCCTCCCTCCTTGGTCAGAAAGATAGACAAATAGACCAGAAGGAAAGCCCACAGGAGAAGGGGGACCCCAGGCCCATCCCAGCCCCCACCAACACACACGTACTGGTCGGCACAGGGCTCCAGGGGCAGGAGCTTGTCCTCATCTTCTTTGTTAAACAAAGACGACATTGTCAGCCAACCTTTCACCCCGACCCCCTGAACCTGGGAGGAAGGGGCTGGGAGTCAGCAAGGGGTCACAGCGGCCTCTGCCAGGCTCCCCGAGGCTGGGGTGAAGAAGGGAAAACTCACCCGGCGGGCCAACTCTGACATGGGATGGAAAGCCTCTTCTGCAGGTTCTGCCGGCTCAGATTCCGCTAACGCTGGGTTCCCTCTCTGGGACACAAGACCCCCTCCCAGCATGAGAGAGGCCCCAGAGGAATGGGACCTCCCTCGCCCACTGCTAGCCTGGTATGCACACCCCGGCACCCCAAGACCTCACACCTCAACACCCATCTCGTCCGCTCACACCCTCCATAAATACAGACAGGTATACCTCTACACAAAGCCACCAGTCCCATATCTTACCTGTATAGTAGACCCCTGCAGAAACCCTTGAGCACACACCTGCTCACCCACAGACATATCCACACGCACCCAAAAGTGTGCGGACAAGGGCATGCGTGCCGATGGAGACACACACCTGTACGTGAGCATGCCTCCACACGACTATACCTCTTCACCTGTGCAAAGATGTCCGTGCTGGGAGGCACCTCTACAAGGACACGTACACAGTTATACCATTCACACCTGTGAACTTACACCAATGCAGACAGAGGCCCACCTACAGCACACTACACCTCTCCACCCATCCACGGACACGAAGGCAGAGCTGTACACACACACACTGTACAAACAAAACACCTGCCAATGCCCTCACAGAGGCCCTCAGGAAGAGACTTATGCCCCAAATACACACACCTGCCCTGTCTATCTCCAGTTCACACCCACCCATACAACTTCACGGGGCATTCTACATGGATGCCAGTTGTCAAGCCCCATGTACCCCGGGTGGCTACTGCCCACTGGTCCTGGAAGGATCTCTTCCATGCGGTAACCCTTGAGATCTTTGCAGACAATGACCATTCTTCTGGTGGCCCCCAAATCTTCTTCTTCAGTTTTCTTAAATACCCTGGCTTTCTGCACCATGCCGTTTGTCATCCCTGAATGTGCCAATGGCTTCTGCACAAATATGCCCTCTTCCCAGAGCTGTCCCTTGCCCTTCCTTGTACCTTTCACTCCTGCTGCCCCTCTGCCATGACCCACCCAGCAAGCATGGATGCTACCCACCTCCTCTGCCAGGTCCTCCTCAGATTCCCCACTTAGGGTCTGTAACACTTTGGACTTGTAGGTTTTCCAGAAGGCCTGGTTCATGGCTGCAGGGGAAACAGACCCGGCATCCAAGCTCAGGAAGGCAGTGACTCAGTGGGCACCCAGTGGGTCTGGCTCCAGGAACTTGGTGAGGCTGAGAGCCTGTCCCAGGGATCAGGTGACTTCATTAAAGATGCACCAGCCTTCCCAGAAGGCACAGTGCCCAGCAGGTGAACCTGATCTAGAGTCTGGGGTGGGGACAAGACAGAGCTGGCTTCTGTGGCCTCAGCCCCTTGTCTTGACCCATATTGGCCAAGAATAATGAAGACATCTCTATGGAGGCCTCCTTCCTGGCCCTACAGGTACTTGAATTGGATCTCTTGGAATGGCTCCAGAAAAATCTGTTTTCATTCACAAAAGTCCATTTATAAAGTCCTTGGGCCCAAGACCCGCACTGGTGCCCGTATGGCTGTAGCCATACCAGTTGTGCCCTCAGCAGGGCCCACTCTATATCCCCACTCAGCTGTGAACTGGATTGAGGAGGTCCCAAGGCCCCCAGATGGCACCCTGGGCTTACATTTCACTACTTTGTCTGGGCTGGAAATTGATTCCTTTCCCCAGGGATGCACGTGCACGTCGCCCTGTTTCCTGGCAACAGGTTCCAAAGAGCTGGAGTCCCTGAATTATTGCTGAGCTCCTCTGGTCAGCCAGGAAGGCACCAGGATCCCATGAATGGGGAAAAGCCGTCTGGCCCTCTCCCCACTCTGAGCACACAACACCTAGGCTGTATCTCTGCTTTTGCTGCCAGCCCATGCCTGGGAGTCCAGGGCTCAGAGAAAGGGGGCAAAGATGAGAGGTCCTTCTATGAGCACTTTCTCTTCTTGTGAGAGGAGCTGACCCCCCCGTTCAGTCTGAGGGGATGCCTGAGTACTGTGCTCCCTGAGGAGGAACACTCCTTGCTCACGGATTTGGCTGGGGGTGGATGAAGGCTGGAGATCCAAGGGAATTAAGTGGGGAACGGTGAGAAGTGGTGAGGGCTTTGTCAGGAACTGGAGGTACCTCACGAATCCTTGTGGGGTCCGGGATCGCAAACTTACTCTTTCTCATTAATCCATTTATTCACATCACAGACATTTTTCAGTGCCTCCCAGAGATGCTCAAAGCATTTTCCCTCTCCCCACTAACAGCGGAGTCTAAGATCTAGAAACAAGCAAGGGGTGATATTGCCCAGGGATGGCGCAGAGACAGGCTGGGCCAGGCAGGACTGGAGGGCAGTGGCCGGAATCCCCCGGGGGCACGCACCACCAAGCGCTCCCCAGCAATAGCGTCGCCCCCGGCTGATGACGCTGCTCAGGGCCCCGCCCGGCGCTCCGTCACTGACGTTAACGGCCGCCTGGGGGCGCTCAAGACTCGAACCGCGCGAGTGACGTCATCTGAGGCGGTCTGGAGGAGCCGGCTCGGCCCCCCGGGCGTCACGTGACGTCAGCCAACAATCCGGAAGCTCCCACACGTGTGCGTCCGACCCGGCTCTGGGCCTCCTGGCCCCGCTGTCACAGGCCATGGGTCGCTCCCGCCGGACGGGTGCGCACCGAGCCCACTCCCTGGCCCGCCAGATGAAGGCGAAGCGGCGGCGGCCAGACCTGGATGAGATTCACCGCGAGCTGCGGCCCCAGGTTCCCGCACGGTCTCGGCCAGACCCGGGCTCTGCGCCGGACCCCGACCTGCCAGGGGGCGGCCTGCATCGCTGTCTGGCCTGCGCGTGAGTCTCGGCCGGGCCTGGCCTGGGGAGGAGAAGGGTAGGCGAGGCGGGACGGGACTGGGGCGTGAGGTCCGGGCCCGGGGACGCGCGGGGTCTCTTCTCGTGGGACCCGTGGGTCGGCTGGCCTCCCATCCCTTCAGTACCGCAGCCAGGCGTCAGGAAGAGCTAGGTTCAGGGAGATAGGCGTACCTGAGAGGCATCACCTCACTCTTATTACCCACCTCCCATCCCTACAGGAGATACTTCATCGATTCCGCCACCCTGAAGACCCACTTCCGATCCAAAGACCACAAGAAAAGGTATGGAGTAAGGAGAAGACTGATGGACGAGTGCTGGGCAGACAGGGCTTGCATCTGGTCGGCTCCCAACTCTCACTCTTCTTTCTCCCAGGCTAAAGCAGCTGAGCGTGGAGCCCTACAGTCAGGAAGAGGCTGACAGGGCAGCGGGAATGGGCTCTTATGTGACCCCCCAGCGACTGGCAGTGCCCACAGAAGTATCCACTGAGGTCCCTGAGATGGACACAACTCCCTGACATGACCTGAGGATGCAAGGCAGGGGAGCTGCCCATGGACAGTGAGGCAAGGGCTAGGCTGGGAGAGACTGTGCCAACCTCTTTTGGCCCTGGGTTTGGGGAGTGGATGGCCTCTTCTGGGTGCCCTCACCCCCAATAAAGGAACTGGATAGAGAAGACTTGCCTCTGACTCTCTAACCTCCAGTCCACTCCCCCCAGCTCCTGCCCTGTGGGGTTTTTCTGCTACTCTTGTTTACAGGGCCTAGGGTGTCTATTCCCCACTTGGTCTAGCTTTGGAACCTAGAGCCTTGCCTTCCCTCGGGGGTCCTGGCATCTGAGCTGGAGCCCCCAGATGGAGCCCAGGTCAGTGAAGGGGAGAGAGAGGATCAGATTTATACTGTCCTGCTCCCCAGTGAGAGCAGGGACTGGCCCTCAGAAAAGAAATGGGCTCCCGAGATTGCAGCCCCCGCTGAGTCACCTCCCCAGGACCCAGGTGAGAGGCCGCCTACTTTATCCTCAGGCCTGTGGCGGCCGCCGCTGCCCCACCATCTTCCAGACAGCATAGCAGGAGCCTCCCAATCCAAGGACGGCCAGCAGTGTAGCCACAACCCCAGCCAGTGGGCTCCGGGGCTCTGCTTTCAGCTCCCCAGCTATCTGCATCTGGAGGTACACAGAGGGTCCATCTGAGGGGTCAGTTGAGACTTCCGGGGAGGTAGAGGGTGGGAAGGAGCTGAGAAGGTACAGCTGGGTGAAGGAGATATGGATGCTGTTGCTGCCCCAGGGAGATTCCACCCCGATCCCTCTCGCTTCACTGCCCATCTGGGCCCTGGCGGCTCAGGCGGCAGGAAACGTGACAGCCTGGCTGCTGGGGGTCAGCCCAGCAACGCTGGGGAAAAGGAGGGGGCCGGTGGCAGAAGCCATCAGTGAGAGGTACTTACCTGTAGTACCCGGAAGTAGCCAGGGGTCAGGCGTCGGAATCTCATGGTAGGTGCCACTAGTCTCCCTGGCGGCCTGTGGGGTGGGAAGCAGGAATTAGGGCTAGTGATGTTCATGATACCCAGGAGCGGGAATCAGGGCACAGAGGTTTCTGATCTCTCATATACATGAGAGCCATGCCTCAGAGGATGCTCACCAGCGTCCGCCCTCCCAGGTCTGGCAGGGGGCGGGGCAGCTGGACCTTTAAATCTGGTCCCTTCCCCCGCTGGCCGGCCCGTCCTGCCAGCCTCAGGAGCAGCTGTCAAGAGAGATCAGCATCAGGCCTGAGCAGCACCTCCCCCACTCACCAGGGAGGCCAGGCTGGATAGGCAGGAGAGGCCTTCCCTGGCAGCGCTCGGGAGTCTTAGACCTGGACCAGGTACTAGGAGGGTCTCCCCAGCCCTGGTCCTGGCTCTGTCCCTACCCCTCAGATGGTTGGATATCACCAGTGAGTCCTCAGCAAGGGAGGGGCAGGGTGCCTTATTAACCCCCCGCCCCCCCCAAACATTGGTAAGCCTTTTCACTTGGTTTCTGTTGGATCAACGGCCCCTACCTTGGGGAAAGGCACATATCACTTCTTTCTCCAAGATGAAGTTCCTGCAGGGACTTTCCTATTCTTGGTTTGGGGACAATAGTAAAAGGAGATTAGTATATACTGATTAAGAAAGCCATCCATGGCATGCTAAGAAACAGTCACCAACCGTGTAAGGCAGCGTTCTAAGCAGTGACCGTATATTATTTCATTTGGTATTGACTGTCTCATAAAATGAAAAAAAAAACACATTTTCAGAATAGCATGTGGAGTATCTGCCTACATAGAGAATGGAAACTTTACAGTGGTTCCCACTTGGGAATGGAATAGAGATATAATGACCTACTGTTAACTTTTGAATGTTTTACAATAAATGTGCAGAAGTAACTTTTATTATAAACTCATAAAACTACCTTTAAAATAGAAGCTACCATTTACTCTACCCTTACCTGCCTAGCCCTGCCAGGTGCTGGGGGCACAAAATAAAGGCAAGGTTGTGGATGTGAGGCCCCCAGTCCTTTTAGGGGAGCACGTGAGTACTCCCCTAAGTGGTAAGTTCCTGTCTGTTTCTCCCCTACAGGATTGCGTGTTCAGGGAGGGCAGGGGCTGACTGGCTCAGGGTAGGCGTTTGATGAAATCAGGATGGTGGAGATGGGTCTGTGTTTATTGGGCTTCCCCACAGTGCCACAGGGAGGCTGTTGAAGGAAGAGGCAGAAATGTGAAAGGGGGGACGCAGCACGGAGGAGTGATGAAGGGACACGTGCTGCGCAGGGTGTGAGGAAGCATGAGGCAAAGGAGGAGACCAGAGAGGTGAAGGCCATGTTGCACATTTGGAGCCTACTGGGTCACCACTGAGGGAGCAAGGCCTGCAGGGACCAGCGGGGACCTTGAAAGAAGCAGCCAACAATCTGCATTCATGTTTGATGCCACATGTGAAGGTGGGGAAGGGTCAGTAGAGCTGGCCAAGTTCCAGAGAACTGGATTTGTATGTGAAATGATTAAATGATGACAACTGAAACACACACGCTACATTTAGCCATCCATAGGCCAAGTGCAGAATTTGGATTTGAGGGCAAGATCATGACAGACTCGGAAGGCTGGGTATTGGGGCACTGGTAGGCATTCCAAAGTGACACAGTCAGAGGGCCAGGCCCCTTTCCACAAAATTAAAGCAATAATAACTCAGATCTATCCCATGGGACAGATTTCAAAGTACTTCAAGGAAATCTTCATAGCGCTAAGGTCTAGGTGTCCCTGTTTAGACAGGAAGAAAGAGGTTCAGAGAGGTATTGAGGTTAGGCTCAGTCACACAGCAGATGGAACTGATTCTGTCTGATTCTGAAGTCCTGGGAGTCTCCTGGCCTGGGATGATGATGGTGATGATGGTGGTGATGGTGACAACTACAAACAGTATGTTTCAGACTTGTTCTAAGAGAAAGGCTCTTAACTGGGATTCAGAATTTAGGGGCCCCATAAACTTGAATGGGAACAAATGATATATTTTTCACTGACCTGTAACCAAAATTTACCATTTCCTTCTATATGGATTGACATAGCAGCAGTATCTGTGGCTTTGCCACCTATTGAAATCACAGATATTTTTATATCAAGATAGAGTTATTCAACTATCTCAGTATTGTATATGCTCATGAAAAATCATGATAGTTATTAACCCACTATTAAATCACACTCTTTCAGACACTCCTGCTACGTAGCTGCCATTGATTGGGCACCTCGAGGCCTAGTAGAGGATCAGTGACCAAATGGTGTATCTACCTGTTCTCACACTGGTGACCCAGGCTTCTCCATTACACTCCTGCATTCCCTATGTTTAGTTGTTAACCGATAAATTTGTGCAAAGAGGTGAGTCAAAGACCACCCCACAGTTTAGCGTTCTTCTAGTTGAACAACACCACGCTGATATCGTTAGAAAAGGAAAATTTAACTTGACAGTCTTATTTAATGCTAATAAACACATTACTATATCATAAATTTGTGGGGTTTATTATTAACATATATTATTTGTTTCAGGGCTACGGGTTTGTGATTCATCAGTCTTACACAATACACAGTGCTCCCCACAAAACATACCCTCCCCAATGTCCATCACCCAATCACCCCATCCCTCCCACCCCCCTCCACTCCAGCAACCGTCAGTTTGTTTCCTGCGATTAAAATCCTCTTATGGTTTCTCTCCCTCTCTGGTTTCGTCTTGTTTCATTTTTTCCTCTTCCCCTATGATCTTCTGCCTTGTTTCTCAAATTCCACATATCAGTGAGATCATGTGATAGTTGTCTTTCTCTGATTGACTCATTTCACTTAGCATAATACACTTTAGTTCCATCTACCTGGTTGCAAATGGCAAGATTTCATTTTTTCATGGCTGTATAATATTCCTGTGTGTGTGTGTGCACGCACACACACACCACATCTTTTTTTTTTTTTTTTAAGATTTTATTTATTTATCAGAGAGAGAGAGACGGGGGCAGGCAGAGGGAGAAGCAGGCTCCTTGCTCAGCAAGGAGCCCGATGTGGGACTCGAGCCCAGGACCCCGGGATCATGACCCAAGCCGAAGGCAGACGCTTAACCAACTGAGCCACCCCGGCGTCCCCACACACCACATCTTCTTTATCCATTCATCTGTTGGACACCTGGGCTCTTCCCATAGTTTGGCTATTGTGGACATTGCTGCATAAACACTGGGGTGCAGGTGCCCCTTCAGAATCTTTGGGGTAAATACCCAGCAGTTCAATTGCTGGGTCATAGGGTAGCTCTATTTCAAACTTTTTAAGGAACCTCCATACTGTTTTCCAGAGTGGCAGCTCCAGCTTGCATTCCCACCAACGGTGTAGGAGGGCTCCCCTTTCTCTGCATCCTCACCAACACCTGTCGTTTCCTGACTTGTTAATTTTAGCCATTCTGACTGTTGTGAGGTGGTATCTCATTGAGGTTTTGATTTGTATTTCCCTGATGCTGAGTGATGTGAAGCACTTCTTCATGTGTCTGTTGGCCATTTGGATGTCTTCTTTATAGAAATGCCTGTTCATGTCTTCTGCCCATTTCTTGATTGACTTATTTGTTCCTTGGGTGTTGAGTTTGATAAGTTCTTTATAGATTTTGGATACTAATCCTTTATCTGATATGTCATTTGCAAATATCTTCTCCCATTCTGTCAGTTGTCTTTTGGTTTTGTTGACTGTTTCCTTTCCTGTGCAAAAGCTTTTTATCTTGGTGAAGTCCCAATAGTTCATTTTTGCCCTTGCTTCCCTTGCCTTTGGTGATGTGTCTAGCAAGAAGTTGCTGCGGCTGAGGTCACAGAGGTTGCTGCTTGTGTTCTCATCTAGGATTTTAATGGATTCCTGTCATTAGGTCTTTCATCCATTTTGAGTCTATTTTTGTGTATGGTGTAAGGAAATGGTCCAGTTTCATTCTTCTGCATGTGGCTGTCTAATTTTCCCAGCACCATTTGTTGAAGAGACTTTTTTCCATTGGATATTCTTTCCTGCTCTGTCAAAGATGAGTTGACCATAGAGGTGAGAGTCCATTTCTGAGTTCTCTATTCTGTTCCATTGATCTATGTGTCTGTTTTTGTGCCAGTACCAAACTGTCTTGATGATTACAGCTTTGTAATAGAGCTTGAAGTCCGGAATTGTGATGCCACCAGCTTTGGCTTTCTTTCTTAACATTCCTCTGGCTATTCAGGGTCTTTTCTGGTTCCATACAAATTTTAGAATTATTTGTTCCATTTCTGTGAAAAAGGTTGATGATATTTTGATAGGGATTGCATTGAATGTGTAGATTGCTCTAGGTAGCATAGACATTTTCACAAATTTGTTCTTCTCATCCATGAACATGGAACATATTTTCCATTTCTTTGTGTCTTCCTCAATTTCTTTCATGAGTATTCTATAGTTTTCTGAGAACAGATCCTTTGCCTCTTTGGTTAGATTTATTGCTAGGTATCTTACAGTTTTTTGGTGTAATTGTAAATGGAATTGACTCCTTAATTTCTCTTTCTTCTGTCTCGTTGTTGGTGTATAGAAATGCAAATGGTTTCTGTGCATTGATTTTATATCCTTCCACTTTAGTGAATTCCTGTATGAGTTCTAGCAGTTTTGGGGTGGAGTCTTTTGGGTTTTCCACATAAAGTATCATATCGTCTGTAAAGAGTGAGAGTTTGACTTCTTTACCGATTCGGATGCCTTTTATTTCTTTTGTTGTCTGATTGCTGAGGCTTGTGGTGTTTGGGTTTTTTTTTTTAAGATTTTTTTTTAAGTAATCTCTACACCCAACAAACGTGGGGTTCCAACTCACAACCCCAAGATCAAGAGTTGCACACTATACTGTGCCAGCCAGGCACCCCAATCATAAATTTGTGTGTTGTTATTATTTTTTTAAAGATTTTATTTATTTGCAGAGAGAGGGAGAGCACAAGCAGGGGGAGTAGCAGAGGGAGAAGCAGGCTCCCCGCTGAGCAAGGAGCCTGATGTGGGACTGGATTCAAGGACCCTGGGATCATGACCCAAGCTGAAGGCAGACACTTAACCAACTGAGCCACCCAGGCAGCCCGTAAATTTGTGTTTTAAATATATTTTGGTTATAATTCTCTTCCTTGTAAACTTCAGCATTTTTTTTAATGCTTCCAAAAGCACTATTCTGAGAAAGGGTCCAGACTGCAGAAGGGTCTGTGTGCCAAAAAAGAGGGGAACTAAAAACCCCTATTCCAAAAAGTTTTAGAGCTATTAACGCAGGTACTATGCACAACAGCCCATTTTGAAGACAAACTGAGGTTGGGTGGGTTGGGTGGGTTGGGTGGGTAGGGTCAAGGAGCTAACAAATTGCAGAACGGACATCTGCAGCCAGGGCTCTGACTCCCTCATCTCTGTGCTTTGCTGCTGCGCTTCCTGCTCACCTTTCTGACCCTTCCTTCCTTCCCTTCCGTTCCTTCCTTCCTCCTTTCTTTCCTTCCTTCCTTTTCTTTCTTGGAGCCTAAAGGTCAAAGTGCAGGGCGCCTGGGTGGCTCAGTTGGTTGGGCGACTGCCTTCGGCTCGGGTCATGATCCTGGAGTCCCGGGATCGAGTCCCGCATCGGGCTCCCTGCTCGGCAGGGAGTCTGCTTCTCCCTCTGACCGTCTTCCTTCTCGTGCTCTCTATCTCTCTCATTCTCTGTCTCTCAAATAAATAAATAAAATCTTAAAAAAAAAAAAAAAGGTCAAAGTGCAGTTTGGGGCGGGATCCCGGACCGCTCCCAAGCCGCCTGGGTCGCACACCAGTGGCACTGCCTCCGGTCGGGCCGCCCAGGAGCCCGAGGACGCCTGAAGGGCGGGGCAGGAGGCGGACAGGTGGCGGGCCAATGGCGGTGGCAGCGCCTCACCTGGCGGTCCAAGCTGGGCCCAGGTATGCCGGTGGCTCCGCCCAGCGCCCAGCCCCGGTCCCTCCCCAGGCGGGACTCCAGGAGCGGAAATTCCTGCGCGGGCGGGACCCGGCGGGAGCGGATCCCAGCGGGCGGTCTCGGCCATGGAGCCCGTAGCGACCTGGACCCCCGGGAAGGTGGCAGCTTGGCTGAGAGGTGGGCCTGGGCAGAGTCGGGCTTGAGGGGCGCTGCGACCGCGAGAGGGAAAGGAAAAAGGACGAGCCAGGTCTGTCAGTTGGTGGGTCAACAAGTAATTTACAGAGCTTCTGCCAGGTACCTGGTACTGTGCTAGGCAGAAGGATCGACGGGATGACCCGGGGGCCCTGAGAACTTGAGGGGGTCTCCCATCGCCCCAGCATCGCCAGGGGCTGCCAGGGTGGCGGCGGGGAGTAGGTGGTTGTGTCAGGAACACAGAGGGGCGGCCCCCGTGCGCCCACGCCCACTAAGTCTTTAGCTTCGCTCCGCCCCAGGGCTCAGTGGACTATTATTAAACCCATTTTTCAGAAGCGGAAACTGACGGACTGAGCCAGGAAGTGATTTGCTTGGGCTTTGCAATAGGGCCGGTCCTCCTGTCTTTTCCCTTCTCCCCACCTTGAGGTTCCCAGAGAGAGAAAAGGAAGGCCCAGTCAGACCGAAGGGGTCGGCACAGCCCCAGGGGGCCTCGGGGAGCGGGGGGAGGAAGTGCTGGCCGGTCAGTGAGCCCCGATGGGTGGGAAACGGCCCAGACTGCAGCTGGGAGAGGGGAGGGGAGTCCGACAGCCTTCCGGGTGGGGAAGCTCCCAAGGGAGTGGAGGGGAACGGAGGACGCTGCTGGCAGGCCCAGGGCTCAGGGCCACCAGCCCTTGAAAAGCAGAGATTCAGGGCTGGAGTCAGACTCCCAGGCTGAGTTCCAGGCCCCGCCCCTCCACTCACCAGCTCTGCGACCAGAGGTCTCAGTTTCTCTATCCATAAGATGAGAAAGTCAGCAATGATCTCATGAGGTCGACAAAATGAGACAATCCTGGCAGGTGCCTGGCCTGTGTGGGACTTTGGGGAGGAAGGCAGCACAACAGCGTCACTGTCCATGGCAAAGGAGCTGCTCGGAGGCTGTAGCCGTGGAGTCCAGGGATTCCCAGCCCGGTGTTCTTAATGTCACACGGGGAATGAAGGGGAGCTATTGATGACACTCACATTCCCCAGTGACAGAGCCTGACTTGGAATTCCTTCAAAGAGTGAGCACGCTTTTTAATTTCTGTATCAATTTTCCCACCTATAAAATGGGGATAACAATAGTCATTATCTTCTACATTCAGTGAGCACGAAATGTGTTAATATGTAGAAAGCCCTTAAAATTTTGCCTAGCACACAATAAGCTTTCAATAGATATTATTCCTATTTTTAGTCTGCCTTATCTATCCTGTGCCAGGTATAGGCTAGAGTTCGAGATAAACAGTTATTTATGGCCCAGAGCTTGAGGGGCAGTGGGAGCAAGAGAGCCCCCGACCCACCCTGGGGAGTTATGGAAGGCTTCCTGAGGGGAGTTAGATTAAAAGGGGGGGCAGTGAAGAAGCTAGAACAATCCAGGCAGAAGAAATAGCACATACAAAGACCCTGAGACAAAAGAGCATTCCAGGAGCTACAGGGAGTTAGTGCTTTGGATCTAAAGTATTGAGTTTGAGGGGCTGTGCCAGGGGATGAGACTGGGGAGGCAGGTGGCGGCCTGATCTTACAGGGCTTTGTAGATCAGGGTAAAGTCTGGCGGCTGTTACTGTCTACCATGAACCAGGGAATGGGCCAAGCGCTTGACATGCATCCTGTCATTTAATACCCACATGAGCAGAAAGTAGGTGCTTTTATTATTGCCATTTCACAGGTGAGGAAACTGAGGCACAGAGCAATTAAGTTACTTGCTCAGTAGTCCCATCTGTGAAATGGGCAGAACATAGCCTGGGTCCCAGGATTGTGGTTAGGAACAGATGGGAGGGAAAAGGGCTTTGTGGGCGTGAAGAAGTGGCCTGAAAGGCCACGGCACCCCTGTTCTCCCTCCAGGCCTTGATGACTCCCTGCAGGACTATTGCTTTGAGGACTGGGAGCTCTCTGGCAAGTACCTGCTCCAGCTCTGTCCCCGAAGCCTTGAGGCTCTGACCGTGTGGCCTGTGGGCCACCAGGAGCTCATCCTGGAAGCGGTAGAACAGCTCCGGGCCCTGGTGAGTGAATGGTGGCCACACTGGCTGCAGCTGCCACCCACCTGGGGGTTGCGGATGGGGGGCTGGCCACTGCCAGGGAATAACCTGCCTTTTTTCTGGCACAGAGCTCTGGGCTACAGACAGAGAACCTTCAGAGCCTGACCGAGGGGTTGCTCGAGGGGACCTATGCTTTCCAGAGCTTAGTCCAAGGCCACCTGGAAGGCTGTGCCGAGCCCCCTGCTGATGTCCTCAGCGCA
Source organism: Zalophus californianus (assembly GCF_009762305.2). Classification (NCBI taxonomy): domain Eukaryota; kingdom Metazoa; phylum Chordata; class Mammalia; order Carnivora; family Otariidae; genus Zalophus; species Zalophus californianus. The sequence continues at coordinate 19,512,644 of NC_045598.1, forward strand.
GCTGTGGAGCTGGTGCATGAGGCCCGGACCCTCCTCTTCTGGCTCAACAGGTACCTTGGGCTCCTCCTGAGACCCCAACTGGTAAGGGGCCCCTTCTCATCCTTGGCCTCCTTCAGGGCCTGGGAGAGAAGAACAGAGCTCGGCTGTTGTTCAGATGTTGTGGAGCCGGGCAAAGAGGTTATTTGGTCTGTGCAGGGGCGCCAGGGCGCCTGGGTCCCCACCCACCCCCAGCTTGTAATCATAACCATCCTAACACTGCACAGAGGGCTTCTCCACTCCCTTCAACCACTGCTGCATGTCCCACAGGTCCCAGCTCAATGCCAGCTCCTCTGGGAAGCCTTCCCTGTTGTAGGTTCTCAGAGCTCCCTACATTTCACGGCAGCTGAGTTATCTCATTACTGATGTAATCGTGTGGGTAAGGTCTGTCTCCCCCAGTGCCTAGAGCAGGGCCTGGCATGTCTTAGGCGCTCGACAGATAAGTCCTGTGCTAAGCTCTGTTGATGTATCAGTCATCTCCCTTACCCCAAGTGAAACCCGTCAAAGCAGATATTCTTTCTCCCCATGTGGCAGATGAGTAGTTGGCTCTGAGTGGTTCCATGACCTGACTCGTCATCACAGCCCCCTAACCACTGCCCCTACCATCCTTCCCCCTGCCAGATACCTCTTCTCCCACTTAAATGACTTCTCAGCCTGCCAGAAGATTGGGGAGTTGTGCGGGGAGCTGGGCCAGGCCTTGCAGGAGGTAGGAGAACCAAGGGCCTTGGCCCAGGCCGTAGAAACCAGGTCAGGCTAGAGCTTTTTATAATCTGTGAATCAGCACAGGATTGGGTATGGGGGTTGGGAAGAGGCAGGGGCAGGAAGAAAGGAGGCCTGGCCATGGGGTAGGGGCAATGGGGGTGTCGGGTCTTCTAGCTGGCAGGGGCGGCTCAGGAAGTTGGACTCTGGGGGAAGGGTAGAGCGGGGGAGGGCATGTATGGTGATTTCTGGGGCTTGGCATCAGAAGGACAAGACCTTGGAGCCAAAGCTCTGAGGACCTGTTGTTGGCCCTCTCTACTTCCAGGACATTCCGGCGGCCGAGAAGGAGAGCAGAGTGCTGGGGATTGTGAGTGTGGGTTTGGTTGAGTGGGGAGTTGGGGTGGCAGGGGGCGGGGGGCAGGGGTTGGGACTCAGGCTCAGCTTCCTGTGCCCCTCCCCCAGTGCAGCCACGTGGCGAGGATCTGCCACCACATCCTGAGCTGCAGCCCCCAGGAGCTGCTGGAGCAGAGGGCTGTGCTGGAGCGCGTGCAGCTGGACCATCCTTTGGTGAGCTCTGACCTCTTGGCAGCCTTGTCTGGGCCCTGAAATGTGGGTCTAGGATCCCACAGAATCCTGTGCTGTTATGGCTGGAGGGCCTCTTCTGTGCAGCTGTTAAAGGCCCAGAGGACTTTCCTGGGGTCTTACGTCCTTAAGCACCTTCTCCAGTCCTGAGGGGCTTGGTGTGGTCTCAGGTGACACATTCCAGCCCTGGGACACAGACGTGGCAGGTTAGGGGACTGGGGAAAGGACGCGGACTTCCTTGCTTTAATCTTTGACTAGTTGAGAACACCAGAGCCCCCAGCCCTGCCCCTCCTGCCCCTGTCCTGCCCCAGCCCCGCTGATCCCTTCAGGAGGGCTGCTGAGAATCTCAGACCTCATTAGTCAGCAAGCCCAGCCTCCCTCCGGCCCTTACTGGAGGAAGAGGTAGGGACCCTGAGAGGAGTGGCAGGCCCAAAGTCACACAGCAAGTCGGCCAGTGCTGACCTGGGGCCAGCTCTCCCCCAAGTTCCGCCCGCCGAGGACTCTCAGTGACTGCAGCCTCTGCTTCGGCAGGGCCTGGAAGTCCACACCACCAGTAACTGCCTGCACTTCGTGTCCCGTGTGGGCACCCAGGTGGGAATCCCACGCCCTTCTCAGCTGCCCACCCTGAGGCCCTACCCTCCAGGTGAGCCCGCTTCAGGCCCCTGGAGAGCGAACCCTGTGAGGCCCCCCCCCCCATACCAGGTCCCTGCTGACTCCCAGCTGCAGATCCTGCCTGGAGACGAGATTGTCCAGGTCAATGAGCAGGTGGTGGTGAGTGAGGAGGAGAGGGACACGGTGGGCGGGGGGGGGGGAGGCAGGGGAGGTGCAGGGGCCACTGAGTAAAACCCAGGGCTGGTGGGTGGGGAGGGGCCCTTGGGGAGAGCCCTGTGGAGACCAGGCTTGTGGGAGCTGCTGTCTGTGAAATGAGCCAGCTCTCACAGGTCACAGGGGCCTTGGCAGAGCCAAGGTGAAGGGGCTGGTGGAGGCCTCCTGGAGGAGGAGTGGCAGGAGGCTGAGGGCGAGGGTGAGGGCTGTTGGCTTACCCCGGAGCCTCCTGGGCAGCTGCATTAGCCCAGGGTGCCTGCCCTGCCCCCTGCCCCCTGCCCCGTCCAGGTGGGCTGGCCCCATAAGAACGTGGTGAGGGAGCTGCTGCGGGAGCCAGCCGGGGTCAGCTTAGTGCTGAAGAAAGTCCCCGTGCCAAAGACCCCTCCACAGGTACCTGCCCCCCAGCCCTGCCCCCGTCCTGCTTTCAGACCCCTATCATCAGCTCCATCACCATTTCTGGTTGTTCCCCAGACCCCTCCTCCAGTCCCGGGCTCCCCACAGCTGACGAGCCCCTCACTGGCTTTCACCCCACTGTCTCCCAGGTAACAGGCTCTGCCGCAGGTGGGTCTGGGCTGTGCTGCCACGGGCTCACTCGTCTCCATCTCCCCTTGTTCTTCCCAGGGCGTCATCCAAAGACGTCTTTGCCTTTGACCTGACTTCAAACCCGAGTCCTGCACCCAGCCCTACCTGGACAGGTAGTTTCAAAGTATCACCAGGTGGCAGATGCCCCGGGCAAGGCATGTGGGATGCCTGGCTCTGACCCCTCCCCGCCGACTCTGACATTCTCACCTTACTGCCCAGCCTGGGGCCGGGCTCATGGACCCTCCTGTCTGTCCTCCCTCCTGACAGACTCCACCTCGCCTGACCTTGAGTCCCGGCCCATTCTCCCTGCGCCCCCAGCCACACTGCCCGCAGGGGTAGCAGAGGCTCAGGAAGGTCCAGAACAGCCTGACAAGGTAAGGTGAGGGCTCAGCAAGGAGGGCTGTGTGTCTCTGGACCCAGACCCTTCTCTAACTGCTTATGGCCTTTTCAGAGTCCTGTTTCTGGTCGGAATAAATCAAAAGGTGAGAGACGTACTTGACTGGCTGGGGGTCCCTGATACGAGCTCTTCGAAGTCTTTCCAGTGTTTGGCAAGACCACCCCTCCCATTTCACACACAGCCTGGGCCTCTCACCAGCTCTGTGACTTTGGGCTCCTCTGATCTTCCATTTCCTCGTCTCTAAAGCGGAAGAGTCAGCCCTGCTTCAGGGAGACACCTCTAACATTTCAAGCACAGAGAATGGGTTCAGAAAGATCAGCTGGGAATGCTGGGGGGGGGCAGGGAGCAGGTTTGGGGGTCCAGGACGCCTGGCCAGCCCCTAACCCCCTGGGCCGTGCCGTGCTCCCGCAGGCGTGGCGACGCGACTGAGTCGCCGGCGGGTGTCGTGCCGGGAGCTGGGCCAGCCGGACTGTGATGGCTGGCTCCTGCTGCGCAAGGCGCCCGGTGGCTTCATGGGCCCGCGCTGGCGCCGCTGCTGGTTTGTGCTCAAGAGACACACGCTCTACTGGTACCGCCAGCCCCAGGTGAGCCCCCCGCCACACGCACGGGGCCGCAGGGGGGTCAGAGCCACGGTTCTTGTCCTTATTCTGCTAGTGCCCCCATCTGTGGTCACAGGCAGCCCCCAGCCCCCCCCCCCCGCCCCCAGCCCTATCTGGAAAACGAGATCGCTCTTTGGAAAGAAACTAATGGAAATGTGCGTGAAAGCAGGCTGAGAAAGGCGTCACGGGCCGTGTGGAGAGTCCCGTTTGCTCTGCCCACCTCCCCTTCCTCTTCTGTTACTCCGTCTAGCCTGCTTATTCATTCAGTGAGCATTCAGGTGCCTGCTGTGTCCCCAGCTCTGGGCTGCATACTAGGGACATAGGGCAGACTGGGACAGCCCTGCTACTCCAGGCTGGTAGCGGGGAGGATGCGTGCACCCTCAAGGACAGCTTGGGGAACACACGCTATGATGAAGGAAAAGCCCAGGGATGGATAGGAGCCCAGCGGACGTGGACAGTCCAGCCTGGAGTTGAGAAGGCCCCCTGAGAAATCAGTTAGTCAGATGGAAAGGAGGAAAATACCAGGAAGGGAGAAGAGCGCTTGCAAAGCTCAGGGGTATGGAGCAGTTCCTCTGTCTCTAAAACAGAACAAATGCATAAGCAGTCTTTTCTTTTGTGGCTGTTTTCCTGGATAGCTTTGGCTCCCCTTTCCTGGCTCAGAGGCTCCCCTTGGTCACACCCCCTGCCCCCACCCCAGATTCCTGCCCTGAGCCCTAGGCACTGGGAGATTTGGGGGGAGTTGTTTTTGTTTTTTAAGATTTTGTTTATTTATTTGAGAGAGAATGAGAGAGAGAGAGAGAGAGCATGAGAGGGGGGAGGTCAGAGGGAGACTCAGACTCCCCGCTGAGCAGAGAGCCCAGTGCGGAACTCAATCCCAGGACTCCAGGATCATGACCTGAGCCGAAGGCAGTCGCTTCACCTACTGAGCCCCCCAGGTGCCCGGCACTGGGAGATTTGTGGTTGGAGAGCCCAAGAGCCACTCTCTCCCCTCTCTCCCCCCAGGAGGCTGACTGGGCCTCCAGGGTAATGGGGCTGCAAGCTGACCCTCACACTGTGATTCCCCCCAGGATGAGAAGGCTGAGGGCCTCATCAATGTTTCCAACTACAGTCTGGAAAGTGGACAGGATCAGAAGAAAAAATAGTTAAGTCCTGGCGTGTGACACACCGGGGGAGTGGGGCAAGAAAGGGAGAGAGACGAAGTGGGGGGTGGGGGGCAGCAGGTAGCTGCATTCCCAGGGCAGCCTCACGGGTTCTGGGTGGGCACAGCCAGGCTGAGTGAGGTGCCCCTGCTCCCTGACAGTGTGTTCCAGCTCACCCATGACGTGTACAAACCCTTCATTTTCGCTGCTGATACCCTGGAGGATCTGAGCATGTGAGTGCCACCCCCCCTGACCCCCCAGCTCCCATGTGAGTGCTTGCGAGCCTGGCTCAGGAACCTAGATTCTGATCCCAGCTCTCTGATAGTAGCTGATCAAGGCACTCACTTCTCCAAGCCTCCGTTTCATCATCTATAAAATGGGTTAATAAGAGTTCTTAGCTCTCAGAGGTGCTCTGAGGATTAAGTTAGAAGATGATACAGGTGAAAATCCCCTGGCATACAGTAGATGAAAACTGCAAGACCCTTTTGCCCCTCCACAGGTGGGTACGCCATCTCATTACCTGCATTTCCAAGTACCAGTCTCCAGGGCAGGCCTCCCTGCCCCGAGAGGAAGGTGGGTGTCTCACAGGGGTGGTTCCCACCAGGTCTCAGCTGAGCCTCTGTCTTTCCGGGAATGGGGGCTGGGAGCTCCAATGCTCTAACCTGCTCCCTGGCCTCCCAAAACCCTGTGAGGCTCAGTGGGCTCCCCATGGGCTCCACCCGCCCCACCCACCACCCATCCCCCGCAGACTGCTACAGTGAGACAGAAGCAGAAGACCCTGACGATGAGGCTGGGTCCCGCTCAGCCTCGGTGAGTAGGAGACCGGTGGGGAGCGGATAACAGGCTACAGGGCTCAGAATGATACCCACCTCTCCTTCTACCCTGCCCACAGCCCAGCCCAGCCCAAGTTTGGAGTCCACTCCATGGAGACACGTCACCCACAGCCACCCCCACGCAGGGCAGCCCACGGACTTCCTTTGGCCCACCAACAGGTGTTCTGCTGGGGTTCAGAGCTGAGATGGAGGGTGGGGGGACCGGGGATGGGCACATCCTCATCTGCTTGCCCCTCCCGCAGACACCAGTGAAGGGGCGCTGGAAGGAATGGTGCAGGGGCTGAGGCAGGGTGGCGTGTCCCTCCTGGGCCAGCCGCAGCCCCTCACTCATGAACAGTGGCGGAGCTCTTTCATGCGGCGCAACCGAGACCCCCAGCTCAACGAGCGAGTACACCGCGTGCGTGCGCTACAGAGCACGCTCAAGGTCAGCGGGAGGGCACCGGGCATGGTGAAGGACGGGGCTCTGGGCTTTTGGTTCTGGTTCCTGGCCCTGAGCTCTGGGCTTAGCTCTGGACTGGGCCAAGTTCTAGGTTCTCAGAGTCAGCCTCCCAATGTGAGGATCAGGGCTAGACTGGGCCAGGTGCTGGGTTCTAAGCCCTGGACTCCAGAGTGAGCTCTGGACTTGGGCTCTGCCCCTCTACCTGGGTGATCATGGCGCCTTAGCCACCGCTCTCTTCACAGGCAAAGCTGCAGGAGCTGCAGGCCTTGGAGGAAGTGCTAGGTGACCCCGAGCTGACGGGAGAGAAGTTCCGACAGTGGAAGGAACAGAACCAAGAGCTTTACTCAGAGGGCCTGGGAGGCTGGGGAGTGGTGCAGGCTGAGGGCCACTCCCAAGTCCTGAGCTCTGACTCCAGAGAACAGTCTTCCCACCCCCTGCCCCCTGACCCTGAGGAGCAGTCCTGTCTCTGCCCCCTGCCCCCAGAGAGCAACCTCCGACCTTCTGACCTCTGACCCTGGTCAGTACCCTGGCTCCTGACCTCTGGCCTTGAGAACCACCTCAGCCCCCAAGCCTCTGACATCTCTAGGACAGAGCACCCCCGGGTTCTGTTCAAGGCTAGAAGTAGTGCTAGTCCCTGTGTCACCCCAGAGGCCCCCCTTTGCCTATGCGTCCACCATTTCTGCTCCTCCCTCCCCTAGAGTGGGGTAAAGTGAAGTGTCATCCATCTGTGTCATCCTCTCTCACCAATGAAGGAACGGAAAGCTGGGCTGAAAGAAATTCTCTCCCACATCATCCTCCCACCCGTGGGGGCACAAACCTGTCCCCCTCCATCTCTGGCCCTTCTCCCTTCCCCAAACCGGTCTTGTATAGGTGTTCATTTTACACAAACACTTTCAACAAAATAAAATCAGTTTATCTAAAATGAATCTACATGTGCCTTTGACTTCCGTATTAGAACCAGAAATCTGCTCCTGGAGGGCACAAGAATGGAAAGTATAAGAAGGACATGAATGTAACTAGTCTTGGTAACTAGTTAGTCTTGGTAACTAGTGGTTGGCAACTAACTTGGTAACTAGATTGTCTTGGTAACTAGTCCACCATGTGTGCACACCAGTGGCCTGGGCCCTGTAGCTGAAGTGTATGCCTGTCAGGATGCTGGGTTGCTGATCCATGGCTAGTGAGAGCTTCCAAGTATGCCCATTTCTTCCCAGCCCTTCGGAGACCAGGGGGTGCTCTCCTGCCCCATCCCCAGGGGGGCACAAAGAGAAACAGAGACCAGCCTTTCACTCCAGATGGAGAAGCACACCTTGCATGGAAGGACAGGCTGGGTAGCCCTGGAGCCTGGGGCTGTGGACGGTGGAGCCGGTGGGGAGGGGTACAGGCTGAGGTTGGCTGGGAGGAGGGCCTCCGGGCCAAGCATCTCTCTTCTCTCCTTCCAGTCTCACCTCCAGCTCCTGGACCCAGAGTAGGGACGTGTCCCTGTGTCTCCATCCAGGCTGCACAAGAGACCTAACCTGCTCCCATCGGCCTCTGACCTCTAACCCCAGCCCAGCTCCTGAATGTCCCTGGCTTCCTCCGTGGGCTACCGAGCGGAGTCAGTGGTATCAGAATTCCCTGGTGGAATGCAGACAGCTGGAGGTCACAGAGTCCTCTATGATATCACCACGAGGGGGAGCAAGACCACTCGGAATGAAGTTTCTTTGACGGGTGGGAGGAGACTGAGAGCTATGCTAGGTAACCAAAACAGCTGGCGGCCCCAGTGGACCGACACCAATATTAAACCTTTGAATGTCATGGTAGGTGGCCCCCGCCTCGGTGCACCTAAGCTGGGCATGCCAGGGAGGGGCGGGGCGCGGGGGCCCGTGGCTGCACTGACGGGCCCCCTGCTCACCCTCGCAGAGGGCTGCTCACGAGCCCTATGCCTGGCCGGAGGAGCAAGTGCTCGTCAACCGCCAAGACATCATGAGCACCAAGGTAAGGAGGGGGCTGGGGCGGCAGCCTGCAGCAACCCCCACCCCACAGTCACCCTTCTGCAGCTGCTCCCGCGGGCCAGGGGCCACCTCCCCAGCAGTGACCCCTGCGGTGATCCCTCATGGCCTGTTAGTACCCGCCTGGCAGTGCTCTCCACAGGAACCCCTAGATAATGACCGTCGCTCGCCAGCAGAGCCCCTAAGGGTCTCCCTTGCAATGACTCTCACAAAGATTCCCCAGCAGTCACCCCCTTTCAGTGGCCATTTAGGTAGTGACCCCTACATCAATTCCCCCATTTCAAGACCCCTCTCTGGCAACTTCTCCCCCTAGAGTGGCCCTCCCCTAGGGGCCCCCATTCACTGAGAACAGACGTCCAGGCAGAGGCCTCCCACGGTGACACCTGCCTGAAGGAAGGTCCCCCACCCTCTCCCAGGATGCCTGGGACATCCAGGAGTTCATCACTCGCATGTATGTCAAGCAGCTGCTTCGACACCCGGCCTTCCAGCTGCTTCTGGCCTTGCTGCTGGTGGTCAACGCCATCACCATTGCTCTGCGCACCAACTCCTTCCTTGGCCAGGTGGGACTCCAGCCCAACCTCTGCCCCCGCTGATCTAACAGGGGCCTGGACAAGGCACTTTTCTCTCTGGGCCTCAGGCTCCTCATTTGCTCATGATGATTACACTGAATGTTCTTCAGGGGCCTGTCAGCTCTCACCTTCAAGGAAACTAGAGATCAAGGAAGACTTCATGGTGGAGGGCGCCCAGATGTGAGGAAAGCATTGGATTTGTAGAGAGAGAGGGCAGGAGAAAAATGATGTGAGCGGAGGCAGACAAATGGGTGCCTGGTGGGGGAGGGTATCCCATTTTAATCAATAGTCACTATGAGAAGATCGCTCAGTGCCAGGGTCCTAGGTATGATCACAGCTGACACAAACATGTCATTACGGATGCCTGAGTGTCGTGGAGTGCGTGGGAGCTCAAAGCAGGCATCAAACCTACCTAATCTGTACGGTCAGGGAAGGCTTCCTGGGGAAAAGAATGCTTCAGGTGGGAATAAAGAGTAAGTGGGAGTCAGCCAGGCAGAGGGAGGTGGGAAAGAGTGTTTGGGGGTGGAAGAAACAGCTTGTGAACAAGTTATGTATGTCCATCTTGAAGTCCAGTATGATTTTGTTCTTATTCTTGATGTTTTAATTTCCTACAAGGAGTATACTTCATACATGAACTGTGCTATTTGAAATTGGTATTTTAAAAATGTCCAGTGCAGTAGCTGATGATTTCAGAGAGGTGGTCAGCAGCTAGCTGGTGGAGGGTCTTTAAGTTATCTTAAGGAGGATGGCCTCTATCCTAGGTCATTGGAAAGCCAGGGAATGGTTTAAAGCATGGAAATAACATGACCAGATAGGTGTTTTAGAAAACTTACACTTCACACAGGGCGAACCACAGAAGGGAGGGTGTCGGGAATGGAAAAAGATGGATCAGGCAGACTGTGTTGTGATGTTCAGTGAAAGATGATGGGGCTTGGACCTGGGCAAGGGCCATGGGTAAAAGAGGTCCCGTGCATCTAAAGCTCTCTAGGAGTCGAATCCATGGGCCTCCTGACTGCTTTTCTTTTTCTTTCTTTTCTCTCTTTCTCTCTCTCTCTCTTTCTTTCTTTCTTTTTCTTTCTTTCTTTCTTTCTTTCTTTTCTTTCTTTCTTTCTTTCTTTCTTTCTTTCTTTCTTTCTTTTCTTTCTTTCTTTCTTTCTTTCTTTCTTTTCTTTCTTTCTTTCTTTCTTTCTTTCTTTCTTTGTTTCTTTCTGTCTTTCTTTCTTTCTTTCTTTCTTTCTTTCTTTCTTTCTTTCTTTCTTTCTTTCTTTCTTTCTTTCTTTCTCATGGGCCTCCTGACTGCTTTTCTTTTTCTTTCTTTTCTCTCTTTCTCTCTCTCTCTCTTTCTTTCTTTCTTTTTCTTTCTTTCTTTCTTTCTTTCTTTTCTTTTCTTTCTTTCTTTCTTTCTTTCTTTCTTTCTTTCTTTCTTTCTTTCTTTCTTTCTTTCTTTCTTTCTTTCTTTCTTTCTTTCTTTCTCATGGGCCTCCTGACTGCTTTTCTTTTTCTTTCTTTTCTCTCTTTCTCTCTCTCTCTCTTTCTTTCTTTCTTTTTCTTTCTTTCTTTCTTTCTTTCTTTTCTTTCTTTCTTTCTTTCTTTCTTTCTTTCTTTCTTTCTTTCTTTCTTTCTTTCTCATGGGCCTCCTGACTGCTTTTCTTTTTCTTTCTTTTCTCTCTTTCTCTCTCTCTCTCTTTCTTTCTTTCTTTTTCTTTCTTTCTTTCTTTCTTTCTTTTCTTTCTTTCTTTCTTTCTTTCTTTCTCATGGGCCTCCTGACTGCTTTTCTTTTTCTTTCTTTTCTCTCTTTCTCTCTCTCTCTCTTTCTTTCTTTCTTTTTCTTTCTTTCTTTCTTTCTTTCTTTTCTTTCTTTCTTTCTTTCTTTCTCATGGGCCTCCTGACTGCTTTTCTTTTTCTTTCTTTTCTCTCTTTCTCTCTCTCTCTCTTTCTTTCTTTCTTTCTTTTCTTTCTTTCTTTCTTTCTTTCTTTCTTTCTTTCTTTCTTTCTTTCTTTCTTTCTTTCTTTCTTTCTTTCTTTCTTTCTCATGGGCCTCCTGACTGCTTTTCTTTTTCTTTCTTTTCTCTCTTTCTCTCTCTCTCTCTTTCTTTCTTTCTTTCTTTCTTTTCTTTCTTTCTTTCTTTCTTTCTTTCTTTCTTTCTTTCTTTATTTCTTTATTTATTTCTTTCTTTCTTTCTTTCTTTCTCATGGGCCTCCTGACTGCTTTTCTTTTTCTTTCTTTTCTCTCTTTCTCTCTCTCTCTCTTTCTTTCTTTCTTTTTCTTTCTTTCTTTCTTTCTTTCTTTCTTTCTTTCTTTCTTTCTTTCTTTCTTTCTTTCTTTCTTTCTTTCTTTTCTTTCTTTCTTTCTTTCTTTCTTTCTTTCTCATGGGCCTCCTGACTGCTTTTCTTTTTCTTTCTTTTCTCTCTTTCTCTCTTTCTCTCTTCCTCTCTCTCTTTCTTTCTTTCTTCTTCTTCTTTTTTTTTTTTAAAGATTTTATCTATTTTTTTGAGAGAGAGACAATGAGAGACAGAGAGCACAAGAGGGAAGAGGGTCAGAGGGAGAAGCAGACTCCCCGCCGAGCAGGGAGCCCGATATGGGACTCGATCCCGGGACTCCAGGATCATGACCCGAGCCGAAGGCAGTCACTTAACCAACTGAGCCACCCAGGCGCCCTCTTCTTCTTTCTTTCTTTAAGATTTATTTATTTGGGAGAGAAACAGAGCGAGCAGGGGGAGGGGGCAGAAGGAGAGAGACTCTCCACTGAGCGGGAAGCCTGATGCGGGGCTTGATCCCAGGACCCTGAGATCATGACCTGAGCCGAAATACGAGTCAGATGCTTAACCGACTGAGCCATCCAGGCACCCCCTGATTGCTTTTCTTTACAACAAACAGTGAACACTTAATAGGTGCTACCCTGTTTAACATACCTCATCCTCTCACACATATACTGAAAGGGAGAGCAAGGAGTTACATTTCTGGCTTGAGCAACTGTGTGGGGACGGTGCTGTGTGTTGGGATGTGGGGGACACGGGATAGCGAGCAGGTCTGGGGAGGACGCTGAGGTCGGTTTGGGTTGAGTAGGGTAGTAGTTGGAGGGGCCGGGGCAATATCCACACAGAAATGTCTAGGGAGAGGTTAGAGGTCAACTCTTGAAACCCTGCCGGGAAGTCGGGGGCAGAGATGGCAACGTGAGGGTTGACAGCATCTGGGTGGATGGTTGCCAGAAGCTAAAGGAGGAGATGAGGCCACCTGGGGAGAGGGTGTCCAGTGAGAAGGGAAGAACACCAGGACAGAGCTCTGAGGAGAGCCTCCCAGTGAAGGACAGAGGATGGAGGTGGTGGCAGGAAAGGAGACTGAGGAGGGGTGGCCAGAGGCGTGGGAGGGCGCGGGAGAACGTGCTGGGGTGCTGCCAGGGAGGAGGTGCAGGGCCAGAAGAGGCAAGAGAGGAGGCCAAAGAAGGGTCGCGGAGCATCCCGTGGGTTTAGTTCCTGTGGCCTTGACAAGAGTGGCCTCCGGTGTGGTGGAAGCACAAACCCAATAGCCAAGATGGCAGAATGAGTGGACTGCAGCACAGCTTCCACCCCTCCCGCATCGTGAGATTGGTTCAGACTGCAGAAATCAGCATTCTGAGATAGAATGAAGTAGAGTGAAAAAGAATGAAATAGAAGTTGTATGTGTGCATGTGAGAGAGAGAGAGAGAGAGAGAGAGGGAGGGCGGGGGCAGGAGGGAGACAGAGTCCTCTGCTGTGAAATACAAAATACATCAATCTTACTGTGGGTCCCAGTCAAAAGTGCTAAAGGCCCTGGTAGAGGATACGTGTCCATGAAGGTCAAATCCTAGAGGCCTGTGAATGCCAGACAGGTTTTGACCTGATTCAGACCCTGCAGGCCATTGGGAGCCATGGCAGGCTTGAGGGTAGAGGAAGCAACTCTGATTTAGCTATAGATGCTCATGACTTGGAGAAGGCAGGAGGACTATTTAGGAAGCTCTTGCAGTAAATAGTGAGGAGAGCTCACTCACTGTTGCCTCCCAGGGCCAGCGGGATGAAGCTGAGGAGACAGATGATGGGAAAGAAAGTCCTTCCTTGTTGTAGACAGACATCCCTGGCCTGTGATGCCCTTTGGGAATTTGGAACAGGTAGGGAGCCCATAATCTTAACCTCCCATTGGGGTTTAAGAAGCTCTGCTCAGCCTCTCATTGGCCAGTGGATACGGGTGACGGCAAGGTGTGGGGACCAGGAGGACTCTGTGTGTGGCAATGAGCCTTGAGGCACTGAGTCTGTTGGCCATGGAAGTGAAGGAAGGGAGGAGTCCTTACAAGACTTTGGTAACTGTCAGGGTGGAATAGGGGGCTCTGGGAGCTGTAAATGGGGTCACAAACTATAGTAGGGTCACAGCTTCATGAGCGATTAGGGGAAAGTGAGTTGGATTTTGAAAAGAATTCAAGGTCATCAAGTCATCCATCCATCCATCCATCCATCCATCCATCCATCAACCTACCCAGGGAGCTGGACCCATGACTGTGGGGGATACGCAGGGGTTTGGCCAGGCCTTGCCTGGGGGATTCGGGAGCTGGAGCAGCAGGAGTGGTTGGGACAACCAGAGAAGGAAGGGTGGGGCTTGGTGTCCACCAACTAAGGGGCCAGGCCCTTCCTTCCCACTCCTGGAGCCTGTTCCACCTCCCCCCAAGCCCTCTTTTTCACATATCCCTACTCTAGAGGTTAGGAGCAAAGGTTTATAGCCAGACAACAGTTTTTATTGCTAACTGTCTGACCTTGGGCACCTCTCTGATCCCTCATCTGTGAGATGGGAGTAAAATCTACTTTGTAGAATGATGGTGATGCTAACATGAATGGCAGGTGTACGTGGAAAATGTGCTCTTAAGGGAGCTGCAAAGATGCTGAGGACGAAGAGCAGCAGGAATATGAGCCTTCCTTCCCCTGCAGACACCCCCTGTCCCTGGCCTCACCTGGGCTCTGCTCCCCTGACCTCTCGGCCCCTGTCTTTTTCTCTGTCTTCCATGTAGAAACACTATGAGTTGTTCTCTACCATAGATGACATAGTGCTGACCATCCTTATCTGTGAGGTTCTCCTCGGCTGGTTAAATGGCTTCTGGATTTTCTGGAAGGTGAGATCCTGGGCCCTCCCTGCTACTGCCCCAACTCCTCCTTAGGGACTGCACCCCACCCCTGTGCTTCTGGCCCAACAAGGTGAGAATGTGTCTGTGTGTGTGTGTATGTGGTGTGGAGAGAGAGACTACTTCTGAGATGTCTGTGATGCAGCAGAAAATAATTTGTCCTAGAAGTGCAGCCTCCCTGGGTTCCAGTCCCTGGGTTAGCCTTCCCCAGTTCTGAGATCTTGGGAAAACCTTAATTTCCTTACCTGAGAAATGGGTTTGAGAGTCTCCACCTTAATTTATAGGATTCAAGAGCAGAGGTCAGCAAACTTTCTGTAAAGGGCCGTGGGCCATACAGTGTCTGTTACAAACACTCACCTCTGCCATGGAGCACAGAAGCACTGTAGACAATCCAGACAAACGGTGAGCGTGGCCGTGCTCCCAGGAAGCTTTATTCACAGACACCGAAATTTGAACGTTATATGTCACATATCACAAAATGTTCTTTTTGCCCCCTAACCATTTAAAAATATAAAAACCATTCTTAGCCTGAGGGTCTTACAAAAATAGAGGCTGCTGGCCAGATTTGACCCACAGCCTATAGCTTGCTGACCCCTGTTCGGGAAAGTGTCAGAGAGCTATCTGGGTGGGAACAGGTCTTTTTTTCTTTTTAAGATTTTTATTTATTTACTTGACAGAGAGAGACACAGCAAGAGAGGGAACACAAACAGGGGGAGTGGGAGAGGGAGAAGCAGGCTTCCCGCTGAGCAGGGAGCCCGATGCGGGGCTCAATCCCAGGACCCGCCCCCCCCCCATTACATGACCTGAGCCGAAGGCAGATGCTTAAAGACTGAGTCACCCAGGCGCCCCAGGAACAGGTCTTAATGCTACATTAAATGAGGTGAAGACTCAAGCTTTGTTTCAATAGGACTTCTCCAGTCAAGTGATTTCTGAAGTCAAGGTATTTATTTTGCCTTTGGGCATGTTTGAGAAGAGGCTTTAAAAAACCTCTCAGGGGCCTCAATCAGTTGAGCATGCAACTCTTGATCTCAGGGTTGTGAGTTCTAAGCCCTACATTGGGTATAGAGATTACTTAAAAATAAAATCTTCAGGGGCACCTGGGTGGCTCAGTGGATTGAGTGTCTTGATTTGACTGAGCCAAAATCCTCTTGGTTTCGGCTCAATCGAGCCCCATGTCAGCTCCGTGCTCAGCAGGAAGTTTGCTTGGAGATTCTCTCCCTCTGCTCCTTTCCCCATGCACTCTCTTTCTCTCTCTCAATTAAATAAATAAATCTTTTAAAAAAATTAAAAATAATAAAAATAAAATATTTTTAAAAACTATCAAGTATTTATACTTTCATAAAAATGAAGTATCATTTATTTATTTTTTTAAAAGATTTTATGTATTTATGTATTTATTTATTTGCAAGAGAGACCAGAGCAAGAGAGAGCATGAGTTGGGGGGGAGGGGAAAGGGAGAAGGAGAAGCAGGCTCCCTGCTGAGCAGGGAGCACGATGTGGGGCTCTATCCCGGGACCCTGGGATCATGACCTGAGTGGAAGGCAGACACTTAACCAACTGAGCCACCCAGGCGTCCCGGAAGTATCATTTAAATACCATTACCAGGGGGTGCCTAGGTGGCTTAATCAGTTAAAAAAGTGACTTTGGCTCAGGTCATAGTCTCAGGGTCCTGGGATCAGCCCCACATCCAGGCTCCCCGCTCAGTGGGGAGTCTGCTTGTCCCTCTGTCCCTCCCCCCACTCCTGCTGTCTTTCAAGTAAATGAATAAAATCTTAAAAAAAAATAAATAAATACCATTACCATTACCATTACCAGGACAACCAATTAGAATTACAAGCTTTCCAGAGGTTTCACTCCATAGAACACAGAGTGTAGAACCCAGAACATTTCTGAAATCTGGATGTCTTAAAGACTGCTTTGTGCAAACAACATTTGCAAGGATGTTTATTAAGAGAAAATAGAATGGGCTGGTGCATACTTACATGTTTCCACACTCAAGAGGAGAGTAGGTACCATGCTTTTTGTGAACGTTTCAATGCACCACTTTTTCAGAACTAGCCCTAGGAAGCAGGCAGAAATCTGTTCCATAAGAGAAAACATTTCCTCCTTCATACCTTCTTGCAATTTCTTTTCAGCAGCAGTTAGGGGGGACTACATGTTCTTAACAATGATTTTTTATTTTTTTTTATTCTTGTTTTTTTAGGTAAGCTCTATGCCCAATGTGGGGCTTGAACTCATGACCCTGAGATCAAGAGTCCCACGCTCTACTGAGCCAGCCAGGTGCCCCAGGGGGCCTGCCCCAGGGTTTCATTAGCACAAGAGAATTGAAGCAAGGCTGAGAATCTTATGCACTAGCCAAGGTGGGTGCTCAGCTTAGGAATCAGCTGTGTGTTTGTGAGAGTCTCCACTGTGTGTCTCAGACTGCACTTGGCTGTTGACACGCATATGAGACAGCGAGTAAGCCTGGATGTTTTGTGGCATATTTGGGGGGCAGCAGGAGAAGTAACAGCAGTGGATGGCAGATGACTGGCGCTGCCCTGAGAGGAACATTGAGCCCCCCATCCTTGGGCTGGTGGGAGGACAGACCCAGGATGTCCCCACGGGCTGGGCCTGATACACCCCATTGGGGCTGGCCCACCCCCCCATCCCCCACCACCCCCAGGACGGCTGGAACATCCTCAACTTCCTTATCATCTTTATCTTGCTCCTGGGGTTCTTCATTAATGAACTCAATGTCAATGCTATCACCTATACCCTCAGGTGAGCTGGGAACTCTGGGGAAAAGAAGGGAACATGTCCAGACTGGGGGGGGGGGAGGGGGGGGGGAAGACAGGGGGTGGGGATCATCTCTTACCCTCTGGGCAGGTCAGGGGGCAGTGGGGAGGAGGGGTCTGGGAGGGGCTGAGGGGCACCCCTGAGAGGCTGTGCTGCAGGGCGCTTCGTCTGGTGCATGTCTGCATGGCGGTGGAGCCTCTGGCCCGGATCATCCGTGTCATCCTGCAGTCGGTACCCGACATGGCCAATATCATGGCCCTCATCCTTTTCTTCATGCTGGTCAGTGCCCTCGCCTACTCCCAGCTGCTCCCTTTCCCTGACCAGGGCCCCTGGGTCATTGGGGATGGGGGTGGGGTGTCGGAGAGGAGGAGAGGAGGAGAGGTCTCTGGGCCTGAGTCCCTGGGATTCCCTTGGCAGCGTCCATTTGCATGGCATCTGCACGTCCTGTCTCCAGGTCCTTGAGTAAAGTTCAGGCATCTTCTTTGGTCTCTCTCTGGCAGGTGTTTTCCGTGTTTGGGGTCACTCTGTTTGGTGCATTTGTGCCCATGCATTTCCAGAACATGCAGGTTGCCCTGTATACTCTCTTCATCTGCATCACCCAAGATGGCTGGGTGGACATCTATAATGACTTTCAGTGAGTGCCTGCGGGGTGTCTGTCCCCACCCCACCCCCCAGTGCGGCAAGGCAGTGGGAGTGGAGCTCCAGGGCTTGGGAGGAGGATGGCCCACCAGGAGGGGACTGCCTGGGGCTTCAAATCAGGGAAAAGGAGACCCCCTAGGACTGGCCTTGGTCTGCTTGAAGGCTTGTCCCCTTTGAAATTCCACCCATTAAAAGTCCTACCACAGACCTGTTCATGAAGATGTCCTGTCCCGCTAAACAGCTGGGTAGCGAGGAGGCGTCGAGCAAGAGAGCAGATCTGTGGTTTCAAGACAGCCTCCCAGCCCACATTTGAGCCCACCAAGCTGCCTGGACTCCTGGGAACTTAGAGTCTCATTTCACTCATTCATAGACCCGCTGCCCAAGGTCATTTTTGGCCACAGATGGCCACCAGGTTCTGTTCTTTACTTCTTTTCCATTACGTCTAAACCCTATTTGTTCTTTAAATTTTTTATTGTTATGTTAATCACCATACATTACATCATTAGTTTTTGATGTAGTGTTCCATGATTCATTGTTCGTGCATAACACCCAGTGCTCCACGCAGAACATGCCCTCTGTAATACCCATCACCAGGCTAACCCGTCCCCCCACCCCCCTCCCCTCTAGAACCCTCAGTTTGTTTCTCAGAGTCCATTGTCTCTCGTGTAAACCCTATTTGTTTCCAGTCCACTCCGGGGAGTGGGTCCCCCTGACTGATTTCTTTTTATCTCTTGTGAGCGCAGAAGCACAGTTGGCAAAGGGCTTCTGCGGGCATTACCCAGTATGATGTAGGTGGTGGAAAAAATCACAGGGTGTGCCATAAAGATAGACTGGACACTGGGCTTTTGAGTATTTGCTCCACCACACTAGCCGTGCAACCTTGGGCAAGTTACTTCATCTCTTCTGAGCCTCAGCTTCTTCATCTGCCAATTGGGAATTATAATAATTAATTATGTCTGAATTGCTGTGAGGATCAATAAGAAAAGCTGTATAAATCTCTTAGCATAGAGCCTGGCACAGAGTATATATATATATATATATATATATATATATATATATATACACACATATATATATATATACACACACACACACACACACGTGTGTGTGTGTGTGTGTGTGTGTAAAGAGAGAGAAAGGGAGAAAGACCTTATTACTTAGGAAAATATTTTATGGGAGATTCATAATAAGGTATTAAGAGTGGCTGGGCTTTCTTCCTGTATATCTTTCTTCTTCCTTCTGATCCTTCTATAATGAGCTTGAATTACTTTTGATAATAAGAAAAACATGAATCAAGAGTATAGCCAATAGATTAAACCTGATAATGCCAATGTACAAATCCCCACCGTGGAGGGCTGGCTTGAGGCCCATGCTCTGTTTCTGACAGGATAGCAGGTGCTCAGCCAAGAGCAGCTACTTTGACAGTCAGAGCAGGCATTAGATCTGCCCACCAGCAGTGAGGTAGCAGAAGTCCTAGTAGGTCTTGAGATAACGTCCCCATTTCATAGATGGGGCAATTGAGACTCAAAGGGCCAGGGAGGTGATGGGGCTTCTGCCTGCCATCTCCAGGATGGAGACAAGAGAGTACGCAATGGAGATTGGGGGCGCCATCTACTTTGCCATCTTCATCACCATCGGTGCCTTCATTGGCATCAACCTGTTGGTCGTTGTGGTGACCACCAATCTGGAGCAAATGATAAAGGCAGGAGAGCAGGGGCAACTGCATCAGATAAACTTCAGTGAGGTGAGTGGGATGGGGAGGGCAGAGGGGAGGAGGGTGCACGCATGAGTGCTGACTTGAGCACATGCATGTGTGTGTGTGTGCACGTGCATGTACACGCTCGCATGCTCAAGGGCCTGAAGAAAGTCAAGCCTGACACCTGGGGCAGCATCCCCCACCTTGAGTGCCATCTGAGGGGTGTGGATTTCCTAGATGTGTGGTTTCTATGGCAACTCAAAACTGAGTGGCTGGGTGACCTTAGGGCAGGTGACCAATCTAAGCCTCGATGTCTTCTTCTGTAAAATGGGAATAATAATAGTACTTCCTTCATAGGACTATTATGAGAATTATATGGATAAATGAACAGTAGTTGGCACACACGTAGACTTCATTAAATGTTAGCTACAGTGCTATTCATTCAAGGGTAGGACTTCCAAAGAGCTGGTGGGGGTGGAGGGGGCAGTACTTCCCAAAGTGTTGCGGGTTGTGGGCTATGACTTGAGAGTAGGTAGGGCTTTAGAAGTTTGCTAGGTAGAAAAAAAAAAAAAAGAAGTTTGCTAGGTAGGGTTTATCAGGAGTGAAATTGGGTGCTAAGTTTTGAAAAGGGGTGAGAATTTTCCAAGAGGTAGAGGAGGGGCTTATGCATTTGAGGTTGGGCTTCCACAGCAGAGGAGCGGGGCTAAGACTGGTTAGAGCTGAAATGCGGGGCATTAGAACCCTGGTGTCCTAAGAGACTCATCTTCCCCCAAGCCAAGCAGGAAGGGCCTGGGGGAGGGGTGCCGGCTGAGCTGTCTGTCTCTTGTCTTCGCAGAGAGGCAAGCAGGACCTGGATGGAGGTAACGAGCTGCCCCTGGTGCACTGTGTGGTCGCCCGTTTGGAGATGTCCGGCGCCCCGCAGGAGCCGCTGTCGGGAGGCCACCTGTCTAACCTCTCAGAAAACACCTGTGACAACTTTTGTTTAGTGCTGGAGGCAATACAGGAGAACTTGATGCAGTACAAGAAGATCCGAGATGAGCTCAACACGTAGGGCGGGTACTGGGGGTACCCCGAGTCCCGTGAGTCCGGGCTGAGCAGAGCCTCAGATTCTTCTGGCTTCACACCCTCACCATTTTATAATGTGTACCCTGGGGCCCAGAGAGGTTTAAATGACTTGTGGGGCGGGGGGGGGGGGGGCGGTCTGTGGGTAGAGGAGCTAGAATCCGACCTTCTGGTTCCATCCATCTCACATGAGCATGCAGCTTGGCCTGGATCTCCATAGGAGCGAAGGGGGAGGGCGAAGCAGGGTGGATGCCCGGGAAGAGATGGGAGGGCAGACCCCCCTCTTCCGCCTCCCCCCCCCCCCCGCCCCAAGCTCCCTCAGCCCTCGGAAAGTACTCACCCCTCCGCCCCCAGGATAGTGGAGGAGGTCCGCTCCATCCGCTTCAACCAGGAGCAGGAGGAGGAGCTGATGCAGAAGCACTTGTCACTGAGCCTGTCGGTGGTGAGCGGGTCCTCCCTGGACATCCGCGACATGACTTGCCAGCAAGACTTGATCACAGTGCTCATCAACAGGGAAAAGGTGCAGGCAGCTTCCCTCTCCTACCCAATAAGTGCTCGCCCACCCTGCCCCCTAGCCACCCCCCGCCCAGCCCAGCCCAGCCCAGCCTCTGCCCCATTAGTCAAACTTTCTGTCTATTCCAAGATCTGATCCCCTGCCTGGACTCTCAGGCACCGCGCAGCCAGCAGCCACTTCTGATCCGTTAAGTTCCACCCTTTCCTCCCTGGAGAGGCTCTGCCCCCCACCCCCATCAGCCTCCTCCCACTGAGTCACTTAAGTCTCTTGACACCCTCAAACCTACCCCTTCTTAGGGTGGCTTGAACCAGCTCAGTTTCTGCCTGGTGGCAGATACCTAGGCGCACCGTGGGCAGAGGATCCCTGGGTTCCCGCTAGAGTGCATCAGAACAGCCTCCTCCCCAGGGAGGAAGCTTCTAGGGAGAAACAGGCACACACCTTCATTACTTAGTTTCTTTCTCTGCTTCCCACACCACCTGACTGGGTTAGAATGACCTGGAGCCTCGTGAATGTCCACAGCCTGGGTTTCCAAGCTTGGAGAGGACACTAGGCAGCCAGAATCAGACAAGCCTGGTGGTTTCACTGCTGAAGCTAGCGGAGGGGAGTGAGGGGCGTTTGCCATGTGAAGGTGGGAGATTGACAAACCCCTTGGTTTGCAGGTTCAGGAATCCAACACAAACATACTCCTTAACAAACACAAGACCAGCCGCTGAGAGGCAGGATGGGAGCCAAGGGGCCTGAGCACACACACCCACCTGCATCTTCCTGCATCTCTCCGTGACTTGGCACAGTCTGGCCTGAGCCCATCTTCTCCCTTACACTTAGGCAGATGCCTGGGGCTGTGAAGGAGGTGGCATCTCCAGGGCTTGTGTCTGAGCGTCAGGTCCAGAGGAATTCAGATGGACAAGGATGCTGGATTAGAGAGGGAGCCCCGCAGCAAAGAATGAGTACAGAAGGGGGGTGCTAGCCAAGGCAGCCAGGATTTGTCCTAAGGATGGACTTCCCTGGCCCCCTGCTTTAGGCCAGAGCTAGTTGGGGCCCAAGTGCACCAGGAGGAGAAAGGTGAGGCCAGTGGGGCCAGGCATCTATGTATTGACAATAAAGTTTTGTGTTGGGATCAATATGTCTGACTGGTGGATCTCCAAACTTGGGGCAATCTTGCCCCAGGGCTGATGGGCAAGACAGATCTTTCCCCTCAAAAGCCTCTTTGTCTGATGGGAGAGTTACTGACTGCCCTCTAGAGCTTTCCAGTCTAATGGGAGAGAGAATGTACCCTGAAAATTCCCGACTTAATGGTAGGGATGTAATCTCCCCTTAGTGTTCTAAATTTTTTTTGGTGGGGGAGGGGGTGGGCATCTGGTTCTCATGGTTGGGAGCCCCCGTCTGATGAAGGAGACAGCCCGAAGATAGAGAAGACTGGTCCTCATTCTGGGGGACCCTAGTCTGTTGAGGTCACCACTGACCAGTCATGCAGGTACAGGCAGTTCTATCCTGGGGCAATAGAGAATGACTGGCAAAGCATGGCTCCTGGCAGGCTTTCCAGAGGAGAGGAACACTGGAGCTTGCTGGAAGATCGTAGGAGGAGTTTGTGGGTCAGGTGAATGAGATCTGGTGGCGTACTTGGGACCTGTTGAGGTCTCCTTGGGACCTTCACACTAAAGACTATTGAGAGCCACAGCAAGTTCCTGAGCTAGGAATGCAAGAGTCTGAGAAAGCTGCGGCAGTCATAGGCATTAGGAAGAGCTGCCTTGGAGGACTGGCTTCTCATCCTTGGGTAAGTCATTGGGCCTCATTTTCCCCATCTGTGTAGTGGGGAGAGGATGAGATTGAGCTGCAGCTCTTAGCCCAAGTATTGGGAGACCAGTAAGATCACCCATGTCATTGAGACTCAGATTCCCTGATGTTGGGTTGGGGGGAAGGCTGGAAGGCCCAGAGTTCTGCCCAGCTGGTCAACAAAGGCTGACAGGGGCCTTGGGGATATTCACCAGTTGGAATGGGAGTCCCTAGAGGCCAACTCATTGCAGCTGATGGGAAACTTCACCCTCCATCCCCTTCTTGTCTGCATGGGTTCCAGCCCTATAAGGCCCGGGCCAGCCAGGAAGGGGTCTGGACCCCTGGGGACGGGGGTGATAGTGTACTCAGCAGGCAGATGAGACATGGTGCCAGTGCCAGCAGTGCCTCACTGTCTTGGAGCTGCTGTCTGTCCCCCTGTTTGAGCTCAGTGCTGTCCAAGCCCATCAACCTCAGGGCTATGGGCATCCGGTGACTTTTGCTGCTACTGCTATTTCTTATGGATGGAGCCCTCAGTCTTCCTGGTGAGCACCCACCTTATTCCCTTCCCATCTGTCCTTCTCTGAGGGCTCTCACAGACCAGAAGAGAGGGGAAGAAGGTGACAAAAAAAGAGACAGAAGGTAGGGTCCCCAAGAAGATCTTATAATGTGAGTACAGCCATCACCCGCCCCGACCCTAAATTGTCTGAATGGCTTGGGACACCAATGAATTTGGAGGCAGGAGCATGACAGGATAAACTCCAAGGGACTTCTGGCTTTGCTCGTCCATCCTCTTCCAGAATGCTAGCTTTGTCTACTCCTGCCACCTTGTCTGTCACCCCAGCTGTCTCTCCCTTGCTGTCTATCCTTCCCGTCTGTGCCAGGTCAACAGCTTGGGTAGTTCCCTCTCAAGATGGCCCAGAACTGGGGGTCCAGGGCATTGGACCCCTGCTGCCCTCCCCTGCCCTACTCCAACGAAGAACAGCTACCACCTCCAATGCCTCACTGAACCTGAGGTAGGAGCGCAGCCCTGGATCCTGAGCTCCTAGGACAGTATGGGGGAAGATATTGGGAGGTGGCAGGAAAATGTAGGTCTCATCACTCCCATGAATCCATAATTTTGCCAGAGAGACGTAACCTTGGCAAAGCACCCAGGAAGCAGATACCAATCTTGGTGAGAGGAGCAGAGGGGATAATCATTACCAGTAGCAGGTTCTACTTACTGAGCACCTACTATATGCTATGCACCATGCTAAGTGCTTTACAGGTGTTATCTCATTTAACCCTCATGACCATCAGTGAAGTGAGTACTATTATTATTCCTGTTATATAGCTGAGGAAACTGAGGCTCATGAACTTGAAGTGATTTGTCCCTTATCACAGCTGGGATTCTATCCCAGGTCTGACTTCAGAGGCCAGTCTACACTCTACTGCTTCTCAAAAAAACTGCTGTGGACGGGAAACCTCATTATCATAAAGTTGTCCATTCTTGCCAAATCTATAATTGTAGCACACTTCCAACCAAAATCCCAACAGGGATTTTGTGGAAGTTGATAAGCAGATTCTAAAATACAGGGAGGAACCAAAAGCCAACAATAGCTGAGATAATTTTGAAGAGCAAGATGGGAGACTCACTCTACCAGATACTGAGATTTACATTAAAGTAAGATAATATGATGTTGGTGTAGTGATAGACAAGCGAACCAAAGAAATGAAAGAGCATGGAAATTGGTCTGGATACATAAATGACAAATAGCATGACAAATCAATGAGGAAAGGATAGACTTTTCCATAAGGCAGCAGGGACAACTGGTTAACCACATGCGGGGAAAAAACAACCACCATAAAATCAGATCCAGTGGAAACATCCGTCCCTGCAAATAAAAACTTGAGACCACTGTGGCGTGACATCTGTTCATTATAGCCAGGATTTTTGTTGCAAATAGAACCACAGATCACTAGAGCTTAGAGGACTTCTACAATATTGAGCCCAAGCCCCCCACTGTTTTGAGGGGGACATGGAAGAACTAAGAGGGTTGGGTCTTCCTCAAGATTAAACAGCAAGTCAGTAATAGAGTTGGGTCTAGAACGTAGGTCCTCCTACTCTTTCCATGCATTCTGGCCAGCTCTCCTGCCCTGTTGTGACCCCTTAGCTCTGCACAGGGCTAGAATAAAGAGGGGTGTGGAAGGGGCAGGTGCTGGATGGGGGCAGAATTGAAGACAAAGGTCAGTGCCTCTTCAGAGCTAGGTTGTGGGAAGGATGAGCCTGCCACTTGGGTTGGGTCACCTCCAATTTTTGGAATTAGTCCTTTGACGATTGTGCTAAGGATACAATGACAAGAGTATCGGGTAAAGGACCTATTTCTGCCCACTGCCCAGGGGAAAGAGGAAGGTTTCCAAGAGACCCAGCTCAGCATAGCTGATTTGGGCCTTTCTCTCTAGAGAGAGTGGTTGGCTCAACAATGAAAATGAAGCTCTATTTTTGCAAGGCGGTGCAGTACAACAGGGAAGATATTGGGCTCTTGGGTCTAATGCACCTCATTTCAAATGCAATACCACCACTTCCTGGCTGTGTGACCTTGCACAAATCTCTTTGCCTGTCTGAACCTCAGTTTCTTCATCTGACATAGAAATAATAATCATTACCTCAGGTTGGTTGTGAGGATTCAATGCAGCAATGCTTATGCTTTGGAGCAGCACCTTACTTGGACAAGGTGAAATTTGAATGATGTCAAAAGTATCCTGGACTGCTATTGCATTAAATGAAGCACTTGGATTGCAATTAGGGATCACATTATACCAAAAAAAATGTATATCTTTAAATATGAGAACCAGGCATGCCTGGGTGGCTCAGTCGTTAAGCGTCTGCCTTCGGCTCAGGTCATGATCCCTGGGTCCTGGGATCGAGCCCCGCTTCGGGCTCCCTGCTCAGCGGGAAACCTGCTTCTCCCTCTCCCACTTGTGTTCCCTTTCTCGCTGTGTCTCTCTCTGTCAAATAAATTAATAAAATCTTTTAAAAAATTATTAGAACCATATTCAATGCAGTAGGAAACTCGCATCAAAAAAGGCATCCAGATACCAAAGACCAAATGCAATTGAAGATTTCCATCTTTTGCTCTGTCTCTAGAGTAGTCATGGAGCAGAAGGAGACATAGTTGCCAGCACTAGTGAAATTCATCAGTTAAGATGAATGAGGATCATGCATCAGTTAAGATCTATTAGCACAGAGCTGGCACATAAATGAATGTGAGCCGGCAATAATGTAGTTGATGTTGATATGATTTTTATCGACTCTTCCAAATTTGGTCAACTGAGAACATTTGAAAAGAACTCTGGATTGGTGGAGGGAACAGGTGTATTGGTTTCTTTTTGTTTGTTTGTTTGTTTACAGGCACTACTATTACAACCCAAGGGGGTGAGTCAAATACAGCAGACTCCACAAAAGTCTCTGTCCCTAAGGGGCCTATAGCGTGCTCATTGACAACCTTGGCTCTAACCAACAATGGGAGAGACAACGTCTCTGTGGTTCCACTTAAGCCCTCAGCAACAATCAGGAGGACAGCAATGTCAGCGTCCCAGAAGAGTACAACACCAGATACTCCTCTCACTTCACCACAAGCCAACAGCTCTGCTGTCCCACTGAGCAGAAAACCCCAATACTTGAGACTCAGGAGGAGAGATCCAAAAACACAGCCTTGTCTAGCATGGCCACTTCAGCTAAGCCCTAAAATAGAATCACAGGGCTCCAACCACAGCCCCATCAGCATCAAGCTCCATAATCAATGGATTGGAATCATCAGTGTCCACTGACTCTCAGATATCAGCCACGATGATCACAGTTCTAACAGCATTGAACATACCGGGTGATGACATCATATCAGTGAGGTCCATGACAGCCACTGTGTCTGAGAAGTCAGCCACAACGATTTCCCAGACGACACTGAACAAGATCACTGATGTGAAAGAATCTCTACCCATGGGGTGCCTGGGTGGCTCAGATGGTTAAGCGTCTGCCTTCAGCTCAGGTCATGATCCCAGGGTCCTGGGATCGAGTCCTGCATCGGGCTCCCTGCTAGGCGGGGAGCCTGCTTCTCTCTCTGCCTCTGCCTCTCTCTCTCTCTCTCTCTGACTCTTATGAATAAATAAATAAAACATTAAAAAAAAAAAAAAGAATCTCTACCCATGACAACCAGTGCAGTCGTCCACGCCACTTCACTAACCCTGACCATCCTCGGGACGACTGTTCCTGGAACAGCCACGTCTGGGACTCAGCAAGGAGACACTACAGCTGCACCCCCAGCCCCGAGAATAGCCCTTGTGAGGAACATCACAGCCCTGCCACACAGACACCTTCCTGGCCAGTGGGATCAGCCCCGTCACCTGAGACAGCAGCTGCTCATTTGACAGCCCTCATCCGCAGCTCCTTGGGGACAGCAAAGTCCTCTGACATGACTGGCTCCAGTCAGGTTTCCCCTAAACGCACTCAGAGCAGTAGTCCCAGAGCCAGAGCCTGTGCTTTGGACAAGTACCCACTGATGGGGGAGTTTGTATGTGAAATGACAGCTACTACACCCACTCAGGTGAGTCTGAGCAGCTCATGTCTGTACAGCAAAGAAGAGGCAGGGGTCAGAGTGGACATCATAACCCTAGGAAGGCCCAGACAAATGTGTGTCCAGTGGCTATGGGAGGGCCAGTGAGGTTTGCCCAGACATTGGCATCTGGAGAGTCCATTGCGGTAGAGGTGGTTTTTCTAGTAAGAGGACAGGTAGCTGAGCACATGAGGTTGTGGCAATAAGTTCAGGATGCTGGAACAAACTACCACAGACTGGGTGGCTTATAAACAACAGAATTTTATTTCTCACAGTTCTGGACGCTGGAAGTCCAAGGTCAAGGCACCAGCACTGGTGAGAGCCCACTTCCTGGTTCATAGACAACTGTCTTCTCTCTGTGTCCTCACATAGTACAAGGGGCAAGGGAGCTCTCTGGGGTGTCCTTTATAAGGGCACTAATCCCATCCATGTGGGCTCCATCTCCATGACCTGATCACCCCCAAAGGCCTTACCACCTAATACCATCGTTATTTGGTGTTAGGATTTAACATATGGATGGGGGGGGGCATAAAAATTCACTCTGTAGCAGAGGTAGCATGGACAATTCATCAGCCCCCAGCCCCTGGGGCCCCAACTGACCAGAGAATGAATCTTCCCGAAGGAAGGAACTCTAGCCCCAGCAGAGGCCAGGAGGGGCCAGATCGTTGTTGGGACAACACCAGTGTGGCAGATATTACAGAGAGGCTGAATTCACAGGGCCTCCCTCAAGTGGTGCAGCTAAATCCCAGGCTCACCCTCTGGCAGGGCAGAAGCTGGGTCCTAGAACCAAAAAGATGATGGTGTCCTCCAAACATATGTCTGTCATTGTCAAAGTAATTCTAACTCCCAGACCTTTAAATTTTATCAAATTCTGATTTTCCTAAAATGACTACTCTGCTTTTTAAAATACCAGATTCCTTCAAAAAATACTTCTTTTCATCACTGGATAATCCAGCCTTGGAATGAAGCTTCCATTGCATTCAAAACTAGGCAGTGCTTAACTTGGGGCCAGTGTTTTCCAAAATGTGTTTTGTGGGACACCAGTGCTTTGGGATTTCAACAGATGTTACACACACAGAAAAGGGTGGGGTTATTGTTAAATATATTGGGAAACTACTGGATTAAACAAAATGGTTTCTTGACTGCAGGACTTTTCAGAGCCTTTACTATTCTACTATCTACCATGACTCCCTTAAAAATCATATTTTTTTAAAGATTTTATTTATTTTTTGACAGAGAGAGAGAGAGAGACAGTGAGAGAGGGAACACAAGCAGGGGGAGTGGGAGAGGGAGAAGCAGCTTTCCACGGAGCCGGAAGCCCGATGCATTTCCCAAGTGTATCTGTCCCTAGACTCCTCATTCTGAGGAACATTTATGCAGCGCTTTGGAATATACCCAGCTGCAGAGGAGAGGAATTCAGATGAGAGCAGAGCAGAGCTGGGCAGGCAGAAGTGACTGGGGTGACAAGTCCAACCCAGGGGGTTTTAGTAAAGCCCTGTGTAGGTGCTGGCTCATTAGAAGATTATCCCCCTGTCAACAAACTGTATTGGTGAGACCAGGGTAGTGCGCTCACTTGTAAAATGCTGTATGTATCCCCCCACAGAAATTACGAAGTATATCCTGTGTTTTCATGCACAGAGAATGAAACAGCTTTTCTTTCCTTTCCTTTTCTTTTTTTTTTTTTAAGATTTTGTTTATTTATTTGACAGAGAGAGAAACAAGAGACAGCTTTTCTTTTTGTGTTGTTTTCCCAGGTTAGTAGGAATATGGACTCTGCAAGATAGACTGTCTGGGTTTGAACTATGCCTCATTTTCTTCTGCTGGGGATAATAAGAGCACATTTACTGCATAGCATTCGTGTTTGAGGGTTAGCTTTATTGATATTATTATTTGGTACTCTGTATCACAACATACTATTGATTGCAATAGCAGAAAGTTATGTGACTGACTTAACCCACACCCTGTCCCGCTGAACAAACACTGGTACAGAGCACCTGCCGTTAAGTTGTAACTTGTCCCTCTGACCAAACATGCCTGCCCAAACAGAAATGGTGAGCTTTTTTTAAAAAGGAAAGGGAGAAAAGTCTTAAAATTCAATATAATAAAACAAGTACAGAAATGCTTAACACTAATATCTCCATTACGTTTTGCTTTTCAATGACTTTTAAACATCTCATCCCAAATTTGACAGAAAGTGTGGAAAGAGGGGGCACCTGAGTGGCTCAGTCAGTTAAGCATCTGCCTTCAGCTCAGGTCATGATCTCGGGGTCCTGGGATCGAGTCCCACAGCGGGCTCCCTGCTCAGGGGGGAGCCTGCTTCTCTCTCTCCCTTTGCCTGCTGCTTCCCTGCTTGTGCTTTCTCTCTCACACATAAATAAATAAAATCTTTAAAAAAAAAAGCGTGGAAAGAGTAGGCACAGAAAGAAGGGAAGGGTTAAGCATTAACTTCTCTTTTGTCACCCCAAAAGCATCACTGTTTGACATGTATCAGGACAACGTGTGTTGCAAGTGGCAGAAAACCCAACTCCAAATGGCTTGAGCAAAACAAACAAACAAACAAACAAATAAATAAAATTGAAACCATGAAATAAAATAAAACAATTTGTTGGCTCATGAGACTAAAAAGTCTTAAAGAGGACTTGAAGATGCTGACGCCCCTTCCTCCTGGCTCACAAAGGAGCTCTCTCCTTCCCTCCTCCCTCCTTCCCTTCACTCCCCTCCCTTCCCTCCCTCAGGATTGTCTCTTCATTTTTTTTTTAAAGATTTTATTTATTTATTTGACAGAGAGAGACAGTGAGAGAGGAAACACAAGCAGGGGGAGTGGGAGAGGGAGAAGCAGGCTTCCCGCTGAGCAGGGAGCCTGATGCGGGGCTCAATCCCAGGACCCTGGGATCATGACCTGAGCCAAAGGCAGACACTTAATGACAGAGCCACCCAGGTGCCCCTCTTCATTTTTTGTTTTTTAAGATTTTATTTTTAAGTAATCTCTACAACCAACGTGGGGTTTGAACTCACAACCCTGAGATCAAGAGCCACACACTCCATGGACTACAACAGCCTGGCACCCCAGCATTGTCTCTTCAGATTCAACCTTTAGGAGACAGAAAGAGTCCTTGACTTCAAACAGTTTAGGCCCTTCAAAAACTCCAAGGCCCAGGCTACCTGTTGGAATGAGAGGGAAGACAGGAGGATTTACTATAAGGTGTCTCCTGGGGGTGCCTGGGTGGCTCAGTCAGTTAAGTCAGGGTCCAGGGATCAAGCCCCATGTCAGAGCCCCACATTGAGGCCCACCCACATGGAGCCCCACATAGAGCCCTATGTTGGGCTCCCTGCTCAGCGGGGAGTCCATTTCCGCTCCCCCTTGTGCTCTTTCAAATAAATAAATAAAATCTTAAAAAAAAAAAAAAAAGCTGTCTCCTAGAGGCCAAGGATAGGCTCCAACCAGGTTCTCCAGAGATTAGGACTTGGACTGTGAAAGTGGCAGGAACCAGGGAGTTGCGTCTCTCTCTCTCCCATTCTGTACCTGCACCTCCTTGGTTCCTCTCTCCACACACTGGCTCCCCCACCTCTCAGCACGCATGACAGAGAATGGCTGTCTCAGAATCTCAAGCTTTATACCACCTTCTTAATTTAGGTTCAGTTCCTAGGAGACACTGTGAGTGGGTCAGCCGAAGCCAGGGATTGGGGCCACCCAGGGCCATCATGGTGTAAGGGTCTCACGTCCTATGAGGGGAGTCTTCATTTAAGGGAGTCATGGTGGGTTGGGCTAATAGCCCCACAGTGTCTCCTCTATGCAGATTAGAACAAGTACACTTTTCTATATCATCATCCTAGGAGCCCTTGCACTGGCTCTGGTCCTCCTGCAGATCTGTCCCTGGTATAGGTGGCCCTGCACAGACAACTGAGGTGGTCCTGAGCAGCCGCTTCCTGAAGACTCACCATTGGATCCTGAGGGAAGGTACCTTCTTAGAATGTCCCAGTGTCAACAAGATGGAGGGCGCCATGTGCAGGTCTTCATGATGGAGAAGACAGAGGGTACTTGTGGACTGTGCCTCTCTGTAAGCAAGCTGGGAGGGGCTGCCTGATAAGAATGGGGGAGTCTGTGCGGGAGGGGTGGGGTGTGGAGAAGACTGAGAAATGGGTGATTGGGCACCAGTCATAACTTTACATCTATTTGACTGAGGAATAATTCTTTGGAATGGAGTCAATTCTTTTTTGGGGAAAAGACCATGTTGTCCTCCATCACACTGGGAACACCCTTATAAATGGTACCATGTTTGATGGATTGGTATATTGGTTTCCAAGCTTGACAGCCACACAACCTTTTAAAATAATAACAACTGCAATCACAACCAATATTTATTAATTTCTTGCCAGGGGCTATGGGTTAAAGTCTTTTTTTTTAAAGATTTTATTTATTTATTTGAGAGAGCAAGCAAGATAGAGTGAGCATCAGTCAGGGGGCGTGGCAAAGGGAGAGGGAGAAGCAGGCTCCCCGCTAAGCAGGGAGCCTGATGTGGGGTTGGATTCCAGGACCCCAAGATCATGACCTGAGCCAAAGGCAGACGCTTAATCGATCAAGCCACCCAGGTGCCCCATCAAAGTCTTTTTATATGCACTATCGTTAAATCTTCACAATAATCCTGTGACATTCCCATTTTATAGATGAAAATCTAAGTCTCAGAGAAGTGGTCAGATTTTTCCCAAGTCACACAGTTATTACCAGAGCTGGTTTGTGCTCCTAACTGCTCACTGATGCTGCCACCTCCCTTCTTTGGAAGAGATCTTACATAAAACCTAAATATAAAAACAAATATATAAAAACAGGGCAGCTCTGATTGAATGGGGGAGGAGTAAGCATTCACTGCTGAATCAGCTTCTCTCCAACATGTAGGTGGGCTTCATGCCCCTTCAAGGGAGGCTCTAGATCTCTTGAGATCACTTTGAAAACCAGAGTTTGTCCTAAAGGGGTGATTTGGTTCCTCCTAGTGTCTACCATTATCTCTAGCTCTGCCACCCAGAGAATCATGGGGTGTCTTGCTTAGGTCATGGGACAGAATTGGCAGTTTCAGTGTACAGTAACTAAGTCCCCAGAACTATGCCCCCAGAACTCTCTATCAGTATTCTTTTTAATAAACTGCAGTATTTATATCAACAAAACACCTCATTGTGATTCTCTAAAAAAAAAAAAATCCTCTGGAAACAATAAAATACCAAAAAGATATCTAAATCTTGGGGTAGGGGTCAGGACTTGGCAATTTTAACAAGCACTCCGGTGATTATCTATTTTCCATGGGATTCTAAAATGCACACTGAAATTTGAGAGCCACTGGCACACAGGTGAAGAACATGGGCTCTGGAATCAGAGAAATGTTGAACTCAGGCTCTGTTACTTGCTTTGGGCAAGTCTTTTAAGTTTCTAAGCCTCAATTTACTCTTCTGTAAAATGGGAACTAATAAACAGAACTCTCCTCAGAGAGTTGTGATCAGGCGCCGATACCTGACACACAGCTCATGCTCAGTAAACTTCAGCCATTACGTTTTTTTAAAAGATGTATGTATGTATGTATGTATGTATGTATGTATGTATTTTCTTTACAGAGAGGGGGAGAAAGAGACAGCCTGCGAGTGGAGTGAGGGGCAGACTGAGAGGGAGAGAGAGAATCTCAAGCAGGCTCCCCGCTGAGCTGGACACAGGGCTTCATCCCATGACCCTGAGATCATGACCTGAGCTGAAACCAAGAGTTGGACGCTTACCTGACTGAGCCACCCAGGCACCTCACTTCAGCCATTGCTTTTATTTAAATAAACAACTTGCAGCCAATGAAGACAGGAGATGGTGTTTCTCCTGGAGATGTGAGGGTAATGGCTGCCTCCCTGTTTTTTCTAGACCAACAACAGCTACGCCCTTCATTCTCTGGAGATGCCCCTCCTGCAGATTCACCCTGGCTTCATCAGTACTGACTGCACAAGGCTCAGCTTCAGCTGCACATACCTTCTGGTGGTGAACGTCAGCCAGACCCAGTCTAACCCAGCGGTCTTCCCGTGAGTTCTTTCCTATGAGCTGCCTCTCAGGCTGGGCCCTGTGAAGCTTCCAGAGTTCTCATTGCTACGTCTAATCCAGGCAGAAGGAGTCATCACTCTCAGGATGTTGGCCCCCCATGCCCAACCACCAATCATAGGTACCTCTTAGGTTGAAACTCAAAGCATTAGTGGAAGAAAAAAGATGCTTCCATGAAGTAATGCATTATGGGTTGTTTATGTAAATTGCCATGGGGTAGGTTGGCTTGGATGGCTTCAAGGGTCCTAGGTGGCCCCTCATTTTTCAGGAAGTCCAGGAGGAAGGTTAGCTACCAGTGCTCAGTGACCTTGGGTGCAAGGCAGAAGGTGAGTGAGTATCCCTCCCTCTGTGGTTTCATGGTGAGAATCTCACTCTTGTCCCTCTCCAGATATAGAACCATCCATGTTCTGGGCACTGGAGATGTCGTTGTCATCCTGGGCATCTTCACGGACTCTCAACTCTCAACTGTACTTGAGAACAGACCAATCCTCTTGGCAAGCCATTCTATGTGGTCCTCGGAGCCACAAGCATTGATCCAGACAGATTTGCCTCCGTGGCCAGTGAGGTCTTTGCCAGCACCAACATCTCCAGGACTGGTGCTGTTAAGTCCACCTACCACTTTGTGAAGGAGAGGTAAGTGTCTGTCAGGCCACGGTAACCTCCTAGCAGGCTGCTTTCGTACCCATGAGCACAGATCCTGTGACTTTCCTCTCTATCCCTGGTACATAAGCACTGGGAGAACGTAAGTGCTTATGTAAGTAAGTAAGAGAACATAAGTTCACTCAAAGGTGAACGTTTGTTGAATGAATGCAAGTAGTATTCTCATTCCCATTTTGCAGATGAGTAAATTAGGGCATAAGGAAGTTAGGGCTGGTTTCTCTCCCAAGATTACAGCCAGTAAATGACATTCATTCCTTTTATTTTTTCCTCAAACAGTTATTGAGGGCCTACAATGATAAATGTAAAAAACAAAAACTAACATTTCAAAGTGCTCTACACTATGTAATATACTTGACATGCATGACATTTAATCGCTAATACTGACATAGCATTTACTCCATGCCAGGCATGTTCAAATTACTACATATATATATATATATATATTTAAGATTTTATTTGTTTATTAGAGAGAGAGAGAGGAGAGTGGCAGAGGGAGAGGGAAAGAGAGAATCTGAAACAGACTCTGCACTGCGCACAGAGCCCAGCACGGGGCTCAGTCTCACAACCGTGAGATCATGACCTGAACAGAAACCAAGAGTCGGAGGCTTAGCTGACCGAGTCACCCAGGCGCCTGACTTCACATATATTAACTCATTTAAGCCTCACAACCCACTGTATGAGATAATTTTTATTCCCATTTTATAGATGGAGAAACTGAGGCTCGGTTCACACAACTGGTAAGTGTCAGAACTTGCTAAATGCTGGGGACACAGAGATAAGTAAGGCCAAGTCCTTACCTTCAACAGCTTGCGGTCTAGGTTAGGAGCTGTTTGTATTTCATTAATATTAACAAATCTTCACAGAGCACAGTGAATCATTCATTACCTCACCGATTCCTGAAAACAGCCCTAGGAAGTATTATTTCCTCCACTTTACAGATGAGGGGATTAGAGAGGGTTCAGAGAGTTTAAATAACATGACCAAGGACACAGCCGTTGGTCTATTCATGCTCCAGAGTCTGGGTCCTGAAACACCACAAATCTGTCCTAGCATGTAATTCTTCCATTGTCAGAAGGAAAGAGAACCTAGTGATTAAAGGTGTGGGCG
The DNA here is from genome assembly GCF_009762305.2 of Zalophus californianus. Classification (NCBI taxonomy): domain Eukaryota; kingdom Metazoa; phylum Chordata; class Mammalia; order Carnivora; family Otariidae; genus Zalophus; species Zalophus californianus. The sequence goes on from NC_045598.1 coordinate 19,547,328, forward strand.
GACACAGCAGCCAGGCTGCTGAAGAGACTTCAGCAACCCACTTAACTTCTGTGAGCTTCAGTGTCCTCACTTCCTTAAAAAAAAAAGGGGGGGGGTCAATCAAAGTGGAACCTGGAATGGATTTACTGATGGTGAGCTTGAGCCCCGGAAATAAAGACCATGGGGGTAAAAAGACTAAATGGGCCTCGGGGCGTACAAGAGACAGAGATTAGACAGGTGATTCCCTAATGCTCACAAGGAGATAGCATCTGTGTAGACAGGTAACTCAGTGGGTAAGTAATTTGCTGTCCCTTAGACTTTTGCATTGGCTGGTTGCTCTTTCTGGAAACCCTCAACTCCCTGATACCCAAAGGGCAAACTCTCATCTCCTTCAAGTCTTTGCTAAAATGTCACCATTTCAATGAAGCCTAGCCCGCCCATGCTATTTAAAATTGCAACTACTACTCTCCACTCATCCATTCTAAATCAATTTCTTTCTTCTATGTATCACCTCCTAACTATATGCCATATTATATGAGATCATTTGTTTTTTTAAAAATTAAGTGATTCATCTGAAACTAATGATGTACTATACGTTGGCTAATTGAATTAAAAAAATAAAAAAATTAAAATTAAGTTATTTACTGTCTCCCCTTACCCACAAGAGAATAGGAGGTTTTGGTCTGTTTTGTTCACTCGTGTTCCCTAATTCTCCCAAGGACCATAGTAAGAATTTCTCTCTGCCATGGACTCTACAGCACAGGCCTATCCAAACATTACTGGTTATAGTGAAAGGGTTACACTTAAGTTATTGTCACCTCAAGAAAAAGTCACCATGACAATAGTGTGGACAGTTCAGACCACTATCCCCTAATCCCTTAGCTCAGAATTTTCTATGTCTGTCAGTTTGCCCACCAATCCCGACATTGCCACCAATAACTGAGATTTCTTTTTTTCAGTTTGGAGCAATTATTGTTATAAGTGATGATTGATAAACTATGCCCAGTCAAGCAAACTTTAAGAAAGAAAGAAAAAGGAAGGAAGGGAGAGAGAGAGAGAGAAGGAAGGAAGGAAGGAAGGAAGGAAGGAAGGAAGGAAGGAAGGAAGGAGGAAGGAAGGAAGGAAGCAAGGAAGGAAGGAAGGAAGGAAGTAGGGGGAGGAAAGAAAGGAGTCAGGGGAGAGAGAAAGAGAGAGAAACAAAGGGGAAGGGAACAAAAGTATAGTCTTCCTCCTAGGATTGATGTGAGGATGAAATGAAATAATACATGTAAAGTTCTCAGTACGAGACGCAGCATCTACACTCAAACAGCACCAGCGAAAAGGGGGAAATCAATGTTTCTGCGTCCACACAGCCGGCCCAAGCCAGGACTCCAAACAGTAAGTGACGCTGCCTCTCCCCTCCAGCTGCTCAGCCAGCAACCCGGTTGGCGGCTCAGGGGCTGCGGGCCAACGGGGCCTCTCTGCCAGTGACGCTGGCCTTCATTCAACCCGTTCCACTTCGTGACCAACGACACGTTCTACCTGCACAGCCGAGTGACCTTGTGTGACGAGCGGGAAGGACACCCGTGCCAGCCAGTAAGCAGGGAGCCCTCGGGTCTCCAGGCAGTCGCGGCAGCCTCCGCCTGGAGCCGCTGGGGGCGGCCACTGGGGACCGCCACTGGGGAGCCAGACGCCTAGCAAGGTACCAATGCCACCGCCCTGGGGGGGGGACTAAGGAGGGGCCTGGAGGACGGAGGAGTTGGGGATTGGCCTATCTTGTCAGGGGCGGAACCGAGGGTGGGGCTTGTGGAGCAAGGGGCCAGTGGATTGACCTAAGGGGCGGGATTTTGGGGAACACACCTAGCTCCCTGGTGTCTCCGGCAAAGGCCTTCCCTGGCTGGGGCTGGGAGGGACTTCGCTACCCTTATGATGTGTCCCCCGCAGACCTGTAGGCAGTAGAGTTCACCTGGGAGATCCCGGCGCAAGAGCTCCTGGAGAGCGGCGCGGGCTGGATGGTGTTTGGGCCCAACCGGATAAGCGGTAACTGGGTCATTTAGGGGCCTCCTTGACTCCTCTTTTTTTTTTTTTTAAAGATTTTATTTATTTGACAGAGAGACACAGCGAGGGACGGAACACAAGGAGGGGGAGTGGGAGAGGGAGAAGCAGGCTCCCCGCGGAGCAGGGATCCCGATGCGGGGCTCGATCCTAGGATCCCAGGATCATGACCTGAGCGGAAGGCAGCCACTTAACGACTGAGCCACCCAGGCGCCCTCCTTGACTCCTCTTGCAGAACCTCCCACTGACCTGCTCTGAGATCCTTCCTACCTTCTTGTCCTACACTCCTCCCTCAATCCAGGTCCATATCCTCCCCAAATCTATATCCTCAGTTTCTTCTCTGCTCTGGAGGGGGCCCCTCCCCTCCCAGATCCTGTCCTCATTCAACTTCTACTCCTCTCCTCCCATTCCCACCCTTCCTGCCACACCAGTTCACTCTTCTAGTCTGTCTGTCCCTTGTGCCAGCCTGCTTTTGTATATTTTCCTTGCCGATCTGGAATAGTCTCTTCTTTCTATTCCCTAAGAGTCTTCCAAAGAGCTGACCCTCCGGGGAAAGCCTATCTTAGTAAGTCCATTCAAATTAGAGGCAAAAGGGTCATCATCACACCCTTCTGAGGCCCTGCTTCAACAAAGGGTCAGCCCTTTCTCTCAATCTTGATGAAACAATGGGAATCCTGTCAGGATGGTTCCTCAAGCTCAATCTTTCTTTCTATGTGGTTTCAGAGTCCAATGCCTCCAGCAGCCGGTGTTCGGCAGGTTGGTGCACAGGGATTGATTGGTGTAAAATTCTGGTAGGCGCCCCAGGGTCTGGGGGTGCATACTGGGTTCTGGCTGGCGCTGGTCTTGGATCCTGTCTCTGCTCAATTCTGTGTGACTTGGGAGAAGTCAGTTACCCTCTCCAAGTCTCAAGCTTACTCAGCAGTACATGGCAGAGTTGTCATTGTGGGGTTGTTGGTAGCCACAGTTAGAGTTTAACACATCAGAACCTGAGACTATCCAGAAATGACTTAGACTAGGGGTTAGGGTCAGGCAGGTAATAAGTGAGGGGGGCTGAGTGGGGTTCCCATTAAACTAGAGAGTGCATTTCATCCCTGTACTCCATTTGCTTCACCCCCAATTTAAGGGAGGGACTGTCAGAGAGTTGGGACAGTGGGTCCCAGGAAAGCTTTGTTGAAAGAATGCATGAATGGATTACTAAATAATCCCCCAAAGTGGAATATCTAAGCCTAAAAAGTTTCCCAGGTTCCCAAAGCCACTGCATCCTATTTGTAATCATTTCTTTCTTTCCTGCAGGAGCCTGGATGACTATCTTTCTTCTGATAGGCTTGATGCTGGGATAAAATCCTGCCCAGATATTTCCCCCAACTCTAGCCCTTGGCTTCTAGTTTCATTGAGGTAAGGGTGGGGTGGAGGAAGATTTAGGGAGAGAAGTAGTCTGTCCTTTTGTTAGGGAGTGAAGATGGAACCCTGCGTGTCCCAACTACCATCTGGTAAGAAATGTGGCTGCTGAGTTTCAAGCTGTGTTTCCTCATCCCACCATCCCTTCCCATCTCTGGAACTCTTCCAAGGGCAGGATTGGGCTGCTCAATGTGATAGGGGGCTGGGCAAAAAGAATGGCCAGTAAACAGCAAGGAATTCTACTTTGACTCTCCTTTTCTGTGTAATCTGACTACAAAGCTTAAGCACTTTATGAGGAACGGGATATGTATATATGTGAGAAGTCACTTTATTCTCTATACGTTCTGGTTCCCCTATATGTGAAAGACTTTGACCAGATGATCTCTGCTTCAACACAGGGACTGTATGACTCTGGTTCCAGGGAAGGTTCCTGGGCATTGGCCAACTTGTCCTGTCTCCTTTCTTCTGCAGAATGGGCAAGAGCTATTCAATTTCAGAATTAGGATTAAATGATTCCATATGTTATTATCCTGCCTATTAATTATCTCTGACCTCATAAGCACCCCCCCTTCCTAGTAGAGGTGGATATAGGGAGCAGTGTTTGTGCTACTATCATTTATCCATTCAAAAATGAGTTGGAATCTACTATGTACCAGTTCCTGTGTTAATCCCTGGGGACTCAACAGTACATAAGACACAGTCTTTGGACCTTACAGAAAGGACAGTTGAGTGCAGGAAGTAGGTGTATGGACCAGGAAACAGGACAGGTTTTTGTAAGCTGACAGAGGGGGCACTTTCACAAAATCACAAGAAGGCCTCTTTTTGTTAGTTGTTTTGTTTTTGAAGTACTACTTTTGATTGATATCTATGATCATTTTGGAAATTAATTTCTTGGGAAAATATTTTGGTACAAACAACAATAAAAGCTAAATCTAACAGTCCTAACGTTTCATTTGCAAGAACTTTTCTTGTCATTTAATGTTTTCACAGCTCCTGAAAAAAATTAAGTCTGATGATCAATACATATTTTTTTATGTACACCAAAGTCACACATTTATTAAATCAGCATACAAGTATTTACATTTCGTTGGGAATTCAGGTTCACTTTATAGGTCTGGAGTAGTTTATTTATTTATGAGTAGACTATTTTTTTTTAAAGCTTTTATTTATTTATTTATTTATTTATTTATTTATTTATTTGACAGAGAGAGAGAGAGAGAGCAGGAACACAAGCAGGGGGAGTGGGAGAGGGAGAAGCAGGCTTCCCATGGAGCAGAGAGCCCGATGTGGGGCTCGATCCCAGGACGCTGGGATCATGACCTGAGCCGAAGGCAGACGCTCAATGACCTCAATGACTGAGCCACCCAGGCGCCCATGAGTAGACTATTTTTTTTTAAGTTTTTTTTTTATTTATTTATTTGAGAGAAAGAATGAGGGAGAGAGAGCACATGAGAGGGGGGAGGGTCAGAGGGAGAAGCAGACTCCCTGCTGAGCAGGGAGCCCGATGCGGGACTCGATCCCAGGACTCCAGCATCATGACCTGAGCCGAAGGCAGTCACTTAACCAACTGAGCCACCCAGGCGCCCATGAGTAGACTATTTAAATAGACCTGTTGGTGAAGGCATTAACCCATGCCCTTATTTAAAATATATCCTGGGGGCACCTGGGTGGCTCAGCCGGTTAAGCATCTGCCTTGGTTAAGCATCTGCCTTCAGCTCAGGTCATGATCTCAGGGTCCTGGGATCTGAGCCCTGTATCAGGCTCCCTGCTCAGTGGGGAGTCTGCTTCTCCCTCTGCCCCTCCCCCGCCCCTCGTGCACTCTCCCTCTCTCTCAAATAAATAAAATCTTTAAAAATAAAAAAAATAAAATATACACTGAAGGATAAAGGCAAAATATTATTGACTATACTAAATATCTCCAAAAGAAAATAGAATGAAACAAAAGTAAACAAGGAAGCTATTGAACTTAAACTATACTTGGTTGACCACATGAAAGAAGCCTCTGTGCTGTGTAACAATAGATGCTTATAAAATAAGCCATTAGACAACACGAATGCAGAGGCAAAAGTGGTAGCTCTAATGATATGATTATAACTAAGAGGCAGGGATGCCTGGATGGCTCAGTCGGTTAAGCGTCTGCCTTCGGCTCAGGTCATGATCCTGGGGTCCTGGGATTGAGCCCCGCATCGGGCTCCCTGCTCAGCGAGAAGCCTGCTTCTCCCTCTGCCTCTGCCTGCTGCTCCCTCTGCTTGTGTTCTGTCAAATGAATAAAATCTTAAAAAAAAAAAACTAAGATGCAGTTAGTTTTCTCATGTTCTTTGATTAAGCTAAGGTGACACATATCTGGCTTTTTTCAGTCATGTCAGGTGATAGTGTCATTGACATTTTTTTATTTTTATTTTTTCCATTGACATTAAATTTTCATTAAGTCTTTTTTTTAAGATTTATTTATTTTTTTTGGAGAGAGCATGCGTGCGCAACCATGGAATGGGGAAAGGGGGAGGGAGAGAGAATCTCAAGCACACTCCCTGCTGAGCTGGAGAGCTCAATTCAGGGCTTGAGCCCACAACCCTGAGATCATGACCTGAGCTGAAATAAGAGCCAGACACTTAAACTGACTGAGCCACGCAGGCACCCCTTGCAGCACGTCTTTTTTTTTCTTTTTTTTCTTAAAGATTGTATTTATTTATTTGACAGAGAGAGACACAGCAAGAGAGGGAACACAAGCACGGGGAGTGGGAGAGAGAGAAGCAGGCTTCCCGCTGAGCAGGGAGCCCGATGCGGGGCTCGATCCCAGGACCCTGGGACCATGACCTGAGCCGACGGTGGACACTTAACGACTAAGCCACTCAGGCGCCCCAGGTTTTTTTTTTTTTTTAAAGATTTTTATTTATTTGAGAGAGAGAATGAGATAGAGAGAGCATGAGAGGGGGGAGGGTCAGAGGGAGAAGCAGACTCCCCGCTGAGCAGGGAGCCGGATGCGGGACTGATCCCGGGACTCCAGGATCATGACCTGAGCCAAAGGCAGTCACTTAACCAACTGAGCCACCCAGGCGCCCCCCAGCTCTTTTTAAAATAAGGGAGTAACTGAAGATTTAAGACTATCTCTTACTAAAAATTGATTGTGAATATTCTCTGAAATTAACACCAAATCTTGGTTAAAATATGAAGACTCATTCACATTTGGGAAAATTAGCAATATGATAATGCAGTTACTTTTAAAATACAGATATCTGGGGACACCTGGGTGGTTCAATTAAACGTCTGCCTTCGGCTCAGGTGGTGATCCCAGGGTCCTGGGATCCAGTCCCGCCTTGTGCCTGCTCAGCAGGGAGCCTGCTTCTCCCTCTGCCTGCCGCTCCCCCTGCTTGTGCATGTATGCTCACGCACTCTCTTTGACAAATAAAATAAAATATTAAAAAATTTTTTTTTAATTAAAAAAATAAAATACAGATATTTGGGGCACCTGGCTGGCTCAGTGGGACTATGCGGCTCTTGATCAGGCTGTGAGTTCTTGGGTGTAGAGATTACTTAAAAATAAAATCTTAAGGAACCGCCCGCCATCTTCCAGTAATTCGCCAAAATGACCAACACAAAGGGAAAGAGGAAAGGTACCCGCTATATGTTCTCTAGACCTTTTAGAAAACATGGAGTTGTTCCTTTGGCCACATTACATGCAAATCTATAAGAAAGGTGATATTGTGGACATCAAGGGAATTGGCACTGTTCAAAAAGGAATGCCCCACAAAACTGGAAGAGTCTACAACGTTACTCAGCATGCTGTTGGCATTGTTGTAAACAAACAAGTTAAGGGCAAGATTCTTGCCAAGAGCATTAATGTACGCATTGAGCATATTAAACACTCAAAGAGCTGAGACAGCTTCCTGAAGCATGTGAAGGAAAATGACCAGAAAAAGAAGGGAGCCAAAGAGAAAGGTCCTTGGGTTCAACTGAAGCACCAGCCTGCCCCACCCAAAGAAGCACACTTTGTTAGAACTAATGGAAAAGAGCCCGAACTTCCGGAACCTATTCCCTATGAATTTATGGCATGAGAAATGTAAAGAAAATAAAAGACCTCAAGACTGTAAAAAACAAAATAAAAAATAAAAATAAATAAATAAATCTTTTTAAAAATCCATTGGAGAAAACTGTACAACTGCACTATTTGTCATTTGTAAATTTAAATCTTAGTACTACCACTATGTTTCCAGTCAAGTTTGTCTTCCATTCTTTGCATCAGCTCTTCAAATCCTCCCAGTTCTTCTCAGTCCTCTACATGCCCCTGTTCCCTCCCTCTTCACAGATGTTTTTCACAAAAGAAATAGAAGCAATCGAGTAGATGTTTTCACCACCCATCAGTCTACTTCCTACCCACTAGTCCACAAATTTATTCATTTAGATGCCTATCCTTACCACTTATGTCTTAACAAAAGCATTTGGTCCTAATTTCAGAGAATACCCCCTAAATGCATCTATCACATCATACCCAGATTCATTATCCATTAAACCTATTTTATGCCTCTGTATGCTTACCTTAAAATGTTATATGAAGCTGGGGGCGGGGGCGTGGGGCGGAATAGAACTTTGGAGCACATCCCCAGAGTCCTAACTCTAGAGTGAATTTCATCTAGTAATTAACTCTCTTTAAGTCTGGTTCTTCAAAGTTAAGAAATCACACAACTTTTTATGCCTCTCCCTCCCAAGTCAGGTTTCCAGAAGCCTGGAATTTTTCACTATCCTTTGGCTGATGACTTTGTTCCTCCTTTTAACAATTCCCTAGTCTGATTCTTAAGTATATATCAATGCAAATGAACTTAGTTCTTTTCCTGCGGACCGAGGTTCGGTAGGGAGGCAAGATCGATCTGTTACCCTTCAACCTGAGTCCTGGTCACAGTCTGACCACTGACCCTAACCCAGCCCAAGCCCTGACCCCAGCCACAAACAGCCCTAACCCTGACAGGGCAGTGACCTAGGCCACATCCTAACTCGGGACCACAACGTGACCCCCTGCTTCATTTCAGGTGGAAGTACTAATAGGCCGTGGGGAACGGGAGAAGGGTGGGGCAGGTGTGTGTGTTGGAGCTCCCGAATGATTTTCCCTGGCCTCCAGCTCCTCGAACCGCCCAAGTCCAGCAAGCCACCCGGGACCCGGGGGACTAGGGCTCCACCCACATGCAAGACCCGGCTAGGGACTCAAGAGAAGGCTCTGAGCAGTGGTGGGGTCATGCGCAGAGAGATCCGTCCGCTCCCGGCGCCGAGCGCAGCGTGCGGGGGCGGGACACGGGCGCGGCCCGACTCCTGATTGGCCGCAGGCGGGCAGAAAGGGGCGGGGCCGGAGCGGCGCGCGCTCTGAGGCGCGCGGCCTGGTGGGTGTGTAACGGCCGTTAGGCGAGTTGAGGGATTGAACCGCCGCCCGCGGCTGACGCGGTGGCCGCAGTCGGCGTCCCTGTGTGAGGGATTTCGCTGCCCGCTTTCGGCCCTACGTAAGTCCTCCTCCCCTCGGGAGCCCTTGTCGGGCTAGGAGACTCCGCCTCACCTCAGGGGGCCCCGGAGGAGCCCCAGAGGAGCCCCAGACACTCATGACCTACCTTCTTCGGGGGCCGCGGGAAGATGAAGCGCATGCGCGGGGCTGTTAAGCCCTTCCCCTCTGGGTTTCTCACCCGCTGGGCTTCCTAAAATAATGCCCCGCACACGCCCCCTCGCGACTCGCTCGCCTTCCCGCCCTCTTCGCGTGGCTCTCTCCATCGTTCACTCCACAGCAGTTGCTTTACCTTTGTAAAGGGTAGGCCCTGTGCCAGTCGCCGGGGGAGGGGACGGCGGGAAGCACGTTGCTTGCCTTAGCGGAGCAGACGGTCCCGGGAGAAGAGTAGACGTGAACCGGGTGACGACTCGGTTAGCACTCCGTGGTGTGGGCTGGAGAAGTACACAGCACTAGGCAGAAGGCGCCGGTGTAGTCCGAGAGGGCAGGGAGCCCTCCTTGAGGAAGGGAAGTTGGGGCTGAGGGTTACGGGATGAATAGAGACTTAGGGTTCGGGGGACAGGCGGCTCTTGTGAAGGCGCTAGGCTGGAGTTTCCCAGCCCGCACGGGATATATGACAGTGTCAGGAGACATTTTCGGTTGCCACAACTCGGGGATTGCTCCTGGTATCTAGTGGGTAGAAGTCAGGGCTGCTGTGAAACATCCAACTATGTGCAGGACAGCGCCCCCCCTCGGCCCCCCCAGCAAAGACTTATCTGACCTAAAACGTCAGGGGCATCCAGGTTGTCTAGAGCACCCAGCGAATTTGTGCAATAGAGGGTTTTCGGCACTTCATCACGCTAAAACAGGAAGATCAGAACCCCGTTTGTCTTTTACACCAGAATATTTCCACCACATGGCACAGAGCCGGGCGAATAGTAGGCCCTGAGTAAATTTTGGTTGATGAATCGAATACTGTGTGCTAGGTAGGGAGGGGTGATGACACCAGGATGATTAAGATAACCATGCCTCATGACCTGCCCTTAGGCCTTGTAGGTTTTATAATAGTCTGGTTGTTGTATGTCTCAGAACTTTGTAAAAAACTTCTTGGCAAGGTTTTTGCTTCTCTTTCTTTAGGTCTGGTGTAATGAATGATCAAGGTCATGAAAATAGTGCCATGGTGTGAGATTCTTAATGCGCTTTTGTCAGCTATGTATCCCTTCAAATCCTCTCTTGTCTTGATGTGGTTCTCAACAGCTGCCAAGTGTGACGTTCCACACTAACATAATTCTTCAAGGGGAGAAGTACTTACAACAGTCAAAACCTAATTCTTGGGTGGCACCTCGGGAAATAGAGCCTGGGTGGTGACCAAGGGCAACGTGAAGAAATTGTATGAGCTGTCCCTGCTCTTAACTACTTTGGGGCTTGCACCTCTGGCTGTGTCTGAAGCAGAAACTCCAACTTAGGGTGCCTTCTTAACTTTATTTCTTTTTGTCACACACAGAAAGAATGCTGACTAGACTCTCAATAGCATTAGAGCACAGTCCTGGCTTTGAAGCCTCTTCCTAACTATATGACCTTCACTTCTCTCAACCTTCGTCTTTTTTGTCCATAAAATAAGGGTAATAATAGTTACTGCTTCATAGGTTTGATGTGAGCATTAAATGTAAGACATTATACCTATAATAGAGTGTTTAGCACAGTGCTTTGTGGGTAGTAAGTACTCAATACATGTTAAATTTGTTGAATGAATACTTAGGTAGCTTAAAGGGCTTTGAAGATAGAAACCACCAATGTTAAGGGATGCCTGGGTGGCTCAGTCGTTAAGCATCTGCCTTTGGCTCAGATCATGATCCCAGGGTCCTGGGATCAAGCTCCACATCGGGCTGCCTGCTCTGCGGGAAGCCTGCTTCTCCCTCTCCCACTCCTCCTGCTTGTGTTCCCTCTCTCGCTGTGTCTCTCTCTGCCAAATAAATAAATAAAATCTTAAAAAAAAAAAAAAAGAAACCATCAGTGTTGTGTATTTCTTCTGTCTGCTTCCATTCACTCTTACCTTTCTTGGCTGTATAATTGGTTATTTTTGGTACTTCTTTTATCTCTCTTTTTTTTTTAGATTTTATTTATTTGTCAGAGAGAGAGAGAGAGCACAAGCAGGGGGAGCAGCAGGCAGAGGGAGAAGCAGGCTCCCCGCTGAGCAGGGAGCCGGATGCAGAACTCGATCCCAGGACCCTGGATTCATGACCTGAGCCGAAGGCAGACGCCCAACTGACTAAGCCACCCAGGCGTCCCTTATCTCTCACTTTTATCTCAGGAAATCTTTATGTCCTTCAAATGGTCCTAAAAACTTCCATCAGTAGCTCATCTACTTCTGAACTTAGTAGGAAAAAGTCAAGAATTATCTCTTCCAGGGGCAGCTGGGTGGCTCAGTCGGTTAAACGTCCAACTCTTGGTCTTGGCTCAGGTCTTGATCTCAGGGTTGTGGGTTTGAGCCCTGTGTTGGGCCCCATGCTGGGCTTGGAGCCTACTTATGAAAGAAAAAAAAAAAAGAACTATCTCTTCCATACTGTTTTACTCCTTGTGGGAGTTGTTTTTTTTTTATTGAGGTAAAATTCATGTACAATAAAATTCAGTTTTATGTGTGTACAATTCAGTGGTTTTAGTACAATCACAAGTTTGTACAGCCACCACCACTATCTAATCTCAGGAGATTTTGATCACCCTGGAAAGAAACACCATATCCATTAGCAGTCACTCCCCGTTCCCCTACCTCCCTCCTCTTAGTCCTTGGCAACCACTAATCTACTGTTTATATGGATTTGCCAATTCTGGACATTTCATATAAATGGAATTTATCGGTTGATGGACATTTGAGTTTTTTCTACTTTTTGGCTGTTATAAATAATGATACTGTGAACATTCATGTACAAAATTTTGTGTGAACATGTTTTTATTTCTCTTGAACATATACTTAGGAATGGAATTGCCGAGTTATAGAGTAGTTCTGTTTAACTGAGAGTTCTTTTGTCATCCTATTTTTAACTCCTCTGAATTTGGAAAGGTCTCAGAGTCCAGTGGGCCTTTACTACCATTTTGTTATGCCTTAAACAAATGAGTGAAGAAAAGGAGTTTGATATTGACCATTTGATATCACTGCTGGGTAGATGCTCTAATCCTTTCATGTCACCATTAACACACTAAATGATAACAGCCATAAATTGAAGCTTTTACTGATCATCTCTTACCCACTATGTGAAGACCTGGGATTTCAGTGGGTGTTAACCATTTCTGTTGTAGATGCAGTGAATCAGCAAGGGTTTGGGTTGTTGTTACTAACAGAGAACTATAGAGGTCAGTAAAGCACATTAGAGAAATAGTACCCATATAGCCTTTGTTTTCTTTTTTTTTTTTAAAGATTTTATTTATTTATTTGAGAGAGAGAGAATGAGAGAGAGCATGAGAGGGAAGAGGGTCAGAGGGAGAAGCGGATTCCTCGCTGAGCAGGGAGCCTGATGTGGGACTCGATCCCGGGACTCCAGGATCATGACCTGAGCCTAAGGCAGTCGCCCAACCAACTGAGCCACCCAGGCGCCCGCCTTTGTTTTCTCACCAAAGTTGAATTTCACGTCTAAGAATTGTGATCTATCGACTGAGTTTGTCTCAAACTCTTTGGGGACTCTTACAAATTCAGTTTCTAAATTCATACTTTATCTTCCAGGGACGACCATATGCCACTTTTTATTGATGTAAACTGCCAAGTAATAATAATAATAACATAATTAAGCACTTAATATGTGTCAGGCACTGTTGTGAGTTAATTCTAAATGAATTAGCATGAATTAGGTCCTGTCTTTATCCTCATTTTTATTTATTTTTATTGTTACTATTTTAAGTAGGTGCCACACCCAGCATGGAGCCCAACACAGGGCTTGAACTCACAGCCCTGAGATCAAGACCTGAGCTGAGATCAAGAGTTGGACATTTAGGGTGGCTCAGTCGTTAAGCTAAGCATATGCCTTTGGCTCAGGTCATGATCCCAGGGTCTGGGGATTGAGCCCCGTGTTGGGCTCTCTGCTCAGCGGGAAGCCTGCTTCTCCCTCTCCCACTCGCCCTGCTTGTGTTCCCTCTCTCGCTGTCTCTCTCTCTCTGTCAAATAAGTAAATAAAAATCAGGCACTCCTATCCTCATTTTCACTCTTTTTATTTTTTTATTTTTATTTTTTAAAGATTTATTTATTTGAGAGAGAATGAGAGAGAGAGAGCACGAGAGGGAAGAGGGTCAGAGGGAGAAGCAGACTCCCTGCTGAGCAGGGAGCCCGATGCGGGACTTGATCCCGGGACTCCAGGATCATGACCTGAGCCGAAGGCAGTCGCTTAACCAACTGAGCCACCCAGGCACCCTTATTTTATTTTTTTTAAGATTTATTTGAGAGTGCGTGCATGCCCACAAGCAGGGGGAGGGGCAGAGGGAAAGAGAGAATCTCAAGCAGACTCCCTGCTGAATGCGCAGCCTGACATGGAGCTCCATCCACAGCCCTGAGACCGTGTGACCTGAGCCGAAATCAAGAGTTGGGTGCCCAACCGACTGAACCACCCAAGCGCCCCTGTCCTCATTTTTATTTTATTTATTTATTTATTTTTAAAGATTTTATTCATTTGAGAGAGAGAGACAAAGATCGCTTGAGCGGGGAGGAGAGGGAGAAGTAGACTCCCCACTGAGCAGGGAGCTGGATGCGGGACTCGATCCCAGGACCCCAGGATCATGACCTGCGCCGAAGCAAAACGCTTAACCAACTGAGCATCCCAGGCGCCCCCCATCCTCATTTTTATGTGAAGGAACTGAGGTACAGAGATATGAAATTTGCCCAAGGTTACACAGCTAATTAAGTCAGACTTCAAACCCAAGCTGTCTGATCACAAGCACATACTCTGAACCACTTCCCTGTACTGACTGCCATGCCTCTCAGGTGCTATGCAAATATAAGATGTTATTATTTGCTACTGTTAGTTACAGTTAATTAAGGCTTTTGTTTACACAGATAGTAATCAGACTTTTGCTGACTTCTCACAGCCTACCATTAGAATAAATATAAATGTTCTAAGAAGTAGGAGGGAAATGGGAAGAAAATCTCATGTTCCCAGCTGAGAATTGGGGTTCTGGTTATGACCAAGAATTCTATTTGTACATCCTATAATTAACTTTCATTACTGGAGGAATTGGAGAATTTATGTTAATCATAATTGAAGTTATAATACCTCATTGTTGGTTTGGTTATTTAGTTCTTTCCCTACCCCACTCTCCAATCCTGTTTCCATGGCTGAGGAAATCTATGGTAAAGTTTGTTAATTCAAGGTAATGTTATAGGACCCCTGGGTGGCTGAGTTGATTATGCGTCTTCCTTCAGCTCAAATCATGATTCCAAGGTCTTGGGATCAAGCCTGGGGTTGTCAGGCTCCCTGCTCACTGGGAAGCCTGCTTCTGCCTCTCCCTCTGCCCCTCCTCCCTACTCTTTTTTTTTTTTTAAAGATTTTATTTATTTATTTGACAGAGAGAGAGATAGCGAGAGCAGGAAAACAAGCAGGGGGAGTGGGAGAGGGAGAAGCAGGCTTCCTGCGGAGCAGGAGCCCGATGCGGGACTCGATCCCAGGACCCTGGGATCATGACCTGAGCCGAAGGCAGCTGCTTAACGACTGAGCCACCCAGGCACCCCACCTTCCTCCCTACTCTTGCACGCCCATGCTCTCTCCCTCTTGTGCTCAAATAAATAAATAAAATCTTTTAAAAAAAAAGTAATATTATTTTTAATTTTTGCAACAATTGAGGGGTTCTAGGACATATAAGATCAGTATTGAGAGTCTCCATTTGGTTCTAGATTTTCTCCCTTACTTTAGGAAGAGAAGTAGGATAGAGAATTGGGTGTTGCTTTGCTTTAAAAAATATCTTTAGGAGGGGCGCCTGGGTGGCTCTGTCAGTTAAGCATTTGCCTTCGGCTCAGGTCATGATCCCAGGGTCCTGGAATTGAGCCCTGCGTCAGGCTCCCTGCTCATAGGGAAGTCTGCTTCTCCCTCTTCCTCCACCCCTCCCCCTGCTCATGCTTTCACTCTCTTCTCTCAAATAAATAAATAAAATATTTTTAAAAATATCTTGAGCAAAACATGTGGAAGACGAATCCTATGTGGTTTTGACAGTTCAGTTGAATAGGAGCGAGTTACAAGGAATTAAAAGATAATGGAGAGATCTGACTGGTTGTTCCTTCATTCTACAGTTGGCCCAAATAACAGTGTTGATGGCCATGCAGGAGAAATACCCAAGTGAGAGGCTCTCTCATGCCATTTCACCAGGTGAGTAGTCAAAGTTTTCTGACCTTTGCTCTGTTTTTTCATAACAGAAAAATTTCCTTTAAAGGAAATACTTAGCAAACAAACATTCACTGAAATGCTGGTACTTAAAGAACAAAAATAACATGAGGCTATATTGAACAGAAAAACAGGCCTCTCTAAAAGAACAACTATTTATCTCTGGTCCTACATGGCTTCCAAGAAGACCACATGATTGATTGGGAGGGGAGGACACATGAAGGAACAGAATGACTTTGGAACATAGTTTCATTTGAAATCAGAAAAACACAGCATAAATTACTGTGTTCTGTGTTGTCTTTGTAGTCCTGTGGGTGGGTCAGTCATCTGCTAGCCCACAAAGATTGGAATTCTTCTTGGATGCCAAGTCTCAGTTATGTCACTAGAGACTCGGGAATTTATCTTTAGAATGGATTGACAAGATTTTGAAAGTTCAGTAGATATACTAAGTGGATATATTAAGTATATATGTTAAACATATATATATATATAAATATATACATTCAATAGATAATTAAGTAGATATGGTATATTTAAATAGAAAGGATAGAAAAATAGCTTTTTGAATCCTGGGGTACTTATGAAGAGGGGTACATTTTTTCAACTAAGGATATACTTTATTTAACTTTAAAATACTACAGTGCCTTACAGCAGATATTTATTAGATATTTGTTATATTCTCCTAGGAATGCTGCCTTGCATAGATTAAGCATTTTGAAAAACGTTTGTTGAATCAGTCCAAGATTCCTTCAGCAAATATTTATTGAACATCTGCTATATGCCATACACTGTTTTAGGGCTGGATTGTATAATTTCTTATGACAGTTATGTTATAACACACAAATTTGGGGGAGGTAGCAATTTCTAACAAAACTCACTGCTTTTCTGGGGCGCCTGGGTGGCTCAGTCAGTTAAGCATCTGCCTTCAGCTCAGGTCATGATCCCAGGGTCCTGCGATCAAGTCCTACATCGGGCTCCCTGCTCAGCAGGAGACCTGCTTCTCCCTCTCCCTTCTGCTGCTCCCCCTGCTTGTGGTCTCTCTCCCTCTGTCAAGTAAATAAATCTTAAAACAAAACAAAAACCTCACTGCTTTTCTGATGGCTTTGTCTTCAGTAGTCTCTCATTTGATTAATAATGGTCTTAATATTTTGGTAAAGAGGGCGCCTGGGTGGCTCAGGTGGTTAAGCGACTGCCTTCGGCTCAGGTCATGATCCTGGAGTCCTGGGATCGAGTCCCACATCGGGCTCCCTGCTCAGCAGGGAGTCTGCTTCTCCCTCTGACCCTCTTCCCTCTCATGCTATCTCTCATTCTCTCTCTCTCTCTCTCAAATAAATAAATAAAATCTTTAAAAAAAAATATTTTGGGGCGCCTGGGTGGCTCAGTTGGTTAAGCGACTGCCTTCGGCTCAGGTCATGATCCCAGAGTCCCGGGATCGAGTCCCGCATCGGGCTCCCTGCTCATCAGGGCGTCTGCTTCTCCCTCTGACCCTCCCCCCTCTCATACTCTCTCTCTCTCTCTCTCTCTCAAATAAATAAATAAATAAAATCTTTAAAAAAAATAAAAATAAAAAATATTTTGGTAAAGATATTGGTGATAGGACATGTGATATAACACAAAAAAATTTAAGCTTTCAAACTTGAATTTTGAAATAAGCATAAGCCTCTATACCTATACCAAAATACATTTTTTAAATGATCTCTAGGGCACCTGGGTGGCTCAGTCAGTTAAGTGTTTGCCTTTAGCTCAGGTCGTGATCCTGGAGTCCTGGGATCAAGTACCTCATCGGGCTTCTTGCTCAGCAGGGAGTTTGCTTCTTCTGCTACCCCTCCTCCCTGCTTGTGATCTCTCTCTCTCTCAAATAAATAAATAAAATTTAAAAAAAAAGTGATCTCTATACCCACTGTGGGACTTGAACTCAGGACCCCAAGATCAAGAGTTGGATGCTCTACCGACTTAGCCAGCCAGACACTCCCCAAAATGCATTTTTATTTTAGCAAATATCTCTTCAGAATTGATGTATGAAGTGAGCAGATAGAAAAGTGGTACTGGTAAAGAATGCAAGATTAGTAGTAGTAACAAGAAGAGGCCAGGAAGATGGTAATAGAGGCCCTCAATCAATTTTCATTATTTCAAAAGGCCTGGAAATTTGTCTACTGACTAGAGAGATAACACCATATAGACTTACCAAAAAGTCAAATTTCTTTCCTTCTAGCTAGAATTATACTTAGTACAGATAGTAACACCAGCTAATCTTATGCTAATCAGAAGCTTTGATTCTTGGGTATGTCTTCTATGAAAGATTATTATAGTGTATATAGATTCTTTCACATCAGGCAGTCCACTGTGACTGCAAGAATAAGTCCTTGGTGAGAGTAAGAGTGCCTTCAGTAGAAAGCAGAGGGTAGCAAAATTAGAAGAAAGTGAGTTAAAAATATGGGAGAAGCACTAAAATTGGAAGAAGAGAATAAGGTGATTTGTGTTCAAATATCATTTGCTTCCCACTAAATCAAAGAGTCTGTAGAACCTTGTTTTCTGATTTCAACTAAAACTCTGACATTTTAAATGCATAAGTAGCTATCATTACGTTTTTGTCTATTTGCATGGATCATCAGATTCAGTTTAGAAAAATTATAGTGTTTTTTTAACAGTAAATACTAGTAAATCAAGTATTTATTAAACACTTGCTACCTACTAGCCCTCAAGTAGCAAGCTAATAACGTTAAATAAATCTCCTCAGTCTTGTTTTGTCTTACCGACTCAGAAATTTTAGTGGTTTCTTTGCATTCTACTCAAAATAGTCTTAAACTCTTCAGATTGACTTTTAAGACTTATCTTGTTCTGGATTCACCCTGTCCACAGGGTACCCCAGTTCAGTCAAGCAGTGGTTTTCTTTCTGTTTCTTTTCTTTACGTTTCTTTCTTTCTTTCTTTCTCTTCTTTCTTTCTTTCTCTCTCTCTCTCTCTCTCTCTCTCCCTTCCTTCCTTCCTTTCTTCCTTTCTTTCATGCCTGCATGTACATGAGTGGGGGGAAGGGCAGAGGGAGAGAAGCACACTCCTCGATCTTGGGACCCCTAGATCTTGACTTGAGTTGAAGTCAGATGCTTAACTGACTGAGCCACCTAGGCACCCCCATGCAATGGTTTTCAACAAGAAACTGGACTGCCTGTTACCCTAGGGAGCATTTGGAAACATACGGAGTCTTTTCATGTTTCACAGTGATGGTGGGATAGGGTTAGGGCTGCTACTGGCATTTAATAGGGACCAGGGATGCTAAACCATCCTGACATGTATAGACTACACATCGAAGAATTGTCATGCCTTGTATGCCAAAAGCACCTATTGAGAAATCCTGTAAGAGGAAAGAATGTGGATATTGTAATCAAAACAACCTGGGTTCAAATCTCAGCTCTAGCCTCTGTAAAATAGGGGTAATGATGCTATTCAGTAATTAAGTAGATGAAATCATGTTGGTAAAGTGTTATGGCTTCTAGGTTTCAAAAAATGGTAGCTACTGTTGAGTGGTATTGTTTTCTCTCCTAGTATTCCTGGGTTCTTGGTAAGTCTTATTTCTGTCTGTGAACATTCTCACCTCTCATGCTATTTCCATTTAAAATTAACTAACTCAGAGAAGCTGAAATGGGCATAGGAGAGAGAGTGATCCTATTTTTTATAGGTTTAAGTGCTTTATTTAAACAGTCTTATGGGGTTACATCAACTGGTTCACACTAAAGATGGGAAATGCCACTTGTTTCAGGTTCCAGTGGAATTCAAAAGGGTAGTTCCCTGGGGACTGAATGGCAGACTCCAGTTATATCAGAGGCTTTTCGGAGTCGATTCAGCCGCTGCTCAAGTGTAGCTGACAGCGGGGACACAGCCATTGGCACATCATGCTCAGACATTGCAGAGGGTAAGTTTGGATTAATGCTTTGATTACTAATATGTGTTGTCATTTTCAGATTGTGTTCCAGGTGTATTGTCATTTCCAGAATATTCATAACTCAGTCCCTTCAGCCAAGGAGTTTGCTTGATTATTTTTATTCCATGTTTCTTACATCTGGCCCTTTCCTTTCAGTTTTTACTGTTTGTCCTATCTTAAATAACTTTTTAATAGGTTTCTTGTCCTCAAAACTTTCCCTCTACTGCCAGGTTAATCTTTTTAAAAGCCTGGTTTCATAGTATCCCTTTCCTATAAATCCTTGACTTCTGTTACTTGGAGGATAAAGTTCAGAGGCCTTAGTTCTGTGATCTGGCTCTACCCCACCCATTCAGACATTTCTTAACGTTACGAAGTGTGGTGTTTCAGTGTGTGATGAAAAAGCACAGAACTTTTGTTGTTGTTGTTGTTGTTTGGATATCTGAGCTCTTTTCTTCTTTAATCCAGGCCCGTTTATGCTGTTTCCACCCTCTCTTGCCCTTCCCAGCAATGCTGATCTTATTTTTCAAAATCTAGTGTCTAGTCTGACAAGACTTCCCATCCCTTCTACCCATTATTGATCTCCCTCTCTGCAATCTTTTTTTTTTAATTTTTAAAAATTTTTATTTATTTATTTGAGAGAGAGAGAGCATGAGAAGGGATAGGGTCAGTGGGAGAAGCAGACTCCCTGCTGAGCAGGGAGCCCAGTGCAGGATTCGATTCTGGGACTCTGGGATCATGACCTAAGCTGAAGACAGTAAATAGTTGCTTAACCGACTGAGCCACCCAGGTGCCCTGCAATCTTTTTTTTTTTTAAATAAGATTTCATTTATTAATTTGAGAGGGAGAGGGGGAGAGAGAGAGAGAGAACAAGAGCAGGGGGAGGGAGAAGCAGACTCCCTGCTGAGCAGGGAGCCTGTTGCAGGGCTAGATCCCAGGACCCTGGGATCATGACCTGAGCTGAAGGCAGACGCTCAGCCTACTGAGCCACCCAGGCACCCCTCCCTCTCTGCAATCTTGTATCTTTATTATGTCTGCCATTTTGGGGGCACTTAAATTAAGTAATAACTGCCAGACAGTGCTTTACAAGAGTATTTTCTTTTTTTTTTTTACATTTTATTTATTTAAGTAATCTTTATACCCAGTGTGGGGTTTGAACTCATGAGCCTGAGATCAGGAGTCCCCTGCTGTACTGACTGAGCCAGCCAAGCACCACAAGAGTATTTTATTTTTTCATTTAGAGAGTGATTTCCTAGAGGGCAGAGGACCTGATGATAATAATTAATAACTATTTATTAAATACTTTGATGGATACTATGCTAAACTTTTTTCATTAACATCTTTAAGAACTCTATGAAGTATTATTTCCATTTTACAGCTGAGAAAGCTGAATTTCCTTTTTTTTTTTTAAGATTGATTTATTTGAGAGAGAGAAAGAGTATTAGTGGGAGGAGGGGCAGAGGGAGAGAATCTTCAAGCAGACTCCCTGCTGAGTGCAGAGCCCTACAGAGGGCTCGATAACACAATCTATGAGATCATGACCTGAGCCAAAACCGAGCGTTGGACGCTCAACCAACTGAGCCACCCAGGCACCCCGGGAAAGCTGAGTTTCAGAGGATTAGATGACTTGATTAAAGTCACAAAACTAGTCACTTTAGTACTTTATCAGATGTCACACCCACTAGGATGGCTATAATCGAAAAAGATTAACAAGGGTGGTGAGAATGTAAAGAAATTGAAGCCTCTATACATTACTGGTGGGAGTGTAAAATGTTGCAGCTGCTTTGGAAGGCAGTTTGGCAGATCTTCAAAAGGGTAAACATGGAGTTACCCTATGACTCAACAGTTCTACTCCTACCTATATACTCAAGAGAAAGGAAAGCATATGTCCACAGGTAAACTTGTTATTCATAGCAGCATTATTCATAGTAGCCAGAAAATGGAAACAACCCAGATGTTTATCAACTGATGAATGGATAGTCAGATGTAGTATATCCATGTAATAGAATATTGTTCCACAATAAGAAGAAATGAAGTACTAATACATGTTACAAAAATGGTTGAACTTTTAAAACATTTATGCTAAGTAAAGCCAGACGCAAAAGGCCACATACTGTATGATTCCATTTATGTGAAATGTCCAGAATAGGCAAATCTAGAGAAACAGAAAATAAGTGGTTGTCCAAGGCTAGGGAAGTTAGGGTAAATGGAATGTGCCTGCTAAAGGGTAAGGGGTTTCTTTTTGGGCTGGTAAAATATTCTGTAACTGATTGTAGTGATGGTTACACAATAGTGACTATACTAAAAATCATTGAATTATACACTTCAAGTGGGTGAATTGAATATTATGTGAATTATATTTCAGTAAAGCTGTTTTTTTAAGAAAAGGATAGAAATCTTTGAAAATAGAAATGAAAAAAAAAAAAAAAACCCCAAGCAGATATCTACTAGTACTGACTCGTAGACACCTGACATTTAATTTTAATAGTTTGATAGCTCTGTGTATGTGGGCATGGTGCTCATAAATGTTGAGTAGAACTGAATCATAGATTTTGTTGTAGACAGGACTTTGAAAATCATTTAATCCAGTTCCTTTTTGCTGGTGAGTAACAAAAATTCCCTAAGGATTAAGTAACTTGCCTAATGTCACATAACTAGTCAGGTTCAGGTCTCCCAGCTGTAGTATTTTTTCTATCACTTGTGTAATCAAGTGTTACTGTCAGTGTAGTTATTTGTTAAGGTTTTGTCTACATGTGCAGTCATGGGACCTTTTTCATTTTGACTAAATAATAGATCTTTTAAAAATCAAACAATGGTCTAGATTTTCCCCCTGTTGAATTGAGTGGCTCTATTTAATTCAATCACATTGTTACACAGATTTTGTGCTTTTTATTTCTTTGTGGGGGGATATATTTCCTGTGTAGTACATTCTTTTTAAATTGTAGTAGCCTTGATGTAGTGCTTGTTGTTTTGGTGTGTTTTTTTTTTTTAAAGGATCCAAGGTGGGGCGCCTGGGTAGCTCAGTCAGTTAAGAGTCCAACTCTTGATTTCAGCCCAGGTCATGGTCTCAGGGTGAGATCATGTGAGATTGTGAGATTGAGCCCTTCATCGGACTCCGCACTCAGCGTACTCTTCTTGAGATTCTCTCCTTTTCCCTCTACCCCTCCCCCCGCTTGCACATGTACACACTCTAAATAAATAAATACATAAATCTTTTTAAAAATTAAATAAAGGATCCAAGCTGGCTTCTCTGCCATGTTTGTTATGTACGATGGTCTTTAATCCTTGCTCATTTTGTTCATCTAGCTTGGTTTTATTTGGAGCCCAGTTGACAAGAACCCTTATGCCTGGTATAAAATATAGTTCATTTTTGCATCTTTTTTTTTTCATTGTTGCATCTTTAAAGTGAATAGGCTTGCTTTTGATTCCACCCTTCATTAAAATGTTTTACCTTGAAGACTCTCAAGGGTTGGGGTAGAGGTGGATACTGGAGAGCTCAGAAGGTTTTCAGCTTTTTGCTAAAGACTGCAGTAGTTACTGTCTTAGTTTAGACTACCTTACTTTCATAAACCAGTAAGAGATATAGACAGAAATGATCAACATTTAGCAATAGCTAAATCTACCCCTCACCAAGAAAGTAGAGTGGTTAGAAAGAATTAGGGAGCGGGGCAGAGGGTATGGTTGAGGAGGAGAGATTTAGAAATACGAATATCCTTAAAAGTGCCAAAACCCCAATGATTCTGAGAACTGTAGACTTCTCTAAAAATCACATATCCCACACTAAATTTTGAAAGTCTTTGAAAATTGTAGAAGGTTAGTGGCCCTTCTGAAAATGAGTATTGTTATTTTCTTCAAAATGTTTCAAAATACAAATCAGACTTAAGGTGTAACTTGACATTTTATAGCAGTTTGTCAGAATTGCCAGTTTCCTTACTATAAATAGATAAACCTAATAGGTAAGTGACATGCTGACAAAGATTTTACTTTATTCTTTTATTGGTGGATGGACCACAGTCCTAGAAAATTAGGAAAACCAAATTCTCCCGGGTCATTTGGTACCTTTCCAGGCTTTGGTTTTGGCATTACTACTTTGGTTATGGGCTCAAAACTCAGAATTTGGTGAGTCTTGAGAGTGGGTGATGCTGTAGGTGGAGAATGGAAGGAGGTGTTACAAAGTTCAGTGTAATAGCAGCCCCTCGTATGCCATAACCTCACTGTCTTCTGTGCCATAATTATACTTTGAGAGCAGAGACCCTTGGTAAGAGTGGATATTATGGTGCCATTACAGAGGATTTCACATAGGGAGCTTACTATTCTTGGAAGTTTTCATCACCACAGTCTACCTTAGCCTGTTGACTATTCCTGTGTATAAGTTATGGGACATCAAAAACTGTGTCCTTTGCCTCTGAAATGTTCTTTCTTGGTCCTTAGAGGCAGACACATTTATCAGAAATTACTGTTGTTTTGTTTTGGTATGGCCTTTTATATATATATCCCCAAGATCATCTAAGTATAGAAAATTAGATACTTTGTCTTATCCCATACATTATAAGGGACAATTTGATGTGTCCATGGTTTTCATTTTTTGGGGGGGGGGGTTGTTTCTGGGTTTGTTGTTTAAGATTTTTTTATTTATTAGAGCGTGCATGTGGGCGGGAAAGGGAGAGAGAATCTGAAGCAGACTCTGTGCTGAGCGCAGAGCCTGATGTGGGGCTTGATTCCGTAGCCATGAGATCATGACCTGAGCCGAAACCAAGAGTCAGACACTTAACCGACTGAGCCACCCAGGTGTCCCCCTTTTTATTTTGTTTTTAAGATTTTATTTATTCATTTATTTTAGAGATGGTGGGGGGGGATGGAGAGGGGCAGAAGGAGAAGGAAAGACTCTCAAGCCGACTCTGCTCTGAGCATGGAGTCCCGATGGGCTCAGTCTCACAACCCTGAGATCATGACCTGAGCCAAAATCAAGAGTTGACAACCTACTGAGCCACCCAGGTGCCCTGTGTCCATGTTTTTAAAGAGCTGTTT
Organism: Zalophus californianus; assembly: GCF_009762305.2. Taxonomy (NCBI): domain Eukaryota; kingdom Metazoa; phylum Chordata; class Mammalia; order Carnivora; family Otariidae; genus Zalophus; species Zalophus californianus. The sequence goes on from NC_045598.1 coordinate 19,571,490, forward strand.
ACAAACCCATATGAGAAGATGGTAGCTGATCTGTGGTAATTCTGGGAAAGGTTATAGTATCTGTCCTCATTAGCTGACTGTTCTGTGTTGGTTGATGGAAAGAAAAAAGAAATGAATTAAATTGGTAGTCCAGTCTTCTCCATGGTAGATGTGCTTAGTTTGGACATAGTTGAAAAAGGAAGATATTTATATTCCTTGTCCCGTTACTCAGTTTTCTCTCTGCTGAAGGTAACAGGTATGTTTCCTCACATTCCTATCTTGTTGTTTGCTTGCAGCCCACTGCGTTGGCACATTAATTCTGTGACCCTATAGTCTTTTAAAGAGCAGCGCTTGAAAGTTGGAAATAATATAGAAATGTGTACCTTCTGCAGCAGGTCTAATCAGAGAGTTGTCTCCCAAAACCAGGCAAGAGCTAAAGGAAGCATAAATCCAGTGTGAAAGAAAAGTGAAAAGTCACAGTTGGATATAAACAAGGGGGAAGTGAAAGGCAAAATATAAAATAGAGGATTTCAGTGTGTACCCACTTGAGAGTGCTCACTGTGCTGGAGTGAAACCTGAGAGTTACTAAGAATAACTTCACATATCCAGGCAGTCAAGTCTGGTGTGTGGGAGAGAGAATAGAATCCTGATTCAGATGCTGTACTCCCTGTCCTGGATACAGAGCAGCACTATCCACTTTGCCTATTCTTCGTATAGTTTAGATTCACTGCTTACCTTCACTGGGAAGCTTTTGGAGGTCACAGAGGATTCTGGCAGCCCTTGGAAAGAATATTCTTATTGGATTGGATTATAGCTTGAGAGTTGCCCAGCTCCCAGAAGAGTAGGACCTAATCCATTTCCCTTAAGTAAGTGTTTTTTTGTTTTGTTTTGTTTTGTTTTGTTTTTAAGTTCGATTTTTCAGCTTTGTTTGTTTACTGGCAAGATTTTTTTCAAATAAAAAGGACAGGGTGTAAGTTAAAAGTAAAGCTAAATGTTGCCTTTTGCTGGTTTACCTTGCGGATGGCATTTGAGATCCTAGAATACACGTAACTTCTCAGTTAGGTTGCCTTTCTGCCTGATACTTGTGATGATAGTGTCTATTCTGCCTGGTCTCAGGACAGGCAGGGAAGATCTGGCATAGCAGCCAAACTCAAGAAAGCCTGCTGCTTCAGTTTTGACTTATGGAAGACTATTCTCTTTACAGATTTTTGTAGCTCAAGTAGCAGCCCTTCTTTCCAGCCCATCAAAAGCCACATAACCATTCCAACAGCCCATGTGATACCTTCTACTTTGGGGACCTCTCCTGCCAAGCCACATTCTATACCTGCTGGACTCTCTTCCTCTAAACTCCCTTTGTCAGGGCGGGCTGAAGGTGTGGGGATGACAAGAAATGGAGACCTTGGTGCAATGAAACGTTCTACAGGCCTGTCTAGAGATTTCATGTATCTTTGTGGTGCTACTGGAGAAAATGGAATTGAGCAGTCCTGGTTTCCAGCGGTGGGCCATGAAAGAGAAGAAGAGGTGAGGAAGTTTGATATTCCCAGTATGGAGTCGACCCTTAATCAGTCGGCAATGATGGAGACACTTTATTCAGATCCTCACTACCAAGTCCACTTTCACAACCCAAGAGCTGACACAAACAAGGAGTTATACAAAGTGTTGCCTGAGACCAAAAAGGCACCAGGCAGTGGGGTGGTATGTGAGCGGAATGGACCTCACCCTAATAGCAGTGGAGTTCTCCCTTTGGGACTCCAGCCTGCTCCTGGCTTCTCCAAGCCTCTACCCTCTCAGGTATGGCAGCCGAACCCTGACCCTTGGCACCCCCGTGAGCGATCTTGTGAGCTCAGCACTTGTCGGCAGCAGCTGGAGTTGATCCGTTTACAGATGGAACAAATGCAGGTAGGGGTCCTTCTTTCCTTGGATTTGGTGGGTTCTTTGCAGATCTTAGAACTATATAGGTTTTGTCCTGTAAGTTTTGGTTCTAAAGAAAACATTTGTAAGAAAGATGTAAGATGTTTATAGATGGGAAATGAAGGCTTGTGAATACCATTGAATATGGTGGTTGTCTAATTAAACTCCAAATAGGTCCTCCAGAGTAGAGGGTTACAACAGAAGACCCCAAAAGATGTGACACTAACACTTATTGTGTACTTATGTACCAGTCACTAGGCTAGGTACTTTCACATACAGAATCTTAATTTAATCCTTGTAGCACTTTGATGAGATAAATGTAGAAATTTACCAGGTTGTTAGAATAAGTAATCTGTCCAGGGTCACAAAGCTGGTAAGTAGCAGAGCTAGGGTTTAAAAACTATCTCTAAACTCCTGTGTTTCTTCCATTATACCAATTTTTGTGTTAAAAAAAAAATGCCTTGTGCTGCTTAAGGAAGGAAAAAAGCAAGACGTATTCTCCTTTCCTGGTTGGTGAGGACATCTTAGCTCCTGGTTTGCCTCTCTTGCCAGATAATGAAAGATAAGTGACCTTTTCTTAGAAACTAGAGCCTTTTTGAGCAGGGAGTGTCCAGTTGGCAGAAGTCTCCCTGGCAGGTTCTTTCCAGTCATGCATCAGAGCTAAAATTATTTCATAAACACTGGGCCTCCTCAGGCTGAGCCAAAGTGAGCCTTGACTAGAGACCCAGCTGGGTACTGCTCAGGTGTTTTCAGGTGCCTGTGGGTCAAGATCAAGCCCCTCTGGGCCTCCTTGTCTTCCAGCTTCAGAATGGAGCCATCTGCCACCATCCCGCTGCATTTGCTCCATCACTGCCCACGTTAGAACCAGCACAGTGGATCAGCATCTTAAACAGTAATGAACACCTTCTGAAGGAAAAGGAGCTCCTCATTGACAAGTAAGAGGTCAAGGGGTGCCCTAGGACCAGTATCTGCTCTCCCAGTCCCCACTGAGGGCACCTAATGAGGTCTCCAAGGGTAGCACATCCCTCTCTGTTTGAGTCCATGCCTTGCCTCCTGGTAGAGCTAGGTTGATAAGCAACCTAGTCCTATATCTGACTAATGGGACGGGCTAATTGTGTATCCTCTGCAGGGACTCTGGGAGTGCCTAAAGTGGGCAGCCAGTTCTTTGTAGCTGATCTTTTCCTCATTTCCCCCAAGTCAGCTTTCTTATTTGCTTTTCCTCCTTCAGCAAAACAGTATTACTCAGATACAAGGCCTTTGCTTTACATAGTATGAATTGTAACCACTTAAGGAAAGTGGGGACTCATGTTGCAAGTGGGTTAGTGTCAGGACCCTGGACCTCATTCTACTGGCTTTTGCAGGCAGAGGAAACACATCTCTCAGCTGGAGCAGAAAGTACGGGAAAGTGAACTGCAAGTCCACAGTGCCGTTTTGGGCCGCCCTGCCCCATTTGGGGATGTCTGCTTGCTGAGGCTTCAGGTAAGCATTGGCAGCCAGAATGGCATTCTGGTTGTCATAACTCAGTGTCTTCCCTTTGCTTGGTACTGCTAGGTATCCAGGAGATAGAAAAAGGATCAAGTGATATAAGGTGTTCTTACCCTTAATGGGTAGGCATCCTAATTATAATGCATCCCTTGTTCTGCCTTTGTGGGGGCAGAGAAGGCTCGCGGGTAGAATCAGGTATGTCTTGGTGTCAGGACATACTTGGGAGAAAATGAAGATAGAGCAAGGTACATAATAAGGTTCTAGAGTTGGGTGATGTTCTGAGAAGTCTTAATCTACCAGCCTTAGCCAAATGGAGGGAGAGGCAGAGGTAATGGGATTTAGAGCCATACTCATTTTTTAATTTTTCCGTGTCTAGGAGCAACTAAAGGAAGCCATGTTTTCACTGAGGGCAGTGGCTCCTAAAAAGCCTGCTCTGTTCACTTCTTCTGCAATATGGGTTTTTGAGTGATGGGTATTAGACAGATGATAGTACTGGCTTTGTCACCTAGTGGGCCTGTTAAGACAGTGTTCTATCTTATAGAATCAGAATGTTAGAGTGAGAAAGGCCCTTATGTAAAATCTAGTTCAGTCCTCGAATTTACTGGTGAAAAAATTGAGGCCCAAGAAGGAGGATGAACTTTTGCCCAAGATCATATAGAGAATGAGTAGAGGAGAAAATTTGAGTGTGCTTCAGAATCACTTGAACGGCCTGTTAAAACACAGATTATTGAGCCCCATCCTCAGAGTTTCTGATTCAGTGGGCTGGGAGTTGGGCTCAAGAATTTTTATTTCTGACAAATCCCCAGGTGATGCTGAAGATGTTAGTGCTAGGACCACACTGTGAGAAGCACTGCTTGGAGAAATTCTTAGAGAAGGATGATATTTGACCACAAAGTAGACCGAGGATAAGTAAAGTACATGGGGCTATGAGGGTGAGGAACGGTTATGTATTGAGAATCTTTATGCAGGAATTGCAGCGAGAGAACACTTTCTTACGTGCGCAGTTTGCACAGAAGACAGAAGCCCTGAGCAAAGAAAAGATGGAGCTTGAAAAGAAACTGTCTGCTTCAGAAGTTGAAATCCAGCTCATCAGAGAATCACTCAAAGTGGCGTTGCAGAAGCACTCAGAGGAGGGGAAGAAACAGGAAGAAAGGGTGAGCTAAGGAGTTGGTAGCTTTCTGATTCACAAAGGAGTTGGCAGTCAGCCTTCTCCTGCCGAACCCTAAGCTGTTTCTGGCCCCCATTCTTGGAACTAGGCGGAACCAATTGGGTGAGATCCTACATTGACTTTTCGTGCAGGACTGGTCTGCTAGAAATGGCACCCCTCCTTTTGCTTCATCTCCACAAAACTGCCACAGATAGAACATCCCTCACTGCCCCAGGTTGTGATGGGCTTCCAACTGACGTGGGTAGAAAACCAGCCTGTGCAGTCATACCGGATGGTACTGTTGTAAGATGTTTAAACATCTGTGGTAAATTTACATCATTCAGCCTGGTTTTTCCTTATTCTACCTAAAAATTAGAAAAGAATTCCGTGTATGCAGCCAGTTTGGGAATTTTTACATTTTTACCTTAGAATTGCCTTAGGGTAAGATTGGTCATCATAGAAGGAGCTGATTTAAAATCTTTTGCTTCTCTTTCACAGCTTGCTCTAATGCAGATGTTCTTGGGGAACCAGTTAGTAATGTTTAGTTCTGGACCACTTGCATCAAAATCAACCAGAGCCGTGCTTCTTAAACTTTAATGTGCTTAAGAATCACTGGGTCATCTTGTTTAAAATTCAGATCTAAGGGCACCTGGCTGGCTCAGTCGGTGGAGTGTGTGACTCTTGATCTCAGGGTTGTGAGTTTGAGCCCCACGTTTGGTGTAGAGATTACTTAAAATCTTTTCTTTTTTTCTTAAGTAAAATAAAACACAGATCCAGATTTAATACTTCTGGGGTGGGGTGTGCCTGAAATCCTGCATTTTTAACAAGCTCCCAGCTGATGTCGGTGGTACTAGTATAGCAAGGACTTAGAGGCTTGTTTAAAAAGAAACTTCTAGTCAGAATACATGTATCTAAGTTAGATAATCAAACACCAGTATGTTTATAATAAAACTTAGTAGCTCTGTACCCAACCCCACTCCACAGAGATTTCTATCTTTAACCCTTTTTCTCCTGACATATACCTTTGTATTTCTGAGTAGTAGTATTGAGGTTTTTGCCGTTTTTGTTTCATGGGTGCAGTATCTTCTGTCTCTGATGATACTGATTTTATCTTTTGAGATGTCTACATCTACTTATAGTGTTGTTTCTTTTTTTTTTTTTTTTCAGAACGTTTTGTTTTGTTTCAGTGTCTTTCATGTCAGAGGCTTGGTGATCCTTGAATGAATGGGCACTCGTGTTTAAGAATGAAGTATTTAAAAGCTGGATAGAAGCTCTGGGTTTATGGTAATTTCCTGGTGGACTGCATTATAGGATAGTCAGATTTAGACTGCCTTCTCACTTGGGAGCCCTCAAATATTAGTTATCTGAATGTCTTATCTCACTCTCTCCAGAAGAAGAATCAATCTTCAGCCTGCTGCTTAGTTGGGAGGCTGAGGACAAGAATGCTTTTGGCCTTCAGGACCTCAATATTGAGAAACAGATTAGGCTTAGAGTCCCACAGTTCTGTACATAGATTTTTACTTATACTTAGTTTGAACCCAGTGCTGCACTCTCTCTACTGTGACTGATATCCCTGAGTTTGGAATCTCCCTCATCTGATTTCTCCAGAGAATAAATTTCCTCCAGTCTCCTATTGGGGAAATCTAGGGTAAAAATGGTATCCAGCTAACCTGTATATAGACTTTCAGTGAGTGCCCTATTTTCAGATCTGTGGCTGATACCTGCCTCACACGTACCTGGTACTTTGAGTACAGAGGTACTTGTGCGGTGTGAAGGGCACATTGTTTTCCAAGTTGTCTGTAACTCCCACTACAGGTTATAACTCTTCTCTAAGTAATTTATCTCCTGTCTACTTTCATCTTCTGTAAACACCTTGAAATCTCTCATACGCTTTTATCTCCTCCTCTATTAACTTTTTTTTTTTAAAGATTTTATTTTATTTATTTGACAGAGACACAGCGAGAGAGGGAACACAAGCAGGGGGAGTGGGAGAGGGAGAAGCAGGCTTCCCACTGAGCAGAGAGCCCCATGCGGGGCTCGATCCCAGGACCCTGGGATCATGACCTGAGCCAAAGGCAGACGCTTAACGACTGAGCCACCCAGGCGCCCCTCTATTAACTTTTTAAAAATTAGTACTTTATTTTCTTTCTGTCATTTTAGAAATGCTTTGGAAGGGAGAGGAAATAAACGTCTGTGGGTAATCCACCATTTTTTTAATTCAAAGATTTCCCCAACAAGAGACTGGAGATTTATTCTCTGGAGAAATCAGATGAGGGAGATTCCAGACTCAAGAGATATCAGCAGTTTCAGTAAGCTTCTCAGCTGAGTCTGAGGCACATTAAAATGTGAGAATCACTGGTTTAGAACTTGAAAGTGTACAGGTTATACCAGGAATAAAGCCTTTGGCTGATTTTCAGGTATCCACTCTTAAGTACTTTCTTGTCTTTGGATTAAATTAGGTCTGTTTCCTTTTGACATCAGTAGATCTGCCTTTTTCTCTGCTTTCTCTTGCTTCCTTCAGCATCCTTTTTTCATAAGCCAAAGAAAAAACCATAATGGTGAAGAAAGCCTCCATTCAGCAAATCTTGGTTGGTGCCCACACTGTGCCAAGCACGATGTTTGGCACATCATATTGGGGCTACGATAATGAGTAAAATGGACACAGCTCCTTCTCTCAAGAAGTTTAGAGTCTCATTAACCCTTCCAGATGATTGCTTAACTTTAAATCACGTGTGGTGTTTAGGGAAGAATGCATTGTCTCACCGGGATAGACCAGACCACTATGAATAACAAAGACACTACCATTATTTGGGAAATTCTAAGAGTTTAGAAGTTTTCTCCCAGACCAGGAACCCAGGACAAAAACCAGACAAATTCTTTTTAACAGGCATACCTTGTTTTATTGTGCTTCACTTTATTGTGTTTCTCAGATACTGCCATTTTTTACAGATTGAAGGTTTTTGGCAACCCTACCTAGAACAAGTCTGTTGGTGGCGTTTTTCCAACAGCATTTGCTCACTTCATATCTCTGTCATAGTTTGGTGATTTTTGCAATATTTCAAACTTTCTGATTATTATTATTATGTTTGTTATAGTGATCTGTGATCAGTGATTAAGACTTACTGAAAGCTCGGGCGCCTGGGTGGCTCAGTTGGTTAAGTGACTGCCTTTGGCTCAGGTCATGATCCTGGAGTCCCGGGATCGAGTCCCACATCGGGCTGGCTCCCTGCTCGGCAGGGAGTCTGCTTCTCCCTCTGACCCTCTTCCCTCTCGTGCTCTCTATCTCTCATTCTCTCTCTCTCAAATAAATAAATAAAATCTTAAAAAAAGAAAAACTTATTGAAAGCTCAGATGATGATTAGTATGTTTTAGCAATAAAGTTTTTTTTTTCCAGATTTATTTTTTAGAGAGAGTCAGGGAGGGGAGAAGGAGAGAGCATCTTAAGCAGACTCCATGTTGAGTGTGGAGCCCAATTCGGGGCTCGATCTCATGGCCCTGAGATCATAACCTGAGCCCAAACTAAGAGTTGGATACTTAACCCAGCTGTGCCACCCAGGCACCCCAGCAATAAAATATTTTTTTAATTAAGACATGTACATTGTTGGGTGGCTCAGTCAGTTAAGTGCTTGCCTTCAGCTTGGGTCATGATCCCAGGCTCCTGGGATTGAGTCCTGCGTTGGGCTCCTTTCTCTGTGGGGAGCCTACTTCTCCCTCTGCCTGCTCTGCCTGCCACTCCCCCTGCTTGTGCGCTCTCTCTCTGACAAATAAATAAAAGCTTAAAAAAAAAAAAAGACATGTACATTGTTTTTTAGCTATAATGCTATCACACACTTTATAGACTACAGTATAGTATAAACATAACTTTTACCTGCACTGGGACACCAAAAAATTCATTTGACCTGCTTTATTGTGATACTTGCTTTATTGCAGTAGTCTGGAACCAAACCTGCAGTGTCACCCAGGTATGCCTGTATATAGAAGTGCTACCAGTTTTTAAAAATTGCCCAAGGAGCCCTTCTTCCCTACCCTTGTTTGGAAAATTCAGGTGTGTTAACTCTGCAGTTTATGCCCTAATCTTAAATGGCAAAATTTGATCACCCTCCTGCCTTCATTGCAGTAGAACAACATTTACAGCCCTAAGGGCAGAGACAATGGTCACTTCAGAAAAAATGTGATGTTCAAGGTCCTAGAGGAGTCAGTGGAGACAGATTCTTGACACTTCTTTCCCTAGGTAAAGGGTCGTGATAAGCATATCAATAATTTGAAAAAGAAATGTCAGAAGGAATCAGAACAGAACCGGGAGAAGCAGCAGCGTATTGAGACCTTGGAGCGCTACTTGGCTGACCTGCCCACCCTGGAAGACCATCAGAAGCAGAGCCAGCAGGTAGCAGCAATGTCTGGGCGTACCTGGGGCAAGCAGAGAGTAACCAAGCAGGGGCATTTTCTCAGCCTCTGCTGTAAGCGGTTACACTCTGGTTTCCCGAAAGGAAAAACCCAAAGGAGTCATGTCCAGACTCAAATCTTTCAACTTTGCAACTGGACTGCAAAGTTTTTGAGATACTCAGTCTTCCTTGGCTTGTTGACCTAAGCATGGGATCCTGTCTCTCAGCTTAAGGATTCTGAGTTGAAGAGTACAGAGCTGCAGGAGAGAGTGACTGAGCTGGAGAGTTTGCTGGAGGAGACCCAGGCAGCCTGCAGAGAGAAGGAAGTTCAACTGGAAAGCCTGAGACAGAAAGGAGCAGAATTCTCCACTAGACATAGGTAAATACCCCAGTGTGATTGAGGAAAGGCGTAGAGAGCTAAGTGTGCCCCATTCACTACCTGTGTGTCTTTGGGCAAATCACTTTACTTTTCTGAGCATCATTTCTTTGGGATGTGAGTAATAGGAAAGCTGCTTATGGGTAAGGAATAGGCCTTTGAGATGGAGAGTGGATGGTGTAGTGGTGCAGTGGGGGCTTGTTATTTTATCCTTTGGACGGTCCAACTCAGTGCCTGGCATGATAATACTGGATAATAATCCCTGAGTATGTATGTGTTGAATGAAGGGAGCCACTTTATAAACTGGGAAATTAGTTATCTGTATATTTGCAAAAGCATATCTTGGTGTTAAGGACTGGGGAGGAAGGGGGTTATCTACATTTTGAACCTTGTAAGCTCAAGGCTACCAGGAACGTCTATTTCTCTTCAGCCCTAGGGATTGTTCTCGGTGGTCACAACAGGTTCTAAGAACAAAGCAGGATGCCATAGTGTACTCTCAGAGTGTCTTGAGAGCCTCTTCCATATTAATTGCAGTTTCTGAAAATGTGATGGCTGTGTTTCAACAGCCTCTTGAACCAAATCCAGTTTCTAATGGGTTGGATTGGATTTCTCATCCCATATTCAACCACAGTGACCCTGTTGTTTATCTCAGCAGATGAACCATGATGAAAGTGATTGTGGGGATCCATTGGAGGAGACCAGTAGTTGGAGTCAGAAGAGAGATTGGGGTCAAAGTTGACTCTGCCCCAGACTTTGTGTGCCAAGAAAAAAGCTTTTTTTTGTATTTTCCAAAATTTCTGCAGTATACATGTATGACTTTTCTAATCTAAATACCTGTGATGAATGTTTATTTTTAAATATCAAAACAAATATAAAAGAGCTTTGGGCAGGTAGAAAATTGGTGGCACATTAGATAGATGCTGGCCTCTAGGGAAGGGAACTAACACTAGGCAGCCTGTGTGTGGCACACCCTATGTTTCAACAGACCTAACATTATCCCCAGCTACGGCTTGGAAGCGCCTGAAGTGTCTTACCCCAAAATATACAGTAAATAATAGAACCAGGAGTCAAATCCACATCTGTCTGACTGCAAAATTCTTGAAGAGGCCGCTGTTTTTCAGCCTGCAAGATAAGCAGTGTGTGGAGGAGGCCAGTGGAGAAGATCCAGCCCAACAGGGAGAAGGTCCAAAAGTGGAAATGGAGTCCTGGCAGAAAGAATGTGATTCCCTCCGAAAGGTGACTGAGAGTGTCCAGGCTGTAATAGAGGGCAGGCTGAGAGGAAAGAAAAGATTGTGTACTGAGAAGGAACCATGAATTTCTGGCCCTAGGCTACCTAAGGTCTGTTACCTAGAACCTTCCTCCCTTTTCTGAGAAGTCACCACTGCATAATGTTTGCATTTTAGATATTTATCCTTATGACAGGCACGCAGAGTTAGGGGAGGATATGCTTCTGAACATCCAAACTAGGTGTTCCAAAATGGTGCACTGAAGCTTGGTGCACTTCATTCATGGCTTAGACCCCATACAGACCTCTTACACAGGGTAGAGTTCTAACCAGTGGGGTGGCCCTAATTCAGTAGAGAAGAAAGTCTCCAAACCTGTTGGTGAGACTGATGGCAAGTCAGCAAAACAGAAGACCCAGAAATGGTTCAGAGAATACCTGAGGTCTCAAAGGACAGAAAACTGGGCCTGTTCAGGTTCTCTCCTTAGACAGTGTGACCAAAGCTATAAATAATAGCATCCACCACAGCCCTGGATAGGATAGACTTCATTAAACTGAATTTTTAGTCATGTCATTTACTAAAGAACTAAAATGTAAACTGGTTATGTATAAAGTTTATTCCACTGGCCCACAGTCATCAGGGTGGGTCCCCCCAGTAGTGGTCATAAGTCCACACTACATTCCTGTTTAAACCTCTTTGTCAGTAGAACACAGAAGTGTGCAGGTGGTTAGCTGGGATAGGGGGTCTGGGTTATATTTCTGTAAGCGGAGCTAATTGCTTTCACTGTGGATTGGCTATAGCCAGTGGGTCCAATAGCCAGACCACAGATCCTTGTGCAGCTTCTTGCCCTCTGACCTCACTGTCAGCCTGTGCTTACAGCCTTCCTTGATAACTTTGCCTTTCAGATTGTGGAGAAGCAACAGCAGAAGATGGATCAGCTGCGTTCACAAGTACAGGTGAGCTGGTGTCCTTGTGACATGGTAGGCAGGACTTGATGGAATCTCTAGAATTCAGCCAACTCTATTCTGTGTCATACGATTTGCTCAGTTGTTGGGAGTATAGCAAGAATGAGATGCAATCAATGCTTTTCGCTTACAATCTTACTGGGAAGGAGTTTCAGCACAGTATTGTGAGAGCAATGTCCGTGTTACTTTGGGGGAGCATAGAAGAGTCAGTGAGAGCAGGGGAGGTTAAGGAAGGGTTTCTGGAGATCATGAGCCTGGAAGGAGGAGGAAGAGTTAGCCAGGCAAAGAAGAGCTGGATAGGTTGCTTTTGGAATTCCAGATAGAAGGAATAGCACTGGCAGGAACATGGAGGCATGACAGCAGAGTTTGCACACAGAGCTGCAAGCAGTCTGATGTTGTCGAAGTAAGGTGGTGCATGGAAACTGGGCTAACTCGAACGGAGTTTGCTTTTATTCTGCTAGGGGATGGGAATCTGCTATAAAGATTTATTTTGGAGAGAAAGCACTCACAGGGGGAGGGGCAGAGGGAGAGGGAGAGAGAGAATCTCAAGCAGACCTCGCCACTGAGTGTGGAGCCTGATGTGGGGCTCAATCCCAGGACCCTGAGATCAGTGCCCTGAGCTGAAATCCAGAGCCAGATGCTTAACTGACTGAGCCACCCATGGGAATCTACTATAGAATTTAATTGGGAGTGATGTGGTTAGGTCTGCAACTCAGGCTTGAGTGTGGAAAGAAGAGTGGCATTTGGAGAGAGGCGAGGCTGGAGGCTGGTGGACTACTGCAGAAATCCTGGTGAGAGATGATGAAGGAACCTGGCATAAGGCAGCATAGCAAGGAGGAGACGTGAGGGAACAGATTTAAGTGAATTTTAGGAGGTAAAATTGAGAGGAATCAGTGACTGACAAGATGTAGGGAGTTGAAGAATAAGGAAAAATTAAAGATGACTCCTGGTTTCTATTTTGGGCCAGAGCGTGTGTGTATGTGTGTGTGTGTGGGGGGGGTCCTTAATTGGGTTCTCCAAGAAATCCTAAGCAAAGCAGGTTCACTCAGGTTCTCTTTGGACTCTAAAAGAGTTTTCACACCAAAACAAGTGAAATGCACTCACTCTGAGAACAGCTCAAAGCTGCAGTTCTGCCTTTGCCCTATCATGTGGGTCAGGCTGTGTCTGTCTGGGTCCCCTATTTCAAGTCCTGTAAGGAGAGTCAAGCCTAGTGAGTTGTTTATACCCATTTAAAATCCCAGATTCTTGGTAGAGTTTTTAATGGATCTCAGATACATTTCCTGGAACCCAGAGGTTCCACAGAGGTTGAAAAAGTCCAACATTTAAGTGGTACATTTACCCATGATGAAACTCCTGAGGCAAATTAAAGTATCAGGTGAATTTGCTGGAATTGGGTAGATTCACAATGGTCGCCTAGGGTATTTCATGGTGATGAGATGTTCTCTTTTGGAAGTTACATTTTTTTATTAATACAAAATGGAAAATTCAGAAAATTTTTAAATACTTGATTCAAATAAGTTTCAAATTTGGGGGGAGGGATTGGAATGAATAGAATGAGAGGCAAAAAATAGCAAACATAAAAAGCTCCCCCCTCTTCCTGACCATCCCTACACACACACCCACACACTCTCTCTCTCTTTCTCTCCCTCTCTCCCTCTTTCCCCCTGACCGTGTCTCTACACACACACACACACACACACACACACACACACTTCTTTTCCCCTCCCTCCTAACTAGATGAGGTGCCTGTGGAAGCACTATCCTACCTTTTATCTCTGTCAGAAGCATTTAATATACAGTATCCTCAAGGGCTTTGAGCTCCTCAAAGACAGGTATTGTTTGGTATTGTCCGTATCCTCAGTGTCTGTCACAGTAAGTGCTCAGTAAATACTGAACTCAACTGAGTGGACATTCCCTGCCCTCAAGAAAGTTAATGGAGGGGGGAGTCATGTGCACAGCCAACAAATGTACTCATGAACCGTGACGGAAGTATGAGTAGCAGGGCGAGAGTACGATTAATAGGATCTGATTTGCAGATTGAGGAAGGCTCAGGTGGGCCTTGAAGAATTCCTGGGTGACGGGCAGAGCAGAAGAGTAGCCTGGGCACAGGGGAAGGAGAGTACGCAACAGCATTGGAGCTGGAGCCTTTGGGAATGAGGGCTGTTCAGTCATTTGGTGTGACTGGAGTGGAGGCTGTGTGGAAGATAAAAAGAGATATGGCTAGAAAAGTAGGTAAGGGCCAAACTGGCCTGAAATGCCCTGCTGAGAAGCTGGCCTCTAGTGGGTATGTGGTCAGTGACTTATAGGAGGGTTTCAAAGGGAAGTAGCAGATCAGGGCTGTCCTAAGATAATCTCTTAGCAGTGTGTGGTGGGGTGGGGCTTTATTATGTAGTCCAGGCCAGAGGTGATGCAGTCTGAACCAGATTTGTTACTCATGTGTAATCATACCATTCAGAGCCTAGAGCAAGAAGTGGCTCAGGAAGAAGGAACAAGCCAGGCCCTGAAAGAGGAGGCCCAGCGGAGGGAGACAGCTCTGCAGCAGCTGCGTACAGCCGTGAAGGAGGTGAGCGGCATCAGCTGGGCTTCTCGGTACTGCCTCCACAAACCTGATTGTTCTGTGAACCCTCCCCATCCCTACTGCCACAAGAGCCCTCATGTTTGAGACATCCCTGCTGAGCTTTTTTGGCAGAAGAATGGGAAGGGACATTGCACCATCCTTTATATTAAAGGTCCTAAGCCCATCTTAGAGTGGCCATAATTACCCAGGAATGCTTTTGGGATGTTAGAAGTCAGTCTCTTTCCCTTTGTCTTCCTGTAGCCACAGGTTTGTGGGGCTGGGGAGGAAGGATTCAAGAAGACTTGAGAGCTTGGTGGTCCTCATGTAATAAACAGAGCTGTCAGCAAGGGGTGACCAAGTTCACTGACCTAGGAAGGAGTCTCTCAGAGCTGGGATTGTCACATGGCCCAGTGTAGGTGAAGGGCTGGGACTGGAGAAGCAACTGTATTCCATCTTTAAATCGGAATCGAGGTAGGAAGGGGAGAATGGGTTAAGCTGTTCAGGGAGAGGGAGGGAAGGAGACACAGACATACCTGAGTAGCCGGTCTTTGTAGGAGAAGCCTGACACCACTGAGGTGAAGGTGTGAAAAGACAGGCAGGACACTTTCTAGCACTGTGTTCTCCAGGTTCCTAGTTCTCCAGCCCCCGAACCCAGTGGCCGGCCGCTAGCTGTATTGTGCACTGTCTTTCTTGCCCCCTTTATTCCTCTCACACGCTCTGATCAGGCTGGCTGGTGGCCACTTTCGTCAGGGTGGCAGGGAGAGATTGAAACCAGTGTCTCCTCAGATTTCACAGTTCACGTTAAGCCTTCTCTAATAGCCTGGTTAACAGAGTTGGCCGAGGGACTGGCTTCAGATAGAGTTCCGAGGGGCGGGAGTATCATCTCTGGTTCCTGAACAGAAACCTGCAGGCTGATGACTCAGAGTCTGCTGGGTAGTAGTTTCCTCTCCAGTGCTGGAACCCTACAGGCCCGATCTACCTGTAGGAGAATTTAGGCCCAATATTGACGGGGGGGGGGGGGGGGGGAGTACTAAGCCTGGTGGTAAGGGTGGCGGCGGCGGGGGTGGGGGTTTGATATCACCTATGACTCATATATATCCACACACAGGTACAGATATTCTGCCCTTCCCTGGGCCTGGGTTAATGTGTTTGCCCATCTGTCTGCTCAGCTTTCAGTGCAGAACCAGGACCTGATTGAGAAGAATCTGACACTCCAGGAACACCTGCGCCAGGCCCAACCAGGGTCCCCGTCTTCACCAGACACAGCCCAGCTGGCATTTGAGCTGCACCAGGAGTTGGCCAGTTGCCTTCAAGATCTGCAGGCTGTCTGTAGCATTGTGACCCAGAGGGCCCAGGGCCATGACCCCAATCTCTCCCTGCTCCTGGGCATTCACTGTGAGTTCTCAGGCCGTCTGGGACCCAGGAGAGAGTGGTTCTCATTCTCTTGTCACCCCCACCCAACTTTCCCATCCTTACAGTAATGTGTGAACAAGGCTTTGTAGGCCTGGTCACTGCCCCCCTGGGAGTTTATGTGTTTAGCAAAGTAGACAGTAAATCTGCTTTGGAAACAGGCATCCTTATGGGTACCTGAATGCAGGACGAACAGAAAATGGTCCTGAGGCAGCAAGTTTTCAGCTCAGGTCTTGATCTCACTCAGGGTCATGCATTCAAGCTCTGCATTGGGCTCCATGCTGGGCATGGAGCCTACTTAAACAAACAAAGCAACGTGCCATGTCCCCAGATCATTGGCCTTAAAGAGCTACTTATCCATCCTGCCCCCTCCACATGAAAGCATCTCCTAACTGACTCACTAACATGCTCTCGAAATGCTCTCCTACTCAGCTACACAGCACCCGGGGACTCAGCTGGATTTGCAAAAGCCGGATGTGATCAAGAGGAAACTAGAAGAGGTTCAACAGCTGCGCCGTGACATCGAGGACTTAAGGACCACCATGTCAGACAGATATGCCCAAGATATGGGAGAAAACTGTGTCACACAGTGAGGAATGCCAGGGGTGGCACATGCTCTGTTCCCCCAGGGAAGATCTGCTCTGCTGAGTGCCCAGTCTGGCAGGTCCTGCCCTGACAATCTCTTGCCTCCTGTCTGCTGCTATTCCCAGAGAGAAGGGGTGGAGGGGGTTAAGAACCTGCATCTGGGGCCAAGGGCTGATTAAGGAACTGTGCCTGCCCTGTCCCACACTGGTTTTGCCTTGTTGGATTGCATTTGTCCTGTCATCCTGATTTACCCTTTGAGGGTGAGTTACTAATTAACTTCTGCAGGTTGACTGATAAGTCCTCACAGATTGTTCCAGCCCCAGGCTGATGTCAGAGGTAAACAGGCTGCTCTGTTCCCTTTTCCATCCTCTTGGTTGGATCCACATTCATTCCCACTCCATACCTTGGTCGTGCTGATGCCCAGAGTTCAGTAGAAGGGCCTGGAAAGGCTGAGTACCAGACACGATGGCCATGTGAGAATTCTCAGGCCAATAGGCCAGCCTGCCTGGGATCTGAGCTGGCTTTCTTGGGTATTCTTAGGCCTGGTCCCACTGCTGCTTTCTCAGGGCTCTTGTTCTCACAGACGCCTCAGGGTGATCTGTTTATTAGCAAAGTACCCACTAGAATTGGCCTAAGGATTATATCCAAGCCTCCCTCATCTGTGCTGTCATGCCATTTTACAGGATGCTCCACTCTCCAGCTGCCCTGTCCCTTGGGGCCCTGGCCACATGATTAGCACAGCTCCCTTCTCTTTTGTTCTCAGGCCAGTCCTGAGGTACTTGTAAACTCCTCTTTATGTTTCTGGATTTGGGTAGGATTTTCCCCTAGAATACCACAGGGCAACTGCCAGGCTGCTCACCTCCTCCTCCTGGGGCTAAGGGATGGCATCCAGCCCTGACTGTGCCTCTCTTTTGTTTGGGGGCAGGTCCTTTCCCTTTCTTGCTCTGGGGCTTTTTGAGAGTTCAGAGTACTCAGTATAGTTTGGCTCTAAGGTATAGCTTTCCTTATTTGCTGGGTTTTGTTTGGGGCCTTTGGATCCTATGCTTTCTGGTTTCTCTTGCCTCCTCATTTAGGGAGCATCTCAAACACAATTGTTTGTATCTGGTTGTTGGGCTGGCCCCAGGCCTCCACTAGATCTGGAGCGAGGCCAAGCCAGGGCCTTGTAAGGGTATGCAGGAGCACTGAGCAGTTCAGGAGCCAGCCACTATGAGTTTGTTGGTAAGTTTTGAGCCGTCAGAAAAGTATCCTGAACCTCACTCTTGGGTCTGAATGAGACTCCTTAAGTGTTTTTACAATTTTGTGTCTTATTTATGGAGTGATGTATCCCTTCCATTCAGAACAGCCCCACCCAGCCATCCCCTCAGCCTCTGGGCTCCTTCCTGCCTCCTAAAAGCAGAGCTGCCTGGTTGGTCTCCACCCTGTGTTGGGAGCCCAGCCACCATGCTCACGGGTATTTTTCCTCAAAGTTTATAAGCAGTTATTTATATGAATCCTTGTTATGTCAACTGGTTTGTATTGCCTATTTTGATTACAAAATAAAATATTTAACAAACTCCTCAGTTTTCCATCACCATCAGCACCATCCCTTACTCCACCCTTCATTTTGGCTTGTTGGAGCCAAAGCCTGGGTGTTTAGCCAAGTTCCCCAGATGGCAGCAAGGAGGGACCTTTGGCAGGTCCAGCCTCACGTCTGTATTTCTACCACTTCTGCTCCTCTGTTCTCTGTGGGGACAAGTATCTCTTCCCACACCACTTTCTATTGGGTGAAGCTGCCCTGAGTCATTGAGCAAGTCTCATTGGAAAGAGTTTCAGTAATCTTCTGAGAGGAAGTAGCTGCCTCTAGGTTGCTGTGAGGAAGTGGCTTCTCAGGAGCCAAGCAGGGCCTATTTGCCTTAGGGAGCTGGGGTTCTCTTCCTGGGCTGCAATTCTACCCTGGACCTGGGGAGAACTTGTGAGGGGAGTCATGTCCAACCCCAGACAGCCAGCCACGCCTCCAAATTTGGGCTGGTTGTTAGAGTCCGCTGCCTCTGAACCCCCTAGATTTTTTCTGGGAGCAGGAGCAGCTTTAGAATGCCATCTGGGATTGAGGTTGAGCTAGAGCCACCCTAACACTGTGTGTGGATCTTTAACAAGGGTGGGCCAGGCTCTGCCTCCACCCTTTCTAGAGCTAGCAGCCTCTTACCTTGGTCTGCATCTGGTGCCTTGAGGGTGTGGCCCTGTCTCTGGCCACCGCCCTTCCTTGTCTCAACCTGCCTTAGTGGAGAGGAACTTTTGGGGGCAGGGGCTGTCCCTGCTTTGGTGTGGCAAGGGGTTAGCCAAATGTGAGGGTCACGTGGGGGGCTGTAGAAAGGGGTCCCTTGGAGTGAGGTTCCCTAGCCAGCGAACTGTAGGTTTCAAAACAGCCAAAGCCTTCAAAGCTCAGAGCTGCGCTGCGCTATCGTGGCACGAGGGGTGGGTAGTTGGGTGCAGCAAACCCCGGGGAGGCTGAGGAGGCGGCCTTTGCCACACCGTCACCCCTGCTCTCCCTGGCCTTTCCGGCCACCCTGGCCCCTCCCCCGCCTCACACTGAGCCCCAGATCTGGGAAGGGCCGAAGAGGGCGGCTTCGCGCGGCGCTGGGGTCCTCTGCGCGCCCCGCCACTGAGGGGGGAGGGGAGGGGGCCAGCGGTGCGCAGGGCGGGGTCGCGCAGGCTCCGCCCCGGCCGCACGCCAGCTCGCGCCGCCCATTGGTCCCGAGAGCGGTGACTCGCGGGCTGAGCAGGAAGGAAACCGCTCCCGAGCGCGGCGGCGGCGTCTCCAGGCCGTGCAGCTGCCGCTACAGCCGTCCGTCCGCCTGTCGGCTCGCCCGTCCAGCCACAGCATGAGCGGCCTGCGCGTCTACAGCACGTCGGTCACCGGCTCCCGTGAAGTGAGTGCACACCCGGGCCGCGCTGGGGTGGGGTGAGAGTGCGGGCGGCGGTGTCTGGGCGCTACGGCCCGGCGCCCGAGACCCACCCCCACCACCCCAAGGGCGGGGGCGGGACGGAGGTGGGGTGGGAAGGGCGACGAGATGCGGGGCTTGGCCTCCCGGGTCGGGTCCCAAGGTGGGCTCCGAGGCTCAAACCCCTCCTTTGGGCATCCTGGATCCTTCGCAGCCCCAGCACAAGCTGCCCACGCCCATCCCGTCGCTCAGGCACGCACTCTCTGCAACCCCACTACCACTCCGAGCTGGTCTTGATTGTGCCCTTCCTCTCCTCCACTTTGTGTGTACCTGGGCGGGGGTGGCCCTTTACCAGCTTCCACCGAAGCCTGCCCTGCCTTCCCCTCGCTGAGCTCCTGGTTCTCCCCCCACCCCCAAACTTTATCCCAGTTCCCTTCTTCGTTATGAGTCCCCTCCGCATGGTGGTCCCTCTCATCCTGCACCACTGCAAGTCTGACTCATCCTCCTAACTCCCTAGTGGCCAGAACGCTGGCCCAGGGTGTGGAGGGAGACAAAAACTACTGGCCACAGCCCCTTTCTTTCTGCCCAGGGTTCCCCCATGCATCCTCCAGCCTGCTCACTAACCCCTGCCCGCCCTCTACCCCCAGATCAAGTCCCAGCAGAACGAGGTGACCCGCATCCTGGATGGGAAGCGCATCCAGTACCAGCTAGTGGACATCTCCCAGGACAACGCCCTGCGGGATGAGATGCGAACCTTGGCAGGCAACCCCAAGGCCACCCCACCCCAGATTGTCAACGGGGACCAGTACTGTGGGGTATGGGCCCTGGGGGTTGGGAGTGGGGAAGTGTAGGAGGACTTCTCCTGTGTCAGAAGTCAGAGTCAGACCTGAGACAAAACACCACACTCAGGTGACCATCTCTCCCCTCCCCTCCCCTAGGACTATGAGCTCTTCGTGGAGGCTGTGGAACAAAACACACTGCAGGAGTTCCTGAAGCTGGCTTGAGCCCACTGGACTCCGCCACCACATTTCCCCCAGCCACCGCCCGGCCATGAAGGACCTTAGGACCAACTCCCTGTTATTCCTAACCTTCTGACCTTGGAATCGCTCCCCCCCACCCCCCGCAACCCAAGCCCCTTCTCCTGCCCTCTCCTCTGTTCAAAGGCAACATTCCTTACCCACTAGTTTCAGAAATTGTCTTAAGCAACAGCCCAGGTGCTGGCTGTCCTCAGCCAGGCCCTGAGGCTGCCACCCTGCCTGGCACTGGCTGATGGGTGCCTTTGTTGGTTCCATTAGCCAGGGCTCTGCCAAAGGCCCCGCATTCCCCGTCCTGGGAGCACCCTAGAGACAATTAAATGTCCCATTCCATTGATGCTGTGTCTGTTTGATATGACCTGAGCCCTTGCTTGTGCTGAGGCTCTGCTCCTGTGGGCAGGTCGGTTGAGCGGTCTTCTGCGTGGCAACTGTGTGTGTGATTGTGTACGTATGTGGGTGTATGTCTGGCACGTGCATTACTGTGCGGACCTGCATTTCTGGAAACAATGTGGGTGGGTCACCTCCTGATTCACACGCATGTGATAGTGTCCTGACACGCCCCGCTTGGTGAGTCTGGCACATCTGTATGCCAGTCGGTAATGTGTCTAGGCCATGTGGCCGCCTGCCCGTGTTTCAGCAGACTGGCTCAAAGTGTGTGTCATGGCAGTGGGTTCACAGCTGCAGTTCTGCCAGTTTGGGGACAGTGGCTTTGTGCAGAAAGTTGAAGAAGTGTCCCCATGTGCTGTGGTTCTGTGCCTATCTGTGCATAGGGGATCTGCCGGTGGCACACTTGCACGGGAGGTTCTTCCACACCAGCTGAGGCTGGGCTGGAGCCCGCCTTCCCTCCACTGAATCTGTTTAGCCCTTGTGGGGAGAAAGAGGAACCTAGAAGACAAAGACCCAGCAGCCAGGGCCGCCAGCTGGGGCTCGAGTTACAGAGGGGGGCGGGTCGGCACCGCCCCCTCCCTGGCCCAGCTGGGCCCCCTGGCCTTCCCTGGCGTCCAGCTGGGCTGCCCCGCCAAGAGAGCCTCACGGAGCAGCCTGTGTGGGAGAGGGCGCTTTATTTGGAGTAGGGGCCGGGTCCTGGAGCAGGCGGTGGGGCCCGGCTCGCCCGAAGCAGCAGCGCTGCATTGGGCACCAGGCCCGCGGCCTGCAGTGTGACCGTGTCGTCGTGGTAGACCGTGGGTGGAAATGTACTGATGATCTCGAAGGTGGTGGCATCCACAGCCCTGAGGACCGGGCAGAATGGATCAGGCTGGGTCCTGGGGCCAGAGACCCCCTGTAGCTGCCAGCCCCACCCCGTGCACACCTGGCCTGTGCGAGCAGGGTGCGAACATCACCAACAGTGTCCTCAGGCCTCATCATCAGCAGGAAAACCTGCTCACCATTCTCAGACTTGATGCGCAGCATGGAGAGCAGTGGCGCGGTTGACTCAGGTGACTCTTGGCTCCTGTGGGCCTAGAGGCCATCAGTGCCCCCTGGTGGCCCAACCCCAAGGGACTCACCTCTTCACTCTGCCCTCACCTCTCCCGCTCAGCCGCCAAGGCTGGTGTCTCCACCACGATCTCCTGGATCCGGGCAGGCAATGGGCAGCAGTTCTGGAAAGCATCGATGAAAGGAGACAGAGCCCTGGGCCCTGCCAGAGACACCCTTCCCCCAACCCTGAGAGGGGACTTCTCCCTAACCAAGGATGGATGAGACCAGTGAGTCAAAGGGGGAGGAAATGGAAGGGAAGCTTTGGGAGGCAGCCCCATCATTCCCCTAAGAAGCCTTAAGCTCCCTTAGGGTAGTGGGGGAGAGAACCCCACACAATGACTGGGCTAGAGGCCTAAGCCAGCATGGGTCAGGGAAGGCTTCCCAGGGGAAATGACACCTGAGCTGTGACTAAGGATGAGGAGTCCCTAGAAATGGAATGGGAGCAAGGGAAAGAACCCCTGGTCAGGGGAACCTTCTCTGGGAGATGGTACATTTGAAAAAGCGTTGGCAGTTCACATGGCTGAAGCTGAGAATCAGGCTGGACTGGAAGACAGAGAAGGTTAGATACGGGAAGAGGACCCACAAGGGATGGTGGGCCTTGAGCGCCAGGATAAGAGCTTGGCCTTACCCAAGAACCACTGGAGGGTTTCAACGGGGAAGACCCAGATTCAATTTATGTTTTACAGAAGCGCAGAGACTGCTGGGGGAGGGCAGTTGGCAAGGCAGGAGTGGGGGTGGCAGGCCAGTGAGAAGCTACTGCAGCTGTCTGAAACAGCCATCCGGGGCCAAGTCTAGGATGGTGGGCAGTGGGAACGGAGAGAAGAGACTGATTCGGGAGGAGTGCTAGAGATGGACAGATCAGACAGGACTTGGCAATGTGGAGTGAAGGAGGCAGAGTGGTAGGCAACTGAGGTTTGGTACCTTTCACAGGTGAAGATGGGGGAGGAGCAGCAGGATGGGGAGGGAGGAGGGAGGATGATGTGTTCTAAGGGCCAGGAAGGGGGATCCAGGACTAAATTGGGTATTCTGGTCTGGACCTCAAGGAGGTGGCCCAGGCCGTGGGCTCACCCCTGCCCTAGACTCCGACTTTCCCCCTCTTACCGCCACATGGTTGCCAACCCAGCCCCTCTCTGGGTGCCAGCCCAGAGCCCTCCCCAGATTGTTTTCAGGAGATGGCGGAACTCCCCTGAGAGCCTCATCTCTCCATCCAGGCCCTCCTCAGCAGCCCCTTGAGCCTGAGTCTCCAGACAAGCCACTGCTCTTGTAGGTTGGGCCAGGGAACCCAGGAAGGCTGGGGGAGCTAGCGCTGGCCTCACCTGCAAGGTGTCCCGGATGGGCCCCCGGATATCAATCACCTCGCCTTTCCGGATCACAAATTTGGGAAGCCTGTTCAGAAACTTCTCAGCAGTCATCCTGGAGCCTGCAGGGAGTGCATTCGGAGCCTTGGCCAGGGGAGGGACTGTGAGTGATGGGTGATGGGTGGAGGAGGCCACGGGAGCCTGTCCTGCACAGTGCCCCACCACTGGGCTCAGCCTCAGGGCCAAGCTCACCTGGGCGCTCCATCCTGTCCAGCGGCTTGTGAATCCTCTGTCGGCCCACCACGCGGCCCTCACCTGGGAACGGGTCCAGCCCATTCTCTGGGTAGACCCGATAGCGCAGATCACTCACCTGTCAAGAAGGAAGGGCGACAGCGGTGGGCCTAGACCTTCAGCCCTGGGCTCCACCCTACACTTGCTCGCTCAAACCGAGGCCTCCCCGTGCCCCACCCCCACCCCCACCAGGAATAGGCTCAAGGGACAGTCTGGTGTAATCCCCATTTTACAGATAAAGAAACCGAGGCCCCCAAGAGGGCCGGAGAGCTGCAGTTCACGCTACTGTCCCCCACCTGGGCCCGGTTCCTGTAACACCCCTCACCATGTCAGCTGGAGCCGCTGTCCTGACATCCTCCCAGACAGCCCCTCTCAGGAACAGCCAGGAAACAAGGGACCAGGGTGTTAGGAGAGGGCATGGCCTGTCTCAGACGCCCCCAGTCATGACTCACACGGTTTCCAAGCCCAGGTGGTGGCGGTGCACACCCCCTCGCATGCCCTTGCTGTGGTATGACGCACGCCTCGGGGATGCTGCTCGCGAGCTCCCGCCACCGCGCGGCTCCTCTCACCTCGCCCCACCCCTGGCCGCAGGGGGCTGGCTCATGCCCTGTCCTTCAGTCCCAACATCTGCCCCCCGTAGCACTGCCTGCCACTCCCATTAGGTGGCTTCAGGAGCCTCTGGGGCAAGCCAGGCCACTTCTGCAGAGCACCTCGGGAACCCCAGGCCGTCAAGGTGTCCTGGATGGGGAGGGCAGTGGCCCTGCAAGGCTGAAGCCTGTGCCTTTAGGGTGCCAGCAGGGGGCACTGCCGGCTGCTTAGCCTCGGGCCGCCGCCCTGGCTAACGGAGCAACTGTGGCCCCAGCAGCCTCCCTGCTCCCTCAGCCAGGCTGGCAGAGGCTCACCCTCCTCCCAGACGTCACCAGACTGGGGCTCCCGCAGGTGGGTAGTGGCTTCCCACCTCAGACCGGGTGATGCCCGAGGAAGCTGTTTATCCCCACCCTCTCCGAGCTCCTCACACAGGGTGGTTTGAGGAGCAGCCCATCACCTTAAAGGGGACCCCATCGGGGTACAGCCGCTGGAGCTCTGAGGGGAAGAAGCCATCCAGAATGTCTCGGAGGCAGCGCTGTGGCAGGGGTTGGACGAGTGAGGCCCGGCTGGACCTGTGCGGTGCCTCCTGCCCTGCTTCCTGCCTGGCCGGCGGGCCCTGAGCCCTGGCTTTACCCAGGGGATCACCCTCTGGACATTTTCAGGGCCCCAGGACTTGGGCGGGGTTGGGGGTGCGCTCTGCAAGTTGCACGTGGGCTTGGGTACCTGTGGAGGGCGGGTTGGGCTGCGCCCCCCCCCCCCCCGCCCATCTCCAGCTAAGGGTGAGTGAGGGCGGGGCAAGGCCACCAGAGCGGCCTGCCCGCCCCCCCTCCCCACCACTCCTACCTGTGTGGAGGGGTCATGGAAGGGCCGGAAGGGCCCATCGAACATCATGAGGCCATTCCGATAGAGCTTCAGGGGGATGGGCTCAAGGACATGGAGCCGCGCTCCACCGGGCATTGGTGTCACCTGGGTGTCACTGTCTACCACCAGCTCGCTGAGATCCTTCAGGCTGGCCAGCAGCCTGTCAAAGTCCACCTCGGGGGGCGCCAGTGAGTCCCCTGGCAAAGAAGATAAACACCCATGAGCCTCTCTTCATGGCAGCTGTGCCCCAGCAGCCCTGACTTCCATGGCCCCTGGCGTCCACGCTAAGCAGTGGCCTTGGCATCTCCGAAAGCGGCCACCCGGCCAGGGGCGGGGACAGATAGACAGCTACCGCCACCTAACAGCTACCTTTTACTGAACACTCACCTTATGCTTGGGCCCTAATACCTCTTGCGCCACTCTCCCCATACCAACCCCTTTGCCGTCAGGGCTGTGATCACCCTCGTTCTTCAGATGAGGAAACCACGGGTTAGAGAAGTCTAATGGCTGCTCCTAATGGAGCAGGAGCAGGATCCGACCCCAGCTCGGCCTGTGTCAGCTCTGAATCATCTGTCTGGGTTCAAACCCCAACTCCTCAGCTTCCACCTGTGTGACCTTGGTCATGTAAGGCTGTGCACCACAGCGCCCCGCACGAGGGCCCAGGACGGTGACCGGGAGGGCCAGCTCGAAGCACGCACTCCGCCCGGTGCGCTATTGTTACCAACTCTACCTCGCACAAACGGACCTCGGCCCAACCCAGAGGCCCTGACACAGGAGTCATTTATCTCCATTTTACACACGAGGAAAGAGGTCCACAGAGATGAAAAATGAGCTGCCGCAGGTCACTTGGCAAATTAGAGGAGGGGCTGACCCTCGAGTCTGCTTCTCCCACCCACCCGCACCATCAGGAAGGGGAGGCTGGGGCAGGGACACATGGCTGTCGGGGGCGGGGGGGCGCTGTTGGGACAGCTGCTGGATGGAACAGATAGGCGGCAGGCCTTGGCCTGTGCAACTAATTCTGGGTCACACACCCTGTTGAGAAGCTGACAGACACTTTGGCCTTCTCTTCTGAAAAGTGTTGCACACACAGGTGTGCCTAAGCTTCAGGGGGTGGCGGGGACAGTTACAACAGACGCCAGAACAGAAAGGCAGGAGGGCAGGTGTGATGCTGGAGGGGGACAGGCCGGGGGCCCGTTGTCGGTCCTTGAAGGGACCTGGCTCCCAAGTAAGTCATCCCCTGGGGCATAACTCTACAAAACCTCCTGTTTGTACCAGGACGGCCAAGATGTGGCAGGATGTGGGTTAGGACTCGGGGGGCCCAATTCCTTTCCTCGCAGTGGCAGTGGCTCTGGAGGTGTGGTGGCTGTGCCGAGGAAGTAGAGATGTGGGTGGCTTGGTTTCCTGTTGCCTTTGTGGCTGCTCAAGGAACCAGCTGGACACCTCCCTTCCCTTCCCTACATCTGCTAGGTTGTAGGGGTGGCACCTGCCCCCCACCTCCTCCTGGGGTCCCCTGGAGTTCCTGAGGTGCCCAAGAAGAACTTAAAGAACATCCTGGGCATCCCCAGTATGAGTCAGAACAATATCAAGCCACTTTTCTCTTTAACAATGAACTACATTCCGAACACACTGGTAAACCTAAAAATAACAACAGAAAACCTCGTCTCATTGAACTCCTGCCCCTACCCCTATGTTCTTACAGACAGGAAAAGCGAGGCCTATAAAGGTCAGAAGACTGGGCCCCCGGAGACCACACCACGCTGCCCTGGGACCACTCAGATACACTGACTGCCAAGCCGGCTGCATCCTGGAGCCAAGGCTTTTCCAGGGAGCTGAAGGACATGGGGTGGTGGACAGTGGAAGGGGCAAGTGGAAGCCCAGGGAGGATGCCAAGAAGCAGCTAGAGGGAAAAAGTTTGCTGATAAAGTCAGCCCTGGAGGCTCTCAGCTAGTGGGGCTAAGGCATCGAGAAGTCAACGCGGGGTGGGCCTGGGGCAGTAGCCTGCAGGGAGACCAGGGGCCCGGGAGACAGAACCGCAGCTCCGGGCAAACCAGGCCCGAGAATAAGGCAGGAAGCCTGGCATCAGCACCACAGAGCGGGGAGTGTGCCACAGAAGCCTGGCCCATGGCCAGGTCACATGGCATAAGGCAGGTCAGAGGTCTCCTGAGGCATTTCCTCTCTGAGCTGCAGCTCCCCCGTCCATGGAATGGGAGAGAATACGAACCTTTATCCCATCCAGCAAGATCCAGCGGGGGGAACTGACTGTAAGGACGACTCAGTGAGTGTTTACTGCGTGCTGGGCACCTAGAGGCAGGTATTAGCGCTCCCGTTTTAGAGATGAGGAGATGGGGCCTTGTAAGGCGACATGCCCCTGGTCATGCAGCTTTCGGGGCCCAGGTGACCCTACGCCTCTATTCTTAGTGACCACGCAGGCTGCCTCTCGGTGTTGGTCCTTCGGACACTGCTCCCTGGGGTCCCTGTCTAAGGAGGGGTGTGGTGCGGGGAGAGATCATCTCTGAGGCCTCATCCAACTTTGAGTGCCCATGAGTTTATTAAAAAGGGGAGTTGGGGAGGCATGGAGATCAAGACCAAGCTCCTTAGCCCAAAGCCTGAGACTCCTAGAACCCAGGTTCCCCATCCTCTCATCAACCTGTTCCCCCATCACTCTCTGGAGCCATCCTCCCAGGGCTACTGCTTCCAAGCTTTGTGATCCTGGACAAGTGGGCCAACCTCTCTGGGCCTTGGCTTCCTCTTCTATAAAATGAGGACAGTAAAAGTCCCCACTTCACAGGTGACTGTGAGGCTCAGAGGAAGTGCCTGGCAGACGGTGGTGGTTGTCAGTAACAACCCACCCTCTCGCTCACCACTGGCACAGGGTGCTCACCTACCACCTCCTCTGAGAGGCCTTGCTGGGAGCCCCTGTCCCGGAGACTCGGCCTCCTGAGCTAGAGCCCTTGGGCCCACTCCAGAGTGCGGCACTAATTCCAGGCTGTTGTTCTTTTCTGGTTGCTTGTCTTTCCAACCACAGTGGGCACTCCTTGAATGTAGGCTAGAACATCCAGCCCTGGGCCTGGCCCAGAATGGGTGCTCAAGAAGCACATACTGAATCCATTCCTCCCTCCCTCCATCGCACTAGTATGTCTGGAGCGTCCAAGCTCCGCTGGGCCCTGACAATCATGGCTGTGCCCACACCCAGAGTCCTGCCTTCCTCAAGCTTGTACTTCAGTGAAGGAGACAGGGTGACAGCAGTGACAATGGCATGGGGTTAGGTACCGCTGCAGAGGCCGCAGAGCCCAGAGGAGGGCCAGACCCGGCCACTCTCAGCAGCTGAGTGGTAGGCCTGCTCTGGGCTGGCTCCTCACACCTGCAGGAAGGGCCACCTGCGGCTGTGAATACCAAGCTAGTGCCCTGGGGCTCCAGCATGCCTGTCCCCACACCTCACGCAAAGGCTGGACAGGAAACAGACCGGCTATCTCCACACGTCCACAAGCCTGGCCCTGCTTGGGGGACCTACATTCATTCTGCTTCTCAGCAGAGCTGGTGGAAAGAAATCAGGCCCTGAGAGTCTGGTCACTGCCAGGGTCACGGCCAATTCTCTGGCCCCCACGGTTGAGTATTGTGCCACCCAGCCCTACCTCATCCTGTGCAGAGGGTTGTCCCAGCATGCTGGACTGTCCAGCCCTGGACACCCAGGTACCCCCACCGATGCTGCACACGTGCTAGGCACTCTGCAGCCTGACAGGGGCTAAGCAACCACAGCTCAGTCATCGTTCATCCACCATCAGTGGCCTGCGAGAACCTCCATGTGCACTACGGCATTCGATGCTCTCAGTGGCCTGGGCATCAAATGAAACATTTCACAGATGAGGACGTGGAGCTCAGAGGGGACAGGGATGAGGGGGAGGAGCTCAGAGGGGACAGGGATGAGGGGGAGGAGCTCAGAGGGGATGGGGAGGAGGGGGAAGAGTTCACAGGGGGCAGGGAAGGGGGAGGAGGAGCTCAGAGAGGACAGAGATGAGTGTCAGAAAGCTCTGAGGGGATAGTGAAGGGGGAGCAAGGAGCTCTCAGCCCTGAGGCTCAGCACCTGGCAACGGGTTGCACCAGAGCAGGACTGTCCGTTTCAAGTCTCCGCATACCCTGAAGCACCTGGCATCCTATTTAATGCTCAGTTAACTGGTGGGGAGGGTGGGGAGGGGTGAATGATCCAGCCTGAGGCCAAGTCCTTACAAGGCTTCCCCTTTGCTGGGTCCCCTTCATGGGCCAGAGAACCCTCCTCCCCAAGGCAAGAATCCTGGCTCTAGACCGGTTAGCCCCATACATACAGGTGCTCCGGCCCACGCTCCATGGCCGCCTGGGGCCCTGGGGCCCATGGGGAGTGGTCGCCAACAGAGGGAGAGCCAGAGAAATGCGCCAGAGTATCAGGGCCAGCAAGAGGCGGGCTTTGTGCACCTGAGGGCCCTGCGGCAGCAGCAGCCAGGCATCTGGGGACAAAGGTGGGGGGAGGGGAGAAGCCAAGAGAAGGGGTGCCAGGAGGAAAAGCTGCTGGAAATGAAGAGCATGTTCTTCAGTTGGCAAAAGAACTAAATTGGGGCCCCCAGAAGCAGAAAGCAAGAGAAGGATGCACAGAGGGAGCGTGTGGCCGAGTGGTTTTCACGTTACTTTAGCTTTGAAGCACTTGGCTTCAGAGCCCGCTTATTCGGAGCATAAACAAACAACACAAGCAGAATGAGGGCTGCTCTGTTTTCGGAAGAGAGAGGGTAGGAGCCCACTGAACCAGGTCCGGAAACCAGCTATCTGGGCTGACCCCCAAAGGGGCCGGGCGGCACCCCCCCACCGCCCCCACCACTCCAGCCAGGAGCAAGGCTGCCCTCCGGCCGGCAGTGGCAACAGACCTCTGGCGCTAGACCCTGGAACATTCTTAGAGCACGTCACCTTTCAGGGCTCCACCTCCCACCCAGGATGGGGTGTCCCAGGGCCATCCCTGACTCCTCTTATCTGCTCCCTGATGCAGTCACTGAGACCACGGATTCCACCTCCTAAATCTGCCCTGCCCTTCCTCGTGGTGCCTGCCAGGATCACCTTTCCGCTGGACATCATCTCATCTCCTGCCTGGATGACAGGAACCACCTCCTAAACGGGCTCTTGGCCCTAAGTCTTGCCCCCTTCACTCAGCAGTCTCCAGACTTCTTAAGTGCCTCAGTTTCCCATCTATAAAATGGAACAACCCCTGGTCTATGTCAAGGCTATGTATGAAAACGTTCTGAGAGCTACAAGTGGTGTACAAGTGGGAAGTGATGTTTTTAGAGCAAAGCAGTGAGGGAGTCATGCCCTGAGATCTGGGGGGATCTTGCCAAAGGTCAGGCCTGAATGGGAGGCGGGACTCTCGTGTTTTGAAACTTATGAAATCAAGACCGTATTGTCATTTTCCAAACACTCCCCTCGGGAGCCCTGCTCATCCACGCTCCTGTGAGGCTGCCACTGCCACCTGCCTGTGGAAAACAAGAAAAGCCCCTACTTGTGGGGCCGATGACATGCAAGGTCAGTGCCAGGTGCTCCGCATCGACCCCGCGGACTCCTTCAACTCTGCGAGGAAGAGCACACCCCCATTTACTGATGGGGACTAGAGGCTCAGAGAACAGAAGTCACGTGCCCAAGTCCCACCTGGAACGGGAGGTAGAATGGAGATGAGGACCCAGGTCTGACTGGCTCCAGAGCCTGGAGAAGTACCTTCTGAGCAACCACCTCCGTTCTTTGAAGAGAATGGACCTGGCTTTCAGAAACGGCCAGTTCTAGGGCCCCTCATCTGTGGGGTGCATTCCTCTGGATCTGAGCAGTCAAGTTCAGAATAAAGAATGAGGGAGTCCCGGAGAAACAGGGAGAGGTCAATGGCCTGGCTACAAGCAAGGAACGCAGAGAGGGGATCGAGCCTGGCACTGAGGGCAGCTTCCAAAGCAGAGGACTCGTTCTTGAAAAACTTTGGACAACATTTTGTAAGCTATGGAGCCTGAGACAAATGAGGTCTTCTTACACCTCATACCTCTGGGTCTCTGGAGCCTTTGAAAGGTGAGCAAGCAGAGGGTCGGAGGCAAGACCAGAGGAAGAAAGCGGTGGCAGGTCAGGTGGTCATTGATGTCCTCCCTGCTCCTGGGTCAGGGGCACGAATGACATTGCCTCTGGACAGCTGCTAGCCCAGGGTGGTGCTGGAGAATTCCTTCTGTAGGAGGGTCCAGGGGCGGACCCCCGACTCTACCTGGTTTCCAGAACTTCTTGGTTGTCATCCAGTCCCTCTTGCCATCCTCTGAGTCTGACTGGTCGTCTGAGTCCGCCTGGTCCACGGTCTCGCCCACCCACTGCAGGCCATAGTCACCGAGGAACCGCTGGATGGAAAGAAGGGGCAGATGTGGGGGGCGTGGTCAGCTCAGCCCCTCAGGGAGCAGCCAGCAGCTTCCCGGTGCCCAGCCTCAGGCCTCAGCTCCCAGGGCCCACAGGGCAGAAGGGATGCACCCCCAGGGTCGTGGCTGCTTCCCGGCTGCGACCGCGGGAAGCCACTTCACCTCCTGGAGCCCCATAAGCGTGTGAGGAGGACTCAGTTAAGATCATTCACATCGAGTTCGTAAAGCACAGTGTCTGGGGCCAGGAGGACCTCCCTGAAGGTGGCCCTGATGGCAGTGTGTCTGGCCTGAGTGGAGGAGGGGCAGAGACACGGGCTGTGCAGGACGGAGAGGACGCGGTGAGCCACACGCAGCCTCTGCAGGGCTGGGCCTCCCATCCCCTCTGCCACAGGAAAACTTCTGACTTGTCTACACTTCCTGTTGCTGCTTCCTCATCTCCCTTTCCGTCCTGAACCCACTCCCACTGGCCCCCATCTCACAACTGACTGGAACTGCTCAGGAGCAGCCACCGACGGCCTGCCCGGTGCCAAACCCAGCGGGTTTCCGTGGTCAGCCCTTCGGCACGTCTCACTTTCGCATTTCCAGCCGTCCATGCTTAGAGATCTAGCAGGCGTCTCAACATGGACTCATCTCTAACGGCCATGACTCCGTGTCCCCACCTCCCAAACCTCTGCCCCTCCAGATCTCCAGTCTCAGTCAACGGCACCCCCTCCACCTGGGCCTCAGCCATGACCCCTGCAGGCCTCTGAGCGCCACCTGCAACGCAGGCTCGAGTCCCTCCACTCTGCTCCAGCTTCTGGCTCAAGCCCCCGCCACCGCCCCTGGCAACTCAAACTGCGCTTCCACCAGCCTCCCCGTCCACGCCTCTCAAACTTTCCCATGGTCTCCTATCCTTGAGGACGGAATCCAGCCCCGCACGACGGATGGACGAGCCCCCCTGATGGCCCTTGCCGCCTCTCCTCCCTCTTGCTGTCCATCCACGCCCGTGCAAGTCTGTGTGGCACGACGTGGAGCCTGGCATCTCTTCTGCCTTGATCCTCATTCCCGGGTCCCCCCTCATCCTCCAGATCCGCCCGCTGCCACCCTGCAGGGTGGGCCAAACTCCAGCTCGCCTCTATCCTGTCACCCATCTAAATATCTAAATATTTCAGCGTACGCTCTGTCCTTGTGTATCTGTGTCCTTGTTTATGTCTCTGTCCCCTCCAGCCTGTCAGCCCCGAGGACAGGGACCACATCTACCTCCCAGCGCCTGGCAGGGTGCCTGGCACACAGAGATGCTTTGTGTGAGTAAAATGAAGTAGTCAGTGTGTGAATGCCGCCAACAAGGGAGCCGTGACCGTCTGCCCTGAAGCTGTGGGCACGGCCCTCCCCCCGCCCCCGTGGCAGCCACTCAGAGAAGCCCCCCAGGCTGCTGGCACCCTCAGCAGGCTGCTCAGGCAGCCCCAGGTATAGAACAGGCCCAGGAGGCGGGCGCCCTCGGCCACAGCTGTGGCTTGGGGGCTACTTCTGTGGCCTAAGTCCGGATGGGGCTTTGGAAGTCAGCTCTGTGCGGAGAAGGGGAGGTTAGACCCAGGGAAGAGCTTCTGGGGCGGGGGGCAGTCGTCAGGGGCGGGGGGCGCACTGAGGAGGCCTGTGTGCCCAGGACCCTCCCTTGAGCCTACGGTCCCCACAGTTCAGGTCCTGCTGTGTGAATGGGTACGTCAGTGGGGGCAACGGGTGGCACCTGGTGAGTAGAGACGCCACGTTCAGAGGCAGGGGATGGCCGTGACCATTCGGTGACCACACAGGGCCGGGAGCTACCCTAGGTCCTGGCTGTGCAGCAATGAGGAGGAGGAGAGCGGTCCCTGCCTCCGTGGAGCTCCCAGTCCCACGGGGGAGAGTGAGGCCCCCTGGGAAGGGCCCCCACCCCGATTTGAGACTGAGGATGAGTGAAGACTCGCCAGGGGAAGGTGGGGAAAACAAACTTCTCAGGGAGAGGGAACAGCATAGGCCAAGGTCCTGAGGTGGGAAGAGCTCGAGGTGGCCAAAGACCCAGAGGCAGGCCCGTGGCTGGAGCGGAGAGGCTCCCGGCGAGAGCGAGGAGGACGGCAGGGGCCGGCAGGGTCAGGGCGCCAGACCCCTCCCTGGCTCTTCCGACTGGGTCAGTCCTGAGGCGGGAAACCCGGGAGGGGGGCCGAGAGCCAGCTCCGCAGGGAGCTCTGGGCCGCCGCCTCCCTCACCTCCATCTCGCGGACCTGCCGCTGGAGCCGCAAGCACGTGGTCGCCAGCTCCCGTGGCTCCGGCACCGGGCCTGCTGGGAAAGATCCGGAGCGCTGTGGGGGCCCAGCAGGGAGGCGGCCAGACCACCTGCGGCCTTGCCCGCCGCCCTGCCCTCAGGGCCATTTGGAGAAGCTGCCCCTTGAGAACTCGAGGGGTCCCCCTGAAAACTGCCTCTTGGCCTCTCCCGCGACCTTGAGAGGGGAGGCCCGGACCCTCAGGAGACCACCCCCCCCCAACCTCACGCCCCTGAGGCTCCTGAGGGGGCTGTGGTCCTCCACACTTTTGATGGCGTGCCCGGTGCTCAGGGCTGGGCTGTGTCCGCACGCCGGGGACTCAGTCCCACAGAGGACGGCACTGTCCTGGTGTGTCATGGCCACCCTCTGGGCTCGGCTGTCCAGGCCCCACAACAGGGCTCAGCTTGATGCTCTTGGAGCCCTGATGCCCAGGGGAGGTGCCCCAGGAAGGCTGCCCAGCCCACCGAGAGAGCCTCTTACCCTGGTGCTCCTGGAGGGTCTGCACCATTTCCTCCAGGGCCCGTATCTTCCGATCCTGCAGCAGCCAGACAAGGAGGGACAGGAAGACCCGGGGGTTCTCAGAGCGCAAGGGAGCCCCTTCCAGATGGGAAGACCCAAACTTCTTGCCTCTGGGGGGCACTGGGGAATTTAAAGACCCTGCCCCTGCCCCCCTTTGGCACAGCCACTGCTCCTATCCCTCAGATACCCTTGTGGTTCCACTGTGGCGAGGAGAGGCGGGGAGCACCCCCAAGGACCCCCGCGCCAGCAGCCACTGCTACCACCTCGTCCAAGGCTCCTGGCCTTACTCAGCCATACAGAAGACCCTTAGCCTCTGTGCTCAAGGTCACAGGGACCCAGATCAGCTCCAGGCCATACCTGGCCCTTGAACTGGGAGCTTCAGTGGGACAGATGGTTCTAGAACCCACCTGCCCTGGCCTATTGCAGTAGTAAACTCACTGGCCTCCCCAGCCTAGGCCCTTCCACCCCTCAGACCAGACCCTGGCCCTCTCCCCGCCGGGGTCCCACCTTGGACAGCAGCTCATCAGTCTGAGACCTCACTTGCCGCTCCAGATCCCGCATCTTCCTGGTCAAGGTGGCCACCAGCTCCGAGTCATGTAACACGGGGACTGCCAAACAGACAAAGTCCTGGAGCCCAGGCCTAGAGCAGAGGCTGAAGTGTGGGGGTCCAGTGGCAGGGGACAGGGGTCCCCAGAAGCAGAAAGAAGAGTAGTAATAGTAGCTGCCACTTAGATAATAGAGACTGTCCAAAATACTTCGCCTGTATCAGCGCGCGCTGTCCCCACAGAGCGCCTCGGTTTACGGGGACACTGTGGATAGAGGAGCGAGTCAGCACGGAGGACAAGCAAGCACCCAGAGCTGCATGTGGGCTCTCTGAGGACTCCTAGAAGAGTAGTGTCACCTTTTAGAAAGGCAAGAACACTGTTCTAGCGTTGTAACAATCAAATGCAGTGCATGACCCAGATTAGAACCTAGATCAGGAAAAACAATAGCTAGGAGCTAATTTTGGAACACAGGAAATCTGAGCGCAGAAGAGGGGCCAGAGAGCATCGCCGAGTCATCCGCATTCTTGGGTGCCATCCCTATACCGGGGGCATGTGCTCCCTTATTCGGAGGAGACGCTCACTGAAGCATTCAGAGGTGAAATGCCATGATAT
Organism: Zalophus californianus; assembly: GCF_009762305.2. NCBI lineage: Eukaryota > Metazoa > Chordata > Mammalia > Carnivora > Otariidae > Zalophus > Zalophus californianus. The sequence goes on from NC_045598.1 coordinate 19,606,314, forward strand.
CTGAAATTGACTTATAAATGGTTCATCAAAAATATATATATATTTACATTCATACATAGGTGTATGTGGATAGAGAGAAAGCAAATTAGTGGCAAAATGTCGCTCATGGTTGCATCTAGATTGGCAGACATAGGGGTGTTCACTATACGATTATTTTAATTTCTTTATAGGTTAGAAATTCTTCAAAATAAAAAGTTGGGGAAAAGAAACCAAGAGAGGCACAGAGGGAGGAACGGGCCCTCTCCTTCCCCTGCAGGCTGCCCCGTGCGTGAAGCAGCATCTGCACTGGTCTCCACGCAGCCATGTGGGCCGACATGCAAAGGATGGCTCAGTGGAAAGATGGAGAAACCTGAACTTTTTTTTTTTAAAGATTTTATTTATTTATTTGAGAGAGCGAGAGAGAGAGTGAGCACAGTGGGGGGCAGGGGCAGTGGGAGAGGGACAAGCAGACTCCCTGCTGAGCCCGACTTGGGGCTCGATCCCAGGACTCTGAGATCATGACCTGAACCAAAGGCACACGCTTAACTGACTGAGCCCCGAAACCTGGACTTTCGATGATGTCTTTGAGTGGACGGATTAACAACCCTGGAGCTGCCTCCTGGACTTTGTGCTATGCGGGACAGCAAGTCCTCCTCAATGTTCATCCTAGCTGAGTAAGGGTTTTCTCTGCCTTGTAGTCAAAGCTCTGTAACGGCTATACAGACATCTGGACCCGGTCTGTGCATAAAGCGTGGATGAGCTCACTGAGGCGGGTGGGGTGGGGGGGAGAACCCAGGGGAGGAGCATCACACTGAGAAGCTGGGAGGAAAAGAAGGAGCGATCAAAGAGAGGAAAGAGCCTGGGAGGCAGGAAGAAATCCGAGAGAGCAGTGTCGTGGTGGCCACGAGCCCAGGGCACTCTGAGAAGGAGGGAACGGTGACCCGTGTGGAATGCTGCTGTGCAGAGAAGGGAGACAGGACAGGCAAGTCCTTGTTTGTGACCTCGGTGGGGACAGACACTGGCTGAGAGTGGGTGAGGGGCAGACGCCAGGGAAGAGGCAGAGAGCGCATGGGATGGCTCCTTAAGGGGAGGAGCTAGTTACTGGGGTTGCTAACGAAAGTGTCCCCAGCTGCACTGCAGGAGATCCTGACTGTGTGCCTCAGTGGCTGTGGGGTCAGTCTCTTCTGGTCTCCTTTTCCCACCTCAATTCCCTGTCCTATCACGCGGAGAGGCGTTGGGTGGAGGAATGCCTCCCACCTCACAGACGAGGAAATGGGACGCAGAGAGACAGAATGTTGCTTACCCAAGGTTATCACAGCTAGGGAAAACTTCTAGGCTCATCCCCAGCTCCTCCGGGCTTGCAGAGGACTCTGACCCTACCTGCCCACGTCTCCCCGGTGCCCAGGCCCGTTCCACCCTCCCTCCTCTGGGAAGCTGCCGGGTGAGCCCCATCTGGGCACCTCTGATATCGGGGTCACCACAGCCCTTTGGGGACAGTGCAGGCCAGGCAAGGAGGGCTGTCTGGGGGCCGGGGGCTCACCCATAGCAGGCAAGGGTCGGTCCATGCCTCTCTGGGCCTCGCCCCCTCTCTGAGACCCTCTCCTGCTCCTGGGGACCCAGACCCCTTTAGGCCTCTGTTCTCACCTTGTCTACTCACAGGGGCACCTACACTGCCATAGCAGGAAGGGACAGAGATCCTCTCTTCTGAGCCAAGTCCGTTATTCAGCACGTCCGCCTCGTCTTCTGCAGACAGGGATCCCCAGGTCACTGTTCGGGGGCTGAGGCCCAGAGGAAACTGGGACCCTGGGTTCTGGCCCGGATGAAGCAGCCTATACTCTGTACCCCCACGTGTATACAGATAGAACAAGTGGGATGTCAGGGAGCAACGATCCAACCAGAGCAGGCTTTCTTGCAATTCTCCCAGCCTGGCTTCCGGGAGGACCTGAGTAGCCGATGCCAGCCCCACGGTGGCAGCAAGAATGGGGTTGGGATGGCAAGGTCTGAGCCTGCAGGAGGCGGGGCCTCCAAGCGAGGATGGGGCTTCTGGGGGAAAAGGCGGTAATGGGCTGGAGGAGGCTGTCAGGGGAAGGAGAGCTGGGGTCTGACGCCCATGGCTTCTTGGCACCCACCGGCCAAGCCCACAGTGAGTGGTGGGCTTCCCACGTTAGCACTGACATCTCTGCTAAGGGCGCGGGGCCTCTGAATCAGGGAGCTGCCACAAGTCCTGTCCTCAGGGAGGCGTGGGCAGCTGCAGGCGGGCCAGCTGTTCTGAAAGAGGCCACCAGCCTGCTCCTTCTCTCCATCAGCACGACCCTGGGGACACCCCGCAGGTGCGAGGTGAGGGGGACAGAGGCCAGAACCTGCACTTACCATCTCCGTAGATTTTTATCCCTCGCCTGCTGGGAACCCGGGCAGGAAGGAAAAGGAAGACAGACAAGTTAGGACCCTCTGGAATGTCATCAGGGGAGCGGCTCTGGCACTAGGTGCCCAGCCAAGCCTAAACGAGATGGAGGCTGGGCCTCTGCCTCCCGAGGCTATCTCCTCCCCGAAACCCATCCTTGGCACTGGGGCGAGCCAAGGGACAGGCTTCAGGGTGTCCCCTCATCCCAGCGGAGAAGGGCGGGGAAGGGGTGAAGGGCAGAGGTTTGGGCAGAAGACAAGAGCTCCCGAGCCCAGGAGCCCAGCCCCAGCTCTGCTTTGAAATGGCTGTGGGACCCCAGGCCTGTCGCAAAGCTGCCCTAGATCTCCCTGGCCTTCAAATGACTCAAAGCGGTGTTCAGAAGAGCAAGGAGAGAGGTAAAAAAATGCTTCAAAAGGATGAAAGCGCGAAACAGATGTAAAAGGATTCCCTTTACTGAAGGCCCAGCACGTGGCGCCGGCCCATCGGTGTTGGCAAATGGACACCCGAACAGTGCGTACCCAGGGGCTGCGCCGCTCCCACCCAGCACACCCCCTGGCACAGGGCACAAGCCCGTGTTCGCTCGGACATGCTGTGGAGCCTCTCTGTCTGAAGAATTTATACAGAGAAAGATACGGTGGTCAGGAAGGCTATGTGACTCCTCAATTTTTCCCTGAGACACTAGGAGCCATTCTCCTAGTCCACAGGGGCCAAGAGGAGGCAGGGGCGTGAACACAAAGACCCCCCACCGCCACCACCCCCCCCCCTCCCGGAGGTGGGTTCCTTACCCTGGATTCACAGGCTCTGACTGCAGGGGGACTCTTCGGGTCTTGCCAAGGGAGGCCAAAGGGGAGCTCATAGTTCTACTTCTAGACTCTAGCTGTCAGGAACTCCCTAAGAAGAAAGAAGGAAGTCAGTCCTTGCAGGCTGAGAGGGGACCCAGGGCTTCAGGACCAGGGAAACATCTTCTTCCCTGGTTTCTTTTCCTAGGAAGGAGGACTGTCCAGGGAGCAGCACCCCTCAATTCTTCCCACCGCCCCTGTAGAGGTTTCTGGAGGCAGCTTGGCCTCAGGATCCCTGTGCCTGATGTCGGCCTGATCCTCTGGATATCCTGCTCTCTGCTCTGATCCTGGAGGCCCCTGGCCTGGCTGGGCAAGGGCGATGGGTGTGTGTGTGTGGGGGGAACAGAGGTGGGCCAGGAGCCCAGGATTTTCCCAACTTAGAGCCAGGACACAAGACTACCTAGAAGGCCTGGGGCTTTTATCCATCCTTCACGGAGCTGGTTGACACAAAGCTCAAGTGTCCCGTCCCCTCCTACAAGAACCCAGCTGTCACTCTGACTCTCAGAGCCACAGAGGGGCAACCAAGGGAAGCATGCGACCAAGGCACAGTCCGTGTGGAAGGGTCAAGAGCCCAGGCTCTGCACAGGCTCTGCCGTCCACCAGGCTAACCTGTGCCTGGGTTTCCTTTGATATAAAGTAGGGATGGTGATAGTACCAGACAGGTAGGGTTATCAAGCGGATTCAGAGATAACATACATAAAGCACATAGCTCAGTGTCACGCTGAAAGGAAGCACTTAAAAATGTGAACTGTGTGGGACATGTGCGTGGCTCGGTCAGTTGGGCATCTGCCTTCAGCTCGGGTCATGATCCCAGGGTCCTGGGATCAAGTCCCGCATCGGGCTCCCTGCTCAGGGCGGAGTCTGCTTCTCCCTCTGTCTGCCACTCCCCATGCTTGTGCTCTCTCTCTCTGACAAATAAATAAATAAAATCTTTAAAAAAAAAAAAGTGAATTGTGGGGGCACCTGGCTGGCTCAATCCGGTGGAGCCTCCAACTCTTGATCTCAGGGTTGTGAGTGTGAGCCCCACGTTGGGTGTAGAGATTACTTAAAAATAAAAAATATATATATTAAATAAACTCTTAGAAGAATTTTTTTTAATGTGGCTGTTGTGGCTTTTGTTACTATACACCGAGGACACTCATACATGTTCGTTCCCTTCCTTCTCTCTTCCTTCTGGAAAGATGAAGGTACATCAGGGATGGAATGAAAGGCCACTACTCTATTCAGTGAATTAAGTATATTATGTGGCTAATACCTAGAAACCCTAGAACCAAAAGACCCCCATCAGGGCCTGAATCAAGTTTTTTGTGGACAAATCCAACGCAGCTGCCCTTTGAAAATGCACGGCATGGCCTCCCCCTGCCCCTGAAGCTGCCCAGCAAGGGGAGCTGTGCCACCTGGAGGCAGCTTCTCTGTCTTCATTCAGAGTTTGGGACTCATGCCCCAGGCCTAGCGTGTCCTCACCCCCACCATCGGCCTTCCCGATCTGCCCCTAGTCTGCCCCTGTCCCTGCTGTCTTGTCCAGGCATCCTCATGGTTTGTGTGGCCAAGTGTGACAGCCCCTCCTGGTTCCCTGCACCAGTCTCCAGCCTGGGGACTTCGAAGTTCCCTGAGGGATCTTCGGAAACATAAAGCTAACATGTCACTTCCTTGCTAAAAGCTCCCAATGGCTCCTTCTCGCCCAGAGAAAAGAAATTCAAATTTCCATAACAGAGATGATCAGGTCCCTGCCTGCGTCTCCTGACCTCACTCCCCCATCTCCATCCCCCCCCCCAACTTGAGCCAGATCTGCCTCAAATGCACAGGCCTTGGCACACGTGGCTCTCCTGGCCTGGAACCCCTTCCTGGAATGGCATCCCCGCTCCTACCCGCACCCTTCCTTTGGTTGGGCGAACTCCTCTTTTTTTTGTTTTTGTCTGTTCTTTAGTTATATTTTAAGTTTTTATTTTTAAATTATTATAGATTCGCAGGAAATTAGGAAAATAGTACAGAGGGGATTTGTGTGCCCTTCACCCAGTTGCTCCCAACAATGACACTACATTTGTGTATCCTTTTATGCTTTGTCACCCACATGGACATTCCAGGTAACTGCAGTCAAGGTAAAGAACTACTCCACCACAGAGATTCCCTCATCCTGAGGATCGCCCTCATGCCAACCCTTTCTGGTCACACCCATACCATCCCCCACCCCTGGCAACCACTACTGTTTACTTACTTCAAGAATGTGACATAAATGGAAACACACAGTATTGACCTTTTAAAAAAAACAGCTTTATTGAGATCTAATTCACATACTTAACCCTTTTAAAGAGGACAATTCAGTGGTTTTGAGTATATTCACAGAGTTGTGAAACCATCACCACAATCAATCTCCAAATTCTTATCACCATAACGACCCCTCAGAAGAAACTAGTTTAAAAAAACACAGAGGTTAACAAGTGTTGGTGAGGAGGTGGGGAAATCGGAACCTTAGCTGGAATGGAAAACAGCGCGGCAGCGGTGGAAAACCGTCTGGCAGTTCCTCAAAAGGTTACTTTATGGCTCAGCAATTCTGCTCCTGGGTACCTACCCAGAAGAAATGAAAACTTATGTCCACACAAAAACTCGTCTACATGTTCACAGCAGCATTATTCATAATATGAAATAACTCAAATGTCCATCAGCCAACGGACAGATAAAGAAGTCTGGTATATCCTTACCAAGGTGGAGTAGTATGTGGCAATAAAAAGAAATGGAAGTCAGGTCACCACATGAATGGGCCTCGAAAACATTATGCTAAGGGAAAGTCACAAAACACCACGTATTGTTATGACCCCATTGATATAAAATGTCAGAATGGACAAATCTAGAGACAGAAAATAGATTAGTGGTTGCCTAGGGCTGGAGGCTGTTGGGAGGTAAATGGGGGTAGTTGCTAAAGGGTACAGAGTTTCTTTTTAGACAGATGAAAATGTGTAAATTGATTGTGGTGATGGTTGCACAACTTTCATGAATATCCTAAAAACTGTTGAAATTTATATTTCAAAGGGCTGAAGTGAATAGTATGGGAATTCTATCTCAACAAAGCTATCACAGGAAAAAAAAAAAAAGGGACCTGGTCCCCAAACCAAACCCAACACCTTCCCTCAAATTAAGTTCCTCCCACTTCCCCCTTCGTTAGCGGACCCCATCATCCAACCACAACATTTTCCTCTCCTTCCTCCTCTCTTAAACCCATCTATCGCCAGACTTTGCAGGTTAGACTCTGCAGTGTCTCCCATACACTTCCTTCCATGCCCACTTTGGTCATCCTCGTGGGGCTCTCCCTGCCCTTCCTTGGGGCTGTCACGATGGCCGCCAAGTGGCTTCCCGGTTTCTAGTCTCACTTCAGGCCAATCCAACACAGTCTCCAGATTAACTTTCCCATGGATGATAAGAGACCCCTGGGGGTGATGACTGCATCTCCCTATCAGTCTGGGGACTCCTGAGCGCGGCACTGTCTCCTCCTCCCTCAGACCCGGGCGGCGGGGGGGGGGGGGCGCTGAGGATAGAGCCACGTCTACTCCCCTCACATGGGGGCTTCCAGGGGCCAACTATTGACTCCCCCTCAGGCTGGAGACTCATAAAGGTTAGACTGTCTTCCCTTCAGGCCGGGGCTTTGCGAGGAAAGCTGGGTCCCATGCCCCTCCATCTTTAGAACCCAAGTCAGGGCTGTGCTTGACTGATTCATCCTCCGGCACACCTACTCGGTCTATTCGCACAACCCACGCCGGGCCCCAGTGCTCTCCAGCGCCGACAAGGCCCGGCCGGCTGCACGCCTTCAAGCCCTCAATCTCCAGCTGGAAGCGCTCACGACGCGACCTCAGTCACGACCTAACCCCTCCCTGGGAACCGCGTCGCCTCCTCCGGCCTCCTCGCGTAGCCACAGTAGACTGGGGGCCCGAAGCCGCTCCCAGGACGCGGAAGCCTGCTGGGCCACCCCGGCCGCGGGGCTCGCGGGTCCTCGGGCTCTCGGGGCGAGGGCCCCAGCCTGCGTGCGGGACTCCGGGGCCGCAAAGGTTTGAGCCGGGACTCACCACGCACGGCCACGGAGCCGTCCCGCGGCGCCGCCATCTTGTTGTCACGCGGTTTCCCGGGCGACCAGGACCCGTGCGCTTCTCAAGGGTCCCAGCAGGGAACCACCGCCCGTGCTCGAATTCTATTGGCCCACGAATCTAAACTCTTCGCGGGATACGGCAAATCCCAGAATCCACCGCCGTGAACGCCTTCGGAGCCTAGGGAAATGGAGGGTTCGTTTATAGCCCCCAGTCTCCACCCCGAGAAAGGAAAGAACCTGGAGTTAGATTCATGAAGGCTCTGAAACCTTAATGTGTAATCCGACAGTGCAGCCGTTTTTGCAAAATTGATTTGGGGGGAGATTATACCTCTGAGTCTCTTGTTTCCCCATCTGATCAGTACAGTACATCACATCTCGGGGGGCTTTTTTTGAATATGAATTGAAATGATGCAAGCACTTAATAAGTGTTTCCTAAATCCGAATTTCTCTGCTCACTTCTTGACCAGATGGCGCCTTACAGGGATGCTCCAATCCTAATTCCTTTGTGTAAAAGTTCAGGTGAGACTCCCTTTGCCTTTTTTTTTTTTTTTTAAGATTTTTATTTATTTGAAAGAGACACAGCGAGAGAGGAAACACAAGCAGGGGGAGTGAGAGAGGGAGAAGCAGGCTTCCCGCTGAGCAGGGAGCCCGATGTGGGGCTCGATCCCAGGACTCTGGGATCATGACCTGAGCCCAAGGCAAACGCTTAACGACTGAGCCACCCAAGTGCCCCTCACTTTGCTTTTTGAAAAGACATTGACTTTGAGTGAGATATTTCCCCTCCCCAGCCTCATCTAAAAAAGTAAGATGTTAGGTTAGATCAACTAGAGGCAGTTTAATTAAGAGTATGGACTTTGGCCTCGGGAGTCCTGGCGCCTGACTTGTGTGTCCTTGAGCAAGCAAACCTTAGTTTCTTCATCCATACAATGGGTATAATACCCACCCCGCATGGTTGCCCTGAGGATTAAATGAAATAATTTTTCACAGTACCTAGCAAACACCCATACAGAGTAAGTTTTTTTTTTTTAACAGATTTTATTTATTTATTTGAGAAAGAGAGAATGAGAGAGAGAGGGAGGGAGAGAGCATGAGAGGGGGGAGGGTCAGGGAGAAGCAGACTCCCTGCTCAGCGGGGAGCCTGATGTGGGACTCGATCCCGGGACTCCAGGAAAACGACCTGAGCCGAAGGCAGTTGCTTAACCAACTGAGCCACCCAGACGCCCCCCAGAGCAAGTTTTCAAAAACATTTCCGGCTTTTAACTCTCTTTATCATTATCTCAAAACCTTTCAGCGGTGACGATCTAAAAATAGATGACTTCTCAGGCACCAACTTCCTTACACCTGGGCTCAACCACCAAAACTCTTGCATATCTCAGACTGCACTTTGTAATATAACCATTTGACTTTCTAATCTACTGCCGTCAGGGGAGGGCCAGCTCCTTGAGGCATTCCTTACACACCATTTGGAAGCTGAAGGGAGCTACGAATTAATGAGTGCCTTCCAAGTGCCAGATGCCAACATTATGAGGTTTACAGATGAGAAAACAAGCTCAGAGAGGTGAAGAGATTTGCTCAGGACTACGCAGGTAATCAGTAAAAGTGGATTCAACCCCAGAACTCTGCCTCCAGAATCTGTGCTCTTTCTAGAAGTTCCCACTTTGGCGAAACAGGCAAGCAAAGATAGGCCAAGGGGCAGGTGGTACAGGCCCACTGCCGAAGGGAGGGGTTCAGGTGGAAAGTGTGACTGGAAGTGAGAGGTGGGAGAGCCCTCTTGCCACTGAGCTTCTCCCTGAGGCTTTCTGGGGCTTGAGATACATGAGTTGAGAAACCTTTAGGTTATGCTGGGCCAAGTGTTTTGGGGGGGTTGGAGCCACGGTCAGCAACTTTATATTGTCACCTTGTTTATATTCATTCTGCTCTTGAAGGTAAGCAAGGATCAACAGCGTGCGAGGTGGGGGCAGGGGGTGGTCTGGCCTCATGAGCCCTGCTGTGGTCTGCCTACTGCCTCCCTCCTCAGCAAGACTGGGGAGCATGGATTGGCATTTACCCGGGCATCAGGGTTTACCACATACCTCCCTCCTACCCAGGACCTGAAGCACAGCCTAAGATCCTGGAGAAGCAGACACTCAACAAACACCTAGTTCATGTGAGAGAGGTGGGAGCCCTCTACCCTGGTAGGCCATTTTATTAGTTTTTTAAAAAAACATTTATTGGGAGAAGTCAGAGCCTTATTATAAAACAAGTATACATTTTCACATAGAAACTTGGAAAATAATTATAGCCATCATTTATCGAGGATATATTATGGGTCAGCATAACTTACCAAGTCTATAAAGCTGGGATCTGTCACTTGTAGCTGGCTGTTCTTTTTTTTTTTTTAAGTGGAATTATTTATTATTCTAACCAAAGTATAAAGTATGGAAAATTAGTGTATCTGAGTCATCCAAAGAGTAGAGAAAGTTTTAAACTAGCAGATTTCAGTTTTTAGCACCTTTGAAAAGAAACAGAGTTAAGACGGGTGGCGGCACAGGCCTGAGCACCTAGGGTGACCGTCCTTGGACGTGGCTGTGCTGTTCCCAGAACAGGGCAGTCACCTGGCCGTCGTCAACGTCGTGGCTGCCACGACAAACGCTTGAAGAGAAGGAGAAGGGTGTTCGCTGGACCCCCACTGGCCGCTGGGAGAGGAGGATCGCGCAGACGCAGGAGGCTCAGATGGACAGCCCGAAGGCGCTGACGAGGCAGTACATGGTCTTGTTCTCCCACCGCACGGTGCAGCAGCCATCAGTAGAGCTGTCCGTGTGTAGAAGCAGGAACTGGCCGTGTGTAAGCCCGCTCCGTTCTTCTGCATAATCACACAGGTCACGATGTATTTAAATGGCTTTCCCAGCTTGGTGAGTTGGCTTAAAGTTTGTTCTACGACGTTTGTGGTCCACTGATTTGACTTTGCTGTGCTGATAGGCATTGCCGCGGATCGCGCTCTCCATAGCCTCTTTTACAATGTCGCTCACTTCATCAACAACAAAAGCAGCCTCCTCGCCAGCCTGGTAGTCTTCCATCTTCCCTCCTGCGCGTCGCCTCCCCGTAGCTGGCTGTTCTTGCTCAAGCTACTTCACTAGCCTCAGTTTCCCTATCTATAAAATAGAGATACTAATAGAACCCACCTCATAGGATTATTTTTTTAAAGATTTTATTTATTTATTTGAGAGAGAGAATGGGAGAGAACATGAGCAGGGGGGAGGGGCAGAGGGAGAGGGACAAGCAGGCTTCCTGTACAGAGGGGAGCCCAACGCAGGGCTCGATCCCAGGACCCTGGGATCATGACCTGAGCCAAAGGCTTAACCGACTGAGCCACCCAGGCACCCCTTACCTCATAGGATTATTGTGCAAATTAAATCTCATAACATTGTCACATTATTTATTTTAAAAAGGTGTTTTCCAGAAACAAAGTTATGGAAACAAAACTAGATTCTAAGCTCACCTAATAGTTATTTTTCTTAGATTTCACTATCCCTCATCTTGGGTGGTGCTGGAAATCTTTGCAAGGTCTCTAGGCTCACATGGGACTTGAGTGTTGGGAGGACATTAGAGGCCACTCTGTCTAGCTTCCAAGAATTCCTTCTGGACATCTGGGGTGGGGGACACTCGACTCTGGACTGGGAGGAGGGAAGTCCTGACCAAGGCTCTCTCTGGGCCTGTTTACCCACATGCAAGATGAGGAAGTAGACCCCAGACCTGGCATTAGCTGATTCTGGAAGTCTCTATTCTTGGGAATGGACAGAGTCCTCTGCTTTTAGGCCATTTCCTGAAAGACCCTTATCAATTATGACCCCTTTGGGGTTAAAGAGTTTATTGGGTCCCAGCAGCTGAGGAGGGAAAGGTAAATAATAAAGGAGAGAGAAGTCCTTGAAGTCCATACATTCCTTTCAGAATAAAACCCTGGCCATCTCTCCCATCTTCCCCTCTTCCCACCCATATCAAGGCTGATTTATGCATTTTTATGCCCCACCATCTCTAGTTTGACTGGCATTTAGGGCCTTCAGAAGGATGCCCTCCATCCTTCTCAGTGTTCCAGAAACTATCATGCTCTCTCCTATGTTCAGGCCTCTCCTTCCAGTGAGAACATCCACCTTTGCCTTTTTCCCCTGGGAAAATCCCCCTTAATCCTTCAAGGACTGGCTCAAGTGTTCCTTCCTCCATGAATACGCCCACTCCTCCCAAGCAGAATTACACTCTGCGTTCTAATGGTCCTGCTGCCATTATGGCATTTCTTCTTCAGTTTTGTGATTATTACAGTATACGTCTTCCTCTTAGACTATGAACTAAAGTGAAGAGACCCTCACTCATTCATCTTGCCTGATACACAGTAGGCGTCAATAAATTGCCTGAAATGGATGGATGGGTAGATGGGCAGATGGATGGACGGGTGGAGGAAGATTTACCTTAAGGTGCTCTGTGGTACTGTTAGATCACAGCCCTCTCTTAGTGGGGATGAAAGATGCAGGGCAGACCATATTGTAATATGTGCAGCAACCCCCTTCCCTTCCCTCCCAGGGCTTAGACCCCAGTGATAGGTAATTGAGGGCTCCTCCTGCTTCTCTCCTGAAGCAACACCCCTCCAGGGGCCTCAAGACTCCTGCCCCCTCCCTCCCCACTTCCTGGCTTTCTCTCACCAGTTTTCACTCTCAGTTCTTTTTTCTTTCTTTCCTTTTAGCCGGGGATGGAGGCCCCTAAGTGCCCACCCAGGTTTTTCTAAAGCTTGCAACAGGAGGCTTAAAACCATAGAAGGGAAGTAGAGGGGTTTTCTTTTACTACCTGGCATGCGAATGAGGCACAAAATAGACAAAGGAAGGGTGAGTGGGTGAGGCTAGAGCTGGGCTTCAGGGACAACCACTGGATCCTCGAAGAGGGAGAGGGGCAGGGAATCAGTGACTTCTAGGGCAGCCGCAGAGGTTACATACATAGCTGTGGCTTCAGATAGACCTGTGTTCAAGTTCAAATGAGGCTGGCTCCACCATTTACTCCCTTGGACAGGTCACTTAATATCTAAGCCTCAGTTTCTTCATCAGGAAAATGGAGATAATTAGAAAGTCTATCGCAGAGCCCCACTGAGAGAATAAAGTGAGAGAATGTATAAAGAATAGAGCACCATCTAAGCAGCTTTGTGATTTATCTCATCCTCCACCCCTCCCTGGGACTTCATGGCCATCCCCACTCCAAATCCCTTCTGCTACAGTTTAGTCACCGGCTTGTCTCTCCCCTAGCCCTCCTCCCATCCATCCTAGATTGATACTGTGAAAATTAATAAAGGGAAACCTCACTAAAATGTAGTCAGGAGGCCCAGAAGGGGAGCTCTCATGCCATATCACTCAAGGCCAATTACAGGAAGAATTGTCAATTGCGGACCCCAAGAAAATTAGTGTCCACAGGAAAGAATCATCAATTACAGGCCCTAACAGGAAGAGGGGTATATTGCATTTCCTACAAGAAAACAACTACTCCAACAACTCAGCCAATGAGAAACTGTCACCACCTTGAACTCATGCTTTTCTTCATTGGACTTTTGTTCAAAACAACTCCTCCCAACTTTTTCCTTCTTCTCCATAAAATAATGTTTCTCTCCTTTGTTGGACTAGCCTATGGTATTTGCTGTAAGTTGTTTGTCCTAAAGTGTAATTCTCTACTTATGCCCAAATAAACCCATTTTTGCTGGTAAAATAACTGACAGTTTTATTTTCAAGGTTAACATCACCTGGTGTCAGAAGTGGGATCCAGAGACGACCCTATCCCCTCCCCACTGCCCAACAACTCCAAGGCTGGTGAGCGAGCAGGTGCCAGTACCCACCGTGACCACTGAGCTCGCTGCTTTCTTACTGACACTGGAGCTTGAAGGTGAGTCTCTGCTGGAATTTGAGCTCCACTCTCATTGTGTTTTGTGCTCTCCAGGCTTTATTCAAGATCTGTTTTAAGGATTTGTCCTTTCTGAGAGTACTTGTCTGGCTTTTGGTTTGAATGCTTTGGGGAACTGGGCTATTCCTATTGGAACTATGCTGTTTAGGATTTTTTTCTCCCCCCTCTAGAAAAGCCTGTAAGAACTGGGATCCCAGTAATCAAAATGCTTTGAGAGTGCATCCCCCCTTTCTGGCACCCCAGCTGGTTTTATGTTTAAAAATTTCAGTCCCTTTTCATGTGCATTTCTAACTAAATGGATCACTTAATCAAAAGTAATTTGGAACACAAATGCTCATTATGGGGAGCTTTCAATCACCCCAAACTTACTTTTCTCAAAACTGAATTGAACAGCTATGGTTCTGAAATTGTCAAAATGACATGAAATGCCTCTTTTGCTGTTTTAAAGCTTCCAAATGTTGTCAGGAATCTAAAATTGCCTCTCTACAAAGCACAATTTCTGGACTGAGGGAAACAAACAACTAAAGATAAAAGGGCTTATGAGTCCTCTCTTTTTCCCTCCCCCGTTTCCTTTGTTTCCAAACACACAGTCCCTTTAAAGTTAAGTCTTCTGAGGATTCAGACAACCCCCAATGTCTTCTGTTCCCTGGATGAAGGCCAAATTGTGAGCCATAGTTAAAGGGTTTCTTATGAAACTGACTGAGGACCCTCATACGTTTGCTGAAGAACTAATAGCTATTCAAACTTACCAACCTGGTTTCTCAGATTTATATCAGTTAGTTTGTTGCTGAGGACCAGACCAAACCTTGGCTAAAACTTGCCTGATGGGCATATCATGAACAGGATTTAAAAAAAACAAGCCCCTAACTTATGGCTAGAATACTTGCTGAAAACCTCCACTGAGCAATGGTGATAGCTTTCCCCAAGCCTCTTAATTGGGACAAAATTCAGGCTTGCACACAAAAGTCTGATGAACCTGTTCATGACGATCGTAATCAACTTCACATTGTTTTCAAAGAAAACTCTGGTCTTCCTTTAGATGCTGGATCCTCTCAGGGAGACTTTCTTTATTAATGGGCTGAACCAGGATCTTTCTCTTTCAGTTAAAAGGACCAGGATGGAATGGGAAACTGTCCACTCCAGATTTAGTTAATTTGGCAAACCAGGTCACTTGCACCCTGGATGAGTCACCTAAAAGAAAGACTGCTAAAATTAATTTTCCACTCTGGCAAATCAGACCCCTAAACAAGACCAAAAAATGTCCCAGTTTCAGCTATTATTGCAAAGGGCCAGGACATTGGAGAAAAGATGGTTACAAACTCAAGTGCCCCCCGGCATCTTTAGCCCCCTAGCCAGCCTTTCCAATGTCCTCCCAATTCCCACTGTCGGGGCTCTGAGGAACTACAGAGGCTCTTCCCAGTCCTTCCTCTATCAGCTCAGAGTAACCACTCTCTAGAATGAGAGTGAATCTCTGTCCTTACAGAGATACCAGCCCTACACTATCAGTGCTCAGCCCCACTGCAATAAAAGAGCACCTGCCTTGGGGCACTAAAACAGTTTGCTCACTTTGGCGGCACATACACTAGAACTGGAATGATAGAAAGATTAGTCTGTCCCCTGCGCAAGGAGTACTAAACAGCTCAAATGGAGGGGTCTCTAGTAAACCTCAACAAGTTCCTCTGTACCTATTCTCTTTCATTTTGCCTCTTTGAGAGACACACCTTTTTCTCTGAAGTTCTTCTGTCTCTATTCATTTATTAGGCCAAGATTTCTATTTTATTTTTAAGATTTTATTTATTTATTTATTTGAGAGAGAGAGAGAGAGGGCACAAGTGTGGGGAGGAGCAGAGGTACAGGAACAAGCAGACTTGCTCTGCCCAATGCAGGGCTTGATTCTATGACCCTGAGACCAGGACCTGAGCCAAAATCAAGACACTCAACGGACTGAGGCACCCAGGCACCCCATCAGGCCAAGATTTCTTTTTTTTTTTTTTAAGATTTTGTTTATTTATTTGAGAGAGAGAATGAGAGATAGAGAGCACGAGAGGGAAGAGGGTCAGAGGGAGAGGCAGACTCCCTGCTGAGCAGGGAGCCCGATGTGGGACTCGATCCCGGGACTCCAGGATCATGACCTGAGCCAAAGGCAGTCGCTTAACCAACTGAGCCACCCAGGCGCCCAGGCCAAGATTTCTTGAGAGAACTACCATGCCAGAATTTCCTTCTCCCAAAAGGGGGAAATAATTCTAGAATTTGACGGTAGCCATCAAAATAGCTAAGCAAGTGAATTAATGAGTTTTGACTTTTTAAATTTGCTCTACTTCTAATGGCACGATAGCTGAATCTGGGGACAATGATCATTAGTCCCTGTTGGATCAGGTACCACCCTTCTTATGGGCAAAATCTTCAACTGATATTGGCAGAATCCATAGAGCCTACCTCCCCTGCCCCACCTATCCAAAATACAATCTGTTGGCACTGCTCCCAGACACTTTGAATGGCCCAATGGACCTTTGAGTTTTGACACTTGCCCTGTCTCGTCAATATAAATATGTTTTAGTCGTGATTTGTGTGGGGTGTTTTTTGTTTTGTGTGTGTGTTTGTGTGTGTGTGTGTGTGTGTGTCTGTGTGTGGTTTTTTTAAAGATTTTACTTATTTATTTGACAGAGAGAGACACAGCGAGAGAGGGAACACAAGCAGGGGGAGTGGGAGAGGGAGAAGCAGGCCTCCCGCTGAGCAGGGAGCCCGATGCGGGGCTCGATCCCAGGACCCTGGGATCATGACCTGAGCCAAAGGCAAATGCTTAATGACTGAGCCACCCAGGTGCCCCCATGGTTTGTGTGTTTTCTCACTGAATTGAAATCTTCCCTTGTAGACAGGCCATTGCCTCTTCTGTGGCTAAAATTCTGTTAGAAAAGATTATCCCTATCTGGGGAACCCCTCCTGAACATCATAGTGATTGGGGAACCCGTTTTACTGGGCAGGTGCTTTGACAAGTCTGTGCTGTTTGGCCAGTTTTGCAATACTTTCATTGTCCATGCCATCCTAAATCCTCAGGGCTAGTCGAACATGGCACTATTAAAACTCAATTGGCAAATTTGTAGAAACCCTCCAAATACCTTGGCCTGACGCACTGCTATTTTTCCTTCTAAATCTCAGATCCACCCCCTTGGGAACACATAGATTCTCACCCTTTGAGATAGTTACAGTAGGTCCAATGCACTTGTCCCCTGCCTCCTTTGACCCACAATTAATAAAAGAAGTTGTACTTCAATATGGTAAAGGCGTAATTTCTTCCATTAAAAATAACCACGCTGGGTGGTACTGGCACCAAAAAGACACATAGATCAGTGGAACAGAATAGAGAACCCAGAAATGGACCCTCAACTCTATGGTCAACTAATCTTTGACAAAGCAGAAAAGAATATCTTCAACAAATGGTGTTGGGGAAATTGGACAGCCGCAGGCAGAAGAATGAAACTGGACCACTTTCTTACACCATACACAGAAAAAAACTCAAAATGGATGAAAGACCTAAATGTGAGACATGAATCCATCAAAATCCTAGAGGAGAACACAAGCAGCAACCCCTGTGACCTTGGCTGCAGCAACTTCTCTCTAGACACGTCTCCAAAGGCAAGGGAAGCAAGGGCAAAAATGAACTATTGGGACTTCATCAAGCTAAAAAGCTTTTGCACAGGAAAGGAAACAGTTGACAAAACCAAAAGACAACTGACAGAATGGGGAAGATATTTGCAAATGTCTTATCAGATGAAGGGCTAGTATCCAAAATCTATAAAGAACTTAATCAAACTCAACACTCAAAAAACAAATAACCCAGTCAAGAAATGGGCAGAAGACATGAACAGACATTTCTCCAAAGAAGACATATAAATGGCCAATGGAAACATAAAACATTCTCAACATCACTCGGCATCAGGAAAATACAAATCAAAACCACAATGAGATATCACCTCACACCAGTCAGAATGGCGAAGATTAATGACTCAGGAAATGACAGATGTTGGTGAGGATGTGGAGAAAGGGGAACCCTCCTACACTGCTGGTGGGAATGCAAGCTGGGGCAGCCACTCTGGAAAACAGTATGGAGGTTCCTCAAAAAGTTTAAAATAGAGCTATCCTATGACCCAGCAATGGCATTACTAGGTATTTACCCAAAAGATACAAGCGTAGTGATCCAAAGGGGCACCTGCACTCCAATGTTTATAGTAGCAATGTTCACAATAGCCAAACTATGGAAAGCCCAGATGTCCATCAACAAAATGAATGGATAAAGAAGATGTGATATATACATACAATGGAATATTACTCAGGCATCAAAAAAATGAAATCTTACCATTTGCAATGACATGGATGGAACTAGAAGGTATTATGCTAAGTGCAATGAGTCAATTAGGGAAAGCCAGTTATCATATGATTTCACTCATATGAGGAATTTAAGAAAGAAAACAGGATCATAGGGGAAGGGAGGGAAAAATAAAATAAGACAAAATCAGAGAGGGAGACAAACCATAAAAGACTCTTAACTATAGGAAACAAACTGAGGGTTGCTGGAGGGGAGGGGGGTGGGGGGATGGGGTAACTGGGTGATGGGCATTTAGGAGGGCATGTGATGTAATGAGCACTGGGTGTTCTATGCAACTGATCAGCCACTGAACTCTACCTCTAAAACTAATAATATACTATATGTTAACTAATTGAATATAAATTAAATTAAACAAATAATAACCATGCTGGTGCACCTGGGTGTCTCAGTCAGTTAAGTGTCCAACTCTTGATTTTGACTCAGGTCACCATCTCAGGGTTGTGATTGTTAGCCCCAGGTCAGGCTCCATGCTGGGTGTGGAGCCTGCTTAAGATTCTCTCTCGCCCTCTCCCTCTGCCCCTCCCCCCACCTTCTCTAAATAAGCAAACAAATAAATAAAGAAATAGAATAACCATGCTTTGGTAGAGCAATCTTTTCATCTTGCGCTCTTGGGAGATGAAGACCTTAAACACCATACCCTGCAACCTGGAGATTTTGTCTATTGGAAAAGAGACATTCCAGAAAGACTTTTCAACCTCGCGGGAAAGGCCCCTCTCAGGTGTTCCTAGCCAAACTCCCGGGCCTAGACTCTTGGATTCACATGACACAAGTTCGGAAAGCACGAAACCCTGATTGGACCCGCCCACCACCTGGTGACCTGAAAGTCAGGATTTCCCGGAGTCTGAGCCGACTACATCCGACAGTGTTGCCAAGATGTCCAGACTAGGCCTGTTAGAAGGTTCAGGATTCATAAAAGTCTCTCTTTTTCATGTGAACTCTTAACAGACTCTGAATTCTTATCCAAATTCATATTTTCTGAATTTACAGCCTTACCAGCTATATTACTGATAACACATTTCATGTCAAAGAGTCCTTTTGAGATAAGAATACTGTGGGTTTTTGTTTTTTTTAAGATTTTATTTATTTATTTGACAGAGAGAGAGAGACAGCGAGAAAGGGAAGGTGAGCAGGGAGCCCGATGCGGGGCTCGATCCCAGGACCTTGGGAACATGACCTGAGCCGAAGGCAGACGCTTAACCACTGAGCCACCCAGGCGCCCCAAGAATACCGTTTTAAAAACATATTTGAAGTTTTGCTGTTTTGCAAAAATTTAACCAACTATTGCTTCATGGTCATACCTGCACTGTGTCTTCACAAATGCCCTCTGTGAATTCTTTCAAAGGGCCCTTGCGGTATTCACTGTTTTACGTTCATGGCCAAGTTAAGAAGGCACTTCCAGGAGGCATAGGTCATTGGGGGTTTGCCTCCACAGGGGGAACTTTTCTCCCCTATGTTGGAATAAATGCCAATATTTTTCAGTTGGCTACTTTCAGGGCTAGGGTCCTGGTTTGGAACCACAAATTGTATCTTTGGAATTGTCGTATTACTTTTGATTCTGTACTTGTTGCCTGCCAGACCTTTCTAAAATGATATAGCCAAAAAGGAGATGATCTCCGATACTACGTTCTTGATAAATGTGAACTAAAGGTGGGAAGTGCCTGATAGTTCTCCTGCTTCCCCTCCTCCTTCCTCAAATGGGAATTTCCAACCTGTACAATTTCCTTGATTTGGGAAATGACCCCGAGGGAAGGCCCCTTCTGGCACTGGGGGACAAAAGGTCACTGAATTAGGAAAACCGGACTCTTGATCAGGGATGCTTTTGGAGAAAGATCTTGATCACAAGGAGGGAAGTGTGGAAAGAAAAGGAAACCTTACTAAAATGGAGCGGAGAGGCCAGCAGGGGAGCTCTCAGGCCATATCACCCAACCTCAATTACAGAAAGACTTGTCGGTTACAGGCCCCAACAGGAAAAGGGAAGCAGACCACCCCAGCAGCTCAGCCAATGAGAAACCACCACCCTGGACTTGCCGCCTTCTCTCCTTTAGACTTCTGTTCAAAACAACTCCTCCCAGCTTCCTCCTCCTTCTCCGTTAAATAAGGTTTCTCTCCTTTGTTGGGCTAGCCTCTGGGTTTTGGTGTAGCTTGCTGGCCCTGAATTGCAATTCTCTTCTATTCCCGAATAAACCCGTTTTGGATCAAATAACTGTTTCATTGTTAAGATCAGCAATACAAACTACCCATCTGCTATTTTCTGTATCCAAATCACAAAATTCTAGGCCTTAAAATAATCATCCACTCCAGTCTTCTCACTTGAAAGGTGAAACCTGAGGCCTGGAGGGAATGGGCTCACCCAGAAGTTAGGTCTCCGGATTCCTAAAGCTGTGCTCCTTTGATTTCGCAGAAATCTATTAACCCTAAGTTTTCATGGTCCCCAAACGTTCATTCTGAAACTGTGGAGCCAGCTACAACCTTACCTTGAAACCTAAGCCTATCTCAGCCTCTTTTTTAGCTCCTATCCCCTGCTCCAATATTCTTAATTATATTGCATTTAATCCTCTGGCAGCTCTTGGTGTTAAAGATTCCGAGAGGCACAGTTGCTAGCCCAGGTCTCAGGGTGGATAGGTAATTAGACCAAGATTCACTCCCCATTCTGCAAGACGCCCAGCTCAGGGCCCTGCTCACTAGCCCACAGAGGCTCCCTTGGTTTGCCCACCTCCCATCCCGACACTTCCTTCAGTCCCTATCCAGAACCTACCATCTACAGTGGGCCTTAGAACCTAGGGCCTGGTGTCCTCAGTCATGAGGTCTGTAGAAAGGTAGAAGCACCCCACCCCACACCCATAGGCCCTCCTTCTTCCTGCTTCTACCCCGCCTCCCCTGCCTCCTGGTTCAAAAGCAGCCAAGCCAAGAGGCCTGCAGACAAGCCTGCGCTCATCTCTAGAAGCTGCTACCAAGACAGCCACCAAAATTCTCCAAAGATGAAGGGCTCCTTCTTCCTCCTACTCACCATCAGTCTCCTGGTTCTGATGCAGGTAAGAACAGCCCCTTGGAGCACCCTGACACCACCACCCAGGACTCCCCAGACCTGCCTGGTAGGGGAGGGAAGAAATGCAGGCTCCTGGGCATTCAGCCTTCTTCCAGGAGAACAGAGGGTCCCAGCAGGAGAACCCAGGACTCAGGGGGCCTGGTCCCAGCATTCCAGCCCTTCTGGCTGGGCACAGACTGCTTGAGGCTGGGGAGCGTTCGCAGGGTGCCAGGCACAGTGAGGCCCACGGGGGGGTGATGTGGAATAGGAATGACGAGGCTTGGGGAGACAGCTCAGAGCGAGGATGGCATCAATCCCCAGGGAAGCTGGGAAGTGGCCCTGTTGGGAAGGGGCAAGGACAGGTTCAAGGGGAGCCAGATCTGGTCCTGGAGATAGCAGGGAACCACCCCAGGCAGAAAAGCCTGTGTGTTCTGGAATGCAAAGAAGATAGAAATCTCCCACTCCAGAAACAGCTGGAGTCTCAAAATCAACTGCTATTCCAGGAGGCAGCTTGGGAGCATCCCATGTGCCCTAAGGGTGCTAGTCCGCATAGGAGACCAGAGCCATCAAGTTCTAGATCAAGAACAGCTTGATCAGGCATCAAGAACAGCCTGATCACCATCAAAAACAGCTTCGTCTCCATCAGGAGCAGCTTTACTTGTAGACTGGTCAAGCATTGAGAACAGTTTGATCACCATCTGGCGATCTCCTCGGGCAAGAGGTCACACCTTCCCCACCTCCTCGCCCACCCACACTTTGCCAGTTTCTTCTCCCCACCCCTGTCTCACACGACCTCAAGACTGTGATGGGCTCATTTCAGAAGATGAGGAAGCAGGCTCAGAGAGGCTAAGCCCCTAGCCCAGCTAGTCAGGTCAAGGGCTGAGACCACAGTTTCCTGTCTCCCACATGCTAGAGGCGCTGGTGGCTTGGCGGAGATGAGAGGAAGCTTCCATGGGAGGCAGGGGAGGGACCGCCTTTGACCCTGCCTGTGTCAAGGCAGGAAGGTCCTGTCCCCACAGGACCTTGTGGCAGAAGTCGTGGTCACGGGGGACAGAGAACAGAGAACTATTGTATCAGGGTAGGGGCACTAGGTCTCTAAATGACCTGAGCTTCGAAAGCCCCTGAGCTTGCTCCACTTCTCTTGCAGGTAGAAACTGGAGTCCTGGGAAATGGTACCACGGCTGCCACCACCAAGAAACCCAAGAGTGTGTCCCCAGCACTCAGCAACCTGGGCGGTGGCAGTGTCTTTCTCTTCCTGGCCAACACCCTCATCCAGCTCTTCTACCTCAGCTGAGGTGACATGCCTCTGCCCTAGCCCCGGGCCCCATTAGACATCTGCCACCATCACTAGCAAGAGAAGCCCCCCCGCCCCACCACCACCACGTCCCCGGGAGGGGTTGATGCCAGAGATGCCCAGGCTGTGGGAATTGAGAGGCAGTGCCTTGGAGCTATGGAGGGGCAAGCGCCACCCAGCTGGGGATGAATAAAGTTGTCATGTACTTGGAGTGGGGTCCTGTGTGTGGTCACTGCACATCGCTGGGCTCCAAAAGCCTGGTTGGCAGCAGCACCAAGGATCTTCCCTTGCCCCCATCAGCAGGAGAGGTAGCAGCAGAGAGCTCCTACCCTAGCGTTCCCGCCCCAGAATCCCAGGGCGGAGGCCTCTCCCCTCAGGATCACCTTGCAGGGACATGGCCCAGAATCTGCCAGCCTCTTTAGTTGCATGTGCTTCACCCAGCCCTGGGTTTTTGGGAATGACAGTCCCAGAGGGCCCGCACCCCCATCCTGCCCCTGGACATCCCCAGTTGCAGAAACTCAGAGAGTCCCTCACCCTATACCTGGGTGTCTTCAGAATGGCAGACTCAGAGACTCACTCCCTCAGGCTCTTGGGCTCTCAGCCCCACAGGCACTCTCCTGTCCTCACCGGACACTGGACACTGGTCCACCAGGGGTGCTGAGAAGGATGAAGAGGAGGCCGTCCACTTGTACCCCACTGAACCCAGGCTGAGAAGGCAGGAAGGACACACAGCTGCTCTAACCACTTCTAGCCTCCTGGGTCTGCAGTGGGGGTACTGGGAGCTGCAAGGAGGGAAGGGAGCCCCATAGAAGGCCCCAGGGGCCTTGAGCTTCTCTGTCTCTTCCTAGAGGACCTTGACCAAGGGGCTGAGAAGTGCCTGCTAGATCGGGGGATGGAGGGAGCTGTTCCTCTTCTATGTCCTGCCTTTTCTAGGCTGGGTTAAGAACCCAGACTCCCTGTCCTGGCTTCTTTGCCTGAGATGCCAAACCTTTGGGCCTTTAGACCGGGGTTGGGGGAAATTAAGAGGGACGCTGGTGGGCAAGGTCCTTGGGGGTGTGTCTCCCATTCACCTCTCCTGCCTGGCCTGCTGCAACTCCTTCACACTGAACTTCCAAGTCTTCACCCCTCGACTTATCTGCATCCCTAGAACACTTTTCCTCTGCCACCCTCTAGCCTGGCTGACTCCTTCCCCTCCTCCACATCTCAGCTGAGCATCCCTTCCTCCCAGCGGCCTGCCCTGTGCCCCTAAGTGGTTCAGGTTCCTCCTCTGTGCATCCTTCTACTTCCCTTCCTACCCTACCACTGAGTGTATCACCCTACCTGTTGGAATCCTCCACTAGCCTGTGAGTTCTCTGAGGGCAGGTACCAAGGGGGTTGGCTTCTGTTTGTGCCCCACAGCTCAGGGGACCCATTTGGACCTGGCTCAGAGCCGGCTCTTGGAACCCATCATTTGGGGTGACAGCAATAAAAGACCACACTCCTCAGTTCGTCTGGGCCCAGGGCTCCCTCTGGTGGCCGAGGGAGGCCTTACACCTGAGCCCCAGAACCAGAGCTGGGAGGAAAGGAGGGCAAGTATAGGGCAAAGAAGGCAGGGGAACAAATCCTCACCCCATCCCCAAATATCAAGGTGCACAAAGATGAGGGCGCCTCGGAGCATATTAGAAAACAGCTTTATGTTACAACAACAAAAAACCTATAAAAACATTCCATCCCAGGGAAAGCCTCCAGGGCTGGGGAATGGGGCGGTCAGAGCACATGGACGGTCCAGATCTGGGACGCCCGGTCCTTGGCCAGCTCCCACAGCACCGCATGGTCCTGGTCATAGCCCCGGCCGCCTGGGGGAAGGGGTGAGAGATGGGGAGATGGTCAGAGATTGTTGAGGACCCCACTGGCTGCAGCCCCCCCCCCCCAGGTGCCTTCTCCCACATACAGGCCCCCTTACCCTTCACATCTAGGATCCGGCCTTCAAACATCTGGCTGCAGATGTGGCCCGATTCACTGATGCTCCACGTCTGGCGGGGCAGGCGGCTCTCAGCCCACAGCACCGCCTTGGAGCCTGTGCTGGGGGGCCCGATCACCTGCAGGCTCATGGTAGGGGCCACCTGAGGCCCCAGGAGGTCATCAGGGACTCGGCCAAACCCGACACCCTTAACACACACCCAGCTTTGAATCCTGGCTCTCAGGGACTGGGACCCTCGGCAAATCTCTTGATCCTTCTGCGCACTGGAGTCCCTGGGGATGGGAACCTCTGAGTGCTGGCTGATGCAAGCAGTCCATGTGAAAAACCATAAAAGTTCTGGAAAAATAGCTCCTCCAGGAAGCCTCTTGTGACTGACTCCCAAAGCACAAGACTTCGCGTCAGACAAGCTTCCACACACTAACTGCCTGTGTGACTTTCAGCCTGTTACTTAACTTCTCTGTTCTCCAGTTTCCTCACCTATAAAACAGAGAGTAGAGTAAGACCTGCCCCATAGTGCCCTCTGAGAATCATACGAGGCATTCATGTAGAGGGCTTACCACAGCACCTGCCACAGAGCCAGGTTCTCTCTCGTTTCAAGTAAGAAGCAAAGCTCCTTCCGTGGCCTACAAAGACCCACACCCCCGTAACCTTTCTGACCTCCTCTCTCTTGCTACTTCCCTCCCTCCCTCCCTTCACTGCCTCCCGTGAGGGGAGCCGGCTAGTCCTGTTGCCAGGCAGGTTCCCACCTCAGGGCCTTTCCGCTGCTGTTCCCCCTGCGGGGAGCATGCTTCCTGCAGATACCTACATGGCTGCCTCCCTCAAATGCCACCTTCTTAGGAAGGGCTCCCCTTGTCAGAGCTACTGATACTCCTTGTTTCCCTTTCATTGATTTTTCCTCTCATGCACTTCTCGTCCCCTAACGTACTGAGGTATTTTACTCATTTAAATGGTTTCTGTCTCTCCCCCACTACGATGTGGCTTCGGAAGGGCAGGTGCTCGGGAAATGTTCGTGGAGTGAATCTATCCTTATTAATAGGATCCAAGGTCTGTCCCAGGATATCAGAGCTGGGAGTCCCCTTAGAAGTATCTGGTTCAATGCTCTCGTTTTGCAGATGGGGAACTGAGGCCCAGAGAAGAGCCCACACGGCCCAGGGGAGCAGAGCCCGCAGTCTTCCCCACCTCCCCAGGGTCCTGGTAGGTGTGTGTCTCTCTCTGTCTCTCTGGCCCGAAGGCAGGTCCTGCTTCCCCACGCAGGGAACCTTCGAGTACCTGGGGCTCTAGTGTTCCCGTCCCAGTCCCTCAACCAGTACCTGGTTCTTCAGCAGCCCACGCTCGTAGTACCAGACGGAGCTGCCTCCCGCTTGGGGCTCGGAGACCACCACACGGCCTGCCTTCATGTCCTCCACGTGGTCTGGCACCGCCAGGAATCCCCTCAGTGCGGCATTCCAGAGGCGGAAATAAACCCGGCGCTGGGGGGGGGTGGGCAGGGGGAGCAGAGAGTGAGAGGTCCCCAGGGCAGGGATGCTCCCAGCTGGGCACCCGACACCCTCAGCTCGGGAGCCACAAGTATCCCCAGCCCCCCAAGCCCTCCCTCCTGCCCTGAAGCCTTCCTTGGCCCTGCTTCTTCTCTCACACACGTGTATCAGGGGTGCATCCGTGGTGCACACCCATGACCACAGACACCCGCAGCCACATGCACAGGGACACACTGGCAGAGACGCCCCAGGTCCACGTGGTTGGGCAGAAGTTTGCTGCAGCCACAAACCCACAGACACACGCAGCCATGCACATGCAGCCCCCCTGCCAGCTGACTCCACACCCCATGTTTGCCTGGGTAGGTATACAGACATGCGCACACACACCCGTGCTGAAGAAAAACACTGGCCCGGGTGTGGGGCAGACACCCCGTTGTCACAAATCAGACCAGGCTCTGCCACAGATCAGCCAGAGGTCTTGGATCGTGGTGATGGTAATAATAGAAGAACCACCACTAACGTGTGCTGAGTGCTTACCCACTCAAGTATCGTTCTAAGAGCTTTACAGACATTATTTATCTTCAGTCCTCAAGACAACTCCATCACATGTGTTATCCCCCATTTTATTTCTTTTTAAAGATTTTTTTGGGGGGGCTTTTTGTAAGCAATCTCTACACCTAACGTGGGGCTCGAACTCACAACCCTGAGATCAAGAGTCGCACGCTCTACCGACGGAGCCAGCCAGGTGGCCCCTACATTATCCCCATTTTAAAGAGGTCCATGGAGGTACAGTACTTGCTCAAGATTGCAGAGCAAATCCTTTTCCACTTCTGTGGACCTTTATTTCCCCACCTGTAAATGTGGGGGCCAGAGATAACCTCCAACCTTTCTTCTAGCAATGCTGTCCTAAGAGTCTGTGAATTTAGGGGCCACACAAAGATCCTCATACAAGGACACACGCTGTCTCAACAGTGGCACAAAAGCAGGCACGTGTAGTCATATACACACCTCCCACACAACCACATCACCTCCATAGCACAGACACATGGATACAAATAACATCACAGCCACGGAAACACCCCGAGAGGGAGTGCGCGCGCCCCATGGCCATGCCTCCACATCAACGCACATGTACATAAGTGAGAAGCAGGTCCAGACATGCGCTCTCAGACCTGGAGAAACCCAAGTGTTTCCAGGTGTTCCAGTGTTTCCCAGAGGGAGGCACATGTGATGATTTTTAGTCCTAAGTGGGTAAACAGATGGCTAAAAATTTAATGGTAATGTATTTATTATAATGCCAATTAAAGAAAAATCATACACACACATCAAACCCATGATTTTATGGATATCAGTCCCTGGCATAAGGATAAAGGGAAAAAGTGAGTTGGTTTAGAGAAAAATATTAAGT
Source organism: Zalophus californianus (assembly GCF_009762305.2). NCBI lineage: Eukaryota > Metazoa > Chordata > Mammalia > Carnivora > Otariidae > Zalophus > Zalophus californianus. The sequence goes on from NC_045598.1 coordinate 19,633,061, forward strand.
AGATAATGGTTCAGGAGGAACGACGATGTGGTAAAATTGTGACAAAAGTACCCAAATGCTGAGTTTGGGAAACATGGGACGCACACGGCCCAACAGACCGGCACAGACACACAAGCTGACTCGCTACGCACCTGCTTGATGGGGTAGACGGAACCCACCCTCTGCGTTCCACTGTACGTCAGCCAGCTGGTGATTTCGCAGCTGCCCGCCAGCCACTGGCGGCCCCGGAAGTCACTGTGCTCACACAGCACCCAGCTGGGCCCCGCAGGTGCCGGAGATGCAGAGAGGAAGACAGATAGACAGACAGACAGGTGGAGGAGAGGCACAGATGTCAGAACATTCTCCACCTCCTTTTCTCTCATGCTGAGACTCCTCTGCCTGGTGTTAGGGTCCCGAGGGAGGAGAGGGGGGCCGGGAAGTGGATTTCGGATTTGCAGGGCAGAGGAGGGTCCTGGAGGATCCAGGCTGGGGTCCAAGGCCCTCCTCACACTGCCCCTCTCCCTCCCTCCTGGCTGGGGGCAGGGAGTAGAAGGGAATGGAAAGGGGCAAGAGGCCAGGGACCCAGCCCTCACTCCCTAGCAGCCCCTGCCCTTGAGCTCCCCCAACACACTCACACGCCCCCCCTGATCCGCACGGACAGCACGTGGTTGTTGAAGCCCTCGGCTTGCAGGCTGCGCACCTCCCTGTCCAGCTCGATCTCCTTCCCCTCAAAGCACTCCAGTCCATACAGAAAAATGGAGGGCTCTGAAAAGTGCTGGGGCCGGGGGCATGGAAAAGCGGTGAGGCTGAGAGAGCCCCAGCCCCCACCTCGGCCCCAAATTCCAGATACTCCAATCCCCAGATCCGTATTTCAGGCCCTCTTCCCTCCTGAGCTCCTCCCCACAGGGCCCTGGACTCCTGGACACTGGCAGCTGGGTGTCCCCCAGATTCTCAGATGCAGCATGTGCCCGAGTGGGCCCCCCATGGCCCCCTCAAACCTCCTCCCAGTGCCAGTTAATGGTGCTTCTAAGAGTAGTAATTACAGCAGTAATTATAGCGGTTCTCATGTATTCAGGGCTTACCACCCGCCGCATTCTGTGCTAAGTGCTTTACCTGATCTCACTATAACTTCTCAACAACCCTGTAAGGTAGGTGCTGTTATTATCATCCCTGCTTAACAGAAGGGGAACTGAGTCTGGAGAAGATCAAACCACTTGCTCAAGTCCCTAGAGCTGGGCTTCAGAACCAGGTCTGTCTGCCGGCAGAGCCCAACGTGTACTTGTAAAGCTTGGACTCTGCAGCTGGGCTGCCTCGGGGAGAACTCAGCTCTGCCTGTCACCACCTTTGGGGCCTGGAACAAGTCACACGGCCTCTCTGTGCCTCCGTTTCACATCTGGAGAAGGGAGCTGACGGCAGTGACAAAGCTCATCAGATTAAGTGCAGGGGAAGCCTTTTACACACTGCCTGGAGCTCGGTGGTCACCGTCTGCTGGGCTGCCGTGCCTGGCCCACCCCTTCCTCCAGACTCCGGTTCCTTACTATGGCCAGGCCGCTTCCCTCCATCTCCTCCCTGGCCCAGGGTCCATCCTCCCCCCCCCCCCCCCCCCCCGCCCCTTACTGGAGTGGCAACCCTACTGCCTTGTCCCCACCCACCCGAACTCCCCACACAGCGGAGCCAGCTCTCTGTCCCGCTCCCTTCCACACGGAAGCCCCTCTCCGCAGTCCGGCCCCTGCCCCCAGATCACCTGGGTGCTAGTCCCTCCTGTCCTCAGACCACCTCTATATCTGGTCACACCACTGCCTTGTCATCTTTATGTCAGTGTGGCCATGGGTTCCTCGAAGGCAGGGCTGTGTCTGACTTATTTCAGCATCCCCAGGACCTGTCACGGTGGGCGCTCAATAAATCTCTAGTAAAGTCAAACTGCCTCTGAAGCCACGGGCTCGGAGGGACCTGGGGTGGTTCTGACGATGACTGGCTTCAAGCTCCAGCAGCCTAGCCAACAGTGAGAAGAGACCCGGTACCCGGCATGCCCTCAGCAGCACCTCCTGCCCCAGGGGTTGCCTGGACCTGGACAAAGTTACTCACCAGGGGTACCTTCTGGAGAGAGCCCAGGACTGTGGAGGCTAGGCAGCCCATGGCTGTGAGAGTGGGGAACTCGCCCTCGGAGAGAATGTGTTGGTCACCCTCGAAGTTCTTCTCATCAAACAGGATCCAGCTGGGGAAGGGGAAGAGTAGGGGGATGTGAGGAGGTATCTGAGCTTGTCATATCCTGTGCTTGGCCTGCCAGGCCTTCTGAGATGCGGCAGAGTGGAGGCAGACTTGATTGTGAACCCCCCCCCAACTAGCCCATGGGAGGTCAAGGATGAACAGGCCCTGCAGCAAGAGACTGAGGCCAAGCCTTCAGAAATGACTGGATGTAATCATACTGCCCCTATGGAGGGAAATTTGGTAATATGAAGCAAAACTCTATGCATAATCACTCAGCAATCCCATTTCTTGGAATCTCAAAACCTCCTTCAAAAACCTGAAATGGCACATGCACAAAGTTCTCCGTGCAGTGTTGGTGGCCATTGCAGAGTGGAAGCAGCCTAAATGTCCATTAACAGGGGAGAGTTGATTAAACTAAGAATGTAGAGTATAATAACATAGCAGTAAAAAGGAATGAGCAAGAGCTCTTAAAGGGATATAAAATGATCTCCAAACGGTTAAGGAAAAACAAACAAGGGGCAGAACAGTGTTTATAGTATGCTTCCCTTTTGAAAAACTGAGATATAATGCACATACCATAAACTTCATTCTTTAAAGTGTACAATTCAGTGGTCTTTAGTATTCGCCAGGTTGTAGTACGCTTCTTTTCGTGTAAGAAAACGGGGGAAGGGGGCAACACATATATTTGGTTTCTATAGTTATATACAAATTTATATATGAGAGTATATTCCCTTATATTTTCAAAAAGAAACAATGGATGAGTTACCTAAACACTGAAAAAACAAAAGATTACCTATGAGGGAGAGAGGGGAAAAGATCATAGGGCTAGAGATAGGTCCTACTGATTGACTTAGCTTTGGAACTGCTCTGGACTGAATGTGTCTCCCCAAAATTCATATGTTGAAGTCCTAACCTCAAATATGATGGCCTTTGGGAAGTTCAGATGAGGTCAGGAGGGTAGGCCTCATGATGGGTATACTGTCCCTGTACAAGAGGAAGACACAGGAGCGCTCTCTCCACCACATGGGGACACAGGAAGAAGGCAGCTATTTGCTAGCCAGGAAGTGAGCCTTCGCCGTGAGCCTTCGCCGGGGAGCCGAGAATGGGCCTGCACCTTGACCTTGGACTTCCCAGCCTCTAGAACTGTGACAAAATAAGTTCCTGTTGTTTAAGTCTTCCAGCCTATGATATTTTGTTACAGCAGCCCAAGCTAAGACAGGGACACTGTAAATTTGTCATGTAATTAAAAAACAATTAAGTAAAAATGGAAAGTATTCCAAAAAATTTAAATAAATTAAATAAAATAAATGAACCTAACTGTATATCAGGTTGGTGGCATAACCATACAAACAAAAAGTATTATTTCAAATGTCTTAAAAATGATATTTTGAACTGCACATACCAAGTGGGATGTTGGTGAATGTCCTGAGGACAAAAAGAACCACAGAGAAATCTCAAACAGCATTCACTGCTTTTTACTGTTAGTAATATTAGTATTATAGTTTTTGGAAACATCCAGCTTCCATCTAAATACCATTGGAATCGGAGTCCCTTGGCAGATAATTAAATCCAAGTTTAGGGCAAAAATGTACAAAATGATCCTGGAGCAACTTACTGTACCAGGAAAACAAGGAAATTATAAAAAAAACTACTGGAGTCACATCAGAAGCAGACAATTTGAAGGGGCTCCCCTTTGTCAAAGAGAGAATGATTAGAGCACACAAAAGAATAGTAACTCCAATGGACGGAGGCATTTCAATTACATAGAAATCCATGAGTTCATAACAATACTTAAAAAATATCTCATTAGCTCTAGAGGTTGCTAGAGCACCAATTCAGAAATTATTCTGAAAATTGATCAAGAGAAACTGATCCTTGGGAAAGGATCAAACTGCCTTTTTTGTATAAACCATTTTGGGTAAACAAATAATAGAAAAGGGAAAGCTCTTCCTTATAGAGGTATTCCAGCCAACATATGTAGAAGGAATACCAAAAATCTTAAAATCATCATTTTGTAACCTCTAAAGAAATAGAGGGTCTAGGCAATTATCATCACTGTATGCTAATACCATTAGGTGAGAGGTAAATGACAAATCTTATTTTGTTTAAATGGCATATCTTACAATGTAGGGATCTTGATATCATTAAAAGTGGGACAACCAGGCATGTGCCTGAGGTAATGTAGTAAGAAGTACAGGATACCACCTATATAGTCTTGCCAACAGAACAAAACACCCCGAATCTCATCAAGTCTCCAGATCTACCAGTTTACAGGAAATATCGGACACAAAGGGAAAAAAGGCACCCGAAGAAAGCAATAAGCCAAATTCAGAAGATGGGAAACTTACAGGGCAAATTATTGGTTTTCTTTTCTTTTTTGGGAGGGGGAAGGGGGGACGCAGAAGGAGAGGAAGAGAGAGAATCTCAAGCAGGCTCTACCCCCAGCATGGAGCCAGACACAGGGCTCCTGGGGGGCTCGATCTCACCACCCTGAGATCATGACCTGAGGCAAAACCAAGAGTCCGTGGCTTAACCAACTGTGCCACCCAGGCACCCCTACTGGTTTCTTTAAGCAAATGAATGATATAAAACAAAAAGAAAGGAGCGGAACTGCTATAAATTAAAGACCAAACTGACCAAAAGCAATGTGTGGACCTTGTTTGGATCCTGAGAAAAACAAATCAATTTCACAAAGGCACTTTTTTAAGACAACGGGAGAAATCTGAACATGGCCTGGGTATTAGGTAATACTAACAAACCACTGTTTATTAGCTGTGATAATAAATTATGGCTATGTGGGTTGGGGACAGTCTTTTCTTATTAGAGATACATATTTAAGTATTTACCTGTAAAATTTTATGTTGGGTCAGGGATTTTAAATGCTCCACTAAAAAAAAAAAAAAGGCAGAGAGATAGATGAAACAAGATTGGAGTTCTTTATCCTATACTACCTACAAGTTTTACGTTTTCCATTAAAACTTTATTTTGCTTGGTTTCCTTTAAGATTGAATGATTCCGGACAGAATAGCTCATCTCAAGGAAGCCGAAGGAAAGAAATCATTTCAAAGAAAGACCTTCCAGCAGCCTGGATTTCCAAGTTGAGTTAAGCGCTCCGGGCAGGTGCGGCAGGTGCGCCCCGCCTCTCGCCTCCCCCACGTCCTCACCTGCCCCCGTGGACACGGCAAGACTGGACCTGGAAGCAGGCGGGCAGGGAGGTCTGGTCATCCTCGAAGGAGATGTGGTCGCCCAGGAAGTCGGGGCCGGAGAAAAGCTGAATCTGCAGGTAGAGACAAGAAGAGCTGAGAACGGAGAGCGATGGAGTGAGACAGAGAGAATAGGGAAGAGGAGACAGGCCCCGCACCAGCTCCTTACCTTTGAGACAAAGTGCAGATTGTGCTCGCCGACCTGGAGGGAGGGCCCAAAGGTTTGCGACTTAAGGAGGGTGCCAGCCTCTAGTCTCAGTTTCCCAACTCTTTCCACAGCAATCCCATCGCTCAGGCCCGTGTTAGCTCCGCCCCTTCTCAGAGGCCCCGCCCCCGCGCTCCCCGCAGCGGTGAGCCCCGCCCAGGCTCCAGGGCCCCGCCCCCAGGGCCCCGCCCCCCGCGGCTGGCGCGCACCTGCAGGATCGGCTGCAGCGAGGCGAGGGCGCTGTTGCCCGCGCCCCAGTCATCGCAGTTGCGGTACACGCCCTTCTCCAGCACGTACTGCTCCCCGGAGAAGCCCACCTTCTGATAGGCCACCCACCTGCAGGGAGGGCGGGGCCCGGGTTAGCGGGGCGGAGCCGGCTCCTCCGAGGAAACCGCTCCTGGCCCGCCTCGCTCCCGGAGCCTGGGTCACTCACACGCCGCTGAGCACGTGGATGGCCTGCGTGTGGGGGCCGTGTCGCGCCAGCTCCACGTCCGGCAATGCCTCTCTCACCTCCACGCCATGCCCCTCGAAGTCCATGGCCTCAAACAGCACCACGGCCGGCTCCCCAAAGTCCTGGGCCCCAGGGATAGTCAGGTCTCTCCTGCCCACCCACGGAAATCCCTGGGAGTGCCCAGACCCCGGGGACGCAGCCCACCAGGGGACTTTGCAGTGAGGCGATCAGTGTGGACTGGGGAAGAGCAGTCCGAAGGCAAGGGGCAAGACCTCAGGGAACACTTCCAGGTGCCCTGGAGAACTGGGAAAGAGGACACAAACTCTTCCCTCAACAGATTGTACTTGCGGGGGGGGGGGGGGCTGGGGCGGGGGGGGATGTCTGGCTGTGGCCACAGGCAGAGGGATGGCCCAATTGCCCTTGCTTACCGTCCGGATGACCCGCAGGGAGGTCAGCCTCTCGTCAAAGCCTCCCCAGTGTGACCAATCAGCATACTCCCCCTCCTCCAGCAGATACTGGTGGCCCCGGAAGCCTGCCTTCTGGTAGCCCACCCAGCTGGGGGAAGGCGGAGGCAGACAAACAGACTTGTTCAGGAAGGCCCACGGATGTGTAAGACAGCTGCCCCCACCCTTAGGCAGCCCGGGCCATTCCCCAACCTCCATTGTAGAGGCCAGAAGGGAGGATGAAGTAAGAGAAAAGTTTCAGAGTCCTCACCAGCCCCCAAGAAACTCGCAGGGACCCCACAGAGGCCAGGTGGGGGCTCTGGCTGTCCCTCTGGCTGCTGAAGGTTGTAGATGTCTCTGCTCACTTCCCAGCTCTGGCCCTGAAAGCCTGTGGCCTCATAAACCACAACCTGGGGGAAAGAGGGTGGTGGGGAGCCATCTGGACTGAAACACACCCAGCCAGCCCAGGGAGGCCCTGCCCAGGGATAGTTGGCCCCAGAGCTAAGTCCTCCCACTCTCACTAAGCTCCATTCTCTTAGGTAACTCCTGTCTCTTCTCTTACCTCTAACCTCCTTACACACCAAAAGCCAGTTCCCAGTGAGCCCATAGGATTCCACCCTCCCAAACCCAGCTTCTGTTCCCCAGCACTCTCCTCCCCTGTCTTCTGGTCCAGGCTATGAGAGCCACACGCACATTCACATCCCACCCAAAGGCCCTCTTTGACCCTGCAGCGCAGACTCTTACCTTGGGCTCCCCTGGCTTCTCCACACTCGGGCAGCCCTGCAGAGGAGACAGAGCTGAGACACCAGCCCAGAGGTAAAGGAAGAAGACAGATGGGGCTGGTAATCCAGGATTTACTTGATCCTGAGACCCCTGAAAATGGCCAACCCCCTGTCTTCCCTCTGCCCCAGCCCTTGGGCTAATTCCCCCTCTCCCAGATCCCATTCTCAGCAGGAGGCCCCCAGGCCCTGCCTCTTCCCCCAACCTGCAGGACGAGGTAACTTGTGACCACTTGCCCCTTACCAGTCGCATGGGCTTCAAGGAGCCCACCCTGGGGTCTGATGTACCCCAGGCCTCTGAGGTGGGGTACTCTCCAGGCTCCAGGATGCAGGGAGTGTCTTCAAAGAAGGGTTTGGGGTACAGCAACCACCTGGTGGGGGGGGAGGAGGCAGAAAGGCAGCTGTAGCCCAGATACCCAGGGACACAGATTGGTGGATGGGGGGAAGGTTTAGAGGGGAGAAGAAGGTTTAGGGGAAGAAGCCCCCATCAAGTCAACGCTGGAGGATATTTCAGACCCCCATAATCTCTTGCAGTAACCACTCACTCCATCCATCCCCCTTCCTCTGGCCTGGCGCGCTCTAATTTCTCACAGCTGGAGAGTTCTTTCCTGCACACATACCTGCTTAGGGGCCCCCAGTAGTTCCCCGTTAGCCCCACAATATAGTCCAGCTGCACCGAGGCCCTTTGATCTGTCCTGCTGCTATACTCCTGGCCCTCACATCTCCCCACCTGCTGCTTTCCTGGGCCAGACTGAACTTTCAAGTCTTAGATCTCTCATCTCTGGGCCTTTGCGGGTGCTGTTCCGTCTGCTAGATCTTCCCCATTCAGTTAACAAATATTTAGGGGCACCTACCCCATGCCAGTCCCTGCTTCAGGCATCAGGGAGAGAGTAGTGAACAAAACATAGAAAGTCCCTCATGCCCTGCTCTCATTATGCTGAGATTCTTCTGCAGCCACCTCATCCCAGCTGAGGTGTCTCCTCCTCCAGGATGGCTTCTCTGACCTCGGGTTGGTTTGGTGCTTTTCTGTGCTCCCCAATCCCGGGACTCTGATCACCACTGCCTTCATACTTGCACGTCCCCTCCAGTAGACTAAGCACTTCTTGAGGGCAGGAGTTGTGTCCTGTCACCTCTGTGTCCCCAGCACCCAGCACAATGAATGTTAAATGAAGGGATTCCAGAATTGCCCTGACTCACAGTCCTGCAGAGACAGTGGCAGATGCCACCTGCAGGGGCCTCTCCGGGTCCTGGGAGTCCTCCAAGGCATCCGTTAGCTTCACTTGCTCCCCCTTGAGGCCCTCTTCAGAGTACAAGATGATCTCTGGGCTAATGTAGTCCTGCAGGAGAGAGGTGGAAAAGGGAGCGTAAACAGCCCCCCTCAGAGACTACCCCCCACCCCCGCCCTAACTGCTTTCCCAAGACTGTCCAGCAGGGCACTCCTGGGAGACCTTTGTGGCCATCTCCACAGAAGCCAGAGGGTGACTGGAATGTTCTCCGCAAGGTGCGCCAGACAAGCCTGAGAAAAGCCATCTCTTTGGTGCTCGACCTTTGGTACCTGTGACCAAAGTTCGCAGCAGGAGTCTGCCAAGTGCCATACGCCGTTCGCCTTGCCTCTGGGTAGCCTGATAATCCAACCCAGAGATGAAGAGGGTGGACAGCTCTTTCCTGAGTCTAACTTTGACTCTTCCTTTGTAAACAATTCCTGCCCTAGTCCAGACTGGCTCCTACCTGCATCTCACCCCGGGCAGCAGAGGATCCTCTCGGCATTCTGAGTGTTTCTCTCCCGCTAAGATCATTTCATTCCCTCGCTCCTTCGGCAAACGCTTATGAAGCCCCTACTGAGTGCAAGGCACTGCGCTAAGGGCATGTTCTACTCTGTCTCAGTTGGCCCTCCCAATGGGCATTCTTACTCCATTCACAGGCTAGGAAAGTGAGGCTCATCGAAGTTAGGCGGCCTGCCTGAGGGCACAAAGCCTGGACGTAGCAGGGCAAAGAACAGAGCAATGTAATTTTTGTTCACTGTTGCAACCAGCACCTCCCACGAGCCTAGGCACACGCTCGGCACCCCCAATCCATGCGGAATGAATGAAATGAAACTAGGGTCGCCTGACTTCAGAGCTCTCGTTTTTTCTCTTCTATCTCATTACTTCCTACATGAAGATGAATTTATTGTGAGAAACTCACACTAAACTGTCCACAAACATTTGTGTATTTCTGGAGAGGCTTTCAAAACCATTCCCTCCTTGGCATAGCTGGGCCACTGCCCTGGTTAAGACTCGTCAGCTCTCGCCCTTTTACCAGGAGGATTGCAACAGCTCCGTCTTGGAGTTATATGTACTTTAATTAAAAAAAAAAAAAAGTCTGATAGGCCCTGCTTTTAGAGTTAGGGCTTTCTCTTCTCCCTAGTGGCCAAGACGGTTTTGTCAAGCTTAATTTGGTAGTTTTGTAAATCTGTGGTACGAAAACAGTATTGTTTTTTCCCACTTTACAGATATGAAACTATCATGTTGACTGTGCCTTTTCAAACCACACACCTCTCCCTTCAAATTCAGATGTGCCCCTCACCTGGAAATCACAGCCCTGCCTGGTCTTCCTGAGTCCTGGATTTCTCCTCCTGGCAGCCAGAGGAATGTTTATAAATCCCTAATCTGATTATATGCTTTTCCTGCTTCAAGTCCCACCCTCATACCCTAGCTTGACCACGAGTCCTGCAGGGCAGAGAGCAGGTCTCCTCCACCCACCCACTGCCTGGCATGGTGCCTGGCACACAGCAGACATTAACCAGTATCTGTGAGCAAATGAACAAACATCGTAGCACCTTGGGTCTGACCCTGGGCCTGAGATCCTGGGCCCGGGGCGGGGGCGGGGGGCGGGGGCCGGCACCCACAGCCTCGCTCCCAGCCATTTCTGTTGCTCTAACTGAACCCGTGTCCAAGTCCCGCTCAAATTTTCCGCAGGCTGCTCTCCCAAGCTGGGGCTTGGGCCTCTGTCTGCTCCCTGTGTCCCCAAGCCAGGCCGAGCACACCCAGAACTCCTTTCTTCCACAGGTTTGGGCTCTGAGGTCAGGAATCCATAGTAAGCCCCCTTCAGGCTCCTCACCCCTATGAGCTCTCCGGCCATTCCGACTCCAGGCACCTGGGGCTGTCCCCCTCCTCAGGGCCTGGAGCCTGGGGAAGACAGGGCAACATCTGGCGCCCACTCCCAACCACTCACGCAGACAACCCGCCTCAGGGAGCCAATGCCTTGGGTGCTCCACGCTGGCCCCGAGACTCCTAAATCCGCATCTCCTTCAGGCACGGCCAGCTTCCGGCCCCGGAACTCTGGCTCTTCGTAGAGCATCCAGCTGTGGGCACAGAGACCCAGGGTCACTGGTGGGGAGAGGAGGTAGCCACAAAGCAGGGTGGCTGAGGGGGTTTCTGCCAGGTTGGCCTAGGTACTTCTCACCACCCTGACATCCCCCAGGTCCACAAGCAGCCCCCTGCCTCGCCTTGGCAGTCAGCACTCACCAGCCTCGAACCACCCTTACGGAGGCCACGCGGGCCCAGCCGGAGGTGTCGGCAATGTCTTCCCAGACCTCCCTGCTGCTGCCTTGGCAGGCAGGCTCTGAGAAGAGGATCATCTGGAGAGGACGCAGAGGGAATCCTCAGGCCTTGTGCCCAGCTCCCTGCCTCCCCCATGGCCTCCCGCCGCCTTACCTTTCCAGGCCTGATGTTCGGCTTGCCCTGGGTCTTCAATGCTGGGCTCTGGCATGGAGGGAGGTGATAAAAAGTCTTACTTTTTTGTGTGGACTCCTTACTGCCTCCCTACAACCTGTCATTCCAAGGATCCCACATGTTCCCTATTGGCCTCCACTCCCAAAGAGCTGGCCCACAGAGAATGTCACCAACCTCCAGGAACCTCATCACCCCATTCCAGGGGGTGAATGCCTATCACTCCCCTTCCCCAGCTTCCAAGAGATCAGAGCCACTAAGCCCTTTGGACTCCACATCACAAGCCTTCTGCGGTGTGAATAGGGAAACTGAGGCCCAGAAAGATGTAGCTTGTATAAGATCACACTGAACTAGACATCAGACCCAAGCCTCTGGCTTCTGGACACTCTCTTCCCAGTGCCACGATCCTCATATCATCCAAACCCTGCCCCAGGTGAGGCCAGGAGCCCTCCCTTGCTCATCGAAGGCCTTACTCACCCACCCCTCCGGGGGCCGGGCACAAGCAGGCTTCTCCAACAGTGGCCTTTCGCTGCACAGCAGGGGCAGCTGTCCTGGCACCTTCCTGAGCCCCGGTGTCATGTGGGGTGGCAGAGCTGATAGTTTTGTGCCCAGTGGTTCCGAGGCGGGGGCCTCCTGCGTGGTGGGCACCAGACCACCGAAGAGAAGGCTGCCTCCAAGACGGGAAGGGGGCCTGCCCCCTGCTTGCCACTCTGGCCCCAGCTCTAGGTGGGGGCCCTTGGCATCTGCTACATGTTTCTTCATCATCTCCAGAGGAGAACAAGAGACCTGGGGGGGCCTCGCAGGGCGAGAGTCCCAGGAGGGGCTGGACCTGGCTTTCTCCTGTCTGCGTTGGAGCTTCTCATCGTCGCTTAGGTAGGGGTTCTCTGGTTCTTCCTCCCCCTCTTCCTCCCCCTCTTTGTCTTCTAGTGTGGGTGCCTCCTGGGGGCTGGGTCCCAGCACCCCTGGTCCGGGCTGGTCCTCCTCGATGGCGGGCAGCGTAGCATACATAGCCAGGTAGGAGGAGCGGGGGGCTCGTGGCAGCCGGTGAGTGCGGAGGATCTCGGGGGGCTCCATGCCCCGCAGAGTGTCCAGGAAAATCTCCAGGTCAGCAGCCAGGGCCAGCTCCTCCTCCCTGGATGTCTCTGGGAGCATCTTGCCCTCGGTGGAGTCAGGGACAAGCTGGGACTCCAGGCCGGCCTCTACTCCCATCAGCGCTGGAGCAGGTGGGCCTCCTGGGCTGGGGGACACCTTGCCCCCTGAGGAGGGGGCAGGGAGAGGAGCAGCATCCTGGATGGCCACTTTCTGGGTGGGAGATGGGGCAGCAAAAGCACCAGAACCCTGGACAACCTCTTTTTGGGTGGGAGATGAGATGGGGCTCACTTCAGAGCCCTCAACAGCCTCTTCCTTTTGGGGTGATGGGATAGTGGAAGCAGTCAGGCCTCGAACAGCCTTGTCCTTGCTGAGAGAAGAAGCAAGGCCGCCGTTAGTACTGTGGACAGCCTCTTTTTGGGTGCTAGGGCTGCCTTCTGGGACCTGGACAACCTTGGTTGGCTTGGGGGATGAGGCGGCAGGAGCACCAGGGCCCTGCACAACCTCCTTCTGGGTGGGGGATGGGTCAGCCTGGACACCAGGGCCCTGCGCTACCTCTTCCTGGTTGAGGGAGAAGATAGGGACATTTTCAGAGTCCTGAACAAACTTATTCCTTGGGGAGGATGGAGCAGAAAGCCCTCCTGAGCTTGGCACTGCCTTCCTTCTTGTAGAGGATGGAGGAAGAGGCTGTCCAGGGACTGTAACAACCACCTCGCTCTTCACCTCGGGCAGGATGGTGGCGGGAGAGGGATCTGTGAACCCTTCCCTTTTTACAGAGGGCAGGGCCAGGGGTCCCTGGGCTTGACAGTGAGCTGGGTCCTGGGGTGAGTGGGCACTGCAGGCTGCTCTGGGGGGCGGACTGGGTCCAGGGAGGGGGTACGGGTCTGGCGTCTGGGAGAGGAGGGTGACAGTGCATGGCCCTGAGAAATCTGGAGAGGGGGCTGGGTGGGGCTGGAGGCTCCCTGCACCCTTAGGACCCCATGGGCTCTGGAATCTGGGGCTCTGCTCTGGGCTTGGTCTGGGTGAGCTGCAGGGACATCCTGGTTCTGAGGTGGGTGAACATCCTCTGGGATGCGTGCAGGGACCACAGCAGGTTTGTCCTTTGGCTCTGCCATCTCTGTCTCAGGGAGCTGCCCTGAGCCCACAACCCCTGTGCCGCCGCCCAGACCCGGACTCCTTGGCACAACAGCCACAGGCCTGGGAAGCCGGCTGGCAGGGGGGCTACGCTCAGCAGGCACAAGGCTACTTAGCAGCTCCCGGGCTTGACTGCGGCTTGGTGAGCCCTCAGCCTGGGGGTTCACCACCACCGCCCGTATGGCACGAACAACATTGCGGCCCCTCGGCAGGGCCTCACCCGACGGCACCGGCCCCATGGTCACAGAGCTGTTCACCCGTCGCTCCACGTGCCCTCCCACCACCACGGTGGTCTGCACGGTGCGTGTCACCCGACGTTCCTCAAGGATCCGGGGGCTCCCGCTGATGAGACTGACACCTGGGTGGGGGCTTGGCTCACGGGGCCCAGGCAGGGGCACCAAAATCTCAGTCCTGGCCACGGCTCCCGGGTGTGTTGGCTCAGTCCTGGGCTCTGGGGGGCTGCCATCACCCTGGCCTCCGGCCTCCTTCAGCCTTCCCACTGGCCTTTTCTCCTTAGGGAGTAGCGTGTACTTCTTAGAAAAGATGGGCCCATGGCTCTGACAGCTCTTGGAGCTGGACCCATCCCGGGGTCCCTGGTAATTTACAGTCGTTTCTTCCCGTGTTGCAAAGCCATTGACTTCCTCTTGACAGTGGCTGTACTCAAACATCTCCCCCCAGGGGCCTTCTGTCTGCTCCCCCGACACCAGGGACACCTTGTGAAAACGGTGTTTCATCTCTTCTTGGGCAGGGGGCGGCTGCCGCCACATCAGCATGGTGCTCACCACTGGGGCCTCAGCCTGAGCCGGGGGCCCGCATGCCTCCTCCATGTTGGGCCCCAGCAACCTGTCCTGAGGTGTCCTCAGCTCCCTGCGCTTCAGCTCCCTGCAGATGTTGCCAGAAGAAGAGAGATAGGGTCAGGGGGTGGGGAGGGTGGCTCTCGGCAGTACAGAGTAATGACCCCTGCCAAGCTCAGGCTCGGTCACCCCAGGCAACTCATTTGACTTTCTGGACCTTTGTTTCTTCATCTGTAAAATGGGCATGCTGCTCGCAGCTCTCCCACCATCTCCCCACTTTCAGACGACCCCCAATGCCAGGGTCCTTCAAGGGGTGAAGCTGAGGCCTGAGCCTGGAAGGAGAGAGAAGGAAGAGAGCAAAAAAGCCTATGGGTTGGACTCACTGGTCTATGGATGGGGCTGTAACTCTGCCCAAGGAGCCCTGGGTCTAGTCCTCCAGAAGCCAAAAACTAGAAAACCAGGCGACTGTTCTGACCCTGATCATGACCATGATAAGGGAAGGGAAGGAAAGATGGGCTGTGGCTTCCGGCAACGCTGAGTTTCCCTGACCCGATCGCTTCCTAGCTGGATGACCTTGGGCCAGCCACTTCTCCCCTTCAAGCTTCATGGGCCGGGCACCTCGCTAACTGCTTTCTGTCCATTGTCCTTCTGAATCTTCAGAAGAATCCCATGCATTTGATACCTCAAGGAATCAATTATAAACAAACATTCCCATTTTGTAGATGAGGACAAAAAAGGCTCAGAGAGGTTAAGAAACTTGACCAGAATCACACAGTGGCAGACGCAAGACTTGACCCCCAACCCTAAGCACTGGACCACCGTACTAAACTCCCTAATGTAATAATTATCTGGTGAACCAAGACTCTATGGTTTGGAGGTTTACTTTTAAAGGGGGCCATAGTAGTCCTGGAGGGACCACCCAGCCCCCACTCCAACTTCCAGGCTGTGCTGACCAGGACAATCCTATTCTGAGATCCCAAGGACCCAAGAGGTCAGGCTGTTCATCCTCAGCCTCGGGTCGAGCCTGTCTTCAGGGCCACGCCTCTCCAAGAGGCAGCCCCCAGGCCACTTATAAGGGAAGTTAAGGCCAGAAATGCACCCCTGTCCCCACCTCCCCTCCCCCATGTCTATCTTCTTCTCTCCTGAGAAGCTGGTGGAACCCAGAACTTTGATCCTGCTCTGTGGCCCTAGCAGTGACTCAGATTTTACGAGGAACAGAGATGAAAGGGGCTGAGGCCCAGGGAAGCCTGACTTGACTCCGGAACCTTGGGAGCTCTGACAGGGTCTGAGTGGCCCTGGAAAAGCCCTTCGTGGGGGGAAGGTAGGGAGCTGACATGAATCCCAAACCTTTCCCCAGACCAGAATTCCTGAGAGCAGGACACAACCAGACACCTGTGGCTCTAGATCAGAGCCCTTTGCCCGAGGCCACGACCCCCTCCCATCCTCACTAAGGAGCCCCTTTTCTTCCAACAGAACCTTGTCCTGCTTGCTGGGACTACTGCCAAGGAACTTCACCTGCTCACTGAGCCCCCTACTGAGTCTCCTCTTTATTTCTGCAATAATAATAATAACTAGGATTTCACTGAGATTCCCTGCCCCCAAGGGCATTAAGTGGCAGAGCCTGGGTTCTAAGTCATCGATTAATTGATTGACTGATTCGTTCATTCAGGGCTAATTGTGTTAAGTGATGTGCTGGGCCCTGGTTTGGTTCACCCAAAGGTGGTATCCTAGGAGTCCAGGGGTCCAAAGAACTGGACCTAAAAACAGGAACCACATTTGGAAGGCCCCCTTGGTTTTGGCAAAGCAACAAGAAGAGCTTCAAAGGAAGCCATCGGTCATCAGATCAGATACTGTAAATGACCGCCCAGCCATCAAAATTCCACGCCTTTCTCAAGCCAGCCCAGCCCCTGAACAACACTCCTGACAGTCACTCATTCCATAAACACGTGGTCATTGGCTTCTGCTTGCACACTTCTGCGGATACAGAGGTCACCATTTGACAGCTGACCTGTCCTATCCCTGGAGGGTCATGACTGCTAGAGTGTTCTTCAAACTACGCTGGAATCTGCCTGCTCATAGCACTCCCTTTCGTCCTTGCTCTGAAGACACACCCCAATGGCCCAGGACGCCTCTCCTAGGCTAGCAGAAGTCCTCATTCCCAGCGCCCTTTCTTCCTCAGGGCCCCAGACCAGAAATGGATCTGTTGGCAGGGTGACTCTGACCTCCAAACAAGGTGTGTGGGGCCGGGAAAGGGAGAGGCTGAGGAGGGGGCGGGGGGAGTGTGGGAAAAAGCGTGGTCTAACCCAACAAGTCCTGGATTCTCCCCGCTTACCTGTGAGTCACCCCCAAACTAGGCCAAACCAGTCCACAGGCCCACAGGCTCACAAACACATGCTGCATCACAAAGGCACACACTGACACCAAGACGGACCCCGGCGCGGGCCCACCGCGCCACACGGGCACCAACCCAGCGCACACCTACACAGACTCGGTCAGACACAGTGACACACGCTCAGAGACCCAGGGGACACACGAGTCACACATACACACACACCCAGAAACACACAGACACAGTGACACATGTCCACATTCACAATACACACGGTCAACTCGCAGTCCTCCTCCTCGTGAAAGCCGCCTGCCCTCAAACACACACGTGAACGCATGCGCGTCTTACACAGCCCCACGGGCAGCCCCGACTGTGCCCTACCTCCCCGCCCCCCCAACCTCGGCCAATCCTGACCCAGGAATGCTTCCCCCAGAAAGGGGTCACAGAAGGGATGATATCCCCGGAGGTCGGCTTCCGGCCTAAGTGAGCCCCTCGCCTCCAGCCAGAGTCTGTCATTAGCTACCTTGTCCCAAAATAGCCAGGGAGCGGCAGGTCGCGCCTGAGTCCCCTCAGCTAAACCTGCTGCTTCTTCCTTCTCCTCTCCAAGGCCTGTCTCCTCTGTCCACCTTCCCTCTCTCTGCTCTCCCAGCTGGGGCACCCGAGAAGGTCCCTGAGCCAGCCTGGGCCTCACCTCTCTCTCTTTCTTGCGACAGGATGACATACCCCGACTCCTGCTCCGGGGCCTGGGCATTCCTGATGCTGCCAAATCCATCTCCACGGGGTCACTGAAAACCCTGTACAGCAACCACTCAACCCTCCACGGACGGCACAGGGCCAGCAAGGCCTCTGGGAGAGGCAGGAGAAAGTGGTGCTCAGAGCACAAGCATCCAGGTTCAAGTTCTGACCCCTTCCTTCACTTTCTAGCTGACTTTGGGCAAGTGATATGACCTCCCTGAGCCTTAGTTTCCCTATTGCAATGGGGGCAGGCAACGAGATTAGTCCTGCTTCATGGGGCTTTCTGAGGATTTAAAAGAATTATGCTTAGGGGGCACCCGGGTAGTACAGTAGGTTAAGCTTCTGACTCTTGGTTTTGGCTCAGGTCATGATCTCAGGGTTGTGGGATCCAGCTCTGTGCTCAGTAGGGAGTCAGCTTTGAGAATCTCTCTCTCCCTCGCCCTCTGCCCCTCCCTCCTATATAAGCATGCTTGCTCTCTCTCTCTCTCTTTCTCGCTCTCTTTAAAATAAATAAATAAATCTTTTAAAACAATAAAAATAAAAGGAATTATGCTTAGAAAACAAGCCATGGGGCCCCGGGTGGCTCAGTCAGTTAAGCATCTGCCTTCAGCTCAGGTCATGATCCCATGATCCTGGGATGGAGTCCTGCATTGTGTCGGGCTCCCTACTCAGCAGGGAGCCTGCTTCTCCCTCTCCCTCTGCCTGCAGCTCCCCTTGCTTATGCCCCCCTGCCCGTCAATAAATAAATAAAATCTTAAAAAAAAACAAAACAAAACGAAAAACCAAGCGAGAAATGACAGCCACCACCATCATCATTAGGAACTTTTCAGAGCCCTCTTTGAGCCCCAGTGCCCCTTCCTGGTGGCCCTAGAGACATAACCCCCTCCTCAATGAGTTCTAGGGGACCCACCCTTCTACCTCTGGGCCTACCAGGCAGATCCAGGAGAGTCATTTCAACGCAAATAAAAACTGAGGCTTGGGAACCTCGTGCCTGTTCCTGTGGTCACCACCCAAGGGCCAGGTGGGGTCATTATTGCTGCGACTAAGGCGTTAGTAACAAGCATCCCTGCTATTTGGGTGGCCCAACTCCCTGGAGTTCAAAGCATGTCCTATGACCACCTCCTCCTTCCTCACCTCCACCTGCAAATCTACTCAACAACTCAAGGCCCAGAGAGGTTAAGCAGTGTCTATGGCCTCTGCCACTCCAGCTTTCCCAGGACACCCAGCCCTTTGGCTGGGCACCTATTCCCAGGCTGGGTCTGTGGGGGGTATTGCTGAGGAGAAGGTGACCCTCCCCCACCCCCTCCATGACAGGCTATCCCTCTCCTCAGGTGGACAGAGGAGAAGAGTGGCAATAGTCCCTGGGAGGTAGCCTGTGGCTGAGGGGAGGGAGAGGAGCACAGAGCAGGGGGGCAGGAGATGGCAGAGTCAGCTCATGCTCAGGGAGCTGAATGAATGGGCCTTGAGTGGGAAAAGCCCAGAAACCAGGCAGAAACCCAAGAGGGGGCGGCCAGGCCAGTTTCCCCTCCCGCTGTCGCCCCATGTGGGGACCGACCTCTACTCACTGTCTGTGTGGGGACCCGGGCGTCCAGTGGGCCCAGCGCTCCTGTTGCTGGGCTGTGGCCTCTTGATGCGTCGGGGCGCTCAGCCGGGGCTCCGGGGGCAGGTCTGTCGGGCACCCCGTGACGGGGCGGGGCCCCTGGGGAGGATCCTGCCAGCCCCTGGATTCCTCAGGGCCGCAGGGGTGGAGAGCTGGTTGGGCCGGTTTAGGTTCCCCACCCACCTCCCCAGGTGCCTGCCGGTGCCCCTGGAGGGTGACAGTGATGTGGTAGCGGGTCCTCCTGGCAGAGGGACACTGGTGTAGGGTCCGGGCTGGATGTGGCAGGGCTGGCCCTGGTGTGACAGCCTTGCCCTTTGCCCGCGCTGCCGTGGGGAAGGATGCTGGGCGGGGCAGCAGGTTTTCCAGGTTGCCTGGTGGCTCAGGCCTCACAGGCACCTCGGGGTCAGTGCCTGGGGGTTGCAGGCAAGTGCAGCCTGGGGTTCCTTGCTCCAAACTTCCAGGAGCTGGCACCGGGCATGAGGGGCTCTCCAGTCCCACGGAGACATAGTTGGCCAGGTCAGAGGCACTGCCCACAGCTGGCCTCTGTAGGCGCCCCAGGGGCTGAGGGGGCTGCCCTGAGCTGTGTCGTCTCCTCCAAAGCCAGGAACCACGGCTCCCTGCCCAAAGGTCCCATTCTGAGCAGCTGTGGGATTGGGCCTAAGGGAAAGCAGAGGCAGGGGACTGGTGACAGCACTTCTCCCTACCCTCCAAGCACCCTCATCACCCTTGACTGCCCTCCTGGGCACAGCAGAAGCTGAACGGGGCTCTGACACCAAGCAGAGCTGCCCTAAGGGCCACGAGAACTGGACAAAGGGTAGAGCTCTGGGAAGGCGCTCAGCATTTCACTTACCGCCTTCCATTCTGCATATGAGGGAAGTGAGGCCCAGAGAGGACACCGACTCGACTAAAGTCACTCAGTGAGGGCTCAACTCTCAGGCCAACTGCCACCTTCCCAGGCATCCACAGTCCTCTGGCCCTTTGGCAGCAGCTTCTCTGGGGATTAGGGGCTGCATGGACGTGCCTGGTACGAGTGTCTATGGCCTCTGCCCACTCCAGGCTTCCAGAGAGCCTGTAGCCAACCCCCGCCACCCCAGGACCCTCGCAGCCTGAGATTCCCAAGCACGCCTGGGAGGCACCTGGGCATAGAGATGCACCTGGGCCATGAGGGATCCAGGGAAGAGGGTTCCCCTGAAAGTGGGACAAACCTACCTCCATCTGCTATCTTCCCCTGGAGCCCAGCCTGGCTGTGGGAGTGAGGGGAGAGGGCCATACGGACACTGCTCCCAAACCACTAATTTTCAGGGACAGGTTTGTGTCCTTGGCAATAGAGGAGCCAAGTCTGGGGTCAAAATCCTAGCAGGGGCCCTTGATCCCAAATACCTCGATTTACTCATCTGTGAAATAGGTGCAGCCTCTTGCTCCCCAGGGACCAAATACCTCAAGAGACAGGAGGGCACCATGATTAATATGGGGGCCTGGAGCCAGGCAACCCAGGCTCAAATCACAGCTCTGCTACCTCCTAGCCACAATCTCAGTTTCCTCGTGTGTAAAATGGGTATGATAATAACAGCACCTGCTTCCTGGGAGTGCTGCGAAGATGGTATGAGATAAGCCGTGCAGAGGAACCAGCACATAATGAGTACTCAATTAAATGCGTGTAATTACTAATGGTATTCAGGACCACAGACACATGGCTGCTTGAGCCACCGCCAGAGGAGGCCTTCTGCTCCTCCAAAGGGAGGACGCCCTGTTACCGTTCAAGCCATGGCTCAAGTCCCCACTGAAGATGGGAAAACTGTGGCCAGAAGGTTAAACCACCGCCCAGCTTCACCGCTGGGGCTCCGTGCCAGGAAGTGGGGAAAAGGGTCCAGAGAGGAGACAAGGTCAAGCTAAAGGAGGGAGTGCAGAAAGGGGGCTCCTGGGCATAGGCACTGAGTAGGAAGCTCAGGCTTCTGGAGCATCTAGGCCCCTTGCTGGATGTCCTCCAGCCATGACTTTCCTTCTCACAACAACTCTGAGCGGCATTCTTGTCCCCATTTTGCAGATAGGGAAACTGAAGTGGGGAGTGATCTCCGCAGGGTCACACAGTGAATCAGTGGCAGAGGGAGGATTAGAGAGCTCCAGGTGCCTAACTTGTAAGTCAGGGTTCTCAGGGCCGGCCCAGCCGCTCCCAGAGCTTCTGACCCCCCACCCTCCCCTCCCACCCCTTCCGATTCTCTCTTACCTTGAGGCTGACATTGCTGGTGCTGCCCAGGCCCTGGGCTAGGTCAGGGCAGCTCCGGCCACCCCAGGGCCTGGGAAGGAAGCATAGGGAAAGGAGTGAAGTAGCCTCTTCCCCTCCCACCCTCAGACTGGACCCTGGGGCCCTCCCCTACTTCTCTCAGGGCACATAGGCAGGACGAGCTCCTGAAACCTTAGGAGTGGGGCAAGGTCTATGCAGCAGCCTCCCCTCTGCTCCCTCCCCCAGCTGTCTACTCCCCAAAAGAGAGAAAGAGACAGGAGATGAGCTTGAGACAAGAGTGGGGACTAGGTCTGTAGCAGGACCAGAATATAGAAAAAGAACAGCGCCTCAATAATTCCAAAGCCTGCCATTTGCTGAGGCCCTCCCAGCGCCAGGCTTAGCCTTAGGTATGGCGCTCACGTGATCTCCTTTAAGCTTCACAATAATCCTAGAAGGTGGATATTATGTCCCTATTTTTCAGATAAGGAAATTGAGGCCCAGAAAGGTGAAGTGACTTGCCTGGAGTCACACAGCTGGTGAGCCTGGGAGTTAGGCACTAGGACCGTCCCATTCCAAAGGCTGGTTGGACATCGTGGCACTAATGGGGGCAATATGGGGAAAAGTGCCTTGACCGCCTACCCCCCCTTCCCCGC
The DNA here is from genome assembly GCF_009762305.2 of Zalophus californianus. Classification (NCBI taxonomy): domain Eukaryota; kingdom Metazoa; phylum Chordata; class Mammalia; order Carnivora; family Otariidae; genus Zalophus; species Zalophus californianus. The sequence continues at coordinate 19,654,594 of NC_045598.1, forward strand.
CCCCCCCCCCACCAAGGCAATCAGCAGGGCTCAGAGAGGCCTGTGCCTTAGTGCTGGAGTCCCATTACCACATCTGGTGAGAACCCAGTACAAGTGCGCGCATGGGATGTATCATCACGCTGACCCATGAGCATGCACAGTCCCTCCCCTGTCCTCCCAACCCCTGACTCACCAGCATGCCAACCCTGCCTCCTCTCAAGTGGGGAAAGGGAGGGGCAGTGCCACTGGGGCCTATAGGGCAGGTTCCTGCCGGACCGGGTAATGGGAGAGGGCGTGGCTTCCAGGTGGGGGCGGGCAGGGCAGTGGCAGGGTGTGGGTAACCCCCTGGGGCACCCAGGCTTCCAGGCTTTCCAGGGTGGCTAGGCCCTCCCCTCTCTTCCCCCTTTGGTGTGAGAGAGCAGTACAAACCCCTCCTCTCCCTCTGCACCAGCCCAGGCCTCAGGTACCCCACCCCTCCCAGGGCTGCTAAAGACAGCTGTGTCATGATAAGATCAGAACAAATTGCCTGGTAACTACACAGACACATAACACCCGGTGCCTGTGAGCACATTCCATGCTCTTTTCAGATACAGGGCCTGTGAGCCACTGGGGGCCTCTTCACTAGCCCCCTCCCAGCCATTCAGCTTTGCCATCCACAGCCTTTTTCCTTCCACTTAGACAGTAGCTATCAGTGAGTGGGCTCAGAGAGAGGAAGCAATTTGTTCAAGGTGACCAGGCCAGGGGCACCTAGGGTGAGGACGGAAGTCTGGCCCCCTGGCTGGCGGTCCTGAAATCTCCCCAGGCAAGAGAGCAGCCCAGTGCTTCAGGACCCGGGCTCTGGAGTCCCACTGCTTAAGCTCTAACCCCGCCCCCACCACTTCCCAGCTGTGTGACTGGGCAGGTGACTTCACCTGTCTGAGCCTCCGTTTCCACAACTGAATCACATGAACTACCTGCCTCATGGAGCTGCTATGAGGATTAAATGAGGTAATCCAGGTAAGGCACGATGCAAGGGGCACATAAAGGTTTATTGTTACTACAGTCTGGGATGACAGGGGAAACCGGCCCCGTGGCATCTGAGGGCAAACGCAGCGCCGTCTCTGACAAAGCAGGTGCCTGTCATGCTCACGACAAAGGGAATGCAGACCAGAGGGAAACTGGCCTGTGACGTGACAAAGTCCACAGGGGCAGGGGCAGCTCCTACGTTTGCCCTTAAACTGGCTCTGGAGAGGAAATCATTATCCACGGGCCGTCGCCTGACTTCGGGAATTGCAAAAGTTATTCCAAAGTTTCAAAAGAGCACAGGTACTTTCTAAAGACCATGTTCACATTCATATATCCAAAATCGTGGTACACTGACACGTATATTTTTATGTTCTCCGACACTCATACACGCTTTTTTGAACATCCACTACCCTCTAACACACACACACATACACACACACACACACACACACACACTCACCCCTAGGGTCCAGGGGCGCCCCTGCAGCCCTCCTCCATCCCCCTCACCTATCCCGGGCTCTGGCCTCCTCCGGGGTCCGCTTCCCCCGGCGCTCCCTCCGGAGCCCTAGTCTCGCCAAGCCGCGGGCCAGGCGCACCCCCAGACTCCCGTGCCCCTCGGCCATGGGCAGGGCAAGGCCCCGGGCTCCCGGGCACCACAGCGCTCCGGGGCCACGAGGGCCACCCGGATCCGCTCCTCAGCAGAGAAACGCCTTCTCCGGCCCGCCCGCTTGAACAAACAGCGGCCCCGCCCGCAGTCCGTGCGGGCGGGGGACTGACCCAGAGGCGGCCCTTGCCCCAGGACACGGGGTGCGTTCTGCAGGGGTCGCTCCGCCTGTGCCCCACTTCTCCTCCCCGCTCTTGCCGTGCTCTCGGCAAGGTCCGCGCTACTTCTTTAGGTCTCGGGAGGCTCCAGGGGCACACCGGGGGCGAGTGGCCCCCAAGCTGGCCTTGCACGAGGTGGGCAGGAAAGGGGAAACTCGGGCGAGCGGGGGGCCGGACGCGGGGCTGAACGAGGGTCGTCTCTCCCCCCGAGGAGGAGGGGCTAGAACGCGGGGGCGAGGTCAAGACACGAGGGGGCATGGTCTTGTCGAGTGGATGGGGCCTAGCCCGAGGGGTTGGCCTCTGGCGCAGGGCCAAAGGGGTGACGGTGTGGGCTTTAAACCCGGACCTTGATTAGGGGACGGGAGAGGCCGAAGCCGACCCCGCCGTTGCCCCGCCGCGGTGGGCTCCTGAGAGTACTCGCGCGCTCCTGGAGAGCGTCCGACACAGCGCGAAGCTCTCCCAGTCCCCGGGTGGCGAAGTCGCTTTCAAACCCCTGGGGGCGCGAATGGAGGCCCCTGCTGGAAGCTGGCCAGCCATTAATATTTAATAATTTTATTTATTTTTTTTAAATTTTATTTATTTGAGAGAGAGAGAATGAGAGACAGAGAGCATGAGAGGGAGGAGGGTCAGAGGGAGAAGCAGACTTCCTGCTGAGCAGGGAGCCCGATGCTGCGGGGCTCGATCCTGGGACTCCAGGATCGTGACCTGAGCCGAAGACAGTGGCTTAACCAACTGAGCTACCCAGGCGCCCCGGCCAGCTATTATTATTTAATAATAGCTACTGTTTATTGTGATTATAACCTGGGTCTCCTGCTTCCCAGGCAGTAAATACCCTTTCCCACCTGATGCTAACTCTCGATTCCCCGGGGGTGCAGAATACCTTGCACATCTGAGGGGATCCTCTGGGACTGCAGGGAGAAAGGTCACTAGGAGGGTCCTAGTTCCTCAGTTTCTCTTTGCCAGTTCTTCCCTATACTCCTCGTAGGGCCTCTACGCCTTCTGTGGACTCCTACCTCCTTAGCCCTTTGCCTTCTGTGGTGAGTGGTCCTGGCACACAGGACGACCTCGTGTTTCTGAGTCATGAATGGACATTGACCTTGTGTTCCTGCCCCTCTACCCCCAACGGGGGGGCTCAGATCCTGGCATGTACAGAGGGAGAAGCACACGCCACCTACCTGACCATGGCAAGGAGTACCAGCTAAGGAGGCACACTGGCTTCCTAGGAGCTGTGAGACAGGAAGGTGGTGGGAAGCAGCAGACATACATCTGGGCAGGTGCTGGAACATCTGCTCAGGAAAGAGAGCAGTGTGCCCAGTGCTTGGCAGTGTAGTCTGCACCATGCGGAGACCTGGAAGGCTGGACTATCCATTGGCAAGCTGAGATGGGAGGGTCAAGTCCCAGACACGGAGAAGGACCCAAATCCAGCTGATGTGGATGGCTGCAAGCACCCACCCCGTGAGCGGGCATCACAAGCTCTCCCTGGCTGGGTTCTCTGACCTGCTTCTAGGTAATGTGTGAAGTCTGACAGATACACAGTTGCTTCCTCCCTCCCCGCTCCCCCGCCACTGCTGAAGTCTGGGAGGCCTCAACTCGCCATAGAGAAAATCCTTTAATTGCTCGGCTCCTGCCCCCTCCCCGGGGCAGTCCTGGCACCAGGGCTCAGGCTGGCTGCCCATACTTTCCCCCAGATGCCAAGGACACCTTGACCTTTTCCAAACCCCAGCCCGTCTGCCTCTCCGATGGCAGCGCTGCAAGATCTAGGCTTGCCATCGGGCAAGGCAGGCAAGAGACGCCAAGGGCAGGTGGGTGTGTGCTAGGCCACAAGGCCATGCAGGCGGTGGTGCAACTTCAGGTGAACATGCTGGGTGAAGCGCCGGGGACAGACACTGCACCAGAAGGGCCGGGTCCCCGAGTGCAGGCGCAGGTGGGTCTTGAGGTTGCTGGAGTTGCTGAAGCGTTTGTGGCACATCTGGTGGGAATGGGCACTGGTGTCAGCTCCGCCCACCGGGCTGGCTCAGGATCTCTGCTCCAACCCCCTCCCCCGCCCCCGCCCCCGGCACCCCTCCCCCCACACCACCTGCCTGTAACGCTGGCCCAGAAGATTTCCCTGATGATTTCTCCCTGGGACCCAGGGAGACCTGGGTTAGTATCCTGTTTCTTACTCCCTGTGTGACCTTGCATAGGTGCCATCTCCTGTCTGAGCCTCGTTCTCCTTATTGGTAACATGTGACTATTAATCCCTAACCTCAGAGGTATGATGGACTGAATGAGATCATCAGATAGGACCCTTAAGCATGGGCCTACAGCTTTCGTGGGCGTAATTAACATTTACTGGGAGCTGCCGCATGCCAGGAATTGGTCTCACAGAGTCTTCCCCGGGACCCTGGAGAAGGAGGACTAAGTCCTAGTATAACTCCTCTATTACAGTGAGAAAGCAGAGGCTCAGCGGAGGAGAGCCACTAGCCAAAGGTCACACAAGTTGGAGGGAGAACTGAGATTTGAACCCGAGTAGCCCAGACTTAGAACCACGATGCTTCTCTCATGTCTGCCTCTATAAACTGGGGAAAGAATTCCTGCTGTTCTGACCTCCCAAGGGATGTAGCAAGACTCAAAGGGAGAAGGAGCTAACATCGAGCTGTTATCTGTGGTGTTTGTGTACTTTGCACACACGAGGCCCTTTACTTCTCCAGCAACCCTGGGGAGCAGGTTACGGGTATCCACTCTCCAGGACTCCCCAGCTTTATCATCTTCCTCCCGTAGACGTACATCTCTATTCCTCACTCCAGGCCTGGGGCGGGACCTCCAGTCTCACATTCTGGCCCTTCCAGGCTGACAGGTCATTTTTACCTCCCTTCACCTCCCTCCCTGCCTCCACCCTTGCCTCCAGTCCCGTCTCCACTTGCTCAGGAGCGTTGGTGAATGGAGGCTACAGGGGCCATCTGTCCAGGGGCCTGGAACTACTCACCAGCCTGCAGGAGGACAGGGGAGGGGAAGTAGGCTCTCACCAGGCATTCATGGGGCCGCTCCCCAGTGTGCACTAAGTGGTGCTTCTGCAGGTGGGCGAGCTGGGTGAAGCTCTTCTGGCACAGGGCACACTGGAATGGGCGCTCCCCACTGTGCACACGCAGATGGACCTGAGCCAGGTGTGGGAGAAAGGCTGCCAACTGCCCAGAACCCTCCAGCAGGGCCTGGGATCCTGTCCAAATCTCTCCCCACAATCCCACAGGACCCCTGTTTCGCATCAAGGATTCTCAATCCCCTTGCTACCCTATCACTGCCCTCAGGGCCTCTCTTCCATTCTCCAAGTTACCCTCACTCTTTCTGGTGCCCCGTGGGAGGGGAGGTGACAGTGGTCAGAAGGCTAGGTAAGGGATAGCCCATGTATAGATATCCTGAGCAGTGCTGCGCAAAGTGTTGTCCACAGGGGCGCCTGGGTGGCTCAGTCGGTTAAGCGACCAACTCTTGGCTTCAGCTCAGGTCGTGATCTCAGGGTTGTGAGATCAAGCCCCGCGTCGGGCTCCATGCTTAGCTCAGAGTTGGCCTGGACTCTCTCCCCCTCTCCCTCTGCCCCTTCCCCCTGCTCTCTCTCACTCTCTCTCTAGAATAAATAATCTTTAAAAAAACACACACATTTATTTATTTGAGAGAGAGTGAGCATGAGCAGAGGGAAGAGGTAGAAGGAGATGGAGAAGCAGGCTCCCCGCTGAAGAGGGACACCCCCCCCAATGCCGGGCTTGATCCCGGGACCCCAGGATCATGACTTGAGCCGAAGGCAGACGCTTAACCAACTGAGCCACCCAGGCGCCCCCTAAAATAAATAATCTTGAAAAAAAAGTGTGGTCCACAGACCAGCAGCATCAGCACCACCTGGGAGCATGCGAAAAATGCAGATTCGCAGGTCCTGCCCCGGACTAGCTGAATCAAAATCTCTGGGGCTGGGACCTAGGAATCTGCATGTTTCCTAGCTCTCCAGGTTTGAATCTCATTAAAGCTTAAGAATGCACACCCTGGAGGACCCCGAAGGGCCGTTCCTCAACAACCATAACTTTTCCTCAACTTCAGTGTTGCCAACATGTGCATAGATCCCCATCTTTGCTGACACAGAGAGGTGGGCCCGGGTGCTCCCGCTGGGCGGTGTGGATGATGACACCAACAGCAACACGCTGCTTTGTAGGATCCCATGTGAAAAAGGCTGGTTGTCAGGTCTGTGACCTAGACTCACTAAAATCTACCCATCTCCCCCACTGGACCTTCAAACAAATAAGCAAGAGGAGGCTTAACTGGGGATCTAGAAAGATGGTTGTTCAGGAAAGGGCTTTGCACTCGACATTGAGAGGCTACTATCAAGGCCTAACTTCACCGTGAAATCAAAGTGACCTCAGGCAAACCTTTCCTTCAGTTTCCCCATTTTTGACTGAAATGAGATGCCCCCAGAGACAGTCTCTTAGGGTGGAGAGGACTTTGGTGGCCATCTTGTCCTGCATCTCCTCTCTGCAAAATGACAGTGAGGGGCCAAGCGAACCATCCCAGATCACAGCCTAGGGGTTGCCCAGGAGTTGCTCCGGCTTTCAGGTCCTTGATTCTGGAAGCAGGGTAGGAGGGGGTCATGGAAGGCTGCTTTGGGGAGCCAGCGGAGCCCGGGAGGCAGATACCTTGAGGTTGGAGAGCTGTCCGAAGTTCTTGCTGCACACGTTGCAGTCGTACAGGATCTTGCCGTTCTCTTTCTTCAGTGGGTAAGGCAGAGCTGTGGTGCCTGGCCGGGAGCCCGCAGACGCCCGCCTTGCTGGAGCCGCCCTGCCCACGCTCTTTGGCCCTGGGGAGTGGGTCCTGGCAGCTCCAGGACCTTGACTCTGGGCCTGGGAAGGTTGGCTTTGGCCAGAGGCTTGGGAGGCCCCTGGGTAAGGATACAGTGTCTCCCTCTGGGCAGTAGGGTGCCCGGGCTCATTGATACTCATCAGCAAGCTGGGCATAGCCATGTTGGGGTAGGAAGGGCCTGGGGGCAGCATGAAGAGAAGGGGATATTGGACAAAAGGTAGGGCCCCATAGGTGAACAGGTGCGGTGGAGGCAGAAGTGGGTACTCAGGATAGAAGGAGTGGAGGGAGAATGGGAGTTCTTTGGAGATGGGAGTGGGCAGTGGGCAGGAGCAGGGGGTTGGCAAAGAGCCGCTGTGAGGAGAGAATGATGGGCGGAGGGCCCCCTCGCTGGCTCTTTCCTGCTGGCTTCCCCTCTTGTCCCTGCTCGCACGGTACTTGGCCATGAGTTTCTCATCAGTGGAGCCGGCCTGCAGCCCTGGTGGCTGGTGCTCTGAGCAGGAAAAGAAACACTGGTCAGGGCCCTGCAGCCTGGGGGAAAGTTCTGTTCCCCATCTAACCGGGCCGCTAGCGAGCTCGGGGTGGGGGAGTGCTCTAGCCTGCAAGCCTGCTGGATGACCCGGGCAGGCGTTGTCCCTCTCTGAGCCTCCCTGGTCTGCACTTGCCGACAAAAGCAGCTAGTGTTTATGCAGCGCTCAACAATTTTAGGGAGAGAAAATGATTCGAGAAGCTTTTTAGACACCCAGGTGGAAAAGTCAAGTAGGCAGCTGGATGAATTGGTCTGGAGTTTGGTTGGTTGGTTGGTTGGTTGGTTGGTTGGTTGGTTGGTTGGTTTGGAGTTTAAAGGAGACATCCAAGCTGAAGACATACATTTCAGTGCCAGGAGCCCTGCCTGATGAGACCACCTAAGGGTGAGCTAGATCTGCTGTGTCCAAAATTGGTGGTCACTTGACACATGTGATCCCATTTCAATTAGTTAAAATAAGTACGATAAAAAATTCAGCTCCTCACTCACACGAGCCACATTCAAAAGGCTCGGTAGGTATGGCAGCAAATAGCACAAGCATAGACGGTGGCCCTGATTGCAGGAAGTCCTATCAAGACTGTGCCACTCTCCCTGAAGTGGCCAAGAGAGGAGAGGAGGGAAAGCAGAGGAGAGAGGAGACCAAAGCAGGGGCGGGCAGAAGGCTCTGGACTGAGTTCAGAGCGTGGGGATATTTAGGAGGTAAGTAGGGAAGAGCTAGCAAGGGAAGTGGAGATGCAACAGCCAGGGAGGGGGGAGATAAGCCAGGAGGGATGTAAAGTGAGATACTAAAAAGAAAAAATGCCACAAAGTAGACTGTCTGCTTGAATCCTCATTTATTCACTCCACCAACCTCACTGAACCGCTTCACTCTGCGCTCCGTGCTGACGTGGCCACATAGTTCCCGCCCTCCAGGAGGCCACAAGTGTGTAAGGAAACGGTGCATTACAAAGCAACAAATCTAGAACAGATCCTACTCACCTGGAAGAAGAAACGGGACTCAGTGATGTGGCCGAAGTCGCAGAGCCAGAAAGAGCAGAACCAGGACTCCGCCCTCCGATCGCTGGCTCCCAGTCAGCGCCCCTATCTTATAAGGACCCCTCCAGCTCACACATTCTAGGCAGCCAAAGCACCATCCTCAATGCCCGGGACTTTGGCTACACCTACTCCAGATCTCCCTACCCGAGAAAGCCCCTGCCCACCTCCTGTGGCTTAGGGGTTGCCCTGAAACCCACCCCCCCCCACCCATCCCGGACCAAGGCCAGGACTCCAAGCCAAAGTGTAAGGCTCTGTTCTCACTGGTGACACTGGTCCCCTCCCTTTCCTGTCCTGGAAACTAAGAGTCCTCTCCCGCCTCCGGCCTCCATCCAGGTGCAGTCCTCTGCCCTGGGCTTACTTGTGCTCAAGACATCACGTCTAAGACTCTGTGGGGCTGTGCTCGGTGGTGTCGGCTGCAGGGTGCACAGATATAGGTCCAGGCCCTGGGGACAGGTCAGCAAGGCAGACCTGGCTGGTGCCAGGGGCAAGGGGTACAGCCAGCTGGGACATGATGAGCCATGGGCATCCACTGTGTCGGAGAGTGGCGTGCAAGCTGAGAAGACCTGGAGGGCAGGAGGCAAGGGGCTTGGGGGTGGGAGCCTGGGGCACCTGTGTCCCTGGGTTGGTCCCAGCTCCAGTTTGATTTCCAAAGGAGAGGAGAAGCTAAAAGCCGCCCTCCACGTCTGCCACTCAAATGGCTTCCCCATCCCTCAGTCACAAATTTCTTTCCTCAGGGACTTTCATGCCCATCCCAGGATTGCCCTCCCCTACCCTCCAGAACCCCTCACATACCCTCCCTTCCTGACTGTCCTGGTCCCGCTGGGTCTCAGACCATCAGCTGTGTTTCGAATGGAGCCAAGATGAACTCGGAGAAAATCCTCATCAAAGACTATAAGCCCTCCAAGATAGCCCTGGGTTCCCCTCCCTAGGGCCCAGGCCATGGTTTGAGCGAAGGCGTCCTACAGGCCCTATCCCTTCTGATGCCCCGCAGGCGGACTCTGACCCCTGGGGCATGAGAGAGGGTCTCTGGCACCTCAAGGGCACATCCCCGCAAACTGCTGGGTGGGATAGGGTTGCTCAGGACCAGGGGACAATGGGCATCTGGTCCCTAAATATTTTCCCCCACTTCATCCTGACATCCTCTCCCTTCCATAATCGGGCTGACCTCAAAGATGGGGCTGAGATCCCTCCTTACCTGGTCACCTGGGCAGAGCTGGAAGTCCAGGCTGCAGGACAGGGAGCCCCCTGTACTCCTCAGAGCCTTAGCCTTGTGGCAACAGTTCAAGTCTGGAGCAGATTCCCCCTTCATGCCCCTGCTACCTGGGAAGACAGGTCAGTCACCGGTGAGCAGTGAAGGACCTCCAAATAGGAGCCTGGCTTCTAGAGCTGACCCTTCCACTAAACCATCATGTGACCTTGAGCCAGTCACTGCCCCTCCTCGCCTCAGTTTCCCTGTCTGCAAAACACGAGGGCTGGACAGGCTGATGTGGGAAGGACTCGGTCCTGACATTTAGAGGCCAGTGATGCCCTCTGGGTAGGTGCCAGAAGAGGGTTGAATGGAGACAGTCAGGGGAGGAGCAGAGCTGGCCTTATCATCATCCCTAGGGAAGAGGAGAGAGAGGAAGGTCCTCATGGAGGTTACTTCTAAGTGAGCTCAGAGACCTGAAGGAACATTCCAGATTTCCTGGAGGACACCAGGAATTGAGAAGCCACTCCCTTCCATGCTGGGAGGGACTTCGCCTCCATGACTCTGCCAACCACAGCCCCCCCCCCATCAAGGGGTGCTCCTGCACCCTCGATCATCCACACAGCTTTTCTGGGCAGCTGAGGAAGCCCTAGGGTGGTGCCACCCAGACTGCCCAGGCTCAGCTCCCTCACCAGGGACAGTCTGAGAGAGTAGGCCAAGAACCCTCTGGGTCCCCTGACTTGCCTGACAGGAAGATGCCCTGATTCCTTTGCTGTCTGCTCAGTTAGCACCCCGCTTCTCCACCTTCTTTCACTGAAAGCCACACAACACAGGGACCACCTCAGCTCAACCAAGTGCCCACGGTTCCTTCCCGTTCTCCTCTCCTCTCCTTCTCAAGCGCCCCTGGGGCCCTAGCACATTCACTGGAGTATCTTGGCCTTACAAAACCCGGTCTCCTTTTTCTCTTCCCTGACTCCTCCCAGCCCTGCCCAGCAGAGGCCCTTCACCTGCCTGCATGAGGCTCTTCACCTGGCTCTGCACAGCTTCCCTCTGGAGGATGCAAGGAGGTGGGCAGGCGGACAGTCACTGTGGCTGGGGCCCCAGTGAGTATGAGAGATGACAGGAAGGTGTTACATTTGAAGTTGCCACTTCAAATAGGAAGAAGGGGGTAGACAGGAAGGCAGGGGGCCCTGCAAGACCTGATGAGAGGAAGCTGCCCACCAGCTGTGACAACTCCACAGGACAATGTGCTGATTTTGGACCACCATGAACTGGGGCTACTGGAATGTCAGTGTGTGGAGGTGGGGTGGGGTGGGGTGGGGGTTGCTGTGTCTGGTTCTCAGAGAACCCAGATGGCTGAGTCCAAGAGGGACAGAGCAGGGCTGAAAGGCTGGAGCTGGGGTCCCTCTGGAGATGGGGGCCCAGCCGAGATAGAGACAGGCAATGATGATGACAGCAAAGACAGTGATGGTGATGCAGGGACTGGAACGGGCACAGACACAGAGCAGGCAACACAGAAGGACATGGGGTGAAGCAGAGAAGAGAGTAGGAATCTGGTCTCACAGAGCAGAAGCCCACGAAGCAGCAAATACACCTTCCTCTTTCTTGTCCCAACTCTGGTCTGCCTATCCCGAGAATCCCTTTCTCTAATCCAGATACAGCATTGAGGCCCCAGCAGGGACAAGAGGTACTTCAAGGACATTGCAAAATGCTTGTAGGGCATGACGAGATATCAACAGAGAAGCTCCATTAGCCAGGAAGCAGCTTTTTAGGCCAAGCAATTTCATTACTTCTGTGAGCAAGAAAAGGTGCACCATTTCTGGAGACTCGAATTCTGCCCAGTTGGTGTGTGTCTGTGTCACACAGTCTGGCCCAGTGTGACAGCCCCAACTAGTCATCAAACTCCACCCAGCCATTACATCTAGGTGGCCTGGAGCACACGGGGACATCCTGGACTCTCCGACATGGGCCGGAGCCGTGTTATCAGTGTTTCTCTGCCAACCCCGGCCCTGGCTGCTGATCACCTCCACTATGGCTGCCTTCACTTCCTATCATAATTATCTTCCCACATAACTGACTCCTGCATGTCTGGGAGTGTCTCAAGGACAGGGACCCCTGTCTACTCATTTTTGTTTCCTGTGCAGACATCTGTTGGGTTTTCTGGATGCCCAGCTTGTGGAGCTTCCCCCCACGTGAGTCTACAGGGAGGCAGAAGGCACCTCCCACTATAAAAGCCAAAAAATAAAATACAATAAAATCTTTAAAAAAATAATGAAAATAAAAGTCACAGTGGCCACACACTTAATTCCGACCTCCCTATCCAAGCACATGATGCAGACATATGACATCGACTGGGCCAACTGGATACCCCTATCCAGACAGGATCAGAAGTCAGTGGCCCTGAAGTGGCAGGTCCGTGGAGACTCCACTCTGCACATGATGCCACATCGGCTTCCAGGGCAGCAGAGGAGAGAAAGGGGTTCAGAGGAGGTGGCAGAATCCTCTCGGGGCTGGTCCTGAGGCGTGTGGTCCTGGGGGCTCCCAGCTTCCTCTGATCCAGCCTGTTCTCCAGGCCTGCCTCTGCAGCCTTTCCAGACATTCTGGGAGTTTCCTCAACAACTTTTAAACAGACTTACTTTTCTTTCTTTCTTTCTTTCTTTTCTTTCTTTTCTTTTTTCTTTCTTTCTTTCTTTTTTCTTTTTTCTTTCTTTCTTTCTTTCTTCTTTTTCTTTCTTTCTTTCTTCTTTCTTTCTTTCTTTCTTTCTTTCTTTTCTTTTTTAAGATTTTATTTATTTGACAGAGAGACACAGTGAGAGAGGGAACACAAGCAGGGGAAGTGAGAGAGGGAGAAGCAGGCTTCCCGCGGAGGAGGGAGCCCGATTTGGGGCTTGATCTCAGGACCCTGGGATCATGATCTGAGCTGAAGGCAGATGCTTAACGACTGAGCCACCCAGGCGCCTCAAAATGGACTTAATTTTCCTAAATCCTCCTGAAAGGGTTTCTATAGCTTAAACAAAGAATCCTACATAATATATGCCCAGAACAGAAGATGAAGCAACAGGATTCAGGCTGGAAGAGCCAAGGATCTGAGTGGTTAGTTACCTGTACAGACAGCTTCCTGCCTTTCCCAGATTCATGGAGGAGCTTGCAGCACCCCTTGCAGTCTTGATCCACCCAAACTCCATGCGCCCAAAGCTGGAGCCCTCCCAGCCTCCAAGGCCACAAGCCTGCCTCCCCTACCGCCTTGCTGGAATCACAGGGGGGCACCCACAGAAGGCCCTAGTCTCACCTCCCGAGGAGGAGTCACACACACGGTTGGCTTCCATCTCCCACCTGCCAACTCCACCCCCTCCTGGCATCACACTCTGCTCCCAATTCTCAAAAAAGTCTGGACAACCTCTTGGTTAGAAACAAAAAGGGAAGTGGTCTTGGAGATTTCTGGATCTCCAATCCCTGAAAGGCCCAGCTAGGAATGTCCTGGGAGGCAGGCTGAGGACACAGTCCCTCAAGTTCCCGCCCTAAACAGCTTCTACCTGCCAATCCCTTCCTTGCTCCCATCTCCTGAGCCCTGCTAGGTCTTCTGTCCTGTCAGCCTCCGGGTCCACTATGATGTCATTAGCCCAACTGTGATGTCACCACATCTGACATCCCTGGGGTGGGTGGCACAGGCAGAGGATGACAGCCTCCTCGCCAGGGAACCTGGGTAGATGCCTGGACCCAGATGAGAGACCCAGGCCAAGCCAAGCCCTCAGGGAGCAGAGGGAGTTTGGGGAAGTGCTTGTGGAGGGGAAATAGGATTTGGGGCCTATGATTCCAGGGTCAGTGGGAGACACCAGAGAGGACTCTGACAAGAGCTGGAGGGCTGGACAGAGTTCGTCAGGCTCCCGGCTCATGCACACTTATTTTCTTCCTCTTTCTGTTAATGACAAAATAAAACATACTAATGGTAAACATTTCAAACAGCAGTGAATAAAAAGACAAAAATGGAAGCTCCCCCCTCACAATTTCCCCGTGGCCAGTGTGAATAGTTTAGTGTTTATCCTTCCAGACGTTTACCTATGAACCTACAAACAAGTAAGTGAACGTTTTCATTTTCTTTTTATGTAATAGGATTACACGATGCAAATACTGTTGTGCAGCGCTCTCTCTACCCAACAGTCTACTGTGGCCATCATTTCATGCAGAACATACACAGCTGCCTCTTGCTTTTTCCTGACTACATAGTATTCCTCTGCAGGGATGGACAAACTATGTGGCATTCCTGTATTGTGGACTCCCAGTTTTTCCCTGTTCCATGCAAGACTGGAAAAAACCCCCATACGGAAGTAATATGCGGAGTGATTAAGAATATTTGCTCTGCTGGACTTAATCCCAGCTCTGTGACCTTATGGCAAGTCACTTAACCTCACTGTGCCTCTTTCCTCTTCTGTCAAATGAGGATAATAAGAGTACTTGCTTCACAGGGTTCTTTTGAGAATTCCTCAAGTTAATTCATGTAAAGCTCTTAGAACAGTGCCTGGCCCAAAGCAAGCACTTGACAAATGTGGGTTAATATTAATATTGTACATCAATCTTTGCTTAGTTAGGCAAGTATCTGCAAGTCAGCTTCCTAATAGTATTAAAGTTGTGATGAATGTTCCTGGCTCACTTTGGAAGACCAGAATTTGAGCCTCACACTTGGAAAGATTAACTACATTCCGTTTTATTCTTTAGCCCCTAGTTGGAGACCACCGCACTCACCCAATGCTGTCCTGCCCCCATGCCAGTCTTCACACCACAGTAATTATAGCTTTTGGCATTTGGGCACTTACCATGTGCCAGGAACCCTGCAAAGCGTTTCAACATGTTTTGCTCAACTCAATCAGCACAATGAGCCTCCAAGATGAATGCTTTTATTCCTGTTTTACAGGCAAGAAAACTGAAACTCGCAGAAAGAAAATGACTGACTCAAGATCACATGACCCAGGTTGGGAATGCCGTGTCCCAGAGAGGAAGGAGAGCTCAAGGAAGAATTGCTAGGGGGGCACCTTGAAGAGGTAAAAAGAGCCACAAGTGTGGTACAGCAGAGTCTGGATTCCCTTCAGGACTATGAGAACTATGTCTCAGGCATTGGACTGGTCGCTGGGAATATAGCCCATGGGAATATGACCTAGACCTTGGAAATTCACAGACTTGTTGGATGTTGCTGAAATAGAAAGTGGGATGCAAGTCTCAGGACTTATTATTAGTAGAACAGGCACACTCTACTTTGGGAAGCAAAGTAGAGCCAGGGGTATAAGGCTGGCTCAGGCAGTAAGGGGGAGAAACGATGGAACCACAGGCAAATGCCCTACTTCCTCTTTAAAAACCTCAAAAGTTTCAACCCACAACCATGGCCACCTCCAACCTTGAGGCCAACCAGCTGAGCTCCAGGCTGGCTCAGTTCATGGGTCCTGGAGCTCTGTTGCCTGGATACTTTAGAAGGACAGCAGGTAAGGAATCCAGGTCAGGAGGGGATCTGGGACTGTCTTTGGTTTAGAGGGTTAAGCAGCAGTGTGGGCTATGACTCTGGACAGGGTTAAGGGTGGGGAGCTCCATGCTCTCACCTCACTTGCTCTGCGGTTGACACCTCCTTCCCCCTGCCTGACACCCACTTATCTCATCTCCGTGAACAGTCTGTCAAATGCAATGAGTTCATTTTGGCTTCACACCCTAGGGCGAGGAGATCCTGAGATAGGGTGCACCAGCTTTCACATCTGCAGAGCGGGCCTCAAGACTCTTGCATCTTCCCCTGCACCCACCTGTGACCTTCTAATCCTGGGCACAAAATTAAGAGATGTCTTCAAACGACATCCGAGGTCATCCCACCCATCCCCTCATCTTAACCATTCCAAGAGAATAGGAGGCGAAAAAAAAGGTCACACACACTGGATTCAAATCCAGCAGGGCTGATAGACTCTTAACCACTACACAACGCTACCTACTGTGCACATGGATGTCCTTTGCACCCTTGCAGGAAATGGAACAACTGAATTCCACCTATATGTCCACTATCAGAGGAATTATGTGCATCCATGCAACAAAATACTGTGCAGCCAGGAAAAAGCAAGGGGTACATTTACTGAGTGACTCCTACATGCTAAGCCTCTTGACAATCATCTCATTTAATCTTCCTCAAAATCTTTCAAGGTAAAAAAAAAAATCTTTTATATTTTTTATTTTTTTATTAAAAAAAATCTTTTATGTTAAGAATTACTAATATCCCCATCCGATTCTTGATCTCAGGTCCATGAGTTTGAGCCCCACACTGGGTATAGAGATGACTTTTTTGGGGGGGGATTTTATTTATTTATTTGAGAGAGAATGAGAGACAGAGAGAGAGAGAGCACATGAGAGGGGGAGGGTCAGAGGGAGAAGCAGACTCCCTGCTGAGCAGGGAGCCCGATGCGGGACTCGATCCCGGGAACTCCAGGATCATGACCTGAGCCGAAGGCAGTCACTTAACCAACTGAGCCACCCAGGTGCCCCTAGAGATTACTTTTTAAAAATGTATGTATATACATATATATATATTATATATATATATATATATATATATTATTATATGAAAGACAAGTGTTGGCAACATGTAGAGTAAGAGAAACCAGATGCTCTATGGACTGAGCCAGCCAGGTTCCCTTATTTATATTTTTTAAAAATTACAACCATCCTAATGCTCCTATGAACATGTATATACAGGTGCTTGCTTGAACACCTATTTTCAGTTCTTTGGGGTATATGCCTAGAAGGGGAACTTCTGGGTCATATAGTAGTTTTTTGTTTAACATTTTGAGAAACTACTGAACTGTTTTCCACAGCAGCTGCACCATTTTGCATTCCCACCGACAATGTCTGAGTGTTACAATTTCTCAAAACTTTGCCAACACTTATTTTACTTTTATTTTTTATTATAGCTACTCTTTCCTTTCTTGGTGGAATCCTTCGAAGCACAAAGGTTTTTAATTTTATAAAGTCTAGTTTACCTACTATTTACAGTAGCAAAAATAAAGGAGCTCAGATGTCCATCAACAGATGAATGGATAGGGCGCCTCGGTGGCTCAGTCATTGGGCATCTGCTTTCGGCTCAGGTCATGATCGCAGGGTCCTGGGATCAAGCCCCGCATCAGGCTCCCTGCTCAGGGGAAGCTGCCTCTCCCTCTCCCACTCCCCTGCTTGTGTTCCCTATCTTGCTATATTTCTCTCTGTCAAATAAATAAATAAAATCCTAAAAAAAATCTATTTATTTTAGAGAGAGAGAGCACGAGCAGGAGGGGCAGAGGGCAAGGGAGAGAGAATCTCAAGTAAACCCTGCACTCAGCATGGAGCCCGACTCAGGGCTTGATCTCACGACCCCAAGACCACAACCCCAGCCAAAACCAAGCGTCTGACACTTAACTGACTGCACCACCCACGTGCCTCCCCCCCTTTTTTTTTTTTAAAGAGGGAGAGGGGCACAGAGAGAGAGAGAGAGAATCCCAAGCAGCCTCCACACCTCGCATGGGGGCCCAGTGCCAGGGCAGGATCTCACAACCCTGGGATCACGACCTGAGCCAAAATCAAGAGTCAGAGGCTTAACTGATTGAGCCACACAGGTGCCCCAAGATGGTTGCAATTTAAAAATATATATATAATAAGGGGACCCTGCCTGGCTCAGTCAGTAGAGCATCTGACTCTTGATCTCGGGGTTGTGAGCTCAAGCCCCACATTGGGTATAGAGATTACTTTAAAATATACATATATAGGGGCTCCTGGTGGTGCAGTGAGTTGAGCGTCCGACTCTTGGTTGTAGCTCATATTGTGATCTGGGGGTTGTGAGATCAAACCCTGTATCAGGTTCTGTGCTCAATGGGAAGTCTGCTTGAGATTCTCTCTCCCTCTCCCTTTGCCCCTCTTGCTTGTGCTTTCTCTCTCTCTAAAAGAAATAAATCTTTAAAGAATAAAAAATAGGGGTGCCTGACCCAATGTTTATAGCAGCAATGTCCACAATAGCCAAACTGTGGAAAGAGCCAAGATGTCCATAGACAGATGAATGGATAAAGAAGATGTGGTATATACATACAATGGAATATTATGCAGCCGTCAAAAGGAATGAAATCTTGCCATTTGCAACAACGTGGACGGAACTGGAGGGTATTATGCTGAGCGAAATAAGTCAATCAAGAGAAAGATGTGTATCATATGACCTCACTGATAGGAAGAATTCTTAATCTCAGGAAACAAACTGAGGGTTGCTGGAGTGGTGGGGGGTGGGAGGGATGGGGCGGCTGGGTGATAGACATTGGGGAGGGTATGTGCTATGGTGACCGCTGTGAATTGTGTAAGACTGTTGAATCACAGACCTGTACCTCTGAAACAAATAATACATTATATGTTAAAAAAAAAAAAAAAGAAGAGAGATAGCAGGAAGGGAAGAATAAAGGGGGGGAAGCAGAGGGGGAGACAACCATGAGACTATGGACTCTGAAAAACAAACTGAGGGTTCTAGAGGGGAGGGGGTGGGGGGATGGGCTAGCCTGGTGATGGGTATAAAAGAGGGCACGTTCTGCATGGAGCACTGGGTGTTATACGCAAACAATGAATCATGGAACACTACATCAAAAACTAATGATGTAATGTATGGTGATTAACATAACATAATAAAAAAATAGGGGTGCCTGGGTGGCTCAGTCATTAAGTATCTGCCTTTAGCTGAGGTCATGATCCTAGGGTCCTGGGATTAAGCCCCGCATCAGGCTCACTGCTCGGCGGGAAGCCTGCTTCTCCTTCTCCCACTCCCCGTGCTTGTGTTCCCTCTCTTGCTCTGTCTCTCTCTGTCAAATAAATGGATAAAATCTTTAAAAAAAAGAAGGAAGGAAGGAAAGAAAGAAAGAAAGAAAGAAAGAAAGAAAGAAAGAAAAAAGAAGAAAGAAAGAAGAAAAGAAAAAGAAAGAAAAAGAAAATGTTTTTCAATTTAAAAATTTTAAAAATAATAAAAAATAAAAAATAAATTTAAAAATATATGATATTAGTATATATAAAAGACAAATCTTGGCTCAATGTGGAGAAATCAGAATCCTTATACATTACTGGTGGGAATGCAAAATGGTGCAGCCACTGTGTAAAACAGTTTGGTGTTTTTCATAAAGTTAAACAGTTACCATATGACCCAGCATTTCTACTTAGACATATACACCTAAGAGAATTGAAAACATATGTCCATACAACAACTTATACACAAATTTTCATAGCAGCATTAGTTGTAAAACGACCCAAACATCCATGAACTGATGAACAGATAAACAAAATGTGGTATATTCATACAATGGGATATTCTTCGTCCATAAAAAGGAATGAAGTATTTCCTTCATGGAAATGCTACAATACGAACACTGAAAACATTATGTTAAATGAAAGAAAGAAGCCAGTCACAAAGCTGACATACAATTCCATTTATGTGAAATGTCCAGAACAAGCAAATCTATGGAGACAGAAAGTAGATTAGTGGTTGCCTAGGGCAGGGGGCTTTGGGGGCAAATGGGGAGAGTCTACTTTCAGTGATGAGGATGTTCTAAAATAGATCGTGGTGGTTGCACAACTCTGCGGATATACTAAAAACCACTGAATTGCACACTTTAAATGGATGAATTGCAAAATGTATTATATCTTAGAGCTGTTAAGAAAAAGAAAAAAAAATGAATATATTCTTGTTTTCCTGACATTGAGACATCTTCTCAGAGTTTCCCATAAATGCCTCCTGCGGGAATGGCAGCTCCAAGAAATGAGTCCTTAATGAAGTCTCCATTAAAACCTGCATGTCAGCATCCCCACACCATCAGTCTAAGGGTATGTGAGCAAGAGCAGGTCCCGGACAAAATAATTCAATGCACAAACTCTGCACTGGCAGAAATGGTGGTGGAAATGGTGGCGTAGCCCTTGCTTCCTCCCAGCCTGCCTTCCTGTACTGCACAGGTGGACACAGGTAGAACATGAAAAAAAAAAAACTACATTTCCCAGACTCCCTTGCAGTTAGGACCTGCGTGTGTGAATATGGTTCTGCTCTACATACATTTGGGCAAAATTTGGAAGATAAAAGTGAAGAGGTCAGCCATTTTTGCAACAGTGTCTGCTCAGGGCCCAGGGTCAAGATTTGAGGCTTTTTTTTTTTTTCTGGTGTGAATCTCAATCAATTTATGTTGAATGAATAAATGAAGCAGGCAAAGAGGAGGAAGAGTTCTAGGCAGAGGCTTGGAGGCAGGAGAGCTTAGCTCTTCTGGGTTCCTGCATCTCTTGTTCTTCTTTCAAGGGACACAATAATCCCTTCTAGGGCTTGACCCCTTACAGATGCTTTCATGCCCGTCATAGCCTGTTAATCTCATAATAGCCCAGCGAGGTGAGCAAGGCACTACAGCCAACCTTGAAATCTCCCTCAGTTATTTCTCCTCAGGGTAGGTA